>NC_137333.1:73312712-74629587 GCF_965287045.1 Carcharhinus amblyrhynchos | reverse complement strand
GGAGTTGCTGCTGACTGGAGCCCCTGGATAAAACCAACCATATTTTTCCATATGCGTGCCTTTTCATTCAGCTGGGTGACAATAATGAAATACCTGCTTGTTTCCCAGGTGTTTTGTTTCCATTACAGCAATTGACTTCCTAAAGCTTTGAAAACTTTGACAAAAAAAAGAGTCACAAGGGCATTGATTCCATGCATGCTATGGAAATAAATGTGAAGTATTTGTAGGCATGAATGTTACTTTGTTCTGATCTAGGCATTTTTATGTGAAGCAGGTGAATATTTCACGTAACTTAAAATGTCTCCCAGCCGAAAGAAAATCAGTGATCGAGATCACCAAAGTCTTGGTCGCTTGGTTTTGCAGTATCCTCTATTTAAACCTGGTTCTAACAGCTCGTTTCCAGTCCAGCAGGATTTATAAATAACAGAACTTGCCTGAAAAGTGCTGCTTTCCTATGCATGGGCCAAGAACTGCTTTGTGACTGCGCATGTCACACTGTTTAGGCAAACCATCACTTCACTCACCACTTCACCCAACCCCATCACTCCCTCCTGCTTGCTGCTTCTCTTTCACAACCCTATCACTTTTCCCTGCCTCCTGTTCGCTGCTTCCTTCTCCTGTTCCCCTGCCGTTTCCTTTCTCTCCCTCGCTGATTCCCACCAGCCACTAGCTGCCAATCCCTCTTGCTCCTGTTCCTTCCACATGCTGCTTCCTTCTCCAGACCCTCTGAATCCATCCTGTTCACCATCCCTCTTATCCCTCTTGCACTCTCCTGTTGGCTGCTTCCCTCTCCTGACTCCTTTGCTGTTTCCTGCCTCCCTTTTCCCTCCCCTGACTCCCTCACATTATCCTCTTGATCTGTCCCACTTGTTGTTTCCCTCTGTTGACCCCCATTCACCCTTTTGTTTGCTGCGGCTCTCTAAGAGCTTGGGAGAGTGACAGCAAGAAGAATGCAGCAAAGGACCAAGAGGGTCGATAGAGAGGGGCAAAGTGGAAAGGAGCAAGTGAGGCAGCCAGGGGGACAGTGAGTAGCTAGGAATAAGGGGGTCAGAAAAGGGAAGTAAGAATTGTAAAGGAGAGGGAGCAGGAGGAAGAGTATGGGAGAGGGGGAGGAGAGGGAAGTGGTGAACGGGAAGGGGAAGGAAGCAGTGAGTTGGAGGAGGAGGAAAGTGGCCAGGGGGCAGAGGAGGGGAGAGGGGTGGGGAAGAGGAAGGAAAAGGGGAGGGGGGAAGTGGCAAGCAGGAGGAATTTGTCAGGTGGTAAGTGACAAGCAAGAGGGAGCAAGGGGATTGGGAGAAGGAAGCAACAAGTGGGACCAAGAGGGAAGCAGTGAGCAGGTGGCAGGAAGCAGCAAAGAGGAGGTTAGTAGATAGAATACTAAGTTATTAGGATTAGTAAGAGTAGCAAGTTGAAAGAGGATTTTTAGGTTCAAGGCAACCTGAACCTGCAAGTCTGGAATGTAGCTCACATTTTGTTAATGGAAAGTGGTTTTCATTTTGTACACCATTATTTAGAAACACATTAAAAATGCTAAACTCAGGATATCTATAATTAAAATTATAATTTGTCTATAATTGTATTGGTTCGTAGAAGTAAACTTATCTTGAACAAACCTGCAATCTGAAGTAATAGTTTATCATTGGAAGAAGCAAAATGCTGAAGATGCTGGAAAGCTAAGTTAGAAACAGAATATACCAGAAACCACTCAGCAGATCAGGCAACATCTGTGGGGAAACAGAATTATAGACTGAATGATTGCTTCTCCATAATTTAACTTTGTAAATGGAGAAAGAGTAAGAGAAATGGCCATTGAATCAAGTTTTGTTTTGTTAAATTCACCATGTCCTTCACCTTGAAGTCTTTTCATTCAAGGCAAAAAATCCCTCTCATTATAAATAGTTGTCCATTGTAGAGTAAACTAGAGAATAAAGAGCTGATTCTATCATCATAAAATAAAACTATCCATAAAAACAATTGCCAATAAAGCTAAAAGTTAATTTATAACTTGTTGAATAAGGAAAAACAGCTAATAGTGTACTGAATATATACCAGGTATAAAATTCCTCTTACCTGGCATTTTATCAGTTGGCACTGTTTAGTGACTGGAGTTGCTGTGTTCAGTCTGTTTTCTGACTGGAGATGTCTCTCGTCCCTTGGAATCTGGCGCCACCAGTTGTTGCTGACGGGTAATTTTCACTATGTCCTGTCAATCCCACACTCATGCAACTACTAATAATGGTGAAACTCACAGGGTGGTTGGTATTCATGGCCTGCCTTCACTCTGATCTCACCTCCCAACTGTTTGGCAGAACCTTGTTTCCTTGGCTCCCACATCTCCTTGTGAGACCTCAACAACCATGTCACTACAAGATCACCCAACCATTCACTGTACAATACAGAAGCTCCTGAATTGGATGAAAATGCAGACTCAACTCACACCATAGTGAACCAGTGCTTTTGATTGACCAGCACCTCCCATTCTCAGTACATGCCAGATAATTTTACTCATGTCTGGTGAATGTTTAGAAGGGCAGAAGATAGAGTAATTGAATCAGTGAAAGAAAAACACAATAGCATCAGATGGGCAAGGCAAATCAATTTGCTTTGAGTGTCCTTCACAGTCAAACAATTCCTATAGAGAGAAGATCAGTTTGTCTTTAGAATTAGTGCACAGCTTAAATATTTACTCTCAAACATTTGAATTTATATATAGTTTGGGAAGTAAGGAATTGCAGCCAAGCTAAGTTACTGAAAGAGCTAATTAAAATATTTAATTAGACGGTATTTTCAGTGTCAAGTCCAAATCTAGACTTTAATGAGCTGGATGAAAACAAAATTGACACCTGACATCTTCAAGAATGTAATTGTGAATTTCAGATGCATGTGTTGGTTTTTAGTGTCTTTTGTTCTTTCCCTTCCCATATCACATTGTTCTTTTTTGGAAGGTTGCGGTGGGGGATGTTGTGAAGGTGACTAATGGACAGCGTCTCCCAGCTGATATGATCATTATTTCCACCAGGTCAGTCACCATTTGAGGTTGCTCGTTGCAGGTGGTTCTGAATGAGGCTTTGCAAACAACGATAATTGTTTTCAATGCTGTCATTTTAACAAATACCTACATATTCTAAAACGTTTAGGTGTTGGTAGTTCTGAATGAATGAACAGATCTCCTGACATGTTACTAAGTATTTTGAGGGCTCAAAAAATGACATTGAACTATTTTAAAAGATATAACAAGATCCCCAATTCTTAATTTATTCAAAGGCTAGTGATTTTTATATTTTAATTGTGTTTGTTCCCCCAATTAGTGTCATTAGTTGAAAAAATAAGTATTTCAATAGAGTTCATTCACATGCAAAGGCAACAGCCTTTGAAATGCTGCACCTGATTGATGTATATAAGTGCCCACATCAGCAGTAGAGATGAAACACCTGTGAATTTCAGTTTGCTCAGTAGCAGAATTGTGGATTGGAAAGATTTGAAATCCATTCTGTTGAAAACTACAGGACTTGAGAAGATGTGATTCATTGTGGTGCTAGGTTGCATGGCTAACAGAACAAAATTTTCAAACATGAAATCATGCCGAGCAGTAAGTTCCCTGCAGGAGTGTTTGCACATGTCCATGACAATGGCTGGATGAAGGAAGATAGAGTGAAATTGTGGGTTGATAATGTGTGGATTAGGTGTCATGATGTGGATGTGCCGGCGTTGGACTGGGGTAAACACAGTAAAAAGTCTGACAACACCAGTTTTTAGTCCAACCGATTTATTTGATAGTAAACTCACAAGCTTTCGAGGGGACTCCCTCTTCGTCAGGTGAATGGAGAGTTCTGGCCTCGGACAGAGCATATGAAGCACAGACAGTTTAGAGATTACTGATTAGAATGCGAATCTTTACACCTAACCTGCTGTTCAAGTCCTAAGGTGGCCGACAATGTGTGTGGAAGGAGCACTGATCACAGGTTAAAGGGATGTGTATTGTCTCCAGACAGCACAGTGAGTGAGGTTTTGCAAACCCAGGCAAGCCACGGGGGTTACAGGTAGTGCGGCATGTCGCACTATCTGTAACCCCCGTGGCTTGCCTGGGTTTGCAAAACCTCACTCACTGTACTGTCTGGAGACAATACACATCTCTTTAACCTGTGATCAGTGTTCCTTCCACACACATTGTCGGCCACTTTAGGACTTGAACAGCAGGTTAGGTGTAAAGAATCGCATTCTAATCAGTAATCTCTAAACTGTCTGTGCTTCATATGCTCTGTCCGAGGCCAGAACTCTCCATTCACTTGACGAAGAGGGAGTCCCCTCGAAAGCTTGTGAGTTTACTATCAAATAAATCGGTTGGACTAAAAACTGGTGTTGTCAGACTTTTTACTGGATTAGGTGTCTCATGACTGATGTAAAAATGCTGTTTATTAGTGTGGGACATATTTAGATCCCATATAACATAAAGAAATCAAAAGTTGCCTATGAAGAATTAACACACACGTTACTGTTATATCAGAGGTCTAAGGTTTGTGGTTCAAACTTTGGAAGTGCACCTGAACAAGCCATTCTAAGATCATGTTCACACCAAATGGAACAGGTGAATCATTGACAGAAAAAAACAAAGGGCTGAATTCTGCAAAAAAAAAATTCCAGATGTTGAATTTGTGGGAAAACCCATGGAACTGTAGGGTAAATTACCCCGGATTTTTCAGCAGGCATTCACACTAGAATCTCCCAAACTCTGTGCAAAGCAGAGGCCACCGGCATGAATGTCATTGCCCCCCCCCCCCCCCCCCCAAATCCCGATTGCTGGCTTCCCTTCTGTCCCCATTGATCCCAATGCAGCGTCCCCCCCCAACCCACCAGTGGACCCCTAAGCCCTACTCCCTTGGCACTGCCCAGGGAGCATTTCCAAGGTTCCCCCTGGGCGTGGGCACTTTGCTCCTTGGGCAGTGCTGGGGGTGCAGATTGGCATTATATGGCTGCCCATGCCCAGGGGACACCACTCCCTAACTCCTGACCCGCGGAGGACCCTGATTGAACCTCCTTCACTCCAGCAGGGTCGGGCTGCTGGTTCCCCAAAAGTGGGGAGTTACTGTAATCCCTGTTGGAATGAAAAATTCTGGCAGGGTGGGACAGGCTAGCAGGCTGGGGAAATTCTGTTCTGGGCCCACTAATAGTATTTAAATGATATGTAAAGTATCATTTAAATGCTAGCCCCACCTCCCTGATGATTTCCACGCTGGAATTCAGGTGCAGGTAGACACTAGCGGGGGCACAAACGTTTGCGGGGATGTTGCAAATTGCCCCCCACGTGATTTTCCCAGCCTGCTGCACTAGAAAATGTGTTGAAATATGCGCATTGCCTGGCTTGATGTTTTGTGTGGTTTTGTCATCAGGTAGTGGGATACTATTAGAGCGCAAACTGTCATTAGGTCATTAATAAAATGCAGAATACCGATCAGTGGATGGAGAGGAAAATGATTTGGATGGTGGGATGATTCTGAAGCCAAAAATATCACAAGCGTGATCTTTCCGCCCCACTATGCTATTCGACCAGAGCAGCGGGGCAGGAAATTTAAGCAGGAGGATAAACTGGTGAACCGTGCCTGGCATCAGGACATTTGCAATCCTCCCAGCCCATTTTTGCTGACTGGTGAGGCTTATTTAAATATCTATAACATAATTTAAATGTGATTAGTGAGCTTGGGACGTAGTAGTCAGGGTTTACTTTGCTTTCTGACATCACCAGTGGAGGTCTTCACCGATGAGGATCACAGATGGTCCCTACCAATGAGGACCTGATGTGATGGCCTCGCTGGTTGGACCAGGGCCCATTGAGGCCCCCCTCAGGTGGTTGGGGGCAGGCACTTTTCACCCTGGTACAGCCCACCAGTTGCTGATTTGAATGAGGGGGAGGGGGGAATGTTTCTGAGGTGGCGATCAGGAGAATCTGTGGGGGATGATGTTCAGAGAGGGGATTTTTGATGGGTTGGCAATCTTGGGCTGGGGAGGGGGGTTGTGTGCGGGGAGGGTCTCCCATATAGTGTGTGCACTTGTACACAGCATATGAGATTACGGTGCATGCCTAGCAGTCTGCAGCCGGCATCCCCAGTTAGCTGAGGATCTACATCACACACACACACATTCCACACCACCACCACCACACACACACACACAAATGGGAAACTCCCAACTGCCAAAATAAATTGACAATGTAGGAAAACTGCATGTGATAGCTGGCTGAAAATACAGGAGTGCAACACTCCAGTTTTCAGACATTTGTGATACTTAAAATTTTTGGGGAAAGTTCCTCCCTCCATCTGATCCAGAGTGGGATCCTCACAATGATGCCATAGCCAAAAGTGACTGAATGAATTTGATTAACTCTGCATCGAATGTTGAAGACAATGAATTTGACAGGTTTTAAAATGCTCTTGATTATGGTTGAAGGTAGGTTTGTACAATTAATTAAGTTAATAAATCATGCCACAGTAATTCAATATAAATTACCGGTGGTGCTTTTTTCACATTTCAAAAAGGTCACAATCACACCCACGTCTTTGATTCACATTTTATATTTGGCGTATAAGTCATCACCCATTTTTGGAAGGGTTTTGGAGTTTTCAAAGGTCGACTTATACACCATGATCTATGGTAATTTTTATCTCAGCTCTAGCTGCATTCTGCTTCAGATTCCTAAAATTGAAGAAGTTAAACCTCTGTACAGTTGGTCCCTCTTAGAGGAAAATTTCCTTTTTTAAAGTGCACACTGCTACCTTTGTACCCGTATCCAAATATACTGTTGACATACTGTCAGGATCAGTATCAATTTAATTCCAAGTGCATCTGCTAAATGTGTTCTCTTAACTTGCCACGAAATAACGTGGTGTGTTCAATAGCCTTCCTCTAAGGCCTGTGCTACTCTGTGCCTGACCAATAGCTCTCATACAACAGCATTTATCCCTAAATTTTCTTTGCACATGTTTGCTGCCTCCTCAAATCCCTCCAAAACACCACGTGGGTTTTCCTGATGCTCTGCAATGTTGCTTTGATAATGCCACCAGGCAGATGTTCATTTCCGGACAGTACAGCTCCACAGTATTTCATGTCCCTCATAACAGACGATAAGGATTTTAGTCTGCAAACTTTATAGAGCCGCAGAAGATATGTCTTTGTGAGGAAAATGACATTGTAAAATAGAACAAATTGTAAGGCTTGATGAACATTTTAATGTATTGGAACATTGAAGGTGATTGGGAAATTTTCAAAATTGTTCAGTTTGTTTTGATGAACTCACTTTGGAATAACCTTCAAATTGCTATTCAATTAAACCTATCAGAAATAAAACTAAGCTGACATTGTTTTTTATCCATTATCAGAAGTAGTTAGCCAATTACATGTCTTCATTAATAAGTAATGAGAGGAAAATCCCGACATTGTTGTTGAAAAGATGTTGACATAATTGCGTTTCACTTCTGTTTTCATGCGACCTTGAGTTATTTACTCAGCTTTGTTATCAATTCAATTAGACCTGTTTACCAAATGTAACTTACACAATCATTTTCTTTATTTACAGTGTTGATTGTTTTGTCCACCAATTATTTCCGGTTACCTTTATCAGCTAATTTCTGCATTGATGAATATGCAATGGCACCAGAAATCCTTGCATAAGTGAGACCAATATTTATGAAGTTAATGACTGATGCAAAAGTAGATAAACTCTGTATCTGGCTAAGCCTTGGAACATATTCTGTGTGGAACAAAGTCAAGAAGAGCCCAAGTTCAATTTGGTCTATGCCCATTATTCTTGGCCAGGGTAGAATTTAAGGTCTTCCCTGCTGCCATCAGACTTTTGAATGGACCTAACTCATATTAAGTCGATCTTTCCCAACACCCTAACAATGACTGTAACACTACTTTCTGCACCCTCTCCATTTCTTTTCTATGTGTGGTATGCTTTGTCTGTGTGATGTGCAAGAAATAATACTTCTCACTGTACACTAATACATGTGACAATAATAAATCAAATCAAAAATAATTGTCAAGAGGAAAATTCAGCTGATATTTGCATATATTTATCCAATAAAACCTGCTGCAAGTTGTATGTGGTGCTGAGAACAGTTTGATTTAGTTGTGACATCTCCTGCAGCCTGCTGTGATACATCTTCTGATGTGTCAGGACACTATGCTGAGCAGCTCAAGGGCTGGAAGTGCCTTAGAACTGCATCCAGCAAGAGGCAATGCTGTCAGAAGAGGCAAAATGTGGGAGAGGCTTACAGCATGGTAATGTGACTTTATAGTTGGAAGAGTAATGGGCAGGAACCTGAAGAGGAGAGGGAAGGAAATAAAGGAATAAATCAGGAATCTAATGGATTTTTAGATAAACTCATCTTCACAATTACCAATCTGATTTTCTGCTTGAAGAAAGAAATTGATTAAAATCCAAGATCAGGCCCTGCATTGTCCATCACTGTCAGCTTTAATGGGTTCTCCTGTGTCATTTTTTAATGTTGATGCCCCTCTTTTCTTTATAGTTGCTTTCATGCAAAGCGTGTACGGGATTTTTTTTGTGCTTTTTCTGTAGATCATTGAACTAATTGCTCTTTCATTTCCTAGTGAGCCACAGGCAATGTGTTATATTGAAACATCTAATCTGGATGGGGAAACAAATCTTAAAGTACGACAGGTAAATGAAGTTCCACTCCAACTTGGTGTTTTTGAGAAATATTTTATATTTAGGACAAATGGGCCTGTAATTTCCTGGCTTCCCAGCATTGGATTTG
Source organism: Carcharhinus amblyrhynchos (assembly GCF_965287045.1). Lineage (NCBI taxonomy): Eukaryota > Metazoa > Chordata > Chondrichthyes > Carcharhiniformes > Carcharhinidae > Carcharhinus > Carcharhinus amblyrhynchos. The sequence continues at coordinate 74,620,813 of NC_137333.1, read as the reverse complement.
AGGGATACCCCATCGATGCACTGCGCAGTCTCGCAAATGTTCCCATGTAAGAGTTTACCTTGCAGTTGTCCAAGCACTGACTTCTCCTGGACAAGTGCGCTATGCTCGGAACCATCCGACAAAGCGATTTAAATTGCTCTAACTCAATATGCTTATAGTCACTCTGAAAGATTTAGTAAAATAAAAACACTTTTAACTTCAGCGCAACTAATTTAAATACCAAAACTGAGCCATGCACAGGACATCCATAACCTACAACAGATTAATTACTGATTAAAGTTCATCACTGTAATGTTTCTGGGAGTTTTATGGAAGTTTGGTTAAAGCCTTGAGAAATACTTACCATGTTCCTAGAATTTCTTTGTAAAATGGAATCACCTAAATGCTATTTATCTTTCTTTTCTCTTAGGGCTTGTCTGTGACTAGTAATATTCTGTCTACTGCTGACTTAATGAAGATGACTGGGAGTTTGGAATGTGATGGACCCAATCGACATCTTTATGACTTCACTGGCAACCTCCGAATTGGGAACAATGGGTATTACAAAATTTTGAAATACTTGTTTTTCTCCTCCATTTGTATAATTTTCTCTAACTTCATTCAGCTCTCTTGCTCCCCGTTCTGGAGGATGGGCTTAAGACCTGTGGCTAGGATTATGTCAGCGACTGGGCCAGAAGAAGATACCTGAGTAGATCTGGCCATATTATTACCATCTCATCTATGTGCCAGTTCGGAAGCTGACCCCACAAGTGGTCATTCAGTAGAGGAGCAGACACACACTCCACCAAGCTTAACTCAAATAATTTTGAAGTACAAAAGGGTTAGAGCTCGGTTCTAAAAATGGAGATATTAAGAAACACCAAGTTCTTCATGTGTTTTTTAAACACGTAATATGAAAATGTTGTGTTTTCCAAACTCCACTAACATGGGTACAGTGAACCTTTTGTAATGCTTTCTATGGAAACAATGCAACAATTTATACTTTAGGAGGATTGCATTGATGGGTAATTTTATTTGCTTTACTAGTCATGGCACCACATTGATAATTATACCTTTAAGCATTATAATTGATGGTCACTGTTGCCTTTCATTTTTGACCTTGAATATGTTACGGTAGGAGCTGTAGTATTGGGGGATTTTAATGTTGTCAGTTCACACCTGAGCTAGTCTTCACAAGATATATGGTTCAAAACTGTAATTTTCTCAGTAGTTAATCCATTACACATATTACTAAGTTTAACAGGAACTCATCATATGATTACATGTCACTTTCAACTTGTTATTTTCCTCCTATTTTTCTTTGTTCTATTTCGCCCACCCTCCTGCAGCTTTTGATGCGGTTGAATGCAGTGTTCTCTTCTGTTCTTCAGTTGAATGGGATAGCTCCAGTCTGTATACACAGGAAAAAGTCTCACAGAGCAGCTTAAAGTTCAACCAGTTTATTTAATAGTAAACCAACAAGTTTTTGGAAACACTGTCCCTTCATCAGGACCTTCCACACACCTGACGAAGGAACAGTGTTTCCGAAAGCTTGTGGGTTTACTATCAGATAAACTGGTTGGACTTTTTCTCAAGTCATAGTGAACATGTAACCACAGTAGATTGTCATGAAAGCCCATCAGGTTGGCTATTGTCCTTGAGGGAAGGAAATCTGGGGGACCTTGGAGCAGCATCACTGCAAATTCCAGTTTAAGCCAACACCATCCTGGCTGAGAACCATATCATTGTTCCTGGAACTCCTTTCCTAACAGCGCTGTGTATGTATCTGCACCATATGGACTCGGGTTCAAGAAAATGGCTCACTACCAATTTTCAAAGACAATTGGCAAAGGACAAATAAATTTTGACCAAGCCAGCAACACCCAAGCTCTCTGAAAATATCAGAGAGTTCTATTTTGTGTCTGTCACTTCCGGACTTAACTGTTCCAAACCTTTCTTGGATGCAATCCGAACCTCCATCCTGATGAATTTCATCCCTGCTGCATATATCCCAATGAGCAACAAGTCCTTCTCACTCATCATTCTTCTGCTGACCTACATTGGTTCCAGTGTCCCAAAGTCTTCAATTTTGAATTCTTATTAAGTTGAATTCCAATCATGATTTTGCCATTCCAGTTCTTTATAGCCTTATGATAAATTTGCAGTTGTCCAAATCTGGCTTCATATGTACCCTGTTCCATCTCACCCCTGTTGGTGATGGTTCTTTCAGCCATTTAGGGCTAAAGTTCTCTTCCATTTTTAGGGAAGAAGAGCGTATAAAATGCCTTATTATGACATCAGAACATCTCAAAGCCAATGAAGTACATTTGAAGTGTAACCACTGTTACAATATAGGGAAAGCAGAGCAACCAATTTGTGCATAGTTGGATCCCATAAACTGTAATGAGGTAACTGACCAATCTTGCTGTTTTGATGGTATTCAGTGAGGGTAAGTTGACTAGTGTTACAGTCCTGTGGGACTATTAACATTTAAAGAGAAATCTGAACAGCCTACAATTGACTGATGGAACTATGCCGCAGGATTCAATGAGTTTAAACAAAAACAAAGTTATTTTGTATAAGAATTAAACAAATTGAGCACTTCAGCACCATTAACACTATGACTTGTGATTACATATACTATGAACTCACTCCTACTTTTTACAACCGCCTCCCCCCCACCCCCCCATCACCACCATTTCCTTTATACAATACAATCATTCACTTCTTTAAAGACCAACCCCCAAGGCATGCTGCAGCCCTCTGGGATTCATTTCAATTCACCTCAATGTTCCAGCAATGCTCCATGGCCATATTTTATGGGGATCCTTCCATTAGCTTTTTGCCAACCATCCAACTATTATTTAATACCTCAACTGTGGATGCCTCAGGTCTGCGTTCTGGTTGTCAGCAGCTATCCACCTGCCTTCTCACAGCTTCCAAGCTAATTCTGCTGACTCCTTTCTGCCAATAGACTTCAGAGGTATATCGTAGATTTTTGTCTTGTGGCTGCAAACTAGACAAATCTTCCAGTTGCTTTTTCCTTCAGTATCCAAACTGAGTTTGGCCCCACCCATTTTCTGCATAGTGAACAATAGGATTAATATTTTTCTCTGCCTAAAGCGCAGACCTGACTGGCAATCGGACTGTGTTGGCTCTCTTGATCCAGTTCGATGCAAACTACACCAAAGCAAAATTTCTTTCATGAGCAAACACCCAGTTAACTTAAACAAAAGAACCTTCCACTCATTGCAATGCTAATGTAAGCCTACTTGTGACACTAATAAACTAAAAGCTCCTATATCTCATCTGAATGACAGCATGGCATACTTTGGAATGGTCTCAAACAGAAATATAAACTAATCATTTGCCTTCAACACAACTCTTTGATTATGTAACACATATGAATTTATTTTTCTAGTGGATGTAATTGCCCTGTCACCAGACTCATTCCACTAAGAGATCCAGAGAGTGGTCACACATTATTTAGCTTTATTTTCACTATTAACTCTGACCTGTATGATGAACACGGGCTAATCAAACATAGGCGATTTGATTTGTTTGATGATTGTTTATCAGTTTCTCAATCATTCTTTTCTATTTATATTGCATTTAACCCTTCAATTCACAAAACTAAAAGTTATATTTTAAAACATATGAATGACAAACTAGATATTTGCGACACTAGAACAGTGTATGAACTCTCCAGCTTGTCTTTGAAACCTGTCATGCAATCTTTTATATTCACTTGGCAAGTATATTCACTCAATAGATAACATTTTCTACAATGCAGCACTCTTTTCAGTACTGCACTGAAGAGTCATTTGCGATTTTGTCCTTAAGAACTGGAATGATTTTTGAATTCTAAACATTATGATTCTGTGCTAAGAGTGCTGTGATGTTAGTATACCTTTCAGAATTGTTTTTATTATATTCTCTGGAGTTGTAAGCAGACCTTTTCATTTTTTTTCTCATTGTTCCAGGGCCGTCTGCTAGAAGTCATTTGTTTTGCTACTTAAATGACTTAAGCGGGGTTTTGGTTATTTTTTACTCTGGGATCTTTTATGACCTTGCATTATGAGAGGGAAGATTGATTGACTAGTTAAAGCCAGGTGGTTCCTCCCCAGGGAAAAATCTAAGGACTCATTTTCAGTTTTAATTTAGAAAGGGGTAGACATCAAGCTGGAAAGCAATGTTTCTCTTCCTGGTTTTGAAAAATCTGCTCTTGGTGGTTAGAATGCCTCGAGTCTCTCTCTCTCTCTCTCCCTGATGTTTTGGGAAGCTCTGCTGATTTCCAGCTGTTCTGAATGTATATCCAGAGGGCTGCTGGAAGTTACATGGCTGAGAAGTCAGTTTCAATTCTCAAACCAAAGGACTCAGTTCCAGTATCACGTGAGCATTAGTCTTTACTGTGTTAAACCTGTGGCAAAGGTTTCGTTCATGGGATTTATTTCATTGGAATGGTATTTACTGTTAAGGTTTTCCAATATCATGATTTGTTTTTCTTGTTTGTAATTGGTAAAGGTTATTACTACTTTTCTTTCTATACGTGTTAATTACATTCTTAAATAAACCTTGTTTGATAAAAGCTCCTTAGTGGACCATTTGAATCATACCTGAAGTGAAATATCTCATGTTCACCCTAGCCAAATTCAAATTGAAAACTTATGATCCAGGCGGACTTCACAAAACACTTCGGAGTTTCTGACTTGAATTATAACAACGCTATCACTGTGACAGGGCTGTCATCCTCTGAGAAGTTTTTCCTCAGCCCCTCCTATCATTTCCTTCTTCAGCTTTTATCTGATTATGTTTCTGTCATTGCTTTGGGATGTTCTTATTTAAATTGAGTTGTCTGCCTAGCTTGGTTTTGTGAGACCATAGCCTATTCTTTTGTCAAGAGGATAAATAAATGATCCAAGTCAAAGGGCTTGGGATCTGACCACTGCAGGGTCATCCCTAATTTCCACCCATTTCCTACTCCTGAAATGGTTGTTTGTTCCTGTAGGAAGGCACAAATCCTCCTGCTTCATTGTCAGGTTCATCAGATTATCCAACCAACTGCTGCCCTGCCAACATTCATAGAATCCCACAGAGCAGAAGAAGTCCATTTAGTCCATTGAGTCTGCACTGACCACAATCCCACTTTGGCCCTGTTCCTGTAACCCCACATACTTACCCTGCTAATCCCTCTGACACCAGAGTCAATTTAGCATGGCCAATCAACCCAATGTGCACATCTTTGGACTATGGGAGGTAACCGGAGCACCCGGAGGAAACCCACACAGACACTGGGAGAACGTGCAAACTCTACTCGTTTGCTGCGAATCAAACCTGGATATCTGGCGCTATGGGGCTGCCGTACTAACCACTGTGCCACCGTGTCACCCTGACTGTATGAATAGACCTCTCTTTGCTCAATTTTAGTTTGGATCTTTTCCCATTTTTCAGAGAGATACTTTACTTTTTTCTACATTTTGCTGACTAGGGATTGCATAGATAACTTCATGGGTGTGATTGATGGACAAGAGGAGCGCTCCCTGTAATTTGGTATGCAGCTGCTGGAATACAATTTTTCCTATGTTCTGCAGCACTGTAAGCACAGATGCTTGCGGCCTTTGAATTTACATCATTAAAGTTGCCGCTTTGAACCAAATAGCTGTACGTATATGTAGTGTGCAGAGTTTGGATTTGAGTGTATAATTGTTACCATTATCCTGCTGCAGTCCTGTTCCCGTGGGACCTGATCAAATTCTGTTGAGAGGAGCACAGCTGAGGAACACGCAATGGATTCAAGGCCTCGTGGTCTACACTGGACACGACACTAAACTAGTGCAGGTTGTTACCTAACTTTCTTGTTTAAATTTCATTAATTGTGTTTTGTACTATCATATTGAAAGTTTGTTGGTGAAAATACTTGTTCCAAATCTCTCAGTTGCACCTGAACTGAAGAGAATTAAAAAAAAAATACTTGCACATTCTGCCTGTGTTGTGTGTGTTTCCTCTCTCAGTTCAAAAATGTGCGAGTTAGGTTGATTGGCCATGCTAAATTGCCCCTTAGCGTTAGGGGGATGTCAGGGAGATTAGTAGGGTAAATATGTGGGGTTACAGAGATAGAACCTGGGTGGGATTGTTGTCAGTGCAGGCCCAATGGGCTGAATGGCTTCTTTCTGCACTGCAGGGTTTTATATTTCTATGATTGTTTGGCCAAACAACCTCTTTGGCACTGAAAATGAATGTTTACAAATCTTATTGCTTCAGTTTTTAATTATTGTGGGAGCTTTTAATTATTGTTTAAAAAAAGACTTATTTGTTTCTTTCATCTTTCACTCTGAATCCAACATTTCTTTTTCCTTTGTTTGCTTGCTTTTATCCTTTGAATTCAACATTCTAATTTAAACTACCTGACTCAAGCTGCATTGCCCATTAAGATAAGTAGGCCATATGGCCCCTCCAGCCTGCTGTTATTCCATAGATCATGGCAAATCTTCAATCTCAATTCCAGATTCCTGTTTGATAGCCATTTTTCTTGATTCCCTTAGAATCCAAGAATCTAATGATCTTGGCCTTGAGTATATTCAACAAACGAGCATCCACAACCCTTTGGGATAGAGAATTCCAATGATTCACAACTGTTGAAAGACAAAATTTCTCCTCAACTCAGTTCAAAATGGCCAACCCGTATCCTGAGATCATCTCCCAGCATCTCTCTTCTCCTCCACCCCCCCCCAAATCTTACCTTTCAACGAAATTTCCTTTTTCTTTTTCTAAACTCTGGGGCGAAGGCCCACTCAATTCAATATCTCCTTTTTGGCGAACCCTCTCAATCCAGTGAATCTACATAGCATTCCCTCAAAGGTAAGAATACTCCCAAGTGTAGTCTCCTGAAAGTCCTGTACAGTTGCAACAAAACTTCCTTAGCCTTGTATTCTGAACCCCTTACAATAAAGCCCAACATGCAATTTGCCTCCCTAGTTGCGAGATGCACTAACATGTTAATATTTTCATATGCAAAATTCAAGGACAGTCTCTGAACAGCAACGTATAAAAATATACCAACACTTTTTAAAAAAATCCATTTTTGTTTTTCCTACTAAAATGTATAAGCTCACATTTCCCCACACCTGCCATCTTCTTGCCCATTTGCTTTATCTATCTATATTCCTTCTCAGATTCCTTGGGCAGAATTTAATATTTCTAGGCAAAGTTCACATCTTCTGGCTGGTAAACCAGCAGGAACCCTACTTAGAACATTTTCAGAGGCCCAAAGTAATTTTGTGAAAATCAGACGCTTACCTGATTAATGATTTAATTAATTAACAGTCATTAGTCAGTAGAATTCTCTTCCCCAGAGAGCAGAGGAGGCTGGGTTATTGAATGTGTTTACAGCTGAGTTAGGTAAATTTTTCATCAGCAAGGGAATCCAGGCTTATGCGTGACATACAGGAAAGTGGAGTTGAGGCTGCAGTCAGACCAAACATGATCTCATTGAATCGTGGAGCAGGGCTGAGGGCTGAATGGTGTTTTTGTGTTCATTGGGCATCCCGTTGAATCAAACCCCATGCAGAGTGTAAATCTTGTTCCTGTATTCTGCCAAGTAAACTGCCAATACCTTGCAGTATTGACAGTGCCCGTGGGAATAGTGGCCACTTCCAGTAGTGGGCCTTTATCAGCTATTGCTGATGGATATCTGGAGAGAGGTCTGTGGGACAGGATGGACGTATCAGGGAAGAGGGTTAGCACAAAGGGTGGTATCTTCTTGCGGGCTTTCCCTTCCCGATGCCAGTTATCTTGATTGGGCACAGCTGTATGAGTATAAGGAACCCTTGCCCTCAATTAAACTGTAAGCAATTCCGGATAGGGTTCGCTGTCCTGTTGTCCAACATAGTGAGTTCCCCACTAGTCGTTGGTAGAATTTCAGTTGGTGCGATGAGGCCCTTAAGTGGCTATTATAAGGGCCTCAATTAGCTTCCAGGTAAGGAGGCCGCCCTGCACTCTTGCTCCCCGGAGCCATATTGGAGGAACTCAGAAATGGCTGAACCTCCACCCTGCACTTTCTCCCCACCTTCAAATCTACCTCCGGAAGGAGCAGAGTGTATACAATTCCACTTCCGGCGTCCTCCTTGCAACTTACTGTCCTACTGAACGTTAGATCATTATGAAATTGAATATATTGCACTTGCTCCCTTCACTTAAGTCATTAATATGTTGGACTGAATGGCCATCTCCCGTGCCATAAAATTTCTATATATGTGGCTGAGGCTGCAACACTGCTTCTTGCAGCACTCCTCTAAGGTTCTTTAATCTGTTTGGTTAGGGAGATGCACAGTAGTTCACAACTCAATTTGCAAAGGTCCCAGATGCTCTGTAGAGGGTGTTGTGATTTTTGGCTGCTAACTGACAAGCTTGCTCTACAGAAGTCCAAGGCTGTGAGGAAATGCAAGTCTCCAACTCAGTCGGTACTGTTCATCACTGCTTAGAACAAAACGTGGCCCAATATAGTGTTGGTTTGAGGAGGAAATATTTGTATGTTCACTTTGCAAACTATTTCCACTCATGGACATGCAACAAGTGAAGTTGTCCTTTGGTACTTGTCTCTAAAGCTGTCAGCATGTCAACAAAATGTATCAGTTCATAATAATACCCATGTGCCAGTTCTATATTTAACAGAGTCGATGCACTGTTGCTTGGTCAGCATAGTTCTAGTAATCTCCCCAAAATTTCAAACAATCCCTCAAATGGACAGAAGATGAAAGATCAGGTTGGATTCTTTATATCCTGTGCTGTTGTGTGCATGTGGAATGTGATGTAATACAACGTGATAACGGTTCTAGAATTCAACACTACATCTCTTCATTGTTTTTCACTTGATGGCTTGTGAATCACTTAAACTGCTGCTAGAGCTGCACTTTCACTGCAGGGAGAAGAACGTGTAATATGAATGGAATGCACAGAGACATTCTGGCATGTTATGGAAAATAGAAGTACTTGTTGCACAAAAGATGTAACTCGCTTGAGATAAAAGCAAAATACTGGGGATTCTGGAATCTGAACCAAAAACAGAAAATGCTGGAAAATCTCAGCAAGCCAGAATGCATCTGTGCAGAGAGAATAGAGCCAAGATTTCAAGTCCGGATGATCCTTCGTCACTTTGACTTGTGTGAGAAGCTTAAATGAGAAATAATTTCAGATTTTGTTACAAAATATATGTACGATCCCTGGAAAATTTTGTTATATTTGTTTGATGGGGCTGAGAATATTGAAATGATCAAGTCTTCAAGTCACATGTGATAATACTTCAGCCTTGAAAACTCTGATTAATTTTGAGATGTTCTTTAAGCATTATGCTTAATATTGGCAAATAAATTCCCTCCATGGTTTTATTCTTTTTGACCATTAGGATTGATATCAAATTTTATTTCACAGCATCTCCTGGGAATTCCATTTCTAGATTCCAGTGATATATGTGGATCTGATGGTGTCCCTACTTTCCTGTTTTCTTCAAGATGCCTGCTGACAGGGTAACCTGTTGTACGGTGTCACTTTATACTGTTACTGCAGTCCACCTTTTCTTGTTCCTGAAAAAATGATTTTGTTTATCCCATTCTTTGGATGTCTTTTGCTGCTAAATGTACATTTATAGATCAGCATGAAAACTACAGGCTCAGTCCCTGATTGTCAGTTTGGTTTGTGGGTTGTTCATTCCAACAGTAAGATCCTTTTATTTGTTCTTGGGACTTGAGGGTCACTGGCTGGATCAGCATTTATTATGCATCCTTAGGTGCTTTTCAGGCAGTGGCGAGCTGCCTTCCTGAACTACAGCATCCCATCTGGTGTAGATGCACCCATTGTGCTGTTAGGAAGAGAGTTGTAGATTTTTAGCTCAGCCACTTTGAAGAAGCGGCGATATATTTCCAAGTCAGGATGGCAGGTGACTTAGAGGGAAACTTGCAGGCAATGGTGATCCATATGTTTCCTGATCTTGTCTTTTGAAGTGATATAGGTTGTGGAGTGTTAAGGAAGGAGGGTTTGCAAGTTGTTGCTGTACATCTTGTAGATGATGTACACTGCAGCCACTTTGCACCAGTGGTGGAGACTGTGAAAATTGAATGTGGTGGGTGAGGTGCTAATCTAGTGAGATGGCATCATGGATGGTTTTGTCCTCCTTGAATGTTTTTGGAGCTGCACTCCTCCAGGCAAATGGAGAGTATTCCAGTGCATTTCTGACATGTGCCTTCCAGTAGATGAACAGGTTTTGGGGAGGCAGGTGATGTATTAGTCATGGCAGGATTCCCAGCCTCTGAGCTGTGTCTCTATCCTTGGTCCAGTTAAGTTTCTGGTCAATGGTAACCTCCAGGATATTGCTGGTAGGAGTTACAGCAATGGTAATACCATTGAACATCAAGGGGAGATGGTTAGGTTCTGTCTTGTTGATGGTCATTGCCACAACACTTGTGTTGAAATGTTACTTGCCATCATCAGGCCAAGCTTGAATATTGTCCAGGTCTTGCTACATATGAAGACTGACTACTTCAATATCTGAGGTGTCATGACTGGCGTTGAACATTGTGCAATCATCAGCATACATCCCCACTCCTGACTGTAAGTTGAAGGAAGGTTACTGACGAAGCAGTTGAGGACCATTTGGTCCAGGACGCTACCCTGAGTAACTCCAGCAATGTTCTCAGCTGAGATGATTAGCTTACAGCAACCACAACCATCTTCCTTTGTGTTCGATATGATTCCAGCTATTGGAGAGGTTTCCCCCTGATTTCCATCAGCTGTGGGGCCAAATGCTTTCTTTGCCCTTAAAAGCTCTTTTATTGTCAAAGTCTGTACAAGATTTGAATGCATTGTCCACAGCTGGGGAATCTGTTCTTTTGGACAGGATGGCACAGTAGCACAGCTGCTGCCTCATCGCACCAGGGACCTGGATTCAATTCCTGGCTCGGGTCACTGTCTGTGTGGAGTTTGCATGTTCTCCCCGTGTCTGCATGGCTTTCTTCCAGATGCTCCGGTTACCTTCCACAGCCTTAAAGACGGGCTGATTAGGTGCACTGACCCAGAGTGTGGCGACTAGGGGAATTTCACAGCACCTTCATTGCACTGTTAACATAGGGCATACTTGTGACTAATAAATAAACTTTTACTTTACTTTTAGGATACTATTGTTAACCCTTAATGCCATGCAGTTTGGATCTAGCTCCTTCTCCTGCCTTTTTCAGCCTAAAAGACGACTCCTCAGTTCAGGGAACTGTGTTTTCTCATTGATCTTCAATCAGCATAGCGAATGGTTATACATTTTGGTGGTGTTGAGCTAGTGGAGTCTAGATTTACCTTAAACTGATCCATTTCTTATAAAATAGCATCATGGATTAGAAAGTGCCCAATGCATGTTTTTCTCTCTTGCTGTGGAAAATCAATGATTAGTGTTATCCTAAAGTCAAGTGGATGAGCCAGAAAATTCAACGTTAGGAATCATAGCAGCAGGCCTGTGTTCCACTAACCTATTCAGTAACACTGCCATTTCGTGCTCCTTCCTGCTTTTATATGGCATGCAAATTATTTTTTGTAGCACATTCGAAAGTATTCATTGGTGATTCAAGCTGTTAAACTCGAAAAGAACAACTTGTACCAGATCTTCCAAAATGCCCTCAGCATGTTACATATGAAGTGCTCTGCCTAGACAGTTCAGGATGTCAACAGCACTGAAAAGAAATAACATAAATAGAATTGGAAACAATTATAATTTACACTTGGACCCAGCCCTTGGGCAAATAAGCAGTAATTGGTGTGCATGCTGTTTATAGTATTATTAATTATATCATGAATACAGAGTCACCTTCTGCTTTTCTGGAAAAGGAAAGCCCATAACCTATCCTATGGGCTATTACCGTATACAGTCTAAAATTCTTACCCACCTTATTTTGGGAGACATTCCATTTATTTCAAAACTGCTAACATTTATAATTGTATCTGCTGGGATCCCTCGGTATAATTTGGAGGTCGGATTTTCTTTTTCCTTCTCCCTGCTGGTTAACAGAATCTGTGGTTTTTGCCTTTTTAAAATTATTTCACAGGATATGGGCATCACAAATTGGGCCAGCACTCATTTTATATCCCTAGTTTATCTTAAGGTGGTGGTGAGCTGCCTTCTTGAATCACTGCAACCCAGGTGATGTTGTAGTTGTATTTACGGTGCTGTTATGGAGGGAGTTAGTGTTTTGACCCAGCAACAGTGAAGGGATAGTGATATCGTTCCAAGTTAGAATGGTTGTTGTACGTGATAGTGTTCCCATGCATCTGCTGCCTTTGTCCTTCTGGGTGGCAGAAGTTGCGGGTTTGGAAGGTTCTGTTGAAAGAACCTTGGTGAGTTGCTGCAGTGCATCTTACAGATGGTACAAACTGCTGCCACTGTGCATCAGTGGAGGAAGTGAATGTTGAAGATTGGCATGCCATCACAATCAAGCTGACTGCTTTGTTTTGGATGGTGTCAAGCTTCTTGAGTACTGTTGAAGCTGCACTCATCCAGGCAAGTGCAGAACATTCCATCACACTCCTGGCTCGTGCCTTGTAAATGATGAGCAGGCTTTTGGGAGGTGAGTTACTCTACTTAGAATTCCCAGTCTTTGACTTGCTTTGTAGCCACAGTATTTATATGGTGGTCTGCTTCAGTTTCTGGTCAGTGGTAACCCTCAAGGGGTAACAGTTGGATTCTCTTTTTGGAGATGGTCATTGTCTGGCACTTGGGTTACTTGTCACTTATCACCCAAGCTTGAATATTATTCAGGTCCTGCTGCATATGGACATCGGTTATTCCAATATCTGAAAAGTCGCAAATGGTGCTCAATATTGCACAATCATCGGTGAACATCCCCACTTGTGACCTTATGATAGAGGGATGGCCATTGATGAACCACATGAAGATAGTTGGGCCCAGGATAGTACCTGAGAAATTCCTGTGGCATTGTCCTGGGACTAAGATGATTAACCTCCAACAATCACAATTATCTTCCTTTGTGCTAGGTGTGATTCCAACTAGTGGGATGTTTTCCCCCTGACACCCATTGATTGCAGTTTTGCTGGGGCTTCCTGATAACACATGGTCAAATACTGCCTTATGTCAAGGACAGTTACTGTCATCTCACTTCTGGAGTTCAGCTCTTCTGTCCATCTTTTAACTAAAGATGTAATAAGGGCCCTGGCAGAACTCAAACTGAGATTTATTGAGCAGGTTTTACAGAGTATGTGACACTTCAAAGCACATTGATGATCCTTCCATCACTTGGCTCATGCTCGAGAGTAGACAGATGAGGTAGTAATTAGTTGGATTGGATTTGTCCCACTATTTCTGAACAGGACATAACTGGGCAATTTTCCACATTGTGAAGTGGATCCCAGTGTTGTAGCTGTAATAGTACAGCTTGGCTAAGAGCATGTCTTTAGTGCTGGAATGATGTCAGGGCCCCCATGGTTTTGCCACATCCAGTGCCTTCAGCCATTTCTTGATATCACGTGAAGTGAATCGAATTAGCTGAAAACTGGCATGTGTAATGCTGGGGACCTTGAGAGATGGTTGAGATGGGATCATCTCTGCACTTCTGATGGAAGATGGTTGTAAATGCTTCAGCATGTCCTTTGGCCTGATGTGCCAGACTGCCCCTTCATTGAGGATGAGGATATTTGTGGAACCCTATTGTCTTATAGGTTGTTTATGACTGGGTGAGACAGGACTGCAGAGCTTAGATCTGAAATGTTGGCCATGAAATCACTACGCTACATATTGTATTCTGAGTCTGTTCTTTTGTATGGATAGAAAACAGCATAATGTACCTTACTCAATGTAGTATAAGATTGAAATGATAAACACCTTTAATGCCCATGTCAGTTAATACCGGAATATATATATATAAAATTAAATAGAAGTAGTACCATCCATTGGTTCTACCAAAGTTATATTAGATACAGTGGCAGGGTGCAATCTCATGTCCTCAGTACACTAAAATATAAAGCACTTCTGTTCTGGTAGTTGCGTAATTGGGAAAGGAATCATCGTACAGATTTTATTGTATAGATTCAAAGCTTGATCAGTGAATGGAGAGTGTGTCAAATAAACCAAACTTCAACACTTGGGTTTTACCAGCAATTCCCTAAACATTTATAAGAATAAAATTGTCTTGTGATGTGGATATTAGAGTAAATGGGCATCATTTGCTCATAATGTTGTCAGTACAGAATTTTACAGGCTTGTGCTTCAACACTTTGCAGTTGATTTAGGATTCATGTTGTACCTGAATTTTTTTATATTTATTTTGAAGACTGCCTAAATATCAGATTTTCTGGGACTGAATTTCATTTTGCCAGATTCGTACAGAGTATGATGGGGCCAAAATCACGTACTGCGAAATTGAAGAGTGCAAACTAATAGATTTTTGGAATGGTGAGATAAGTGCAAATTAATAAATTTTCAGAATAGTGAGACGAGCTAATGTTTTATTGCCTGAAATTCTGGTCTGTTTAGCTCATTGGATATTACATAGGTGTATGTTAAAGAAGTTTCATTTTGCCAAAAGATTTGAATGATTTTATAAAGTCTATTAGCCATGGGGCATAAATTCCAAAATGTGAGAGAGTTCAAAAGTTTGACCATACATAAATTATTTTTGTTCGGTATGTTTCCTCAAAATATAGAATTCTACAAAGGCACCATTGAAGAGATCCAATGTTGAAAGGGTTACAAATGTACAGATTCTGGTTCTATTCTGCATTCTTGTGGCCATGGCTTTGGTGAGCGCTGCAGGTGCTGAGATTTGGAACAAGGAACACACTGATTCAGATTGGTACCTCAGCTCAATTGGTAAGAATTATTATTACGATCAAACTTTCCCATCCAGCATAAGCATTAGTTTGAAAGAACAATATTATTTTCTAATCACCAGTAATTTTCTGACATGTTGAAATATAATTCACTGATGCAAAATGCCTCCTCGTTAGGATTTCTGTAAAACTCTATTCTGAAAAATAGTTCACTGTAACTCTTAATTTGTGTGTGTGGCTGGTATATTTTAACTATTATTGAGGAACTAGAAGTTCAATTATTTCTAATTGTTTTCCATTATTTAACAAATGCACAAAGATACAAGATGATGTATATGTGGAGAAAATTAAAGTACACTGAAATGCTGGTTTTGTAAGACAGAGCCTAGATTTTCTGTTACTAGTAATGTTATGCTGGAGTGGTGTTAAAGCTATATGAAAGTATGCAAATTGCCCCCAATCCTTTAAGGTCAGCTCAGTTAATGCAGTTTCAGGTCTGGTTTTGGATAGATCCAAGAAGGCATAACTTGGTTGGAGGATTTTATAGCAACTTTGCAGAAGATGACGTTCATGACATTTTAAGTGGAATCTAAAAATTGCTGTCTGTGGTGGCTTCAGTAGCGCACCCTGTGGAGGAGCTAGGCAGTGCTGACAGCACCCTCTGCATTAGTGTATTGAACTGTGATAACTGGACACCAGAATTTGTCAGTTTCACAATTTTTGTGATGGTTTACTCTGATGGGTTTGACATCATTACAACTGCAAAGTCTGCACCATTGCAATTTGTCGGTGACACCTAAAGTAGATGCTGGAGTCATGTTGTGACTAAAATTTGAAACAAACACTCCTGTATTATTCAAACTTGTTAATGAAAGCCTAGAAATGGCTGACTGGGCTATAAAACTATAAATGTTGTCATGTGATGCATTTAGATTTGGTTCTAATGGCTGTATAGGGTGATTAATTGTATCTTTGTTTCTTTTCATAGGCACATCCTCAGCTAATTTTGGGTACAATCTTCTTACCTTCATTATTCTTTACAACAATCTTATTCCAATCAGCCTGCTAGTAACATTGGAAGTTGTCAAGTTTACTCAAGCACTCTTTATTAACTGGGTATGTGTCTTTTTTAAAACACATGTAAGATTATGGATTCAAATATTTATAATTCTGTTGCTAACTCCCATAATGGCTCAATTAGTTTATTTAGTGGCCAAATAGACCAGAATGTTTTAATTCTTGGTCTGTGCTCACTAACCCAGAAATGGGAAAACAGCAACTGTTGGTCGTGCCCCTTAATTAGAAAGAAATTGCTACATGTTACTGCACTTGATTGCTGTCCAGTGATACCAAATGGTGTGAGCGAGTGTGAATATTAGCTGGACAGAATGGAGTATCATCTTTGATGTTTCCTCACAAATGAATGACTCAGACGTGAATAATGATCACTTTGTAAAGTACTGGATGACACCCATGGACTTGCACTTCAACAAGCAATGAATTTGAGGAAGGAAGCAAAATTGTTAAGAATGGAAGAAACATGTTAAATGATATATTGGTAAATATGAAATGAATGTTTGGGTAATACTTTTATCAGTTTTTAGTAATTTTCTTCATTGTCCAGCTGTAATTTTTAGTATATTTGCTATATTTTTCTTGTGCTTAAGGGAAATAATGAGATGCATAATATTTGATAATTATCTTTAAGCAATATATTTCTAGATATGGAAACAAATTGTTAGTTTTGACCATTCAATTCTAGAATGTTTACCCTGTAAACTAAATTGTAGATCCGTGTTTAAATTGTAGTACATGTAAGGATCTCTGAATTGGACTTAGATGTCTCATTTGTCCTTGGATATCGTAGGATATGGATATGTACCATCCAGAAACGGACATGCCAGCAATGGCTAGAACATCTAACCTGAATGAAGAACTTGGCCAGGTGGGAGTCACCTATAGTATTTAAATAGCAGAATTGTTTTTCAACGTTGCTTTCCTAAAACAAAAAATGGGATATAATTGACTTTTGCTTTTATTTCCAGGAAAACACTTGGTTTGCTATTTGCCATGAGTTAATTTAAAATGTTAAAATATATAAGACTTCCATTTAGAACTTTGGGATCTATGTTATAAATACCGTTCCCTACAATGAACATTTTTGTATTTATGGCTGTATGACTGTCAAAAATCACCATACTTGATTCTTGCAACATCTATCAATAAGTTCTTAGGAACCACGACCAGATTTCTCTGACCTCAGCTGCAGCTGAAATTCTCCAATCCCACTGAGGTGAATGGAAGTTTGGTTAAATACCAAAATCTTTGTTCTCACTGGCAATGGTAGCAGGGTGTGCAAGTCCAGAGAATTCTATCCCATGTCTCTAGTAGTGTACATTAGATATTCTCATGGAGCTTTAACTGCCCTCTTCATGAATCAAGTTGTAAACGATAAAAACTGAACACACCAGCAAATTACGTGTGTTAAAGGATGGTTCCAACTGTTCTCTTCTGCAAACTCTATCCCTTTCCCTCCATAATTCATAACCATTCTCTCCCCTGTTCAAGGCCGGAGCTCTGAAATTCCTGTCTGCACCCTGTCTATAATCTGTTTGGAGAAAGGTGCAAAGCATTATAAAAAGTTATTAAATAATGGGTAACTCAGATAGAACTTGGTAATAAGAATGTATCACTGTAAACAAATTGAAGAGTCATGTGCCCTTCAGCAATTTAAACAAACAGCAGGGTGTGGGAACATTGGCCTTGTAAATTTTCCCCATCCCTCTACTGAGTTAACAGTGTTCAAAGTAACTTAATGCAAGTAATAACCAGCCAAATCAATACCATTCACTGATGAATCCTTACACCTTCTTGATCCCTATGCCTAAGTTCTTACCATGAGAGGTTTGATCTTATCTTTCTTCAGCCTGAAAATTTGTATCATAGCATTCTGTCTATAATCTGTTTGCAGAGAGATGCAAAATATCATAAAAAGTTATTAAATAATGGGCAACTCAGAAAGGACTTGGTAATAAGAATGTATTATTGCAAAGCAAGTTGAAGAATCATGTGTTGTTCAGCAATTTAACCGAACAGCAGGGTATAATCTGGTTATTTGATCAGTCAGGTTAGGTTATCATCTAATCAAGTATAACCAGCTCTGAAGTTCAAAGTAAAAATCAGGATCTGCAAAGAGTTGGAATGTGTACATCAGCATTTCTTGCTGTGAGAAAAAGCTCCATTTGTTCTTTTATGTTAAACACACAGATTCGTGAAAGATTTAATTATTTCTGATTCTTTCTTTTCAGGTCAAGTACATATTTTCCGATAAAACTGGCACTTTAACTTGCAATGTCATGCAGTTCAAAAAATGTTCCATTGCTGGCATTACATATGGGTAAGAGCATAACTGAGTTGTCCAGGCACCTGCTTATTTTTAGATTCTGGTTTATTTGAATTACCTGGCTATCAGGAAGATTTTTCCCAATAATGTAAGAGGAAAGCTAAAGCAAAGTGATGCAAAGCACCTAAATAGTCTACCAGTTTACTGCACAAAACCAGTAGTACTTAACATGCAAAACACATGGACTTGCTTATTCTCATATATTTGGTTAATTTATCCTCTGAAACCCTAGGGGAAATAACCAAATAAAAAAATTCATTAATTCAGATGGTAAAGGAATTGTAGCCAAACCATGGCCACAATTTGAAATAATATCAGAATTCAAGGAAGAAGCATGCAAATTGGCAAAAAAAAACCTGAGGATTGGGAGCAGTGTAAAATTCAGCAAAGGAGGGCCAAGAGATGGATTAAGAAGGGAAAAATAGAGTATGGAAGTAAGCTAGTGGGAAAAGTTTTGATTGTATGTAAAGAGAAAAATCGTTGAGGATAAGTTAATTGTTGATCACTTTTATTGGTAATTTCTCATTTTCAGAATCACATCAAACAGTGTACTTGCCCTTAGTTTTCTAGAGGGTGAAAGACACAGAAATTTATTATAAAATAAGATCCACAAAGCACACTTTCTTTTCTTGTCCTATGTGGTGTATTATTTGTATTTTAAGCACCTGGAGTTGCGCTGTACAAAATAACATTCTCGTCACTTTCTCATAGTCATTTTCCAGACTCAGATACTGAACGCTCTTCTGATGATTTGGGGTAAGAGAACCTTTTTAATATTCTATCAAGTTTCATTTGCAATTTGTAACTACTATTGCACATTACATTTTGGCATTGAATATCATTTAGAGTTACTTTAGGTTTGGTGTTACAGGTCTCCAATATCCACAATTGACTGACAGAGGTTATGCATTTTAGAGAAGCCATAATAATAGTACTTGATGGGCAAGGATGAATGCTGATTTCTGAAAACGTAGGAGTATAGATGCATGTCACTGCTACTCATTCCATATCAAGGATAGAGATTAATTGCACATCCTTGCTATGATGGCAGAGGAACCACCTGAATTGGATCAGGGAGGTGGCCATATCACGGTAATATCATTGGACAAGTAGTCCAGAGGCATAGGCTAATGCTCTGTGGGCTGGATTCAAATCCACCATGGCAGCTGGTCGAATTTAAATTCAATTAATAAATCTATAATCGTCTCATTAAAAGTAAAGGTAATAGGTAAAGTCACCATTATCCTAAATGAGGTAGCTCTCCCTTTTGAGGGTCAAGATCACCACACCTCAGGTGACGGTCAAGATTGAGAAAGGTGAGCCTTCATTGACAACCTTAGCTGTTACGGGAATTGAATCCACGTTGTAGGCATTGCTCTGCATCACAAACCAGCCGACTGAGCTAACATGAAATGATTGTCATAAAAACCCATCTGGTTCATAGCCATCCTTAGCTGGTCTGGCCTGCATGTGCCCCCAGGTCCACAGCAATATGCTTGACTCTTAATTGCCCACTGAAATGACCTAGAAAGCCACTAGGTTGTATCACATCACTATGAAATATAAAAGGAATGAAACCAGATGGATCACTTGGCTAAGAAGTGGAAACAACAACAACAAATCCAGCCCTGTTGACTCTGCAAAGTCCTCCTTTTAACATATGAGGGTTTGTGTCCAAGTTGGAAAAACTGTCCCAGCCTGACAGTCATACTCACATAATTGTACCTTGCAGATAATGTCCCACACACCACCATCATCATCCCCTCCTACTGGCAGAAAGATTCATCAGAGGTGGCAACACAGTAGTCCACAGTTGGGAGGGATTTGCATTGGGAGTCCTTAACATTGTCTCTAGATTCCGTGAAGTTTCACAAAATCAGGTCAATAGGCTAGGAAACCTGCAGATCATCAACTAATGCTTCTCCTTAAGAGACCAAAACTGTATACGTGAAATGTACCAGTTATGCTAGGGGGTTGTGGGTTTTACACAGAAAGAAGAGATATGGTTTGCACACTTTGAAAAAAGTTTATTTATTAGTCACACATAAGGTTTACATTAACATTGCAGTGAAGTTACTATGAAATTCTCCTAGTCGCCACACTTTGGCGCCTGTTCGGCTCAATGCACCCAACAAGCATGTTTTTCAGATCATGGGAGGAAACTGGAGCATCCAGAGGAAACCAACACCGACATGGAAAAAACATGCAAACTCCACATAGACAGTGACTCTAGCTGGGAATTGAACCTGGGTCCCTGGCACTGTGAGACAGCAGTGCTAACCACTGCCACCATGCCGCCCATGTAGATTCAAACTCGCACACAACAGATTTATTAAGGAGTTCCACTTCTGTAGTTATGACAACAATAAGACATCTTCAGTTTGAACTATATAAGAAATTGGACCTGATTTGCTGATACCCATTTCTCACTTGAGACATAATTATGTGAAGCAAAAGCTATTGGTTGTTCTTCTTCCAAAGGGATAAGATTGAAGCTACTGCCTCTATTCTGTAAGGTAAAATGTCACAAGCAAGCAGCAATGGTAGCTATGGATTAGAATGAACCAATACTTCAAACTTATGCAAAGATCTTTGATGTTCTTACATGCTTTCTCATTCTATTGTCCAGTCCTCTGACTGTAAATTATACAAAAGCATCAATAATGTCGCTATGTTAAGATCAAATTTGCCATAATAAATACTAATCCTAGAAAGGACTTCAAATGCGTCACATTTGTTGGATGTGGCGCTTCTAAAATAGCATGCAAGTTTTTTGGTTATCCACTTAACTTCAGAATCACCCAGAGTATATGTGATTCAACCTGTGTAGATAAGACATTCAGTTGATTTCGAGAAATTCTCTTCTTTGCAAGTGTAATTCTTCTCTTCCATGTTCTAAATTATTTTTTAGAATGCAACTTGTTCTTCTTGAATGTACCCCGATTTTTTTTGAATGTTCTTCTCAGGGAAGCTGGTCTGGCCCCAGTGAGCTTTTTCAGTGTGACCCATTTTTGACAGTTCTTGTATTGGCTATCCTTGCTCCAGCATTCACTTGCTGAATGGCCCATTTTGGCACATCAATGACAAGCTTTTGTTGTTTTGACTGGTGGGTCTTCATTGCTGCATCAAATTGCGAAGTCTCTTGAGCAACCAGTTCCATTGCCACTATGATTTCTACTGCTGACTTTAAAGACAAAACCCATTCAGTAAGACATCTTCTTTGGATAGCCTCCATTTTGGAGACCACAAACTAGACAATCTCGGAGAATCTTATAATGTCTTACCAAACTCACAGTGCCTTTTTAAGGTCGCCACAAACTGAGCAATACTTTTGCATTCCACTTGATTTCTTCGGTGGAATCTGAACCACTCTGCGATGATCAGTGGATTTGGAGAGTAGTGCTCTTCAAAAGTGTTTGTCAAGTCATCAAACGTTTTTGTTCCTGAAACCAAGTTCTAGAGCAAATAGGTTTTGCATCCTATTGTATTGAAAAACTTGAGTAACTCGTTCGCAATTTTATTTGCCTGTACAAAGTACTCTGCACAGGAACTTCATGATTCCCTTTCTTAATTGAAAGGGCCAATAGATCCTAACTGACCTACCATTTCCCTTGGAGGCACAAGTGACTCAAGACTGCTCGGTATATTATATTACTGTCTTCCAATTACTTTGCTTTTCAATCTAGAGTGTATTCTTATTTTCAAATGAGCCCAATCTCACAGCAAAGCATCCACCCTCAACAGATAGCAGTGAAAGAATCACATAGGGGAAAAGACTTATAAGGACACTCTGTACTCAAAATGTCAGTCTGTAACCACACTTGTTATGGTACTTCTGAACTTTAACTGAAGCACTAGATGGGGCAGAGTAGGAGGAGTAATGCTGTTAACAATGACAACTTACATTCCTATAGCACCTTTAATATAATGAAATGGTCAAAGGTGCTTCACAGGAGCATTGTAAAATGAAATATGACACTGAGCCACATATGGAAATATTAGGTCAGATGACCAAAAGTTTGGTTGAAGAGGTAGGTTTTAAGAATGTCTTGAGGGAGAAAAGTGAGATAAAGAGGTGTAGGGAGATAATTCCAGAGTTTGATGCAGAGTGGTTGCAGCTATCTCGAGCTAAATGGCTTTAATCTAAATTTAAGATTATTTCTCACAAAAGGCAGTGGATGGTAGGGTGAATTAAAACTTTAGATAAGGGATATGGAACTAAGAGTTCAGACACTGATGTAACTATATGATAGGAAATAATTAAAGGACTGAATAGCCTGTGGCTGTTTCAGTGCCCTTTTATGGATGTTCTATGATTCAGTTGAGTCCAAACCTTTCTCATTAGCAGATCATTTTTGTTTATCTTTACTTTTATGGCTACTAAAAATTATATTGGGGCAAGAAGGACAAGAAAGAACTGTGAAAAATTTGTCATATGGAAAAAAGATTATGTGGTCATTAAATTTTATTTTTCATTACCCAGGCATTTGGCTTCCTCCAAGGATTCTTTTGAATTTGACGATCCAACATTGTTAGACAACATCTACAGTGAGCACGTAAGTCATTATTGAACCACATGATGCTACTCATGTTTTAAGATATAACAATAATGTGATAAAGACTTAAGTTTGCATAATTTATTGTAATTCTGAGAAACATCCCAAAGTGTTTCACATAAAGTGGCTTATTTAGAACTGCAGTGATTGCTGGTATATTGATAAAGATATAGTTAGTTACCTCAATAACACAGATGGACCAGACAAACCTCCGAGTACACCAATAGCTCATCTCTTTGAATTTTTGTTGTTTGAATTCCTGTAAGGACCTGTAAAGCATTTCTGTGGGGGCCAAAATAAAATGTTGTACTTTGGAATAAAATTCCATTTAGTTTCACCCCATGTGCAAATTAATATGTCGTATACATTGTTTTTTGACTTTCAAATTGATATTTCCACTACTTTGAATATTTTTTCAATTTTTGTAACTTGTTTTATTGGTGCTCCCTCCTCAGAACATGCGCAATGATTCTTTCTTGCTCCAAGGCCCCAATCTCAGTTGCTCTTCGATTAACCATTAGGTGGTGCGCAAAAACAACTTGGACAGAAATGCCCTTCAGTATCACAGGGAGGTACCTGTGCTTATCTGCTCAACAAAAGGGGTGCTGCAGGCATGAACTATTTTTCTGTGGCACTGTGCTCCATCACTATACTCTCCTATAAGTTTGAAAGTTTTCACTGTACCACAAAATTATTTATATACTTAGTTGTCTGACTTAAAGAAATCCAAATTGCTTCAGATTAAGAATGGCAACTGATCCTGACATTTTTAAAACACAACCTTTATAGGAATCCTTCAAAGTGCAGAATCTATCGCTGCATCTTCTGAAGTCACTATGAGTGTGCTGCAGTGAGTTAATGCGTTTGACACTCAGTGAAATCCTGCTCATGTCACCATAAAGTTTGTATTGTGTTTTTAAAATGCATATCTTAAGCACCACTGTAAGTGAGAAATGCCTGGTTACGTCTGGGTCAGTCAGTTGTTCAAGAATCGTTACTTACCATCTCTTTCACATCATTCTTGTGCTTTAAAATCATCTTGGCATAATTCTGGTCTGACTTGCTGATGTAATGATTGCATCACAACAAAACATTTTCATTTATCAATTAAAAAGAAGGCTAAATTTCATGCACGAACCCTGCTGGCTTTCTAGTGGCTACTCACAATGTACTCTGCTTGGATGCCAGATCTTGCCCCTTCTTACCCAGGTGAAATGGTCACTTGAATGAGGTACTTAGAAAGATTAACTGCACCCATATGCATACCCCAAACTGAGTTAATGTATGTAAGAGAAAAATGCAAGTGAGACTAAAGCTGTTCCACATTTATTTTTTAAATTGGTTTAATCCATGATGTTAACGTCAAAATTGTCCGACATCTGCATTGTCTTGAGGATGGAGGAATGTCACAAACAAACATGTCAGTTTCATAAATAACATTGCCTGTAACTAATATCACACCACTCTCATGAGAAATATCTACAACAACCCCCAAGTTGAATGAGATATAAACAAGTCATTAAATCAGGTTTCATTTAACACATGGCTAGAGAATTCAAACAGACACCAAAAAATTCTGTACTGTGATGCCACTAATTATGGCACCCCTAGCTGGTAACATTATACTCTATTGTGCTATAATTTTGTGTACATGAAATGGTATATTTTATTTGGTTTATAACAGTTTTAGGTTGAAAGCTTCAACAAAATAGATCAGAATATGTTTCTGCATGAAGTAGCTGATCCTGTTGGGTAAATTTGTGATCCATGCACTCATTAAAAATTACTGTAATCAAAGCTGTGTTTTATAAATGTCAGGATCAATTGATCTGAAGCAATTTGGTTGATCCTCATTGAAATGCTGACATTTGCTCCCCTGCAGCTCTTTCACAATGCTTCAGAATTAAGATAGTAATACTGGTGTTCAGGTGCGGTTACAAAAGGTGTTTTCCTTTTTTATAGGTCATGCAAACATTGCATTTAGTCAGTTGTATTATATTTGTCTAGTAACATACAACTAAGAAAACAGTACTGCTTTTGCCATAGATTTAATGGGAAATTAGTTTGTGGGATTGAATGGCTGGGCAACTGAAAATAGGAGCAAATGTATAGCTTGAGGAAATAGTGATTTGAAGGAGTGTGTTCTTGCTCTTTTATTGTTCACACTATTAGTCAGTGATTTGCATAAATATATTTGAAGCAACAAAAACATTCCTGTGGTCAATGATAAAGTTTATTTTTTAGTCACAAGTAAGGTTTACATTAATACCACAAAGAAGTTACTGTGAAAATCCCCTAGTCGCTACACTCCAGTGCCTGTTCAGGTACACTGAGGGAGAATTTAGCATGGCCAGTGCACCTAACCAGCATGTCTTTCGGAGTGTGGGAGGAAACCAGAGTACCCAGAGGAAACCCACACAGACATGAGGAGAACATGGAGACTCCACACAGACAGTGACCCAGGTTCCTGGCGCTGTGAGGCAGCAGTGCTAACCACTGTGCTGCCTGATAAGTTAACCATATTGGTGAAGGAGTCATTATGTTGAAAAACATCAGTGTTCAGGATACCAAAAATGTGTATGCATTGAATTGCTGGCCATTGGTGAGTGAAGGAAAAAGGAAGAGTGAGATTTAATTAAACATGGTGGTAGAACATGTGGATTGTGGCTCGATTGGGAGCCACAAATTATATGTGGGTCATGTACATGGAAACTATACATTTCATCACCTGTCCAGGTAACTGTCAGCATTCATGAGGGTAGCAGTTTAAGGATTCAGGTATGTCTTATATTTAACTGATTTGAATTATAATGATGGGAAAAAGAAGCATGGAATTTCTCAACTCCAATGTGAAAGAAGCATAGTATATCTGCTTTTAACTTGCAGCTAAAGAGATTGAGCTGCATTTTGTGGCTGTTGTGAAATAAAACCAAATTATTTACTTTTCTAAATTTTTAATTTAATCTGAAGTAGTTTGTTTTGGATTGTTTGCAAAAGTTATCATTGGTCTGGAAATAGTTGATACTTACGTTGTATATTGGGCTTTTTTAATGGCCAGTTTGTTCATCATTAAGTTGTCCGACATCACAACCTGATAGCAAGAATGCAGCTACCAGAAGTTCAAGTTCTGAACAAAACACTGTCAAAGTACAAACGCTTGCCACTTTAATTCTTTCAAGGATAAGGTAGTTGCTAATCATTTGAACAAGCTATTTGGTTTTGGAATCAACAGCAAAACACCATTCATTGCACAGAATCAAGTTCAATTCAAAACTACAGTGTTACACCAATGATTTAGTTTGATGTAATACAGTGTGACAAGGGAGTGTAATAAAATTAGCTCTTATTAGTTTGTATCAGCCTTCTTGCTCACCCTGTTCACTTCTACTTGTCAGGTGATAATTTAACTGCTACATCAAAATAGTTCTGAACCTGCTATGCACTATTTCCCATCCCTCTAAATTACATGTAATTAATTTTCTAGATTTGCAGCTATCATCAAACTTCAGTTAATACCTTCCCCATAAATGTATCTACATTTTTAATTATGACAATTACAATAGTTTCTTCTGAACTGAGTTGCAAAAACAAATGAGCAATATTGTGTGTACACAAGAAGCCAATCAAAGAGCTTCTGAAATGAAGGCAATAGGTTGAAGTTCAAACTTTTAGCTTTTTTGTATTAACAGCTCAAACAACCATGTTTAAATGACCAAGCCATATCCCAAATGGGAAAGTTGATGCAACAGTAAATCTGGAATATAGATTGGAAGATGTGGAGCAACCAGCATTGTTGGAAATGTTTGTTTCCTTTATAGATATGACCTGTTCCTCTTCAGGCACCTTAATTGTGCATGACTGTATACATTTGCACTTCAAATTTAGTACTGTTGAAGAGCATTTTCTAGTTTGAGATCAAGGCACCAATCTAAGTCTAGTCAGGTTTCAACCTGCCTCAAAGAGGAAAGGAACATTCAGTTAGGAGTAGACAACTTAGCACCTTGAGCCTGTCCCTGTCATTTAAATCATGGCAAATCTGTAACCTAACTCCACTTTGCTCCTCCATTGTTTAATTCCTTTGGCTAACAAAAATTGATCAATATTTATATTAAAATTTACAATTTACCCTTGGTTGAAGCGTCAGTTACAAGGGGACAGAAGTTAGAAGTGAGGGGTGGGAGATTTAGGGGGTTTTGAGGAAAACATTTTTACTCAGGGGGTGGTGATGATCTGAAATGCACTGCCTGGGAGGGTGGTGGAGCCGGAATGCCTCACATTCTTTAAAAAGTACCTAGATGAGTACTTGGCACACAGTAACATTCAAGGCTATGGGCCAAGTGCTGGCAAGTGGGATAAGGTGGGTAGATCAGGGCATTTCATGTGCCAGTGCAGACTCAATGGGTCAAAGGGCCTCATCAGCACTGTAGTAATCTGTGATTCTGTGAATTGATCCAGCCTGAATTGCCATTTGTGAAAGAGAGTTCTTGACTTCTACCACCCTTTGCATGAAATGTTTTCTAATATCACTCCTGAAAGGTCAGATTCTAATTTTTACACTATGCCACCTTGTACTATACTTCCATCTGATGGAAATAGTTTCTTCAATTTACTGTATCCGTTCACATATTATCTTATAACCTCAATTTAATCTACCATTAACTTTCTAAATTCCAGGGAAAACAATGCTGGTTTGTTTAATTTCTCCTTGTTGCTTAATTCTTGCAGCCCAGGTATCGTTCTGATAAATATGCACTGCACACCTTTCAATCCAATGTATCCATCCCAAATGTGATACCCAGAATTGGTCACATTTCTCCAAATGTAGTTCGTACAACTACACAAGGCACCTACCCCTCCTCTAAATTCAAGGGCCAACATTTTAGTAGCTTTTTGATTATTTTCTGATCATTTTTAATGATCTATGTACTTGGACCTCCACTGTTTCGCAGTATTTCACTATTTAGAATATATTCTGTACTTTTTAGATCCAAAATTGATAACCACACATTCGTTTGCATTGAATTCCATTTGTTATAGTTTTGCAAATTTGCTTAAATTATCAATATCGCTTTTTACTTCTGTGGAGCTTACAATACTGCTTCTGTGTGCCATTGAAAAATTGGTCTATAGGGCTTTCTATCCCACCTAATTTGTAAATGAATGCAGTGAATAGTTGAGGCACCAACACGGTTCCTAGTAGGACACAACGGCACAAAATTTTCCAACTTGAGATAATACCCTGGGAGTAAAAATCTGGCTCCCGTAGTCATACTATCAGTCAAGGGACTGATAAAGAATTTTGCTGCTTTGAGCAAAACGCGTATTCACACCTTCGATAGACAAAGCTTTCAAAGTTTGTAATCGGCTTTTTATTCATGTTATGGTGAGGAAATCTGTCTTCCACCAGGTGGCATACAGACTTCCTGAGTGATACATGGCAGTTTGCGGTTTTGGCCTCTGGTCTTCGGGTAAGCGTTCTCCAAGGAGGCCTTCATGACACAAGACAGTGCGGCGTCACTGAGCAGAGACTGAAAGCCAAGTTCCTCACACATGAGGACAGCCGCAACCAGGATCTTGGGTTCATGTTACACTATCTGTAACCCCCATGACTTGTCTGCGTTTGCAAAATCTCACTAACTGTCCTGGCTGGAGACAGTACACATCTCTTTAACCTGTGCTTAAATCCTCTCCTCTCGTATTGTCTGTACCTTTAAGACTTGATTACCTGTAAAGACTCGCATTCCAACCGTTATTTTGTAAATTGAGTTTGTGTCTTTATATGCCCTGTTTGTGAACTGAAATCCCACTTGCCTGATGAAGGAGCAGCGCTTCGAAAGCTAGTGGTTTTTGCTACCAAATAAACCTGTTGGAATTTAACCTGGTGTTGTGAGACTGCTTACTATGATACATGGAGGGCAGATATATTTCTGCTTCTCTTGCAAGTGATTTGCATATACCAATCACAAGTATATATTTGTTCTGAAGTCAGTAATATCCAATTACAACAAGCATTTCTAATTACTTCATGAAATGGTTAACTAATTACAGCCCCTATATTCTTGTCTAATTAAAATGTTTGATCACTAATGAAACTCACCTACGTGGCTTCTTCATCCAAATGTGACATTTGCTGTTGTGGCTATTACCCTGTGGCTATCAGAGTTCTCACACCCCACACCTCCCACTGTCTTTTGGTCAGCTTGGTTTTGCGAGCATCTATAAATGTGAGAACATATACAGCTCCACAGGGAACTTGATGCTGTACTCAGTTCACAAGGGAACTCTGCAACATTCAATCACTTCAGTGCTTTTAACCCTTTCAGGTACTTATCCATTATCCCTACTCTGTTTCCTACTGCTCAGCCGATTTCCTAATCAGTGAATAATTTGCCTCGAGAAGGCAGTCTTGCAGCACTTGTGTTTTGAAATTGTGCCGCATTTCCAAAGCTCTGGTGGCCCATTGGATCTGTTGGGCACTGGAAATTTATCTGGAGTTAGCATTAAGGTGCCTGTACTGATGTTCCTGCTCATGTTACCAAAACTTTTAAGTTTTAAGAGGTGCTGTGCACGGACATAAAATCACGCAGATCAACAATTGCACTATTAAATACAATTGTGCAATAATGTCAGTGAGAGTAATGTGAATTCTCAATACTATTTGAAATTTGAACGTGTGTATGATGAATTAAATAGATTTTGAGATTGTAAGACAATATAAAGGAACATAAAAAGCTCTTGACTTTGGTCATTCACAGTGATTGCGCATGCTTCATTTCAGCCAACAGCCGCTGAGATCCAGGAGTTTCTCATTATGATGGCAATTTGCCATACAGTAGTTCCTGAGAAAGATGGTGATGACATTAACTACCAGGCTTCATCTCCAGGTGAGATAATTAGGATATCATTGTGAGAGACTGCAAGGTATAATTGTAGAATCATGATTACAGTGGAAGCAATACCTGCATTTATTGTTCACCAACTCCTTGAATTGTTTTGGTGTCTTCAGTGGAATTTAGTGACTTCAAAGAACCATAATCCTGAATAATGCCTTCCTGAGGAGCCCTGCTTACAGAATTAATTCAGAGCCATTCCATGTGCATTAGCTTTAAGTTGTACTTGATCACTTTCTGATGCTATTGTTATCATCTAGCCATAAGCTATTAACAGCGAGCTGTTCCTCTACCGTGTGCCTCAAAATATGTCATTTGACCTGGGGATTGAACAGCATGGTTTAATGTATCACTGGCAGGAACTGCTGACAAATCAAGAACCTTTAATCCTTCAGAGGCAGGAACTGATTTGTATCTTTGTCTATCCATTGAGTGTTTTAATCAATTTAAACTCAAGAGTTTTATATATTTATAGTCATATATGACTGATGATCTTAAATCATTGTGATTCATGGTGCATTTAATCTGCTCAGGTAGTCAGTCAGTTTAAGCATAATGTTTGTCTGTCCAAATCTATTGCACATGCTTAGGCGATTGCTGGAAAGTTAAAGTGTGGGTGGGTGGTAGTGGTAGGCACGTTTGATATTTGTGTAGCAGTGGTCTAGGATGTTTGGGTCTCTGGTGGAACAGGAGACATGTTAGTGTAACTTGGTAGTATGTTCTTGAGTTTGGCCTGATTGAAGTCCCCAGCCACAATGATCAAGGCCTTGGGACGTTTCATCTCAAAGCCAATCTCAGGCAAGACTAGGGGAGGTGGGGTTGCTTCCTAATCAATACCTTGTGGTGCCAAGACGTAGCAACACTGGCAAGTTGCTGCTCCCCAGACCTAGAATACCTTCTGCGGAGTTCACCTCTGTTGTCCTAATGGCAGTTTACATCCCACCCCATGTGGACATGAAGATTACGCTGGATGAAATATACACAACTTTGGAAAACGGATGAGTTGAAAGATGGGCTACATAGAAAACTATTTGAGTAAATTGTTGTTCAGGTAAATGTTGTATTGCTGAAATACAAATCAATCAAAATCGTTGTCAGGTGTTAATTCTATTGGGAGTCCTGATGTTTGTACTTGATTTTCACACCAGCACAAACATAATGCTGGGAAAATTCTAGTTATAAGCAATATAAATAGGAAATTGTCTCATAAGCTTTATCAGTCATATGAGAAACAGGGGGTGTTAAAGTATGCTTTTCTTCCTTTACACCTCATGCTTCCAGCATTTTTCTAATGTGCATCCTTTGTTTCACAGCCAGCCTGGCCATGCGATTGTTGCCTGAGATAATTTCCATTGTTTGTCACATACGTGTGTATGTGTCTCTCAAATAATTGTTTGTTATTGCATCATAGAGCATAAGTTCATTGTGATAGAAATGGGTTGATCTGAGTGAGAGAGTAATAGAGTATCAATATGAAAAGTGAATATAGAAAAATATGATTTGGCACTACAGTGATACTAGATTTATTAAGCAACACATTTATGAGAAATAGACATCTATGTAACCTATCTTTTCAATTATCCATTTTGTAGTTCACATTAATTCATGAACAAAGAACAGTACACCACAGGAACAGGCCCTTTGACTTACTAAATCTGTGCCGACACAGATGCCTATCTAATATTTTCTTGCCTCTACGTGGTCCATATTTCTCTATTCCGTGCCCATTCATGTATCTCTCCCGATGCCCCTTGAATGTTGTTATATAATCTGCTTCCACCACCAAGTCCAGCAATGCATTTCAGGCATTCACCATCCCTTACATCTTTTTCAAACTTTCTCCCTCTCACTTTCATCCTATTGTCCCCGAGTAATTGACCCTTCAACCCTGGAAAAAAGACTCTGACTGTCACTCTATCCAAGACTGTTATAATCTTGTAAACCTCTACCAAGACCCCCTCATCCTCCTATACTCCAATGAAAACGATCCAAGTTTTTTCAACCTTTCTTCATAGTCCATATCCTCCGAACCGGGCAACATCCTGGTAAATCTCTCCTGCACCCTTTCCAATGCATCAACATTCTTCTGGCTCCAAATGTGGCCAAACCCGTCTTGTACAGCTACAGCATGATTTTCCGATTCCTATACTCGATGCCCTGACAATGAAGGCCAACATGCCATATGATTCGACCACCTTGTCCACTGGAGTTGCCACCTTCAGGGAACTGTAGATCAGCAAGACTAGATCCTTCTAATTGCTAATATTTTTAAGGGCTCTACCATTTACTGTATACTTTCCTTCTGTAGTACACCTTTCAAATCTCATCATCTTACATTTGTCCGTGTTTAATTCCATCTCCCATCTTTCAGCCCAGGTGTCCAGCCAATATATATCCTGTTGTATCCTATGACAATCCTCTACACTATTCACTCCCCCAATTTTTGTATCATCTGCAATTACATTTTCCTCCAAATCATTTCTATATATTACAAACAGCAGAGGCCCCAGCACTGATCCTTGTGAAACACCACTTGTCACAGTTAGATAAGTATCCTTCCACTCCTACTCTCTGCTTTGTATGCCTAAGCCAGTTTTGTATCCATCTTATCAGCTCACCTCAGAACCCATATGACTTCACTTTCTGTATCAGCCTGAAGAACCTTATCAAAAGCTTTACTAAAGTCCATGCGTACAGCATCCACAGCCCTGCCCTGGTCATTTTTATTTGTCAATTCCTCAAAGAATTCAATCAAGTTTGTGAGACATGACCCCCCCCCCCCCCCCCCCCCCCCCCCCCCGCCTTCATAAAACCGTGCTGCTTATCGCTAATAAGCCTATTCTCTTCCAGATGTGATTACATCCTGTCCCTAAGTATCTTCTCCAATAATTTCTCACCCACTGATGTCAGGCTCACAGGCCTGTAATTTCCTGGATTGCCTCTTCTGCTGCTCTTAAGCACAGGAGCACTGTTAGCTACTCTCCAATCCTCTGATACCTCACCTGTGGCTAAAGAGGAAACAAAGATTTTGGTCAAGGCCTCAGCAATTTCTTCCCTCACCTCTCTCAATATTCTGGCATCGACCCTATCTAACCCTGGGGACTTGCCCATGTTAATGTTTTTCAAAACCTCTAATATCTCCTCTCTGTTTATCTCAACATGTCCTAGAATGTCAACATCCTCCTTTCTATACTCACCATCTGCCATATCCTTCTCTTGTGTGAATACTGGTGCAGAGTACTCGTTAAGGACCTCACCTGGCTCCACACACACATTTTCTCCACTATCCTTGAGTGGACCCACCCTTTC
The DNA here is from genome assembly GCF_965287045.1 of Carcharhinus amblyrhynchos. Lineage (NCBI taxonomy): Eukaryota > Metazoa > Chordata > Chondrichthyes > Carcharhiniformes > Carcharhinidae > Carcharhinus > Carcharhinus amblyrhynchos. The sequence goes on along the minus strand of NC_137333.1, from coordinate 74,587,859 downwards.
CTTAGCTACCCTCTTCCTCCTTATATACGCATAAAAAGCCTTGGAATTCTCCTTAATCCTGCCTGCCAAGGACATTTCATGGCCCTTTTGTGCCCTCCTAAGATTATGTTTAACCTCTTTCCTGCTTTCTTTATATTCCTTGAGTCTTATCCATTTTCAATTTCCTGAAATTTATGTTTGCCTCCTTTTTCACAAAGCTTACAATCTCTCTCGTCATCCATGGTTCCTGAATCTTGCCATCTTTATCTGTCATTTTTACAGGGACATACTTGTCCTGAATTATAAACAACTGACTTTTAAAAGGCTCCCAAATATTGGATAGGGATTTGCCCTCAAATAGCCGCCCCCTAGCTTCTGTCTAATACTGTCATAGTTAGTCTTACTCATTTAGTGCTTTCGCTTTGGACTATTTCTATCCTTTTCTACAAGTATCTTGAAACTTATAGAATTGTGATCATTGTTCTCAAAATAGTGCCCCGATGAAACATCAATCACCTGTCCAGGCTTGCTTCCCAGAACCAGGTCTAAGATAATCCCTTCCCAAGTTGGACTATCTACCTATTGTCTCAAGTAGCTCTTCATGAGGTTAATCATTTCAGTAAATTGCATTTACCTTCCATCTTTAACATAGAAAATGATTCAAAGTGCATCTGAGGGGAAATGAATTTGGATCAAAAGTTTAAAGAGTTAGGAGGCAAGACAGAAAACAGAGAAGATAAGATAATGTTTTGAGGAAGTAATGGAGGAAGATAGCAAAGACGGAGGATTCCAGAGAAACTAAAGCTGGTAAAGCACGAAACTGTACCATCAGTAAAGGGAGGAGGAATGTACAGAAATACACTGCTTTTGTGGATTTGAAGACTGCAAAGTGCAACATAAAACAGGAGGATGTTGCAGGAGTCTTCGGCAATGAATATAGTGGAGGGCAATGAGGATAGACTGTGGGGCATTGCAGTGTAAAAGATAACTGGTGGAACTTTGAACCAGTCGATCAGTAGAAGTTAGTGCTTGGCAGGCCAATGAGAAGCAAGCACACTGATCACATCCAGTGAAAGAAAGAGCTCAGTTTATAAAGTCTTTGTACCCAAAATCTTTAAAGTCAGTTAATTACTTTTGTAATATATACTGTGGTTATGTAAAGTAACACAGCAACTAATTTGTGCAGAGCAAGGTCCAAAAACAGATGGTCTTTGGTGGTTCCTGTTGAGGTATAAATATTTGCTAAGGCATTCAGAAAACTCCCCGGCTTCATTTTGAAGAGTGCTGTGGGAACTTTTACACCCACATGAAATGACAGACAGACAGGACCTCAGCTTAACATTCAAATGAAAGTGCAGCAGTCACTCAGTGCTGAACAGGAATATCAGCTCAAATTATGTGCTTCCATTTCTGGAGTGGGAATGTAAAACCCAGCTTTCTGTCATAAGAGGTCAGTGGTTGCTGCACTGAGCTGAGGCTGGCACCAAAGCTGATTAAATTATGAATAAGGCTGAAAGGAGGAGGCATGCAACATTTTGCAGATGGAGGTGAGTGGTCTTAGAGATCAATACAGAGGAAAGGTCACCAGTTGTTGCTTTATCATTATTCATGGTGGCGATCCTACTTGCTGACAGATGTGTTTTTGTGCAGATGAAAACTCACTGGTAAAAGCTGCAAAGAAGTTTGGTTTTGTCTTCACTGGAAGAACGCCTGATTCCGTCATTATAGAAGTGGTAAGTAAACTTATTGATTGATTTTGCTGGAGGTTGGATGGCTGAGAGCGGGTGGGGTTTGATCATCTAAGTGTTTTGAATGTTTTGGGATAGGGTTGCTTGGAGGGCAACTTGGGGCTTTTCCTACTTAACGTTTATATATTCCCTTGTTATTGATTGCAGTACTTCATTTCAGACATTGAAATGTTTAGTATTTTCAAGGTTTGCTATTGAAGAACTGAGGATCTGTGTTTTTCCTTTTTCTGGAAATATTGACTTGAAATATTGAGAACTGTAGTATTTGTTCTGCTAAATGTCATTTGTATTTGGATTAACTTTTACTGAGAATTACCAGTATATAACTGAGAAGTTAGAATTGCAAACAAAAATAACTTGTTTTTACTTCTCATTTACCAGATGGGAGAAGAGCAGACCTACGAGCTCCTTAATGTTCTGGAATTTTCCAGGTAGTGTATCTATAATTTAGTACCTCACAATGACCAGTCACATTAAATTAATTGCAAGAAAAAAATCATTTATAATGTACCTTATTATGGCATCCAATATCTCAAAAACCTTCACACAGTGAATTTTAGGTGTGATAATTGTTGTGCAGGAAAAGCAGTGCACATTGGGCCAAAACTAGATATTTGTTGTGATCTCTTTACCTGTTTTTATATGAGGCTGTAGTGGACGCAATTGATCAAGTGTCAATTTGTGAGAATGAAATGGGGCTAATTCTAAATAAAATGTCGTGGTAATACAGGTCAGACTTTCTCAAAATTGACGTGGCTGTTAAAATGTGTTAAATTTTGAGTTTTTAAATATTTCAGGGTAGCTTAATTTCAACTTCTGAAGTGATCACTTTTAAATGGTCAGTTTTTACTAATTACTCACGTTTTCAGTTTTGGTGATGTCATTTTTGGTCTTGAATAATCTCTGGTAACAGTCAGCATCTGGAAGGAAACTGGGAACACAAAAATTTTATTTTTATTCATACATCTTTATAACTTCCTTATTGTTTGCAGAAAAGAACAAAATTACAGCACAAGAACAAGCCCTTCGACCCTCCAAGTCTGCACCGACTATGCTACCTGACTTAACTAAAACCCCCTACCCTTCCAGGGACCATATCCCTCTATTCCCATCCTATTCATGTACTTGTCAAGATGCCCCTTAAAAGTCACTGTCATATCTGCTTCCACTACCTCCCCCGGCAATGATTTCCGGGCACCTACTACTCTCTGGGTAAAATATCTGTCTCGTACATCTCCTTTGCCCCTTGCACCTTAAACCTGTGTCCCCTAGTAATTGACTCTTCTACCCTGAGAAAAAGCTTCTGACTATCCACTCTGTCCATGCCTTCCACAATCTTGTAGACTTCTATCAGGTCTCCCCTCAACCTTCGCTGCTCCAGTGAGAACAAACCAAGTTTCTTCAACCTCCCCTCATAGCTAATGCCCTCCATACCAAGCGACATCCTGGTAAATCTTTTCTCTACCCTCTCCAAAGCCTCCACATCCTTCTGGCTGTGTGGCAACCAGAATTGAACACTGTTCCAAGTGCGGCCTAACTAAGGTTCTATAAAATTGCAACATGACTTGCCGATTGTTAAACTCAATACCCTGATCGATGAAGGCATACATGCCATATGGCTTCTTGACTACATTCTCCACCTGCCTTGCCGCTTTCAGTGACCTGTGTACCTGTACGCCCAGATCCCTTTGCCTATCAGTACTCTTAAGGGTTCTCCATTTACTACATATTTCCTATCTGTATTAGACCTTCCAAAATGCATTACCTCACAATTGTCCAGATTAAACTCCATCTGCCAACTCTCCATCCAAGTCTCCAACTGATCTATATCCTGCTGTATCCTCTGATGGTCCTCATTGCTATCCACAAGACCACCAATCTTTGTGTCGTTCACAAACTTACTAATCAATCCAGTTACATTTTCATCCAAATTATTTACATATATATATTACAAACAGCAAAGGTCCCAGCACTGATCCCTGAGGAACACCACTTGTCACAGCCCTCTGTTCAGAAATGTATCCTTCGACTGCTACCCTCGGTCTTCTTTGACGGAGCCAGTTTTGCATCCACCTTGCCAGCTCACTTCTGATCCCATGCGACTTTACATTCTGCACCAGTCTGCCATGAGGGACCTTGTCAGAGGCCTTACTGAAGTCCATGTAGACAACATCCACTGCCCTACCCTCATCAATCATCTTGTCACTTCCTCGAAAAACTCGATCAAGTTCATGAGACACGACCTCCCCTTCACAAAAGCATGTTGCTGTCACTGATAAGTCTGCTTATTTCCAAGTGGGAATAATCCTGTCTGGAAGAATCCTCTCCAATAATTTTCCTACCACTGATGTAAGGTTCACCAGTCTGTAATTACCTGGATTACTCTTGCTACCCTTAGACAAAGGAACAACATTGGCTATTCTCTAATCCTCTGGGACCTCCACTGTAGCCAGTGAGGATACAAAGATTTGTCTCAAGGCCCCAGCAATTTCCTCCTTTGCCTCGCTCAGTATTCTGGAGTACATCCCATCAGACTCTGGGGACTTGTCTACCTTACTGTTTCTCAAGAACCCCACTACCACCTCCTTTTACTAGAACTGTAGACTTTGTGCTTACTTTTGAACTGTCCACATTTGGGGTTATATTTTTCATATACTTTTACAGTATTTGAGGACAGACGACAGAGGTATGCTCTGTGCAGTTGAGAATGATCATGCACAGTGAAAAATTAATGATTGTGATGTAACTCTTGAACTTTATCAGTTAGTAAACCTCAACAATGAGGAAGTTGCTTATTATGAAGAAAACAATCGCTTGAAATATAATATTTAAGGATTTGGGATTAGTGCAGGAAAATGAGATTGGTGCGACTCGTGGTAGTTTTTGTCAGTGCAGACTCAGTGGGCCGAAGGGTCTTTTCTGCGCTGAATGTCTCCATGTGGCCTAGCTGGTATATACTGTTTTTATTCTCAAATGTGTTTGTTTTTGTTTATCCGATCAATAGCACCAGGAAACGAATGTCAGTGATTGTTAAGATGCCATCAGGAAAGATCCGACTGTACTGCAAAGGAGCAGTAAGTGTTCTGTTTAACTTGCTCAACCACACAAAGAAATGCATAAATTTTTGTAACGCTGTTTGCAATCCTGATTACTGTTTTTTTGAATAGTGTTTATTGGAACACATTTTGTGTTCAGATAGAATTCAAATTCATTTGTGAGAGGTGTAAATACTGTACATATAAGAAATAAAACTTATTCCATTCATGTTCCATTAAGTCTTTGATGCAAAAGTCTGAAAAGCTTCATATCCTCTGTGCTAAGACAGTTGGTATCAGCTGGGATACCAATTCACATATCTTTGTCCCAGAACTAGCTTCTCCCTGTGGCCAAGCTGTTCTAGTACAGCTACAATACTGGCATCTCCCCAGCATTGTCAAAATTTCCCAGGATTATCCTGTCCACAAAGAAAGGACAAATTCCATCAGACCAATTAGCGCCCCATCAACCTCCTCTTGATCATTAGCGAAGTAAGATGTCTCACAACACCAGGATAAAGTCCAACTTCACCTGATGAAGGAGCAGCGCTCCAAAAGCTCATGATTCCAAATAATCTGTTGGACTTTACCCTGGTGTTGTGAGTCTTCTTACTGTGCCCACCCCAGTCCAACACAGGCATCTCCACATCATCATTAGCAAAGTGATGAAAGATGTTGGTGATAGTGCTGTCAAGCGACACTTACACAGCAATAATCTTGCTGATGTTCAGTTGAGTTTTGATGTGGATGTGCCGGCGTTGGACTGGGGTAAACACAGTAAAAAGTCTGACAGCACCAGGTTTAAGTCCAACCGATTTATTTGATAGTACACTCACTAGCTTTCGAGGTTACCCCCTTCGTCAGGTGAATGGAGAGTTCTGGCCTCAGACAGTTCTGTGCTTTATATGCTCTGTCTGAGGCCAGAACTCTCCATTCACCTGACGAAGGGGGTAACCTCGAAAGCTAGTGAGTGTACTATCAAATAAATCAGTTGAGTTTTGCCAGGGCTGCTGAGCCCCTGACCGCAATGCAGCTTTGTTCCAAGCCAATAGACAAAAAATGTGATTTCCAGAAGTGAGGTGAGAGTGCCTACCTTTGACACAAGGGCAGCATTTGACTGAGCATGGCATCAAGGAACACTGGCAAATTGAAGTCAGTGAGAATTGGAGGTAAAACTTCCACTGGTTGGAGTAATACCTCGTACAAAGTCATTCCTGCCTTGGAACTATATATTGATTATTGGAGACCAACCATCTCAGTCCCTGGACGTCACTTCATGAGTTCCACAAGGTGGTATCCTAGGCCAGACCATCTTCAGCTATTTCAGCAATGATTTCAAAGGACAAGAGCAGCAGATACCTGATCACACCACCATCTGGAGATTCCCCTTCAAGCCACTCACCATCCTGACTTGTGAAATGCATCGCCATTCCTTCACTGTTGCTGGGTCATTCACTTTTATTGACAGAATTGAGCACCTGGAGAGGAGGGCACCACATATCAGATTGAGGCACTCCACCCCCATTTCCTGCCCTAGATGGTGAAATGTTTCTTTTCCTGTTTCCCGACCCTGCTCTGACCCATACCTGCCAGCCTAAAAATTGAAGTTGGGCAGGAAGAGGCCTTTAAGTGGCCATAAAGTGGTCACTTGAGGGCCTGAATGGGGGAGAAAGGTGGGTTTCCTGCCCAACTGTGAAATGTAAAATTGTGTCTGAGTCAGGATGAAGCCGCCCCACCTCACAACCCACCTGGGGGGAGTGTAAAATCCTGAACCAGCACTACATTGGATGTTTTTTAATTGCCTTTTGACAATGCAAAAGTATAGATCCTCAATCTGAGTTTTTCAATCACAGGGATAATAGTTTTCAGTTAGATTTCGCAGATGCCAGAAAATAGTTACCATTTTCAAAACAGATCATCTTGATCCCTACAAAATTTAGGTACAATATTTAAAAGATAAATCAAATGAATATTTTGCTACTTAACAGGACGACGTCATTTTTGAAAGACTTGCTGAATTGTCACAACACAGAGTTCAGACATTAAATCACCTTGAACAATTTGCTACAGAAGGTAAGAAAACAATGAAATGAAATGTGCTTGGTGTTGTGGATGAGTGTTTGACCATAACCAGCCATGGGATAAAATAATGGCAAATTTACTCCAATAACAAACTAAATACTAGTTAATTTTATTACCCTGTATGGTGAGTTAATATTAACAATCACACCAGTTTCTATGTTGTCAGAATCTTAAATTCTTAAATCCCAACACAGTTAAGTATTACAGATGTTTTATATTTTGGAATTTGACAAATATCTAGAATTTTAAATGTTCCTAAGACTCCTGTTTAACATAGAACATAGAACACTCCAGCACAAACAGGCCCTTCAGCCCACTAGTTGCGCCGATCACTTCTATACCTACTAAGCCATAGACCTATCTATAACCCCCAATCCCATTAGATCCCATATACTCATCCAGAAATCTTTTAAAAGACCCCAGCAAGTTCGCCTCCACCACCACCGACGGCAGCCAATTCCATTCACTCGCCACCCTCTGAGTGAAAGACTTAGCCCTAACATCTCCTCTGTACTTGCTTCCCTGCACCTTAAATCTGTGTCCTCTCGTAGCGACCATTTCAGCCCAGGGAAATAGCCTCTGAGAATCCACCCCATCTATTTAATTGGGGAAAGTGCTGAAGAAAGCCTTGAGACTGTGACATTTAAGTACTGTTGGTGTCATTAAGGAGCAGCTGCACTGGAGTCTGCTGTTGATCAAACAGCATGGTATCCTTGTGCTTAAAAAAAAGAAATTCATTTTATGGCTTTTATTTATACATTAATACCCTTTGGAAGGTGGTGGTTAGCCATCCCCTTCACAAACCACCACAGTCCAAATGGTGGGACATCGACAATGCTGTTCGGGCATTCCAGAATTTTGACCCTGTGACAGTGAAGGAACAGCAGTCTAATTCTAATCCAGGATGGTCTGAGGCTTGGAGGGGAGTTTGCAGGTGATGGGTGTTCCCATGTGTCTACTGCCCCTATTCTTCGAGGTGGTATTGGAAACAGGTTTGGAAAGTACTGTTGAAGGAGTCTTGGGGTTGCTTCAGTTCATCATGAGGTATTAGCTGCAACTGTCTCCCTTATGCTGACATCATTGTGGGTTCCTATGCTACAACAGTAACTAAACTTTAAAAAGTACTTAGTTGGCTACAAATTGCTTTTTGAAAGTGCTGTATAAATGCAAATCTTTATCTGTTTTTTACAATTCTTGGAAACTGGGCTGTTAATATGGTATGCAGCCCTTGATGGGAGCACTGCATCTGCGCAGTTATCTACATTCCTGTTATATGAATGTGAATTTGCATGAGAAAATGCTGCATAATGGAGCTGTTTGTCTGACTTCTCTTCAGTTATATCCGCTTTGTGATAACATGATGAATTAGCAAATAGAGTAAAGAGAAACTGCCATATGCTTCATTTCCAGTCAAAGCACTCAGACATAGGGGGCAGAATCTTGTGGAGGCAATAGGGGTTTCGGCCACAGGCTGGAGAGTTGCTGAGAGCCCTACGTCACCTTCAGGAAGGCCCACTGCATCTTGTGCTAATCCAGCTAACCTTACCAGGCAGTAGTGCATCTTCCCCTAGGATCAGACGCTCAGGACTGTAACTCACACCTGCTGAGAGCAGGCAGCCAGGTTGAGGCAGGCAACCCTTTTGTACCCAGCAGCACTACCTGGGAGGTCTGGCTGCTGCCAGTCTGGCTCCAGCAGAGACTTGAATTATGGAAAAACTTAGGCCAAAGGTGAGTGATGTCAGGAGAGCAGGGATGGGGAGTAGTATTACAGGGTGGGGGTTATGGGGAAACGGGGATGTGGAGGATTGGCAGCAAAGTAGTGGAGTGGCTCTCTGCAGGCTCCCCCATTCTCAATGCCAGATCCTCTAGCCCGGCATTGAGTGCCTTTGAACAAGAACCTATCCCATATTCCCTGGAGATAGCAAGCAAGGACACTAGGATTTTCTTTTTGTGATCCATACTTGGCAAGCCCCTGCCTGCAGGTTGATTAATGCAGCTCGATGGGATGTGCCCTTCAAGTGGGCATTAATTGCCCATTCAAGGGTCTCAATTGGTGGCAGGCAGGAAGATCTCCACTAGCCTTCCTACCTTAGACTTAATCAGGTGACTGAGTTCCCATTTTCCTGATTAAATATCCCCTACCACCAAACTCATCATAGGGCACAAGCTTCCGCCCAGTGAGAAGAAAAGAGCAAGTAAAGAGAAAATGAGAATATGACATGAGTACAATAAGGAGCTGATTTGTTTTAAGTTTAAAAAAGAGATTTCATCCCATCACCCTCATCCCCCAGCCCCTGTACAGGAGACATTAGTTATTGTACTTCTGCTAGAGAGTTAAAGGGCAGTGGTTAGCCGTGTCAACTGGACAGCTGGCTCATGATACAGAATGACGTCAGAGTTGTGGGTTCAATTCCCATACTGGGTGAAGTTACTCGTAAGGCTCAACCTTGCCCCTTGCCTGAGGTGTGGTGACCCTCAGATTAAATCACCTCCATCAGCTCTTCCCCTCAAAGGGGAGAATAATCTATGGTCATTTGGGACTATGGCAACTTTACCTTCCCTTCCTGTTAACTGTCCAAGCTAAAGCCTAGCAGTTAGATGATGGCAGACATTTCTTAAAACAGCTTGTCTTTGCAATTATTTTTGTGTACATGTTCTCTCATACTTGTTGTAGCTATTTGTAATGCTCATGTACTTTCTTCACAGTCATTTGTTTTTGTGCTCTTTCTTCCCTTAACCCCTCATAGCAAAATAATTTAGTTTATTCTCCAGGCAGGATTTTTGTTTTGGGGTCAAGGCCATTCCACTGTCTGTGACCTGATGTGATTTTTGAACTGCTGTCTTACCAGTTCTGAGTGATCTGTGGTCCTGCCATGAAAGTTAGTATTAGAGACAGGGTACCTAAAAATGAAGCTACCCATAAAGATTTGTTAGTAAAGATGAACTAACAGAGGTGGCCAGAGGATAGGAGATGGTGCGGTTAAAAAACCGATTTTGGATCACTGACCAGATGACCCCCTGGCAACAGTGGCAAGGATTTGGCCCTTGGCCACCAACTGGAAAATTCTCGTTGTCTTTGTTTCCCTAATGTCGTTATTAGAGCTTTTAAGGGCCTTGATTGATTACCAGTTGTTCACAGGCAGGTAACTCCTCCTCCTCTCTCTCTCTCTCTCTCTCTCTCTCTCTCTCCCCCCCACCCCCAAGCCCCAAATAGCCACTTTTAAGATAACTCGAAGGTGGGAACGTGCAGCCAAATTGGCCTGGCAGAGTTGTGTGCCAATTTTCAACCCTCCTGCCTCCGTTTTCAAATCGGACACAAATGGAAAAATTCTGATCTTGGTCTCTCAAATTGAGTACAACTAAGTTCACTGCACAAAATTATTTCCTTAATTGATAATTTTGTGTTGAAATGGTTTCATTCCTTTTCAGGTTTAAGGACCCTGTGTTTTGCGTATACTGATCTGGAATTGAATGACTACATGCAGTGGGCACAGACTTACAACAAAGCCAGCGTTGCTCTTCAGCACAGAACCGCCAAGTTGGAGGAGTGCTATGAACTCATAGAAAAGGTGAGGTCTGATTACTGCTATGTTACATGTGCCACAGTTGTGCGCAAAGCCTCAATATGTACGCACTGGAAAAGGAGAGAGAGCATGGAAGCAATGGACATGGCATAAGCCTGTGCTAGTTCACCACAGAGCTTCTTTTATATTGTTCTGACACTTCAACAAGGTCCCAACTAAAATGCAGATCTCACTTCTCAAGCTATAACTTACAAGTGTATGTACTGATCTATTTTTATTGGTCTTGCTTTGAGAAGAAGGACCAACTGCCTCTGAAAAGGAAACAGCCTTCTTACAGTCCAGAGCTTATCCACAGCTGGAAATGAATCGAAGCTATTCCTAAGTTGCTCTACACACTGGAATAGAGGTCTGATGTTCAGGTGTTCCGTGAGTCTGCCTGAAAAGCAGTGCAAGAGTCATATTGTTTTGCAGATCAACTCTGAGACAACAGCCATACAACCTGGATGCTATTCCAGTGACTCCACCATCTTTCCTTTTCTTTTGAACCACAGACTTTTAACCTTTAGCAGAATTCCTTTTTTTTAGGATTTTGTGTACCTCAAGAGTAATTAGTGTACTTTCATATTTCATACTGTGTGTTAATCAGCTTTGCCTTTTAATTTGACAAGGCTGATTTTATAATAAACTAATAGGTTGAAATTTTATTGAGAGAAACCTGTTTAAAGTCTCTCTTTTGGATAATAGTAGAAGTAAACAATTGACAATTTGTGTATGATTCAATCTTTTAAACTAATGGTGTGACCTGTGGAGTTGTGAAACTAATCAAACCCTGCATTTCTCTTATCCCAGTCATAACAGGATAGAAAAAGAACATTCAGATGAAGTTAGGATGACAAGTTGTGTGGTGGATTAAGACAAATGGCCTATTTCCATGTTGCAATTTCTGTGTAAAAAAAGTGTTATTTGAATTATATCCAGCAGGGTGCAGCACTGCTTAAACATCTGAAGCTGTAAAAAAAGTTATTTAAACAATATGTTATAATGTTTAACTGTATGAATGCTAAGTGAAAGAGTGAAATTAGGGATTAGTAAAGAAAATCTGTTCATATGGGGAAAAGTAAGCATATTAAATTTAAAATACTTTTATGCTTGTTAATTACTTAATTCTAGATCTAAAGTTAATGTTCCGTTTGGTGTCTCAGCAAATATATATTGTACAATGTGGTATGGCAGGAAGTCATGCAAACATGAAGCCATGATTGTACTGAGTTTACTACTTTAGTGGTAAGAATTGGCCTCTGTGCTCTCTGAATGCAAAAACAACTTGCATTTAAACTGTTCATTTATTGTAGCAAAATGTAAGAACGTAAGAAATAGGAGCAGGAGTAGGCCATCTAGCCCTTCGAGCCTGCCCCACCATTCAACAAGATCATGGCTGATCTCAAGTGGATCAGTTCCATTTTCCCACTTTCTCCCCATAACCCTTAATTCCCTTGTTTATCAGAAACCTATCTACCCGTGACTTAAATGTATTCAGCGTGGTAGCCTCCACCACTTCAATGGGCAGAGAATTCCAGAGACTCACCACCCTTTGAGTGAAGAAGTTCCTCCTCAACTCCAATCTAAACTGCACCCTGCCTGCCCCCCCCCTTATTTTGAGGCTGTGCCCTCTAGTTCTGCTATCCTTTCTAAGCGGGAAGAATCTCTCTACCTCTACCCTATCTAGCCCCTTCATTATCTTGTATGTCTCTATAAGATCCCCCCCTCAGCCTTCTAAACTCCAACGAGTACAGACCCAGTCTATTCAATCTCTCCTCATAGGTTAGCCCCCTCATCTCCAGTATCAGCCTAGTGAACCTTCTCTGTACGCCCTCCAAGGCCAATATATCCTTCCGCAAATGCGGCAACCAAAACTGCACACAGTACTTCAGTTGCGGCCTCACCAGTGCTCTGTACAGTTGCAGCAAGACCTCCTTGCTTTTATATTCTATCCCCCTCGCTATGAAGGCCAACATTCCATTTGCCTTCTAGATCACCTGCTGCATCTGCAGACTGGGTTTTTGCGATTCGTGCACAAGGACCCCTAGATCCCTCTGCACCGTAGCATGCTGCAGCTTTTCGCCCTTTAAATAATAATCCCTCCGACTATTATTTCTACCAAAGTGGATAACCTCACATTTGCTAACATTATACTCCACCTGCCAAGTCCTCGCCCACTCAGTCAGCCTATCCAGATCTCTCTGCAGACTTTCCGTGCCTTCCATGCAATTTGCTTTTCCACTCATCTTTGTGTCATCAGCAAATTTTGTTACCCTACACTCAGCCCCCCCCTCCAGATCGTCTATGTAAATGGTAAACAGTTGAGGCCCCAGCACCGATCCCTGCGGCACTCCACTAGTCACCAACTGCCAACCAGAATAGCACCCATTGATTCCAACCCTCTGCTTCCTATTAGACAGCCAATCCTCTATCCATGCCAACAGCTTACCCCCAACTCCGTGCACCCTAACCTTTTGTAGGAACCTTTTGTGAGGCACTTTATCAAATGCCTTCTGGAAATCTAAAAACACCACATCCACTGGTTCCCCTCTGTCTGCCGCACTAGTCACATCCTCGTAGAAATCCAATAAATTTGTTAAACACGACTTCCCCTTCATGAATCCATGCTGCGTCTGCTTGATCAAACTGTTTTTTTCTAGGTGCCTCGCTATTTCTTCTTTGACGGATTCTAGCATTTTTCCAACTACGGACGTTAAACTAACTGGCCTATAATTCCCTGCCTTTTGTCTGCCACCTTTTTTAAACAGCGGTGTAACATTAGCCGTTTTCCAATCTTCCGGCACTTCCCCAGAGTCCAGTGAATTTTGATAAATAATTACTAAGGCATCTGCTATTACTTCTGCCATTTCTTTCATAACCCTGGGATGCATTCCATCCGGTCCCGGGGACTTGTCTACCTTCAATCCCGTTAGTCTATCAAGCACTACCTCTCTAGTGATAGTAATTGCATTAAGGATCTCATCTCCTACCATCCTTCTATCTTTAATATTCGGCAAGCGATTTGTGTCCTCCTCCGTGAAGACCGACACAAAAATCTTTCTTAAAGCCTCTGCCATTTCCTCGTCACCCACCGCTAAATCCCCCCTCTCATCCTCCAAGGGTCCAACATTCACTCTAGCCAGCCTCCTCTTTATATATTTGTAAAAACTTTTACCATCATTCGTTATATTTAGAGCTAGTTTAGCTTCATACTCTATCTCTTCTTTCTTTATCGCTTTCTTAGTCATTCTTTGTTGTTTTTTAAATCTTTCCCAATCTTCTAACCGCCCACTATTTTTAGCTGCTCTGAACACATCAGCTTTTAATTTAATACTTTCCTTTGTTTCCTTTGATAACCACGGCTGGTTGTTTCTTCTCTTACACTCCTTCTTTACCATCGGAATATATTTCCTTAAAAATCCTCCACTGTTCCTCAGCCGTCCTACCAACCAATCTGCGCCCCCAATCTACATTGGCCAATTCCGCCCTCATCTTATCATACTCCCCTCTGTTCAAACAGAGTTCACAGGTTTGGGACCCTACTTTCTCATCCTCCATCTGCATCAGAAATTCAACCGTACTATGATCACTCGTCCCAAGAGGATCCCACACAAGAAGATCCCATGTACATGAGCAATAAACAGTCAGATTATTCATATGTACATTCTGTATAATATTGCTGGAAAGAGACATGCTGTCAAAGATTTTTGTTTTGCACTCACCAGGACAGCTGCAAGAATGTCAAAATTTCAAAGGGAACAACAATTTAAACTGCATGAGAATAGAGGTCCTGATTGATTGACAAATGGGCTCTGATTGGTTGAGGCATTGCCATGGCAACTGCACCAGGAAGGTATTGACTCAATATTTTTGTTCATTCAAAGAAGTTGCAACATTTGGACATATTTCTTTTGTCTATAGATGACAGGTCCCTGCATATGAATATCTGTAATGTCTAGTAAGCATAAGTTACATTATGAGCCCAAATGATAATTTTGTAATTCTCAGCACATATGGATTGTTCGGCAAGCTCTGCCCAATTGCGTAATCACATCTAATCCATTAGTTTAACAGTTCGATTCACATATCAAAATTGTCAGTTGTTTACTTTCTGCTGTTGTTATCCCAAATGAAAGAGACTTTAATTACTTTCTCTCAATAAAAATCAAACTTATTAGTTTATTATAAAATCATTACATTCTGAGTTTTGCAAACTCAGACTGGCTGAGTATGGCCAGTGTTTTGCCAATTGCGAGCAGCTGAAAGAGCTGTTTTGATATGATCCATTGTTTCCAGTCAAGGAAATGTACAGCCTACATATCTAGCATCACATATACACTGAAACTCATGTACCACATTACGGCATTTGTGTCGTTTGTCTTCATTGGCAGCATCCTGTTGCTGGAAAACACCACACGATGCTGCTTCATGGTAGCAGTATGAAATGGCTAGCTTCAGCCATTGCCTGAATGTTTGAGAGATTTTACCCTTCCAGAGCAAATTGCGATAAACTGGACACTTCACAGGTCTGGAAGTAGTGACCTTAGGCCTGTTTATGAGTGTGTAATACACAGCTCACTTCAAGCCGACGGTGAAGCTAGCCATTCTATGCTGCTACCATATGGTGGCAACACAAATGGTATTTTCCACGGATGGAATGCTGCTGTCAAGCCAAAAAGGCATTCTGCCTACCATACAAATTTGTAATATGGCAAATGAATTACAGTGCCAGTGTAATGCAAGGTATATATACATTCTAACAATGATTGATCGTACCATACAGCACACCCCATCAACTGTTTACAGTAGGCAGAGAGTACTGACTGTATTCAACCAGTCTGTGCTTGTAAAAATCTGACATGATGTAATTCGCAAAAATCTAACATTATATGTAATACTCAGTTTGGGCTGCTTCTCAAGTATGTTAAGAACTACACAAACAACCAATTTAAGATTACCAGTCAAGCTCACACTATAGCTGACTAATGCTTGCTAGAAGCCACTTATATTCACAGCAAGAGGAATATGTCCAGATATTGCACATTTTTGAATAAACCAAAGCATATGGGACATAGCTCCCTGATGTGTCCACAACAAAAATCATTAAATGATTTCAAGAGGAGAGAGACATATTTCTGATAAATAAGATGGGTTAAGGGGATATGGGAAAAGGTAGAGAGGTGGTTTTCATACCAGAAAGAGATCAGCCATGATCTGATTGAATGGCAGAGTAGGTTCTAAGGGCTGAATTCCCTACTGTACTTCAGCCTCTAATTCCAATGTTCCAATGTAATGCCTTGACCAATCAGAGCTAATTTGCCAACCAGCCAGCACCCCTTTTCTCATGCAGTATAAATTGTTGTTTCCTTTGAAATTTGGCTGTCTAACATCTGCCCTGATGAGTGTAAGAGGAAAAGTGTTGACAACGTGTATGTTTTTTTTTGCTTAGGTTCTGTTTACAAGTGACTGTCTGCAGAGTACCTTTTCTCATAAACCTGTCTTTCAGAATCTGTTGCTGCTTGGAGCAACTGCCATTGAAGATCGTCTTCAAAATGGAGTACCTGAAACCATATCAACACTAATGAAAGCTGAAATCAAAATATGGATCCTGACAGGTGATAAACAAGAAACTGCAATCAATATAGGTGTGTCTATAATCTACTCCACCACATTCACTAATACTTTTAATGCCTGAAAAGATTGTGATATAAAATCAATACTATTACATTTGTGCAATCTGAGTTCGTGGGTTTTTTGAAATAAAGGTTCGAGATTAAATTGGGAAAACTATGAAGGCACAGAGAGCAAAATTGTCTTGAATAGATGCTTTGTTGCTAGCATTATAGAACTAAGGGCAGCCCAATTAAGATTATTTTGACTATAATAATTCATGTAAATATATGCAAGCAGTCTTTAAAGAGGTAGAAAGGAGTTTGGGTGCCTTATTTGGGCTCTCATTTTTACTGCTGTGCCAAATTCAAACTATAGAGTCTCTCTGGTGTTTGTTATAGGCAATTTTCTCAGCGGGTCCAAGGATTGAGTCTGATTTGTGAATGCTAATCTTGTTAGTACAACACTTAGAGGGATTCTTCAAGGAAAAATGTTTGGACTCATTCTGTTCAACAGTCTGAAGAAATGTCATCTGAAAGGACAGGTTGTTCAACAATGTTGCAGTTGTGTACAGAATTGACAATGTCCAGTGCACATGAATGCACCTTAATAGATCATTTCTGGGCAAAATTGAACAATCTGGGAATAGTTCGCATGTTATCTTCAACCAAGTCAATATGATCCAAAGCATTTGTTGCCCAGTCACTTGTGCTCTAAGTGACTTACAAACTTGGCAAATACCAACATGATTTGTTCAGTAATTAAGTCTGATCAAATGAATGTTAAAATCGGTTGGAAAGATGATGGAGAATCGAGAATTCTCAAGAAAGCTGAGAGATAATTCTGTCCATTATTAACTGCAATATCCAAGTAAGCATACCTTTGTCCAAAAGTGAAATTGTTGAATGCCATTATATATGATGCCAAAATAAATGCACTTGGAACAATTCCAGGTTATCCAAATGAATGGTTTTCTTAAGATGGCCATACCATATCCTAGGCCAGCTCTCTGGAACATCGAAGACCAATGAATGTTTTACGCCATTTATGACTGATAAGAGCGCTATAGTAATGGATTTTAAAAATGAAGTTTCTTATCGCCTCTGAGAATACTGCTGTTGGCATGTTGGAGTTATTTATTGAAGTTTTCATTAGAAATATTGGTTCAGTTTAGAAGACAATGCACGTATTATTTATGTGAACTACTTGCAACATTTTATGTTGAAGGGATTAAGTAAATGAAACTGTTACAAAAATAAATTAACAGAAACTAATTGAAGTGCAGATATTTTATGTTGACTAATGTTACCAATGTCTAAAGAGATTGTTTCCACTCAGAATTTATTATTACACAAGCTGAAGCATGCTAGGAAACCTTCTTTGGCTTGTGTTCATTCAGTTGTGTAACCTGCATTTGCTTCACTTGTATGCCTGGTAAAATTTTGCTGATAATTATTTAAATTCCAAATGATTGGAGTCATACGAAAGGAAGAAGATCTCAGCTCCAGGGCATCACTGCAGAAGTTCCTCAAGGTAGTTAGTGTCCTAGGCCCAGCCATCTTCAGCTGCTTCATCAGTGACCTTCCTTCTATCATAAGGTCAGAGGTGGGGATGTATGTTGACAATTGCACAATTTGTGACTCCTCAGATACTGAAGCAGTCCATGTCCGAGTGCAGCAAAACCTGGAAAATATCTAGGCTTGGGATGGTATGTGGCAAGTAATGTTTATGCCTCAAGTGCCAGGCAGTGACCATTTCCAGCAACAACGAATTGAATCTTTGCCCCTAGACATTCAATGGCATTATCATCACTGAATTCATCCACTATCAACATTTTGGGGTTTACCCAGAAACTGAACTGGACGAGCCATATAAATACTATGGCTGCAAGAATGTTACTTGCACTTGTCAACCCAAGCCTAAATATTGTTCCGGTCTTGTTGTGAGTATAACAAAAAGCACCTGCATGAACTGGGATGGCAAGAGATAAAGGCTGTATCTCTTAAGAGATGGATGAATTGTTTGCCTTTGTAAACTGAAAAAGGACAGCTGGATATGTGACACTAAGTGTTGAGGTACTTTTATTTATTTTGTCCTCATAGACACCACTAACAAGCCCAACTCATATTTGTCCAGTGTCCACAAATGCGTATATCCTAACTGGATTCACTGGAAAGCAATTAGAACTTTTCACTCTTTCTTACTAAATCATCACTCCGCATCCCACTCCCCTTCCCAACCTCCCACCCCCCTCCCCTTCCCAACCTCCCACCCCCCTCCCCTTCCCAACCTCCCACCCCCCTCCCCTTCCCAACCTCCCACCCCCCTCCCCTTCCCAACCTCCCACCCCCCTCCCCTTCCCAACCTCCCACCCCCCTCCCCTTCCCAACCTCCCACCCCCCTCCCCTTCCCAACCTCCCACCCCCCTCCCCTTCCCAACCTCCCACCCCCCTCCCCTTCCCAACCTCCCACCCCCCTCCCCTTCCCAACCTCCCACCCCCCTCCCCTTCCCAACCTCCCACCCCCCTCCCCTTCCCAACCTCCCACCCCCCTCCCCTTCCCAACCTCCCACCAAGCCTAGGAATACTGAAACTTTATAGTGTTGGCTGACAGCTAACTGAGCATGCTTTCAAGATTGAAAGCACCTTTCTCATATGTATGGCTCATTGCCATGCTGAACAATGATTTTACCAACTGAGCCATTTGAAGGTTTCAGTTGAAGCTACGTGGTTAGGATAGTGCTGAAAGTTGTTTCTTTGGTCCTGGTGGCTTCTATCAAATCTGAACTTGGAGTTCTTTCCTCAGCATTTTTTCAAAATATTCATGCTTGTATCTGGAATTTGGAGTAAAGGATAAATGTAGTCCAAGTATTATCCTGTGACTCTTGTACTTGTCAGTGTTGCATGTAGGAAAGGTTTGTGTTTTTCAACTGTCACATGCTTCTGTTCTTTTGACAGGTTATTCCTGCAAGCTTGTGTCCCAAAGTATGTCACTACTCATAGTGAATGAAGATTCTTTGGATGTAAGTCATTCCATTCTTTTCAAATCTTATACAGATGATAAACCTTAAAATGTTTATCTTTGTGAGCATTGAAGCCTTTCATTTAGTATTGTAATTCCATAATTCAATGAATTACAATAACATTGAACTGAGTTCCCTTCTTTTCAACCTCCTTGGTTGGTCACAACAAATGTTCAAGTTCTTTGTTTACAAGGATATACCTTTTCCTAATCGTTAATGTATTTAACTGAGCTGTGAGCAAGAATGAGCCAATCAAACAAGGTTTTCTTGAGTCAATGAAAGAACAAATTTATTAATCACTAAATCCAAGAAAAATAATAAAAATGCAACATTAAGCTTTCAACACTCATGCACAGACAGGTATTGGAAATAAGAGGCATTCGAGTCCAATTTTTAAAAAAAGTAAAAGAATATACATTTAAGTGCCTTTGATTATTCTTGAGATATTGATTTTTAAATGTTGTGGTGGATTTAGGTTAACTGGTACCTTAGATGTAGTCCAAAGAAGATGATGTTGCAATTATTACAAGATCTCAATTTGCTGATAGGTTTTCTGGTGGAGTTGACTTTTTGAAATGGGTGACATTTCTTTGGAAAGAGGGAGGGAGAGAGAGAGAGGGCCCTAAACTTGTTTCCTGTATGAAAGACTTTCTAGATATGTAGTTTTCTAGAAATGTAGTATTACATGTTAACGTTTTGTCTCTTTTAATCCACAGGTGTCGGTCCACCTTGTTGTCAAACGAGGGGCATGCACACGGTGGGTCGTGCGTGGGCTGCTCTTGGAGGTTTCGAGAGTGGCCTAGTACTTCGTGTCGTTGTGTATGCTTAGTCCTGGACCAGCAGACGGGCACCACAACAGCTCAGTGACTATCACTGCTAGCTGTGCAGATACACGGATTTGGGCCTGTGTCTGTGGGAGTTTGCGCATTCTCCCTGTGGTTGCGTGGGTTTCCTCCGGGTGCTCCGGTTTCCTCCCACACCCCAAAGATGTGCTCTAAGGCTGACTGGTGTACCAAATTGACCCTACACTGTTCTCCCCTGAATCTGGCTACATTAGGGGTTCCATTCACATACACACAGGGCAGGGTAGGTGTAGGAAAATGCTTTGTTGAAAAGACGTCGTGGGCTCGTTGGGCTGAAGGGCCTGTTTCCCATGCTGGGTTGTTCTTTGTTCTTTATTCTAGATACTACCTGTCTCTTCTGTAATTTCGCTCTCATGGCTGGCAGCCTTGCCTTAGAATT
Organism: Carcharhinus amblyrhynchos; assembly: GCF_965287045.1. NCBI lineage: Eukaryota > Metazoa > Chordata > Chondrichthyes > Carcharhiniformes > Carcharhinidae > Carcharhinus > Carcharhinus amblyrhynchos. The sequence continues at coordinate 74,567,578 of NC_137333.1, read as the reverse complement.
CTTGACTCATTGTGTATTTCCAAGAGGTTTTGGGTGGTCTGTCAATGACAACCATTGTTTCAATCTCCATAATTTTGTGTTTTTAATGTCTCTTTCTTAGACAGTTATGAGTTTTGATTAGTGCCTGGAATATAGGAAATGTTTCTCTCTTTGTGTGATTTGATGGTTTCGCACCTTCAACCTAAGTGTTAGATGTCTCAGTTCCAGTTGCAAATGTTCCACTCAGTTGAAAGTTGAAAAAATATGATATTTTCAAAAATAAAGGGACAAAGCCTTGTAACATATACCATCATACAAAATCATGCACCAATATGCCATTAGAGGGAGGCTATAAGTGGAGACTAGACACTTCTCCACATGCAGAGAAGGGAAAGGATTTACTATTGATCTGATTTGGTGTCTAGTGGTTGATTCCAAATCTTCACGTCTCAAGTTTGAATCCCGATTTGATATCTAGTCAGAATTACAGAGCCTTCAGCAGATTCTCTTCCCACCTCTCAATCCTATCTTTTCTCAGTTCTCAAACTGAATCTTGTCTCACAGGAATGTACAAATAGAAATGAGGTGAACTCGCTGCATTTAGAAGAGAAAGTTGGTGCAAAAATCCTCAGTGGGTGCTGTTAGGCAAAGCTGAACTGAGACAACTGCGTAAGATATTCCCCCAATCCTCAGCAATACAATGTAACCTGGGTACCTGGAGAAATTTGGTGTAATAAAATATGTAGGTATTTTTTCTTTATTAGAACATAAATGTACTCAAATACAAATGTAATGACATAGTCTCAGCAAATGCATTTTTTTGGAACCTAGATGAGTTTGACAATAGAGCACTCCACCTTGGGAGGAGGTGGAATGTTGGTAATTGTGAGGATTAATTTCACCATTATTGGTCAGGTGAAATTGGTGTGACTTCTCTGCTTTTCTGATATTTCTGGCAAAGAGGTGGTATAAAGATAGGATATAGGAATGATATGAATCAACAAAAAATGGACATTTGATATCAGAAATAAACAAAGGGCCAATAAAGTAGATATTTTGTACAAGGGGTATAACAACCTGCTGTTGGTGCCAAATGGTGTTCATAAATTGCTTACTTTGCTAAGCTGGGTGAAGAGTGAACTATTATATTTGGGTGAACTGTTATATTTTGACTGACAGGTTAGCCTGTGTAACTGGCTAGCATAATCACTGTCTGTGAGCAGTCACAGCCTGAGACAGGTGCAGATAAAGCTCAATATGCAGATTACACACCCATATATTTGATAAAAACAATTTTTGACCTGCATGATCATTTTATCCTCATTCCTTTCAGATGTTAGATTAATGACACCAGAATGTTAAGAGTTGTTTGACTCTTATATCTTGGTGCTAAAATAGTTTAATCTGAGTTTATAATTCACTGCTAGAGAACCTGTCATTTAAAATTATGACCAGATAACTGAGGCACTGTTTTAAAAAGAATATACTGTGGACAGTCACAGATTATTTTAAAGACTGTTCAATGAATCAACACTGTAGACTGAAAAAGCAGAAGGCATAGTTTACTGACTCGTGCGCGGGCAACCACAATGAGTGTTGTTGAGGCTGGGTAGCCGTGATTTCATAGTGACAGTCATTTGTTGCATGTTTCATATGTTCGTGTGTTTGGCGTCTAAACTGAGGGGCATAATAAAGAAAGTTGGTGAACATACACTCATTCAAACACTGGAAAACTTGAACTTCACTAGTCAGGCCCATGATATGAATGCAGAAGCACAGAGGGAGCATTGATTATTATCATGTATCAGTTTTCTCAGAAATCATTCAGATTTCAACCACGTAGCATAGCTAGGTGGTGCTGAAGTGATCAGCGACATGAATCCATGGTTCTCTGCATAGCGAATTTTTAGTTGAGACTATGAACCAAGTGGGTGAGGTCATGAAGAGACCAGACCAACCTTTTCCTGGCACGGAGGAATGAAAAATTAGATGTCAAGTCAGCTGTGCATGCCTCATAAATCTTGGTAAAATGTCGGAGCCAATGTGTCTTTTCCATCTATCTTCTAACCCAAGGAATAGCTTACAGTTCAGGAGATATACTATAAGAATTTGTTTTCAAATGAAATAAATCACTTAATTTCAAAGCATTTTGGTGGTTCCACGTGACAATAAATGAACATAAAATGTTTGACTTTATTTCTTAAAGGATGCATTAAATATATGGTTGAAATGCATGGAAGCCATGAACAAGATCACCTCTCCAGCAAACTTTATAAACTAGTGTATTAACCAGACATGTCATCAATATGCCAGTGCACCACTGATTGAACGTGGTTCGGCATTGGAACTTGGAGACGTGACCAAAAGAAAGTAACTTGCATTTATATAGCACCTTTAACACAGTAAAACTTTCCAGTGTGCTTCACAAGAGACCTATCAATCAGTATATGACAGTGAGACCCAGAAAGAGCAATCAAAGAAAGTCAAAAGCTGGGTCAAAATGGTAGGTTTTAAGGAACGTATTAAAGGATGAGAGATAATTGGAAAGAAGATGCGGTTGAGGTATGATATTGTGAAGCTTGGGACCAAGGCACTTGAAATGCAGCCATTGAAGGTAGCATGATTAAAATTGTGTATGTACAGGTTGCCAGAATTGGAGGAGCACAGAGATCGCCAAGACTTGCCGAAGGTTACAAAGCTAGGGAAGGGTGATGCTTTTGGGATGGAATTTTTTTTTACTACCACTGGCCGTCAGGCATTTGCAACTCCCAGATAATTCTGGAAGCCATTGCACCAGCAGATAGTTGATTTAAGTTGATTTATTGTCACCTGTATTAGTGTGCAGTGAAAAGTATTGTTTCTTGTGCGCAATACAGATAAAGCATACAGTTCGTAGAGAAGAAAACGAGAGTGCAGAATGTAATGTTACGGTCATAGCTAGGGTGTAGAGAAAGATCAACTTAATGCAAGGTAGGCACATTCAAAAGTCTGCTGACATCAGGGAAGAAGCTATTCTTGAGTGTAAAGTTAGTTGGACTTGTCCAAAAACAGCCTTATTAATGCAGCTGTTCAGGTGCATAAAACATCTGAAGAGCTGCAGAAGAATCTCTACTTTTGTCAATCTTGTCTCAAGCTTGTGGCTTTGTATGCATGGGGAAGTTTGCCCACTCCATGTCAGGCAAACAGTCCTATGGCCAGATATAGATTTCTTAGTAACTTGATTTATATACTCTTGAATATCTCTGACTTTCAGTTGCCTGCGTTATCAGAAGGAAAATTACTCATTCCACAGACTCTCCACTGCCGCTGCAAACGAGGATGGAGAATTTGACGCTCAGCTAAATCTCTATTCACTGCAGCGGGACCAGAAAATCTTGCTGGCATAAACTGCCTGTAAAATTCAGCTCGTGTTTAGAACAAAGCAAACTAAAATTTAAAATACCTTGGAAACATTAGGATTTTCTAGTTTATCTTGAACTGTACAGAGATCCAATGAAGAAAATGTTGGGGAGTGCCACACTGTGATGCAGTTTAAAGTCGAATCCTCAAGTCTTGATGATTTCTGATTTATAACTGTGTGATGCGAGTGAAAAAAAATGCAAGATTTCATGGCCAGTCACAGTTGCTTATCATGAGAAATGTGCACTGTGCTGACCGCAGATAAATTATTAACAAGACTGTATTTTATACTTGAATTTTACATTCAAAGTTCTGTTTCTCGTGACAGTTGATATGAGGAAAACGCCAAAGATATTCCTAGGAATGGAACAGCCCAAAAATCTTTATAATGGTTGAATTTATCATGCTCATGGTTCATGTAATTTTACAAGCCTGCCAGTATTCTATAAACAACTTGAACATTGTACGTTATCTTCAGTTATTCCAGCACATCAAAACCTGATGAAGTGTGCCACGTGGCATTGAGGTTTAAGCTCTCTCAAATAAACATTGCAAGAACCATAAACAGTGCAAGTACACAGGCTTGTGAGGCAGTTTCCTCTGTGTCAATATAATTGTAAGTGGATAAATCCCTAAGAAAGGTCAGTAGAATTTAGCGTTTTATAGGCTGAAGAGTGTAGGTCATTTGGCCCTTCGAGCCAGCTCCGCCATTGAACAAGATCATGACAGGAAGTCCGTGAAGGGTCTCCAGGGTGTCTGTGACACTGGTGGCTGTCATGTGACCGGCAAATGCCATTTCCACCACTCAAAAGTTTTAAAATAATTATAAAAAACAAATAGGCCAATCAAAGCAAGACTTCTTGTCACACTGGATTCTGATAGGCTACTTTATCAACATCCAGTGTTCTAGGAGGTCTTGTTCTGATTGGCTTATTTGATCTCACTGTTCCTGGGTAGAAAATTCCATGGCCAACACCAAAGGTGAGCTGGCAGGTGATGAGAAGCAGAAGAGAGTCAGAGTCTGATTTGGCAGGTGAGGCAGTGGCAAGAAGAGGTTACGTATGGTGTTTTATGAAATTAAAAAAGTGTAGCCTCAGGAAAGGAATTACAGGTGTTTGGGCCTCAGAGGTATATTCATATGTGTGAGGATGGGTGTATTTGTGTGTGAGAGGGAGGCAGAGAGAGAGACTCCCGTTGGATAGGGGTCACAATTTCAAAATAAGGGGTTGCCGTCAAGGACCGAGATGGGGAGAAATCTCTTTATAGAGGGTTGTGAATCTTTGGAATTCTGTACCCCAGATGGCTATGAAAGCTCAGTCATTGTGTATGCTTAAAGAAAAAATGATAGATTGCTGATTACCAGTGACATAAAGGGTTATGGATAGTGGGTGTAAAAGACATTGAAATGTCTGATCAGCCATGATTGTATTAAATGACGGAGCAAACATGATGGGGTGAATAGCTGCCTTCTTTTCCTATGTACACCATTTGCCATCTTTTTGCCTGCTCACCTGCTATGCTAGATGAGGAAAATGGCACATAATGGAGAAATAAAACACTTCCAACATATATGCCTATTTAACAGTATTAAAAACAGAAACATTTCACTTTATTGTTTTCCAGATTATTTTATCATTTGTGGAAAATGCATATTCATGGAAATTAAAGTTGATTATTCTGCTGAGGTTGGATGTAGGGGAGCAGTGAGCATTTTTGGTGGTAACATCAAGCAACCTGAACCCTTAAAATGGCTGTCGAAGTGTTAATCATTGCAAGTGTTTTATGACATTAAAGAAGTGTAGTCTTTAGAAGAGTATTCTCTTAGTTTTCAAACACTCAAGAAAGGCTTTATTGAGATGATGACATGAATTTTTAATTCAACAATCTCTTCCTGAGCAGTTCATTTACATTAGGATTTTTAGGTTTGCAGGGTTGAAATTCTGGCCAAGCATAGTACCTTACAAGATGGGATTGATTTAGTGATGAGTAGCGGATTAAAAAATATGGGCAGAATTATCCCGAATATCGGCAGGCCAATAATGGGTGGGAGAAGTGTCATTTGCTGGTGGCTTTCTTTATGGTTTTGTTCAAGACGTAAGAAAACCTAAAGAGACAGATCACACAATCGCACTCCCTGTCAGCAACTTTGTTTTTTGAAGATCAGTGCATCATTTTAAAAGGCTGTCCCAGTGTATAAATGTTCATTTATAGTCCCAACAGCAATTTCCCCAGCAAATTCTCCCCCTTGAGCGATGCACTCACCTGAGCTCCTCTGGGACATCTGCCCACCAGATGCAGCCTTGGAAAATCAGTTCTAGTTCACGCTGGTCAACTCTCACTGACGTGAATGGACTTTCTTATGGGGGATGAATGATTTGAGCATTGAGGCCTGCTATGTAAATGTATGGAAATGATGTCCCTGACATTGAACAATTATGTTACTCGCAGCGGGCTGGGACATTCACATCATGCCTTTACATTGGCATCAAATACCATTTGAATATCACACAGGATTTTCTGCTCCCATCGCCAATCCCACCTGACAAAAACTGGAGTGGAAAATCCCCCTATTTTGTTTTAGCTTTCTAGCATTTGCAGGGATTTTTTGCTGTTTATATATGCTTCATGGTATATTCTGTCAGAAGAAGTTGTGTTGGCGTGCTGTGTAAAATGGCATGACAGAATCTTCTCAATTTATATTTCAGTTGAAATCACTGGAAACTGAATTTGGGTAATGTCTATAATGGAAAGTCAGTTTGCATAAGAAGATTTGCACCAAGGCAAGGAATCGAAAATCCACCCCCACCTTACTTGCTCAATAACTTTATGAAGGTCTCTTCATTCTTAAATTTTGAACTTACAGATCCCTGTATAGGTCACTTTTTTATGATGGGGGAATAACTCCAATTCTGTTCGTTTTGCATGGGATTGTTACCAGTCTTTTGGCCTCGATCTGTCCCCTTATTCGTGTTAAAAGGTGGTATAACTTTCAATGGTGACTGGTTAGCTTCCATTTTTCTTTTGTGTCTGAGGCATCCTTTTTTGTTTTCCTTTCTTTTTCATTGCCAAGTCTTTATTTGTGCAGCTTGTTTCATGTTTAGATCTTCCTCACACAGAAATACCATCTTCTGGCCAGTCTATTCAGACGTGTTCATGCTGGTGTTTCTGATCCATTTAACACTTCAGAATACATCAGCAAATGATGCGCTCATCAATCTTTATTTGAGATATTTTTATTTTGACAATTCATTTCATGCTCGTTATGGTGAGAAGTTGGAACTCCTCTCTATCGAGTGGCAACATTAGCACCTCTCCTGGTCAGATGCAGAGTAAAATTTCCTCCACAAATTTTACTATTGACACATGAAGCATAGTGACAGAAAAAAATTAATTTTGTGCTTCAGTCAATGATTATAAATTACTCAAGCTGTACTCATGCACTTTGATACAAAAGTGTGAACTTCTACCTTATAAGTTAATTTTAGGTATTTTTAAACCATTTATGAAAATAAGATACATTCTGTTGTTTAATGACTACTTTTTGTTTACAATGATTGACAGACTTTCAGTATGTGTTCTCAAAATTTCTACAATTTATATTTGTATTCTTCTTGGCTTTTTATTTCTCCAGTACACTTAGTTTACTCTATTGAAATGTTACCGAAGATGCCAATAACCTTTAATCTCACATACCCGTTGTTAATTTCTATTTCTAACACTACAGATGCCTTTTATATTTCATTGCTGATTTTATTATCAGATGAAATCTGGTTGCGGTGTGATCTTGAATGTTTTAGGGGAAACATGAATGCAGCGTCTATCTGTTAAATATGCACATCTGAGAAACTGGAATAAATGATAAACATATGTGTGGTCCTAATAATGAACTGTTTTCACAATATGCACGAAGCTTTTAAATCAGAAACCAAGAACAACAATGTTTGCAGCAAAAGATCAATTAAATCAACAAGTAATAATTAAGTAGCCTTAAAGTTAAGTTTTGTAAGGATGAGATTGCTGGAGGCAAGGAAGTTTCAACAGGCCCAATAGCTTTGAAGTCCTAAAAAACATAAAGAATAAGAGTGATGAAAATCTATTTATTTGATTTCCCTAGCTGTGCCTTATGGTTTTTCTAATGCCACCGAAAGTGGGTTTGAAATGTTTGCGCAGTTCAACTGTGAGATTATCTCCTACAAGGAATCTGTCAACTAATCTAGTTTCAGTATATCAACAGAAAAAGATCCTTATAATATCATGTAAATTATCTGGAATTCTTGAATTGACTAAAGAGCACAATTTATCTTGGATAACAAAACAAGCTAACACATGTGCTTTGTGTTATGATGGTCATGGGGGATCATCACTGGATCTCCCTATGGGCCTTGTAGAATACATGCTCCTCTGTTAGGTGAGTGGAGATTAATACGCCTCCCTCTTGGAAAAAGTAGTTGGAACTGGAATGTCTCAAAGCTGGGCATAATAAGACCTGTACAGTTTGCCGAATGGGCTCCACCTGTTTTTCCTGTCCTTAAGCCAGACAAGTTGGTGCTATACGCTTGTTGTCAATAGGGTTTCTAATTTGACAGATGCTTCATGTCCCAGGTTGAAGATCTGTATGCCAGGTTAACTAGGGAGCCAAGCTTTTTCAAAGCTGGACATGAGCTATGCGTATCCCCATCTTGAATTAGAAGAGCCTTCCCAAAAGTATGTGACAATTAATGCACGTAAAGGCAGTTACACTTACCTGCCGTTCGGGGACTTGTCTGCACATGGCATTTTTCAGTGAGTCATGGAGAACATACTCCAAGTGGTGTACCTGGACAAAATGTCTTAGACACAGGAACTTTGGATTGCGAACACCTGGTAAATCTGGAAGAGGTCTCATGGCAATTCTCAGAAGTCGGAATATGCCTGAAAAGGAAAAAAAAAGTGTCTTCTAAAGAAGTGCTGTGACCTACTTGGGTGGATGGCAAGGACTTTTATCTGGTGGAGGACAAGGTGAGGGCCATTAAGGAGGTGCCAACTCCAAGGAACCCCTGTGGAATTGAAATTTTTCCAGGGGTTGGTGAATGATTACAGGAAGATTATTCTGAATTTAGCCTCGTTATTGGCCCCTTGCATACCCTACTACAGAAACATCAAAAGTGGTCTTCCAAGAGCCCACAGCTGGAGGATTTCAAAAACAATAAGGAAACAGTTTTGTTCTCTAATTTATAGGCCTGTTTTGACCACAAAAATGATCATGGGGTGGATTCTCACAAAGTAAATTTTGTGTCAAATTTGTGTAAAAACTGGAGTAAATCTCATTGAAAAAAACAGTATCTCCCACACCCTGTGCATCACAGGATGTCCTAGCATGAATCACGCTAAAAATCAGTGGGTGGGGCCTATTCCCATTGGAGATGCTGGCAGCGTAGCGCTGAGCAGGCCACTGTGCATACATTTATTTGTCATAGCGGAAATCGGCGCATGTGGAGTAGCCCCACACTGCTGACCTCCCGATCGCTGGCCATTAATCCGCCCTCCATCCCCTAATGGCTGGCTTCCCTGATGTGTCCAAGCCAGGCCTGACCGCCCTCCTTCCTCCCCTCCCCCAGACATATCCTGATTTCCCTCCTCCTCCCCCCGGCAGTGCCAGAGGGTCAGGCTGACACTTCTAAGTTGGTAATGCTCAGGGGACACACCCCCTTATCCCGAGCTCCTATGGGACCTCTTTGGCCCCTCTTCACTCCAGTGGGGTCGGGCTGCCAGTTCCCCACAAATGGGGAGCTAACGTAAACTTGCTGGAGTGAAACATTCCTGGCATTGGGAAAGAGGCTGGCAGGCCTGGAGACTTCAATCTGAGCCTGCTAATTAGATGCAAATTCTCATTTAACTAAATTATACAGCTCCGTGACGATTTCTGGTGTGGAGTTGACTCTGCCAGAAATCCAGCGCCCAGAGACTCACAGAAGCTGACAGCGCGCTAAACAGCCTCCGCTCGAGTCTCTCAGCTCGCTGCACTACTAAAGCAGCACAGCAGACTGGGGGAATCACCTCCCAAATCTTCACGTGATGACTCCCCACAGGGTGGGACAGTATTGGCACATCACTGGAGTTATGGAACAGAGAAGCCGATTGCTATGCATCTAGGACCCTCTTAGATGCTGAACAGAGGTTTTCCCAGATCAAGAAAGAGGGATTGGCAGTTGTCTTTAGTATGACGAAATTCCATCAATTTCATCATAGTAAGTGATCATAAATCATTGCCGGGACATTTTAAAGAATACGATCACTGAAGGCGCCTCAACTAAAACACGATCTCAGGAAGAACCAGCGTCAGTGGCTTTACGACACTCACTTTGAAAGTGAAGGTCTCCAATCCATTTCACACCCTCTGATCCGATCCTGCCCCCAATCACCAGGTCAATCACTAAGCGGCAGAAAATGCTCTCCCATGATGGGAGTGTTAGGCAAGAAACAAACTTGAAGGGGGAGGGATGTTCTGATGGACATTGGGGGTCGTCAGTAGATCTCCCCATGGGTCTCAGAATACGAGTTCCCCTATGCTTGAATGGAGGCTCACCCAATGTGGAAGGAGCAGCAGGAGATTTACATCCAGCTGACTGCACTCAAGCCAGCAGTAGAAAGATTTTGGGGCTGACCTGTACTCTACCGCTGAGTGGCACTTGGAGCGTGTTGCAAATAAAGAGTGATGGTCACAGAAGACTAGTCTTGGTCAGATTATTACACTGTACTTTGAGAGGGACATTTAAGCATGATAAACTTTGCATTAAGAGAACTGCAACCTGAACAATCGTTATTATCGTGATTGAAAGATATAAGTTATGATGATAGATATATATATGTATAGGCCAATGGGAGACAGGCATTAGGAGATTGTATTTACATTACAGATTGTGGCCAAAAATGAAGATTGTAGTTTCGAGACATTGTTAGGCACATGTCTTTCTTTCTATGAGCTGTGAAATTACTTGCTCATGGAAGTGAGAAATGAGCCTCTGGTAATTAATGGTTTCTCCTGCATTTTCAGACAGGCTTTCCCTTGGGAATATATGCTTAGTTTCAAGTGAGGTATGCTTAAACCATTATAGTATGTGTCCTTAGAGATGAAATACCAGAAATGTGAGGTAATCACTGTTTCCACAGAGTAGCAATGAGCAAGGTTCTTTTTGGGGGGAGGCAGGAGTGGCAAGGGAAATAGACATTAAGTTTATCTTGTTGTATTTGCTTGTGCTAACTCTGCCTTGAGTTCCCTCTCTCGCATGTTCTCTGGCTGTTCAAATGTTTTGTTTGCTTAAGAAGATGGTGTGATGGTTCATTGAAGTCACTGCTTCTAGTTATTTATGGTACTGGATTACAGAAATTAATGCTTGTTTATAAAAATGGCATAAATCTGCTGGTAGTAATATTTCCAGATAATCCTTTATCCTGTAAATTATCATAGTGATGTCACCTCTTAATCTTTACCATACCATTATTCTTTTTGTAACATACAAACTGGGCTTTAGAAGCTCTATTTCTTTTTCTTAATGCTTCAGTAGCTCTCTTGATGCACTGAAAGATCCCACTTTCTATCTCTCATTTCGAACAAGTTAGCTGATCTGAGCTGGGACTGCAATTGAGGAATTACTGAGGTGGGCACATCTATTTTTAGGAACAAAATCCTGAAGCATAAACAGACTACTTCACTTTCATCTTTTTAAATACACGTCGACCTGTGACTCACTTGCATAATAAGTGAGCATCAGCAAATACCACAGTTCTCGAATTGATTTTAAAACCAAGTCTTAACAAGAGAAAATCTGTTGAGTTGCTCATGTCTCTGTAGCTAAGAATGCAAATACTTGTATTTTAAAAAAAAATGTTTGTCTCCTTTCCTTCCATGTCTTGTGGTTTCAAATGAAGTGCCCAGTTTGTTTCAGTGGTGACTCCTAAGATGGTAGTAACGGGGGTGATCTTGGTATTAGTGGTTAGATTCAATGCCCAAGAGAGGTGGCCGAGTTTTCTTTTGTTTGTATCTTTGAAAACATTGTATATTTTTAACTCTTTTGCACAGAAATTACAACAAAGCAACTAGCCAATTGCAATTGGTGCTAATCCTCCACATGAGTAGCAGTTGGAATCTTAATGTGCCTTTCCTGTTACAAATTATTTTTATTCGTTCTTAAAAGTCGATATGGTTATTTTTTCCAACTCTAACTCTGGTACTGCAAGCCACGGCCTCAGAATCCTTCATGTCAAAAATGTTTTTCCTGCTCTGAACTCCCTAACTATCAACATGGCGTGTGGCTGTCTGTCTGACAGATGATCCAGGCTATGCTTGAATGGTCTTCAGCTCAGTGTTGTCAAAATGGAAACCATTTTGTTTGATTCCTGCCAGAAACATTTTCCTTTAGTCGCTGATCCCAACCTTGACTTCAGTACAGCCTCAATACCCCCTCCACCCTGAAGTGAGCATCAAATCACCATATCCATTCAGTTGCAGAATTGTTAAGCTTCATTAGGAGGCCATTTCTCCCATTGTGTCTGCACCACTTTTCTGAATGAATAATTCCCTAAATGTCATTCCCCACTTTCTCCCTACAAGCCTACACATTCTCCCTTTTCAGATAGTGGTCCAATTACTTTTGAACTCTGAACTCTGGGTCTGTACTCATTGGAGTTTAGAAGGATGAGGGGGGGATCTTATTGAAACTTACGGGATACTGCAAGGGTTGGATTAAGTGGATGTTTCCACTAGTAGAAAAAACTAAAACCAGCGGGCACAACTTCAGACTAAAGGGATGATCCTTTAAAACAGACACGAAGAGGAAATTCTCAGCCAAAGACTGGTGAATCTGTAGAACTCTTTGCTACAGAAGCTGTGGAGGCCAGGTCATTGAGTGTCTTTAAGACCAAGATACATAGGTTCTTGATTACTAAGGGGATCAGGGGAAAAGACAAGAGAACAGGGATGAGAAAAATATCAGCCATGATTGAATGGCAGAGCAGACTCGATGGGTTGAGTGGCCTAATTCTGCTCCTGTGTCTCATGGTCTTATGGAATGCTTTAATTGAACCTGATTCCACCATAGTTTCAGGGGGCATTCCAGACATTAACCACTTGTAGCGTGAAAGAAAAGAATCTCCTATCACTTTATTTCTTTTGCCAAATTAAAAGCCATGTCACAGAGGGCTATGCCCTGTGATCCTCTATCCTTTCATGGGTTGGAACAATTTCTCCCTGTCTACTCCTCAAGATTTGAACCTCTATCAAAATTCCAGATCTCCTCTCAACCTTCTCTCCTCCCAGGAAAACAGTCTCAATTTCTTCAATCTATGTAACTGAAGTTTAACATCTCTGGAACTTCTGAATCTTTTCAGAACTCTCTCCAATGCCTTTACACCCTTCCTAAAGTGTAGTGCGCAGAACTGAACACAATATCCCAACTGAGGCCAAACCTCATCCCCGTTCTCTTGTCTTTTCCCCCGACCCCCTTAGTAATCAAGAACCTATGTATCTTGGTCTTAAAGACACTCAATGACCTGGCCTCCACAGCTTCTGTGGCAAAGAGTTCTACAGATTCACCAGTCTTGTACATGTTTGTTTACTTGCTCTTAAAGTCCTATAGTATACTTTATTAACCCAGTCTCTTAAACTGCCCTGCCACCTTTAATGAATTATGCACGCATACACTCAAGTATCTCTGCTTCTGCACCCCGTAGAGTTCTACCCTTTTTGTTTTAATTAGGATTTATTACTTCTACTTCTGAACCTTCACCTTGTTTTGTCTATATCTCAATTCATCCAGTGCCAAAATTCTCCCCTTGCATGTTCACCAAAACTTGAGTTCTTGTAGTGCCTAATGTACAAATTGTAAATGCATTGTGATAATTGGAAGAGACTTAAATTATCATCCAAGATTGACAGCTGTTCTGTAATTTTCCCACATGGTAACTTCCATACAGTTGTTCTGAATTCTGCATTCTGCTTTAAGATCGATCAAGAAGGGTATTAAGAGTATTGGCTCATGAGTAAGGAAGGGGAAAAGTCTTGGCATGTATGTAATGATTTTCACATTCTTGGGCTGCTCCAAACTGTTTAGTAGCTATTATTCTGATGTTCAATCACTGCTAGATGAGAGGTCTGACAAGACGCACACTGTAAGGTCCCACAAATAGCAAAGAGATAAATCACAGATTAATCTACATTTGGTAATGTTTGTTATATAAGAATAGATTATCACTCTCCGTGCTAAGGAAATCTGTACCATGTAGTGTGACCATTTACTTAACTTCCAATAGACATTTTTTTGCCAGAGTAATCCTTTGTTTTACCTGCCCACTTCAGAAATAGGATAGCCCTTCATAATGGTAATTGAAGATTGCACAGCAGCATGGAAGCCTATTGTGTTCAAGCATTGTGATTGAAATAATACATACTTCGTGATGATTTCCTTCCACTTCTAATATTACAGAAATTACATGCAATTGGGGTTAGTGTTTCTAGCACATTGACAAATTGATGCAATGTGTTTGACTTCTTGGAGCAGTTAATTTAGTTTGTGTTATTTATTTCGTTTGCAATCACACAGTGGTAAATATACCTGGTGTTAGGTTTTTCTGTAACATATCTAGTATTTTGTTCACATTTCAAGCTGTGTGACAAGACTGACTTGGCCTCTTAAAAGCCTGTATTAGTTTATTACATGAATAGAGTTTGAATTATGGGTACTGCACCTGTTGCCCAGAGACTAACTGTTTCTACAGCTGACCTTTAATGAGTCCTCCTACTACTGGGGGAGGGAGGTGTGCAGACATACTGTTTGACTTATAATTTTCCATTATCTTAGCATGGATTGATTCTGACATGCGAGTCCACCACATTCATCTTTTGTCAGCTTTATTTGAGCATGCTTGAGAACAGGTTTCTACGAGGATAGTGCACATTGAGGCTGCTGGCTTGAATTTCACTACCTTTCCGGAGTGGTGCTTAATTACCAATTAAAAAGGTTTTTTGAAAGAAACAAGTGTTGTGGCCCTTGAACAGCTGGAACACCTAGTTTCTAATTAACAGAACAAGTAGCACACCTACTTTGAGAGAAAAGATTAAAATCGATGCATGAAAGTTTAATGGAAAAGTCATGCAAATAGCCTTAAATGCCAATAATGTGAATTGTTGTATTGACTTTCCATGCATTCATGACAGTGTACTATTGTGTTTTAAATTCTTTCAACTACTGAGTAAATGTTCTACGCACCTGTTTCTATTCTCTGGGAGGTAGCTGTCTTTCTTTCTTTCCTAAGCCAATGTACTGAGCTGCTCCTCATCATCAGTGATGTAAGTCTCCACCATAGTTCAGCTTGCCCTCTGTTCTCTGGTTTCGTTGATATTCTTCTCTCCCTAACAACCTCTCTCCAAGTAACATTCTTATTCATGTGCACAGACACCCCTTAATTTTGTGATTGCACATGGACTCTACTCCTTTTGTATCTATCACAGGTAAAGCCACTTCTGACCACTTCCCAGTACCCTTACTAGCTACATTCCTCTCTACCTGCGTCCATTCCCCATTTCATTTCATTCACTGCCGCAAAAGCTTTTGACAAATCAGTTGCAATTGCTTAGTGTTTGACCTTCTATTCAGTACAATATTTATGCAGCTGTTCATCCACTGAGCAACTCCTATACCTCAACTTTTGGTACTTTTGTTCAAGCAAAATCTTTTATCCCTTCCATCCCATTTATCACTTCTGGTATGGCAATCTTTGTTTCAAAACCATGAGGTGTGCCGTATATCTGGCATACAGCTGCTTTAGCTATCCATCATATAATCTGCTGAGACTACGTAAAGAACTATTAGGTCCCCTGCCAAAATCATCATTATGCCGGGACCATCTGGGAGAGCAAAGATAAAAAAGTTTTTTTGCTCCAGTATCAACCAATCCCTTCTCCAATCTCTTTTCCATGCCCCCTCCACTCTCATCTCTCACAATAAGTATGAAAAGCAAGTGAACTTCTTTGCACTAAGATTAATACTATCCATTTTGCTCCAACTGCTGTCTCCCCATTTCCCTACCCATTTCTACTAAACTCCTGATCACCAAACATCCCTTACCTGTCCCCATGCTACCTAACATGTTAATGGCTCCCTCTTCTTTCAGTGATTTTCCCTTACCCCTTTCAAGGCAGGGAAGCTTACATATTTACATTACCTGGCTGCTATCGTTATTTATTTACTTTTACAGGTACAAGTCCTCAGCCAGCTCTTTTAATGCATTTGAAATCAAATCACAAGCCTGGAATTTGTGGTAATAATGATGGTAAACTGTCAGCAGTCACCATCATTAAGCCACCAAAACTTGCAGCAACTTCTAGAGTTTGCACAAAACACAGAATAATGCAGAAATCCAGAAATTGCTTTCAGTGAATCTAGCCTTCTCCAGGTAGTTGCAGCACTCTGAATGCAATCATTAGGAAAATCTATGAATTGACAGGGATCTCCAATCTTGCTGTAAAAAAAACCCTGATAACGTTATACTTGTTGAATGAGAAGTAACTGGATTTTTAAAGGGAATCATCTTCACAACTCCTTTCTCCTTGGCCTTAAAGCTAATTTTGTGGAATGCCTAATTTCTCCATGATCAAAATTCCACATGTTTTTAGTTTGTTTATCATTATTTTGCTAGCTGAACTTCTTGGAGTGAAGGTAATTAGTGCTTTTAACTTCCTGGCTTGCTGTGTGTCAATAATTTGGCTGCTTACCTGCTTGCTGAATCACTGTTGCTGCATACCAAGAGATCATCTTGACTTGGTGCCAAATTATCATCAGGAAATCGATGCCACAGAAATTGCTAGGTCTTTTGTAGGCTGCTTCTTTCAACATCAGGAGTGAGCACTGTTGCTTCATTGCTGACCCCAAAATCCAAACTATAATCTATATTCTTAGTTCAAGCCACAGCTTCCAACAGTATTCTGATGTGGCTATAGACAACTTTTATAACCCTTTGTGATTCGGTAATCCATGAAATTACCCAGGTAATGTCATTGTCTTTGACCTTGAGAAGAAAGCTCTCAGTCCTTCAGTTTTTTTTTGAAGTGCTTTGGTTTTATTTATCTTACTTTGCAGTTGGCTTTTCTCTGATCTGATATGGTTAACTTGAATCCTTTTTAACTATTTTTGATTAGACAACAGATTTAAAGTTGTCGCAGCTTGATGAACTGTCATCACTAGAAATTCATGTAATTACAGATTTTGACACTTTCCGTTACTGTAATAGTTGCCCTGATCAAGAGGTTCATCAGTTGATCCCTGCAGCATTTCAAAATCCCTGTCTTGGCCAGTTGAAATTGATAAAGTGAAAGCCATCTATGATGCCCACCATTGGGGGTGTTAGATGCAGGACTGGCCATACCAAAGCAGATACAACACGAACTAAGGAAAGGTAAGTAAAATGCAGAGAGGTAGACTTGTAATTGCTGGATCACTGTAGACAGATTTCATAATTATTCCCTTTTTTACTCCCTGTTGTGGGAGTACAAAGAAAGTGGCAGTGAATATAAGATGAATAAGGCTAATAAATCTAATAGAGAATTCTGGAGGAATTTTCTTTACCTGGAGAATAGTTAGAATGCAGAAACTCACCATCACAAGGAGTAGTTGAGGTGAATAAATAGGTAATTTCGGGGAAACAAATACATCGGTAAAATATAAGGGAGAAAAGGGGTAGTAGGAAATGCTGGTAAGGTTAGGCGGAAAGGGGTGGCGAATGTTTTTGATTTTTAAATTTTTTCATGGGATGTTGATGTTACTAGAAAGGCCAGAATGTATTGCCCATCCCTCATTGCCCTTGAAACTGCAGTCCATATTATGTAGGTACATCTGTTCAGGTGGGAGTTTCAGGACTTTGACCTAGGGATGGTGAAAAAAATAACAATATAGTCCAAGTCTGGATGCTATGTGTCTTGAAGAACTTGCAAGTGTGATGATGTCCATGTGCCTGCTGCCCTTGTTCTTCGAGGTAGTAGTTGCAGGTTTTGGAAGTGCTGTTGAAGGAGCCATCTTGACTTGGAACCATATTGTTCTCCCTTCACTGTTGCTAGGTCAAAAACCTGGAACACCCTTTCTCACAACAACACTTAGGCCAGATGGACTGCAATGTTTCAAAAGGGTGACTCACCACTACCTTAAGAGCAATTAGGGACAGGCAAAAAGTGTTGGCCTTGATGGTGACATTCACATTCCAAGAAAGAACTTAAAAAGATTTGGATTGATGAACAAAGAAGGTAAAGCAACAGAGGCAGATTTAACAAATGATTTCAGTTTTAGCGACAGAATTTCATGAGTTCGTCAGCTGTGTTTTTGGAGATAAATTAGCAGAGGGCTATGGTGATACATAGCAAAAGGAATGAGGTAAAATGCTGGAGGTATCTTTGTTTTTCAGAATGGCTGTGGAGTATTAAATTGTGTTCGTAGAGAGACTGAGGGCTAAAATAGTGCTTGTTGAGGTCCAACCAGATTTAATAATAGATATCTAAAGCAATTGTTACGAACATGTGAACAATGAACAGGAGTAAACCCTTCAGCCCCTCAAGCCTGCTGCGCCATTTAATAAGATCATGACTGATCTGATAGCAACCTCAAATCTGCATCCCACCTAACCCCGATAACTTAGATTCCCCAATAAGAGGAAACATCTACAGCCAGTCTGTCAAGTCCTCTCAGGATTTGTATATTCCAATCACGTCATCTCTTACAGTTCTAAGCTGCAGTGGATATAGGCTAACCTATTCAACGTTTCCTCATAAGATAACTAAGCCATTTCAGGTATTATTCTGGTGAGCCTTCTCTGAATTTCTTCCAACACATTTACATCCTTCCTTAAATAAAGTGACCAGTACTGTACATAGTACTCCAGATGTGATCTCATTATTGCCCTATATTACTGAAGCATAACTTCTCTCCTTTTATATTCAATTGCCCTCCTTAACAAATTATAACATTCCATTAATTTTCCCAATTACTTGCTGTACCTGCATACTAACCTTTTGCAATTCATGCACTAGGACACCCAGATATCTTTTTACACTGCATAGTTCTGCAATCTCTCACCATTTAAGTAACATGCTTCACTTTTATTCATGCAGCCAAAATAGACAATTTCACATTTTCCCACATTATACTCCATTTACCACCAGATCTTTGTTCACTCACTCATCCTCTTCACAACTTCCTTTCCTCCGTATCTTTGTGTCAGCAGCAAATTTGGCAGCTGTGCCTTCAATCCCTTCTCCAAGTCACTTATATGAATTGTAAACAGCTGAGGTCCCAGCACTGATCCTTGTGGCACACCACTTATTACATCTTGCCAACCTGAAAAAGATCCATTTATGCCTCCTCCGTGCTTTCTGTCAGACAATCTTCTATCCATGCCAATATGTTACATCCATACTATTTCATAATAACTTCATTGCAGTGTTAATGTAAGCCTAATTGTGACACTAATAAATAAACCACCATGAGTAGTTTTTCTGCAATAAACCTTGTTGTGGTACTTATAAAATGTCTTCTGAAAATCAAAGTATAATGCATCCACTGGTTCCCCCTAATCCACAGCAAATGTTACTTCTGCAAAAAACTTCAATAAATTAGTGAAATGTGATTTCTCTTTTACAAAACCATGTTGACTCTCCATGATTACCTTGAGCTCATCAAAGTGCCCTGCTGTAACTTCTTTAATAATGGCTTCTAACATTTTCCTTATGACAGATGTTAAGCTATTTGGCTGTAATTTACTGCCTTGTGCCTCCTTTGGTTTTACTGGTCAGATATCCTCCATCATGTGTGACGGGAGCACTGTGATAAATGAGAAAAATTCTCAACATATCGAGCAGTTCAAAGAATGCATCAATGAGGCTTTGTGTCATCACCAGCTGCGCAATTGTATTCCATCACAATCACACAGTCAGAGAGAGCAGACCTCAAGAGTAAAAATTTGCTAATAATCAACAGGTAAAAGTGGCAGTGGGCAGTCAGCCAGAGTGAGTCTGAGAGGAAGCATATCCTTGCTTTCGGTAGTTCAAACTTATGCTTTCTTGTGTTTACTCTTTCCCTCTTTTTTCCTTCATGATTTGACTCTGTGCACTCTCTCCTTCATGTTTTTGTTTTCTCCATCCCTCTCTCTCCATCTAATTCTCCCACTGTGTGCCTGTCCTTCATTTATCTCTCTCTTCCATGTGTTCTTTATTTGTTTGCTTGTTCAATTTCCACTTTTCCACTCTTCTTCCAATATGTTCTCTATCGCCTTGCTATTTTTCTCTTCTCCTCTTTCTTTCTTTTATCTGGTATTATACATCACCCTATCACTGATAGAATTGTTGAAGAGTTCTGGATAGAGAGATTATGTGACGTATGGCAGTGAGAAAAAATAACTGAAAGTTATCTTTTGTTTTTCAGAATGGGGTAGTGTGTTGTGTTGCCAGGAAGACTTAGGGCTGATGATGTATAGGGCATTGGTGAGGCCGCAGCTGGAGTACTGTGTGCAGTTTTGGTCGCCGCACATACGCAAGGATATTTTGGCCTTGGAGGGAGTGCAGAGGAAGTTTACTAGGCTGATGCCAGAGTTGAGGGGGTTGAGCTATGAGGAGAGGCTGAATAAACTAGGCTTGTACTCGTTAAAGTTTAGAAGAATGAGGGGAGATCTCATTGAGACGTATAAGATGATGAATGGGATGGATAGGATAGAGGTGGAGAGACTGTTCCCACTCAAAAAAGACAGTAGGACTAGGGGGCACAGCCTCAAGATAAAGGGGGGGTGGTTTAGAACGGAGTTGAGGAGGAACTTCTTCACTCAAAGGGTGGTGAATCTCTGGAATTCTCTGCCCGTTGAAGTGGTGGAGGCTGCCTCGCTAAATATTTTTAAGACGCGGGTTGATGGGTTTTTGATAAGCGAGGGGATTAAGGGTTATGGGGAGAGGGCGGGAATGTGGAACTGAGCCACAACAGATCAGCCATGATCTTATTGAATGGCGGGGCAGGTTCGAAGGGCTAGATGGCCTACTCCTGCTCCTATTTCTTATGTTCTTATGCTTACTACATAATGGCTCTCTGAAGCAGTTGTTGGTCAGGCATGCTCAAGTCTGTACTCAATCTTGAGGAGGCTACACTAATGGGAATGGCTGAAACGGGAGAGATTAAAGATTTTTGGAAGGTAAGGGCATCAAAGGTGAATAAATGGTTCAACAAATAGACAGTTTCAGAATTACTTTGGAAAAGACAAGCTAAATCCTGGCAGTTCGGAGTTTTGAAGTTGAATTGTGACAGGAGAATATTTTTCAGGTCAAAAAGAAAGTAACATTAGGGTTGGAGAGAGTTATGTAATTGTAGGTGTTGGGAGATACAAGGAAGTATAATGTTTGTGAATAAGACCAAGCTAGTAGAGAAAGAAAATTGAACTGAGATGGAGTTTAGAAGAGTCAGTGCTGATGTCAATAAAGCTTGATGATTTCCCAGAGAAGATGATGAGAGGCTGTTCTAAGTAATAGGAGAGTCTGGATTTGGGTATCATACTCTCCAGATAAGGGATAAGCCATTCAGAATTGAGTTGAGGCAAAATTTTGTCAGTCAAAGGCTTTTTTTCTCTATCACAGATAGCTGTAAATGCTCAAGCTTTAAGATCCCTTAATAGATGTTTGGATACTTTTTGGATAGCATGGTGGCGCAGTGGTTAGCACTGGTGCCTCACAGACCCAGGTTTGATTCTTCGCTTGGGTCATTGACTGTGTGGAGTTTGCACATTCTCCCTGTGTCTGTGTGGGTTTTCTCCAGTTTCCTCCCACAGTCCAGAGATGTGCAGGTTCGGTTGATTGGTTATGCTAAATTACCCCTTCGTGTCAGGGGGACTAGCTACGGTAAATACAGGGAGTTATGGGGATTGGAACTGTGGTTGGTGCAGACATGATGGGCCAAATGGCCTCCTTTTGCACTGTATGATCCTATGTTCTATACTAAGGAACCAGAGGGAGACTGGCATATGATGGGAAAGTGAAGTTGAGATAGAAGCTCAAATATGAGCTTATTGAATAATGGAGCAGGCTCATTGGGTTCAGTGAATTATTCAGTTCCTATCTTTTGTTCTCACGGTGATTGAAATCATTAAGAATGAACAGTCACTCGATGCTGAGGTTGATGAAGGATTTCTCAGTGAGAAACTTATAATAGAGTTTGGAAGATGGCAGCCAGCTGGATTGTGAAGCAGAGGCAAGGGAGGGGGGTACAAAGTGTGAGCTTGGAAATGGGAAAGGTACTGTAAGAGTTGGAAATGAGGCCAAGGTGCAATTGGGGGATATGAGCAGCAGTGCCACTGTTGTATTATAGGTGAAGTACATGGTTGAAATTATAGTCAGACTTCAGTAGGAAACAGTGTTGTTGCCATCTGAGAACAACATTTCTACCAAAGCCAGGGTGGTGTCAACTGTGTCTCAGCTGATAACATTTTGGCCTTTAAGTCACAAGGTTCCAGGTTCAAGTCCCACTCCTGGGCTTGAACATAAAAATCAAGACTGACAGTCCAGTGCAAAGCTGAGTCAGTTTTGCCCTTTGAGGTACCCCTTTTAAGATGACGCATTAAACCGTGATCCCATCTTCCTGATCGGATAGATTTAAAATAATGCATGCAGTGTTTCATAGAAGAATAGGAGAGTTATCTCTGCTGAACCTGGCCACGTATTCCTTGATCACACCTACTCCTACGAGATGCTGATCCAAAATCAGAGCTTGGACCAAGAAACTTCAAGCAGCTGAGGCAAAAAGCTGTTTATGTTGGCTGTAGGGGACTTGTTAATGGCAAGACAGTTTGACAAATAAAGCAAATCTTGAATGATTAATAATCTTGTTCAGGCTTTCGTTTGCTGCCAAACTGTAAGTGTTATACTAGCTCTCATACGTTTATGGAGAAAGTGGATTTCGTTGGTATTGGCTTTTCCTTTGGGCTTTGCCCTAATTGCAGTAGATTGCAGTGAAAACACTGGCATTCATTCAGTATCCATCATCACCTGGCCTCCCTTAAAACAAAAGTGCAGAATTCTGTTTATTGTTCCATGGTGTTTGTCTTCCATTCAGTTAACAGATTTCTACTTAAATAATGGACTTGCCAAAGATTTTCCCAGTTTGCTTCAACTGGAATGAGTTGGCTATTTAGTTTTTCAGCAAAGGTGCAGGGACTGTAAATAAAAGCCACAAGAAGTCAAAAAACCAAATAAAAGACAACTAAAAAGCTATAATAAAAGTCAAAGGCATTGTCATATTTAGTATTTAAAATAATGTACGAGTACTGTTTATAAACAGGTCCATCTGATGAATTTGTTATTCCATTTCATACGTGTATGAGAAATAGTTTATTTTGTGATCTGTCCCCCTAACTTCCTACTCTTAAGTGAGGACAGTAGATGCTAAATTGTAAATGAATGGTACCATTGCAAGCTGCTGGTCTACTGGGAAATTTCAAAGGAAAAGCCAATTCCTGCAGGCCTCCCATGAGAAGGGCTGGCTCCAATGAGTCAAGTGGGTGTTCTTTCTGTGTGAGCCTGGGTTAGTGTTTGCTGTTGCTAGGCATGCCAGTCAAGCCTGATGCTGTACTTAACCAACGCTTAAACCTGTTCACTTTCCAGCAACAGAAGCCAGGAGTCAGAACCTTTAGCTGATGTACTACAATAACACTTCAACCTACCCCTCGCCTCCATTGTCCAGGAATATTTGGAAAAATATAATGACCTAAATGTTAGTTAAAATCAACTAGTTTAACTCAATCTGGGGATTATGTCCGGAAGCTTCTTGCTTCAAATTGTTAGTTACGTATCGCAGGATGCTTTTACCAATGAAGGCTGAGGAGGAGCAATTCAAACTAAATGTGATGCTGAAACTTTTCAAGTGAAACCGTTCTAACAAAGTAGATCAGAGCACTATGGGAATGACTTTGAGATATCTGTTCTTTGTTCCCTACATCCATTATTTCATGGGTCGTGAAAGATCATAATACCACAGCTAGGTAGGAAGCTATATATTGGGCCCAAGAATTGGAGGTAATTGAAATTTGAGTTTAGACAATTATACAAATGAATAAACATAAAATATTCAGGGGAGGAAAACAATTAGCAAAAGTGTTATGCACTCTAACTACACTGATTCTGTTCAATAATTTGAGAATCCAACTTCCTGACGTTTGTTTGTAGAAAACCACATCCCTGATAACATTAACAGACAGAGTAGACACCGTCAAGGAGTTCACAAACATTTATAAACCATTTGGATGCAACTCCGAGCTACTCGTTGCAGGGCAGAAAAAAAGTTATTTGCTTATTTCCCATCTATGCTTTGTGTTTTCCTAATCAATGGTTTATTTGTAATTTAATAGTCCTGCATAAGACCTGGTATTGATGTAACCACCTGTGTCATTTTTAACTGTCTAGTGGAATTTTCACAGTAACTTCATTGCAGTGTTCATGTAAGCCTACTTGTGAGACTACTAAAAAGTAAACTTTATAATATAAACTTACAATTGGAAGGCAAAAAATTTATAATTACACAGGTGAGGTTGGTAAAACCAGCAATTTTCTTTAGGTGTTGGAGTCATACAGTATTTTCCCAGCATAGCAAGATTGTCCTTCTCAACTGAACTTTGCGCAGCACAGGGTTTTGTTTCATATGTAAACTGAAATCTGAGTTCGGTGCAAGAAGCTTCAATTCTTTAACAGAAATGTTACAAAGATTGAAATAAAAGTGAATATTTTGTTTTTTTTCAACCCAGTCTTAATTTGTCTCTAAGCTCTGCCTTCTTATCCTGCTGAAATGACAGACAAATGGATTGTGAACTTCATATTAACTATGTGATGCTGTCAGTCCTGAACTAGAATCATTGAATCACAACCAGTAAGGTGGTTACACCAATACCAGGTCTTATGCAGGAGCATTAAACTACAGAACAGAAGGAAGCCCATTCGGCCCATCATGTCTGTACGGACAGCAAAACCACCCAGGCCCTATTCTTGTAACCCCACACACTTACCCTGCTGATCCCTCGACACTAGAGTCAACTTATTCAACCTAACCCTCACATCTTTGGATTATGGGAGGAAACCGGAGCATCCAAGGGAATCCCACGCAGACACAGGGAGAATGTGCAAACTCTACATAGACAGCGACCGAGGCTGAAATTGTACCTGGGTGCCTGGTACTGTGAGATGACAGTGCTAACCACTGTACCACTGTGCTGTCCATAATGAAATGAATTGATTCTCTGGGTGATTATTGTACTTCTAGGGCCAGGGAAAATGTTATCTGTGGGAAAACTATCAACCAGTGCTAAGAAATGAAGCTTGTAAAATTGGATAGATTGCAAGCAGTTCTGGAGAATTTTTTGTCAAATTTACTCTGAGTGGATAAGTGTTTCCCTATGAAAAATTATGCATGTTATGTGAAAGTTAGAATTTAATGGACAAATGGCCTCTTTTCATTCTTTACTCCTTTATGATCATTGTATAAATGTTGTCAACAGACAGTTCGACCTAAGGATCATACTTGGTGTTTAAATATTACTGTGCGGTTGTTTTATGGTATATTAGGCGAGTGTAAAATCAGCAGCTTGCTTTTTTGATCAATTTCCACCATGTAAACTGCTCTGAATAAATAAACTCATTTAAAATTTGAAGGATAAACCTATGTAATAAAATTCCAGCAGTATTATTTGCAATTTTAAATTGGCAGTCCTAGTTGCAAGCAAGCTATAGACAAAGTGATAACTTTACATAAACAAAGGTTTAAAGGGGTCTGATGAATTACAGCTAGTGCTGCACACTCTGCACCTAATGATATTGAGTGACCTTGTCAGATACCAGAAAGCATGTGGCTTACTCACCCCTTTGATCAGAAAATGTTGCATGCAGCAAGAGGAGACATGTTTGGTAAACACCCTTTTTGTAAGGATCTTTACAATATAGGTATTTCATCTTAGTTGAAACTGGTGTATATATGGTTTTTATGATTTTTTTAAATGAAAATTACTTAAGTAATTAATTCACTTAATTAGTCCAGGTGAATTATGAAAATGTAACAATCTGTTCAAAACACAGGCAGATATAAGAAGGTTGCTGACGATTGAAAGAATTTCCCCCTTTATGTCCTAAACAGCTGTGAGGAAGAAAGGAAAGCTTTGTCTTCTTTCTCAGAGTGGGATATAGAGGTGAAAGATGATGCTTCAGATTCGGGTAATTGTGCACTGTGCCCTACAATGCCAAAAACTATTTGTTGAGCCTTTACATCAGGTTTAAGACAAACTGTCAACCAATATCCCTCCAACTACAAATAAATATTTCCTTTAAATCTTAAAATAGACATACTCATTCTCAAGAAGTCAGGTCAATTTGTGGCACTACACAGGCTGCCAGTGTCACCAGTTCAGTCTTTGAATTGGACAATGTGGTGTGATGCTGATTTTTGAGGGGGAAGAGAAAAACATTTTTTTTTCAATGCTGTTGCCAGTATTAAAGAAGTTGATAATTGTGAATAAGAGAAAGATTCTATCTTTAACAAGCGCTCCAATATTTTGAGAAGCTAGTTTTAGCATTACACTGTAGTTAAAAAACCTGCTTTTATGTGGCACACTTTCCAAGTGGTCATTGATATGTAGGAAAATGTGGTAGACACTTTATGCACATATTCAATTAGCTTTTCTTTCGTAGTGTTGATTGGAATAAGAATATTGACCGTAATGCACAGGAACACTGTTTCACACCCAATATGTCAGAGATCAATATTTGTTCGGCCTGTTGCCTGGATAATTGTTTATATTGAAATGTGTTGGTTCCTGTCAAATGACATATTTCCACTTTAAATAGCAGGGGTAAATGTGCAGTTATACAGTTTCTCAAGAGAATATAAAAATAGCAGAAGGGCATAAGCCTATCCATCATTCTAATAGATCACAAATATTTTGTACTCCAGCTCCATTTCCCTGCTATTCCACCAAGTATTCCTTACCTGATCTGCTGATATCGGTCTTGAAAAATTTCAGTTTGCCCGAGCATTCACAGCCTTTGTGGGGAGTTTTAAAGTTCTGCTAACTTTTGGGTGCCACACAACAGGTTTGTGAGAAAAATTACAGTTTATGGAATAAAAGGGACAGTAGCGACTTGGGTAGAAAACTGACTGAGTAATAGGAAACAGAACAATGGTCAATGGATATTTTTCAGGCTAGAGGTAAGATTATAGTGGAGTTCTCCAAGGTATTGTGACGTTGTCTTTTCCTGATGTATATTAATAATCTAGATCTTGGTATGCGGTACTCTCTGCCTTGCATCTGGGGCCTATATGAAAAGGACAAGCAACAGTATGCCTATTTAAAAGTACTGTTAATGAGTATGAACCAGGAGGCGCAAATTAGAATAGTAATTTTGAACGCAAATCAGAAAGTGACGGAAAGAAAATGTAAACAAAGTGAATTTGAGTTCATTTTAAAAAAGAAATTCCATCAACAATTAAACACTGAAGCAATGAGACACCACACTTATAAAATTTCATTTTCAGAAAAATTGCTTGGCATCATAGCGAGGGGGATTGAATATAAAAGTAGGGAGGTCTTGCTGCAGCTGTATAGGGCATTGGTGAGGCCGCAGCTGGAGTACTGTGTGCAGTTTTGGGCGCCGCACCTGCGCAAGGATATTTTGGCCTTGGAGGGAGTGCAGAGGAGGTTTACTAGGCTGATACCGGAGTTGAGGGGGTTGAGCTATGAGGAGAGGCTGAATAAACTAGGCTTGTACTCGTTAGAGTTTAGAAGAATGAGGGGAGATCTCATTGAGACGCATAAGATGATGAATGGGATGGATAGGATAGAGGTGGAGAGACTCTTCCCGCTCAAAAAAGACAGTAGGACTAGAGGGCACAGCATCAAGATAAAGGGGAGGTGGTTTAGAACGGAGTTGAGGAGGAACTTCTTCACTCAAAGGGTGGTGAATCTCTGGAATTCTCTGCCCGTTGAAGTGGTGGAGGCTGCCTCGCTAAATATTTTTAAGAAGCGGGTTGATGAGTTCTTGATAAGCGAGGGGATTAAGGGTTATGGGGAGAGGGCGGGAAAGTGGAACTGAGCCATGACAGATCAGCCATAATCTTATTGAATGGCGGGGCAGGCTCGAAGGGCTAGATGGCCTACTCCTGCTCCTATTTCTTATGTTCTTATGTTCTTATTAATTAAAATTTGCAACAAGGTTAAAAATAGTACATTGAACTGGATAAGTCTTAACTTTCAGTGGTGAGTTTTGTCTGTGGCTACAGTATGAAATACAGAAACTTCAAGCTGTCCAATAGATTCAAACGAGGAGCTAGACAGAGTGCTGTTGCTTTTGCATGTTTGTGAAGGTGCCACATCTCAGACAGCAATTTAAGATTTCCACATTTATCTGCACTTTCCTAAAGTTGCCTGATCTGTGCGTATATTAAGCAGCCTTAGTGTCACAGTTATTTTTAAATAAATTCTGGCCTACTCTTTCGGTTGCCACTTTGTAAAAGGTTTTGGCAAAAATCTGGAAGCTCTATTTGATGTATTGATCTTATACTTAATTCTTTGACTTTTGACACTGTTAGCACTGAAATGGTTGCAAGAAGAATTCAAGTCACCACCCTGGAATAAATCACCACTGCTGATTTATTTTTCCTGTACAAAGATTCATTGCAATGAGGCAAAAGCTGAGGATTTATGTCATGCAAAAAATGACAGAATGGAAGTTCTTGCGTCAAAAATGCAGCATTAACTCCCAGTGGCTTTTCATTTCCAGGCAAACACAAGATTATATGTAAGCTTTACAGTCCAGTGATTGAGATTATTTTCTGTAGCTGGGGACCTAACCTAAAACTGGGTTCTAATTAAATTTGAGTAATTGTCTTTTTATGGTGCTTCTATTATAAAAGACATTCCTCAACATATAGAGAATAAATGCCGAGACGGGAATGATGAAATTTGGAAGGCTGATCAGAGACTTAATCCAAAAAATGGGATTTAACATATGTGAAGGGAGAATGAGGATGTTGGGGGCAAAAAGGTTTTTGGAGAGAATACTGAACAGGAGCAGAGAGGTTCAAGGAAGGAATGAAAGAATATGTAAAAGAGTGGAGTCAGAAGGATAGAGTGTTACGGAGTGGAGGAGATTGCAGCAGTATAGTGAGGAAAGGCTATGACGGGATTTGAAGATGATAAATTTAAGGTGTTTGGAGACATGGGTCAAGGAAGACTGGAGTGATGGGTGAGTGGAGTTGTGTGTAGGAAAAGTTAAGTGCAGTAGTGTTTTGGATATACAAGTTTCCATACTGTGGAGGAATAAAGGCCAGCAAAAATGTATAAAAGGAAGGAAATTGTAACTATTACTCTTTCTTTGATACATTTGGGACTTAATATGGCATTTAACATACTGACCTGATAGAAATATTTTTCCAAACTGGCCATTATTATCTGTTATGAAATGATACCTATTTTAACTTCAATTTCATTTGTAGTACAGTACCAATTAACATCTTTACACTTCTGATTTGAGCACAAAGTATGGCCAACTGTGGAATGTGCCTTGCTGTTAAGACTTACACATGGATGAAGTATCTAAGGGCTGCTGGCACCAGTGGAACTGAATGCCAGATATGATGAGGGAATAGTATAGGGGAGGAGAGGAAGTGTCAAAACAAGTCACAGAAATGAAATAATCAATTCACAAATTGAGACGAATTGCGAGAAAGGACAGGTCCCAGAAGCAAAATGGAGACAAATAGTACAGTCTTGCCCCGTAAAATTGACTTCTTTTTAAAAAACAATAACACACTTCTATCATCAGAATGAATCAAATTAACCACGAGAGCTTGTTTGAAGGAACTTGATTGGCATTTTAAATTAAACTGTTTTTTCAGTACAATCTAGACGTTGGGGAATGTGGCTTGCAGCAAAATTTCACATTGAATTAACATATAAAGTGGCACAAGTTTGAGAAGGTGCAGAGACTGAATCTCATGGGAAATTTTACAGGTAGGAAAGGGTAAAAAGCGGAATGAAAATGTTAAGTCTGGAAACATTAGAATAGCACTTTGAGAGCCCTTGGGTATTTGGAAGTGTAGAGAGGCAGTGTTCTGAAAGCTACAGAAAACAGCTGCACAAAGTATGAGGGAAATGGCAGTAGGGTGAGTGAACTGATACCACCTTACTGTGTGACCAGATGAAATGGGGCTTCCTTGCCAAAACAAATTTGAGCACAATAAAATGAGTGATAATGGACTAGTTGGATTTGCCCTTTTATTAGATTAGTACACCCACTCTCTCAACTCAGCAGAATGCATGTGGAAGTCATTAAAGTGTTGTAGGAGTCAAAGGGAGTGCTGGACGATAGCTGCTGTATGACTGACGATAGATTATTGGACACCAAAATTGGAATGTCTTGAAAATATCATGTGGAACTTGCACTCCTTTTAATATCTGGGATTTTGAGAAGTTGCCAAATACACAGGTAGAGTAAGTTTGTCAGAATTTTAAGAAAAGTTTTGTGCTTTTCAGAATCTATGTAAGTAAAAATTCACAGTATATTTTTAGAACAAGTCGATTTGAATGTGAAGTATGGAAAGGTTTGTTTAGTAGTGTGCTGATTCAGGACCTATGGTACTTAAATTTCAGTTTTAAAATTGTAACTATGCCAGGGTTGCTGTGATAGGCCAGTGGTAGGTAATTTTGTGGTTTCTCAACACGACACATTCCTGATCTTAGGTTTTTAGACTGTGTGTGTTTTTGAGTAGAGTCCAGACAAATGCAAATTGCAGGTGCGTGGTGCGGAATTCCCTCAGCTGGTACAATTCAAAGACATCAGATCTGACACAGAGTGCCACAGAATCATTCAAAAGGAAAGACATTTGGCCCATTGTGTCTTAGCCAACTCTTTGAAAGAGTTATCCAATTCATCCCATTCACTGCTTTTTCTGCATTTTTTACCTTCAAGCATTTATCCGATTCACTTTTGAAAGTTGTTTTTGAATATGCTTCCACCACTCTTTCAGGCAGTGCATTCTAGATCACAACTCATTGTTTAAAAAAACTCCTCATTTTGTCTCTGTACCTTTCTGCTAATTATGCCAAATCTGTGTCCTTTATTCTATTGAAGTCCTTCATGATTTCCACTTAAATCCCCGATTGACCTTCTCTATTCCAAGGAGACCCTGAATGGAAGCTCTATTTCATAAAGAATTTGCTTAATGTAATTTGTTATTTTTGACATCAGTAGCAGTAGATTCATTGCAATTTCATATTTATCATTACTTTTCATTTCTTTGTTCTCTGAGTTTGAATTTGCAAGTTCTGTTTTAACAATTTGGATTTTTTTGGTGTTGGATTGTTGTATTGATTTCACATACTTTTTTTAAAACGCTGAGCTTTTACCCCCTAACCCTTCTCTAAAAAAAAAAATCCTCCTCATGGGCATGGCCCTATAAGGTGGGGCTTGACGCACTCCTCCACACAACTGACATCAGAATAAGAATCAAAATGATAGATTTTTCCATTCCTTTCCTCCTAAAGGTACTGACTCAATTTGAGATAAAATTCCATGGGTTCCTCCTGGAACAAGACAGCAGATGCCTTGCAGTTGTATGTTCATGACCTGTTATTAATTGTTACGTAATTAATTGGTTTACAGCAATGGTGTCAGTCACCCTGCAATTTAAAAACAAGACATGGTGTTGGAAGTGAACTAAATATAACAATGGAGGTTCTGAAACCACCAAAGGGCAATCTCAGAGAAAACTGGAGGAGACTCTGGCAGCACTTTGAGCTGTACCTCACAGCGATGGGCAGTGATGAGAGTTTTCCATCTTCCTTCACATTGCAGAGGAAGAAGCCCTGGAAGTTTATAACACATTTGCATTTAAAGGTGATGAGAAATGAAATTACTTGGGAAAAAAAGTGGAAAATTCAAAGCTTACTGCACTCCTTTAAAAAAGCACGCATGAGGGATGCAAATTTTTTTACATGCACACAAGGCAGTGATAACATTAGTCAGTATGTTTATAAAATGAACTAAATCATGTGAATTTGGAGAGCTTGAAGAATCATCCATCCAAGGTAGAATAATTTGCAGGACCACAAATGATACTCTGAGAGAGCAGTTTTTGGGAAAAGTGGATTTCATGTTGGAGAAAGCTATAAATATCTGAAGAGATAACAAAATGTCAGATTAAACATAACAGAAAAATATCACTGCACAGTAAAGCAGTTATATGCAGTTAAACAGAAGCAGCAAGGGAAAAACAAATAGCCTCAAAGTAAAAATAATTAAAATGCTATCAAAGTATATTGGGCTGCCGTTCTCCCGAATTGGGTCCAAGCACCTATGCCAGTGGGAAACCTGAAGAGTTTCCTGCTGGCGTTAGCATTGTCTATCAGATGGGATTCGGATAGATGCTAATTTATTCATGACAGACAACCTCACCGCTCTCCGCTGGGATGGGGTATCGTGGCCAGACTGTGCCTTTTAGACCTGGCAGATCTGAAGATCGCTGCTGGCATGGTGATTTCAGGCAGCTCTGTGAGCAATATCTGTATTCCAGCTGTCAAATTCTTAAGTTGCAAGGTACTTTTAACCTCCATGCCCCTTGTCACCTGACAGGATTTTAAATCATTGCAGCACTCCATTCTGCGGCAGAGATTTTTCTTTCTCCCTGTCAGAAGCTTCAGATGAGAGCAAAACCCTTTTAAAGTCCTCTGCAGAGAGATGTCAAGGGGCAGTCTGCACAGCTGTGCACTCAGTTCCAGTGTATGCACTCAGCTTTGATTTGAAATTGCTGAGGCTTCCCAGCAAGCTGAAATTGTTGAAACCCTCTCCATTACACGTGAAGCCTTTGGTCTGTTACAAATTCAATGTGCAGTATTTTGTATAAGATTCAGCTGCCAGATCAATGGATTTCTATCATGGTCCAGCCACCTGTGTTTATTTTTATTTTCCTTCACAGTTGAATGCACCTCAAGTACCCCAGTGATCCTGACTGCAATGTTGGCAGAGCCTAAGACTGATTGACAGTCTGTGGTTTCACTTCCTCTGTTGCAAACCATTTCAAAGAGGAAGTTAACCTTTTTGCACTGCCGTTGAATTCTCCAGGCTATTGCAATTTGCGATCGGAGCTAGCAGGCCTGGAAAATCTCCCCAATAAATACAGTCAATGTGGAACAGAGTATTTACCACATAGTTGTCCAGCCTACAAAAGCACTGTAAGAACTGTGATAAACTATGTCCCTTCACTAAAATGGGTAAACAAAAAAAACTGCGTAAGATTGCAAGAAGACAAAAACCATTACTGTAAATTAACTTTATTGATAGAATATGAACACACAGCTGCGAGGCATAACCAGCCTTGTTACAATCTTCTTACATGTCCTATTTATCCTTTGACTCCAGGTCAGGTGACCCCATGAAGTACAACGTACCATATTGTATCGAATACTGCCTCTCCATGCCCTTTCCCCTTTCTATCTCTGTAACCACTTCCAGTCCTACAACTCTCAGATCTGTGCACTCCTCCAATTCTGACGACTTACATATTCCAGAATTTAACCGCTCTTTTTTTGACAGCTGTATTTTCAGCTGCTTTGGCCATGAACTCGGGAATACCCTTCCTAAAACTCTGCACCTTTTAAACGCTCTGAAACCTATCCCTATGACCAAGCTTTTGATCATCTGTACTAATATTTCATTGTGTGGCTTAGTTTTACATTTTGTTTGATAACATATGTTGGGACTTCTTGCTGCACTGAAGACACAATATGAGTATTTGTTCATGTTGATTCAGTTACAGAATAAATCATGAAATAAGTTGAGACATAAATATTACAAATTAGTTATTTTACATCCTGACCCTGTTAAGTTAGTTTCTGAGCCCAAGCAAAGAATTAATTTTTCAGTTGTTTTGATTTTGCATTTAGTACCTTACCAAAAGAGACTGAACTACATATTGAAATACCTGCCTGGAGGGTGTCACTTTGGTAAGATGAGGGCTTGAGTATTCATTCTCATAACAGGAATTAAGTCAGGCCATCTCTTGACCTCACAATCCCATCTCCCAACAATGCCCACCCGCACTATTTGCATGGCGAGATTGCGGAGAAGAGTTCCATCAGGTTCATCACCTCCAGAAGTAAATCTGAGGTGGGAACAGAGGTAGATGGATGCCAAGGCAAACAAGTTAGAAGGTCCACCTGCATTCACTGGACTTGGTCCAATTTTGTAAATTACTGTTCCTAACTTACT
Organism: Carcharhinus amblyrhynchos; assembly: GCF_965287045.1. Classification (NCBI taxonomy): domain Eukaryota; kingdom Metazoa; phylum Chordata; class Chondrichthyes; order Carcharhiniformes; family Carcharhinidae; genus Carcharhinus; species Carcharhinus amblyrhynchos. Next base: position 74,533,908 of record NC_137333.1, on the reverse strand, counting down.
GTTAGGCACACCTAAACACAGTAAAAAGTCTGACAACACCAGGCACGCCTAATCCATGCTCTAATTCACTTATATGATGGAGCAGTCTAATGTGCTCACTTTTTTTGACATGCTAGCTGATAAATCTGCTAAAGGTCACTCTACCATTGTCTACTGCATACTTAGCTTCACTGGTCAGTGTATGCCTTGGGATTCATATAGCTCCATGTGTCACAGTCTGATAAATAGATGCCTAGCTATTTGTTCATCTTGCAAGCTCAAAGTAGAAGTAGCATGCACCAAAGCTTTCCTACAGCACAGTGGCTATTCTGATTAGATTATAGTTCACTAGAGTGGCACAGTGGGCCTGGAGTCATCAGCAGAGGCTGCTCTGCGGGCTTCCCACTGGATGCCTCGGTCTCTGTGTGTCTCCCAGCCAAAGATCATATGGAAATCTGGATTTCAGTGTCATTAGTGGGCCTGGAACTGAACACACCGGGCCCATTCCCTGCCAGGAGTGGTTCACGCCAATGAGGTTTCTGATTGTTCCCCACTAACAGGGAATAGGCGGTGACCCTGCTAGAGAGAAGAGAGGTCATTGAAGCCCCCCAACCTTCCAGGAAGTAGGGGGTAAGAGGGACAATGCCGCATGATCTCTGATAACGCCCAAGGCACACCTTGGCACAGCCCACCAGGTATCGGGCTGCCACGGGGGTGGAATCGGGAGATCAGGGCTGGCTGGATTTTGGGGAGGTTGGGGAGATCAGAGCTGGCTGGGAAGGGGGGAGATCATTGGGGTTTGCCCAGGGAGGTCCAGGAGGCCAGCAATTGGGGGCGGCGGGTTCACAAGGCCAGCGATTGAGGGTGAGGAGGTGGTGGTTGCAGGGCTGGCCGGCAATCTGGAGGCCAGCAATGCGGGGCCACTGCGCATGCGTCGATCTTGGTGCTGACAGACCAGTGCGTGTGCAGTGGCCCAGTCAGCAATATGCTGCTGATCTCTATGGTGGGAATAGGACTCACCCCCTAATTTTTAGAGGGAATCCTGCTCTGGCACTCTGTGATGCACAGAGTGTTGGAGATTCAATCTGAAAACCCCGCTTTAAAAAAATCGGCGGGAATTACTCCCGTTTTCAAATGGGGATTGAGAACTTTTTTGGGAGAATCCTAGCCAAGCTCTTATAAACCCAGATCTCTGAAGAATGCTTTATTCTGCAGTACTGTGACTTTTTTTCCATTTCCTAACCAGTCATCCTTATTGCCTCTCTCACTAAGATTGCAGTTTAAACACTTTGTGGTGAGGTTGCCATGACGTTGACTAACCCATCACTGACTTTGCTTGTCCCACTCACCAATACAACTTTTCTGTTCTGATTGATGCAGCTTATCTCATCTTGCACTTGGTAAATAGGAATTGACATTGAGCAAATATACTTTGGCTGGACTATTACGGCCGTTCACGCCAATGGGATTTTCCCATCCCATTAAATTCTCCAACCTCACTGCAGCGGGAGTCAGTAAAGCATGCCTCTCAGGCACTGTAAGAGCCCAATCTTTTGTTGGTTTTAAAACAGATGCCAGTATTTGAAAATGATTGCCTGAAAACTGATTTTATTTCCTTTTACTGCTGAGATTTCAGCTATGAAAGTGTTTTATTACTCTGACAGCCTCTGCTGATTGGCATAAATGTGCCCTGTATTCCAGAATACCTTAATCTTAAGTAACGATTGTGTGTGTTACAAATCAGATATATTAGTTGCAACATTTTAAAATCCTGACTGACTTTAGGCATTTTGTACTGTAAAACTGTTGTTAACGCATGGGAAACATTGAGTAAATAAGTGGAAGAAATCATTATATTCTAACTCGAAGTTCTGTTAATTTTCTGAACATGCTTTATATGAGCAAAATCTTGTAAAGAGAACAGCAATTTTGTACTGCAGCGCTCTCTTTTCATGCAGTATAAGTTGTTTTCTTTAGATTTGTTATTCTTGCGAATCTGTCTTGCTGAGTGCAAGGCAAAAAGCTTTCACAGCATCTCTTTTCATCAACAATACTTTTCCATTTTTGGACTTCTCAGTCAGTTTTGCACTGGATAGATATAAAGTTAAGGTGTTCCTATGCTAACCTAACAATGCACCTTAATCCAACCCAATCACAATGGCATTTTCAATCTGTCAAGAAATTGTAAATATTCTTCAGAAATAAACTGATCATATAAAAACAGAATCTGCAGAAAGTCTTTCTCCCAGTATCCTTTAATTGAAACTTCTAGGGCACTTTCTGTCACAGAAATACGGTTTGATATTTTTGGAGCCAGTATTTGTGACTTTCAGAATAAGCTAATGTCTGCGAAGTGTGATGCCAAGAATGGAACTACGCAATTGTACCCTCAAGAAACTAATATTGGAATTGCTGTACCATATTTACATCATTTTCAAAAATGATTTGAATATATTCCAGCTTGAAATAGCAGAAATTAGTTTCTGCTGCTGTTATGACCACCAGAGTTTAGATAATAACAGATTCCTGAACCGTGTTTCCTCATCCTGAGCCTGAACTATGATCAAAATGTTTTTGTTTGTTGTGTGTTCTTAACAAAGTCATTATTTACTTAATTTTATTTCCTAAAGGCGATGTTTATTCATTAGTGCAATAATGACTTTGAGGTATTTCAAACTGTAGCCTGTTCTATTGCATCAAATGTTGACCATGTGGACTGAGCTGCGAGAAAGCTTCAAATTATCTTTTGCAAGCATTTGATTATTTAGTGTGACTCAGTAATATGTTTGTTCTCTGCTAATGTTTAAGAGGTATTAATGATGGCTATAAATCTAATTATTGACTCAAACACATTCTAACAGATTCCACACAAGAGTGCTATACTGTTTGCTTCGATACACTTTAAGGACATTCTTTTGATGACCTTCAAATGTCCTCTCCAGTAGATCTTTTGTGCTGAAACACATACCCTGAATGAAGCTTCACAAATCAACTCTGTCTGGCATGGTTCATACAACTGAATAATTGTAAGTTTTAGAGCTGGCACAAATGGAATTGTAGTTGGTTGCAATCAAAAATAAATTTTCGACTGCTTACCAGGTTTTTGCTAATTGGAAAATCAGGCATTTAAAAATGGAGGTTTCATTTCATTCTATGAGCAAGACTCTTATCAAAAAGCACAAAACCCCAAGCACTGGAAGTCTGAAATAAAATTCTTTAAAAAGTGCTGGAATTATTCTGGAACTGGGCAGCATCTGTGGAGAGTGAAACAAAATTAACATTTCAGACTTAGTATCAGAACTGGAAAAGTTAAAAATATAACAGGTTTTGACCAACAGGTGGGACAAGGACAGAAGTAAGATCTGTGGCAGAGTAGGAGAGATTGAATGATTGAAAAGTCATTACAGGACCAACAGAAATGGCCATGGGGCAAGAAATGAAAAGATGTGCCTGGAGCAGATGTGCTACTGTCAGAAAACAAAAATAAAAGAAAAACTAAAACATGCAAAGAAATAAAAGCGAAATTGGGAGGCAGAGGGTGTGGGGGAGCGGGTTGGGAAACAGAGTTTACCGTCTGAAATTGTTGAACTGAATTGAGTTCAGAAGCCTGTTAGTGCCTAACTGAAAGGTATGGTGCTGTTCCTCAAGCTTACATTCAACTTTACTTAAACAGTGCAGAAGGTTAAGGACAGAAGTGTCAGCATGAGAGCCAGTTAAAGAATTGAAATAATAGGCCACCAGAAGACTCTTTCAGACTGAACAGAAGTGTTCCACAAAATATCATCAATCTGATTTTTATTAAGTTTGTTGCTCTTTCTTAATTGTATGAAATAATTGCTTATATGACTGAACAAACATAAAGGCACAGTATATGAAAGTGTGTGGCAACTTTAATGATGGATAATATGATTGATTTGTGTCAGCTATAGCTCTCACCCATGAGTTTCAAAGTTCAGAGTTTAAGTCCCAGTTTGGGGCTTGAGGATAAAAGTTGAGGCTGACATTCCAGTGCAGTGCTGAGAGAGAGCTGCACTCTGAGCTGCCATCTTTTGGATGAGACGTTCAACCGAGGTCTCATCTTGCCTGTTTGGGTGGGTGCAAAAGATTTCATGACTCTATTTCAAAGAAGAGCAGAGGGGTTATCACCAGTGATATAGTCAAAATTTATTCAACACCAGTAAAACAGGCTACCTGGTCATTACTTCAGTCCTGTTTGTGGGAGTTTTCTGTGTGCAAATTGGCAGATGCATTTCTTATATTAGAACAAGGACTACACTTCGAAAATAATTTATTGAGCGTAGAGTGGTTTGATTGTGAAAAGTGCTGTCAAAATACAAGTCTATTTTTGATTTCATAAGTATCAACTTGGCAGTAATGGCAATAATTGAAATAGATGTGCACTGTCAGTACAACATTCACAGTAAGAAAGAAAATTATTCAGGTGAGTTACAGCGTACATGTCAGTGATTTTTCAGCATTAAAGAGAGAACTTTAATTTATTTGGCACTTTCTGCAATTTCAGGACACCTCAAAATGCCTTATAGTCAATGAAGTGTTTTTGAAGTGAAGTGCAGTTACTATTGTAAGGTAGGAATACAGCAGTCAACTTGCACATAGCAAGCCATTACATTATAAATGTTGGTGCAAAATGGATTTGTCTTTTATAGCAATGGAAACAAAATAGCCTGGAATGTAAGATTGACGTTCAGGTATGAACTGACAGTAGTATTACTTTGTAGTGAATTTGCTTTTGGACTGGCTGTACCGTTATACTGTAAATGCATTTTAAGAGCTACATTGTGATAATCATGAGGGATATCTTTATTATTGGAGAGATGAGGAAAAACAAAATGGTGTAGACATCTTTTGTAAGATCAGGCAAGTTTGTGATGGTAATAATTGAGTGAATCTTGAACATAAACTGCAATGGGGTGACATGTTTTAATGTTGACCAGTGTTGACAACTAATATTAAAATCAATGACATCATTGATCATTAATAAAGCAAAATTGCCTGGCTGGAGAAGCTCCAATGAAAACAGTTCTGTAAATTTGAAAAAACATTTATTTAAATGATTGAAAGAGACTTTGAACAAATTATTCATCAAGGAAACTGCAAAGAAAGCTACGTTGCAAGATCAAAATTTAAAAAGGCAAAGTCAAAAGCTGTTTAAGATTGGAAATCCTGCATGGTCAGTTATGAATTGCTGCAGATACCACAAGAGTGATTGAAAAGCTTTTTTGTGACAGTGAAAGAGACAAAGATTAAAAGTGGGACAAGTGGGTCAAAATTTAGAGGATCAGGAAATGGCAGATGTGTTAAATGAATTCTGCACATCAGTCATCACAGATGAAGATCTTGAGCGAATTCCAGGTCCAAACAACAGATATAACAGATGTGGAGGTCAGTAAAGCATGTGTTATGAAGGAAATCAAAGCACTAAGTGCCCACAAGGCGTCTGGAGCAGATGAAATGCACCTTGGGATCCTCAAAGAAATGAGTGGGGGTGGGGACCAGTGAGATGCTGAACAAGGCACCAAGTAAAAGTTTTACAGCCTTCAAAGCATTCGGTTCACCTGATATAACTCATTGGTAGGCCCCATATGGAATATTGTGCAGTTTTGGGCATACTTTATTTCTGTTTTGTTTCCTTAAACTCATCAATAATCAATTTGACTGGACCCTCAATCAAAACAAAAACTTGGTTTTAATGCAAAAAAAGTTGCATTTAGTAGAATTTGAAGGTTCTTGCATTTAGTGACTGATGAGGCAGACAGATGTACTTTTATCTGTTTCTGTAGTGTAGGGATTTGGTTCAACATTAAACTCAGTAACAAAATTCTTGTTGAGGCATAACAAGAACATAAGAAATAGGAGCAGGAGTAGGCCATCTGGCCCTTCGAGCCTGCCCCGCCATTCAATAAGATCATGGCTGATCTGTCGTGGCTCAGTTCCACATTCCCGCCCTCTCCCCATAACCCTTAATCCCCTCTCTTATCAAAAACCCATCAACCCGCGTCTTAAAAATATTTAGCGAGGCAGCCTCCACCACTTCAACGGGCAGAGAATTCCAGAGATTCACCACCCTTTGAGTGAAGAAGTTCCTCCTCAACTCCGTTCTAAACCGCCCCCCCTTTATCTTGAGGCTGTGCCCCCTAGTCCTACTGTCCTTTCTGAGCGGGAAGAGTCTCTCCACCTCTATCCTATCCATCCCATTCATCATGTTATACGTCTCAATGAGATCTCCCCTCATTCTTCTAAACTCTAACGAGTACAAGCCTAGTTTATTCAGCCTCTCCTCATAGCTCAACCCCCTCAACTCCGGCATCAGCCTAGTAAACCTCCTCTGCACTCCCTCCAAGGCCAAAATATCCTTGCGTAAGTACGGCACCCAAAACTACACACAGTACTCCAGCTGCGGCCTCACCAATGCCCTATATAGCCGCACCGCATTGACGAAAAGGGCAAGCACGAATTTAGAATGCAAACTAATGAAGTCTATTTGACAATAAAGATTGATGCTTAACATTTCACTATTTGAGGTATGGCACAATACTCAACTTCAATGTCCATGTCTTTCTCTCAGATTCTGGGATTTTTGCAGTCTCCTCTTAGTCCCTTGGACCTGGTCTCCTGACTCACGATGCCCTTAGATTTTAAACCGCCTTAACTCTAACATACTTGCAATTTTAAGACTTCATCTCTCGTGGATCCTTTTCCAAACCACAACTTTCCAGACTAGCTTTACTGCTGAAGCTACATCCTTCACAGCTTCCTACTGGAAGATTGCTGTCGCTCTCACTCTGTCAAGGCAATTACTTCAGCCTGACAATTGTGTCTGCACAGGATTCACTGATCTCTATACTGAAATCTTATGATAATCCTTAAACTCTGATAAATACTTTAGTAACTGACTGAGACTGATACTAGGTAATTACAGCAACCACCCCACCCTCAACCTGTGACAAATTCCCATCAGCTGCCAATATGTTATCCAAATGTTACCTTTCTGGCAAGTGCTGTACTTCTGGCAAGAATTCTCTCAGTAAATGTCCTACTCTTAACTCTCTCCCAACAAATGTCCTTCAAGTGTCCTGTGACAAATGCAAACTCTTAGCCAGTGCAAAGACCTCAATGATGCACTCCTATTTTTATATCCATTTTGTAGATTGCATGGCCAATGGATGCATACAATGAACAACTAACCCAAAATTTCCAACTCTTGACCAATGAGAAGAGCACTCCTAGTTCTCCCTCAGCAATCTAGTCTTAATTTGTATCCCGAATGAGAGGTCCTGGAAGAGTTCCCAGACCTTTCTTCTGGTCGATCAGCTTTGCAGCCTTGGCTTCCTTTCTAGCTGCAAGATATGAAGCACAAAGGCGTAGCTGGTTACTATGTGTGGGTAGTCACAGATGTGAATTTGGTAATTTAATGAATGAGGGATTTGGTGCTGACAACCAATTTGACATTGTCAGTTGTGTTCGCAATGTGGCACATTTGTGTGTACTGGAAGTTACGTATATTAATACACAGAGCCCTGTTCTTTGCAGACAGAATATAGAACATTACAGCACAGAACAGGCCCTTCAGCCCACGATGTTGCGCCGACCAGTTAAAAAGCAATGACCCTCTAACCTAAACCAAACCCTTTCCATCCATAAACCTATCCACGGACCTCTTAAACGCCCCCAAACTAGGCGCATTTACAACTGCAGCAGGCAGGGCATTCCAATCCCTCACCACCCTCTGGGTAAAGAACCTACCCCTGACATCCGTCCTATAACTACCACCCCTTAATTTAAAGCTATGCCCCCTCGTGCTAGCTTTCTCCATCCGAGGAAAAAGGCTATCACTGTCCACCCTATCTAAACCCCTAATCATCTTATATGTTTCAATAAGGTCCCCTCTTAGCCGCCTTCTTTCTAACGAAAACAACCTCAAATCCCTCAGTCTCTCCTCGTAGGACCTCCCCTCCATACCAGGCAACATCCTGGTAAACCTCCTCTGCACCCTCTCCAAAGCCTCCACATCCTTCCTATGATGTGGGGACCAGAACTGCACACAATACTCCAAGTGCGGCCGCACCAGAGTTGTGTACAGTTGCAGCATGACGCTGCAGCTCCTAAATTCAATCCCCCTACCAATAGACGCCAAGACACCGTATGCCTTCCTAACAACCCTATCTACTTGATTCCCAACTTTCAGGGATCTATGTACACATACACCTAGATCCCTCTGTTCATCCACACTATTCAGAGTCCTACCGTTAGCCCTATACTCAACACATCTGTTATTCCTGCCAAAGTGAATTACCTCACACTTTTCCACATTAAGCTCCATCTGCCACCTCTCGGCCCAGCTCTGCAACTTGTCCAAGTCTCCCTGTAAACTAAGACACCCTTCCTCATTATCTACCACACCTCCGACTTTGGTGTCATCAGCAAATTTACTAATCCACCCAACTATACCCTCATCCAGATCATTTATAAAAATTACAAACAGCAGTGGCCCCAAAACAGATCCCTGAGGCACACCACTCGTAACTGAACTCCATGACGAATACTTACCATCAACCACCACCCTCTGTCTCCTATCCACCAGCCAATTCCTGATCCAATTACCTAAATCACTCTCAATCCCATACATTTGCATTTTCTGCAGAAGCCTTCCATGGTGAACCTTATCAAACGCCTTACTAAAGTCCATATATACCATGTCAACTGCCTTACCCCCACCCACCTCTTTGGTCACTTTCTCAAAAAACTCAATAAGGTTAGTAAGGCACGACCTACCCTCCACAAAACCAACGTTATGTACACACGTTATGTCTGTTTCAGCTAAATTAAGTTAGTGACAGTAATTTGCTGACTTGTTGCTCAAGGAAATGCCTCGACCAGTCAGGGTCAAGCTGCCTGTTTAAATGCCAAACAATGCTTGGCAGTTAACTGTCAATTTCCTGGTGTATTTTTCATGACCTCTACCAGAGTTCACTGGCCAGCCAATTAGCACTTCTGTCTCGTACTGTATATTGTTGTTTTCCCATTGCGTCAGTTGTGTGACCAAGTATGATTAGTACAAGACAAAAAGCTTGGACGTAATCATAGAGGAATGCAGCACAGAAAAAGGCCCTTTGGTCCATTGCCAGTCAAAGACAAGCTACCCCATTTTCCAGCACTTGACCCATAGCTTTATATGCCTTGGCATTGCAAGCACACATCTAAATACTTCATAAATGTTATGATGGTTTCTGCCTCCATCACTCTTTCATTCTGGTCTCCCAAAACCCTTTGGGTGAAAAAGCTTTTCCTCACATCCCCTCTAAACCTCCTGCTTCTTAGTTTGAATCTCTCCCCCTAGTCATTGATTCCTTCAAGGAGAAGAGTTTCTTCCTGTCTACTATATCTATGCCCCTCATAATTTTATACATCTCAAACATGTCCCGCCCCCTTAGTCTCGTCCACTCCAAGGAAAACAGCCCCAGGCTATCCAATCTCTCTTCACAACTAAAACTGTCCAGCCTAGGCAACATCTTGGTATATCTCCTCTGCACCCTTTCCAGTGCTATCACATCCCTCCTATAACGTGGATTCCAGAAGTGCACACTATGAGTGGGATTTTATAGCCTTGCTGAAGTGAAATTGGAAATTTCCATTATGAGGTCAATGGACGTTTCTGTTGTCTGCCCCTCGCCCACTCCGATTCCATGGCAGCAGGGTGGTAGAATTCTGGCAGATATTCCAGCTGTGGCCTAACTAACATTTTACATAGTTCCATCATAACCTCTTGGTTCTTAAACTCTGTACCTCAGCTAGTAAAGGCAAGTGAAACATATGCCTTCTAAACCACATTATCTGTTTCTTTCAGCAGTAGACAAGTTTTGTTTGGCTAAATAACTAGTTGTAAATAAGAGAGTTAAATGTGTGATTCAAAGATTGATATTGACAAAATGGGTTTTGACTCATGGGGTACTAGCACCAGTAGTGGGAAAGGTGGAAGCAATGTCGTTGGGATGGTTTTCACGTGAACCATGCTGGAACTTGTGTTCTAGTGAGTATTGTCTCGAGTAGTAGAGAGGGCTTTAAACTAAATAGTGGGACGAGGGAGCAAGTGTGAGAAAATGTGATAAAATAAAGAGAAAAGACAAAGCAAGTCAGCAATGTGACAATAAGAGAAATGATGGCAGGAAAGGACAGAGTGTACAAACCTAACAGTGTGCCAGCAAATAAGACTAGAGGTTGCAAAAATAACAAAAGGACAGAACTAAAGGATCTGTATCTAAATGCCCATAGCATTCATAACAAGATGGATAAATTGAGAGTGCTAATAGAAGTAAATATTTATAATCTGGTAGTCATTTCAGAGACATGACTGCAAAATAACAATGGCTGGAACTTGAATATTCAAGGGTGCATGACATTTTGGAAGTCTAGGAAGCAAGGAAAAGGTAGAGGGGCAGCTCTATTAATTAAGATGACATTGGTACAATGAAGAGAAAGAACCTTAATCAAGATGTAGAATAAGTTTTGGTAGAGATAAGAAATAGTAAAGGTAGGAAATCACTGTAACACCTTGTAGGATGGGGTATATCAGAAGAAATAATGAGGGCTTATGAGAAGGGTACAGCAATAATTATGGGTGATTTGAATTGACATATAAATTGAATGAATCAGATTGGCAAGAGTAGCCTGGAAAATAAGTTCATTGTGTTTTCAGGATGGTTTCTTTAAGCAACACAATCTACACCCAATTGAAGAGCATGTTGTTCTGCATCTGGTGATGTGCAACGTGACAGGATTAATTCATGACCCATAGTAAAGCAGCTCTTAGGCAACAGTGATCATAGTATGATAAATTTTGCATTCTGTTCAAGGGAAAGAAGAGTAAGTTCAAGAACAGTATTTTAAACTCAAACAGTGACAATAATGAGCATATAAAGACATCTGGCTAAAGTGAACTGGAAAATTCCAGGTTAGGTCAACAAAGATACAGTGGCGGACAGTTAAAGAGATATTTCATAACACCAAGTGAAGGTACATTCCAGTGAAGAGGAAAGACTCTGGGAAAAGGACGCACTTTTGCTAACTATGGAAGTTAAAGATAGGATTGAATTGGAAAAAAAAGGTGTACAATTCCACAAAGTTTCGTGATGGTTAGAAGATTGGATTGTGTAAAAAAAATCAAAGAATGATAAAAGTGAGAAATCAGAGTATGATTAAAAAAAAACTAACTAGGAATATGAGAACACATTACAGCTTCTGCAGGTATTTAAAAATGAAAAGACTAAGCAAAGTGAGCCAGTCTTGGGAATGAATAATGGAGGGAAATCACAGATGAATTGAACAGATATCTTGCATCTGTCTTCACTGTAGAAGATACAAATAACACCCCGGAGATAATTGTGAATCAAGCGCTGAGAGGGATGGAGGAACTTAAAACAATTACAACCACCAGGGAAAAGGTACTGAAAAAATTATTAAAATTAAAAGCTGACAAGGTCAGATCCCGATGGACTTTATCCTACGGCCTTAAAGGAACTGGCTGTTGAGATAGTAGGAGATTAATGAGAACTCGGAGCAGGAGTAGGCCATCTGGCCCCTTAAGCCTGCTCTTTTTGTGGACTTAGCTCCACCACTGTATTCCCCTCCTCCCTCCGCGCGCCCCCCCCCCCCCCCCCCCCCCCCCATTCAACAAGGTAGCCTCAACTGCTTCACTAGGCAGGAAATTCCACAGTTTCAGAACCCTTTGGGTGAAGAAGTTCCTCCTCAACTCAGTCATAAATTTGTTCCCCCTTATTCTGAGGCTACGTTCCCTAGTTCTGGTTTCACCCTGCCAGTGGAAACAACATCTCTTCATCTACCTTATCTGTTTCCTTCATAATTTTATATGTTTCTTTAAGATCCCCCCTCATTGTTCTAAATTCAAATGAGTATAATCCCAGTCTATTCAGCCGTTCCTCATAAGCCACCCCTCTCAACTCCAGAATCAACCTAGTGAATCTCCTCTGCGCCCCCTCCAGTGCCAGTACATCCTTTCTCAAGTAAAGAGACCAAAACTGTACACAGTACTCCAGGTGTGGCCTCACCAGCACCTTATACAGCTGCAACATGATCTCGCTGTTTTTAAACTCCATCCCTCTAGCAATGAAGGACAAAATTAATTGTTTTTCGTTTTCCAAAATTCCCAAGATTCTGGAAAGGTTTCATCAGATTAGAAAATAACTAATGTAGCTCCTATTTTTAAGAAAGGAGGGAGACAGAAAGCAGGAAACGAGAGGCCAGTTAGCTTAGTATTTATAATAAGGACTCTGCTGGGACCTATTATTAAGAAGGTTACTCAGAAAATCTCATTGTAGCCAGATGGAGTCAGTATTGTTTTTGTGGAAGGAAAATTGTGTTTTGACAAATTTCTTTGAGGAAATAATTAGCAATGTAGATAATGGGGGACCTGTGAATGTGGTGTACTTTGATTTCCAGGTGGCATTTGGCAAGGTGCCACATGAAAGCTTGCTATGTGAAACAAGAGCACATGGTATAGGGGACAACAATTAGCCTGGATAGGGATTGATCAGCTAACAGGAAACAGAATTAGTATAAATAGGTTATTTTTCAGGCTGGCAAAATATAATGAGTGGAATGACACAGGGATCAGTGCTGGGGCCTCAACAGTTTACAGTGTTTATCAGTGATGTGGATGAAGAGGCCAAATGCTTAGCTACTAAATTTTCAGATGACACAAAGATAGGTAGGGGAAAAAGTGGTAAAGGGAACATGAGAGGGGGTGTGATTCTTGCGGCTTGCTGCACGACGGGGCAGGGAGGTATCAGTGGAGGCCATTTTGCAGGCTTCCTACTTGGCACCATGGCCTCTGTACATCGCCGTGGCAAAGATTTTCAGAGTAATCAGCTCTGCACTGGAAATTGGCATGGCACTGATTACAGTATGCTAATCCATAGTTCCGTTTCATTAGCAAGCCCAGCACTGAAGTCTCCATGCCCACTAGGGTCTCATATCCCCATTCTCCTCCTCCTCCTCCTTCCCCCCCCACCGGCCAGGAATGTTACAACTGCTTCCCGCTAATGGGGGACAGGTGGCCTGACCTGGCTGGAGTGAAAAGAGGCCAAGGAGGCCCTCCAGAAGGTCGGGAGTCAGGGGGTGCCAGCCTGGCTCCCTGGCTTGCTCAAGGGGCAAGGTGGCAATGCCCATGGACATTGGGCAGCGCCAAGGGGGTGGGGCCTTGGGGGGAGTGGGGTCCCGCTGCTACTCAGCACTGAGGATTGCTGAATCAGTATCGGGGGAGGGAGGATGGTGATTAGAGCAGGCCAAACAGGTTTGGAGGGTGGGGGGGTGCTGGAGATTGGACTGCAGGGGGCGGGGTGGTGTTGGGACTGTCAGGGGTTGGGAGGGGATTGGGAGAGTGGGGCTAGCTGGGTGGGGGTGTTGGGAAGACCGGGGTAGGCCAGGGATGGAGATATGGGGGCTGGCCTGGAAAGGTTCGGGATTCAAGCAATCAGGGCTGTGGAGGTCAGAAGGCCAGCATTGGGGTTTGTGGAATTGGGCAGTGATTGGGATGCCAGCAGTGCAGGACCACTGTGCATGTGCCAATCTCAGTGCTGTTAGATTGGTGCATGCGCAGTGGCCTGCTCAGCACCATGCTGCCGGCATCTTGGTGGGAATAGGCCCCACCCACTGCTACTGGGGCATTCATAAGAACATAAGAAATAGGAGCAGGAGTAGGCCATCCAGCCCTTCGAGCCTGCCCCGCCATTCAATAAGATCATGGCTGATCATTCTGTGATGCACAGTGTAGGAAATTGAATCCGGAGATCATGCTGAAAAAAGTAGCGGGATTTACTTTCATTTGGGAACTTGGAATGTTTTTGGGAGAATCCCAATGATAAAGTCTGCAAAGGGATATGGATAGGTTAAGTGAGTGGGCCATTACATCTGGAGAAATGTGAACTTTGGCAGGAAGAATAGCAAAGCGGCATATTATTTAAATGGAGAAGGATATGAGTGTCCTGGTATCTGAATCACAAAAACATTAGTGTGACGACTTCATTAGAAGTAAGACTGCTGAACAAATATCCCGAATTTCATGTGTTATCCCAAGAATACATGCAAATTAAGACTTTTGTTCAGAAGCCTGTGTATGTACAGTACAATTTGATGACTCCGAGGCAGGGCCGCTACCCACTGAGCCATAAGACCCCTCTTAGTAGATTTTACAATCTATTGAAAAGTCACCACAAATATTGTATGGATGCTTAGCCTTTGTTGAATCAGGCATAAATTGTTGAAGTTAATGAGTTTAGACATGGTGTGGCAACTCTAATTGATAACAGTAACTTGTGTGGCTTTGTATGGTCAAATTTGGCTCACTGATGAAAGATCCTTTCCTTGCAGTCTGAGGACACTGTGGATAAAATATCCATTCTTAACCTATCCTGTGGTCACCTCCTAATTGTTTTGCTCTTGCATAATTGAAAAGCTTCAGCTTTTTGCACAATTTGAAAGTTTGATTTCTTGGTTCTGCAAAACTTTATTTTAACCTTATTTTAACATGTTCCTCCTTCCTTTCTGAATAATGTTTACTGCTATTTACTTATTTTAAGGAATTACTTAACTTGAAATTCTGTACAGGAGAACTGTTCTTATAAAAATGTGTGAGCTTAATGTCAGGAAAGGTTGTGGAAGGAGCTGACCCTTCACCTGCTTCTGTTATTCATCCTGTTCTGCCCTGCGCGGAAGTCACTTGATTCAAACCTACAAAGGAAAATAATTTTAAAAATATGACCAAGTGCAGTTAGCAGAAATCTACTTGATATTTCTGTTTCATTTTGGAAAACCATTGTAATGGGTTCCTGCACCAATCCTGCTGCATTTTAATTAGCTGATTAGCTAATTAAATCAGTGGCCAGGAAGAATAATTTCATATTGTAAGCAAACCTAAAAGAGTGCAAATACTGTGCTCTTATTTAATATAACGTTCAGAAGAATCAAATCTAGTTATTGGAATGAAAAACTCCTACAGAAAGGATCATTTAAGCACATTAAGGCATTTCATTCAAAATACATCTGTGATAGAAATGTGCAAAGGTCAGTAAGAAAAATACTAACTATTAAATCCCAATTGTAAGTGAAATGAGAAGAAGGAAATATAAAAGCACACTTGTTAATACCTCTCACATTTAGATGTTCAGAATTAGTTAGACAAGACTTAATAGATTTGGCATTCCAGCCAATTACACAACATCTATTCCCTTTCTGTGGGGGGAGAAAGATTGGATTTATGAAATATACCATGTGCAGGTTGCAATACATTGATATTTCACAAAACATGCTTAAAAATAATCAACAAATGTCTTTAGGATCTTCCCTCCAAATGCATTGTATAACAAATGGTTTCAGGATGTTGATTCATCATCAATCCACCATTTTAAATCACAAATTGTTAATTTGATTTCTAGCATTTCCCTATATGTCATGGACTTGTTAAGGTCAGTACCACTGTTGGCATGTCCTGTGTATATATGTTTGGTAGCTCAGCCTGAAGAATTAAGTTAACTATCATGTATAACTAGTGAATATCATCTCGAATAGAATTTTATTGTCCCATTGCGGCAGGTGTGATGCCATAAAATACACGAGCTGTTCAAATGTCCGTTGACTTTGGCAGGACATTTATTATGTGTGAAGTAGATCGGCAGTTTGCTCAATGAGACCTCCTAGCCCACTTCCCCTATAAGTTCTTCTGCTGTGAGGAGCTGTTTTTAACCCTGGCACTGGGCAGTCAGGGCAACCTTAAGGATTCCTGAGTGCAATTGAGAAAACAGTATCTATTTTCCTGACTATACTGTTTCTTACCATTAACACATACTTACAATTCAGAGTTCCTTCTAAAGTGAAATAGGGTTTCCATAATGATGTTCTCTCTCCTAATAGAAACCAGAATGCTAATCCTATTTTGATTTTATATTAGGAGTGCTAATCCTTTTTGCCCTAGGAAGTGTTTGTACAAATTATTTTCAATTATTCCTTCTGAAAACATAATTGATTGTGTCAATTTTAGCATTTTTGTTTGTAATGGTTTTGTTTAAATTCTTAAGTTGGTTTCCAAGGTTTCTTTTAACAGATTGCTCCTGTGTTACTGCATCACATTTCTGAAGCAATTTGTCTGCCGTTTTTCATTGTACGATTATTCTTCTAACACGTTTTTCTCTGCAGCTGTCTTGAATTTACTGGGAGCCCAGCTTCAGTCCCTGTTTGTCTTTAATTCCATGTCTATCTGCATCAACCTGCTGATCAATCAGCCAGTTCCTGATTGCTTGAAGCTTCTGATATTATAATTTCTTGTGAATAAGATCTAATTCCAAAGGACTACACTTGCGTTGTACGCTATCATCACTGAACATGTTCGGTAAAACACATTTTGCGAAAACTAATCTCTAGCATATTTGGACAGCAGTGCTCTTGGAACTGTGATATTTCTGAATGTACTAATTTCTGAAAATTAGAGGGAAAATACTCTATTATGCAAAGGCTGAATCTTTCTCCTGTAAGGTATACTAATGTGCCTTATTATTAGCAATTTGTGTGATTTCATGGGCTGGTAAATCAATCTTAATGTGCCTTGACCTGTAAATGGCTGTTTCCTCCATAAATTGGAAATTAGTGAATGCTGATAATGAAAGGGGCTAGGTCTACAGTTCAGAAATAGCTGTGCCTTTCAAACAGGGAAATACTATTATTGAATGGATAACTTAGTAAAACTGTACAACATGCATCGTCTTGTGTGCTGACCCAAGAGTCAGTTTGACTTTAAAGTCAGTTTCTTCAGACCAACACAAAGTTGTGCACTTTTCAGGAGCTTAGCTTAGTTAAAATTGTGCTGTGTTTGTGTGGTCATGCAATGAATGATGGATGTTTTAATGCTCTATGAAATGGAATTTTGCAAAAGCACCTTGATTGAGGAAATTATTCCTTGATTGTTCTGAACGTAGAAGATGAAATTAAAGTCAAAGACCTCAGAACGTTCTCCAGAGGAACATCATCAGTATATTTTTTACAGTGTTGAAAGTAAATCCAAAATTGTTGTCATATAAATCTGAGTTGTTGTTAGCAATGTGAGTTTTGTAATAAACCAGGTTAAAATGGAGAATGCTGAAGGGCACTGGGCATACCTAAAAATGAAATGTCACCTAGTGAAGCTACAACTCAGGACTTCTTGCATTCCAAACAGTATAAACAGCAGACAGAGCTGGGCAACCCCACTATCAGTGGATCAGGTCTAAACTCTGCAGTCCTGCCACATCTAGTCATGAATGCTCATGGACAATTACGTAATTAACTGGAGGAGAAGGCTCCACAAATATCCCTATCCTCAATGTTGGGAGATTCAGCACTTCAGTACAAAAGAAAGGGGTGAAGCATTTTCAAACATCCTCAGTTGAAAATATAGGATAGATGATCCACCTTGGCATTCTTCTGAGGTCCCCAGCATCACAGATGCCAGTGTTCAATCAGATTGATCCACACAATATCAGGCAAAAACTATGTGCCCTGACAACATTCTGGCAATAGTACTGAAGATTTTTGCCGCAGAATTAGCAATGTACTTAACCAACTGTTCCAATGCAGTTGCAACACTAGCACCTACTCAATGGAAAATTGCCCATGTATAACATATCCACAAAAAACAGGACAAATCCAACTCTTCCAATTTCTGTCTGATCATTCTACCCTCCATTAGCAAAGTGATGGAAGGGGTTATCAACAGTGCAAAGCACGTTTGCTCGACAACAGCTTGCTCACATGCTCAGTTTGGGTTCTGCCAGGGCCACTCAGCTTTTATCTTCATTACAGCGTTGGTACAAGCATGGAGAGAAGAGGGTAACACCAGAGGTGAGGTGAAATTGACTGCCATTGATATCAAGGCAGCGTTTGACTGTGCATGGCAACAAGGAGCCCAAGCAATATTGGAATCTGGGGTGGGGGAGGGAGGTGGGTTGGGGTCATGCCTCACACAAAAAAATGTTTGTGATTGTTGGGTGTCAATCATCTCAGTCCCAAGATATCACTGCATGAGTTACTGAGTTACTCAGGGTAGTGTCCTAGACCCAACCATATTCAGCTGCTTCATTAATTACCTTCCCTTCATCGTAAGATCAGAAATGAGGATGTTCGCTGATGATTACATGAAGTTTAATAGCACTTGCAATTCTTCAGAAACTGAAGCAGTTTATTTCTGAATGCAGTAAGACCTAGACAACATTCAGGCTTGGGCTAATAAATGGCAAGTAACATTTGTGTCACACAAGTACCAAGCAATAGCAATGACCATCTCCAACAAGAGAAAATCTAACCATCTTTCCTTGACATTCAGTGGTATTACCATCACCGTAAATCCCACTAACAACACCCTGGGGAACCCATTGATCAGAAACCGAACTGGACTGATCATATATATACTGTGGCCACTCGAGCAGGTCAGAGGCTGGGAACTCTGCAATGGGTAATTCACCTCCTGACTCCCCAGAGCTTGTTGATCATCTCAGAGACACAAGTCAGGAGTGGGATGGAATACTCTATACTTGCCTGGATGAATGACGCTCCAAGAACTCAACAAGCTTGACACCATCCAGGACAAAACAGTCTGCTTGATTGGTACCTCATCCACACCCTTCAACATTTACTTGCTCCCCAGTGACCCACTATAGCAGCAGTGTGTACCATCTACAAAATGCACTGCAGGAACACACCAAGACTCCTTTGACAGCATCTTCCAAACTCATGACTTCAGCATCTAGAAAGACAAGGGCAGCAGATGCATGGGAACACCACCACCTGGAAGTTCCTGTCCAAATGACACAGCATCCTGACTTAGAATTATATGGCTTTCCTACAGGGTAGCTGGGTCAAAATCCTACAACTCCTTTCCTAACAGCATTGTGGATGTACTTAGACCACAAGGATTGCAGTGGTGCAAGAAAAATGTTTCACCACTTCTTTCTCACAGGCAATTCGGGATAATCAATAAATGCTGGATTGCCCAGCGATGGCCACACCCTGTGAAAGTGCACATGAATTTTTAAAAACTGCCCAACATCTGACTGTCTAAAAGCCAGACATTTTTCTTTTGGGTGCGCATTCTCCTGGAACAACGTGAAGTAAAGTTTATTTATTAATCGCAAATAAGAACATAAGAAATAGGAGCAGGAGTAGGCCATCTAGCCCTTCGAGCCTGCCCCGCCATTCAATAAGATCATGGCTGATCTGTTGTGGCTCAGTTCCACTTTCCCGCCCTCTCCCCATAACCCTTAATCCCCTCTCTTATCAAGAACCCATCAACCCGCTTCTTAAAAATATTTAGCGAGGCAGCCTCCACCACTTCAACGGGCAGAGAATTCCAGAGATTCACCACCCTTTGAGTGAAGAAGTTCCTCCTCAACTCCGTTCTAAACCGCCTCCCCTTTATCTTGAGGCTGTGCCCCCTAGTCCTACTGTCTTTTTTGAGCGGGAAGAGTCTCTCCACCTCTATCCTATCCATCCCATTCATCATCATATACGTCTCAATGAGATCTCCCCTCATTCTTCTAAACTCTAACGAGTACAAGCCTAGTTTATTCAGCCTCTCCTCATAGCTCAATCCCCTCAACTCCGGTATCAGCCTAGTAAACCTCCTCTGCACTCCCTCCAGGGCCAAAATATCCTTGCGCAGGTGCGGCGCCCAAAACTGCACACAGTACTCCAGCTGCGGCCTCACCAATGCCCTATACAGCTGCAGCAAGACCTCCCTACTTTTATATTCAATCCCCCTCGCTATGAAGGCCAACATTAACACTACGATGAAGTGAAATACTGTGAAATTTCCCTAGTTGCCACAGTCTGGTGCCTGTTTGGGTCAATCCACCTAACCAGCACATCTTTCAAACTGTAGGAGGAAACGAGCATCTAGAGGAAACTCATGCAGACACGGGAAGAACGTGCAAACGCCACACAATGACCCATGCTGGGAATTGAACCCGGGTCCCTGGCACTGTGATGCAGCAGTGCAAACCACTGTGCTACTATGTGGCCCTGTGAAGTGAAGGAATGAAAAAGCTATTCTCTGGCTGATCCCAGAGGATAGAATTGGTGAGAATTATGCACATGCAGTACCTTAGTGCTTCAGTTGGTACTTTAATAATAAGCCTAAATTCAGTTAATGATTTGTGCTAAATTAGCTGATCTTGGAAGGCATTGCTACAGGAATCATACAATTGACCTCAGGACCTCTGACAATAAACATCAATTCAGCTAGAGTTCTTTTAGTCTATGTGCCCGTTTACAAATGTCAGCATTTCCAGGGAGACTTGCAGAGTCCACCATGTGGTCTGTGGATTCATCCAAAATGCAAGTTACTGATTCACAATGTAATGGTTGAGGACATAGGAGAGAACAGATTGGAACCATCATCTCCTCATCCGCCCCTCTTGTGATGTTACACAACCAGATTGGCTTCTGAGTGCATGGCACAAGTTGTCATAAATGTGAGCAACAAAAACATGGTCCTGGAAGCAAGAACTATGTTACTATTACGCTCTACAACTACTTCCAATGTTAACATTTTCAGATCATAAAGTGTGACAAGACGATAGCTGGGTAACGCAAATATACAGATATTAAAAACAGAAACTGCAGCAAGAACTTCACAGGTCTGGCAGCATCTTTGGAGAGAGAAACTGTTTCTGTCTTCTCAAATGCTGCCAGACCTGCTGAATTTTTCCAGCACTTTGTTTCTTTTTCATATGTCCAGCATAGCAGTATTTTGCATTTATTTAGATATACAATTTTTTTGTTTTTTAATATTAAGAATCATTAAGTAAAATTTAGAAGCATGAAGTAGGAAATACCTTTTCTGTGCAACCCAAACCAACCCAAAAGTTTTATTCAAGTGTTTTTGGTGAGTTTACTTGTCCTCAAGTCTTCCACTATCAAAATAACTTAAAATGTAAGTTTCTGCATTTTCATGTGTATGGAAGAAACTCACTGTGGAACCTAATTTCATTTATTTTAATGGGTAAATCTGATTCACTTAACTTTGCTTCCTTAAAGTTGTACTTTTAAAGAAAGCAATGAGGACCTTAATGGGGGAAATACTGTAGTGCTGCACTGATTCTCACTGGTCACTGATCTGTAATATTTACAGTTCTAGGAATATTGGAACAGAAGTAGATCACTCCACATTGCAAGCCTGTTCCTGTTATTCAGTAAAATCATTGCTGATCTATGGCCTAACGCCATGTGTTTCATCTTAATACGTTTGGTTAACAAAATCTATCAATCTTAGATTTAAATATAACAGTGATCTTGCATGAATTGCCCTTTGTGGAAGAAAGTTTCCAATACCATTTCCCATATCCTCATACCATTTGTATAAGGAACTGTTTCTTAATTTCACCCCTGAAAAATCTGGTTCTAATGTTTAGTCCTTACCTCCTTCCTGTAGATTCCTCAGCTAGCAGAAATAGTTTCCTTCAATCTGTTCCCCTTAAGATCTTGAAATTTTTGACCAAATAACCCTTTACAAATTCCATGCTTTTAAATTCCAACCCTAGATTGCCCTTGCAATTTAACCCTTGCAGTCCAGGCATCATTCTGGGAAATCTATGCTGCACTCCTTCCTTCCAAGGCCTTCCTAAACTGTGGTATCCAGAGCTGCTCACAATATTGCCAGCTGTTCCATTGCTGCATAAGTGTGGCATTCTAATATTAGGAAGGGGAAGGTGATTGGGTTTCTGAAAAGAGGAAATTGAAATTAAAAGCCAGGAAAGTAAACTATTTGTTTCCTTGGAAGTGCCTTAATGATTTTTCAATAGTCACAGTTGTAAATAAACTAGTCTATTCTGCACTAAGCAAATAAAGTTGGACAACTGCTGATTTATCTCAGAAAAGCTTGCTTGTAAACCTGGATTGTAAAATCACTATTCATTCGTGACCAAAATGCTAATCAAAAATGCCAGTAGTTTACTTTTTTAAAGGCAGCACTGATACTTAGCAAGAAATCCAGAGCCTTAAAACAGTGACCTGGAATTAGATGCTTTCCTGTATAATAATCAGCATGGCGTGACCTTGCATGACAAAAGCAAAGGAGGCAGATGTTGTTGCACATGACTGATGTACATGGAGCTCACATTTTACAACCAAGAATCCATAAATGTCAAGCAGTTAGTTCAGCTGACAAGGCAAAAGAAAATGTGTCTGGCTTAATTTGTTGTCTAAAGGTCATAGATCAGTAGTGCTACTGTTGCTGCAATAATAGGAGAAAAAGAAACAGTGGTAGGTTTGCTGTTGAAATATTAAATTGAAGATCTTCTGCGATTGACATTTATGGAAATACTGACTGACACTTTTAGTAGCTGAAACCACAGTTAATTTTTTTAAAGCCGTGCACAAAGTGAGGTATTTAAAGGCAAAGTGCATGGCTGCAAATTGGAGTTGCTTTCAATTATAGCCCATATCGCATGCAGCCGTAAGATTCACCATTTTGCTTCAGCTCTCTTCAAAGCCCTTTTTTGAGATCCTCAAGATGCAGCTAAATTCTTTGCAGTATCGTTTCACGGCTCCCACTGCTACCCCCAACCTCGAGTGCAATTCCAAGCAGCTCACAAATACCTGCACTCATTCAAAGGCCAACTTATTTTCAGACTTGCCCCAACTGTCGTGCAGACCCACTTCACACCACCAGAACAAAACATCTTCTCCGGCCAGGTCACTAATTAATAACCTCTCGGGATGTTAACAGCTGAACGTGTCACTAGTAATTTCTGTAGTTCCTGACTGCTGATAAACTTTACTGAGAAAATCTTGCTCCCGTTCACGCCAGCAGAATCTTACGCTCCAACTAACGGTACACCCTGTTGCAGGTTTCCCGGCAGTGAGGGATGCATTCAATACAAAACTCCAATGACAAAGGTGGGACCATACAATGCTGCCGCTGCAAAACACGCTGTGGAGGGGGAAAAAAATCCCACCCTATATGTAGTCCAAAATATACACACAGTACTAGCCACCTATTAGTGAATTTAGAATAGGGTCTAGTGCTTCTGTATAATTTGATGGGAATTTAGAAGTTCCTTTGAAGAGGAATTACAAATGGGTTTGCTGCTTGGATCCAAGTGTACTAGAGTGAAATTGAGGCGTAAAATGTAGGTTTGACCTCAGGCATCAGTTGACATCTTTACATTCAAACATGAGGAGTCCAGAATCTTTGACTTTCATTGTCCATTTACTAAGATTTATAGATTTTTTTTGTCAGAATAATACATTTATTTTGGATCAGAATTCAGGGCATTCTGTTAATTGATCATTTCAACATCTGATTTTTCTATTTTGAGGGAATCCAAGGCACTTCCTTATTGTTGCTTTGATGTCTCATTACTATTGTTTGTTTCCGTATTCCAATATTTCTGAGAGTTTTTTTTCCATCTTTTCCATCTGGTTGTCACAAATAAAGCAAAAAGTGTTAGTAGTAAAGCTTTCAAAATACCAGAGATTCCATGCTGTTTTGACGTTACAGATGTGAATCAATTTGATTGATAGAAAAAATAGGCTTTTGCTCATGAGTGATGTTCTGTCAACTGTGCAGGAGTGATGATAAATCCATTTGTGTATGTTTAGCTGAATAAATCAGAAAACAGTTAATGCATGTACCTTTTTAAAAGATGATGTGGAGAACAATTTATTGTTTACAGAAGTCATACTGGATTTATTTGACTAGTTAATTGTTTTTTTTTCCTTTGGTCCAGGAGAAATATTACAAATAATTAGTAACTGGGAAAGGCAACCAACAAGGGTTAATCAAACTTAAAAAAAAATTGCCATCCTAATGGCTTATTAAGTCAAAACTCCAGCTACGTGGTCCTGGTTCAAATAAACATCAAAGGTTCTATAATTAATTATTAGTCTATGGTAAGTCAGTACATTTAATTGAACAAATGTCAAGAATTTCAGCACCAAAAGAGCGGAAAAAGATATTCATTCCAACTTTGGAGCAAATATCAATGTGAAAGCAGTTTAAAGATTTGCCTATGCAATTTTAGTTCATATTGTTCAATCATTGCTGGCACCAGCATTTGTGTTTGAACAAAGTTTTATGTTCCTATCGCGAACTACTTGGATAACCACATGTAAACCTGCCAGAGGCCGGAAACTGAATTGTTCTGACTGAGCAGTACTCAATGTACTATTTGCTGCAAAACCACTAATGGTGGTTAATTATTTAATGTCTTGAGGCTCGATTTTGGTGCTTATATTTTATTTAGATGTTTAATCCCAGAGCAGATAGAACAAAAATGGTTTCTATATTTAATGGTGAATGAAGAGACCTATCCAGCGCCCCGGTTGGATTTTTTTCATGGCTAATAAAATGTTGGTGTTAATATGCAGCTTTACAAAACCACTGTGACTGTAGTAATCCAGGACGTTTGAAGGTGAGAAAACGTAAACGACATGTCATTACATGATTGCTTACAGAGCTTTGGGGTGCAGCCTGCAGCGAAGACCACCCAAAACACTGGGCCTGTAGGCTGTTCTGATCAGATACTTACAAAGGGGCCATGTTCCAGTGTGCAGATTCACAATGGTAGCTATTATACCTTTTGTTCTTACCTTGTACTGTAGAGATTTAATTTATTTAAATGGTACACAAAAATGAACAATATTTTCAACACAGATACATCTGTCAGCTGTTGTCTTAGGAATTGCTATTCCTCTGGTTGTTGAAATGCCCTATATGTTCACTGTGTACATTAAAGCTGATGAGATTCCTTTCTATTTTTGAATTAATATGGCAGGAGATGTCCTACAAATATTTATCAAAACAAACAGCCTATTCCATATGTCTGTACCATCTGTAGGAAATATCAGAAATTGGTATGTGATGTGATGAACTGTTACTGTAATTTTTGTGGTTTGTTTTATTTACAGAATATTTTGATCCTTTTGAAAATTATTTAATTCCTAATTAAGCTGTTTCCCTTGCATTCTCTGAGAAGACAGGTTCATTTTCCAGACACTGCCAGTGACACTCTGAAACTGTCTATGACAACCTTATTAAGGGAGATTGGGGGTAGCTTTTTTCCCCAACTTTTCCTCCTCTCTCCCATTAAAGTATCACTTGACCAGATTTCAAGAACACATATAAATCAGGGGTTCCACTTAAAGGAATGAAAAGCTGCCTCACAGTAAACTTCATGTTGCACTTCTATCTTACAGGCCAGGGAGAAATCTTACAGTTCCAAATGGAACCGGAAGGCTCACCTTCTGTTAGAGAAAATAAACTGAGCAAATGGTCAATGGTCTGTGGAAGTAAAGGGATTGAATTACTACTTGCGGTTATGGTTCCACTTCTGTATTCTCACTTCCTAACTGCAACCAGCTATTTCTAATTGAAAATTACCATGACTGAAACCGCTCGTTAACCTAACTCTTTCCTCATCCTGCCTCCAACTTGGGTACTCATTTAAGCTCTACTAAGAGCTTCAAATCCTACAACCAGTTCATCGCCAATAGTATCTACTTGTACCTCAGCCATATTGTCCATCTCTTTTCTCTACCTCACCTGCACTGCCACCGAAATCTTCACTCATTCTGAATTGACATTTTCAGCATCTTCCTTTCGGGGCTCCCAAGCTCCACCTTATTTCACTTTCATTGATCCAGAGGTTCACTGTGCGCATTCCATTCTGCACAAAACCTAGCTCATCTGATCTATTTTTTGCTGATTGGCTCCCAAACACAAAAACATGAAATTCCTGTTCTCATCTTCGAATCCTTCCGCACTTCTTCCTAACTTTGCAACCTGTCAATGTTTATTCTTCAGTGGAATGTGAGCTTTGTTGCAAGGCCAGCATTTGTTTCCCATCCTTAATTGCTCTTGAGAAGGTGCTGGTGAGCCATCTTCTCTATATTCCGAACTTTGGTCTGTCACGTATTTGTCCTTTCCATTTAGACATACCTAGCAGGATCATCTACCACTTTCCTTCACACTCTGGAGCTCCATTCTTAAAATCATCTGTTGTTGTGCCTAAATGTTCCCCATCTTCACAGAAGTGTTAAAAACCTAAATCTCTGACAAATCCTTCAACTGCCTCTCGTCCACATCCTATCCCCAATTATGAAAGTTTCAATGTTTCTTTATGTTAAAGGAAGTGTATAAATATTTAAAATCACTAAATGGCAAGTTTTTTTAATTTCATGTTTTAGAGGAAATAAGCAATAGTTCATGAATGAAGTAAAGCTTGAATGCATTTCAAGATTATGCGTTGGTTTATTTTTGAGTGGTTATTAATAAATAGAAGCTGAGAGGAAAGTTGGCCACTGTTGGATATTGAACAGGAGGCTAGACAAATACTCTAGAGTTCTACTTTATTACCTTTGGATCTGGAAATACATATACGGAGCCTTCTGTAAAGGAGATTAAATGAGTGCAGTAGAACACACAGCAATAGATTGCAGCTACTTGGAACTACAAGATTTGATGAATAGAATCATGTTATGTCCTAGTATGGACAGCATCCATATCCTACTGTGAACAATATTAACCATTTGGTTATTGAAAGAAGCACCACATTGGCGAAATAGGAGTGTAATGGTAACCTTTCGAATTATAAAGCTTGAGGTGAATCCAATTAATCTCCTAGTCTTCCTCATAACTTTTGTATTGCCTTCATCAATTATCACCTTTCATGGTATGAAGTCTCAAGTATTATCATCAGAACTTAATGTTTGACTGAACCAGTTGCTTCTTAACAAGAGACGTGGGGATCGCCCTACCGCAAAAAAACTATAGTCATAAGTGACTGTAATGGGCAGTTTAAACATGAAGCATGCTTTGTTTCTATTAAATTAGAACTTGAGGGAAAAGCAATTATAAAGGCACCCTTTAAGAATGTCAGATCATAATTTTGATGATGCAAGATATTTTTCTTGCTCTGTTTATATCTCATGGGAGGAAGTATAGAGGTGCCATTTAAACTGAGGTAATTTTGTGAAAGAAACAAGTTATAGCTATTAAATTTATATATGACTGAGTTATAAAGCAGACAATATCTGAGATTATCATGAAGTGTTCATGCTGGATGTTCTGTCCAGAGTTTGCTCTCCTTCAGCAGCATTGGGTGCTAACAGCTACTCTAGCCAGATGCATGATGTCCAGGAAAAAAAACTTGAAATAGTTCAGTTGTTTCCATTAACTACAGCTTGTAATTTATATCTCCTCTATTGCTTGCACTTTGTAGTTAAGACATTTTAAATTAATCTCCTTAAACTGAATTCTGGCTGGTTCCTTGTGTTCCCTCTTAAATTAATTTCCATGCACTTAGTGGCAGATTTATGTGGGACTTCAGGTCTGTCACAGAATTATCTTTGGAGGCCTTTCAAGGTCAGATTGGGACAGGGTGCAACTTTGCCTCACCAGTGAGTGAACCTGGTTGAAAGAGCATGGCCAGAAAACCACTGGTCAACATACTTTGAATGAATTGAACAGGCAGACACACCATTAATTGCACAAATGTGACACATGCCTGAAAACATTTGGAGGCTGACCAGTAGGAATTGAAGAGAAATGTTTTGGTTTATTTAGTGTGCCAGTCTCTATGTTGCTCGTGCTGTTATCAAATGTAGCACAGAAACCCCAATCTTCTATAATTTAAAAACTCCTGATGCTGAAAGCAACACATGATACATGACAAGTATCCCTTGTACTCTGCAATATTCCTGAATTTTTATGTGTTTGCCCATTTGGTGGAGGGCTTGTTTTGCCCCAGAATTTTTACAGGTGAAAGAAGAGCTAGGAACTCTGTATAAGAACATAAGAAATAGGAGTAGGTGTAGGCCATCTAGCCCTTTGAGCCTGCCCCACCGTTTAGTAAAATCATGGCTGATCTGAAGTGGATCAATTCCACTTTCCCGCCTGCTTTTTAGAAGAATGAGGGGAGATCTCATTGAGACGTATAAGATGATGAATGGGATGGATAGGATAGAGGTGGAGAGACTCTTCCCGCTCAGAAAGGACAGTAGGACTAGGGGGCATAGCCTCAAGATAAAGGGGGGGCGGTTTAGAACGGAGTTGAGGAGGAACTTCTTCACTCAAAGGGTGGTGAATCTCTGGAATTCTCTGCCCGTTGAAGTGGTGGAGGCTACTTCGCTAAATATTTTTAAGACGCGGGTTGATGGGTTTTTGATAAGCGAGGGGATTAAGGGTTATGGGGAGAGGGCGGGAATGTGGAACTGAGCCAAGACAGATCAGCCATGATCTTATTGAATGGCGGGGCAGGCTCGAAGGGCTAGTTGGCCTACTCCTGCTCCTATTTCTTATGTTCTTATGTTCTGCTCCCCATAACCTTTAATTCCCTTGTCTATCAGAAATCTATCTACCCGTGACTTAAATATATTCAACGAGGTAGCCTCCACCACTTCAATGGGCAGAGAATTCCAGAGATTCACCACCCTTGGAGTGAAGAAATTCCTCTTCAACTCGGTTCTAAACTGTCTCCCCCCCTGCCATTTTGAGACTGTGCCCTCTAGTTCTGTTTTCCTTTCTAAGCAGAAAGAATCTCTCTACTTCTACCCTATCTAGCACCTTCATTATCTTGTAAGTCTCTATAAGATCCCCCCTCGGCCTTCTAAACTCTAACGAGTACAGGTCCAGTCTATTCAATCTCTCATCATAAGCTAACACCCTCATCTCTGATATCAGCCCGGTGAACCTTCTCTGTACTCCCTCCAAGGCCAATATATCCTTATGCAAATAGGGGGACCAAAACTGCACACAGTACTCCATTTGCGGCCTCACCAGTGCCTTGTACAGTTGCAGCAAGACCTCCCTGCTTTTATATTCTATCCCCCTCGCTATAAAGGCCAACATTCCATTCACCTTCTTGATCACCTGCTGCACCTGCAGACTGAGTTTTTGCGATTCATGCACAAGGACCCCCAGGTCCCTCTGCATAATAGCATGCTGCAGCTTTTCACCCTTTAAATAATAATCCCTCCTATTATTATTTCTACCAAAATGGATAACCTCACATTTACACTGGTATAACTGGTATAAACCAGTTTTCCACCGGTGCACTCCACAAACATAACTTCATCTCACCAAAGACAGGATACTATGCTCACATTCTTATATAGTGAGTTCTGAGGCCTGTTTTGGGGACCCATACAGAAGATACAGTTCTGTTCAGTTTCTATTGATGATATTTATGTAAAAGGCTTCTGAAAAGCAGTGTTGGTAAAATTTTATACTCTGGTAAACCAAAATTCTTCTAACTTTTTGTGTTGTAGGTTTTGCTTTTAGTATTTAGAATTCCTTTACTGTGTAAAAGTGAGAGAGTTCAAGTTTACACATTTCTTTCCCTGTTAAGAATGCTACTCATTAATCTGTGCAGTGTAAAGAAAATTAGGTTTTTCTTAATTGGCCCATTAATCAGTCACCTATCTGTTTCAAGGAACCTTTTTTTTATCCTGAGTTAAGGAGTCAATGTGATGTCTTTGAAGTCTCATTAATAGCTCAAAGTTTTGTTACATAGTAGTTGTGAGAAGCACGATCAAGGTTTACTTATTCATGTTTAACTTCCTGAATAGAGATGTTTTCTGTCATGTATTTATGTAGCACTTCATTGTGTGTCTTGGGGCAAGTGTTTCACATGCAACAAATCATTTGATGTCACTATTAGTGTGTTGGCAGACGTAGCAATCATTATACGGACAGCAATATCCCACAAATAGCAATGCAATGCGTGACCACTTGATCTCTATTTGATTGTGTTGGTTGAAGAAGGAATGTTGTTGAGGACTCTGACAGAACTTCCTGCTTGTCTTGAAGTGGTGTCATTGGATATTTAACACCCACCTGAAACACTGGGATAGGTTCAATGGACAGAATTTAATCTAGCCTGTTGCAGTCGGAACAATGGCAGCTGGGCCCATTTAATTACAGGAGAGGACTCTGATCAGTCTCCCAGCAGTGGCAAAACCTGCCCCTCAAGGAATGGCAGGTGCTGATGTGGGATTTCCAGCCAATCCCAGTGGGTTGTCAGCGAGACTCCTTATCCCTGAATCCATTGCAATTCAGTGGTGGCTCAGGGAATAAGTGGGAGCCACGTGGTTTTCCTGTCCCTCCCTGCTGCTGCCCAGTGGGCTGGTGTGCAGTGACCACCTAGAGAGGGATTCCCTCATGATCAGGGACTCAATGCCCAATTGAGGGACTCAGCATCGGATGAAGTGGGGGGTGCAGGTGGTAATGATGACCATTCACTTACCCTTCACCCACATCCCGCACATGTGATCCCTCACCCAGCGCTCACTCATCTTTGGCCTGGAGCGAGCTCTGTCAGCAAAATTGGACCTCTGGTGTTTGCATTGCCACCCGCTGCCACTGCTGTCCATGGTGTTGGTGGCAAAAGAGAACTGCTGGTCTCTGGCTGGAAGCTCTTGGCAGCAGGCCTTCCACTATCAGGGTTCTGAATCAATTAACCCAAAATTTTGCTGAAGGATTCCGTTTCAGTGCCTGTGGCTGAGAGTTTGCAAGCAGGTTCATCTTGATACTGGTTGATTTTAAATCTTCACTGGCAAATCTGAGACTTCAGGATGACTTCAATTTCAGAAGTTGGAGTTTTTCACTCTTTAGGTATTGGTTTGTCGCAGGCTTCACTCGTTGGTTCGGTATTTTCTGGAGAAACAGCAGACAAGCTTATGATAGCTAGCTTTTAACTTCTAACAATTGACTTTCACAGGCCCACCTTATGGCAAAAGCAACATGTTAGTCTCCTTGAATCATTTACGTCACCTACGCTGTCTCTTTTACATTTGTGACCCTGAGAAATATCTGTCTTTTCAGTTTTGCTATCTCTATTGTGATAATTATTATTCTGTTCGTTATCAACTTGATTATCTCTCCAGCTTCTCTGTGGGTTTCCAAACTAAGGCTTTCTGCCCCCTGTGTTTGTGGGATAGTTTAGAACAGGCTTGTCCAAACTTTGCTTGTTTTTCTCATTCGAGGGGCTAATGAGCAAATTTCAGAAAGATAAGGGAGACAGTTCTCCCAGCCCACTGTAATGCAGCAGGCCGGGTGACTGGCGGTCTCCCTACTGAGCACCATGGTCTCTGTGCATCTCCAGCAGCCGGATTTCCAGCGCAGTCAGCTCCATGCTGGAAATCAGCACAGAGCTCATAACATATGCAGGCCCTCAGAGGGCCCAGGACTGAAACTCCTCACTTGTGGAGAGCTGGCAGCCTGACCCCACTGGAGTAAAGGGAGCAATTGAGACCCCCCCCCCCCCCCCCCCCCCCCCAGAGGATTGGGCATGGGGCAGGGGGGTGGTTCCCCTGGACATTGCCACCTTGGCAGTGTCATCCTAAGCCCTTGGCACTGACCAAGGAGCAAAATGCCAATGCCCAGGGGATACCTTGGCACTGCCCACCAAGCAAAGGCAATGCCATGGAAGGGAAGGACCTCAGGGATGTGATTAATGGGGGTGAGGGTTGGCGGGCGGGGGGGGGTGGGGTTGGGGGCAGGTGGGGTCGCACGGCTGACGATGTGGGTCTGGCGGGCCACTGCGCATGAGCTGATCTTGGGACTGACAGATTGGCCCATGCGCAGTGGCCCACTCAGTGCTATGCTGCCGGCCTCTCAGACAAGAATAGGCCCCACCCCCAGCTTTTGGACTGATTCACACGAGTGCACTCTGCAGTGCACAGAGTGTGGAGATTCACTTTGAAATGCTGTCTGAAAAACCAGGGTGATTTACTGCAGTTTTTACGTAAATCTGACACTTAGAATTTTTTTGGGAGAATCACCCCCAAGGCTTAGCACAACAAAAAACTGAATTTCAAAGTAAATGTTGGAGTCTTAAGGAATGAAACAATTGCTAAGCAAAAGTACAGCAATATCTTCTCAATAAACTAAGTTAAAAAGAGTAAGTAATAAAAATCAGAGTTGGAGAGAGTTAGCATATGTGGGTGGGAATGGGTGCATGTGTGTGGTGATGAGAGTGAATGAGAAACCTGAGATTGGATATAAGGCAGACTCAAACTCACCTGCACTTGCACTTAAGCCCCTTCAGTCTCATGCACTCACCCCCATACACTCACCTCTGCACACCCTCAGCCCCACACACTCATTCCCTAACACTCACCCACACGCTCTTTTCAGTCTGGTACATTTACCTCGTGCTCACTCAGTATCTTGTGCTCATCCTCATGCACACTCTTCTCTCATGCTCCGCTCCACACACTTAATCAGTCAATTACTCCCAACATACTAGCTTATTCACCCCTACACACATTCATTCAGTGGTTTGATGGCACAGTGATTAGCACTGCTGCCTCACAGCAGTAGGGATCTGGGTTCAATTCTCAGCTCGAGTCTGTATGTTCTCCCCATGTCAGCGTGAGTTTCCTCCGAGTGCTCCAGTTTCCTCCCACAGTCCAAATGATGTTCTGGTTAAGTGCATTGGCCATGCTAAATTCTCCGTCAGTGTACCCGAGTGTAGTGCCAGAGTGTGGTGATTAGAGGATTTTCACAGTAACTTCACTGTGAATGTAAGCCTACTTGTGAAACTAATATTTAAACTTTAAAAAACTCTCTCCCTCTTGCACTCCCATGCAGGTGCAGCCCCCTGAAAAGCACAGGATTCAACATGCTGGGGCTGAGCTTCATAGCTGTCCAACGCCAGCATCTCCACAGTTGATCTATGGTACAGGGAGGGGGCCAACCTTTTTGCATGATGGACCACATTTCAATTTTTTTTCTCACTTATGGGACTACTGAGCAAATTTCATGAAAGAAAAGATTTGACACACCATTCAGTATCTTTTCAAAAAGTTGATAATTAAGAAAAGTTACTAAAAGTGGGCATGCTCCCACAGACTCAATCACTCACTGCCCAAGCCTGGGAGCTTTGGACATTTCATCACTGAGGAAGAATTTGGGACAACTATGAAGCTGCCTTTAATCGCTTCCTCATTCTGTCTGGTCCGACACTCCAGCTGACCGAGACAGGAGCCATGTGACACTATTGCTATGCCTGGTGTTGACTGTGGCCTTCCCAGCCTGCTCAGCCCCATTATATGGACAGTAATATCCCACAAATAGCAATGCAATGCATGACATTTACACTGCAATGAAGTTACTGGGAAAATCCCCACACTCCAGCACCACACTCGGGTACACTGAAGGTGAATTAAGCATGGCCAATATTCCAAGTGTGGCCTAACTAAGGTTCTAGAAAGCTGCAACATGACTTGCCAATTTTTAAACTCAGTGTCCTGGCAGATAAAGGCAAGCATGCCGTATGTCTTCTTGACTACCTTCTCCACCTGCATTGCCACTTTTACTGATCTGTGTACTTGTGCACCCAGATCCCTTTGCATAGCAATACTCTGAAGGGTTCTGCCAATTACTGTATAATATTATACAATGTTAATGCATCTGAGTTAGTCCCAGTATCCAAAGGCAAAGTTTTAGAAATTGAGGGAAGAGACAGAAGCAAATATTTGTGGAATTTGCTGGAGGAAAGGAAATGGTGTTTAATCGATGGTAAGAAGTCTCACAACACCATCGAAAAGAGCCAAATGCTTTTCCTACCAAAACAACATAATAAATTCAATGTTCATTTTGGCCATTTGTAACTTTGTAGTAATTTTCTCAAATGAGACATAATAC
This sequence comes from Carcharhinus amblyrhynchos, assembly GCF_965287045.1. Lineage (NCBI taxonomy): Eukaryota > Metazoa > Chordata > Chondrichthyes > Carcharhiniformes > Carcharhinidae > Carcharhinus > Carcharhinus amblyrhynchos. The sequence continues at coordinate 74,500,223 of NC_137333.1, read as the reverse complement.
ATTTCAACTCCTTGAGCTTAGGCACTGGGAGAATATTCCTTGCCAAACCAGAACGAGAAGTTAAATCTGATCCATCGTTAAGTCTGCCTGCTACTCTTTTTGTTCACATAACCAAAGCCGTTCCCTATCCAGCTCAAATTTCCTGGCTTCCCCCTCACTTTGTAATTTAAGACTTTACCTTTCTCTTAATCTTTGAAATTCTAATTTAAGTCTTCACATCTCGCTTTCTGTTTCCCTTTCTTTCGCTATCTCTTTCGAGTTCATTTTTGCATTTGTAACTGAATCCTAGCCAACTCAATTTGCATTTTATCCGGATTACCTTTTTCCTCCAACTGTTCCGACTATTTTCTGACTACTTTATGCCTACTTTAAATCAATTTCTGCCACCTGTTTTAAATTTACCTTCGTTAATTGTTATAAACTACTTACACATAAATCCTCTCTTTCAAGGAAAGCTTCAGCAATCTATGTAGACATTTTAACTTTACACAATGGCTTTTGCCATATTTATTGAAATCTTCTTTGTTTAAACCCTGGCCAAACTCTACCCATCGCAGCCCACAGGGGTGAATTTTACAATTAGAAATCAGGCATATACAAACTCTGGCATGATGACACCGGCTTTCTTACCCAATCTCATCATGCCAGTCTTCAATAATACACAAGTCGGGCATGTGCTAAAATCGACAGGCTGTCTGCTATTTAAAAAAGACTATTATCAAGATATTAAGCTCATTAAATTTTGCATATGCCGTTCTTTGATGACGCACTTTAGAAATGTTCAGAGGGCGTCACACTTAAGTATCAGGATGTGTTGCAAAAGCAGATATAGGGCACGATTTTCCTAGCCTGCTGTGCTACTCAAGTAGTGCAGTGAGCCAGAAAATGTCAGCAGGATCGCGACCAGCATCCAGATGATTGCAACTTTCCCAAGCCCTCTTTTTCAATGTAATAAGCCTTGTGCTGACTGATTGCTATATACAATTTGCCATCTCCATATGCCTCCCCTGCTGGGAGAGGTTCCCAACTGCAGGCATTCAAGCTGGACCCAATCAACGGGGAACCCGCGTGATCACCTTGCTAGTGGTGATAGAGGCCATTGACGACCCCGGGAGGTCATGGGCAGAGGATGCTGCTCCTTGGGCAGTGTCAGCCTGGCACCCTGGTAATGCCGAGGAATGGGCCCTAATGGGGGGCGTGGCTGTTTGGTGGTAGTCGGGTGGGGGTGGACTCGCTGTGCACTCTGCATTAACGAACGGTTGGGTTGGCAGGGAGGAAGGCAGTTGGGGTTGGCCATTGGAGGGGGGAAGGAATAGGACTAGTCGGGGGTGGGGGGAGAGGGTGGGAGAGTTGGCAGCCAGAGATGGGGGGAAGAGGGGTCACAGAGGCTGCGATCGGTGAGTGGGGCGTGATCACAGGCTGGTGATCAGAGCGGAGGGGGTTGGAGGATCTCCCCACTGACAGATTGGCGCATGCGCAATGATCCACTTAGTGTGCTGATGCCAGCCTCTCAGGAGGGATTGGCCCCCCCTTCTTTACCGGTATGAATCCCCCGGCGGCTTCCATCCCAAACAATGGGGGGAAAATCTCTAGCTTTCATCCATATCACCTCCATAAAATCTCAAAGCAGGACAGTGGCTGAAAAAAGGTGGGAGAATTTCATGCTGTTCAGCCTGATATTTTAGCAGGGAAGGGGACATTCAGAAACTGCTACTATTAAGTTTATGCACTTCAGCATTGTTCATTCTGTAGGAGACCATTGCTCATGTGCACCCTGTTGTTCAACTTGCTACTGTGCAAGAGATGCAGAGGGCAGACGCAATGTCAGGCAGCCAGAGGTAAGCAAAGGACCACCCTGCTAACTGACTGTTCAGTGTGAAGATGACATAACTCCAGGGGGGCAGTTCTCCCAGCCTGCTGCACTACTCACGTGGTGCAGCGGGCCGGAGACATCAGGGGCAGCCATCTTGTGGACTTCCCGGTGGGCATTAGATCCTCAGCACATCTCCGCAACCAAGATTTTCAACGTCATTAGATCTGCACCAGATGTCAGTGCAGAACTGATTTCAGTATGGAAATTTAATTTGCATTTATTAGCAGGCCTGGGACTGAAGCCTCTGGACTGCTAAGGCAGCCCTTGGATGTGAGCATCCAAGCATTGTGGGAGTCACCTGCACAGTGGCAGTAGACTATTCTGTCAGCGCAGCACTCTGAGGCATTTTGTATCAATGGAGAAGAGATGAAGGGGAGGCTCCCCCCTTAGAAGCACCCGAGAGATGTCCCTCCCAGTGGAAACGACATTCATTTTGCCCTCGCTGTTTTCCTGAAAGAAGCCAAGACTTGGATGTAATGTTAGGCTCCTTGCCATGCTCTGGCTCGAGGCACTGGAGGTTAGAGATGAGTCAAATCAGAACACATACCTGACATCTAGCTGCTGGGTTTCGCTTTCCATGACAGACACACGTCTCAGTAGAAGAAGCTGTGCGTTCTGAAGGTCACTGTAATGGTGTGGATGTGTTCACTGTTCATGTTAGTGCATGCAGTCTCAGCCACAGCTTCCATAAGAACATAAGAACATAAGAAATAGGAGCAGGAGTAGGCCATCTAGCCCTTCGAGCCTGCCCCGCCATTCAATAAGATCATGGCTGATCTGTTGTGGCTCAGTTCCACTTTCCCGCCCTCTCCCCATAACCCTTAATCCCCTCTCTTATCAAGAACCCATCAACCCGCTTCTTAAAAATATTTAGCGAGGCAGCCTCCACCACTTCAACGGGCAGAGAATTCCAGAGATTCACCACCCTTTGAGTGAAGAAGTTCCTCCTCAACTCCGTTCTAAACCGCCTCCCCTTTATCTTGAGGCTGTGCCCCCTAGTCCTACTGTCTTTTTTGAGCGGGAAGAGTCTCTCCACCTCTATCCTATCCATCCCATTCATCATCATATACGTCTCAATGAGATCTCCCCTCATTCTTCTAAACTCTAACGAGTACAAGCCTAGTTTATTCAGCCTCTCCTCATAGCTCAATCCCCTCAACTCCGGTATCAGCCTAGTAAACCTCCTCTGCACTCCCTCCAGGGCCAAAATATCCTTGCGCAGGTGCGGCGCCCAAAACTGCACACAGTACTCCAGCTGCGGCCTCACCAATGCCCTATACAGCTGCAGCAAGACCTCCCTACTTTTATATTCAATCCCCATGCCTCATGCTCTACATCCAGCACCTGCTGTCTGACAGATCTCTCCAGAGGCTCTTCATCAGCCTGGGGCTCAACATTCATCTCTCCTTCAGTATTCCAATGACTGCTCTAGACCGGCTCTATCTTGGTCTCTTGCTGCTGGTCAGATGACTGTGATGTATCTGTATTGTGTGTGTGGATCCCTTAGGGCTAATTCATTCATACCTACTAAGATGTATGCATCTGCGCTTGCGCTAGGTGCAGGACAAGGAGGTGACGCTGCACCCTCAGAACTCTCCCTTCCTCCTCAGAAGTTAACACTGGTCCCTCAGGATTAGTGGCTGCAGCTGCAGCTCCCAATGCTTTATTTATGGGGGAAGAAAACAAGGAGAATGAGTGGCACCATCATCATTTGAGATGACTTTACAAAGATACACTTCCTAAAAACATACACTCACAATATTGGGAGATGGTAACCAAGGTTTGAATCTTAGACCCTTCAATGTTGGGACACATGTTCCTCCCCAAATTCTGCAAGCCTCCGAAGTCAACAGAAATCACTGTAACCTCCCTCACACCCCACTTTGTTGCTATTTGCAAGAGAGAACTATGTGCCTTGGATTTGCATAACTTGGAACCTTCCTCCAACTTCACTTCACCCAATGGTTGAATACCACTCATTTGCTGACAACTCCAGCACTTCTCCCTCTAATATCAAGTTTATTCATAATGTGTTTATTTATTTTTCAGGCAACCAGGGAAACACTTACTCGCCATTGTGAGGACCTAGGTGAGTCCTTGAATAAAGAGAACGAACTTGCCCTCATTGTAGATGGGCACACGTTGAACTACGCACTGTCTTTTGAAGTCCGTCGCTCATTTTTAGACCTGGCTTTGTCTTGTAAAGCTGTCATCTGCTGCAGGTAAGATTATTGACTACATTGACAGTATGAATTCAGGATTTTTTTAAATGTGTCCATGGAATGTGGATGACAGTAGCAAGGTAGTATTTATTGCTCATTCCTAGTTAAGTGTAAATTTATTAATGTCACAAGTGGGCTTACATTGGCAGTGCAATGAAGTAATTGTAAAAATCCCCTAGCTGCCACATTCCGGTGCATGTTCAGGTACACTGAGGAAGAATTTAGCATGGCCAATGCAGCTAGCCAGCATGTCTTTCGGACTGAGGTCATCAAGAGTCAACCAGCATACAATGTGACAAGAGGTATAGCATAGCCAGAGCGGGTAGCTCTCTTTCATAAATTACATTAGTGAACCAATTGGTTTTTCTGACAATTTGCCAACTTTTGCAAAGACGTGACAAAACAAAAGTCATAGTGATACATTCTAGTATACTCCATATGTGTGATCACAGTGTGATGAATGATGTGATGATGAATATGTCCTCGTTCCAGCCCTTTCTAAAAATTGTCACATGCTTTTTCATACATACAGTTCCTTTGAGGAAATGAATTTCTCCTGAAAGTTTCATGCTGTCCCCTATTATTAAGGAAAGATCAGTAGACAATTAATTGCATTCAAGGTGATCATAATTTTGTTACCTCATTTGTAGCAGCAAAGCATTTCCACGGTGCCATGGTGTGGAAGAAATTGGCTAGTTTTTAATGCAGTGAAAGAAGGTTTCAGTGAAAGGATTTTCCCTGACCGAGTCAGTTATGCCACCTTTCAGGGGTGGCAGAGCTCAGGCCAGATAAATCTAGAATGCCTTGTTTGTTATGTGAAAAAGGACCTGGTCTCTGAATGGATAGATTAGGTTGACCTTTGTGTTTTCTTAATGTGTGTAAAGCAGATTCCTGATGCTCGAGCAGTCAATCTTCCTGGCATTTCAGCAAAATATGTGGACATGGATGTCCAAAAGTTTAAACAATAATAGTATCTGACATGAGCCATACTACAGCCAGAGTGAGTCATTCGCGTTCATAAATTATATTACCAAAATGACCTCTAATGCTAATACCTTGACATTCAAATGCTGTTCTGTTAATTCCAGGTATTCCTAACTGGGGAATTTTGTTCCATTTCTTTAAATAAGTTGGATTAAATGGGCTTCTTCTGTGCAAACAGGCTGAAATTCTGCATGGACATTAGTAGAGAATTTGATTTGCTTCCTTTCACTAACAAGTGATAAAAATCCAAATCTGTCCATATAGTTATGAACAACCTGTGTGATCTTTTTAATTACTCTAATGTGAATATGTTTGCATGGTCAAACTGATATAATCAGATAATGGGAACATTATCAGTTGGAAATGTTTGAATATTTGCTGTAATCATTTTGTCAAAGGAGACGTTGCTTTGATGAGTCAGTTTATAGCAGATGTGTTTGATATTATTTGTTGGTGTGACAGTGCATTCTTGGGTATAAGTATATGTTGTTAATGCTTTCCTTTTAAAGCAGGGTGGTGCAGCTCCACTTTGTACTTCATGACATCTGCTGAGTTAAGGTTTATGTGATTGACCCATCTTACTCAGGTTTCTGTGCAGAGGTAGAGCTCATTCTTGGGATTTGCTTTTTTGTTGATCTACATTGGGGCTTTGCTGATATATCCACATTCCCTGCATATTATATTTGACACTGGTGACAAGAGGTTTTGAATTATCACCAATTATTTGGTATGCCATTTCTATCTCAAAAATGCAGAAAGCTGCATAATTAATAAGAACATAAGAACATAAGAAATAGGAGCAGGAGTAGGCCATCTAGCCCTTCCAGCCTGCCCTGCCATTCAATAAGATCATGGCTGATCTGAAGTGGATCAGTTCCACTTTCCTGCTTACTCCCCATAACCCTTAATTCCCTTGTCTGTCAGAAACCTATCTACCCATGACTTAAATATATTCAGTGAGGTAGCTTCCACCACTTTGACGGGCAGAAAATTCTAAAGATTCACCACTCTTTGAGTGAAGAAATTCCTCCTCAACTCCGATCTAAACTGCACCCCCCCCCTTATTTTGAGGCTGTGCCCTCTAGTCCTGTGAAATGATAATGAGTGATAATTGCAGGCTAAGAGGCTGATAATGAGTGAAAATTGCAAAAAAAACTAATAATTTTTCACAAGTATGTTGGCCGACATTATTTCATCCCTTTTCTGATGCCTCCTAGTGCTTTACGCTGAACAGGAAAAATGGACACAAAATATTAAAGACAACAATAGGGACAAAAACGATGGAATCTTTCAACAAATAATTTGATGGTGAAATTTAGAGTAGTGCAGCATTTCAAAGTGGATGAATTAAGATGAGTGGAATGGTGTCTCTCATCCATAATGATCTTGTGAAACATGATGTACGATGCCACAGAGGAGCAACATCAGGATTGGTTGATAGTAAAAAGGCCAACATCCACCTTATTCATCTTCTATCATCCTGGTAGTTGGTTGATGCAATTATAATGAGTTGTTGACTAATCTTTATCTCATGATCTACAGAGGAGCCAAAGTAACAGCAGAGAAGCCATAGTGCTGGAGAACATAGGTCCAAACTTATCTGTTACACCGAACCACAGCACACTTAGCATGTCATGTTTCAAATTACTCATTCGCTGTATCCCAAAAAAGTGTTATTTCTGGAAATAAATCTTCAGCTTTCTTGCACAAATGAGAATATTTGAGGAAGATATCGAGGCTGCAAGGTAATAAAAAGCAAAGAAAAACTACTGCCACAAGCACACATTGCAGTTTATAATTGGCCAACAAGATATTGATGCTTTGGGTGATGGCATAAGCCTGATTGTGGTATCTCAAAGACTGTTGGCAGAACAGTAAAATGGCAGGCTCCGTGGATATTAGGAGAAAAGAAAGGCTGCGCATAGGAAATATTTGGGAAATCTGAACGCGTTGGGAATGGATATTTTCAGGTGAAGATAATGTTCATAGAGAACAGATAAAGATGACTTTTGTACCTATTGTTGAAGCATCTTAACTCTATATGTTCCAAACAAATGACATTTATTCCCACCCCAATTTTTCTTCATTTCTCTTTAAGACAATAGCCTTAGGAATTCTTCACTACCTCAGATATGTGATAGTCTTAATGCTTTAGCTTAAATCACCAATGCCAGCAGTTTACTGAGCATCACAGCTAAGTTTGATGTTGTACTACAAGTTCAAACTTCAGCCTTTTACCAGCAGGAATTGTCATGTGAAGATCACTGGCTTGAAATCAACATAATATCTCAAAGAGCTGAGGGTTCAATGCAAACTCTTGATTTGTATAGCTCAGCTATTCAACAGTCCATTTCTGATGAGCTATCAATGAGTTCACATATATTTGTTTCCTTTTGAAACACTTGGAATTTGGTCAAGAAATTAAATTGGTGAAATTAACACTTCACAGAGGCATTGGATATTCATCAGTGGTTGGAGAGTTGCGAACTCGGATGGACATATTCCACAAGGCATCAGTAGAAGTGACATCATGAAAAGTCATTTGAATGGTGCAAGTTGATTCTAGATTAGTGAGTTGGCTGTATAAGGAAAATACAAATCATGCCCCACCTACTACTCTCTGCCCTCAATGCACAATAATTAGGGAGGGGAAGAGCTACTGGAAACATCAGTGACATTAGAATCTCAATCTCAACTGAGCTGCTTGCCCTCTGACATAGCCATATCCAGCTGCTACTCTCACTCTTAATGTCAACTTCTGGTGTTTCACTTGACAAGTCGCATCACTGGACTGTCCCCCTGCCCTGGCCGCAGGTTCCTCTGGGATTTGTGGTCTGTTCTGCAATATAGGAATGCAGTGCTGTGCAATCCTCAGACTTGGTTTTGGGGTGATGATGTTTGTAGACCAAACGGACCTAATTTACTCAATTACTGGAAAGCTTTCTTTGACCACCAGGAGACTGATGCCAATTCCAAGAGACTCCTGACTATTCTGGGAGGGTTGGCAATCCTAAAAAGCCAGCATAAATTTATAAAAATGTAGTTATGCTTCAGTAATTCAGATTTTTTGAGCAAACCAGAGTGTATAGTTAAGAGTAAAATAATGAACATTAAAGCACATGGGGTGAAAAGAAATCTATCCAAATAGATAGACATTGGGCGGGATTCTCTGAGCTCATTTGTTCCCACTCCACTGCCCAGCAGAACGGAGAATTTGGCACTCAGCCAAAACTCCATTTGCTCAGTGGCACTAAAGAATCCCAGCTGCAAGTGAAGTTGCAGGTTTCTGGCGATTAGCGCAAGATTATTTTCATTTGCTGGTGAGGAGACAGACGTTGAGGATTATTACTATAAGAACAGAAAGAGGAAATTGAAAGGATTTTTTAACAAATTGGACAGATTTGATGCCCTTCCTGTGACAAGTTTGATGGCATTCAGGGGGTATTTAATCAGGCAGGAGGTGGCGAGTGAGGACTGTGCTGCTTTCTCACCTTCGCTCTGATTAAGTCTGTGATGGGAAGGCCTATGGGTAGTATAATTGAGGCTTTTAAAGACCACAGACCACCAATGCTGGTGGGCATGGAGCTCACCACGTAGGGAGAATGAAAAACAATTCCATGCACAGTTGTTTCTGAGCTGCTGGAGTGACCCCTCATTCATTCACTCAGTGTCTAATAGAGGCATCCCGTATCAGAAGTAGGTGTGCTGGGGACTGCTCAGAGCTGCTGCTTCTCATGCTGCTGTTCCTGTTCCCATGAACCCAACCCCAATACCCCTTCCTCCTGCTATTACTCACCTGTAAGCTGGGATATTAGGCCTCAGGTGGGTATCATGTGGGCAACAATCGAGCTGCCAGCCCTTAATCTGGAGAAGGCCTGTCAATGTCCAGCTAAATTCCTGATTTTCATGTAATTTGGCAGGCTTTCCATAAAAGTGACAGCACAGATTCTCACTGACTTTCCAACTGACAGAAAAGAACTCTCCATTAAATATCACCCAATATTTTTTGAGTGGCTATTGAGATATGGAATATATTATTTTGAAAGCAATTTAGAAAAATATTTGTGAGGTAACTATAAAAGGATGTAGTCAAAGGACAAGAGGTGGAATTAAGTAGATGGTTTCACTTGATGATTTTCCAGTGACTATAGCTTAAAAGTGTAGAAAATAGGAGGAAGAGTAAGCCATTTGGCCCTTCGAGCCACCTGTGCCATTCAGTATGATCATGGCTGGTCCTCTATCTCAACACCATACTTTCACACTGTCCCTATATCCCTTGACATCTTTAGTGTCAAGAACTGTATACAGTATAAGAACTGTATTAATCATTTAGTTTACTTGGAACAGTAGATGGTGCTCTTCCAGCTGTGTAACTTAAAGTATCCTGCTTTGCAGCCATTGCTGCCATTGTCTTCATGCAGTCAGAGCTGATATGATGTGAATTTCAATGACTAGGAGCGTTTTTAAGATTTTAAATTATTACTCATTTTCCAAATTCTCATAATTTTACTTGGTTTACATCCAGTAAAATCCATGTGTTAAACCACCAGATACTGCTTAATTTAACAAACTGACATTGTAACTGATGTGGTGAGGAAGTTCAGAATGTGTTACATGTCATCCAAAACCTGTTGTGACAAATGGTTTATGCTGGAAAGCTGAAGCATCAGCTGTGGAAACGGTACAACACAAGACAAATCCTGATCAACAGTCACACATAAAATAATAAGAGTTGCATTGTAGGAATTGCATAGAAGGAAATCATTTGGCCCATCATGCCAGTGCTAGCTCTTTGAAAGAGCATTCCAATGTGACCCAGTGCCCTTCCCCCCCCATTAGCCCTGAAAATATTTTCTTTTTAGGATACATTTCATAATGCCTGTGATGTTAATTGGCTTTTGTCTTTCAGGTATTAATGAACTGCTGTACATGTTTAGCATTTTCTGTGTTCATTTCAGCTTTTGTCAATGACCGGGTTTTACATTTTATACTTGTTCATTGGCAACTTTTGCAGATAATTATCTGGCAAGTTCAGGATTAACAGTTTAAAGGAAATATTCATAAAAGCTTTTCTTCCAATAAATCTTGGATTCCCTTGAATATTGAAGATTAAGTGGGGGATCTAATTGAGGTGTTCAAGATTTAAGGATTTTACTGCCAGGGTAAATAGACAGAAGCTATTTGGAAATTCCAGAAGAAGGGGACATAACCTTGAGAGTTGAGCAAGGCAATGGTGATGTTATAAAGTGCCTCTTCACACAGAGGAAAACGGCAATCTTCTCATCCCCAAAATGTTATTGAGGCTAAAATTCCAGAACTAAGATTGAGAGATTTTTGGCAGATAGGAGTGTTGAGAGGTATGAATGTTGACAGGCTGCCAATGGGCCACCTGATAGAAATCTACAAGATTATGAGAGGCATGGACAGAGTGGATTGTCAGAAGCTTTTTCCTGGGGTGGAAGAGTCAATTACTAAGGGGCATAGGTTTAAGGTGCAAGGGGCAAGTTTTAAAAGAGATGTATGAAGCAGATTTTTTACACAGAGGGTGATAGGTGCCTGGAACTCGTTGCCAGGGGAGGTAGTGGAAGCAGATACAGTAGTGACTTTTAAGGGGCGTCTTGACAAGTACGTGAATGAGATGGGAATAGAGAAATATGGTTCCTGGAAGCGTTAGGAGGTTTTAGTTAAGTTGGGCAGCATGGTCGGTGCAGGCTTGGAGGGCCGGAGGGCCTCTTCCAGTGCTTTATTTTCTTTGTTCTTTGTTCGTGTATGGAGTTGGATTTTACACTGCCCAATGGGTGGGTTTGAGGGACATTGAAAACCCAGTGGGTGGCCTGACTGCTGCCTACCCCCATTTCCCTGCCTGAACCACAATTTTACCAGCGGTGGGCTAGCATTGTGCAGTTTAGCTGTCAGTGGGCCACTTGAGGCCCTTAAGTGGGCAATTAATACCCATTTAAAGGCCTCATCCTATAGCTGCTCAGCCTGATTGACCAGCAGCTCTCTGAGGTGGGCCTTGCTGTACCTGGGAGTGGAAGTCCCACCTTCAAAAATTAACAGTTAGTTGGCGGTTAAATGACTGAGGGGAAACTATTCCTGCCCTGGAAACTGTGTTTTGTAAATGCCATCAAATGGAATATAACCAGGTAACTGGAAATGAGATACTGATCAGTCTAGATCTTATTAAATGGCAGAGTATGGTAGGTTTGAGGAACTGAAATGTCTACTTTTCTCTTGTCCATTGTTCAGGAAATGAATTATTTTCACCGACAACTTGACTACTTTATTTTCTTGGGGACAAACCTTTCAATCTATGTTTTTAATTTAAATCAGGCTGGTTTCATGCTGCCATCAGTTGGATCAGCACTTCCCAGATTTAGAGTTCATCTTTATTTCTAAAATGGACTTAAGATCACCTAAAATTCACACCTCCACAATTAGGCTACCTTCATTCCAATATATTAAAAGAGTTTGATCAAAGTCGCTTCTTAATTGTGTGATTACTGCACTTTGAGACAATGATTAATGTTATGATATTGGTGGTAGCGATGAGGAAATAGTGATCTGAGTGCCAGCACCATTGTGACTGAGGGAGACTGTGCCAGGTTGAGCTTCTTTGGGAAGAAAGGGACTGTTGGAAATTTATTCAGATCTGCAGACAAATTGTCTGTCAAAATCCTTATTGTTTGCTGAACTCCTGTTTTAATTCTTTACTACTAAGGCAGAGGCCCATTGTACTTGTTCTTTTTGAATGAATGAAAATTCTGGCTGCACCACAGTTGGCTTTTGCAAAAACAAAAAAAAATCGTAGTTCAAATGAATTCAATAAGGTGCAAGAATATAGAGTTAGGATGTTAATTACACAATAAGAGGCATTATTGTCTGAACCTTCCACTTTTAATATTTGAACCACAATGTTATGTCTAGGCTTGGCACCTGGCAGCTTAAAGGATACCATGATACCATAATTGAGTGTTTTGATTATGTTATTGTATTGGATTAAAATACAAGTCTATCAAAGATGATAACATTTCCATGTTGCTGAAAGTTGCTGAAATTTTCACTTAGAATCATGGAGTAGGGTCATAGGCTGAAGAACAGGAAATCCATTGGCCCTTTATGCCTGTGCCAAGTCTGCAAAAACTATTCAGCTGGTTCCATTTCCCTGTACCCTGCAAACTTTTTCTTTTCAGCTAATTATCCAATCTCCTTTCGAAAGCCATAATTGAATATGCCTCTACCACGATTGAATATGCATTCCAGATCGTAACCACTCACAGTGTAAAAACATTTTCCACTAGTCGCCTTTGATTCTTTTGATCTTAAATTCACCTTAAATTGGTGTCTTCTAGTTCTTGACACTTGCAGCATCAGGAAAAGTTTCTCCCCAGCAACTCTGCTCTGAAGAAACTGGAGCTGTTCTTCTTAATCTATCCAAATAACTGAAGTTCTGGAACCATTCTTGTAAATCATTTTTGCACCTTCTCTAATGCCCTCACATCCTCCTTTAAGTGTGGTGCCTAGAATTGAACACAATACTCCTAGTGAGACTGAAACAATTTTATCAAGGTCATCATAATTTCCTTGATTTTGTATTCTATACCTCTATTTATAAAGAGTATGCTTTATTAACCATTTCCAGACCCTGCCCAGTCTCCTTCCGTAACTTGTGCACATATACTTACTCTCTGCTTTAGAATTATATACCCCATTTTATATTGCCATTCCTTGATCTTTTACCAAAATGTATCACTTCATACATCTTTGCATTAACTTTCATCTGCTTTATCACCTGCCTATATCTCTTGAAGTCTATCATTATTTTCATAGTTCCGAATATTTGCGTGTTTTGTATTATCTGTAAATCTTGAAATTGTGTTCTGCCTATCCAAGTTGAGGAAGTTTAAGCAGTGATCTTAATACTTGTGCCTTGAGGAACTCCATTGTAACCTATCTCCAGAAAGAAAAAAAATTATTCATTAGTCACAAATAGGCTTACATTAACACTGCAATGAAGCCACTGTGAAAATCCCCTGATTGCCACACTCTGGCACCTGTTCGGATACACTGAGGGAGAATTTAACATGGCCAGTGCACCTAACAAGCACATCTTTTGGACTGTGGGAAGAAACCCATGCAGACCTGGGGAAAATGTGCAGACTCTCTACAAATAGTGACCCAAGTCAGGAATTGATCCTGGGCCTCTGGCACTGTGAGGGACCATGTGCCACCGTGCTGTCCAGAATCCAGGCATCTGCGCTCCTTGCCCGGTGTCAGGGTTTGAGACATCTGTTCTGGGCTGGAGAGGAATTTGCAGTGGGAGGGGGAGGATCCCATTGTCACGGTCCTAGTAGGTATCAATGATATAAGTGGAGAGAGGTTCTGCAGAGTGTGTTTGAGAAACTAGACACTAAATTTAACAATAGAACATCCAAGGTTATGATCTCTGGATTGTTAGCTGAGTCACGTGAGAATTGGCATAGAATACATAAAATTTGAGAGAAAAATACCTGGCTCAAAGACTGGTGTGAGAGAAGTAGGTTTCAATTTGCGGATCACTAACATCAACCTGGGAGTTGTACTGTTGGGACAGCCTGGACCATGCTGGGCCAACTGTTCTTGCAAACTGCATAACTAGGGAAGTGGAGAAGGCTTTAAACTAAATAGACAGGGGGATGGTTTGGAGAGGAGATAGGTAGATTAACAAAGCAAAAGGATATGCAGCATTGCAAGACTGCTATTTGGGTAATAGCCCAAGTCTGCCCAGACTGTGACAGGAATGGAGAGTGTACAAACATAAAAAAGCAGCATGCAGAGTCCAAGAGATAAATAATGGTAAAAACGCAAAATTGATGGGGCTTCACTTAAATGCACTTTAGATTCAGCACAAAATAAATTAATTAATGGCACAAATGAGGTTAATGGATTTGATCTTCTAGCCATTACAGAGACATGGTTATGAGGACATCAAAGCTGTGAATGAAGTATTCAAGGGTATATGACTTTTCATAAGGACAGGCAGGAAGGAAAGGATGGTGGAGTAAATTTGTTCATAGGGGACGAATAAGTATGATTTTGGATCAGAAGATATAGAATCCATAAGGATGGAGATAAGAAATAACAAGGGGAAGACGACATTGGTGGAAATAGTCTATAGGCTTCCTAACAATAGCTATACTGTAGGACTGAGAATAAATCAGGAGATAATGTGTGCATGTAAAAAAAAGTACATTAAGTAGGCATGATTTTAATCTTTATGTGGATTTGGAAAATCAAATGGGCAGAGGTAGCCATGAGGAAGAATTCTTTGGGCATGACCTTACGTGCCATTCACACCATGCTTCGACTGCAGCAAGATCAGAGAATTTGGCGGTGAGCCAAATCTCTGTTCACTGCAGCGGGATTGAAAAATCCCAGCAGCGTGAATGGTGATAAGATTCCAACCATAGGGTGTATTTGGGACAGTTTCCTAGAACAATATGATGTTAATCCAGCCAGGGATCAGGCTATTTCGGATCGGGTAATGTGCGATGAGACAGTTTAATGAACAATCTCAGAATAAAAGATCCCCTAGAAAACAGTGACCATAACATGGTAGAATTTAGCATTTAATCTGAGAGAGAAACTTGGGTCAGAAACAACTGTGCTAAACTTCAATTAAGGTTGGACAAAAGAATGAGAACAGAGTTGGCTGGAATGGCAAGAAAAGATGTTTGATCAGCAGAGGCAGAAATTTATGAAAATGCTTCATGATCCACAACAAGGAAGACTCCCAATAAGGAAGAAGAATTCTAGGAACCATCGTTAACCTAGGAAATTAAGGATAGTAATAAACAGAAGAAAAAAAAATCCAATGCAGCAAAAATTGGGGGTAAGGCAGATGATTGAGAAATTTTGAAAAACCTACAAAAGATTACCAACAAAAAAATTGAGAAGATAAACTATGAGAGTAAACCAGCAAATAAGATAAAAATGGACAGTGAGAGCTTATTTAAATATACAAAATGGGAGAAGCCAAAGTGAACGTACGCCCCTTAGGGAATATGACTGGGGAAATAATGATGGTGAACCAGGAAATTTCAGAGGAATTGAATGCATACTTTTTGATAGTCTTCACAGTGGAAGGCACTAATAATATGCCAAAAATACGAAATAATCAAGGGGCAGTAGGAGGGATGGGAGGAAACAAATATCGAGTTATCACTAGAGAAAAAGTATTAGGCAAACTAATAGAACTAAAGACCAAGAAGTTCCCTGGACCTGATGGGTTGCATCCTCGGATACTAAAATGAATAGCCACAAAGATAGTGGATTCACCAGTGGTAATCTTTGAAGAATCTTTAAATTCGAGAGAAGTCCCAGAGGATTTGAAAACTACCAATGTTCAATTATTCAAAAAGTGAGGAAGACAAAAAAAACAAGTAACTATAAGCCAGTTAGCTTAACAGGTGATATTGGGAAAATGTTAGAGTCCATTATAAATGGTGTAATAGCAGAGCATTTAGAAATAGATAATATGATCCAGCAGCATCAGCACGGCTTCATGAAGGTGAAATCATGCCTGATAAATTTATTAGAATTCTTTTGAGGTGATAACAATCAGGATAATTAAAGGGGAAATCAGTACATACAAAATATTTGGATTTCAAAAAACATTCAGTAGGTCCTGCATGAAAGGCTACTTAATAAGAGTCATGGTAGCATTGATAGAGGATTCACTAAGTAGTCTCACAACACCAGGTGAGTTGACTCACCTGATGAAGGAGCAGCTCTCCAAAAGCTCATGATACCAAATAAACCTGTTGGACTTTAACCTGGTATTGTGAGACTTCTTACTGTGCCCACCCCAGTCCAACGCCGGCACCTCCACATCATTGAAAGAGGATTGGCTAACTAATAGAAGACTGGGAACTAGGATAAGAGGGGCACTTTCAGGATGACAACCTGTAACTAGTGGCGTGCCACAAGGATTTGTGCTGGAGCCACAGTTACTTATAATATATATTAATGACTTGGAATGAGGGAAGTGGATGTATTATTGCCAAGTTTGCAGATTAAACAAAAATAGCTGGGATGGCAAGTGGTGAGGATGACACAACAGTATACATAAGGACAAAGACAGGTTAAATGAGTGAGCAAAAATATAGGCAGATAGCATATAATGTAGGAAAATGTGAAGTTATGCACTTGATAGAAAGAATAAGGGAGCTGAATATTATTGAAATGGATAAAGACTGCAGAAAGTTGCAGCACAGAGGGATTTGGGACGACTCATGCATAAATCACAAAAAACTGGCATGCAAGTTTAGCAGGTAACAGCAAAGGCAAATAGAATGTTGGCTCTATTTAAAGCAAATAGAATATAAAAATATACGTCTGGAATACTGTGAAACTTTTGGACTTCTTATCTAAGGAAAGATATACTGGCATTACAGGCAGTCCAAATTCCTGGGTATGGAGGAATTTTCCATTGAGGTGTAGTTGAGTAGATTGGGGCTGATTTATCGGAATATGTATAACAATTTCTAGATTTGATTGTCAATTCAAGATTACTACCTACCTATGCTGCTTAATATCTCAGCTTATTCATTGCTCCAAAATCCTGACTTCTAATCTTAAATTTGCTTTTGACCTTATCTGTAACAAATTGCTCAAATTTCACAGAACCTGCCCATAGAAAACCATCGACATTCATCATAAAGATGCCTGAGAATTCCTCTTTTTGATACTAGTAGAACATTGCTGGATCTGTTGAGTACAGCTTACTTTCAGTAAGGCAGACATAACCAAGGAATACCATATCCTTAATGCATCAATTAACTAAAAAGCACATGTGTTTAGTTTCAATAGATTCCCTTCAAATTGCTTGTTTTACATGACTTCAAAAAATCTCTTAAAATCGTCACCCTGCAAAAATTAGCTTTCCTTTTGAGTAACCTACCTTTCCATGAATATATGAATAACAAAGCCAAAACATTTCTCAGGATTGCTTTTACTGCCATGGGAATTCCTCTCTAACATCTTGATCTCCAAGTCTGTCTCAGAACTCCCAGCCACTCGTCACACTTTAATCTTTTATGTCCCATCTATGGGACACTTTTCCCATGCATATCCATCTATGTAACAAGGTTGGTCATCCCCTAATGACACTTCAGTGTTGCCGCCAACTTCCTCCCAACTATCCGACTCTTTGTTTTTCCTCTCTTATTAAATTCTTATAATTTGCTTTCAGCCACCAAAACTTTCCAATCAAAGGGGTTTCTACTTCATGTAACATTCCGAGATTCTTTGATATACATTCTAGTTAAGATATGATTGCGACTTACCCTCCTGTTTTCTCATGGACTACTGTCAGAGGATCTGTCTCACCGATGAGTAGAGGTTCTGTCACCAGTGTGTGTTTGTTCCTGAGTGCCAGAATCACTCCTAGGTCTACAATGAGAACTCGCACTGTATTTTCTTGTGTTGTATCATTTGATCTCATTTTGCCAGCTCATAGCTCTTATGTCTTGTCCACCATCTTGGATATTTAGGCAAGTTTTGAATTTGCTAATGGTTTTTCCTGCTGTCCCTACAAGGGCTACATCCTCTCTTTCATTGGTCTATCCTAGTGTGTATGCTATCCTTTAGGCAGTTAGCCTTGTGAACAATAGCCCTATTTTGTGCATCAGTATCACTTTGTTTATCGTCATCCAACCCATTAGTTGCCATATCCTGCTCCTCTTAACTATCAAACGTTTGAATTTGGGATGAACAGTGTACCTCATCGTCTTCTATTAATTGCTCAGATTCTGAAAGTTTAAAACCAATCCAAGTAACTGAGCTGAATGGACCCTGAGGTTGACTACCATATTGGAGAACCACTGTCTTCCCATCATACCTTGTCACTTTAACCAGATCTTTCCACTCTTTCTGCCCCTCTCTTTTGAAGTACACTAAATCCCCCAGGATTAAACTCAATGCCATAATTCCAACCTAAGTTTCTCTGAGACTTCTGTCTTGATGAATGCCCTTTTCCCCGCATGTAGGGCATTCAAGTGTGCAGCAAAAGTGAAACTCTTATAGTTTCTTCTAAGGCCAGGTGATTATCATACAGCCCAAAAGATATTTTTGGTTTGTTCCCATTTGCCAACTGACATGGACTATAGGCCAAGTGGACGATAGGCCAGCCTGATGTTAGCCTGCAGTTTGAATCATCAATTCTTATGGAGCATCTCATCAATTATTGCATGATTTCTTTTACAGACTCCATTGCTAATAGGACTTCCAGCTGCATCACTATGACGTTCATATCTTTATATGTCTCTGAACTCAACACTGGCAAACTTTCCCACCCTTCAAAGTCAGTCAGGACTATAGCCAGCACTCCCTTTTCAATCCATTTCTACTTTTCTGTAATTTAATCTGCAACTGCTCTTTTATCTTTACCATGTAAAAAGACTGAATTTGGTTTTCGTGTCTATGAAATACAAAATTATTTTTGTTCCTGCCCCATGCTTTTAATGAAGTAGCAGCTATGGATTTAAAGTCCCATACTAATGGGAGACTTATAATAGTTCACAACGGTGTTCTCTGATACTTTTTGCATCCTTTAAATGAGCTGTGTACTCTCATCAACCTCCCCTGAATCCTTTAGCAGGACTTTTCATCTGTGACTCGGTAGGGTGAGCAAATTGTTGATGTAACCACAAAACAATTTACTTTTTCTCTCAAATGCCTATCGCCTCATGTCATTAACACTTCCTTTAAAATTCCAATTAGCAATGGTAGGTAATCTATACCATGACAAGATGATTGATGCAATAATGTTCTGATTGGTAAATTGCAAATTTATTGACTTTCCAAAGACAATTGTTTTGCTATATTTCCATGTCCAGCTTCATTTGTGCCTTTTTCACGGAGGCTTAGTCAACAGAAGGGTATTTCCCACATCTGTACTAATAATATGGCTTACTCCAACTATTCTAATAGAATCACCAGTCTTTTCAGTGACCTCAATTTGTTGCATTCTCCAAACCTGAAACAAGTTGAACTTTCAGATTACCCAACCGTACTTTGATTCTTAATACTGAGTGAAGTTAAGTAAAATTCTAACCATTCCAATCCACATACTGTCAATGCGCAACCACTGTCCAATGCAGTGCAATGAAATGAAATTCAACTAGTACAGTCATTATCAGACTGAAACTTCTTGTGAGCAGTACAGTTCTTAAAGTCTGATTGATATCATCATCTTCAAACTCTGAACTGTCAGGATTGCTTCAAAAACCAGATTACGTAAGAACGTAAGAACATAAGAAATAGGAGCAGGAGTAGGCCATCTAGCCCCTCGAGCCTGCCCCGCCATTCAATAAGATCATGGCTGATCTGTCGCGTCTCAGTTCCACATTCCCGCCCTCTCCCCATAACCCTTAATCCCCTTGCCTATCAAAAACCTATCAACCCGCATCTTAAATATATTTAGTGAGGCAGCCTCCACCACTTCAACGGGCAGAGAATTCCAGAGATTCACCACCCTTTGAGTGAAGAA
Organism: Carcharhinus amblyrhynchos; assembly: GCF_965287045.1. Lineage (NCBI taxonomy): Eukaryota > Metazoa > Chordata > Chondrichthyes > Carcharhiniformes > Carcharhinidae > Carcharhinus > Carcharhinus amblyrhynchos. The sequence goes on along the minus strand of NC_137333.1, from coordinate 74,480,614 downwards.
GTTCCTCCTCAACTCTTTTCTAAACCGCCCCCCCTTTATCTTGAGGTTGTGCCCTTTCTGAGCGAAAGGACAGTAGGACTAGAGGATTGTTGCATTTCAGATAATTGCATGTAACACTATTTTGAGACATATCTGAAACACCTGTTAACAGCTCCCTGGGCGTTCCTGAGGTTCATTGCTCTATTATTATTACTCCAAATCTGTCATCTGCCAGATCTGCCAAAATTGTCTTCATCTTTATTTCTTTTGTCAGTGATTTCTTCTGTTATTCTGATGTCTGAATCATTGAGTCCTCCATCTTTTGTGACACCATCAAATGTCCTTTTTGTGTCATGAAGGCTGCTGGAAATGACTGCATTCCCAGGAATCTTGTTTAAAACATCAAACATCTGATCCAAAACTATGTCTCTTTCTGAGAATCTGACTCCAGTTAAGACCAGGAATCTTTCCATGTGAGACATTTGACCGCAATCCAACAATTTGAAAGCGAGCACTAAATGAGGAATTTCCAAATGGATTTTTTGCACTTTATATAGCCTATTAAAGTCCCATAGTATTTTCCTATATGGAATAATCATCCATCTTTCTAAATCTATTAAATGCTGATCAAAATTATGAACATGATAGATCTTTCAAGTTTCATGGATAAAATTTATTAGGATATCTAAACCTTCATTAGTATTCAGTTTGCAAAATACTTGGCTTTTGTAAGGAAATGCCAAGGCGATGCCTTGTTTTCTCTTTAGTTAAGCCGTGTCCATGTTTCCACTCAATTTTTTCCCTGGTCATAAGGTCTAGATTCAGATAACAGCAGTAGGTAATCAATCCCTGACACTTCATATCATTTCAGCCATCTCTTCATAAAACTAATTCGTTACAATCTTTTGTCAGCAGACAAATTCCTACTTTACCAATCTTCACCTTTAGGCAATCAACCTCTGCTACCATATTAAATCAATGCCCAGCGATAGCCAACTAGACATTACTACCTCTCTTGATGTTAGGTTCATTTACAAAATGAAGCATTGTAGATGTGTTTGCCTCCTCCCTATTCTGTGTCTGAGCAGCGTTTCTTTATAGGTGCTCTAGATACTTAATTAAGTAGTGCCTTTCATTTATGTATCTTAACAATATAATTAGCATATTGTCATGGGCAATTTTAAGGTGCTACCTTTTATTAACCATGATCTTTTAATTTTTTTGGCGAAATGTGCATATTTCCTACTCTTGCAGTGAATGAGAAAATTTTGAATAACCCAGCACCAAGCTTTTTAGTTAGTTTACTCTTTGAACCCTTGCCCTACTAAAGAAACTATGTATCACTCACTCTTTTGTGAACACAGTATCCACCGAAACTAGGTACAAATGAAGCTTGGTTTGATTTGATTTATTATTGCCATGTGTCTTGGGGTACAATGAAATGTGTTGTTTCTTGCACACTATACAGATACAGCATATTGTTCATAGAGTACATAGAAGAGAAGGAAAGGAGAGGAAACAGAATATAGTGTTACAGTCATAGCTGGTGTAGAGAAAGATCAACTTAATATTAGGTAGGTCCATTTAAAAGTTTGATGGCAGCAGGGAAAAAGCTGGTCTTGAGTTGGCTGTTACATGATCTCAGACTTTTGTATACTTTTCCTGATGGAAGAATGTGGAAGAGAGTATGCCTGGGGTGCATGGGGTCCTTGATTATGCTGGCCGCTTTCCGAGGCAGCTGGAAGTGTAGACGGAGTCAATGGATGGAAGCTGGTTTGCGTTTTGTCAGTGACTTGATTTGCAACAGTTTTCTACATTTTAACAGGGCGTAAAGGTGGTCTCAGTATCATGTGATTGTCTAACAAGTGCTAGGTTACCTGCTAAATGAGGCATTGAGATAATTTAACTTAGCATTCTGAAGATTTTTTCTTACCTGTGACTACAGCCTTTGTTTTTAGCCAAGATAAAATGTATATTCTTAGAAGGAGGTATTGGAAACCTTCATTATTACCTGGATGAGACCACAGTGTGTTATGGTTAAATTAAAGATTGGCTTTGTCCCCAAAAGATAATCACAGTCTGATCCACAGATCTATCTGGTAGCTTGGAGTCATATCACCACTTACCCACCTCACCCATTCACAGACTTCACCCATGTCCCCACATCTCACCTCGTATTCTGAATATCAACACTGACAGGCATGGTTAATTTTTGTGCTGTCTTGGCATTTACAGGATCACTTAATTCAGTGTTAACTATCATTAACCCTTCAGGGTCACTGTCTGATCTCAGTCCTTTCTGTGGTGAATGTTGATTTGAAGATTCTGCAGACACTTTTGCTGCAGCTTTTAAGTCAACAGGTTCATGACTATTCTTTACAAACTCTGCAGGCCCCAACTTTGCCACATTTAATTATTTTGGGTTTTTTTTAGCTACTTCAATTTTCATAGGTTATGTTGCCCACTGAAGTGCCTCTGAACCTTCCTTAGCTTTCTGCACCTCTGCAGAACTCTTCTGGTTTCCACAGCCTTTTCAGCCTCTCTAGACTGTCTCTCACTTGCTGGGGTTATTACCTTCCAACCTGCCAGGTTGGTTACTTCTCAATAAAAGGTCAACTCCTTGCATAGACAGTCTTGGGATTGCACCAGCCATTATCAGCCTGTACCAAGTTTACTCTTGAAGTGGATTTTTATTAACACCACTTCTATGCATTCTCCAGTGACTCCCTTAACTAATTCACAAGAAGTTGTTCTGCTGTTAGGTAGGAGCTTTCCAATTTTCTCCAGCTGTGTTGTAACTAGCCAGAATTGCAGCTAATGTTTTCAGCCTGTTTGAAGCACTGGGCCATTTTCCCCTTGAATATAAATCAGGACAGGTATCTTCCCCCTCAGTTATATTTTCCCAGAGATTTACAACTTGCGCAACCACAGAAACTGACTTGACTTTATGACCCTGTGGCTCTCTTTTCATGTCAGCAATTTTCTTTGCTATGTGCTGGTTTACCAGAGTGGTTGTAGACAGGTCATGGCCCTACATGTTTGTCTTCTATGTCATTTCTTTCAAATGTTGGGGATTGTTTCTCCCTATCTTCTCTACTCCTATTTTCCCTGGGGCCTACTTCTGTCATCCTTTTGTCTCCGCTTTGCTAACATGAGCTACCTGAGCTGAATCTGTGGTCTAGAGGTTTCTTATTCAGTTCAGAATCATCAACCATAGCTGTGATTGTGATAACCCTTTGTTCCTCCATGTGCATTTTTAGACTTTAGAAAGGCAGTTTGTAAACTTTTCAAACAGTATCAGTTCCTTATCCCTTTATAGGCATGCTCTGTTTTTGAAGTGGATTTTAGCTTATGGTAGGTTGGCCCTGTAGTCATTGGAGTTTAGAAGAATGAGCAATTTTTTGTTGAAGCACAAGATTTTGAGGGGGCTTGATGCTGGGAGCATATTTCCTCTCATGGAGGAATCTAGAATGAGGAAGCACAGTTTAAAAATTAAGGGTCTGGTTTAAGATGGAGATGAGAAGAAATTTCATCTTCAGAGGGTATTAACTCTGGCATTTACCCAATGACAGATTCCGGCCTCAGCTAATTTTTCTAATGGAATATTTCATGGAATCTCTACAGTGCAGAAGGAAGTCAGTTGATCCATTGAGTCTGCACCACCAACTCTCTTACACAGCATCTTAACCAGGCCCACCTCTGCCCTTTCCCACAACCCACATATTTATCCTGCCAATTTTTCTGACCTAAACATCTTGGTACACTAAAGGGTAATTTACCATGGCCAATCCAGCTAACTGGCACATCTGTGAACTGTGGAAGGAAACTGGAGCACCTGGAGGAAACCCATGCAGACACTGGGAGAAGGTGCAAACTCCACACGGTCACCCAAGGCCGGAATTGAACCTGGTTCCTGGACGCTGTGAGGCAGCAGTGCTAACCACTGTGTCATCATACTGCTCTATTGATCTGTTCCTACTGATCTGTTCCAGATGTTAATCATCCACCGTATAAATATTATTTCTTGTCATCTTCCATAAACTTCCACAACACTCACCTTGTATTTGTTGCTCCAGTATATTGTTCAGGTTTACTTTTTTGTGTCATTAATCACCTTGTGTATCTCTTTTGTGTTCCATCCGATGCACTATTTGCAAGGTTGAAGAGTGCCAGTCATTCCACACAACTTATCCTTCCAACGTGGATCTGTCTCAACCTTCTTCATGTTTCATGTGAATGGCCCTAAATGCTGCTGCAAGTTCTATGTTAATTCAGAACAACTTGCACTGTTCAAAGTTTCTGCGTGCTATCCTTCTTGTTTGTTGCCTTCTTCGACTGTTTGAACTTAGTGAATAATAATCAACATGCCTCATTCTCTCTCAATTTCTTCTTGCCAATCGCTATTCTTCCCAAATATACATACTCATAGAAACAGGAGTTGCTCTGCCATTCATTTCGATCATGGCTGATCATCGAATTCCCGATTCCTGCCACCCACCCCATATCTCTTGATCCCCTTAGCCCCGAGAGCTATATCTAGTTCCTTCTTGAAATCATAAGAACATAAGAACTTAAGAAATAGGAGCAGGAGTAGGCCATCTAGCCCTTTGAGCCTGCCCCGCCATTCAGTAAGATCATGGCTAATCTGTCATGGCTCAGTTCCACTTTCCCACCTCATCCCCTTGCCTATCAAAAACCTATCTACCCGCGTCTTAAATATATTTGGCGAGGCAGCCTCCACCACTTCAACAGGCAGAGAATTCACCACCCCTTGAGTGAAGAAGTTCCTCCTCAACTCCGTTCTAAACTGCCCCCCCCTTATCTTGAGGCTGTGCCCTCTAGTCCTACTGTCCTTTCTGAGCGGGAAGAGCCTGTCCACCTCGATCCTATCCATCCCATTCATCATCTTATATGTCTCAATGAGATCTCCCCTCATTCTTCTAAAGTCTAACGAGTACAAGCCTAGTTTATTCAGCCTCTCCTCAGAGCTCAACCCCCTCAACTCCGTTATCAGTCTAGTAAACCTCCTCTGCACTCCCTCCAAGGCCAAAATATCCTTGCATAAGTGCGGCAACCAAAACTGCACACAGTACTCCAGCTGCGGCCTCACCAGTGCCCTGTACAGTTGCAGCAAGACCTCCCTACTTTTTATATTCAATCCCCCTCGCTATGAAGGCCAGCATCCCATTCGCCTTCCTGACCACCTGCTGCACCTGCAGGCTGGGTTTTTGCAACTCATGCACAAGGACCCCGAGGTCCCTCTGCACCGTAGCATGCTGCAGTTTTTCGCCATGTAAGTAGTAGTCCTTCCTACCATTATTCCTACCAAAGTGGACAACTTCACACTTGCCAACATTAAATTCGATTTGCCAGTTCCTGGGCCATTGGCCCAGCCTATCTAGATCCCTCTGCAGACTTTCCACACCCTCCGCACAATTTGCCATTCCACCAATCTTGGTGTCATCAGCAAATTTCGACACCATACATCATCTATATAAATGGTAAATAGCTGAGGCCCCAGCACCGATCCCTGGGGCACTCCACTAGTCACCAACCGCCAATCCGAATAGCCCCCATTGACCCCCAATCTCTGCCTCCTATTTGACAGCCAATCCCCTATCCACGCTAACACCCTACCCCCAACTCCATGCCCCCAACCTTCTGTAACAACCTCTTGTGCGGCACCTTATCAAACGCCTTCTGAAAATCAAGAAACACCACATCTACCGGTTTTCCTCTATCCACCGCACTAGACACATCCTCATAGAATTCCAATAAATTTGTCAGACACGACTTCCCCTTAACAAAACCGTGCTGCGTCTGCTCTATCAAACAATTCTCCTCAAGATGCCTCGCTATTTTCTCCTTGATTACGGATTCAAGCATTTTACCTACAACAGATGTTAAACTAACCAGCATATAATTCCCTGCCTTTTGCCTGCAACCCTTCTTAAACAACGGCGTAACATTAGCCATTTTCCAATCTTCCGGCACTTCCCCAGAATCCAGCGAGGTTTGGAAAATAATCATCACGGCACCCACTATCACCTCTGCCATTTCTTTCAGAACCCTTAGATGCATTCCATCCGGTCCTGGGGACTTGTCCACAATCAGCCCCTCCAGTCTGTCGAGCACTGCCTCTCTGGTAACAGTAATGTCATTCAGGCCCTCTACTCCTACCATCTTCCCATCGCTAACACCTGGCAAACTATTCACGTCCTCCTCCGTGAAGACCGAAACAAAAAAGTTATTCAGGGTCTCAGCCATTTCCCCATCCCCTACCACTAAGTCCCGCCTCTCATCCTTTAAGGGTCCAACGTTCACCCTAGCCAGCCTCTTCCTTTTTATATATTTATAAAAACTCTTACTATCCTTTTTTATATTTAGCGCTAGCCCAGCTTCATAGTTTATCCTACCTTTCTTTATCAACTTCTTCGTCATTTTTTGTTGATATTTAAACCTCTCCCAGTCCTCTTCTCACCCACTACTCTTAGCTACTCTAAACGCATCCACTTTTAATTTAATACTCTCCTTTACCTCCTTCGTTATCCACGGCTGATTATCTCTCCTCCTACGATCCTTTTTAACCATCAGAATAAATTTCTGCTGAGCACCAAGAAAGATCTCCTTAAAGATCCTCCACTGTTCCTCAGCAGACCTACCTTCCAAGGTGCTCCCCCAGTCAACATTTGCCAATTCCTCTCTCATCCTATCATACAAAGGACACATGTCCGGGAACCCACTTTCTCCTCCTCCATCTGCATCAGAAACTCCACCATACAATGATCACTCTTCCCAAGAGGATCCTTCACCACAAGGTCCCTAATTCTACCTGCCTCATTACATAACACCAGATCCAAGATAGCTCGCTCCCTCGTCGGCTCCAACACACACTGTTCAAGGAAACTATCCCAGCAGCATTCCAAGAACTCTTCCTCAAGCCCACCTCGTCCAACATGGGTCGACCAAATAATATGTAGATTGAAATCCCCCATAATTATCTCCGTTCCGTTTCTGCACGCTGCGTTTATTTGCGCGTTAATAGCCCGCCCCACCTCCAGATCATTATTTGGGGGCCTATAGACGACACCCACCAGCGTCTTCCTCCCTTTGCTGTTCCTAATCTCCACCCACAACGATTCCACCTTCTGCTCTTTGGCTCCTATATCTTCCCTTACTACCACCCTGATGCTATTCTTAATCAGCAGAGCAAGGCCCCCCCCCCCTCCCTTTTCCTCCCACCTATTCTTCCTAAACACTTGATACCCCTGTACATTCAGCTCCCATTCCCTGTCACCTTGCAGCCATGTCTCTGTAATGGCCACAATTACATTCTATGGGAGTGAATTCCATACGTTTGGGTGGAGAAATTTTTCCTCACCTCAGTTTTAAAAGGTTCACACCTTATCTTCAAACTATGATCCCTAGTTCTGGACTCCCTCACCATTAGGAACAGTGTTTCTGAATCTACCCTGTCTAGCCCTGTTAGAATTTTCTAAGTTTCTGTCAGATCCCCCTCATTCTTCTAAATTCCAGTTCATATAATCCTAACCGACTTAGTCTCTATGACAGACCTGCCATCCCATGAATCAGCCTGGTAAACATCTGCTGTATTCCCTGTGTAGCAGGGACATCCTTCCTCAGATAAGGACACCAAAACTGCATACAGTACCCCAGGTGTGGCCTCGCCAATGCTCTATACAAATGCAGCAAAACATCCATATTCCAAGAGTCAAATCCTGTCACTATGAAGGCCAACATGTCATTTGCCTTCTTTACTGTCTGCTGTACCTGCGTGCTTACATTTAGTGACCGATGCATGAGGACAACAAGGTCTCACTGAGTACCCATTTCTCTCGATTTATACCCATTTGAGTAATAATCTGTTTTCCAATTATTGCTACCAAAGTGGATAACCTCACATTTATCCACATTATACTGCATCTGCCATGCAGATGCCCACACATTCAGCCTATCCAAATCACACTGAAGCATCTTTACATCCTCCTCACAGGTCATCCTCCCACCCAACTTCATATCATCTGCAAATTTGTAGATAATACATTCAGTTCCCTCTTCCAAATCATGAATATATAATGTAAACAATTGGAGTCCCAGCACAGATCCCTGCGGAACCCCACTAATCACTGACTGCAAATCTGAAAAAGACCCATTGTGCCAACTCTTTGCTTCCCATCTGCTCACCAGCTTTCTATCCATCTCAAGACATTACCTGCAATCCCATTTTTATATAGAAGTCTGTTATGTGAGATCTTGTTGAATACCCTCTGAAAGGCAAAATAAACCACATCCACTGGTTCTCCTCAGTCAACTCTACTAGTTACATCCTCAAAAAAATTCTAAAAGATTCGTCAAGCATGATTCCCATTTTGTAAATCTATGCTGACTTTGTCTGATTATACCACTGCCTTCCAAATGCTGAGTTATGAAATCCTTAATAAGACTCTAGCAACTTCCTCTGTACTGACGTTAGGCTCACTTGTCTAATGTTCCCAGTTTTCTTTCTACCTCCCTTTTTGAAGAGTACGCTTACATTAGTTATGCTCCAATCTGTCGGAGCCAGTCCAGAGTCCAAAGAAGTTTGGAAAATAACCACCAGTGAATCTACTATTTCCAGGTCCACTTCATGAAGTACTCTTGGATGAAGTTCATCAAGACCTGGAGATTTATCTACCTTGAATCCCATTAATTTCTCCAAAACCATTTCTCTACTAATGCTGATTTCCTTCAGCTCCTCAATAAAATTTGCTTCTCTCAGAACTCTTGGTACATTATTCTTGTCTTCCTTTGTGAAGACTGAAACAAAGCATGAATCTAATTCCTCAGCCATTTCTTTACTCCCCGTTATGAATTCTCCCGTTTCTGACTGTAAGGGGCCTAGATTAGATTTTGTCAATCTTCTTTTCTTTACCTACCTACTCATTAATACTCACTACATAGTAGCTTGCGTTTGTAGAAGCTCAGTACTTCATTGACAATTAAAGCGTTTTAGGACATCCTGAGGTCACGAAAATTGCTAATCTTTTATTCAGCTTCATATACCCTGATGAGCCCAGATGCAATTTCTGTCAGACTCTTTCTTTTAGCTTATTGTTGTCTCCCTTAAATCCCAAAGTCTATGTTAAAAATTGAGATTTCCTGTAGATACCTTCTCAGATTCAAAAGCTTCTATAAAAGTACCTTTGTAAGAATTAACTCTTCCGCTCCATGTTTACTTGTATAATAGTGTAACTCAAGGTTATAAGAATAGTATCCCATCGTGACAAAGCCTTGAGTGTTTCTTTAGTGAGTTCATATTTCAGTAATCACGGCAGAGGAGGATCTAGTAAATGTTTGATGAGGGATGCCAGATATGAATTGTTTCACTAAGTGAACACGCAGTAAAGCAATCATGCTCAGAATCAGTTAATTCAGTCCGTACAGTTAAATCTCACTTTTGCACATTTTAATTCACATTCATCTCACTGATATGCATTAACAACCACCTGCATTTATGTCACACAAGATCATCCCAGAAGCACCTGAAAATCATAAACCTCATGTAGGATTTCTTGCCACATTGTGCAGCTGGGTTACTTCAGTATTACAAAGAGGAAATTGATCAGTGCTTTTTTCCATTTATAGGCATTGTGCCCACTTTTCAAAAATAAAATCAGTACACAGCTTACAAGTAAATTTAGCCCTCCTGTACACTATGTTGGATAGATCTCAATTGGAATCTGGTCAGAGATGGGCTACAATGCTGTAGGCTTAAGATTTGTCCTTTGTTTCCTTTGAGCAGAAAGCTGAATTACATTGTGATTTACAACTACAGTTACTTAATTTACACAGTGAATTGATCACCATTGTAAAGCTACTTGTAAGTAAATGTGGGCTAAAAACTGCTTTTATTTGCGTATTAAACTTTTTTTACTTTAAGATGGATTTACTCATGTGTTGTTACGAGATAGGTTGAGTTTTTAAAAATGCTTATGGTCTTTGTTCTCTGCTGAAGAAATTGATTTCAGCCAACAAAGAGGTGCTACAATTAGTTTCAATATATTGCCATTAACTGAGGATGGGAAATACTAGTCATTTTCCTTATTCCTGATCATTGTCCAGAGATGACCTCTGGAAAATGCATGAGTGCACGTATTGGCTGACTAGAGGATTGAACATGCACTGTTTCTGGTCACATAATAAGGACAATTTAGATGTGAACAGAGGAAAGCCGTCAAGGCCTTTGAAATTGTAACCCAGTAAGGAATTAGCACGTTTAGAGGAGGGGAAGATAACATAGTGGGTAGGGACAGATCCCGAAAACTCTGATTTGTAGCAGTTAAAACACATTCCATGTACTAGCCTTTGTCCTGAGTTCATATGAAAAATCTGAATAGTACTCTTAAGCTAATTTTTGTTTAGGAACCTGAAATTGCTGGGGAAGTGTGTTATGACCTGCTGGATATAAGCTATATTATACATTCGTACCAGAGCCTCCATGAAGTCATATGTTTGCCAATGTAGCAACAGTTATTTAGGAAGCTTTTTGGTATGTCTGATATTCCTGTACAGCTGGCTTTCTTTTGCCCTCTGTCTGTGACTCTGCTAATTCACCACGAGGGCTTTGGTTCTATACAAGGCAACTGCAGCAGCTGGTTCACAGTGGGGGGGCCGGCTGCTTAGCTGAGGAGGACTGACTTCATTCTCAGTCTGAAATAACACAGCTGCTAACAGTATGGTGGCTTTCCTCTGCAATATATAGCCTGCCTAATTATACAGGAAGCCACTTTGTAGTTTTTAATAACTCACTAGTGTAGGTCAAAATTCTTGGACTTCATCTGGAGAAATGCAGTTGCAACTTACTTAAAGTACAGGAAAGGTCCATAATGTGTTTTCACCTTGACTGCGAACAAGAGGTGTTGCTGAACCTGATTATTGAACATTTTCTTTATTCATTTCCATTTTAAATCTAAGATTATGACTATTGTGTTGAATTTTGCGCGTCATTTGCATTAACAGTAATTTTAAATTAGCTAAATTCACTGAAACAAAACCAAAATGGATACTGGAAAAGGTAAAGAATGAAGATGTACGAGCTTGTGTTCCTGATGTTCTACTTAATTCAGGCATACCAGAAGAGATTGGTATACTGGGAAAATTCACAGTGTCCACATACTATTATATCTGAGACTGCACAGAAAATAAGATATTTGATATTCCATGCTTTATATATTCAGTGGTCTCCAGCTGCAGGGTGTAAAGGGCAATCTTCCATTTATGCAAATATGTTGCTACTTCAGTTTCACAGGACACATAGGTAGGATATCGGATTGTCCCTGCAATCCTCAGTGTCAGTTCATAGTGGCTGTGTGAGAGAGATGCCTGGCCAGGCTATAAGGTGCTTAACACAAATAAAGGGATTGATAAGGTTTATCAAAAACAATTCTTCTTCTCAATTGAAGAATACAGAGTTAAGGAACTTAATTTTAAAAATAGAGCTAACCTGACTAAAAGTGAATCCAGGAAATAATTTTCCAGGAGAGAATCCAGAAAATTGGCTTGTGATAATGTGAAATGTAGTGCTGCAAAAAGTCACATGTGGAATAAATTGTATATTTAAAAGCAATATAGATAATTATCCTGGAGGTAAAAATATTAAGTTGCGGGGAAAGGGCAAATAATTGTGATTAGACAGAACAGCATGGTTAAACAAGATGGTAGCTCAGGTTCAATAGGCTAAATGACCTAAACCCTATATTCCTATGTTTAACCAACTATACAATTTGATATGATAGAGGTTGAATGACTTGAAAACTTCCAAGAAATGGGAGATTAAAATAAACTACATTTAGTTAGACCCTTCTAAATGGATAAACGCATCTTATAAATGATTTTGGAACAGGTGACAAATATAGTTGAAGAATATGGTTATCTGAATTTAATAGTGTGGAGAAAGTTAGAACGTAACCAGTGACGTTTTGCATCGGATGTAATGTGACCATTAGTAACAAGCTGTAAGGGTCAGCTGACATAGTAAACCATGGAACCTATTACAAAAGGATATGATGGTCAGCTGATTCACTATAAATAAGAACTTTTGGGAATTGTGGGGAGTTTGGATTGGCTGTGGGTGAGGCCCCAACCTTGAAGTTATGAAGTTTCTTTATTAAACCCTTTCTTTGATTTATAAGTTGGAGTAAGTTTTGTTATATGTTTATTGTCTGCATTTGAAGAGTTCCTTTTGGAGAGTTCCTTTTGAAGAAACAACGAATATGGTTTACATGGATGTTAGCGAGGCTTTTGACAAGATGCCACACAGCAGGTTGGTCAAATAAGTAAAACCCTTGTGATCCAAGGAAGTGTAGTAAATTGGATCTAAAATTGGCCTGGTGGCGAGAAATAAACTATTATTTGTGATAGTAAGACTGTTACCAGTGAGGTTCAGCAGGGCTTGGTGAATGATATCTTGCTTTCTGTCATTTATACCAATAGTTAGACTCAAATATAGGGGGAATGATAAAGTAGTTAGTAGATGAAAAATTGATTGTGCGGTTGACAAAAGGGAAGAAACGAAGGCCTGGTCATTTGGGCAGATAAATAAAAACTGGAATTCAATCCGAGAAGCATGAGGTATTGGATTTTGGAACGTGCAACAACACAAGGGAATACACTATAACGGAGGATACAGAGTAATGTGGAGAAACAGAGTTCTTGAAGTGCACGTCCATCAATCGTTAAAGGTAGCAGGACAAGATGTCAGGTAAGGTGGTCAAGAAGGTACATGGCATTTTCTCCGTTATTACTTGAGGTATGATCGGAAGATCTGTGCTGAAACTGTATAAAACATCTTCTTCTTCTGATGACTATACAGTGAATATGGAGTGAAATTATAATGTGTGGGCCTAGGTGAAAACTAAATCACTCTATGTCCAGTGGTCCTATGGCCTATTAACACTTGCTATCTGCTCTGAATAATGTGACACATCTCATAAAAGTCACCTCACAAAAGAGACTGAAGAATGTGATGGAATGTGTATATTTTCCATATACACACTGTTATGAAATGTATTTTTCAATTGAAATTTCAATTAGAAGTGAATTGGGAGAAAATAACCTTTCTAAGTGTAGGGCGCTGTACCTGAAATAGCAGCAGCACAGTGACACATTGGTTAGCACTGCTGCCTCACAGCGCCAGGGACCTGGGTTCAATTCCTGGCTTGGGTCACTTTCTGTGTGGAGTTTGCACGTTCTCTCATGTCTGCGTGGGTTTCCTCCGGGTGCTTCAGTTTCTCCCACACAGTCTGAAAGACATGCTGGTTAGGTGCTGTGACCCAAACAGGCGCTGGAGTGTGGTGACCAGGGGAATTTCACAGTAACTTTATTGTAGTGTTAATGTACGTCTTGCTTGTGACTAATAAATAAACTTTACTTTAAACTTTACATTTTGGACTAGAATAAAATTATTTTTATTAAACTTATGGCAGCACGGTGACACAGTGGTTAGTACTGCTGCCATGACCTGTGTTCAATTCTGGCTTTGGGTGACTGTGTGGAGTTTGCACATTCTCCCAGTGTCTGCATGGTTTTCCTCCAGGTGTTCCAGTTTTCTCCCACAGTCCAAAGATATGCATGCGGGTTAGGTTGATTGGCCATGCCCCTTAGTGTCAGGGGGAATTAGCAGGCTAAATATACGTGGGGTTACAGGGATAGAGCCTGCGTGGGATTGTTATCAGTGCAGACTCAATGAGCCAAATGGCCTTTTTCTGCACTGTAGGGATTCTATGGTTCTACAAAAATTCAATTTTCAGTCTAGAATAATGTACAAACTTCAAAACCACTGCTAATTTTGTTTATTCAAGCACTTATTTCAAAATTACATTCAAATCTGGCAAGCATACAATCCTAGCGTTGGGATTGTAGCCTGGAAATTATATTGGATCCTTATTTTGGTTGGCTATGTTTTAACATTTCTTAAATTTATGCTGATATACTTACAAAACATTATTGCCCCATATGGTTAGGCTTTTTCATGTTACAGAATTGTAAAGCATGGGTTCACTATTGTCAGTTTTTTATCACTTGTATGCAAAATAACAATCTCAGGCAAAAATGAGTTATTATGTTGATGTGGACACAAATTGCACACTGCCTCATCTCTCAGTTGTTAGATGTAGAATGGCATCTGTCAAAAAATGAGCGCAAGTTGAGTTCCTTGATGGTGTGCCTGACATCTGGCAGCTTGCTTGTATGGCTGGTTTTCCCAGATGCATTATCGCTGAGTCGGATGAGAGGTACTCAACTGTTTTTGATGTTTCTTCACCAGCAGGGCTGGAAACTTGAAGTTCAGGAAGTCAGTGTTTACATGGAAGCTAGGTTGGTGCTGCTTGTAATGATGCATAGGTTAGTTTCAACTCTTGTAAAACAAAAACTGAGAATTCTATAAAATTAGAAAAACATCTGTATATTGGAGTGGTTGCACAGAAGATTTTTGTTTTTGCTATTTTGCTTTGCTTCTATCGTATGGAAATTGAGATTTTGCTCTCTTGAGGTGTTTCTGTGCCCCCCCTCCCCAAGTTTGAGCTAAAATTCATATTTCAGTATCATTTACTGAACATAGATCTGGCTTAAACAATGATTGTGAGATCAAGCAACAGAAGTGTTTTTCAGTTAATCCATGAATCCATAGTTTCATTTGCCCTGCGTATTTTAAAAAATATCATTTAAATTTTTAAATCTGAGAATAAAGTTCATACTTATTAGAAAGAAACTATATTGCTACAGAAATGTCAAGCTCCTGTAGCAGTACTCACACAATCAGACTTTGTATTGTTTCCAGACACAGATTGCAGTCATGCAGCCTGTTTCCAAATTCTGCTAAAGCTGCTTTCAACAACTGAATTGATTGTGCTGGTGATGTAAGGCGAATATGCCCTCCTCATTCCGTGGGAGGAACTAGTCCCCAAAAGCCAGGCCTGAGATCAGAAACTCACTATGTGGAATTTCAGAAATGGAAATTAAGTAAAGCTGTCCACACCCCTAACTCAGTACATTAATGTACTGATGTAATGCACTGTGGCACCCAGAGGGTTTTGCATCAGTCATATAAAAAAGCACAATTACGAAGCATTGCGAAATTGCAATATCTGACACCCCTAACCAAAATGTTTTTGCCAACCACAACTTGCATTTTCAATTATATACCCATAGAGGGATTTGAAAACAAGGATGAGAATTTTACTTCACCGGGAAAAACGTAGGGCAAATTGCGCAGGGCTCATGCATGAATCAGACTCATACAAGTTCAGATATGAATCCAGAGTTTTGGATAATCTCAACTTTAACTAGGGTGGAAGAGGGGAGGCAGTCCAGGACTGTGCTTAAGTAGTCAAATCTAAAGGTCCCAAAGGCATTGATGAAGGTTTCAACAGATGTGTTGAGGAGAAGCAGAGTTAGACAGTATTGCAAAGGCTTTCTTACTGATAGTTTGGATATGTGGTTATAAGCTCATCTCAGTCAAGGAGAACATCAAAGATCTCTCACAGTCTGGTTCAGCATCAAGCAGTTGCCAGGGAGATAGATAGAGTTGATGATGAGGGAACAGAACAGGAACTGAAGACAATGCCTTTGGTCTTCCCCGTGTTTAGTTTGAGGAAATTTATGCTCGTACTGTACATGTCAGGTAAGCAGCCTGAGAAGTCAGAGGCAGTGAAGGGTTGAGGGAAGTAGAGGTGAAATAGAGCTGGATGGCATCAGCTTGCACGTGGAATGTAAATTGCTCATGAAAAATGGACTACCAACAAGGACATAACTTACAAGTTAATGAGGTATCCATGTGTAACCTTTTTCAACTTAATAGAACAAAATTATTTCTTTTTTTGGGCTGTATTTTTGAGGTCAAGAACAGAGGTGGACACTGGAGCTAAAAAATATGAATACCATGCCAGTTTCCTCACCCCCGTCCCGTTCCCAACATCAGCTATTTTTACCTAGGCAGGATCGGAGTTGGCAGGACTACTTACCCCCAAGAGACAAGTAATTATTTAGAGTCTTGTTAGCCACAGTTAAGGCAGGCTGACTGAAGTCCTGAGAGGGCAGCTTAACTGCCTGAAAGCAGTGATCCATGAGCAAGACAGGGTGCCAGTGCTCCAGGCAGGCCTACAGATCCTGCCTCCCTGCCTGCATATGTGCATGTGCAGGTGCAGCCACAGAACACCCTGTTGGAATTTCTTCACCCTTCATAGTTATAGCCTGACTGCTGAATCTTTTTTTTAATCTAACGTTGCAAAATACTTGTGAGAGGCACTTCCATGTTGAAGCACCCTCTCAAATTGTTCACCCACCATTGGAGGTTGCCATTCCTCTCAAGCGAGAGAACCTCTGGCCATCAGGCTCTAAGAGGGATGAATTCAGAACCTGAAAAAGTCCAAACTCCTGATCCTGCTTGTGAAGGGAAAATTCAGCCAATGGAAATATATAGTTAGAATCAATAGGACAGGATCACATGCCTCTCATAGAAGCAAATGAATATTGTCCCCAATTAATTTGAATGAAAGGAAATCAGGTGAGTTCTGCAACTGCAACACGTTCATTCTACTGCACCAGATTTTAATTTCATTCTTTTGCCCAAGTGATACTTAAGGCCTTGGCAATGAAAACACAACTATACCTGTTTTTAAAACTGACTGCTGTTATTTGAGATTGGTACACAAAGTTATTTTATCTTTGTGGTCAGGGGAATTCATTACACTGAACTGTCTAGAGAACATTACATTTTAGAATCATTTAAGTATTTTATATGTCAAATACTGTTGTTGTAATCATTTGCTTTGTGTTTTCCAGTACAGGTGTAGTTAATTTACTTGTAATTAAACTTGATCATTAGCTTTTGCCTGAATACACTGACTGTATTTTTCCAAATTTATTTTCAAAATGGATAGGAAAGTATGGTTTGCATCCCAAATAATCTTTGGTGCAAAGTGCTGTTGTAAAAAACATAAGAGCTTTCTGGCACACTCTCCCATTCACGTCATTCATACTGCTACAAGTTCCAGTTCATTAGAGATGTGGATTTGCTGAGTGCTAACTGCCTTTTGAAGTGAACCGAGGTTAATAGTGTTGGGAAAAAACTGAATTAGAACACCAAGTGTAACATAATAGTAAAAGATAATGAGGTCGTATAGTTTAATGACTGTTAACAAGTTAATATGTATGAAGTATCCATGTTAGGTAGTGGGTTATGTTAGACTTCTTCCAGTTTCACTTTGAAAGTCTGTAATAAGCAAAAAATTGTTCCAATTATTAAAATAATATTGCCCTTAGTAATTGTTGACATCACGTTGTGCCATTCCTTTGAAGTTCAGCGGGTGAAAAGTGCAGAGTTGTAATAATTGCTGTGTCTTGAATAACTGCCAATTCTAACATGAGGTAAATGTGCAGTAACAGTATTTAGTTAAGTGGAGTAGTTTTTATCCCTTTTTCATTTGCCATGCCATTTTCCTGACACTTTGCTGCATTTTTGAAGAATTTTCACATTGCTGTTACACTCTCTCAATACTCATTTCCTCTTTTTCTATTAGTTCTTCTATTTTAGACTTTCAATTCTCACTAGTGTGTAGTTCTTGGAACACCGAAAACACGATACCACAAGAACAGGAGTATGATAATCAGGCTGTGGGCATGTCCTGTAGTTAAATCAGATGATGGTTGATCTATACCTGAGTTGCATTCAGTTTATCTCCCTATCCCTGGATACCCTTCCTGAAAAGGTATATCAAAATCTTTAAAATTTTAAATGATTCAGCACTTATGGTCTTTTGAGGGTGGGAGTTTCAGACTTCCAGCATCTTTTATTCCCACTCAACACCAACATCCACACAAGTGCACTTGCGATTAACATTCAGGAGCAAGAACACTGCTCATTATCCATTCTTTAAATCACTATCCAAAATGAGATTAGCAAACTCAGGGTAGATGGGATCAAACCTAGAACTTCCACATCTGCTTTTCTCAAGTCACTTGCCTTTTTATCCAACTAAGTTATTGATAGAACTTCCAACAAGGAATTGGGTATTGCAAGCATTACTTAGATTTTAATATTTTTATTCCGCTTTTTCATACACCAGATTGGAAACTTTTACAAATCTTTATGATATAATGATTTAATGGAAGCATCACAGAAGGGAACTCTTGCATGCTTTTCTATTTGTTTATCTGATAGTAATGTACATTTTTTTTAAAACAAAAGTTTATTTTATTAGAAGATCCTGGCCATAAAAATTGCTGCTTAATTTTTAAGGGCAGCTTTGTTTATGCTTTTCAAGATTCACTTTGGGCACTGAGTGTCGTAAATAAGGAATGTGACTTGTGAATTAAAGCTCTGTGTACCTGATGTGCCAAATCTCCAATCTCTTCTTCTGGTAATCTAGACAATTAGGAGTTGTTTTCACTTGCCTTCAAGGCATTCTTCTGTTTTTGAGGAAACTAATAAATGCTGATCTTTGACAGCCTGTGGTTTCACTTTTGCAAACAACTTCAAAGAGGGAGTTAAACCATAGAGTATCATTGAGGTTTAGACTCTATCAACATTGCAGTTAGGATCATCAAAGGGTGGCACTGTGGCACAGTGCTTAGCAGTGCTGCCTCACGGTGCCGGGGACCCAGGTCACTGTCTTTGCAGAGTCTGCATGTTCTCCCTGTGTCTACGTGGGTTTCTTCCAGGTGCTCTGGGTTCCTCCCACAGTCCAAAAGATGTGCTGGTTAGGTGCATTGGCCATGCTAAATTCTCCCTCAGTGTACCCAAACAGACACAGGAGTGTGTTGACTCGGGCATTTTCACAGTAACTTCATTTGAGTAAGCCTACTTGTGATACTTATAAATCAGTGGGCTGTTTGAGATGCATTCAACTGTGAGGGAAAATAAAATTAAACACAGGTGGCTGGAGGATGATTGAAATCCATTGAGCTGGCAGCTGATTCTTTTACAAGGCACTGCATGTTGAATTTGAAAGCGGATCAAAGACTTCAAGTCTTCAACTTGAACTGTGCTTCAACTGTTTACTGTTCTGGTCACCCTATTATAGAAAGGATATTATTAAATTAAAAAGCGTGCAGAAAAGATTTACTAGGATGCTACCGGGACTTAATGGTTTAAGTTATAAGGAGAGGCTGGATAGACTGGGACTTTTTTCGAGCGTAGAAGACTGAGGGGTGATCTTATAGAAGTCTATAAAGTAATGAGGGACACAGATCAGCTAGATAGTCAATATCTTTTCCCAAAGGTAGGGGAGTCTAAAACTAGAGGTCATAGGTTTAAGGTGAGAGGGGAGAGATACAGAAGTGTCCAGAGGGGCAATTTTTTCACCATACAGGGTGGTGAGTGTCTGGAACAAGCTGCCAGAGGAGGAGTAGAGGTGGGTACAATTTTGTCTCTTACAAAGCATTTAGATAGTTACATGGGTAAGATGGGTATAGAAGGATATGGGCCAAATGCAGGCAATTGGGATTAACTCAGGGGTTTTAAAAAAGGGCAGCATGGACAAGTTGGGCTGAAGGAGAGCCTGTTTCCATGCTGTAAACCACTATGACTCTAAGTGCAGTGGAGTGGATTTCAACAATTTCAGTTTGCTGGGAAGCCTCAGCAACTCCAAATCAAAACTGTGTGCTTGTATTGGCGCTGAGTGCACAGCTGTGCAGACTGAAACCCGCCCGCACTCCGGCGAAATTGACATCTCTTCTCGGTCAGAAAGCTTCAAAGGGGTCTGTTCTCACCTGCAGCTTCTGATAAGGAGAAGGAAAATTCTCTGTTGCCAAATGGATTACTGCAATGATTTCAAATCCTGCCAGGTGACCGGGGGCATGGTTAAAATGAGCTGGCCACTTCAGAATTTGCACAGCTGACAGGCAGGAATACAGATATAGATCACAGGGCTGCCTGTAGTTTTCATGCCAGGGTGAGTTTCCAGTCTGCCTGGGCTGGAGGGATCTGTCCAGGCACAACATCCCCATTCCAGCACAGCATGGCAAGACCAACTCCTTGCCCCCAGCCTGAGCCTACCCAATTCTCAGGACCCTTGAAGGACCCATCCTTTGAAACCTGACAGCAGCTGAGGGGCAAATAGCCACTGGACCTACCTCCTGGGGCCCCCTCAAGGCCCAAGGTGCCATGCCATGGTGTTGGTGCCAGGGGCAGTGCACTGTTGGCAAAAATGTGTGGCCTAAAGGGAGGCTGAGTGGGTTGGTCTGAGAGGAGGGGAATGCTGGGTGGGGCTATGGGAGGGAAGGGGGCTGTGAAGGAGGGTCTGAAGGAGAAGAAGGATGTGGGGGTGTGGGGATCAGAGGGGACAGGAGGCCTGAGTGGAGGAATGGGTTGGATAAACCTCATGCCAAATCAGCTTTGAGTGTGGTGGTGGTGGAATGGATACCTGTCATTGTTGAGGGGTTGGTGATGCTTTCTCAACCCTCAAGGTCCACTCTTGTGAGGACTTGTACCAAAGCCCACCTGGTGCAGATCCCACTGGACAGGCAGGTGGATAGTGAGAACTATTTGAAAAATGCCTCAAACCCGCTAACTGTGTTTGAAGTTGAAAATTTGAATATGTATTAAAACTGTGTGGGGGAATTGCAAAGCAAATGTCAGAATTCACCATGTTCCTATCTTCTGCCCTGATTCTTTCGTGTTACACCTTCACCAAAAAAAAGTGCCAGTTTTACTGAACTGTGACTTTTGTGCTGACTGGCTGCTATTGGTCTGTAAAGATTTGTCTTTGACCCCGCCACCCCCAAATAAATGTTTGCCCTCATAAAATCTTGAAATTTCCTTGTTAGTTTTTTCACTAAATCTAATGAGTGATCTGTAAAATGAGGCCTGTTGCAAACTGCAACTCCATGCTTGATCCACATTATAAATTATTTTGAAATCTGACAGGTGACCTTGCTCCTCATTACTGTGCTTCTGTTTTGGCAAAGTGTTTTCAATTCTGTATGTGTCATAGATGTTCAAATCAAATATCTCATGCACCTGATAGCTGGAATAGCATTTACAAATACTGGGTGAGTCCTCAGTTGGAGTCATATAGATTAATCAATAAAAGGCAACAAGGTCAGATACTGCAGTTAACCCGGTCTTATCAACATCAAACATGTAATGGCATGGACTTGTTGGAGCTGGCAGTTTTCAGAAAACCAGTTGAAATATGGAATATAGGACAAGGCTTTCTGAGTGTAGCTCTAAGGAATTCTCTATTTACAGTGACATTTGTGTGTCCACATGTATTATTTTGTACACCACATTCATTTCCAAGGCCACCACCATCACCTCATTTCAAGGACCCAACACATTGCTCGTTTATAGATTGTAGATCAAATTTTGCTCATGTTGAAATTAATTGGATAATTTAATACTGTTGTGTAAAATTCATACTGTATTGAGGGTGCTGTTGATGCCACACATGTAGTACCATCACTATCAATGGCACTGTCTCTAACAAAACAGCTGTTTCTCTCTGCTGGGTCTTTTGGTTCTCTCCTTATCTGTGTATACATGTAATTGGATTTCAGTCGCATGCATATCTGCAGATTTGTACAGAACCGGTCCTGGGTTCAGAAGCTTCAGCATCTTTTGATCCTTTCCAGGATATCATTTTACATTCACTTTATGATTCCTCACATTGGCATAAAACTGGGTCCTAACTGGTCTTAATTGATCTGGTTGCAAACCAAAAGATGCAGAGTCTTCTAGGCCTGCATCAAAGCTCTGTCCTGCTGGAAACCTAAACTATGTATAAAATGTTGCATCTTTAAAGGTTGCCTGTCTTGGCATGTTTACTAATTTTTAAAAAATATATTTTCTAAAAATGTCCATACAGCCAGACTTATGCAATCTGAAGGTTTCTGTTGACTTTCCATGAAGCCGACAACCTGTTCTGGTCCCCCCATGCCAACACTATAATTAAGAAAGCCCACCAATGCCTCTTCTTCCTCAGAAGGCTAAGGAAATTTGGCATGTCATCAAAAATTCTCACCAACTTTTACAGGTGCACTAAAGAAAGCATTTTCTCGTTGTATCACAGCTTGGGATAGCTCCTGCTCTGCCTAAATCTGCAAGGAACTACAAAAGGTTGTGAATGTAGCCCAATCCATCACGCAAACCAACCTCCCATCCATTGACTCTGTCTACACTTCTCGTTGCCTTGGCAAAGCAGCCAGTATAATTAAGGACCCCATGTCATCCTGGACATTCTTTCTTCCACTGAGAAAAAGATACAAAAGTCTGAGGTCACTAACCAACTGACTCAAGAACAGTTTCTTCCCTGCTGCTGTCAGACTTTTGTATGGCCTTACCTTGCATTAACTTGATCTTTCTCTGCACCCTAGCTCTGACTGTAACACAACATTCGGCACTCTCTCCTTTCCTTCTCTATGAATGGCATGCTTTGTAAAGCGCGCAAGAAACAATACTTTTCACTGTATGTTAATACATGTGACAATAATAAATCAAATTAAAATCAAAAGTGTGAGGTCATGCACTTTGGTAGAGGGAATCAAAAGGCAGAGTGCTATCTAAGTAGAGAGAGATGAGTAAAGTATAGCAGATGAGTAAAATATAGAGGGAGCTAGGTGTTCTAGTGAATGAATCACAAAAAGCTAGCAGGCACATCCAACAACTAGTTAAGAAGGCATACTGCACTTTGGCCTTTATTGCAAAGGGTTGGAATTTAAAAATAAGGAGAATTTGTTGCAATTGCATAGGGTGTTGGTGAGGTCTCATCTGGAATACTGCATGCAGTTTTGGTCCCCTTAACTAAAAAAATTATATAGTAACGTTGAAGACCATCCAAAGGAGATTAACCAGACTAATTAATGGGATGAGAGAGTTGTCCTATCAAGAGAGATTAAATAGTCAGTGTCTGTATTCCATGGCGTTTAGAAAGGTGAGGGGTGATCTTATTCAAATATATGAGATCCTGAGGGGGCTTGACAGGGTGGATAATGAGATGTTTTTGCTAGTGAGAGAATCTTGAACAAGGGGACGTAGCAACAAAGATAAGTGGGCAGTATTTTGAAACAGGTGTGTAGAAATTTCTTCTTGGCAAAAGTGGTGAATCTTTGGAATTTTCTGCCTCAGAGAGTAGTGGAGGCTGGATCATTCGAGGTATTTAATTGGAGGTGGATAAATATTTGATAGATTGAAGAATAGAAGGCTATGGGGAAATGGTACAGATCAGCCATGATCATATTGAGTGGCTGGGCAGAATTGAAGGGCCTGGTGGTCTACTACTGCTTCTATTATTTTTTGTGTTCTTGACTAAATGTCAGTTGACACTACGAACATGCTTGCATTTGTTGAAAATAAAGTAACTGTTTCATATTTCAACTTTCTATACAAATGCTTTTGTTAAAAATAGCTTGTTTTAAAAGTCAAGTGGTTAAAAAGGATTCACTTTTGCATACCTTTTTGGTATTTTATGACACTTTAAATGACTTTTTCCTGGAGCTGATGGAGAATTTACTGAGTCAGATGTTTTTATTCAGTAGTGCCTTCCACAACTACAGATGTCCGAAAGTGCTTCACAGCCAGTGAAGTTCTTTTGGAGTGCAGTCACTGTTGTCAGATAGGCAGTGTAGCCAGATAATTTATACACAGCAAATCCCACAGCAATAATGAATAGATGATATGTTATTATGTGATGTTGACTGAAGGATAGATGTTTGCCAGGTTACCAGGGATTACTCCCCAACTCTTTGAAATAGTGTCATGGAATCCGTTTACATCCACCTGAGAGGCAGGGCTTCATCTTATCTGAAACATGGTCAGTAGTCCGCCAGTCACTCAGTACTGTACAAGAACGTCGGCCTCAATTTTCGGGCTTAAGTGGGAATTGAACTAGGAGCTTTGCAATTCAAAGTGCATTTGTTACAATTAAGCCATGGCTAACACGTAACCCAAGTCTGCATAATCTCTTACTGGAATTTAAACACTGGAATTCATAGATCATTCTGGTCAATCTATGCAGTATTGTGTTATTGAATATTAACTCAATGTTCTAAAATCAAATTGAATCGAGGATATTGTTTGAAGATATTGGCAAAAGTTAATGAAAAAAATTCCATTAAAAAAGTTCATTTTGAAAACAATATTGTGAAGTTTGTGCTCATGTCGGTGCTAAAGATTGAACACTTTATGTCAGTCTAGTGTCAGGATCAAACACTGTGCAGATCAAAAATGATATATTTTAATGCAGAGTAAAACTCCCAAATGTTTACCCCATCACTGGTGCCTGAACCCAAGTTTATTGATTTGATTACCTTTCCATGTTCCAGAGCAGATGGAACTGTTTGTTGGACAGATTAAATAGAGAGAAGAGGTTTCAGTTAGCAAAAGGAACAAGAAGCAGAAGACGTCAATATAAGATAATTGGCAAAAGAAGCAATGCAGTGCATGAAAATAGATTGAGGCTGGAATTTTCCCATCTCTCCCGCCGCAGAAATCATAGTGGGCAGGGTCGGACCATGCAAAGCTTTATTGACCTCGAGTGGGATTTTCCAGTCTTGGGACGAAGCAGCCAGAAAATCCCACTCTGAGAGCTTGCTATCACGAGGTACAAGAACAGATTGTTAAAGTTCCTATGGGCATATGAAAAAGAAGAGGTTAGCAAACTAGGGATTCTATGAAGTAAGTCTGGACTTTAATAGAGGCAGGCAGGAGAAATTATAATGGGAAATAAGGAAATTGTGGAGACATTAAACAAACACTTCGTACATGTCTTCACCAATAAAAGGTACAAAAAAACTAGAAATACTGAGTGAAACTCTATGAGGATAAGGAACTTAAAACTAGTATTAGTAAGGAAATATTTTAGAAATTAATGAAATGTTAGCAAATTCCCTAGACCAGATGACTTTCCATCATTGATTTTAAAAAAAGGTGGTTGCATAATTAGTGGATGCATTCATTTTGATGGATCCCCTAGATTCTAAAATGGTCCAAGTGGATTGGAAGACAAATGTAACTCTGTTATTCAAGAAGGGAGAGAGAAAACTGAACTATAAGCAAGTTGGCCTGGCAATCAATAATAGAGCAACTCCTAGAATCTGCTATTAGAGATGTGAGAAAATTATTATGTGAGTCAACATGAATTTATAACAGCAATTGTGTTTGACAAACCAATTGGAGTTTTTGAAGGTTGAAACTAGCAATGTAGACGAAGGAGAACCCGGAAATGTAATGTATCCAAATTTTCAAAAAGCGTTTGAGAAACGCACCACATGAGGTCGTTGTACAAAATTAGATTTCATGATATTGGGGGTTATGTATTGGTATGGATTGGTTAACAGACAGAAAACAAAGAGTAATGATAACCAGATTATTTTTATTTTGGCAGACTATAACTCGTAGAATGTCAGAAGAATTTAGTGTTAGCTTTTTACAATCTCTGTCATTACTTAGATGAGGCAACTGAGTGTAAGATACCCAAGTTTGCTGACAGTGCAAAATTAGGTGGAAAAGTAAACTGAAGCGGTTTCATTGTGCTTGTATAAGAATTGAGAACAGGATAAATTAATGCATAAGAATGTGGCAGATGGAATATAATGTAAAGTGTGAAGTTCTCCATTTTGGTGAAAAATGAACTGAATAAAGAATTGCAATACTTTTTAAATAGCAAGAATTGGTGGTGTTCATCAGGGCCTAGTTGTCCTTGCATATTAACATACAAATTAGGAGCAGGAGTAGGCCAGTGAACCCCTCGGACCTTGCTGCCATTCTGTGAAATCATGGCAGATCTGAATACGGCCTCAACTCCACATTCCATGTACTCCCTTGTTAGTCACAAAATATTTAATAACCCTTCCCTACTGCTCTCTGGGGAAGAGAGTTCCAAAGACACTCATCTCTGAGAAAAAAAAATCTTCTAATCTCCTTCATTTTTTTTCTAACTGAGCCCCCTAATTCTTGTCCCTTTCACAAGAGAATACATCCTTTCAGTATCCAACCTGTTAAGTCCCCTCAGGGTCTTTTATGTTTCAATATGGTCACCTCTCATTCTTCTTGTTTCTTTGTAGACGAATCACTAAGTTAGCATTGAGGAACAGCAAGCAAATTATATGTTAATCTTTACTGCAAAAGATTTGGAATATAAGAGTAAAAAAGTCTTAGTGCAATTATATATTATACAAGGCCATACTTGGAATAGTGTGTGCAGTTTTAGTCTCTTCATCTAAAGAGAAGATTCACTAAACTGGTTCCTGAGATGATGAGATTTTCCTATGAGGAGAGACTGAGTTGGCTGGATATGTATTTGCCAGTGTTTGGAAGAATGAGAAGTGATTTCATTAAAACAGAAAAATTTTAAGGGACTTGATAATGTTGATACTGGGAGGCTGTTCCCCTGGCTGTGGAATCTAGAACTAGGGGTCAGAGTCTCAGAATAAGGGGTCAGCCACTGTTATTAATAAGGGGTCAGCCATTATAGTTGAGATGAGGAAAAATTTCTTCATGCAATTGTAAATCTTTGGAATTCTCTACCCCAGAAAGTTGAGGATGCTGAGACTGAGATTGATAGATGTTTGGACGCTGAGGGAATCAGCAGACCTGGGGATAGTGCAGGGAAGTAAGGTTGTGATAGAAGATTATGTCTGATCGTATTGAATGCGGGAGCAGTCTTTTGTTCTATTTCTTATGTTCTTCAGCATGATTAACTTCCATGTGACTTTCAGTGGCCATTTGATTGCATGTCAGAACAAAAATAATGTTTCGTTTGACATGGGCTTGTTTCTGGTAATGTCTAGGTGCATGAGATACAGGCATTAATTTATTTTACAGTAGCCGCAACCTCACTGGCAA
Organism: Carcharhinus amblyrhynchos; assembly: GCF_965287045.1. NCBI lineage: Eukaryota > Metazoa > Chordata > Chondrichthyes > Carcharhiniformes > Carcharhinidae > Carcharhinus > Carcharhinus amblyrhynchos. The sequence goes on along the minus strand of NC_137333.1, from coordinate 74,453,796 downwards.
TAACAGTTACAGATTTCTTCGATCAGTGTGCTTGCTTTATATTGATTTTTGTTGTCTGGCATATGACAGAAAGATTAAGTAAATACAAGAGTTTGAGAGTTTCTCAAGAGGCAGAACCACATTTTTCTGCGGCATGTTGATGAAATCAGAGTGTGCCCCTGTGGTTTTTACTGGAAGTAGACTATATCCTGATGTCCCTGCAGACACATTTCTCTCTCTCTCTCTCTCATTCTGCCTCAGTAGCCTTTTGCTGCAAATGGAGAAGATGTCTTATTTTCCTGACCCACTAAAACATAAATTTTATTATGAAAGGAATTTCAATTGCTCATAGTTTCTTTTGTTTAAATTCAGAAGTTCCAACTTTTACACTGGAGTATTCAAGAAAATGTTTATATTGGCAGTGATGAACTGCAGCCTGTTAATCACTTGCACACAGTGCACAGGACAATAAATATTACTTTTTCTTGTACTTAAAGTGGTAGTGCTTTGTTTATTAAGATTAATTAAAATTCACACTTTAGGGAAGATATGGCATTAGAAAGGATGCAAAAAAATTCACAAGAATGGTTCCAGGGATGAGAAACTTCAGCTCTCTGATAGATTGGAGAAATTGGGACTGTTTCCTTGGGGAAGAGAAGGTTGAGATGAGACTTGATAGAGGTATTCAAAACCATGAGGCATCGGGACAGAGGAAATAGGGATAGATGCTGTTTCCATTGGTGGAAGTATTGAGAACCAGAGGGTACTGATATAAAGTAATTAGCTAAAGAAACTATGGCATAAAGGTTATAAATATTTTCAGCTGTGGTTAATGCACTGTGGTGGAAGGAAGTTCAAAAGAGTTTATTGGATCATTATCCAAAAATAACAAATGTGCAGGGCTATGGGAAGAAGGCAGGGAATGGCACCAGATAAATGCTCCTTCAGAGAGCCAGCACTGACACGGGCTGAATGGTTACAGCCCAGAAAGAGGCCATCCTATGATCCTGTAAATTATATCTTGAGTCAACATGAAAATGCTGTAGATGCTGGAAACCTGAAATAAAAACAGAAAATGCTTGAAATACTCAGCAAGTCAGGCAGCATCTGCAGAGAGAGAAAAGTGTTAATGGGGTAATTTTATCAGGTCTTTAGAGGTTAGCATTTGGAGAGTGAATTAGAAAGCCTGACAGAAATGCCAGCATTTATTTCTGCCTCCTCTGACATTTCCTGGTGGTGTCTTCTCTGCACAGATGTCAAACTGTTTGGCTGCAGTCTGAAGCCAGTTGTGATTGATAATGGAGCATTTTGGCATCTTCTGAGGATATGAGAATTTTTCTGGCAGTGCATGGGATCCCACAGTATCTACAGCTCATCAACTCGCAGGAGATGAGTGCATAGTGGGAGGTTCGAGCATCATGAACTAAAACGCAACTTGCATGTTAAAGTTGAAAACTGGCAACCCCGAGGACATCTGCAATTAGAGATTTATAATCGCATGATTATCTCTTGGACATTGTTGGCATGGATAATGCTGCTGGTGATCTTTACTCCAGTCCTTTTGTCCCACCCTCTGCAACATTTTCACCATAGACACAGTGAAGGCTGCCATCTGCTCTTGCGGTCTAATGTGTTGAGTCCCTATCCCACTTCCTCAACCCACCTATTTTCCTTAATTGGACAGCGACCCTGGAAGTGCCCCCTATATTGGAATCCTGCTGCTGCACTGATTCAAAACTGATCCCACCTTTCAGAAAAAACTTAGGTGGCAAACTTCAGCTCAAGATTTCAGATTGATGACCTTTCATCAGAATTGGGAAAAGGTAGAAATGTAACAGATTCTGAGCAAATACAGAGACTGAGGTAGGGGAAGGGCAGGTCTGTGAGAGGGTGGAAGGGAATTCCAACCCTTGACTGGATTTCTGCTTCTTGCATTAATGTCCCTCAGCCTCTGCATGGAACAACTTCTTATCCTTGGTAATTTAAACTTCCATCTCAAGACATTATGTCCTCTCTATCCTAAATTCACTGCTGTCTATCTTATCCTCCCTTAACCCTCCTTCCATGTAAATCCACTAATCCATTTTCAAGGCCACCCTTGATCTTGTCATCTCTTGTGGTCTTGCTCATCCTATAATATCCCTGACAACTAAGGCCTTCTCTGATCACTCCCTGGCATCACTCTACACAGTAAGAAATCTCACAACACCAGGTTAGAGTCCAACCAGTTTATTTGATAGTAATCTCACAAGCTTTTGGAAACGGTGTTCCTTCGTCAGGTCTTGCATTCTAATCAGTATTCTGTGAACTGTGTGTGACTTTGTATGCCCTTCTCTGATCAGAACCTTGCACACACCTGACGAAAGAACACCATTTCCGAAAGCTTGTGAGATTACTGTCAAATAAACTGGTTGGACTCTAACCTGGTGTTGTGAGATTTCTTACTGTGTCCAACACCGGCATCTCTACATCTTAACTCTACACCCACTTTCACTACCCAACCATTCTTCCTATGTTTCTGTCCCTGGAAAAATCTATCCCACACTCCATTTAGAACTGCACTTCCAAAGTCCCAGCTGTTCACTTAGGCTCTTAATCAAGCAACATCATGATTTTAAAATTCTCAACCTTTCTTTCAGCCCTTCCTATGTCTGTTATCTCCTCTCGACCCACAGTCCTTGAGATTTTTATATTTCTCTAATTGTGCTTTTTGATTCTAATCACTGCATCTTTGGGGTCATGTCTTAGTCATCTAGACCCTGACTTCTGTAATTACTCTACCTATACCTCGCTGCCTCAATTTCTTCATTTAAGGCCTTAAGACATCTACCCAAATAGCTTCTTGTGTACTTATATTGCTGCTGCGAAGTACCTTGGAATGTTTATGTTGAAGCCTGCATAAATATAACTTACTGCCATTGTTGCTGCCTAGCTTTTGCCCTTCCATTCGCTTCACTGTTTCTGTTGTGATTTGTTCACCTGCCTCCTCGCTCTTCCTTAGATGCCATTATCCCAATCAAAACCATTAATCTCTCTCTCTTTCACCCATCCATTCCCCATGCTATGGCCTTCATGTTTCATATGATATCATAGAATTCCTACAGTGCAGAAGGAGGACATTCAGCCCATTGAGTCTGCACCCACCCTTAAGCAGAGGTCGTATCCCTATCCAGGCTTTATCCCCATAACTCCATGTATTTACCCTGCTAATCCCCCTAACCTACACATCTTGAGACTCTAAAAGGCAATTTAAGATGGGCAATCTACCTAACCTGTGCATCTTTGGAAACCAGAGCATTTGGAGGACATCCACAAGGAACAGAGAACGTGCAAAGTCCACATAGACAGTCATCCAAGGCCAGAATTGAACCCAGATCCCTGGTGTTGTATGTCTCCTTAAGTCTAAGGAATGCCGGCTTGAAAGAATGTAGTGAACAACAGATTTAGTCATCCACCCCAGATCTGACTGGGTGACATAAATACTTTTGGGTCTTCTGAAACTGTGCAGTATTCCAGGGTCATCCTGAAACGCAAAGATAACCCTTGGCTTCTTTTCTCTGCAGCTATTATCTTGATCCCCTCTCTCTGTCTTCTCTATCTTAACCTTCAACAATATGTGCAAGGAGTTCTAGGACTACTTTATCACTAAAGTCAAGACTACTCAGATCAAGAAAAGCTGTCTTTCACTTCTTCTCATTCACCAGGCTAACCTTCCTTTTACTTTCCCTGCTGCCCTAGCCCTGAACTTGCATCTTTATTTTCTTCCCTATTCTTGATCAACTTGATTGACTCTCACCTTTTTTCTCAACCCTATTCCCAGTAAACTACTGACGACTCTATAGGCAAGCTCCTGACCACATCACTACGATTGCCATCTCCATAATATTGCCCAAGTTCATCTCTGTCTCAGTTCACCTGCTGCTGGAACCCTCATTCCTGTCTTTGTTACCTCCAGTCTTGACTATTTCAGAGACATGCTGACTGACCACTCACAAATATCTTCCATAAACCTGAGATCAACCAAACCTCTGCTGTCTATCAATTACACTTTGTTCTGTTCACTATCAATTAGTAGGCTGCTGGGGTCAGGCTCTACCTCAGTTAAACAACCCTTAATTTTAAAATTCTCATAATCCCTCCATGACTTTCTTCCTTCCCATCTCTGTAATTTCATCCAATCACACAACTGCACTCGTGCAATCCTGACCTCTTCAGTATTCCTAATTTTAAGCACTCCACCAATAGTGGCCGTACTTTCAGCCGCCGAGGACCTAAATTCTGGAATTCCCACCCACACTTTTTCACTTCTCTACCTGGCTTTCTGCCTTTATGATGCTTCTTAAAACCCACCTGTGGTCATCTGATCTAACATCGCCTCCTGTGAATTGGTATCATATTTTACCTTATCTTACTTCCTGTGAAAATACCTTGGGGTATTTTATGATGTTAAAAGGCACAGTATGCATGTAAGTTGTTGCAGTGTTAAAAGCCAGTGGTAATGAGTGCAAGACCAGTGATGATTGAATGGTTCTGGCAGCTGTTTGGAATACTGTGCTAAATTGTTACTTGTATTTCTAATAGACAGCTCAATATCTGGATGTAACTCACTCAGCTATGACATAAGGTAAACTATTGCCTGGGCTGATTTAAATTTGATACTCCTTTTCTCTCTCAAAAAGAGAAATTAGAGCAAATTCTCATGTGAAACAGTTGCTGGAATGTGGCTGCTGCTTTACAGTACCCGGTTGAAAGTTAGAATAAGTCGAGTGTCAGTACTTCAACATGGGAAGATGCTGGGGTCAGTGGTCTGCGGGTCTGTGGTTCTAAATATGGTGAGTTCCCATTCTGAAGCTCATACTTCATTCCAGCAGGCAAAATAAATTCAGTTAAATTACATACATTGAATTATCTTATTGCTCCCTGGCAGCTGCCTCTATAACCTCTAGGAAAGGAACAGTCAAATAAATTTGAAGCTCATGATTATTTTAATATTAGCAAGATTGTTCACAATCTTAAGCGGCAAAATTTTCCAATTTTTGGTTGGCCAAATTTCAATCTTAACTCACATTAATAAGTACAGTTTCGCTGTGGACTGCGTCTGGCTATCTCATCAGGTCACATGAACTACAGAAACTTCCATTTCTGTAGTTCCGACAGACATTATTTACAATGTTCTCAGGCACTTCACTAGAGTATTACTACAAAAGATTTGACAGCCACATGAAATGATAGACACATGACCAGTGTTTTGGTAAAAGGAGGTGGGTTTTGAGGAACGTCTCAAAGGATGAACATAAGAACATAAGAAATAGGAGCAGGAGTAGGGTTAGATGAGATGAGTTAGATGAGAGAGGGTTAGAGCAGCAGAAAGGTTTGGACATAGGCACAGCCACCAATGTTGAAGCAAAGAAACTTGGGGATTCATAGGATTGAAGAACCTGTCAGTGAGTGAAACCCAATCAGAGAAATTCCTTTTCTATGCTGTTGAAACCTGATACCATTTTGACTCAACTAAAGACTGATGTTGGCCAGTGGGACAGTCCATGCCCAAGGATGGAGATTGTGATAGTGCTGTCTGGGACATTGGCCGTAAGATATGATACCATAAATATCACTATGGTAGGGTACAACTTGATTAGTCTGTGGGTCGGCTCTCCCAGTTTTGGCACAAACTCCCAGATGCTGAAAAGGATGATTTTGAAGGGTCAACAGGGCTGAGCTTGCCATTTTTGTTTCCACTGCCAAGGTCAATGCCAGGTGGTCCATCGGGTTTCATTTCTTTGGGTTTCTAGTGATTGTGATACAACTGAGTGACACAGCAAAGGCTTGCCAGGCTGTTTCAAAGGGCATTCAAGACTCAACTACATTGCTGTTGGTCTGGAGACATGTAGGCCAGACAAGATAAGGATGGCAGATTTCCTTCCCTAGAGGGCATTACTGAACCAGATGTGTTTTTATGACAATTGACAATAGTTTCACCGTCATCATTAGACTTCTAATTTCAGATTTTTTTTTATATTGAATTCAAATTCCACCATCTGGCATAGAGTCATAGAGGTTTACAACATGGAATCAGGTCCTTTGGCCCAACTTGTCCATGTTGCCCTTTTTTTTTAAACCCCTAAGCTAATCCCAGTTGCCCACATTTGGCCCATATTCCTCTATACCCATGTAACTGTCTAAATGCTTTTTAAAAGACAACATTGTACCTCTACTACCTCCTCTGGCAGCTTGTTCCAGACACTCACCACCCTGTGTGTGAAAGCATTACCCCGCTGGACACTTTTGTATCTCTCCCTTCTCACCTTATATCTATGCCCTGCAGTTTTAGACTACCCTACCCTTGGGAAAAGATATTGACTATCTAGCTGATCTGTGCCCCTCATTATTTTATAGACCTCTATCAGATTACCCCTCAGCCTCCTACACTCCAGAGGAAAAAGTCCCAGTCTATCCAGCCTCTGTTTATAACTCAATCCATCAAGTCCTGGTAACATCCTAGTAAATCTTTTCCGCACTCTTTCTAGTTTAATAATATCCTTTCTATAATAGGGTGACCAGAATTGCACACAGTATTCCAAGTGTGGCCTTACCAATGTCTTGTACAACTTCAACAAGACATTCCAACTCCTGTATTCAATGTTCTGACCGATGAAACCAAGCATGCTGAATGTCTTCTTCACCACTCTGTCCACCTGTGACTCTATTTTATTTTAAAGGAGCTGTGAACATGTTCCCGTACCCCCCCAGAACAAAATGGGCCGCTTGCTGCTTTGAGCCTGGGCATCAAAGTAATTCTGGCCTCTTCATTGCCAGAGGGAGCAGCACATAGTAACCATTGATCACCCAAAAGTTAAATTGACCCTGATATTTCAGGATAAATAGATCCATTTTACTTTGATTTGTATGATTTACAAATCTGTAAATGCAAGTGAGATGTTTTGTAAGTTGGATAAAGTTAGAGTAATTTAGTGTTATCCATAAGTTTTATTTCATCATTACTGGATATGCTCCAGCATAAAGTAGCCCACCTGATCGGTATCCCATCCAGCACCTTAAACATTTACACCCTCCAACACTAGCACACAGTGGCAGCACGACATATCATGTACAAGATGCACTGCACCAACTCGGCAAAACTCCCTCGATATGCAAGAAGGTCAAGAGCAGCAGATGATGGGAATATCAGCATTTGCAAGTTCTTCTATAAGCCAAGAATCTAGAAATCCAAACAGCACTTTTCTGCACTAGTTCAAGAAGGCATCTCACCACCAGCTTAGAATCATAGAAACCTCACAGTGCAGGAAGAGGCCATTTGGCCCATCGAGTCTGCACTGACCACAATCCCATCCAGGCCCTACTCCATATCCACCCACTAATCCTTCTAACCTACATATCTCAGGACATTAAGGGGCAATTTTAGCATGGCCAGTCAACCTAACCAGCACTTCTTTGGATCTATCTTGAGGGTAATTAAGGATGGGCAACAGGTGATGGTCTAGTTGCCAACATGCAGAACCCATGAAAAAGTATTTATTTTTAAAATCATTGCAGTTGCTGCTGTTTTCCCTTATCCTCATTGCATTCTAGAACATGAAAGTTTGACTTTGGCCTCAACAAAAATACTCAACTGGAACAAAACTGCCAAATGACAAAGACACTTGCAAAATTGAGGTGAGCCCATGGTGAAATGCAAACATGGAAGTTCTGAAATAGCAATGCACGCTTAAGGCTTACAGTTAAGTAATAATGGGGAGATGATTAGCGCTGAAAAGTAAGAAAAAACAATTTATATGTCAAAAACGGAACCGTACCATAACTTGCCAAACGCCTTTCACATTTACTCGAAGTGCTGCCTTCAGAACAGGGGTAAAGTGGTACGTGACACAGATATCTGGTAACTGATTGACTCTACAGCTTGTGTCGGCTCTCAGTAATCAGACTGTCTTTAGACACGGAAAGTAGTCTCACATTCTTGCACAAAGATGCATACAAAAATAGTTCTGACGTCTTGTGGCCTCAGTTATGTTATTGATGCCACACTTGCAACATATACATTACATTGCCTGTCTTGCTGCAAATTGGCAACAAAATCTCGATATTTACAACTCACTGCTTGTTCTTATTGTATACATGCCTTTCAAATATATTTTGTTGATGGAATATTTCTACTTTGGATTAAATATTTTTCATTGTATCAGAGCATTTAGAGGAAGATATTTCTGTGCTTTACTCAATTTAATATTGAAGTGACTTTTACCTTTAAGACTTTTCTTAACACTTTCCATACTCCATCCAAGGCATCTATCTGAGCACCAGTCTTCAATCATCTGTCGCAAAGTGGATTGGAAATGACATATCCTGTGATTTTGTTTCCTATGTGTGTCTGACCTCTGTTCATTTCCTGCCACAATAAAAGCTAAATTCAAAAGCACATTGTGCATCCAGTCAATCCAGAACATGGCTTCCTGTGACACCACCTGGCTAATCAAAAATAGAGTGTACAGATTTGCTAAAGGTGTACATTTTTAATATTTTAAATTGAGATGAAAAATAGAGTAGTGCTTTGCAGTGACACCAAACAGGCACCAGAGTGTGGTGACTAGAGGATTTTCACAGTAACTTAGTGGCAGTGTTATGGAAGCCTACTTGTGACAATAATAAACAATAGGTGTTGGAGGAAATACTAAGCAGAAATTTACATGATTGAGCATTGCCTACCAAAATGGTACAAGTATAACCTAAGCACAGGCATCATGTAAGTGTTAGACATTATTTTGGCCGAAGGGTGATATCCAGCACCAGATGGATGCTAGTAAGAAAGTCTGGACTTAGTACATGATTCTTGTTCTAATGTCTGATTTATCAAAAATGTAATCTGTTTGGAGATACTACCGGACACCTGTAGGTTTGGCACTTGGATACTGACTGGGTGCTATTTTTGTGAAGTAGTGTGTGTGGGCTCCTTGTCCCCACTTCCACTGAAAGTGGGGAATGCACTGCCCAGTAGCTGGCACATAATAACATGTTCCCGGATAACCCAGGAACTGAGGAAGAGACTGTTCTCAAACACGGAACTGGAGATGTTGGCAGAGGAAAATCAAAGGAAGTGGAATGTCCTAAACTAACATGGGGGACAAATGTCTTCTCACCCTCCTGTCCCTGCTACTGCAGCAGTTAATGCTGTTCTGCCTGATCTCCCATTCCCTGCCCAGATGAAGGGGGACTCTTAACCAAGCACTCTCTTTCTCTTGGGTACTCTTATAATAGCACGGCACTTTCCATTACCATTTGAAGTCTTCAGAATATCCAGAATAGATCTGCTAGAATGTTGCTGAAGTCCTGATGTAGCATCCCAGAAAGTTTCTGGGTGTGTTTCGGAGGTTGTCTTCACAATTCCAGCACCAAATGAGCGCAAAATTATAAATATTCCTTTCGGTAGTGCTCAGTAAGGAAGCTGCAAATCATTTTGGTGACAAGTCTTGAAATCCACATCAATGCCATGTTTACTATTAAAGACTAGTCACAGTTCGGGGAGGGCATTGGGACTGGTGCTAACCACAAAATGGTTTGTAACCTCATTAATGAGGGCTAGCAGACAGTTTAAATAGCAACCAGTCCCGTAATGAGTTTCGAATGAGTGCCCATTCTAAGCACAGGCTTCTAACATGTTTCCACTGCCTCTTCTTCCCTTTCCTTTTTATGCTTTTGTCTGGATACACTTCTCCTGTGTTCTTTCGTGTCCCACCAATTGTACACGCTTCTATCATTTCTGTGTGTAGATCATCTGACAATTTTCTGTTGAGCAGCTTAGAGGTAATTAACATATTTAAGTGTCAATCTGTAATTAGTGTCCCCAATTGATTCTTCTTCTCTTTTGATTTTTTATTTCAACCTTACTGAAATGCTTATTGTGATGAAGGTTACATGCTTGAAATCTGCTTTTTCCCTTTTTCAAATGTGTTCTGTATTTTCCAGCATGTTTCACTCCCTTACAACCAATTCCTCATTTTTATTGGAGGTCATGTTGTTGGGCTTGGCGATGCATATTCTTTCTATGGTGCTGGGAAACAAAATGATAGGGACCCGTGAACACAGTTACTTAATTCCATTCCAATAATGGGCTACAAGGGAATATCCTAAAACCAAATTATTTTCTTTATTTACCTAATTCAATCTGAGAAAATCAAATAATATCAGGTGAAATTCTGCTGATAGTCAAATTTTGGGCATATAACAAATGTTGTGCATCCATGCAATGTATTCTGCCTCATCTTCATCAAGCCTAGCCTGTTTATGCTAGCATATGATCAAAATCTTATACATATTCATATTTGTTGTTTGCAGTACTCTTAGTTGGCTACAGTTATTTGACATTATGACCTGAGATGTTTAATGAGGTTTATAAACTACATTGTCAATCTGTTGCCCAATGATTAAATGTGTCAGATGAAGGAGTGAGATTTTGAAGCAATGTGTTAAAGTAATATCTTGCTGGTGCCTGCAGTAATGGAGATATGAAGCATTCCCAAATGGAATTCTAGCTCAAGAATATTTGGTGTTGTCAGTCTTAGATCTTCATCGAATATCTTGTCAGCTAGTAAACCCAATGGACTGTGCAGAGCGAGCCTGCACTGAAGTAAATTTGCACTAAACAAAACTGATGGTGTTAGAAGTTATGTTTCTTCAGCTAGTTTCTTAAATCTTGGTACCTTTTTTATCTTTATGTTTAACAACTCACTTATTTGGATGTACCTTGAACTCTTCCTCAGAAATTTTGCTTGTCAGCAGTTCTAATCGCTAGTTATTTCCAAAGTTTAATTTGAAGATGAATTATTTAGTTTTCATAATCTTTTTAGTGAATCAAATGCATTTTTTTTGGCAAAGTCTAGTTTGGGAACAGTAAATAGGAAAAATTGTGCTTGTGCCAAATACAGTTGGGTACCTGCCCTGCTGTTGGTACACCATTAACTTTTCATGTTCAGTAACTTTTGATGATTTTCACCAGTTTTACCTGGTAGCTGGTGTGTTTACAATGAGACGTCTTAAGAAAGTGTCAAACTGATCACTCTTCTGTTGCTTGGTGCGCTGACTCAGTGCGTTGTGATGATCTGTTGTCAGATGAATGTTCTCATCTGGTGAATCCAGCTGTTTGACCCACTGTGGTTGGGATGTTGCTGACAACTAATAAGTTATAGCAAAAATGATATATGTGTTCTGCTTAGATTTAGACATCTTGGAGCCACAAAAAGCTTCATGGAATTCTCTTCCACTGACTGTAGAGATGCTTCTTGGGTTTCTTTTGGAATCTTGAGTTCCATGTGAAAAAATTGAGTGTGCTGTTTTGGAGTATTTTTGTATAACAGAGTCAGTCTGCTGTAATTAATACTTTAGACTTTGTTAATGCTTTTGCCCCATTTTTAGCAACAGACTAAAATATTGTTTTATTTAATCTGGTTTTGACCACAAGTGGCCATTATTTGAAAGGAATCTGCATTCCTCATACTTGAAATAGAGTTAACAGAAGGTTTACAAGTAATAACTAAATTATTAAGCAAACATTTCCTGTTTTAGTTCAGATTTGCCAGTACATTTTCTTGATGACCATTTCGATAAGAAAATTGTATGTTTTGTAATCTACAGCTTGTGTATTAATGTCTGTCATTTGGTTGATAAATCACAGTGAATTACTTGCAAGAGAATACTGAGAAAATGAACAGATAGGATGCTTACCATATCGCCTGTTAATTTAGACTTTAATGCTAAGCAGGAGTAATGTAGTCTCAGGAAAAAGCGTGCTTTCAATGATTATGTGGCTGACCCAAAAATATTGTTATAGTCTTTAATGTTTTTAACAGAATTTTGAGTCTGTTTCACTAAGGAGCAGAACAATATGTAAAGGAGGGAAGTTTGATATTATATTCTGTAGCAAACAGATCACTGCCACCAACATTTTAGTTTGTCAGATCTATTTATTAGTTAAATGTAATTTATAATGGATTGTCCATGATTATACCATAATGCAAACATAAAATTTTTGGATTGGGGTGTTAAACGAATAATAATTTGGCAAAATACACACCTGATTGCACAGTGATTTATTTGCCCTGAAGTAAAATATTTTGCATTGTCACAAAGTCTCTTGAAGGCCATACATTGACAATATAATAATATAATTAAATGTGACACGGGATGAAATAAATTGCAACTTAATCATTAATCTCTAAATTGATTTTGCTTTAACTAGATTTAGTTATCTTTTCATTGTGTTACTTGTTTTCAAAAGTGGAGTTTCAAGGAAGAACTATTCTCAAGCTATTTTCCCACAAACTATATTGAATACTTAAGTAGAATGATGATCAATATCTTCACCATTTCTTAACTAATTCAGCCTGTGTTGACAGCATAGCAAAGATAAAATGAGTTGCATGGTCATTTGTGGTATAACCCAAGGCTCCATCACAGGCCCCTTTCTTCTCCACTGATTTCTCTTGGTATGGAGTCAGTTTTAAAATGGAAACTGCTGACAGTCTGCTGTACCTCTCCACTTCTTTTATTAATCCAAGAATTATCACCAAGATATCTAACCACCTCTCCAATGTTGAGTCGTGGATGAGCCTTTTCTTAACCCTCCTTTTTTCCTTTGTGCTGTGTTTATTGATTGTCCATTTCATGACAAAGCACTCCACGACATGTCACCAGGAATCTTGTAGTCAGAGGAGGACTTACAGTTCATGTGCTCACCTTCAGTTCTGGATGCTCCCCTCTGTCCTTCAATCGTTAATTCCCCGTGAGAAGGTGGTTGCAACTGCTTTCTTGAATTGCTGCAGTCCATGTGGTGCAGCTATATCCACGGTGCTGCCCTTTTTCTTCTCGATGGTGGAGGCGGTTGGTTGGGAAGGTGTCCCTCAAATGTTCCTCAAAACACCAAGGTGGAAACCATAAAAACACATTTACTTCTTCACTTATAAAAACATGTCTGTATGAATAATTGTTTTGCTGAAATCCAAGCTTGTATAAAACTATGATTCTGATAATGGATGTCCTTGCTCTCACTCTGGCCATATCCTTCCCCCATCCCCACCTAGCTCCCTCACACACTCCCGCTCTCATCTTGCTTGCGTCTAGAGTGTTCCATCTGCTCCAGTGCCTCACCTGGAGTCACCTGTCCCTCAGCTCCCTCTTCACTTGGGTCCACTATTTGGTTTGCTGCTTGCCTCTGTCCACTGCCTCACCTGGGGCTTTGTCTGCTGTGGGTCTGGGGTCTAGAGCCTCACCCCCACCTGGCGCTCGCTACAGCCACTTCTCCCTCAGCTCAATGCTTTCCCCCTGCTTGGGTGTGTTCCCCCAGCTGAGCTGCTCATGTCCAACTCTTGTTAGTACCTTCCCTCACATTCTTTGCTTCTCATCCAATCACAGTCTAATTTCACTCTGCATTTTCCCCTCCCCCAGGGTTTAGTAATGTCAATTGTCGAGTCATTGTGCGGCCTTTTTTGCAACAAACTGGAAAAAGAGAGTATTTCCTGTGAAAACGCAATGCTGCTTCCTATCACTTCCCCTGATATATTATTTGGCAGACTTTAGAGGTCTGGCCCTGAAATTCCATAAAGACTCTACATCTCCAACCCTGCCTTTGGAAAGAAGTTACCAATGACCTTCCTTCCATCATAAGGCCAGAAGTGGAAATGTTCGCTGTTGTTTACAGTACCATTCACAACACCAATATACTGAAGCAGACTCTGCTGATATGCAACGACACTTGGACAACATTCAGGTTTTGGCTGATAGTGGCAAATAACATTGACGTGCAGCCAATGGCCATCTCCAATAATAGAGTTTAATACATTCCCTTGATGTTCAATGGCATTACAGTCACTGAATTTCCACACCATCAAAATCCTGAGAATGACCAGGAACTTAACTGGACAAGCCATATAAATGCTGTGGCTCAAAGAGTAGCTCTGGGAATTCTGATTCTTCAAAGCCCATCCATCATCTACTAGACACGTCAGGAGTCTGATGGAATAGTCTCCACTTGCCAGCTCCAATAATACTCAAGTTGCTTGACACCATCCAGGAACAAAAGAATCCGCTTGATCTGCACCCCTTCCATTGCCTTAAACATTTGCTTCCTCCAACACCAGTGCACACAGACAGTAGTGTGCACCATTTATAACAAGGCTCCTTCAACAGCACCTTCCCAACCAACCGCCTCCACCATCGAGAAGAAAAAGGGCAGCACCGTGGATATAGCTGCACCACATGGACTGCAGCAATTCAAGAAAGCAGTTGCAACCACCTTCTCATGGGGAATTAACGATTGGCAATAAATGCTGACCTTGCATTGCATTCACAATCACAAACTAATAACAATAAAAACAGTGGAACCCCGAAACTGATGGAAATGGCTGGAACCATTAATTTTAGGGATACCATCTCTTGCTAGTTCAAAGCATTGCAGGCCAGTGGATTTGATGAAGATTGATGGGCTTCATGCTGGAGTCCATCCTCTAAAATATTGAAGAAATATTGATAATCTGGAGTTCGCTAAAGATGATGCCCAAAAGAACACATAGGACGTTGCTATTTCTGAAGCAAGAAGGCCATGTTTACGTGATGAACCCAAGAACTTGCTGCAGGACAAAATGGGAGAAGGACAGCTCAAAGTCAGAACATATCACATATAAATTAGATCCTTCCCTGATGTACTAATGTTGCAGGAACTGAGAGTAATTGCAAACATTTAAATAAAAACGTAAAGTAATTGAGGATGTAGTTAGAGACAAGAAATATAACTATTAAAGAAATGCGTTCTGGCAAATGTTTGAAATATTAGCTGGCACAGTGATGAAAGTGAACAAGTAGTGATGTAAATGCGAATTGTTCAAAGTTTGAATGGGATTCCTTATCATGATGGGACATGTACAGTTCAGCGTTTTCATAAATCTTTTATTAGGCAGTATAGGTGATTGTTTCTTGAGATGTCGCAGTTGGTAAGAAAATAGCAGGCATAAATAGTTCAGTGGAAGATGCATCAGGCTGCGGGACGCTAGATTGCTTGGGGATATGAATTAACAATTGGTAAATTTAATTTAATGTAGAAAAATGTAAATCCAGAAAGCTTAAAGGATAATGTGAAATATGGCTTAAAATAGGAGTGGAAAGTGGAATAAAAACAAGGTGCCAGACAAATGTGGCATATTTGGCAACATCTGTGGCAAGAGAAACAGAGTTAACATTTTGAGTCGAATATGGCTGTTCTGAAGATAAACTGTTTGCATTTGGAATAAACAAAGAGCTTATGGACCACTACCCTGTCCTTAATGAAAGAGGTAATGCAGCTACTTTACCCATCATAAAACTGTAAAATTTTCTGCTATGAAGAAAATATGCAGTTGTTTTCGATTTTGGATTTCAATGTTCAGAATTTTTCTATGTGCTTGCAATCAGCCTTTTTTGCTGTTCAGATAGCATTTTTAATGCAATAATTTATTAATAGAGGCTTATATTATGACCATAAGGTACAACAAATTATGACGCAGTTGGTGTATAACTAGATTCTTCTGGCTTTGTTTTGACAGAGCACAAGAAGTAGTTTTAGTGCTATCTCTGCTCCCAGTGCTGCTAACCCTGCGGGTCTACGGTATAAATCTGAAACTTCAGCCTGTGTTAGTCACTGACCCTTCAGCTAATTATGTCCACATTATATCCATATTCTAAACTGCTGAGGAATTGGGATAAAGGTGCTCTCTTTCCAGCATTAATATGAATACACATTTTGAAGATTTTGTGCTATAAGAACTGTTTCTGCTATTTGTATTGACTATAGTTGCAAGATAAAGTGTACTTTGGTGCTTAAAGATGCAATCTGTTATATTGGCAATATTAAACACACATTGCAAATGGATATTCATATAAAATGGCTAATTTACACAATATCATTGCAACTGCTTTGTTGTTAGGAACAGATAATTATGCAATATTTATCTTCCTTATCTCTCCACATTGTTATGAGTAATAGAAATTGTACATCTAAGTCAACATCTTAACCAATTACTGGTGCTGTTGGCACAGAGCTTTTTCAAAGTTAAAGTTGGCTGTTGTCCTCCATGTAAAAGATTATGCACTTGCCATTTTCCAGAGAAGTGAGTGGGCAGTGGTTTTTGTGAAAAATGATTTGTAAATTATGTGATTTGATGCAATTTGTCAAATCCTTTTTCATAAAGACATTGCGGCTTCAAGCATAATTTTGGCAAACAGAATATCAGGGTCAGGGATAATGTCCCTGTGACACCACAGTATCACCACTTGTATCTAAAGTAGCTGTGGCAAGGTGTCGTATTCTGGGGGTTACATGTCCCAAAGAAAGAAACATTTATATTTATAAAGCACCCCAAAGTGTTTTACTTTTTAAAGTGTGGTCACTTTTATAATGTAGGCAACTTGGTCACCAATTTGCATACAACAAGCTGTCAGAAACAATAATGTGATGATGACTGGATAACCTATTATAATGCAATTGGTGGAAGAATGAATGTCGGACAGGGCACTGATGATAACTCGCCAGTTACGGATTGTTCTTTGTCCTGTTCCATAGTCAGCCTAAACCTTATGATATAATGATGACTTCCTCCTTAAATGGTCTTCTACTAACAGTTTTTTTTAAATCCAATTCAATCCAATCAAATCCAGATCAGAGCCTCAACAAGTTGAGACATTCCCAATCCAAGCTGACAAGACAGGGCTCTCACCTCCTGTCTTGGGCTTGATCTACATGATCCAAGCTGATTGGAGTAAGCATCGCTCCTCTTCCAAGGCTTGAACTCATTTGCATCTTAGCCAAAAGGCTGAGATGCCGCTTTTAAAAACTGCTTCAAATGAAGCTAAAATGTAACCTAATGACTTCAACCAAGTACAGCATGTCAAAATTACACTTGATCTTAGCCAAAAGGCAGTCTTTTACTAACATTTGATCAACAAGATTATGTTGAACTTGAATGAGACTCTAGTTCAGTCTTAGCTGGAGTATTATGTCCAGTTCTGGATGCTGCATTGTAAGAGGGATATTAAAGCTTTGCAGAAAGTGCAGAAGAGATTCACAAGGATAGTTCCAGTGATGAGGAACTTCAGTTATGAAGATAGACTGGAGAAATTTGATCTCTTGCTTGGAGAAGTCTGAGAGGAGATTTGATAGAAGTTTTCAAAACCATGAGGGGACTGAACAGAGTAGATAGAATGAAATGTTCCCGAGTGTGAAAGGATCAATAATGAAAGGATACATTTCATGTAATTGATAAAAGAAGCAAAAGTGACATGAGGAAAAGCTTTATCATGCAGTGAGAGATTAATGTTTGGAATGCACTGCATGCAAGTGTTTGCGGAGGCAGGTTCAATCAAAATATTCAAAAGGCAATTTGACTTCTATCTGTTAAGAAAGAATGTGCAGAGTTATGGGGCTGAAGAATGTCACTTACTAAATTGCTCATTTAGAGAGCCAGTACAGATATGATGGACTGAATGGCTGCTTCCTGCATCTTGTGATTCCAAGTATACACTAGTGGTGTAAACCAGTACAAAAAATTGTTTCTTGAGTTGTGATCTTTTGGGCTTCAGTTATTTTTGAGTTCCCTATTTCACATGGATCTTGCAGAAAACAACAATATTTCTTTTGTAAGACTGACCATAATTACAAGATTTTTAGTTGACTGAATGCTTGAGAAAAATTCAGGATATGGGAAAAATTGTGTAATAAAGTACTGAGAATAAAATGAGGCCAGCAGCTTTGGGCCATCGCACACTGAAGTCCACAAATCAAGACTGACTTAAATCCACAATACAGTTTAAATGTTCATTTTTACAGTACTGATAGGTTCATGGAGCTGCTGAATAATGTGTAATTTTGGAATCCAGAAGTACATAAATCAGTTCGACTGATGGTATTTTGTAATGTGCTGTCCAACGTTGACTGAATATTCAAACAGATTTGTTAAATTCTGTTTGTAGATATTTATTTACTGAGTATATTCTGAGACATTTGGAGAGTATAAAAGTTAAGGAAAGATGTTGGAAGAAAATTGTCCACTGAAATTATGTGAAGTGTTTGTACTGAACCATGCAAGAGAATGACTTGATGGTGTGTAATTGAGTCCTGGCTTCAATTTCCCACTTGTGCTGATATCATTTGGAAAGACAAAATTGATAATGTAGATAACAGCTGTTTGAAATATGTCATCCAAAAACCTAATGTCATAAGAATGAAGCCACAAAGATGGAAATCAATTTTCATGGTTTTGAAATTATCCACATGACAAAAGGAGCCCAAAGTAGTTTCATGATTGTAATGATAGTGTACCCTAACACAGTGCTATCAATTGACTTGTTAGTTAACTATTCCCATCTACTCTTCAGCATTGTGCTAGATTACTTGCAGTTCCCTTACTGAGCTCAACAACCTCTCATTCTACACTTAGTGAAATTATAGATTTTCACCTTCGCCTTGTCAAAGAGTCCTCTTTCAAAACTAATTGTTGAAATGGATTGTGCTTCTCCACTTGTTTGTGTGGAGTTTGCACATTCTCTTCGTGTCTGCGTAAGTTTCATCCGGGTCCTCCGGTTTCCTCCCACAGTCCAAAGATGTGCAGGTTAGGTTCATTGGCCATGCTAAAAATTGCCCCTTAGAGTCCTGCGATGCGTACGTTAGCGGGATCAGTGAGTAAGTTTGTCAGGATATGGGGGTAGGGCCTGGATAGGATTGTGGTTGGTGCAGACTCGATAGGCAAAATGGCCTCTTTTTGCACTGTAGGGTTTCTATGATCTTACCTGAACAAATTTTAGCCCAGCCCACCCTGTCTCCTCACTCGTCTCCCTTCCATTGAGACATATTTTCAATGTTGCTACTTTGGACACATTCCAAGTTCACAAATGCACAAGTTTGTGAAGGTTCTGGTAGTTGCCTCATTTCACATTTACATATTGATTGGATTTGCTTTTAACATATCACAGTCATGAGTCAGAATTTTTCAACACTGCATAATGAAAATTGTGACTCTCCCTTTTCCCTCTCAAAGCTATATATCAGATTCAGTCATGAAATAGAACATCTTGCAAATGCTAATCAGAAGCAGAACTGTTTCAGTAGTAAAGGCAATTAACTTATCGAATTTGTTTGGGATATTTTTCTAGAACAATGTTTTAAAACCAACAAACATACTGTATTTAATGATGAGTAACAAAATAGAATTATGCAATGGAAATAGAACATCTTGCAAATACTAATCATCGTTGTTCTAGAAAAATATTCCAAACAAATTCTACAAGTTAATTGCCTTTACTACTGAAACAGTTCTGCTTCTTTCAGCATATCTGAAAATTAAAATGTCCCATTATTATTATATTGTATTTCCTACATGTTTCTCTAATCTTGTATTTGTACACTCCCTGCTGAACACATCACTACTGTTTGGAATTCTGCAGATAACTACAAGAGTCTTGCATTCTTTGCTTTCCTTCAGTTCTACCCACAGTGTTTGCACTGCCTAATCTTCCTTACTGAAATCCCTTCTTTTTACTGCTGTAATTGTCTCTTTTCATCAAACTGCTACTTGTACTTTCCCAATTATCCTGTCTTTTCTGTTGCTTGGTAGATTTATCCCTTGATCATGTATGGATTGTAGCCAAACCCCTCTTTAAGGACAACTGCATCATATCCTTTATGCTGAATATTTGCTTCTAACTCAGTTATTTTGTTTCTTACGCTACATTCATTCATGTACAAAACTCTTTCTGGATAATTGTTTCCACCCTTTCTTCATACTCTGCTGACCTTTTATGCACTTTTTAATCTACTGTGAGTATTTTCCCCATCTACCCTCCTGACTAGTTTAAATCTTTCCCCACAGCACTCTGTACTCTTTCCACACACGTGTGGGTGACTGCCTGACTAGATGAAAAGCAACTTGTCTGTACATCTTTCCCTGACCCCAAAAGTGGTCCGGGTGCTCCAGGAATCTGAAACTATCTCTGCCACACTTTCTTACCAGCCAAGCATTTAACATTTCTATTTTTTCTCTCCTTAAATGGTGCAGTGTAATCCAGAGGTTATTATCCTGGAAATTGTGCTCCAAAATATATTTCTTTGATTGTTCACCAACCTTTATCTTTTATAATTACTGATTTCCTGAACCCTGGCACCTGGCAAAAACCATTCTGAAATCTGGATCACAGCTGCAAAGAAACTACTCCCGCCACCAGAATTTCCAACAATCACCACTCATCTATTCTTACAACCATATTGTTTTTCCAATGATAGCCACTTGCCTTGTACTCACATATGATTACCCTTCTCTGGAGCACTTTTTCGTCCACATTACTGGTTCCAAAATAAGCAGATTGTTCTCCGGAGCATTGAATCTGGTGGCTGTGGCTGTGGTGAGTGCCTGATTTAAATTGAAAACCGCTTTTTTTCTGTACTTCCGGTTCCCAGGGTTTGTTTCAGAGTGGTTTACTTCCGTACCGGAAGTTAGGCGAGGGGATAGTCTGTAAGGGGGAGCGGGGGGTATAAAAAAGGGGTAGCAGCACACAGCGGGCAGCGTCGGGAGCGGGCAGCGGAGTGAGTGGGAGCTGAGTGAGAAGGGCTTTGGCTCGCTGGGCTTAGGTGAGAGTAGGCTTGGAGAAGAGGCGTTGCACATTTCTACCTTTTGGCGCTTACAGGAGGTTGGGACATGGTAGGGAATATAGGGAGGAATATAAGCTGTGTCAGGTGCTGCATGTGGGAGTTCTTGGTGGCGTCACGTGTCCCCAAGGTCCACATCTGCACTAAATGTTTAGAACTGCAGTGCTTGAGGGCCCGGGTCAGGCAACTTGAGGGGCGTCTGGAAGATGCGTTTCTAGTCAGGGAAAACGAGGAGTTAATGGCTAGGAACCATGAGCAGGAAGAGGTCCCAAGGGCTGAAGAGCAGAAAGGGTGGACGACTGTTAGGAGGAGAAAGAGGAAGAAGAAGAGTAGTCAGGGTCCCCCGGCCTCCCCAGAGGCCCCCCAAGGTTCGTCAACAGGGCCACAGAAAGATAGGCAGGAGGGGGAGACTGACTTAGAGGGACAGAAGGGGGCTGGCAAGGTGATAGTGGTAGGGGATGGGAGGGTCTGAGGTATTGATAGGAGGTTCTGTGGGCAGAGGCGTGACTCCAGGATGGTGGTCTGCCTCCCTGGAGCAGGGGTAAAGGATGTAACAGAAAGGGTAGAGGGAATTTTGAAAGGGGAGGGGGCACAGGCTGAGGTCATAGTACACGTAGGGGAGGGGGACATAGGAAGGAGGAGTAGGGTAGAGGTCTGTAGGCAATTTAGGGAGTTGGGGTCCAAACTAAAGAGCAGGACCTCCAGGGTGGCATTCTCTGGGTTGCTGCCCAGTACCAGCAGGGCAAAGAATGACGAGATCATGCAGCTGAATGCATGGTTGAGGGATTGGTGTAGGACAGAGGGCTTTACTTTTGTGGATCACTGGGAGGTGTTTAGGAGAGAAGGGCAACTGTACAGGAGGGGTGGGGAGAACTTGAATGGGAGGGGAACTAGTGTCTTAGCGGGGAGGTTAGCTGGGGTGTTTAGGAATGGTTTAAACTAATAGGGAGGGGGGTGGGGATGTGTGTGGGAGAGAGTCGGGTGAAAGGAAAATTATCAGGGAGAAGGAGGTTCCGAGGGACACTCGTGGGTTGAACTGTGTCTGTTTCAATGCTAGGAGTGTGACAGGGAAAACAGATGAGGTTAGGGCCTTGATGTTTGTGAGGAAGTTAGATGTGGTGGCTATAACGGAGACGTGGTTACGGGAAGGGCAGGACTGGCAGCTGAATGTTCCTGGGTACGTGTTTTAGAAGTGACAGAGGAGGGTTGAAAAGAGGTGGAGGGGTGGCACTGTTAGTAAAGGAGAACATCACAGTAGTGCAGAGGGAGGACGAGATGGAAGAGATAGGGATTGAGTCACTGTGGGTAGAGTTGAGAAATAGAAAGGGAGAGATTACGTTGCTAGGGGTGTACTATAGGCCACCCAACAGCCCGAGGTCAGTGGAGGAAGGCATTTGCAGGGGCATTTTGGATAGGTGCGGGAAGAATAGGGTGGTTGTAGTGGGTGACTTTAATCTACCTGGAGTGAATTGGAGGGGGCCTAGACCTGGGGGTACGGAGGGAGAGGAGTTTGTGAGATGTGTTTTGGAAGGGCCTCTGGAGCAGTATGTAACTAGCCCGACTAGGGGAGGGGCTATACTGGATTTAGTGTTGGGTAATGAGCCAGGGCAGGTGGTCGAGGTAGAGGTAGGCGAACATGTGGCTAACAATGACCACAAGTCCGTCTACTTTAGGATAAAAATGGAAAGGGATGAGTGCCGGCCGAACGGGAGTGTGCTGAACTGGGGGAAGGCGAGCTATAGCAGGATTAGGAGGGAGCTGCAGGACACTGATTGGGAGGGACTGTTAGCTGGAAAGTCCACGGTTGGCAAGTGGGAGGCTTTTAAGGGCAAAATGAAATGGTTGCAGGGGACATATGTTCCGGTTAAGCGGAAGGATGGGAAAGGTAGGATTAGAGAGCTGTGGATTACAGGGGGTATTGAAGACTTGGTCAGGAAGAAGAGGGAGGCGTTTGTTAGGTCGAAACAACTGGGTACGGAGAGTGCGCTGGAGGAATATAGAGAGAGTAGGAGGGAGCTAAAAAGGGGAATTAGAAGGGCGAAGAGGGCATGAAATGGCTTTGGCTGGTAGGATTAAGGAAAATCCAAAGGCATTTTATTCCTATATTAGGAGCAAGAGAGTAGTTCGAGGGAAAATTGGTCCTCTTAGGGACAAAAGTGGGGAGTTATGTATTGAGTCGGAGGGAATGGGGGAGCTCCTGAATGAATACTTTGCGTCGGTATTCACGAAGGAGAGGGTTTTCGGAGTCGTGCGGTCTCTTGGAGGGAGCTGAGGATCAGTTGCAGGAAATATCTATTACGAGGGAGGAAGTGCTAGGGCTTTTAGGTAGCGTAAGGACGGATAAAGCTCCGGGGCCTGATGGTATTTATCCCAGGCTGCTTAGGGAGGTGAAAGATGAAATTGCTGGGCCTCTGGCGCAAATCTTTGCCTCTTCTTTGGACACAGGTGAGGTCCCAGAAGACTGGAGGGTAGCAAATGTGGTACCGCTGTTTAAAAAGGGTAGTAGGGATAACCCTGGGAATTATAGACCGGTGAGTTTGACATCGGTGGTAGGGAAATTAATGGAAAAACTACTTAGGGGTAGGATGTATGAGCACTTGGAGCGTTGCGATCTGATTAGGGATACGCAACATGGCTTTGTTAGAGGGAGGTCTTGGTTACAAATCTGGTGGAATTCTTTGAGGAGGTGACAAAAATGGTTGACGATGGGAGAGCCGTTGATGTCATCTATATGGATTTCAGTAAGGCGTTTGACAAAGTCCCTCATGGTAGGCTGTTAGAAAAGGTTAAGGCGCATGGGATACGAGGTCAGGTAGCTAGGTGGATTGAGAACTGGCTGGGCAATAGGAGACAGAGGGTAGTTGTGGAGGGGACCTTTTCGGGCTGGAGGCCAGTGACCAGTGGTGTGCCGCAGGGCTCAGTACTGGGACCTCTCCTCTTTGTAGTATACATAAATGACTTGGAAGAGAGCGTAGGTGGTGTGCTCAGCAAGTTTGCAGATGACACCAAGATGGCAGGGTTGGCGGGTACCGAAGTGGAATGTCAGGTGATACAACACGATATAGATAGGTTGGTGCATTGGGCAGATAGGTGGCAGATGGAATTTAATCCTGACAAATGTGAGGTGATGCATTTTGGAAGGAATAATGCAGAGAGGAGCTATGTGATAAAAGGTAGACCGATTAGGAGTATAGACATACAGAGGGACCTGGGAGTGCAGGTTCATAAATCCATGAAGGTTGCGACACAAGTGGAGAAGGTTGTTAGGAAGGCTTATGGAATGCTAGCCTTTATAGGTAGGGGTATAGAGTATAAAAGCTGCCGTCTAATGCTTCAGTTGTATAGAGCGTTGGTTAGACCGCATTTGGAGTACTGTGTCCAGTTCAGGTCACCTTACTACCGGAAGGACGTGGAGGCACTGGAGACGGTTCAGAGGAGGTTTACCAGGATGTTGCCTGGCATGGAGGGGCTGGGGTACGAGGAAAGGTTGGAGAAACTGGGACTTTTCTCCTTGGAAAGACAGAGGTTGAGGGAGGGACATGATAGAGGTATATAAGATACTGAAGGGAATAGATAGAGTCAATAGTGAGAGACTGCTCCCTAGACTGGGTACAAATACGAGAGGTCATGATTTAAGGGTGAGGGGGGAGAGGTATAATTTTGATGTGAGAGGAAGGTTCTTTACGCAGAGAGTTGTGGGGGTATGGAACGCGCTACCGAGGAGGGTGGTGGAGGCAGGAACGTTGGACTCGTTTAAGGTTCAGTTAGATAGACACATGAGTGAAACGAGGATGGAGGGTTATGGTAGGGGCTATTAAATAAGGTCAGAACCTCGGGAGACACCGGAAATGCAGAGTTGTAAGTTAACGTTTTTGTCTTTTTATTCCGCAGGTGGAGGTCCACCTCGTGTCAAACGAGGGGCATGCACACGGTGGGTCGTGCGTGGGCTGCTCTTGGAGGTTCCGGGAGTGGCCTAGTACTTCGTGTCGGTGTGTGTGCTTGATCGTGGACCGGTAGACGGGCGCCGCAACAGCTCGGTGACTAGCACTGCTAGCTGTGCAGATACATGGATTTGGGCCTGTGTCTGTGGGAGTTTGTGCATTCTCCCTGTGGTTGCGTGGGTTTCCTCCGGGCGCTCCGGTTTCCTCCCACACCCCAAAGATGTGCTCTTAGGCTGATTGGTTTACTAAATTGACACTATTCTCCCCTGAATCTGGCTAAGTTAGGGGTTCCATTCGTAGACACGCAGGGTAGAATAGGTGTAGGGTGATGCGGCGGCGCGGGCTCGTTGGGCTGAAGGGCCTGTTTCCCGTGCTGGGTTGTTCTTTGTTCTTTGTTCAGATAAAATCATATCCACAGATTGATCCTATTGTAACATATTGGCAGGTGGTCTCCAAATCTCCCTCTTCACATTATTGTGACATTATTGTCTTCTTTGTCATTTGCTCCAGAAAACTTTCTCCTTTCTGAATGTTGTGCAGTGTGCCTGGCTGATTTTCAAGCTGTGCAGCTTTCTGCTCAAAGAGTGCAATCATTGTAAACTCACGCATATATATATTGGCCATGCACGATATGCAAGTCTGGGCAGGTCAACATTATGCATGATGCACACATCGCTCCCAACTTTGATCTTGCCAGATCTGTTTATATGTTTAATCGAATTAAATTCCTTTTATAGTTATAGTTCATAGAATTATTTCTATTTGTTCACTGTAATTCATTATTTGTATTTGAATCCTGCTCTTTATCCTACTCTGTAAAGCTTTCTTCTTGGCCTTTTGGCTAAGATCAAGTGTAGAATCTGTCCTTATCAGTTTAATATCTAAAGCTATCCTGTCATTAAAACTACAAATTTAGTTTAAAAGATTAATTATTATTTACATTTTTAACTTCTGGCCATAATATTCCTCAGTTGTAGGTTATTGGGCTTTTTTGATTTGGTGAGGTGAATTGTTGGGATCTTTTACTATGAGATAAAAGAAAGTCAGTTTAACTGCTAACCTTTTCTAGTGTTGATCACTGTATTAAAATTTCTGGTCTGTAAATCGCACTGTTTCCTAATTAACAAATCTAGAGTTTTATAGACAAATGCCAATTGAGTACAATTTTGGTCTCCTTATTTAAGGAAGGAGTTTTGTCTTCTATTCATTCGTGGGATGTGGATGTTGCTGTTTCTTGTATATCTTTAATTTGCCCTTGAACTGAGGGGCTTGCTAGGACTAGGCTATGTCAGAGGTCATTTGCTATAGATCGCGTCTTACAGGCCAGACAAGATAGCAATGGCATCTTTCCTTCCCTGAAGTTTATTAGTGAACCGCATGGGTTTCTATAATGGTTGACAATGGTCTTCGACTATTAATTGCAGATTTTTATTGAATTCAAATTTCACCATTTGCCCTCATTAGATTCAAACCTGGGTACCTGGAGCAGTATCCTGGGTCTCTGGATTACGATCCAATAACAGAGTACAGTAGAAGTTCACCAGACTAATTCCTGAGATGGCAGAATTGTCTTATGAGGAGAAATTGGGCCTGTATTTTCTAAAGTTTTGAAGAATGAGAGATGATCTTATTGAAACTTATTCAGCACTTATTGATCGTGACTGGATTGATTTGGATAGGATGTTTCCAATGGCTGGTGAGTCTGAAAGCAGGGGACAGAGTCTCTGAATGAGGGGCAGGTCATTTAAGACTGTGATGAGAAAGAATTTCTTCACTCAGTGAATCGTTGGAATGCTGTACCCCAGAAGGTTGTGGAAGCTCAATCATTTGATTATGTTCAGGACAGAAGTTGATAAAAATTTCTGGATACTAATGACATCAAGTGTCATGGACGTACAGTAGGCCAGATCCAGAAAGAGGAAAATGGCAAAAGAGGTTGATGATCAGCCATGACCTGTTTGAATGGTGGAACAGGTTTGATGGGTTGAATGACCTACTCCTGCCCCAATCTCCTATGTTCCTATCCATATGTTTTAGTCATATGTCTATAACTTCAAGACCAAATCAGGAGCTAATGCTTGGTGAGTCTTTTGTTGGGGAGATAAATGGCTAGCAGAGCGATGGTTGAGGAGAACATTTCTGAATATAGAACTATACCAGACATACAGGTCACTTAAAAAAAAAATTGAAGTGGCAGGGGCAATGTAGAAATGACCAAGTACCAGTAAAGAATGCACAGGAAACTAGTACCCATATCTTCTGTTATTGGGCTCAGTTGTATATGGCATCAGAACAAAGCATCTTCTGAATTCTGGAGCATGTTGCTAAACCATTGAACCATAGACCTTGCAGTCAGCCCAATGGAATACATAAGAGAAACTAATTCATTCCGCACCAACTGTTCATCGTCCAAAGATAGTGATTGAAAAAAATTATGAAGTATTGAGGCAAATTTTTCTGTTCCGCCCGTTACGGGAATCGAAGCGGACAAGGGGTGGACAATGGAAAGGTCCATTGACCTCAGGTGGAATTTTTCGGTTTCAGTGCAAGTGCAGCTGGAAAAGCCCGCCGATAATCTCTAAATGTCATATAGTTAGTAACAATGAGTCATTTCTTCACCTAAACATGTTTTGATGTACAGAATAAATTTACTAAAGGTTATTATACTATTCAGAGGCTTTTCAACCTTTGTTTTTCAGTGAAAATAGCTGATGTAGAATGGATTTACATAGAACTAGTAACTTGTATAATTGTTTTTTTTTCAACCAGCATTAAGAATGTGCTATCTCCCTTGATTAATCCAGAATAATTCATGATAGTTTTAAATTACTGTGATGAATTCCAACATAGAATAAAACTTTTTTGAAAAATATTTCTTGAGACAATTTGATCCATTGCTAAATTTAGAAATTGATTATTTTCACTTTCTTCATTCTTTGCATTGAGGCATCAGCAGTTTATCCAAATGACTATTCTTTATCTCAGAGTGCTGGTTGACCCTGGCCTTCACAACTGAGGCCACTCCTGCCCTTAACTAATGTCTCAAGGGAAATCTGCCACTCTTACTAGGTCTGGCCTACACATGTCTTCTGATTCACCGCAATGTGGTTGACTCTGAAATGATCTAGAAAGCCCAGAAATTTGGTTGTCTTAAATTGTTACAGAAAAGTTCAATTAGAATAAAACTGGACACAACATCTAGCATTGAACGAGGTATCAGAAACAACAAAGGCAGCTTCTGCCAAGTCGACCCTGCAAAATCCTCACTAACATGGGGACTCGTGCCAACATAGGAAGAGCTTTCCTACAGACTAGTCAAGCAACAGCCTGACAAAGTTATCTTCCTACCTTACAGCTAATGCCCTAGATTCCCGCATCGATCTTGAATGTTCCCTGTTCCACTGGCAGGACAGACCCCCCCTTGTCAGAAGGGATTGGCACTTTGAATCCTCAGCATTGATTCTGATCCCCACAAAGTCTCATGGGCATGGGAATCTCCTACTAATTGTCACTGACTGCCCTTCCTCAGCTGATAAATTGGTACTTCTCCATGTTGAAAATCACTTGGAAGAAGCAATGAGCATACATACCAAGGGCACAGAATGTACTCTGGGTGGGGGACTTCAGCATCCATCACCATGAGTAGATTGGTGGCATCACTATTTAGCAATGTCAGAATGAACCTCTGCTTCCCTACATTGGGAAATTCAGACATTGTTCTTTTGTTATTTACCTTAATGGAATTATTGAAATATAAAACGAATTGTCAGGGTTAAAGCTATTTTTATTAATGGTAAAATAAATTCAGTTGATTACAGAAATAAATACTAGATGTTAAGAAATTTAAGGCTGTTATTTGATCCTGAGGTTTGAACAGTTATACAATACTTGTTCTTGCAACCCAGACAGCTTGAATTTGGTTTGATTACAGCCTTAGAATTGAATCACAGCTATTGCAGTATTGTAAATTCCTCATTGTAGAGTTTATTTCATTATTTAAGTGATTGCTTACTTGGGGGGGCTGCTCCGATGTCAGGAAAGACTATTCTTGCATAGTCAAGTGTGTACAATAATTAGAATTAGCAAGTTTGAGCATGTTAGTGACCCACAATAAGATAGAAACTTAATCAAGCAATTCGTGCTAAGTCCATTCCGATAACAGTTTGAAATATTTTTAGCAAGACCTGTCAAACTGACTATTAAAGGGAGTTGCTGCTTTGTGGATGTAATTTCTTTCATTTTTAGAGTTAAAAGGATGTAATGGAATGTTGGTATTTTCCAAGTTAATAGCAATAATAATTAAAATATTTGACAAACATGGTATGCAAGCTTCTATTAACATTATTATCGTCTTCAGTATTATGAACTTGAAAAACTGGGTCATATAATAAAGGCTTGCTTGTCTGTCAGATGATCTATTCCAAAGGATACAGAACAAAGCCCTAAACATGCAGCATATGTCACTGACTGGACATGTGGCTTGTCCAGATTTCCACTTTGGGGATAGACTGATACCAGATACTTGGTGTCTGGTAGAGTCAAATGGCCTTTGAACATCCAGGCATATGACACGTTTAAAAATTCCCGTATAAATACACAGGCAGTAGACATGGTCTGTTGTTATATAATTACACTCGGATTTAAACAGCAGTTCTTTCACACTGGCAGGCACAAATGGGCCAGAGTGAGTTTTACCATGATTGAGAAGAGGACTGGAACTTGGCC
The DNA here is from genome assembly GCF_965287045.1 of Carcharhinus amblyrhynchos. Classification (NCBI taxonomy): domain Eukaryota; kingdom Metazoa; phylum Chordata; class Chondrichthyes; order Carcharhiniformes; family Carcharhinidae; genus Carcharhinus; species Carcharhinus amblyrhynchos. The sequence continues at coordinate 74,424,480 of NC_137333.1, read as the reverse complement.
TTGTTGGCAAGATGTTCTGGAAGAATGTCAAAACAATCATCAAGTGAATTGTGAAACACATCTTGAAAGTGTTTACAGTCAATTCAATAATTAACCTTAACGCGTTGAGATACCTGAGTAGTCAAGATGTAGTTTTATCTGGAAATTGTAAAGAAAACAGACTTGCATTTATATTGTGCTTTCATAGCCACTGAACAGCTGTAAAGCACTTTGAGACAGTGAATTACTTTTGAAGTTTGATTGTAATGTAGAAATGTGGCAGCCACATTTAACACAGCGGGCTCCCACAAACAGCAATGTGGTAATGAATGACAAGATGATCTGTTTTTATGATGTTGGAGAGGGGTAAATATTAACTCCCCTGCTCTTCCTTGAAATAGTCTACCCAAGTATGCAAATGGAGTCTTAGTTTAATGTCTGATCTGTCACCTCTCATACTGCAATACTCCCTCTGCTCTGCTGTGGAGTGTCAGCAGGGACCTTTGTGCTCAAGCCTGAAGTGGGATTTCTACCTGAAATCTTGATATTCAGAGGTGAGATTGCTGCAAACTGAGCCAGGCTGATATAAAGTTACTAAAAACTGTGAAGATGTGTATAATTGAGATAAGAGTGCTCCTTGAATGAATCATTTACACATAGTGTTTGATGTTTTCTTTGTGTTGTCCTGCACTGTGTTTACAGGATCATGATTGGTGACCTGGTACTGGGGCTTTGGGAATGCAGTTCATAAAACTCTGGCATTTGTGTAATCTTCAAAAGATATTATCAGTTACAAGGACAAGGACAGGGACTAATTGATGGATGACATTTGGATTTCTTGCCAGCATGGGCCATTTATGAAAACTGAACTAGCTATTGTTTTTATTTCTAAGCATTCAGTACCTGAATGCTGAGAATATGCTGTTGGTACATTTTTTTTATTCACTCAGGCTAAGGGCATCACCTGACAAGGTTAGTATTTGTTACCCATCCCTAATTGCCCTTGAGAAGATGGTAGTGCCACCATCTTGAACTGCTGCAGTCCTTGTAGCATAGCCACTACTAAAGAGGGAGTTCCTGGATTTTATTATGTTTCATTTTCTGAAGAGTTACGAATAGGTCTGAACAGTGCACATTCAGCCGTGAACATCTCCAATTCATGCCTGATTTTGGAGGGAAGATCATTGATGAGGCAGTTAAAGATGCAGCTAAAGGGCACCACCCTGAGGAATTTCTGCAATGATGTCCTGGAGCTGAGATGATTAATCTACAGCAAACGTAGACATCTTCCTCTGGGCTAGATCTGACTCCGGACAGTGGAGAGTTGTCCCTAATTCTCATTGACTTCAATTTTGCCAGAGTTCCATGATGCCACACTTAATTAAATGCTGCCTTGATGTCAAGGGCAGTCAGTTTCACCCCATCTCCGGAGTTCTTTTGTCTGTACTTGGATTAAGGCCATAAAGAGGTCCGGAGCCAAGTTGCCATGGCAGATACCACACTGCGCAACAGTGAGTAAATACTCCTTGATAGAACTGTTGACAACAGCTCCAATCACTTTGCAGATGATTGAGAGTAGACCAACATTAATTACAGAATTGGATTTGTCCTGCTTTTTATGGATAGGATATACCTCGGCATTTTTCTACATTGTTATATAGATTACTTTCTTGCAGCTGTACTGGAACAACTTGACTAGGGGCAAGGCTAATTCTACAGCACATTTTCAGCACTACTGCCAAAGTGTTGTTGGGGCTCCGTAGCCTTTGTTGTATCCTGTGTGTTCAAACTTCTAAGAAGTCTCACAGCACCAGGTTAAAGTCCAACCAATGGTTGTCCACTAGTCATAAAGTCCACTAGGCATTATTGGCTAAAGCAGTTTGGAAACTTTTGTTCTGGTATGCTGGCCTCTGCCTTCATATCATTTTATGAATAACATTAATCGTTGCTGGGTCAACTGTTTTCTTTAATATCACTGTATTTCTGGTTTTATAGCAGAACAGCTTTTACTTTAGAACATAGAACATTACAGCGCAGAACAGGCCCTTCGGCCCACAGTGTTGCGCCAACCAATTAAAAAGCAATGACCCTCTAACCTAAACCAATCCCTTTCCATCCATAAACCTATCCACGGATCTCTTAAACGCCCCCAAACTAGGCGCATTTACAACTGCAGCAGGCAGGGCATTCCAATCCCTCACCACCCTCTGGGTAAAGAACCTACCTCTGACATCCGTCCTATAACTACCACCCCTTAATTTAAAGCTATGCCCCCTCGTGCTAGCTTTCTCCGTCCGAGGGAAAAGGCTATCACTGTCCACCCTATCTAAACCTCTAATCATCTTATATGTTTCAATAAGGTCCCCTCTTAGCCGCCTTCTTTCTAACGAAAACAACCGCAAATCCCTCAGTCTCTCCTCATAGGACCTCCCCTCCATACCAGGCAACATCCTGGTAAACCTCCTCTGCACCCTCTCCAATGCCTCCACATCCTTCCTATAATGTGGGGACCAGAACTGCACACAATACTCCAAGTGCGGCCACACCAGAGTTTTGTACAGTTGCAACATGACACTGCGGCTCCTAAATTCACTCCCCCTACCAATAAACGCCAAGACACCGTATGCCTTCCTAACAACCCTATCTACTTGATTCCCAACTTTCAGGGATCTATGTACACATACACCTAGATCCCTCTGTTCGTCAACACTATTCAGAGTCCTACCGTTAGCCCTATACTCTACACATCTGTTATTCCTGCACACATCTGTTATTCCTTTGGGCTAAAAGTAAAGGAATCTTGTTTCAATTTATAATTGTGTTTCCACTGTTACCACCTCTTTTCCTCCTCACTCTACCCTATCCCCATTCCTGCACATTTAAAGCATCACATGATTAGGCCTCTAACTTGCTTACCTCCATGATGATATGTGCAAAGACATTGCACATTGGAATTGTGCCAAAATTTGTTCTTTCCTCTCCTTTTGGGGTTGTGCCCTTTTGAACTGCAAAATACTTGATGCTCAATCTTTTATGAGTATCATTGGTCACCTTAACCAGATTGGTTACCATGTCATTGATCATCTGATCAAAATGCTGCCACATATTAGTATTTGATGCATGCAGAAAAACCTGTAGATCTAAAGGTATCTTAGTGATTTACATCTTATTTCATTTCAGAGTTTCTCCTCTCCAAAAATCAGAAATAGTAGACATGGTGAAAAACCATGTTAATGCTATCACCTTGGCCATCGGAGATGGAGCAAATGATGTGGGGATGATTCAGACTGCGCATGTTGGTGTGGGGATTAGTGGCAATGAAGGCCTGCAAGCCACAAACTCTTCTGATTACTCCATAGCACAGGTTAGAGGCTTTAAATATTTTGTCTTTTTAACCATAATCAAAAATGTCCTTCATTCTTTGTAAAATGTGATCTTCTGCAAAATGCAGTCAAAGTATTTTGCTGCTGCACTGAATTTGGTCAATTTCCTTCTCCATTTGTAAACTATGGAAGTTAACATGGTCACATAAGCAAATGGTTTATTTGAAATTGTGGCTATTACAAGTTATGTTATCAAGGAGGAGAGACATAGTAAGAAGTCTCACAACACCAGGTTAAAGTCCAACAGGTTTATTTGGTAGCAAAAGCCACTAGCTTTTAGAGCGCTGCCCCTTTGTCAAGTGACTCACCTGATGAAGGGGCAGCACTCCGAAAGCTTGTGGCTTTTGCTACCAAATAAACCTGCTGGACTTTAACCTGGTGTTGTGAGACTTCTTACTGTGTTTACCCCAGTCCAACGCTAGCATCTCCACATTAGGAGGAGGGAAGGCAGGGTACTTGACTGACAGTATGAGCAAACCATAATCAAAATAGTATTTTTAAAAAAACCTTACCATTTAAAGAGATTGTGATTTATTGTGACACATTTTTGAGAGTTTTTCTTGTCATTCTTCACTGCTAGTCCAACCAGGACCACTCTACTTATAGCAAACTCTATCGAGCTGACTTGTGGGCTCAGTAAATCTCAGCAGCTTCCTGGAATCTTTGAATCATCCAGAAAACACCGATTATCAGATTACAGACTTGGTGATGTGATAACTCGCTGCCATCTCTGATAGCCAGAAATATCCTCAAACTGATGTCACTTAATTCTCCACTCCTTTTGCCACCCTGTCACCTCTCCAAGAGTGTTACTCACCAACTTTTGTCAAGTTAGCTATTCATCACATGTTTTGTTCAAGGAACACTCTAGATCGTGCATTGTGCAGTGACACACTACAGAATCTACAGTGTGTTTGTGGGTAGTTTTGAAATAAACGATGGGCATTTAATTACATGGTGAAGAAAATAAGAGTATCAATAATTTGGTACCAAGCTTTAAATAACTTGTCTGACAGATTGAAGCTGAGTTAATATTCCTTTCTTCTACTGAAGAGCAAGAATTAATGAGAGAGAATAATGCAGCTCAATAAATATTTACCAGAGCTGGAAAGGTAGTGAATGGAGTCCCAGTGGCAATAAGTCAGCTAAAAGCCACAGGTGAAAGGGAGGTGGGCTGAAAACATCATGTCATAGTTTAAATTCCACTATATCAGAATGATTTCAGGGGCTGAATTTTCCAAGGAGGATAATTGTTTCCCCTCCCCTACCACCACCACCACCACCACCCCCCCCCCCCCCCCCCCCCAAAAGAAAAGTTGATTACAAGCTAATCAACCTTTGAAATAAATAATGTGGGTGACAAAAACAAGTTGAAGGTAGAACTTTCATTCTGACATAGTGGAATTTAGACAATGACATGATATGTTCAGTCCATCTCCCTTTCACCTGTGGCTTTTAGCTGACTTATTGCCATTGGGACTTCATTCACTACCTTTCCAGCTCTGGTAAATGTTTACTGAGCTGCATTTTTCTTTCTCATTAATTCTTGCTCCTCAGTAGAAGAAAGGAATATTAACTCAGCTTCCATCTATCAAGCAAGAAGTTATTTAAAACTTGGTACCAAATTATTGGTGCTCTTATTTTCTTCACCATGTAATTAAATGCTTCAGTGGAAGGAAGTCCTGCCTTGAGAACTGCTGGCCGAACAGATTGGCAATCAGTTTTCCCGTTCACAGCAGTGTCAAAAGAAAGTAGTGGGCCCTTTCTGAGACTACAAGGAGGACAACCAAGAAATGTGGTGGATACCACACCAAGATAAGTGGGGCCTTTTTGGTAGAGGTGAGGGGGGGCTGCTGAGGAGAATAATTGAGCACCCAAGAATGGGGGAAGCGGGGTTTGGAATCAGATGCCGATGGTGGGGAATGCAGATTCTAGGTGGCCATGGGGGAAGGCACAAAGGAGTGGAGGTACAATCTTGAGGGGATGCCCCTGATGTACACAGGGCACATGCCCAATCCCTCCTGCCTTCTCAATGACTTTGATGAAAAAAACAGCCTGCCCACTCTGGCCACCTTTCACTGCTCAGCGTGTTACAGCAGTGGAAGTGGGTTGATGTCCTTAAATGGACATTAATTGTCCGCACAGGCCTCAGTAGGCCTCTGGGCAGGCAGGCTAGTGAGTTCCTTACCTCCATCTCATGGAGATCAATCAAGGATCAGCAGGAAAGCAATGGCCTATCCACACACCATAATTTGTGTGCACATCCTGCTGAAAATATGCCTAGCTGGCTGGGGTTATGGGTTGGTGGGTGGCATAAGTTCCAGGTTTACCACACTGAGGAAATACTTTAATTGTGATGTGTTGATCTTTGATATTGTAAACCTGATTTTCATTTGAACATTACAATATTTTTAGCATCTGAGCAACTTTAAGTGAATTAATCATTCCATGCATTATTTGCTCTTTAGTGTGGTTTAAAAAATTCTGTGTGGTATTGATAAAGGCTTTTTTTCTTCTTTTAGTTTTCATATTTAGAAAAGCTTTTATTAGTCCATGGAGCCTGGAGTTATATCCGAGTGACAAAGTGCATCCTTTACTGCTTTTACAAAAATGTGGTGCTGTACATAATCGAGGTAAGAAGTCATATCTGTGTCTCAATCATAATTTTGTTTGAGATAGAATACAGAATACCTTGATGACTTGTATTATGCTTCAGGAATAGCAGCTATTCCCTATCTACACATCATACTTATCCAACTTCGTACTTAAGAATTTTTGCTTTATGAATATATTTGTAAGATATTTTGAACTGAATTTTAATTACAAAAATGAATAGGTTGGGATTGAGTAAGTGGTTAAAGTGGAAAAATGTGGAACAGGAATTAAATCCAACTCAAGTCTGCCTACTTCCACTTCCATCAGAGATAGGACGAGGGATGGTGACCAATCCACTTATGAAAAGGGGGCTGGTCATTAAATATCATGAAGTTGCATACCTTCATTTTAAGCCATAACCACAGCTTGCATTTCCCAGACCTTGGGCTGAACTGAAGAGGAAAATACGTTTACAGCACTTACTGGGGGCCAAGAGGAGCAAGTATGTTTCCTATTGCCCCTTCCAATTGGAACCTCTTCAGGCCTTCATTGGACTACCATTGCCCCCATACCACCCCAATGATTTCACTCCCCCGATGCAGGTACCTGTTGCACTTTAGCCTTGTCATGCAGATTTCCCACACAAGACACCCAACTAATCAAATAGGCTGCCTGGTGGAAGCTCCGCATTTAAATTCTTAGGACATTTTTCCAGGTTTACTGGCCTGACAACAGTCTCCACCCCTCCATCAATGCACCCTCCACCACAATGTGCCCTGTGTACTCTTTTTTTTAACCTTGTGTAGCCCCGTCTCAACTTTCAATTTTCATTTTCTTTCAAAAATGTGCATTTTTAAAGCACCTTTAACATAATAAATCATCGCAAGACAGTTCAACGTGTTATCAAGCAATATTTGACACTGAGTCACATAAGGAAATATTTGGCCAGGTGACCAAAAATTTGGTCAAAGAGCCATATTCATTACAGCATTCCAAAGAAGAAAGAGAAGTAAAGGGACAGGCAGATTTATTTTATTTATTAGTCACAAGTAAAGCTTACGTTAACACTGCAATGACGTTACTGTGAAATTCCCTTAGTCACCACAGTCCAGCACCTGCTTGGGTCAATGCACTGAACCAGCATGTCTTTCAGAATGTGGAGGAAACCGGAGCACCCGGAGGAAACCCACGCAGACACAGGGAGAGTGTGCAAACTCCACACAGACAGTGACCCAAGCCAGGAATTGAACCTGGGTCCCTGGTGCTGTGAAGAAGCAGTGCTAACCACTGTGCTGCTGTGCCACCCCAGAAGGAGGGAATTCTCGTGCTCAGGGCCTAGTCAACTGAAGGAAAAACCACCATGGTAGAGCTATTAAAATTGGACTTGTTCAAAAGGCCAGAATTGATGGAATGCGGGGATCCTGGGTGCTTTACCATTGGAGGAGATTACAGTGATAGGGAGGGCAAAGCCGTGGAAGAATTTTGACAGAAAGAATGAGAATTGTAAGATTGAAGGTTTACTCAAAAGGGAACTACTACATGTCAATGAGCACAAGGGAAATAGGTGAGCATCCCACTGTTGCTGTGCAGTACTGTGTGTCATTTTGCTTCCACCTCACCTCATCTAGGTTGCTCAGCTTTCTAAAGCAGTCATAGTCCAGTCTAGTGTTCTAGTTTCTCTTTCTAATGAGAGCTTAACTCTACTACAATATACTCAGTACTCCCAAACATAATTTATTTCAACTAGTTAGATCCACCAGTGCTTCTGATCTTGTATCCTACTCATATGCTGCCTGAGGAAGGAGCCCTGAACGCATTTTAGGAATTCTATTCCCTTTTCTCTATTTGGTCCCCTTGGCCAGTCAGCAAGTGTATTATCAAAATGTTCCAGAATATTATTGTTCAAATTCATCAGTAATAACTGCATGTTACATCTTCCATTGGCTTGAGTGGAAGCCATTTCAGCCAATTCAGTGGAACCACTGAAGGGTCGCTGCCTTTGATTATTTTTTGTTGAGGTTTTTTAAAAAATGGAAGGGCTCATGACAAGCGTTGTCTTACTTATTACTAACACAATGCAAAATGGATTAAATTCAAGCGAGTGGCTTCACCAGCTTGACTTTGTCTAGATTTGAACCAAGTGCACTCTAGCTGGCACTATTTCAGTTTATCATCTGTACAGAGTTCTGCTGCTGTTAGACTAGTAGCATCAAAAGTGACTCACAAGGTCAGTCAATAGGGTAAATCTGTAGTCTTAACCATTACTACAACATGCAAAAAGACTCACCTTTCCAATCATATTCAGTCAGTCCATGTAAATGTACATCTGGATCAATACCAGACTTCACCTTTGACCTAGGCAATGGAGAGAGGGGAGACAAGTGTTGAGATAGGAGGTCAATGAAGAAATTTCTTAGCTGACAGCTAAGAAAGTGTTTTTCAATTGGACGTTAAACCACTAAACAGAAAGCCAGAACCCTAATTTAAACGTAGCTTTCACATTCTACTTTAATCCAGAAAGGAATTTTCTCATTCATTTCTTATCGTTAATGCTCTGTTGCTGTTTTGGCTTTGAAATAAAATAGTTACAATACTGCTGGGATATGCAGTTCAGAGTGGTGCTGCACAAAAAATGAACAACTCTTGCTTTGTGCTTGATGGTGTGAGTAGTGAAACACTCACCAAACCAAGTCACAAAACAAAGACTGGTATTAAACACTAATTTCATCACTTCCTGCTGCTGACTTGTTCTTTTCTGAGTCTTTTAGCACAATAATGCAAAGGGAAATGATGTGCAAATAAACTAAAATATATTTTGTTCTAGTATCAGCATGTAACACACTGGGCTACTGAGGGTTGGAAAGAGCAATGAACTATTCTTTTGGAACTGTTGTAACTGCACTCCCCTGTTTATGGATTGTGTGTCTCTGATTATGATGAGCATTCCTTTCTTGCTCAATGTTTAGTTTTATGATGGTGTACCCTGGGGGGAATACAACATGAACTTTGTACCATAATCTTCCTCCAATGTACTTCTCCAGAGTATTCGTTAATTGAACTGCAGTGTGATAAATTTCAGTACAAATTGTCAAGTTGTTTTAATTTACAATCCCTCCTTGTGATATAGAGAATGTCGTAAAATGCATCATATTACTTTGTTATCGGGCTAACAACTTTTTCTGCTGAACCTTTTCTCTGAATCTGACCCATTTCAGACTGGGAAGACCTTTCATTTATTTCTTCTGGCTCTCTATCTAGACATTGCTGAGCTGACTGTGGACCTTATGTTTCTTTTCTTTTGTTCCATACCCTTGGAACTTGGCAATTCGTCTTCTGAGCAATCAAAGCAGATACTACATCGCCCTAAATGGGGGCCCCATAATGTCCATAGCTTTATGCTGTGAATGGAACTTGTCTGTCTCACTCAACATCTCATGTGAATGCCTACTAAGAATGTCTCAATGATGATCCACTTATTATCCATGACCACTTCAGTAGCTGCTTTGTTAACCTTGGACTTGGAATACACATGGCTCACTTACAAACAATACAGACATGGGGGCAACAAGGTGGCACAGTGGTTAGCACTGCTGCCCCACAGCTCCAGGGACCTGAGTTTGATTCCTGGCTTGGATTACTGTCTGTGTGGAGTTGCACGTTCTCCACTTGTCTGCATGGGTTTCCTCCAGGTGCTCCGTTTCCTCCCACAGTCCGAAGAGGTGCAGTTTAGGTGTATTGGCCATACTAAATCAACCCTTAGTGTCTTGGGATACGTAGGTTAGAGGGATTAGCTGGGTAAATATTTAGGGTTACGGGGAAAGGGACAAGGTGGGATTGTTGTCAGTGCAGACTAAGGCCGAATGGCCTCCTTCTGCATTTTAGGGTTTTGATGATTTATAAGAGGTATGCGGAGGCATGGGTATGGCCCAGGTTTGAATCCTATCATGGCAGATGGTAGAATTTGAATTCAGTAAAAGTCTGGAATTAAAAATTTAATGATAACCACAAAACCATTGTCGATTGTCGGAAAAATCCATCTAGATCACTAATGTCCTTTAGGAAAAGAAGTCTGTCACTCTTACCTGGTCTGATCCACTTGTGACTCCAGATTTTATAAATATATAAAAAGGAAGAGGCTGGCTAGGGTGAACGTTGGACCCTTAGAGGATGAGAAAGGGGACTTAGTGGTAGGGGATGGGGATATGGCTGAGGTCTTGAATAACTTTTTTGTTTCGGTCTTCACGGAGGAGGATGTGAATAAATTGCCGGCTGTTAGAGATGGAAAGGTGGTAGGACTGGAGGGTCTTAATGACATTACTGTTACTAGAGAGGCGGTGCTCGACAGACTGGAGGGGCTGATTGTGGACAAGTCCCCAGGACCGGATGGAATGCATCCGAGGGTTCTGAAAGAAATGGCGGAGGTGATAGTGGATGCCTTGGTGGTTATTTTCCAGACGTCGCTGGATTCCGGGGAAGTGCCGGAAGATTGGAAAGCGGCTAATGTTACGCCGTTGTTTAAGAAGGGTGGCAGGCAAAAGGCAGGGAATTATAGGCCGGTTGGTTTAACGTCTGTTGTAGGTAAAATGTTAGAATCCGTCATCAAGGAGGAAATAGCGAGGCATCTTGAGGGGAATTGCTTCATAGAGCAGACGCAGCACGGTTTCGTTAAAGGGAAATCGTGTCTGACAAATTTACTGGAGTTCTATGAGGATGTGTCCAGGGCGGTGGATAGAGGAGAGCCGGTGGATGTGGTCTTTCTTGATTTTCAGAAGGCGTTTGACAAGTTACCTCACAAGAGGTTATGGCAGAAGGTCAGGGGACATGGAGTTGGGGGTAGGGTGTTAGCGTGGATAGAGGATTGGTTGTCAAATAGGAGGCAGAGAGTGGGGGTCAATGGGTGCTATTCGGATTGGCGGTTGGTGACTAGTGGAGTGCCCCAGGGGTCGGTGCTGGGGCCTCAGCTATTTACCATTTATATAGATGATCTGGAGGAGGGAACCGAGTGTAGGGTGTTGAAATTTGCTGATGACACCAAGAGTGGTGGAAAGGCAAACTGCGCGGAGGGTGTGGAGAGTGTGCAGAAGGATCTAGATAGGCTGGGCGAATGGGCCAGGAACTGGCACATGGAATTTAATGTTGGCAAGTGCGAGGTGGTCCACTTTGGTAGGAATAATGGTAGGAAGGATTATTACTTATGTGGAGAAAAACTGCAGCAGACGACGGTGCAGAGGGACCTCGGGGTCCTTGTGCATGAGTCGCAAAAACCCAGCTTGCAGGTGCAGCAGGTGGTCAGGAAGGCGAATGGGATGCTGGCCTTCATAGCGAGGGGGATTGAATATAAAAGTAGGGAGGTCTTGCTGTGGCTGTATAGGGCATTGGTGAGGCCGCAGCTGGAGTACTGTGTGCAGGTTTGGGCGCCGTACTTACGCAAGGATATTTTGGCCTTGGAGGGAGTGCAGAGGAGGTTTACTAGGCTGATGCCGGAGTTGAGGGGGTTGAGCTATGAGGAGAGGCTGAATAAACTAGGCTTGTACTCGTTAGAGTTTAGAAGAATGAGGGGAGATCTCATTGAGACGTATAAGATGATGAATGGGATGGATAGGATAGAGGTGGAGAGACTCTTCCTGCTCAGAAAGGACAGTAGGACTAGGGGGCACAGCCTCAAGATAAAGGGGGGGCGGTTTAGAATGGAGTTGAGGAAGAATTTCTTCACTCAAAGGGTGGTGAATCTCTGGAATTCTCTGCCCGTTGAAGTGGTGGAGGCTACCTCGCTAAATATTTTTAAGAAGCGGGTTCATGAGTTTTTGATAAGAGAGGGGATTAAGGGTTATGGGGAGAGGGTGGGAATGTGGAACTGAGCCACGACAGATCAGCCATGATCTTACTGAATGGCGGGGCAGGCTCGAAGGGCTAGATGGCCTACTCCTGCTCCTATTTCTTATGTTCTTATGTTCTTATTCAGAGCAACGTGGTTGACTTTTAAATGCCCTCTGAAGTTTAAGGGCAGTTAGAAATAGGCAATAAATGCTGGCCCAGCCAATGATGTTCACATTTCCTGAACAAATACAGAAAAGGATAGGTCTCAGTTGCAATCCCCCCATATGCAAATTATCTCTGGACACATATGAGAAGGAACAAAAGACTTGTTAACCATCATAAACTGGACTGGACAATGTGCCTCTGTTTAAAAGAGAGATGGAAAAAAGGAACAAATGTCGCGCACGCTGATGAGATTCAACTCATGTTGGGAGTTCCATCAGCAGCCAATTGACCTCATCCTGTACTGGAGTTTGCACATGTTTGCCATTCTTTGTAAAGAAAAACATTTGGAGATTATAATATTCCAGATATGACATTAAAACCAGTTTCTTAAATTTTTAAAAGCTGTACTTATGTCTGGGGTTTCTGTAATCTTCCTTTATCTCAGTATGCACATTGCAAATATATAATACTGATATCATCAAAGGAAACTGTGGTGGGGAATGGATTGAGCTAAGAACATTTAAAATCACTTACAAAGGGAATGACTAGGTTTTTTGTCTGATGGTAAACCTGTATGTTCCAAATGTTCTCAACTCTAAGAAAAAAGATTTAAAGGTAGAGATAATCTCCAATACAAGTGTTGCGACATATAAACATGGAAAATGTCTGTACGCTTTGGAAAATTTCAGCCAGCAGCAGTATCTCTTTTTGATGCTTAGCATAGTCCAACTTCAAAACTGTTAAAGGTATGTTACACAAAAGCTTTATTGAATGCAGTGCAGTCTCCCGTTAATCATCCAAGCATGTTTTGTTTGTCTTGAGCAGATTACAGTACATATTCTTTAGAATAATTTTGCTTTTAAGTATCAATGTTTACAGGTAACATTCAAAATAACTTGAATCAGTTTTATGCCGCAGTGTCATAAAACAGCGAGGAGCAAGGGCGTTCAACTATTATATTGTCCTCTACTAATGTTCCTTCATGTTTTTGCATCCATATTTCTTAACATTATGCAAGATTCTATTTATTCTCGAAATTTGTGGCTTCTTCAAAGTTCTCGCCTGATGGATCTTTTCCCTATTGCCCAGCTCCAGAATTTTATTATTAAACACTTTGATCACTCCTCGATCTTTTCCATAGATATCTTCAAAGCTTTTAATGATCTGGCACCATCTATTTGTAAACAAGTTACAAATATGTTGGCCTCCCAACAAAGAAAGCCATGTTCTTGAATGGTTAGTTTTCTTTCTCATCGTTCTATGTGTGTGACAGTTGTTAGTTTCTTTTCTGTTTGTTTTCCCAATAACTCAGGAGTGCTGCAAACTCTTTCTTTATCATGTTGGTAACCTCCTGCACACATTGTCGAGTCCTGTACACTTTTTCATATTTCCAGTTCCATAACATTTTTGACTTTGTCCCAGGTCGATTGCTGCTGAAACCATTATTCATGCCTTTGCAATCTCTAGACTCAACTATTCCAACATGCTCCTGGCTAGTCTCCCACATTCTATCATTTATTAACATAAGTTTGTCCCAAACTCTGCTATCTTCTAGCTTTTAGCAAACTTAAGTAAGCTACTTTGCAGGCTTTGCAATCTTAAATTGGTTGTAGGTGTAACTCTTAGCACACTCAGGATTGTTCAATAGATGTTGCCCAATCATGGAATCACATCTAACGTTAGACATTGGGCAGAATTTTCCCAGAAGGTAAGACACCGTCTTATGACCTTGTCCTGCCCGACATTTGGTGAGGCAAGGTAGAGAAATCGGGTGGGAGGTGAAGAATCAAGTTTGCACCCTGTTTTTTGCCTCCCTTGATCTTACTGGCAATGTTTGGCCAGCAAAATTGATTTAAATGTTAATGACATGCTTTGTATGAGTCCTGGATTCTATCGTCCAGGCTCACTTACCCTTACTAACTTACCAGCCAAGGGTCTCCCTGACAAGAATCATGTATGGTCTCCGGGGATGGCCTCGCAAGGGGGATCAGAGGCCATTGAAGCCAAAAGGCTTGTTGGGGGCAAGGCTGGACAGTGAACGTGGGGCAGTGCCAGCCTGGCAGTGTCCACCTGGATACCATCCCTGCCAGGGTTTATCCTGGGGGGTGGAGCCAGAGCCAGAGATTAATAACTGGGGACCTCCGCAGGTGTGGGAGGAAAGTGGAACCCTGCTGTGTGGGGTTGATCCGCAATCGGGTATGGAGAGGGGGATCTCTGCATGGAGGGGGGGGGAGGTATCAGGGAGGGAAAGAACTCCTTGTGGGGGCAATCTGCGACTGGGGAGGGAGGTAACTCTGCCTCCCCCACCCCATGCAATCAGTGATGGAGGGAGGGGACTCTGCAATGGGGGGACAACAGGAGATCGCCCAGTACCGTGGGAGATGAGGTGCCTGTGCAATGTCATTCTTGGAGCTCAACAGCCAACTTCACTGGCGAGCTTAGACTCCATGCCCTCTCCAGTTGGCGAAAATCACATCCTGACACTTTGCTTTGTACTGAGTGCCATAAGATTGCATTTTCAAACTCGCCCGAAAAATTAGTCTGAACCTCTCCCATTTTGTTGAGAACGATGGATTGATTCATATTGGTCTGTTCAGCATGCCCTGCACTACAATCTACAGATGTTTAATGCCCTGAGAGAGCTGCCAAGTGAAAGACACCATTATGGAAAGTGGCCACACCTGTGCGTCATTAACAAAAGGGTGTGAATTTAAATGCTTTCCCCACACTCTCAGCCAGTCACACCAAGAAGATGGCACCTAATCCCATGGTTTATGAAAGGTGAGCTCGGACGCCTGCTGGATGCTGTGGAGAAGAGGTAGACCATCCTGTATCCTCGGGAGGGAAGATGACCCAGGAGCATGATCTCCAATGTGGTTTGGGAAGAGGTGGCATTCAGTGCCCATGGCCTGACACACGGGACTGGCGGCCAATTGACTGTTTGGTGGGGTGATCAGATGCCGCCAACACTTGGTGTTGGAGGGTGGGGGGTCTGATGCCAACATTGACTGCTTGGCAGAGAGGGGCAGGGGGCAGGAGTCCAATGTCTGTTGGGAGTTTGGAATGAGAGGAAGGGACCAATATCAGCAGTGACTGTTGGTGAAGGTCAGGGGATACTGGCACTGATTGTGGGCTGGGGAGCAAATGCCATTTTGATGGCAGGGGGCAGATGGACACTGTCTTTGATTGTGGTGAGGGGGTAGCGATGCTGACTTTGATCAAGGAGTGGGGAGCCCCTGGGGCCTTCGTGGTGAGGTGTGGGTGAGGTTTTTTTGCTCTGATCGGGGCGCCTTTTAAAAATGGCACCCTGCTTTGCGCAGCCAGGCTTTGCTGGTGTGTTTAAGCCTCAATATGATGGCATGAAACACACTTCCCCGTCCTCCCATATATTTTGAAGAAGCAACTTAAGATCTGGCTGGAAAACTATCCTATCTCTCTGAAGAGAAAAACACCGGTTTTCAGTCAGATTCTTCCACCTTGCCCATTTTTGATAAGATTCCACTCCTTGTTTTTCTAGTCACATAACTGCACATATTTGACATATAACAAAGGCATGCAATTTTTCTTCTGCTGGGTTTTACCATTGTTCACCTAAATATTGGAGCATGTTAAGTGTCATGCCCATTCACATATGTGTCATGTAATGAACTTTCTCAGTACTGTTAAAAATTGGACCTAAAAACACATTGTTGACATGGCTATCACAAATCAAGTGACTTGGCATTTAGACTAAAGACACTATCAAGTCTCTGGTGAACATCTAATTAAATATGGATATTGAGGAGGGTACCCTGCAACCATTTGTGAAATTCACACATCTCATTGTTTAAGGATAGGCCAGCAAGTAAAGACTGGAGTTTCCAGTCTGCCTGGCTACCTCCATGTTTTATACTCAACAAAATGAAAGATCAAAACTCAAACTATCAACTTCCCCTTATAATAGTGGTCTCCCTGTCCAAACTAAACTGAATGAGCCTCAAAAGTGTTAACCTAATGGACTTGTGATCAATGCTGGTTTCAGATACTGCACACTATTTACCCTACGACTGAGCAGGTCATTTGAACCACCAATCAACAGCTTGCCTGAGAAACAAATTCTGAAACTAGCTGCAAGTCATCAAGCAGCCAAAGTATTTAATCTGTTCAGTTTCAAAGTTCACCTGAGAACAACCTGCTAGGTACTCAACTACATAAACCTTGCAACATATTGTGAACACTTGGTTTTGCAAAGCCCTCAATTCAAGTTTAAATCATCAAATCCGTTCAAGAAAACTCAAGCATGTCATGTGGCCAACCAGAAATCATAAACCAAAGACTGAATTAATTATAATCTGTAAAAGTGCACAACCTTTATCTGTATCCAATTTTTGTGTGTGTGTGAGACTGAGTGAGTGTCATCCCATTAACGAGGGGTAAACATGTGAAAATAGATAACCTTTATTTTTAAACACACAGAAGCTTACTGCTGAAATATTTAATTGGACCACACACCAACAGTTTTAAAAAAAGACACGTTTTTCCATATAAAATATATTTATTGCCGACAGGAAGAGAACAAAACTAAGTTATATCTGTGACAAACACAGTGGGCAGGATTTTACAGCCTTGTTCATGCAGAATCCGCAAAATGTCACCCGAGGCCAACGGACCTCCCCATTGTCCGCCCCTCACCCAATCCAATTCATTTAATGGGCGAGGTGGTAAAACTTTGGCCAATATGCTGGATTATAGGAAGTCTGTTTAAAAGAGTGTTCATTAACACTAAACCTCAGTGTAATATGTAACATAAAAGCCAAAAACATAGTACTGATTTTAAAGTAAGGACTGTAACTGTAAACCTACAGTTTGTAAAGGAGAAATTGTTGCATGTAAGCTGGGACTAATCTCGGTGATCTAAGGCATGGACTGGACAGAAATGGCTGTAAACATGTGCATCTGTTGTACTTACTATTTCAATAATGTGTTGATCACGTGAACATTATAGCAGGTGTGCATATTTACTGTATTTTTGCCAACAAGCATGCTTGCAAGCCTTCAATGTCTAATAGCATCAATGCTTCACTTCAAAATAATATCCTGCACTGGACAATGTTTTGTTCAGTATACACTTTGAACCTGTGCACATTAAATGGAATGAAAGCAGTATAAATTAAAATTCTTTTGTAAGCATGTTTTTGAGCAATAAAAGAGTGGTGTTGATTGATTCGTTGATGTAGTTTATGATTCTGTTGAGAATAAGTACATTCAAGTTTTTTTTTAAATTACCCTGCATATTATCTCTTTCGACAGCTCATAGTATGGATGCATGTTTAAATGAGTAAACCTTTTCGGAATATAGGAACGGAATTGCCTATTTTTTATATATTTGTGCATGGTATTGTGGGCGTTGCTAGTTAGCCAACACTGATTGCCATTGAGAAGGTGGTGGTGAGCTGCCTTCTTGAACTGCTGCGGTCCATGTGATGTAGGAACACCCATCATGCCATTAGGAAGGGAATTCCTGGATTTTGACTTGGCAACAATGAAGGAACACTGCCATTCAGTGATATCGTGGCTGATTTGTAGCATAACTCTGTACACCTGCTTTTGTCCCATATTCTTTAATACCACTGATTAAGCAAAAAAACTATCAGTGCCAATTTTACATTTAACAATTAATCTCACCTGAATTTATATTTGTGGAACAGAGATCCAAACTTCTCAAGGCCAATTAAGGATAGGCAATAAATGCTGGCCTAGCCAGCAATGCTTACACCCTATGAAAGAATATTTTTTAGAAAAAAACCTCTGCAAAATTTTGCATATTAAAAAGTTTGCTAATTTAATTTCTGAAAAGTCAGTTCTCACTTTTAGACTATGTCCCTAGATCAAGACTCCCTAACCAACAGAAGTTGTTTCCACCTACCCTAATGCTTCCTTTAATCTTGAAAATGTCAAGCGAACTACATCTTCAAAATTCCAAGGAATCCAACTGTCTTCTTTCAATCTTGAGATCAAGGTATAATTCTGCTAACTCTATGTCCAATTTCTCCTTAAGGTGTCGTATCCAGAATTGCTCACTGGTTTTATATAGCTGAGGCATTACTTCCACACTGTTGTATTCTAGCCCTCTATATATAAAGGCCAGCATTGTTGTAGCCTTTTTGATTATTTTCTATACATGTTCATGACATTTCACAAATATATGTAGGGGAAATGATATAGGGAAGGCAGTGGCATAGTGTCATATCACTGGATGAGTAACCAGAGGCCCAGTCCAATGCTGTGGGAGCATGGATTCAAATCCAGCTACGGCTGCTGGCAGAATTTAAACTCAAGTGACACATCTGGAGTATAAAGCTAACCTTAGCAATGGTCGCCATGACAATCATCATCGATTGTTGTAAAAACCGTCTGGTTGGCAGTCTTACCTACATGTGACTTCAGATCCGCAGCAGTGTGACTGACTCCACATCCTGCGAAATGGCCTAACAAGCCATTCAGTTCAAGGGCAAATAGGGGTGGGCAACATTGAGATAGTTAGTGATGCCCACATCCCACGAAAGAATACAGAACCTATGTATCTGCACCATAAGACTGTTCGGATCTCCATGGTTTCTAGCTTTTCACCTTTTAGATAACGTTCTGCTCTATCTCTTTTTTCCTCAAATTTGCCTTCATTGAAATCTGTTTTTTACCCATTCAGATAATCTATTATATCCCTTGGTAATGTTACACTCCCATCCACAATGAAGGATCTCAAAGGTCTGAATGGCCTACTCCTGCTCCTACATCCTATGCTGTTTACAGTGCTGCCTATCTTTTTGTCATCAGCAAATTTGGATATGTATCTTTGTATCTCAATATCTATATTAATAGTTAAAGGCCAAACAAAGATCCGTGTAGGACACATTTAGTCACTTTCTGCCAAATGAAGTACCTGCCCATTATCCCTGCTGTCTGTCTGTCTCCTGTCCTAACCAAGTCAGTAATTTGCCTTAAATTTCATGAACTTCACTTGAGTTCTGTCTTGTGGGGGACTTTATCAATTACCTTCTGGAAGTCCGTATGAATAATATCTATAGATTGGACATCCCTGTCCACAACTTTAGCCACATCTTCAAAAAATTCAACCAGAACTGTCAGACATGATTTGCCCTTATATACCATTGCTGGCACACTCAACAGCTGATAAATATTGCCAGTTGTTCCACCCATTCAAGTTGATGTAAACTTTTTCCTGACAATCTAGTGCTGAATACTGGGATCTTAAAATGCTAGTTATTTTAATAATTAATTTTAGCAATTAATTTCGTGGGGCAAAATTCCAGTGCCAATCATTGCTGAATTAAACATTAATTTAGTACTGCAATGATGTTCAAAAGGTTTTATCTAGAAGGAGGTACCTCATTTCCTAAACATTATTTTGCTACATATTTTCAACCATGTAATTCTCAAATGTTTACCTTCTAATGTTTCAGGCTGTTTCAATTTTTCCATTCTCAAACTGTTAAGACTCCATAATGATCCATGTGACAATTACTGAAACTGCTTCTGTTTACATGCACATTCTCAAACTGGATAGCTTGATGTGATAGACTTAAATGTTGTCAGAAAATTCTGAAAAAACACAGCAGGTCTGGCAGCATCCATGGATGGAGAAACAAAGTTAATGTTTCAAATCAAATGTTTTGACTTGAATATGACATCAGTCCCGTCTCTCTATATCTCTCTGCAAATGCTGCCAGACCGGCTGAGTTTTTCCGGTACTTTATTTTTATTTCAGATTTCCAGCATCTGCTTTTTTCTTGTTTTAATCCATTTGTGTTGTGCCTTATCGTGTTCCAGAATATGCCAAAGTGATACTTAGCCGATAACTTTGTTCTGAAATGTAGTTATTGTTGTTAGACAAATTCAGCTACCGATTTGCATACAGCAATGTCCCATGACCAACATTTTCAATGAATGATCTATTAATTTATTTTTAATACTGAAAGTTGCTGCCGCTTTGAATAATGGCATGGGAATTATGTCCACCTGAACAGACCTCAGTTTAACTCCCTCAGTGCTAAGTTGATTGAACTATCAGTGATTATTTAAATTCAGTAATTGGAGCGAATGGGTCGCGTAGCATTTGCTGCTAACTCAGTTTATTGCTGCTCTGTATAGAAGCGTGCAGCCCAGGTTGAAATACGTCAGTTTTGGGGAGGGTTGTTATTTCCATTCTCAAATTGTTAAGACTCTGGAATGATTCGTGTGACAATTGCTCAAACTGCTTCTGTTTATAGCTGGTAAGATTGAACATCAGGAACTCTTGGCGGTCCTAGTCCACAAAGCTTTACCCACATGGATTAAATTCACTGCTTTAGGGATCGATGGCTGGTGTCTTTTGTTTTTGTTACTGTTCCTTGAAATGGCTGATGTGATTCATTGTTCAACAGTAATTGCTGCATGTTTGACAAGTCTACCTTGTGACGTACAGCAGAGTAAAAGCTCCCATCCATATAACTGATCTCCACTGTCAAAAATGCCAATAACAGCATTAATCAAAAGCTAGAGGCTTCTGGCTAATTTTTCCCAAGCTGTCAAATCCCAGTTACTCATTATTTATACTATTATGCTGAGTCTGTACTAAGCATCCAGAACCTTTCCAGTGTATAAAAGAAAAGCTCAAATTACTCGGCTCAATTGAAGTGAACACACACTAATATAAACCTTGAAATTCTGATGGAACAGGGAATTCTCCTGTACCTTGACAATGTTGGGAATTATTGTTTCTAAAAACAAATTGCACTCAGACTTGTCTGTCATTTATCTTCTGTCCAAATTGATTTATGTAACTAAGCGCCAAATATCAGTGAGGTCTTCAGCCTGTGTATGTTGATCTTGATCCTTTGAAGTCCAATCACATGGCAAAGAAACTATCGGTATTGCAGGAGCTGAAGTCTTCTCATTTGGCATCGGCATTTACCTTGAGACTCAAAGAAGTTGAGTCTGGAGTTGGGCCCTTGTTTACATTGGTATACTACTGATGTCACCCTATTTCTCCTTGCATTTATTTGGTGCTTAATCACAACAAAATACCTCCAGATGTTTCACACAATGAATTCCTTTTTGAAGTACAGTGTGTTCTTATGAAGGCAGACAAAGCAGCCTTTCTGCAATAGCAATGCCTTTCAACAGCCAAGAGATGAATAATCAATTCCTCTATTTATTATCAGTCTTGATTTGAGGAAGTAATGTTAGCCAAAACTTTAAGAAAACTCTTCCTGTTCTTCAAATATTGGGATCATTAATGTCCACTTGAGCCACAGCAGCTGGCAAACCTGACATTACCCAGTGTATGGTACCAACAGAATAGTAACCATTCCCTCAATACAACATTAGAGTAATGCTTAGCTGCAACTCCAAGTATGGAAGTCAAGCCTAGGTCCTTCTGAGTCAAAACTGAGAGTGTTTTAGATGTGTGGTGATGGTGACTGAAGGATTGAACTGCCAATTTTTTTTTGGGCAAGGGGACTTGTGTTACAGAAATAGCGCCAGACGATACTCTACAGAACATGTCACCATAGCCAGTATAAACATGGGGAGCAAAAGTCAATGCAAACTCTGGCATTCTTATGGGCGGCACTAATGAATTAAATAAGATGCGATGTTGACACCAGCATGCAATCAAGAATGTGACACCATAAAACCCTGGAGGTTTTTTTGTGTATTCATTGGTTTTGCTTATTTCAAATCAGGAATCTTTGATTCTTAACCAGTTAGGTGGTGATCTTGGCATGTGAAAGTTATCCTCCAACAATAAAATGCTGATTTCATATTTGTCAAAGGAAGCACATAATAACTCATCTTGCAATGTGTAAGTTTTGAAAAATACATTTGTAAAAAAACGTTGATTTTTCCAAACCAAAAAAGAGCTACAGATTAATGCAATAGCCGGCATCATTCCAACTGATAGCATGAAACAGCAGGTCACGTGGCCCATCAATCAGTAAAGAATGGCTGAGATCAGATACTCGCAGTGAACACTGAGTAGGCTGCAGTTCAGGGATTAAACCAGGATATACACAAGCCAGATCATTGGTCAGGGGTTAGAAGAGAACAGAAGAACATAAGAAATAGGAGCAGGAGTAGGCCATCTAGCCCTTCGAGCCTGCCCCGCCATTCAATAAGATCATGGCTGATCTGTCGTGGCTCAGTTCCACATTCCCGCCCTCTCCCCATAACCCTTAATCCCCTCTCTTATCAAAAACCCATCAACCCGCGTCTTAAAAATATTTAACGAGGTAGCCTCCACCACTTCAACGGGCAGAGAATTCCAGAGATTCACCACCCTTTGACTGAAGAAGTTCTTCCTCAACTCCATTCTAAACCGCCCCCCCTTTATCTTGAGGCTGTGCCCCCTAGTCCTACTGTCCTTTCTGAGCAGGAAGAGTCTCTCCACCTCTATCCTATCCATCCCATTCATCATCTTATACGTCTCAATGAGATCTCCCCTCATTCTTCTAAACTCTAACGAGTACAAGCCTAGTTTATTCAGCCTCTCCTCATAGCTCAACCCCCTCAACTCCGGTATCAGCCTAGTAAACCTCCTCTGCACTCCCTCCAAGGCCAAAATATCCTTGCGTAAGTACGGCGCCCAAAACTGCACACAGTACTCCAGCTGCGGCCTTACCAATGCCCTATACAGCCGCAGCAAGACCTCCCTACTTTTATATTCAATCCCCCTCGCTATGAAGGCCAGCATCCCATTCGCCTTCCTTACCACCTGCTGCACCTGCAAGCTGGGTTTTTGCGACTCATGCACAAGGACCCCGAGGTCCCTCTGCACCGTCGCCTGCTGCAGTTTTTCGCCACATAAGTAATAATCCTTCCTACCATTATTCCTACCAAAGTGGACCACCTCGCACTTGCCAACATTAAATTCCATTTGCCAGTTCCTGGCCCATTCGCCCAGCCTATCTAGATCCTTCTGTAGACTCTCCACACCCTCCGCGCAGTTTGCCGTTCCACCAATCTTGGTGTCATCAGCAAATTTCAACACCATACACTCGGTTCCCTCCTCCAGATCATCTAAATAAATGGTAAATAGCTGAGGCCCCAGCACCGACCCCTGGGGCACTCCACTAGTCACCAACCGCCAATCCGAATAGCACCCATTGACCCCCACTCTCTGCCTCCTATTTGACAACCAATCCTCTATCCATGCTAACGCCCTACCTCCAACTCCATGTCCCCTGACCTTCTGCAATAACCTCTTGTGAGGTACCTCGTCAAACGCCTTCTGAAAATCAAGAAAGACCACATCCACCGGCTCTCCTCTATCCACCGCCCTAGACACATCCTCATAGAACTCCAGTAAATTTGTCAGACACGACTTCCCTTTAACGAAACCGTGCTGCGTCTGCTCTATCAAGAGTCAAACTTGCATCAACTGACAAGGAAAAGGCTTAAATGACAAGAAGATTTATGTGAACTGCCAATTGGACTTGTGATTAAGTTTACGTTGGTAGATAATGGCATGTCAGAAAAATAAAGGGAATAATACCAAAGGGAACAGAGAGACTGGGGGCATATCTGCCCAAATCATTAAAGGTGGCAGAACAGTTTGAGAAAGTGAATCCTGGGATTTATAAATAGGGGCATAGATCACAAACACAAGAAGGTTCTGACAAAACTCTATACAACACTGATTCAGGCTCGACAATTCTGGACACGACACATTAGGAAGAATGTGAAGGCTTTAGAGAGTGCAGAAATTTTTTATGAGAATGGTTCTAGGCATGTGGGACTTGAGTCACATGGATAGATTGGCAAAGCTTGGGGTTATTCTCAGAAAAAAGAAGATTGAGAGAGTTGATAGCAGTGTTTAAAATCGTGAAGTATCTAGACAGTGCAGATCGGTGGAAAGATTGCGAATCAGAAGACATCAATCTAAGGTGATTGTGTAAAAAGTTTCTGCTCCTTTTGCCAACGAGTATTAGGATCTGGAATGCACTGCTTGAGTGGGTGCTGGAAGCAAGTTCAATCATAGCTTTCGAAAGGAAGCTAAATAAGGATCTGAAGAGAAATAATTTTCAAGGCTATGTGGAGAGAGGCCAACTGAGTTCTTGCAGACAGCACAAATGCAACAGGCTGAATGGCCATCCCCTGAGCTACAACTATTCAATGCAAAACAGAGTTTCAGTCCTTAAAGTGAATTAAGTCTGGTCAAACTGCAAGATCAAGAGTTTTTGGAACTTGCAGATGACAGCTAAGATATTCCCAAGTGCGTGTGTGTGTGTGTGTGTGTGTGTGTGTATAATATACATATATGTGTCTATTTTGGTCTCTTCCGCTTTGAGCTGAGGATTGATCAATAACACATGCATTTTCCATTTTCCTCCGGACCATATGGCAGTTGTGAAGTTTCAAATGATCAGTAATATAAATTATAGAACAAATCTAGGTTTTGTTGTCTTCATCAAGGGAAAATATGATAATACAAGGAGAATGGAATAGTTTACACTTCCAATCTCAACAATATCAAACACAGAGGATGTGATCTTACCAAAATAATTGTAAGCCCAGGACGGGTGTGGAAACAGGAGAGTTTCTGATCTGTTTTTTGGGCAAATTCAAATTTGCTATTTTGTGTACTTAGAATTTTTGAAAAAATTCTCAAACAGTTTCTTGCCTGTAGAGAGGGGCAACGGGGTTTAAATTGCCCGAATGCTGGCTGAGAGCAGCAGAGCTACCATTGTGCATGTGCAGATCTCTAGCAGCAGAGGTCTGTTACTCAGTCTCTGCTATTTTCATCCTTCCTAAACAAAGCAACCCTCCTGCCCACAGCCTTTCGTGCCTCCCCCCACCCAAATCAATTTCCCCTTCCCTCAACCCTGCGATCACCACCCTGACCCTGCCCATGGCCAGCCCCAATTGCTCCCCTGTCTTCCCCCGCCAATCCCTGATGCAGAGTGTCAGTGGACCCCCCCACCACCGACCAGCCACCCCTGGTCCAGCCTTGGCACTGCCAGGGTGCCACTGTTCCAGGCTGACACTGCCCAAGGAACAGTCCCCCTTGCTCCAACCTCCCCAGGGGGCCTCAATGGCCTCCAGTTCTACTGGTGAGGCTTTCACAACTTGTCCCCATTGCTGGGGACCAGCTGTGATTCTCTCCAGAGAGACCCTCTCCCGGAGAGGCCACAGAGGCAAGTGAGCCTGGACAGTAATGTCCTGGGCTCGTTATTCAATTCAAAGCACATTTAATTATAATTTTAAGTTAGTTATTCAGCCTCGCACCAGAAATAGGTGTGAATCTGATTTCTTGGTTCTCGCACAGTCTTACCAGCTCACCCCATCGATTGACTGGTGGGACACAAAGGTAAATTCACCCTCACAAGATCAGTTTTTGATTCAAGTAATGCTGTCTCAGCTCTGTCATACAATGACTTCAACTGAACCATTCAAACACCTGCACATTACTGTGGTATTCAGTCCATTTTCTGCACCAATTGTCCTTAGACCTGACTGAATGATATTTACCAATTTGTGTTGACCTAGTGACAGTAGTGGTTTGAATCAGGGCTGTCTTATATCATCCCAGCATGCCCAATATGAACTGAATTGAATCTAGAGCCCAGGGTAAAAGCCAATATTTAACCTGTTCCCTTAATGTGACAGTCAGTCGTCAGCCATGTGTTGCAACTCTCAGCTGCCTACTGAGGTTGTCCTGTCAGCTCACGCTCTATCCTTTTTACTCTCTCTGGTGGTGATAGGTGTGGGAAGGGGGAGAGGGAATGCAGGTGAGGGCAGGGTTTCTAGTATCTAATTCTGAAGTGTTCATTTGCCAGTAAACTAGGCGATAGCTAGCCCATCAGTCGTTATTTTTCATGCGTCTTTTAGCAATTCTCCTGTGAGGAACAGTAAGCACGTTTAATGCCTTCTGTCCTGCAGAAATATAGCTATTATAAATGTAAGCCATGTGACTTAACCACTTGAGCATGCTAAGTCCTGACCTATGAGTTTTCATGCACACGTGTACAAAATTAAAACATGCTAAAACAAAAAACTGTTTAAACAAAAGAATAGACCATTTTCCTATACATTACATGATTAAG
Organism: Carcharhinus amblyrhynchos; assembly: GCF_965287045.1. NCBI lineage: Eukaryota > Metazoa > Chordata > Chondrichthyes > Carcharhiniformes > Carcharhinidae > Carcharhinus > Carcharhinus amblyrhynchos. The sequence goes on along the minus strand of NC_137333.1, from coordinate 74,398,460 downwards.
ACTGCTGTAATCAATATACTTTGAGCTCTTAGAGTGACTGCAGTGCTTCACTGAAAGACATATGTTAGAAAATTACGACCATTGTATAAACATCATTGTTCATATTTAAAACTTGGACTAGAGGAACCTAGGAATCCCACAAGAATGCTTGATGTGGCAAATGGAAAAATTCACATTTGTGCAGAAGGTCATCTCTTTTCAATAAGAGTTTAAGGGCTATTGTGGCAGAGTACAAGGGGCTTTGCCTTGCACCTGACTCTGTTGTACATAAGCTTGATGTGTATTTTCTAACAATATTGTCATTTCATTGAATCATAGAATCCCTGCAGTGTAGAAGGAGGCCATTTGGTCTATCGAGGCTGCACCAACAACAATCTCACCGAGGCCCTAATCCTATATTTACTCTGCTAGTCCCCTGACACTAAGGAGCAATTTATCATGACCAATCAACTGAATCCTCACATCTTTGGAGTGTGGGAGGAAACCGGTGCACAAGGAAGAAACCCACGCAGTCACAGGGAGAATGTGCAAACTCCACACAGGCAGTGCACCAAGGCTGGAATTGAACTTGGGTCTCTGGCGCTGTGAGGCAGCAGTGCTTGCCACTGTGCTGCCTGTTTCTTCTCCTGGAAGCATTCCTTTATCCTTGGAGTGCAGATGCATTACGTTTATTTCTTGCTTTAACATTAAAAGGCACTGAATTAAATTTCAAAGTGTATAAGGGAGTAAAACTATTGGAATATTGGATCAGCCACATACCATACAACCCACTCGATCTTACTTTCCACTGAAGTGGGTTTTATGACAAACCTTTCCCTTCTTCTAAGTTTTACTTCAGTCGCATAAGTACGTGAAATGACTAATTGCTGGGTGCACAAATGTGTCTTGTTAGATTGAGGTTACCTTTACTACCTAGTGCCAACTCCTGAGGTAGGACTGCTGCAGGCTGCACCATTTATGTTAGGAGGGCTCTCATCTCAGGTACTCCTTTGGAGTTGTGTGGCAGAGGTCCTCTCTTCAGGTTATAAATGCAACCAGGTGATGAAATAAATTACAGAAACAAAAATTTTAAAACGGACAAGTTTTCAACAATTTAGCGCTTTTAATGAAGTAAAATGTTCTCTGTTTCACAGGAGCATCAACAAACAGAAATAATTTAGGATAGCAATTGAAAAATATTTTGTTTTAGTCAAGTAACACAACCAAATGATATGGGAAAACATAGTGGCCAGAAGTTTGCTGTCCCACCCACCACAGAAATCAGAGCAGGCAAGGGGCAGACCATGGAAAGGTCCACTGATTTTTGGGTGGGATTTTCTGATTTTTGGAATGAGCGAGGCCAGAAAATCCCACGCACTGTGTTTATTACAATTCTTGTATGCTATACAATGACAAGTTATACTTCTTGAATTAATTAAGTGAATCCAATCCTGACTGTTGCTGTTTATGTCCAATTGTCGTGAAATGAATCAGCTTATCTGGCTTAATTCACCAAATCTTGATGTACCTTCAAAATATTTGGAAGGAAAGTTAGATAAACAGATGAGAGAGAAAAGTGTAGAAAGACATGTTGATGAGGTTAGATAAAATAGAATGGGAAGTTCGCTTGACACACAAACACCAGCATGAAACAGTTGAGCTGAGTGACATTTTCTGTGCTGGCATGTTCAGATGACACGACTATCCAGTTCAGATTACCAGAGGATGCTGTTAGGCCCCTGCGTTATGCTATGGTGCTGTTAAATATTGAATTGTAAAGGCACACCACTAAACATAAAACATTCAGATTGCTTACAGGAGTAACTAGCACACTGTACTTCAGATAGTAATAGTCAAATTCATGAGTTGATTTGAAAGTAGAATGCCCTACACATGAGGACTTATTTGTGGAGTGCATGGAGAAGAGGCAAGTCAACGCATTTAATCATGCAGCATATACCGAAGATAAGAAATGGACAACCACAGTTTTGCAAAACTACTCTGCAAGGGTGAACGGATGCAGCTAGTGGACTTTGCAAACATTCTGCCATCTGCACCACATTCTTTGATACAGACCTGTTGCCTGCACTCATGTTTAATGCAGATTCCATAAAACCCTGGTACCCCATGGTATTTCTGATCGGAGTTTCTACATATATAAATGCAAATTGTTGTAAGTAAAGTGATTGTCCAGTTTGCCCTCAAATCATTCTCAAAAACAGGTTAAATGTTATGTACAATGACAGTATTTCACTTTTACATTAAATATCATTTAGATTTCAGAAGTAAACAAAAACTTCCCCAGCTGTTTAGTCAGTAGGCTTCTATGATTGGCGATGACCTGTTTCTCTCTGTCATATAGACACACCCATGTGCTTTAAAAACACAAATTTTACAAAACGTAAGCATCACCTTTGTAAAGCTTTTGTCAAATTTCCTTTAGATTTTCTTCGAAATTGAAATTAATAGTCAGAAGAGAGGCATTATACCAGTCAGTCAGACTCAATTCTAAGGAAATTCTTAAAAAAATAATGTAAAGCATATGTATTCAGATTAATGGATTTGCCTTTAGCTAACAATTTGCATCTATGTATCTCCTTCAACATAAAAATAGTTCAAAAAAACTTAACAGAGGAAGAGGGAAAAAGTTGAATCAGCAAATGAATATATGCTGAGAGAGAGCTGAGGAGAAATGACTGGAACCTTTGTCAAAATTGAGTTGTGAGGAGGTTTTCAAGAGAAAAAAAGAGGAAAGCAGAGGTAATTATAGGAGAAGGTCCTGAGGCTAGACCAATATTGCTGAAGGCTCTGACAGGTGAAAGGAAGGAGGATGCACAAAAAAAGTTTAATTGCAAGACTGAAAATATGGGAAACTGCAGGAACTTACAGAGAGCATAGGATGACAGGTAGGAACATGATGACATTAAATATATATTTATTGGAGGACTGAGAGCAGTCAAGTTCAGCACAGGCAGGAATCGTGGACAAGCGTACAAGCTGCTTGCATTTTGGGCCGTTTGGAATTTATGGAATGTGAACATGGTAGGCCAGTGAAAACCTTTGAGAAAAATGTGAGTATAATTTCAGTTGCTGAAAAAAAAGTTACAACCAAAGAAACATTTCTGGGAACATTAGAAATAGAGTAACCCCTTGACCCTGCCCTGCTGTTCGATTCAAGGATTTGAAAGGCTACATAGGGAGAAACTCTTTTCTCTGATGGGGCTGTCCAAAACATGGGGATATAACTTTAAAATTAGAAAGAGAGCATTCAGTTGTGGGGTAGTGTCAAGAAACGTTTCTTTGTGCAAAAAATAGTGAAATCTGGAACTTGCCACCCACCCCAAGAAAAAAGCCTCTGAGACTAGGTCATTAAAAAAGTGAGATAAATAGATTTTGTGAAGCAAAGGTGTTGAGAGCTATGGTACTAAGGTGGGTAAATGGAGTTGAAACACAGATCAGTCACGATATAATTGACTGGTAAAAAAGATTAAAAGGAGGCTGAATGTTACTATTCCTGATGTTATGTACCTGGATGTACTATTTTGCTCCTCAACTCCATTTACCTGTCTTTGCTCCATACCACATGATATTTCTGCATCATAAAAATTGAGCTATCTCAGTCTTAAAACTTGTAATTGTCCTAGCCTTATAATGGGATAGTTCCAAAATTCCACTATGCGTGAAAAGTGTTTCCTAAAGCTTTCTTTTATTAATAGGTTCTAATGACATTGGCATTCAAAATTGGATGCCTTCAGAAATTCATACCAGTTTCTCCTCAACTTTGAATTCATTTTTATCGTATCTGTTCTTTTCTGATTTATTGTTCTTTTACTTTGAGCCGATCATAAGAACATAAGAAATAGGAGCAGGAGTAGGCCATCTAGCCCCTCGAGCCTGCCCCGCCATTCAATAAGATCATGGCTGACCTGATAGTGGTTCAGTTCCATTTACCCGCCTGCTCCCCATAACCCTTAATTCTCTTATTGGTCAAAAATCTGTGACTTAAACGCATTTACCGAGGTGGCCTCCACTGCTTCAATGGCAGAGAATTCCAAAGATTCACTACCCTCTGGGAGAAGAAGTTCCTCCTCAACTCTGTTCTAAATTGACTCCCCCTTATTTTGAGACTGTGCCCTCTAGTTCTTGTTTCCATTCTAATTGGAAATAATCTGTCTGCTTCTACCCTGCCTAGCCCCTTCATTATCTGATATGTCTCTATAAGATCTCCCCTCAGCCTTCTAAACTCCAACGAGTACAGGCCCAGTCTACTCAATCTCTCCTCATAAACTAACCCCCTCATCTCTGGTATGTGACTGGAAAAGCATGTTGGTCACAATGTGATATTACAGGAAGTAAAAGTCATCCAAGAAATGTGCTTTTTACCAGACTTGTAATTCAGAACAGTTGAATTAAAAATTGATATATAACAAAAATGTGCAGGTTAAGTGGATTGGCCATAATCAATCCGTGGCGTTACAGGGATAGGGCCTAGGTAGAATGCTCTTTTGGGGGACTGGTGCAAACTCGATGGGCCAAATGACCTCCTCCTACACTAGGGATTCAATGGATTTTAATACTTCTCCAATGACAGTCCATTATACTGTTATCTTCATTGCCACACCTAATAGCTGGTCAGAATTTAATCGTTGTACAGTAAGGATTGAAAAATGCTTGTCATTTTCAGTCTCTGACCAGTCGCAAGCAAACAGAATTTTTTTTTAATTTGAAAAACATTGATGGACAAAATGTGCATTCACCTTGGTTTTATATACCTACACAGCTAGGTATTATTAAGTGTGAATAGTTAGTTTATTTGTATCTTCATTACAGTTTCTTTTTTATGGTGGGTTAATTGAAATGTTTCTTTACTGACCCAAGGAAGTGCCATGAAATTTGATTGCACTGCAAACTAACTTATTGGTGCTGTGGAGCAGTAGACGATTAAAATGTGATATGTTGTTATTGTGGTGATAGTATATCACTTCAAGGCATTGAAGCCCAAGTTTGTCATTGTCTTAATCAGGTATTTAAGCAATCTTTTTAAACTTGTAATTGACATACTTATTCATTTTGTTTAATTCTGTTATTGCACACCCTTTACAGAATGTTAGCTGCATGTAAAGAAAGACTTTGCATTCATATAGCATCTTTTGCATGCTTGGAACATTTTGAGTTCTTCAAAACCGGTCATTCTTTATTATGCTGGCAAACATGGCAGCCAACCAGTGCAAAGCAAGATCCCACAAACAGCAGTGAGATAAATGATCACCTGACACATTTTGTTGCTGTTGATGGAATGAAACTAAATGTTGACCATGACATTGAGAAAACTCCATGGTTTTATTTACATAATCCTGCAAAATCTTATGTCAGCTTGAACAGATAGAAGCTTTATTTATTGTCTCATCCAAAGAATGAGTATAATGATCTGAGTGGTCATTCTCATTGGCGTGGTGATTATGTTTTCCGTTTTTTTGCCTATGTGCCGCTAACGTTGTATCCAGCATGGGAGTAGCATGGCAGGGATATGATATTTCTCTGTTCCTATTTCCTGGTTATTATCCCATTCCTTTGTAAGTAATGATGACTGATGCTGGCTGTAATTTCACAAGAACGGAATACCTTTTCGTTTTGAAGCTGGTGACCTTTCTTTAAAAAATGGAACAGGGATGGAACAGGGTATGTTTCGCAAAGTTATAGCTGAGTCCAAATTATGTTCCCTCAAGATGGAGAAAATGGTTTAATTGAAAAAAACTATTCTTTATTGGGAAATAACGTCCTATCTTCTAAGTGCCTGTTATCTTAATGATGGACAATTTATTGTTCTTTCAGGAATAAACTATTGATTTTCTTTGTCTGTTAACAGCTTTGGTTTGCATTTGTCAATGGATTTTCGGGGCAAATTCTCTTTGAGCGATGGTGTATTGGCCTGTATAATGTGGTTAGTACATATGGACATTGTTACATTACAGAACAATACCTAACAACATTTATTTACTCTTGCTTGTCCAAAAAAAACTTTGATTAACTGTCTCTTTTACACCAAAACATAACCTTGGGCTGGATTTCTCAGGGTGTTGTAGTTGTCCTTCCCACCTCATGCCCCCCCAACCCCCAGATAAAAAGCCAGTGGAGATCCCCACCCAGGGGATGAACGGTTACCCTGCTGTCACTTAATGGCCAATAGGCTGCAGACATCTACTTTCTCAGGAGGATAAGGAAATTCAGCATGTCAAGTGCAATTCTCACCAGTTTTTACAGATACGCCATAGAAAGCATCCTTTCCAGATGTATCACAGCTTGGTATGGCTCCTGTTCTGGTCAAGGCTGCAAGCAACTACCAAGGGTTGTCAACGTAGCCCGATCCATCATGCAAACCAGCGTCCCATCCATTGACTCTTCCATACTTCCCACTGTCTCAAAAAAGCAGCCACTATATCCAAGGACCCCACGAACCCTGGACATTTTCTCTTCCACTTTCTTCTGTCGAGAAGAAGATACATAAGTCTGAGAATGTGTATCAACTGACTCAAGAACAGCTTTTTCCCTGCTGCCATCAGACTTTTGACTGGTCCTATCATATATTAAGCTGAACTTTCTTCACACCATATCTATGACTGTAACACGATATTCTCCACCCTCTCCTTCCCTTTTCCCCGATGTACTGTATGAACAAGATGTTTTGTCTGCATAGCATGCAAGGGACAATACTTTTCAGTGTATTCCAATCCATGTGACAATAAGAAGTCAAATTAACTCCACTTTCCTGCCCATTCACTACAGCCCTTCAAACCCTTACTAATTAAAAATCTGTCTGTCTTTTCCTTAAACTTACTCAAAGTCCCACTATCCACCATGCCCACAGATTCTCAATCCTTTGAGAGAAGTAATTTCCTCCCCATTAAATTTCATACAGGTTAAGAATGGGCAGGTAGGCAGTGGGAAGGCCACATGCTAGATTTTATGAACTTTCCCCTTGCCTTCAAATCTGCTGGTGGGGGAACCCCTTGAATGTAACTGAGTGCAGAAACCCTCGGAGCTAATGTGTATCAAAATAAGCAGCCACGACTTCAATTTTTCCTTTTATTCTGAAAGGGTGGCTCCAGCAGCAATGCAGCACTCTGTCATTATTGCACTGGATAATTGGCTTAGATTACAAACTAAAGCAATGACTTCCCACCCTATGCCTACAGGCAGGAGTGTGAATGGTACTATCTGAACCAAATACATTGATGCCTACTATTTCCTCTGAAACCCTGTTTCTTAATATCACTTCATCTCCACTTTTAAAAATGTTCTCAAAACAAATTTTCAACCATACTTTTAATCAGCTCTTCTAATTGCTGAATCTCTTGTATCCCTTTCCCTTGCTTATCTCCAGTTGTGAAGCATTTCTGGACCCATTTTACATTAAATGTGTTATGTAAATGCAAGTTTTTTTCACCTTGGTATTTGTGAAATATGTAAAATTTATCAAATGCATACTTTACCCTAAATGTCCTGCGCTTTAGTAACTTTTAGTACAGAATTTATGGTTTAGTAACTGAAAGGAACTTGAAGCCTACACTGGTATGTTTTTTTAAAAATTCATGGAAGTCTTTTTCATTTCCCCCTCTAGATTTTCACAGCCCTACCTCCTTTCTCGCTGGGCATTTTTGAAAGAACATGCAGTCAAGAGAACATGCTGCGATTTCCACAGCTTTATAAGATAACCCAGAATGCAGATTGCTTTAACACAAAGGTAAATATTATGGAACCCCAGCAATCTGCAGTGCACATAAAGACACCTTCAGTATGATGCTAAGAGTAAAAAATTATAGTTTGCTTGTGTTACCATTTTGGAGCTGGAATTGGATATTCTTTTTGGTTGAGAAGCCTTTGTTATGAGAGCTCAAATGAGTCAAATTATGAAAGTCAGAATGATTGGTTTCTTTGTGAGATAAAGTCAAATGTAAAACAACAGAATTATCTTTTATTTTTGAAGAAGTAAAATAAAACTTGTAAAGAATTAAAACTTACGTTGCAAAGCTCGTTGCGCCCCAAAGAAAGTTCAAAACATTGTTCAATCAATTTCCTGGCTAGCATTTTGATTGAATCTAATCAGAAATGTACTTAAGGAGACAGCTTCCTCGTGTGAGGTACAGATTCTACATCACATCTTGCCACACACATTATGATTCTTAGTTAGGAAGAAAGCTTGAGGTTTGACTTCTTACCCACTCCCAATTATAACCCTTCAACAATAACTTGCATTTACCTGGCACTTAGCAAAGACATTACAAAAAAATTAGGTGCAGAGCCAAATAATATGTTAACTTAGGCGGCTGAAAGTTTTGAATGGATGTCAAGAACAAGAATTACTTGTATTTCTAAGCACCATTAACAAAGTCAAACATTAAGGAGGATGACCAGAAACTGGATCAAAAAGTTGATATTAAAGTGCTTTTTGTTTTAAAAAAAAAGAGTTTGAGAACAAAAGAATTTTAGAGAAGAAATTCAGAGCTAGGACTTTCACAGCTGAAGGTTTGACTAACAATGTTGGAGTGATTAAAATTGAGGATGAGCAAGAGGCAAGAATTGGAGAAATGCTGGTATCTTGTTGAGTTTACAGAGATTGGGAGAGTAAAGGCCAAAGAAGGATATGGAAACAAGGACAAGAATTTTAAAATTAAGGCACCATTTAACTGAGAGCCACTGTAAATCCATTGAGCAAAGGGATTGATGAATGAGCAGGACTTGATGTGAGGCAAGATACAGGCAGCAGAGTTTTAAATTACCTTGCATCTATAAAAGTTGCAAGAAGGAAGGCCAGCCAGGAGAGCATTAGAATGTCAAATCTGAAGGTAATAAAGGCATAGATAATTTTAGCAGCAGATGATCTGAGGTTAGGGTGGAGTTGGGCGATATTACAAAGGTGGAAATAGATGGTCTTGGTGACCATTGCATATCATACCAAGATTGTGAACTGTTCCATTCCACTTCTGAGAAATGCCAGTAAAAGGATGGCGCTGATAGCTAAGGAATGGATTTTGCAGTCTATGCCAAAGGCAATTGCTTCAATCTTCCCAATATTTAATGCTTAAAGGTATATAGAGGGTTCAAGAGATAGAGGAAATTGGGAGTCTCTGTGGCCAGCCTTCTGACTTGGACAGCTGGGGAACATCTCACAGAATCCCTACAGAGCAGAAGGAGCCCATTCAGCCCATTGAGTCTGCACCTGCAACATCCCACTTAGGCTCTATCCCCATAACCCCACATATTTACCCTGCTAATCCCTCTAACCCATGCACTCTGGCACAGTAAGGGGCAATTTAGCATGGCCAATGTACCTATGTACATCTTTGGACTGTGGGAGGAAACCGGAGCACCTGGAAGAAACCCAATCAGACACGGGAGAATGCACAAACTCCGCACAGACAGTGACCCGATCAGGAATCGAACCCAGGACCCTGGAGCTGTGAGGCAGCAGTGCAAATCTGGGGTGAAGTCTTTGTCTTCCTATCTGGTTGCAACACAAAACTCAATCAGCATAGGTTAAAAGGGACAATGATCATAAGGGGAGATACCTTCTGAAGGTTAGACTGATTGGCTTTAAATATTTCCCTAATTCATACAATGTTTTAGCCTACTAAATTTTATTTTGAAAGAAGCATTATGAAATGGGCTGAAATTCCCTATCTAACGTATTCTGTTCATTCCTAATATTACATATAAACAAAATTAAAAATTGGTTTATATTTGATATTAGGTAGATTTCATATGAGATGGAATTTTTTCATCCTGCCCGCCACAGGAGTCATAGCAGGTGGGACACAGACCATGCAAAAGTCCATTGATCTTGGGCGGGATTTTCCAGCCTTGGAACAAGCGTGGCTGGAAATCCCGCCCATTGTTTCACTAAAGTATTTATCAACTCACCTTCAAGAAAATTATAAAAACACACAAAGACAAGTTTCCACAATGAGGCAAAGCCTCCACTTACGAGAAAGACTGGTATTATTGGCCTCAAATTAGTATAGAGAGCAAACCTGTAATTTGAAACAATTTTATACAGTATGTACTTAGGCCTGCTGATTTTATAGCTTTGATTTTCTTCTCTGCATTGGTATAAAAAGGGTGAAATAAGCAAAATCCAAACAAAATATTTATAATTATAAAACTTGGGTTTTAAGACAATATTCTAAACACTTCTCAGGACATTTGTGAGAAAGACCAATGCTCAGAAGATTATGAAGTAGAATCAGAATGGGTAGAGATCAGAAAAGCAAGTGTCAGAAAATAATGGTGGGGGTAGTTTATAGGTTCCCTAACAGTTGTTGGGTCAAGCATTAAATAAAAAATAATTGGAGTGTGTAACAAAGGCAGTGCAATAATTAAGGGGGACATTAATCTTTAGATTGGAGCAATCAAATTGCTATGGGTGATCTACAAAATATGTAGAATGATTTCACGATGGTTTCTGGCATGAACAGCTGGAAAGTCCTCGCCTTTGTGTCTGCCTTTACTGTAGAAGATACATGTTGCATGCCAGAAATAGAGGGTAAACTAGGAGCTGAAAAGAATGAGGAAATTAATATCGGCAGGGAAAAAATAGTGGAGAAACTAGAAGAACTAAAATTCAACAAATCCTTGGAACTTGATGGCCTATATCCTAGGGCTCTAGAAGAGACAATTATTATGATAGTGGATTCTGGCTATGGTTTTTGAAAATTCCTTAGACGTGGGAACGTTCCCATTAGCTTGGAAATTGGAAATTGTAACACTGCTTTTCAAGAAAGGAAGGAAAAAGCAACCAGGGAACAACAGGTCAGTTAGCATGACTTCAGTAATAGGAAAAGCTGAAATCTATTATTAAGGAATGTACTTTAAAAAAAATCGTATGATTAGAATAAGCCAATATGATTTTACAAAGGGAAAGTTATGTTTGACACATTCAAAGTTTTTTGAGGATGCAATTAGTAGGGTCGATGATCTGGGAGCCAGTAGATGTTATATACCTGGATTTCCAAAGGGCTTTTACGAAGACTTTAAAAGTGGACCTCTGCTTTTAGCTGGTTTGCTGTTAGATGTTTCTCTTGCCTTTCAGTGAGGTATTAAACTGGCCTGGCTGCTTCAATAGAAGCTGACAGTTATAACCCTGGCACTCTTTGATTCTGCTCAACATATATTGGGCCATCTGTTTCTCCTATATTCCTGATTTTCAAAAATATGCTTCTGTATGCCTCCCCTGATTTCTGAGTCATCTCAATAAACTGCTCCCTGATGATAGGGCCATTTATATCTGATCTTATCGACATGTTTGCTAACCACGTTACTGGAAAAACCAGTCCCTTTGAATGTGTGGGCTGCTGGCAGATTTTCTCTTGTTGCTGGATACATTACATCCCATCATTCCCTTTGTTAATTCTGGGTCTTGTTACCAGGAAAATCCATGACAAAAGTATAATTATTAAGCCTCTGGAAGGATAGCGAGCAGTATTTTGCTTCAGCTTCTTTCCCTAAGTCTTTTCAATCACTGCAAAGACAATCAATTAAACGCTCCTGATTATCAATCTGAAAATAAAATGCACAATGATGGAGAGAAGAGGCAATGAATGGGAGGCAGTGTTCTGAGGATTGAGAAAGCAATTTTTAAAATCTCTCCTGTCCTGCTGGGGATTTGCAAACTTTACATTCATATACTCTCACATTGCTATCACAGTTCAACTTCAGTGATCTGTTCATAGTGGAACCTGACCAGCTTGTTAATGGTTCCTCAGTAATACAAAATTTGATCATGTTAATCCACTACAAAGGTTAGAGATTGTGTTCCCATAGTTCTTTAATAAATCCATTAGCCTTTTAGAACAGTCATTGTCCAATTATTCACTAATATCATGAATTGCAGCCTTTTTTTGGAACATCCTCAGGCTTGTTGCACAGTCGCAGCTATTATTGTCTTTCAGAGGCACATCTAATTAGGGTCAAAGTACTAAACTGGACCGACTTAGTTTCAGTGCATAGTCCTGACGTCTTATTTACGTAATCTTTCACCACATGGAAGTCCTCTAATCTGTATTCATTTCAAGCCATCAGTTGATTTTTTTTAAAACCACAGTGCTTAAATTATGACAAAATCCCTGTCCCGACTTCTATGTTGTTTTTCTTAGGCAGGACTGTCTGGCAGCAGCCATCCACAAACACAGTCAGTTCTGCTCTTTGGTTCACCCGGTTTTGAATGGTACAGGAAGGGTTCAAGTATTCTCACAATGCATGTTTTTGTAAGTGTTAAACATAGATTCAAAAAGCACCCTGGCATGAATGTATATAATAGCTAAAGAGAGATGACTTATTCATTACCTTGTTGTGCTTTTCCTGTGTACACTAATATAGTCAGTAAAATTATTCTCTGATTTCAACATTTTATTTACATACAGCAGTCAATGACAGTTATTGTTTATTTTTCTCGAGCGCAATTACATAATTTGCTTATTGGGCTTTTCTGCTGTGCTTTACCAATAATAACCTGACTGACTGCTTTGTATGGGTAGGCATAAGTAGACACAAAAAGCCAAGGATCCTGTGCAGTCTCAACTTGGGTAACAAAGTGTTCTCTTAGCATTCCATATTGCAGCAGCAGAAACCACCAAAGTGGATGGATTCCAGTTGAGATGATTACTTGGCTGACTTTGCAATCTCAAATCATTTTACATATAAATAATCCAAACAGTTGTGGATGAGGGAATGAAAAGGGAATGACAATCAGTTGTGACGTTTCCATAAGATATAAGAGCAGAATTAGACCACTCAGCCCATCAAGTCCATTTCTCTATGTAGTAGATCTTCTGAAAGCTGCATATTTGAGTATTGTTTATTTCTATGGATATTGCTTAATGCAGGCTCCACAAAGAATGGCAACAAATTAAATATGTCACTAAAACATAAACCAAAGGGCCAGAATTTTTTTTAAAAAGGTCGCTGAGCTAACTGCCTTCAGAAGCACAAAAAAGGGGTGGAGAAATTACAAAATATTAATTTATTGATCCACATTCTGACTTCTCATTTATGTTTTGTATGCAATTTTCAGATTTTTTAAACAGGAAGAAGAAGATTTTGATAATAAAAAAAGACCATAAATAGTCATGTGGCAATTTAAGGAAATAAGAATTGGAATTTATTTTTATATTTAATGTTCCTGGCCTATAAATAAAGGAAGAAAAGGAAATGTTTCAAAACAAATTATGTTTGACTGATTTAGAGACATATGCAATCATCATATTGCGGAAACAACAAAAGGTGTTAATTTTCATGCAAAATGACGCGAGATGACCTGGCATTCTTTGTGCACGGGGAGAATGTGTGGTAGTTAAAGTTTTTGTGACATGGCTGATCAATGATCCAGATAACCTATGTGGAACGTTGCTCCTTGTGTCCTATTAGGGTTTACTGTAAGAGCCATGATTATCTGCATTTGTTATTATGAGCTTCATGTTATCCTTACATGTCATGATGTGGGTATGCCGGCGTTGGACTGGCGTAAACACAGTAAAAAGTCTGACAACACCAGGTTTTAGTCCAACCTATTTATTTGATAACATACTCACAAGCTTTCGAGGGACACCCTCTTCGTCAGGTGAATGGAGAGTTCTGGCCTCAGACAGAGCATATAAAGCACAGACAGTTTAGAGATTACTGATTAGAATGCGAATCTTTACACCTAACCTGCTGTTCAAGACCTGAAGTGGCTGATAATGTGAGTGGAAGGAGCACTGATCACAGTTTAAAGAGATGTGTATTGTCTCCAGACAGTACAGTAAGTGAGGTTTTGCAAACCCAGGCAAGTCACGGGGGTTACAGATAGTGCGACATGAACCCAAGATCCCTGTTGAGACCGTCCTCATGTGTGCGGAACTTGGCTATCAGTCTCTGTTCAGCGACTCTGCGCTGTCGTGTTCAGCGCAGAGTCGCTGAACAGAGACTGATAGCCAAGTTCCGCACACATGAGGACGGTCTCAACAGGGATCTTGGGTTCATGTCGCACTATCTGTAACCCCCGTGACTTGCCTGGGTTTGCAAAACCTCACTTACTGTACTGTCTGGAGACAATACACATCTCTTTAAACTGTGATCAGTGCTCCTTCCACTCACATTATCAGCCACTTCAGGTCTTGAACAGCAGGTTAGGTGTAAAGATTCGCATTCTAATCAGTAATCTCTAAACTGTCTGTGCTTTATATGCTCTGTCTGAGGCCAGAACTCTCCATTCACCTGACGAAGAGGGTGTCCCTCGAAAGCTTGTGAGTATATTATCAAATAAATAGGTTGGACTAAAACCTGGTGTTGTCAGACTTTTTACTATCCTTACATGTGCCAGTGGGGAGATTTAGTGTAAGCTATCAGTGCTTGTCACTATACAGTGTTGTTTATATATAATTCTGGTGGTTTTCTTGTCCCAAATCTGTGGGTTTGTCCACAAGTCTTTTCAGACAAAGGAGTTTTTATACTGAGTTTTATTTGCTGGTCACATCCTGTGGTGCGAGAGTCCTTTTTTTTAATAGGCAAAACACCACCTAATTGAGGGCCATTTAACTTACAATGAGGGATTTCAAGAAGAAATTAGAATTTAGTTGGGGCTAAAAGGATATCGGGGAGAGGTGGGATCAGAATGTTGATTTTGATGATCAGCCATGATCGAAATGATTGGCTCGAAAGGCCAAATGGCCTACTTCTGCTTCTATTTTCTGCTTCAATTTTTTTGTTTCTATACTCCATTTTCTCTCTTGCTGTTATCTGTGTTCCCTTTCTATCCCCCATCCTTTACCTCAGTCTCCTGACTCCCAGGACTGAGACAAGTCTCCTGGCCCTGGTGGAATGCATCCCAGGGTACTAAAAGAGATGGTGGGGAAAATAGCAAATGCACTAGTGGTAATTTACCAAAATTTGCTGGACTTGGGATGGTTCCCACAGATTGGAAAACAGCAAATCTGACACCACTGTTTAAAAAAGGAGGTAGACAAAAGGCGGGTAACTAAAGGCCGGTTGGCTTAACTTCTGTAGTAGGGAAAATGCTTGAATCTATCATCATGGAAAAAATAGCGAGACAATTGTCCCATTGGCAAGATGCAGAATATGTTCAAGAAGGGCAGGTCATGTTTGACTAATTTGGTGGAATTCTTTGAGAACATTACATGCGCAGTGGAGAGTGGGGAACCTGTGGATGTGGTGTATCTGGATTTTCAGAAGACATTTGACAAGATGTCGTACCAAAGACTTCTGCATAAGATAAAGATGCACGGTGTTACAGGTAATGTATTAGCATGGATACAGGATTGGTTAACTAACAGAAAGCAAAGATTGGGGGTAAGTGGGTGTTTTTCTGATTGGCAATCAATGACTCATGGTGTGCCTCAGGGATCAGTGTTGGGACTGCAATTGTTTACGATTTACATAGATGATTTGGAGTTGGGGCCTAAGTGTAGTGTGTCAAAATTTTCAGATGGCACTAAGATGAGTGGCAGAGCACTGAAAGTCTGCAAAGGGTTTTAGATAGTCCAAGTGAGTGGTCAGGGGTCTGGCAGTTGGAGTACAGTGTTGGCAGATGTGAGATCATCCATTTTGGTAGGAATAACAGCAAAATGGACTATTAGTTAAATTGTAAAAAAATTGCAGCATGCTGCTGTGCAGAGGGACCTGAGGGTCCTTCTGCAAGAATCACAAGGAGTTGGTTTGCAGGTGCAGCAGGTAATTAAGAAGGCAAATGGAATTTTGTTCTTCACTGCTAAAGGGATGGAGTTTAAAAACAGCGAGATTATGTTGCAGCTGTATAACGTACTAATGAGGCCACACCTGGAGTACTGTGTACAATTTTGGTCTCCTTCCTTGAGAAAGGATATACTAGCGCTGGAGAGGGTGGAGAGGAGATTCACTAGGTCGACTCCAGAGTTGAGAATGTTGGCCTGTGAGGAGAGACTAAGTAGAATGGGGCCATGCTCATTGGAATTCAGAAAAAGAGGGGAAATCTTATAGAAATGTATAAGATTATGAAGGGAATAGATAAGATGGAAGCAGGGAAGTTGTTTCCGCTGGCAGGTGAAATTAGAACTAAGGGACGTGGCCTCAAAATAAGGGGGAGCAGATTTAGGATGAGTTGAAGAGGAACTTCTTCACATAAAGGGTTGTGAATCTGTGGAATTCCCTAACCAATGAAGCAGCTGAGGTTATCTCATTGAATGTTTTTAAGGCTAGGATAGATAAATTTTTGAACAGTGAAGGACTTAAGAGTTATGGTGAGCGGGCTGGTAAGTGGAGCTGAGTCCACGAAAAATCTTATTGAGTGGCACAGCAAGCTCAAGGGGCCAGATGGCCCACTCCAGCTCCTAGTTTTTACATTCTTACTGGTTGGCCATCATGCCCAACCTTGAACACAAGGTGCCTTTTCTATATCAATTGGAAAGTAAAAAGATTCATTACCCAATTGGTACAGAAAATCCTGCCAGCATTAACAAATGCAAAATTCCAGACTAATGTCATTTTATACTGAGAATGAATTTCAATCCAGTTGTTTAGTTAACATTGTAAATTGCTTGAGAACTTTGTAGAATCACCAAAATGAGAATATCTTTGCACTAATTGCCATTTTAGTGGAGCTGTACATTTAGAGTAGGAGTATCCCACCTCTTAATTCTGAGCCTTGGCAATTCAGTGCTGTTTGTGGTTACCCTGTCTTTGCTAATTTGTTGTGTTTGAATTCTATGTGCCTGGAAGTCAAGAAAGGGCTTTCCTTGTATCTGTTGCATTACTAGTGAAAAATTCTAAATTTTTCACTAGTAATGCTCGCCATCCCCCAGTGAATTAAGAATTCTTGTTATCTATAATTACCCCTCACTGTACCGGCTTCTGCAATCTCCTTATGGCACACTATATTTCCCCAATTCTACTTTCTTTCTATCTCACCACTGATATCAGAATTTTCAGCTGCCTTTGTCCTACTCTTGGAACTTGCTTCTAAACTTGGCTACCTTGCTCTAGATTCAAAGATATTGTCAAGGTCCATCATCTCAACCAAGTTCTTGTCACTTCTTCTTTCCATTCCTGACTAGGCGCCTAATTTCATTATGCTTATTTGTGAATTCCTTTGGGATGTTACTTTAAGGGCTTTCTATCAATGCAAACTATTGTTAACTTGGACATAAAAGCTATTTTTCAGAATTAACTATATAATTAGAGCTCAGAAGAACTTTAGCCAATAAACGTGAGGTGAAGCATTTTGGCAGATTGAACCAGGGGCAGGACTTAGTCAGTTAATGGTAGGGCGTTGGGAAAAGTTACAGAACAAAGAGATCGAGGGGTACATGTTCATAGCTGCTTGAAAGTGGAGTCACAGGTGGACAGAATGGTGAAAAAGGCATTCAGCATGTTTGGTTTCATTGGTCAGAACAGTGAATACAGGAATTGGGACATCTTATTGAAGTTGTATAAGACATTGGTAAGGCCACATTTGGAAACTGTGTACAGTTCTGGTCACCCTATTATAGAAAGGATATTATTAAACTATAAAGAGTGCAGAAAAGATTTACTAGGATGCTACCGGGACGATGGCTTGAGTTATAAGGAGAGGCTGTATAGGCTGGGACTTGTTCCTTTGAAGCATAGAAGGCTGAGGGGTGATCTTTTCGAGGTCTATAGAATAATGAGGGGCACAGAGCAGACAGATAGTCAATATATTTTCCCAAAGGTAGGAGGGGTCTAAAACTAGAGGGCATAGGTTTAAAGTGAGAGGGGAGAGATACAAAAGTGTCCAGAGGGGCAATTTTTTTCACACACAGGATGGTGAGTGTCTGAACAAACTGCCAGAGGTAGTAATAGAGGCAGGTACAATTTTGTCTTTTAAAAAGCATTTAGACAGTTACATGAGTAAGATGGGTATAGAGGGATATGGGCCAAATGCGGGCAATTGGGATTAGCTTAGGGATTTTTTGTTTTAAGAAAAAGGGCGGCATGGACAAGTTGGGCCAAAGGGCCAGTTTCCATGCTGTAAACCTCTATTACTCTAACTGGCATAAGAGGGAGACAAGTGCAGGAGAGTTTTGCATGCTTCGGGGCATACATGTGTTGATATGTTCTGCTGGAAACCTGCACAAACATCCTTAGGTTGGGCAGACTCTGCGCTCAGAATGAAACAGGTTTTTTTAAAAATAGGATAAATGGATGCTTGGCTAAAAGACAAAACAATTGGCAATGCAGCAGGAGAAATGGCTGAGGCTCCGGCGAGCAGGGGAACAAACCATTGTGTAGTCATGATTTAGGTATTAAAAGATCAGATTTTCAGCAAACCCAGAACTGTTTCTATTGTTCTGTTCATTCAGTTAGAAAAGCTAATTTTAGGGATAGTTAGTTCAATGGGTGAGAAACCAACATGGTCATGTAAAGGAGTTTGAGCATTTATGCCCTTCATTATTTCTGAGGTGGTTATGGTTTATTGGTTAATTTTCTTAAGCAAATGTAAAACATATCACAGAATGGTTACTTTTAGAGATACTGATAAAGCAATATTACAGACAGGTCATCTTCTGATCAATATAATATCTGAACTAATCGCATCGTGTTGGCACATTAGACATTTTTCTACAGGCGAAATAGGGGAATGCTACATATAAAATTTGTAATGGTCAAAGATATTACAGCTCAAATGCATTATGATTCACTGCCCATCAATGGATGATATGTGGATTTTAGTTGGTTTGTAAGTTTCTCATTATTTATAACTTTTTTTGAGGATAATTGAAAATATCTTGAGCTGAAGAGCTTTAGATAAACTGTGAATTCACAATACTGATCTTTGAAAATGCATTTTGTTCAAGTGTAGCTTAGTGCAACTATGTTAAGCCATTTTGAAATGTTTTCATTAATTGAAAATGTTACTGGTTAAGTTAAACACGTCCAACACATTTACATTCTGTGTAACTGTGACCAATGGAGGTTAGGTAAAATGGAGGTCATGTCTTTGGTTGATTTTCTGACTGTGGAAATTTGTTTTCCCCATAGGTTTTCTGGGGTCACTGCATAAATGCCTTGGTTCACTCCATCATCCTTTTCTGGTTTCCACTAAAGGCACTTGAACAAGGTAAATGTTCCTTTATTATTAATGTAACTGGAGCACAAATGCTTTCTTTCAAATATGCTTGTTTAGAAAGAGTATCACTTTTCATTAGTCTACTGGGACTTTATTGTTAATATACATAATGAAAATAAAGTAAAATAATATTTACTTATCATAGGATATCATCTCAAAACTATGATAATTTAAAACGTGTGTGAAAAGTATTTGCAAATGCAGATTTTAACAAAATTGTGTTTTCCAATTGACAGTTATTTAACATGGTTATTACGTGCATTTTCTGAGGACATTCCGCTGTATTTCAATTCTGTCCTGCATGCTAGCAATCTTTCCATCTTCTTCTAACCAATATCAGTCTTTCTTCTGAAACTGCCTGTTTGATTAAGTCACCTAAAGTAATACGTTCTTAAGTTGTTCAGCATCAAGTTTTGTTTGCTAATGTTCCTGTAAAGTCAGTATGAGGAGGAAAGCACCAAATTAAGAAGCAGAACCTCAAATGTAATCATCTCTGAATTTTTTCCTGAGCCATGTGCAAATTGGCATCGGGCAAAAAAGAACAAAGAGATGAGTGCGTTGTTCAAAGTCTGGTGTGGGAGAAGTGGGTTCCAGTTCGTGGGACACTAGCATCAGTTCTGGGAAAAGTCCATTGGGATGGTCTGCACCAGAACCATGTGGGACCAATAAGAACATAGGAAATAGGAGCAGGAGTAGGCCATCTAGCCCCTCGAGCCTGCCTCGCCATTCAATAAGATCATGGCTGATCTGTCGTGGCTCAGTTCCACATTCCCGCCCTCTCCCCATAACCCTTAATCCCCTTGCCTATCAAAAACCTATCAACCTGCGTCTTAAAAATATTGAGCGAGGCAGCCTCCACCACTTCAACGGGCAGAGAATTCCAGAGATTCACCACCCTTTGAGTGAAGAAGTTCCTCCTCAACTCTGTTCTAAACCGCCCCCCCTTTATCTTGAGGCTGTGCCCTCTAGTCCTGCTGTCCTTTCTGAGCGGGAAGAGCCTCTCCACCTCTGTCCTATCCATCCCATTCATCATCTTACACATCTCAATGAGATCTCCCCTCATTCTTCTAAACTCTAACGAGTACAAGCCTAGTTTATTCAGCCTCTCCTCATAGCTCAACCCCCTCAACTCCGGCATCAGCCTAGTAAACCTCCTCTGCACTCCCTCCAAGGCCAAAATGTCCTTGCGTAAGTACGGCGCCCAAAACTGCACACAGTACTCCAGCTGCGGCCTCACCAATGCCCTATACAGCCGCAGCAAGACTTCCCTACTTTTATATTCAATCCCCCTCGCGATGAACGCCAGCATCCCATTTGCCTTCCTGACCACCTGCTGCACCTGCAAAGCTGGGTTTTTGCGACTCATGCACAAGGACCCCGAGGTCCCTCTGCACCGTCGCCTGCTGCAGTTTTTCTCCACGTAAGTAATAATCCTTCCTACCATTATTCCTACCAAAGTGGACCATCTTGCACTTGCCAACATTAAATTCCATTTGCCATTTCCTGGCCCATTCGCCCAGCCTATCTAGATCCTTCTGTAGACTCTCCCCACCCTCCGCACAATTTGCCTTTCCACCAATTTTGGCGTCATCAGCAAATTTCGACACCCTACACTCGGTTCCCTCCTCCAGATCATCTATATAAATGGTAAATAGCTGAGGCCCCAGCACCGACCCCTGGGGCACTCCACTAGTCACCAACCGCCAATCCGAATAGCACTCATTGACCCCCACTCTCTGCCTCCTATTTGACAACCAGTCCTCTATCCACGCTAACACCCTACCCCCAACTCCATGCCCCCTTACCTTCTGCAATAACCTCTTGTGAGGCACCTTGTCAAACGCCTTCTGAAAATCAAGAAAGACCACATCCACCGGCTCTCCTCTATCCACCGCCCTAGACACATCCTCATAGAACTCCAGTAAATTTGTCAGACACGACTTCCCTTTAACGAAACCGTGCTGCGTCTGCTCTATGAAGCAATTCCCCTCAAGATGCCTCGCTATTTCCTCCTTGATGACGGATTCTAACATTTTACCTACAACAGACGTTAAACTAACAGGCCTATATTTCCCCGCCTTTTGCCTGGCACCCTTCTTAAACAACGGCGTAACATTAGCCGTTTTCCAATCTTCCGGCACTTCCCCGGAATCCAGCGACGTCTGGAAAATAACCACCAAGGCATCCACTATCACCTCCGCCATTTCTTTCAGGACCCTCGGATGCATTCCATCCGGTCCTGGGGACTTGTCCACAATCAGCCCCTCCAGTCTGTCGAGCACCACCTCTCTAGTAACAGTAATGTCATCGAGACCCTCCAGTCCTACCACCTTTCCATCTCTAACATCCGGCAAATTATTCACGTCCTCCTCCGTGAAGACCGAAACAAAAAAGTTATTCAAGACCTCAGCCATTTCCCCATCCCCTACCACTAAGTCCCCCTTCTCATCCTCTAAGGGACCAACGTTCACCCTAGCCAGCCTCTTCCTTTTTATATATTTATAAAAGCTCTTGCTATCCTTTTTTATATTAAGCGCTAGCCCAGCTTCATCGTTTCTCCTAACCTTCTTTATCAACTTCTTTGTCAATCTTTGTTGACATTTAAACCTCTCCCAATCCTCTTCTCGCCCACTACTCTTAGCTACTCTAAACGCCTCCACTTTTAATTTAACACTTTCCTTCACCTCCTTCGTTATCCACGGCTTATTACCTCTCCTCCTATGGTCCTTTTTGACCATCGAAATAAATTTCTGCTGAGCACCAAGAAAGATCTCCTTAAAGATCCTCCACTGCTCCTCAGCAGACCTACCTTCCAACGCGCTCCCCCAGTCCACATTCGCCAATTCTTCTCTCATCCTACCGTACTCCCCTCTGTTCAAACAAAGGACGCGTGTCTGGGAACCCACTTTCTCCTCCTCCATCTGCACCAGAAACTCCACCATACAATGATCACTCTCCCCAAGAGGATCCTTCACCGGAAGTTCCCTAATTCTACCCGCCTCATTACATAGCACCAGATCCAAGATAGCTCGCTCCCTCGTCGGCTCCAACACACACTGTTCCAGGAAACTATCCCGGCAGCATTCCAAGAACTCCTCCTTGAGCCCACCACGTCCAACGTGGGTCGACCAATCAATGTGCAGATTGAAATCCCCCATAACTACGGCCGTCGCATTCCCGCACGCCACACTTATTTGCGCGTTAACAGCCCGCCCCACCTCCAGATCATTATTTGGGGGCCTATAGACGACACCCACCAGCGTCTTCCTCCCTTTGCTGTTCCTAATCTCTAACCACAACGATTCCACGTTCTGCTCCTTGGCTCCAATATCATCCCTTGCTACCACCCTGATGCTATCCTTAATCAGCAGAGCTACGCTCCCCGCTTTTCCCTCCCGCCTATCCTTCCTAAACACTTGATACCCCTGGACGTTCAGCTCCCAGTCCCTGTCACCTTGCAGCCACGTCTCTGTAATGGCCACCAGATCATATCCATTTGTGTCGATCTGCGCCATTAGCCTTCCTGACCACCTGCGGCACCTGCAGGCTGGGTTTTTGCGACTCATGCACAAGGACCCCGAGGTCCCTCTGCACCGTTGCCTGCTGCAGTTTTTCACCACGTAAGAAATAGTCCTTCCTACCATTATTCCTACCAAAGTGGACCACCTCACACTTGCCAACATTAAATTCCATTTGCCATTTCCTGGCCCATTCGCCCAGCCTATCTAGATCCTTCTGCAGACTCTCCACACCCTCCGCGCAATTTGCCGTTCCCCCAATCTTCTAAACTCTAACGAGTACAAGCCTAGTTTATTCAGCCTCTCCTCATAGTTCAACCCCTCAACTCCGGAATCAGCTTAGTAAACCTCCTCTGCACTCCCTCCAAGGCCAAAATATCCTTGCATAAGTGCGGCAACCAAAACTGCACACAGTACTCCAGCTGCGGCGTCACCAGTGCCCTGTACAGCTGCAGCAAGACCTCCCTACTTATATATTCAATCCCCCTCGCTATGAAGGCCAGCATCCCATTTGCCTTCCTGGCCACCTGCTGCACCTGCAGGCTGGGTTTTTGCGACTCATGCACTAGGACCCCGAGGTCCCTCTGCACCGTCGCATGCTGCAGTTTTTCGCCACGTAAGTAATAGTCCTTCCTACCATTATTCCTACTGAAGTGGACAACCTCACATTTGCCAGCATTAAATTCCATGTTCGGGTGAGCTACATAATTAGGGAAGTAGAGTGAGCTTTAAACTAAATAAAGGACATGAACGATCCAGTCTGGGTAGATATTGCAAATCATAGACTAGCGGCAAAGCAGGGGAGTGAGATAATAATATGGGTAGTGAGGATCAGAGAATGGCAGGAAAGGAAAGAGAGAAAAAAACCAAAGAATACACCAACAGTCAGGACTAGATGTTACAAAGATAACAAAAAGGCAAAACTAAAGGCTCTGTATCTAAATGTGTGTAGCATCCATAACAAAGTAAATGAATTGATAGCGCACATTGAAGTAAATAAATACAATCTGATAGCCATTACAGAGATGTTTTGTTCCTGAATATTGAGGAGAGTACAACATTTAAAAAGAAAAGGAAGCTCGGTAAAGGTGGAGAGGTAGCACTGTTGATCAAAAATGGCATTGTTGCATTAGTTAGAGATGACCTTGTGGAATGTAGAATCAATTTGGATGGAGATGAAGTATAGTAGGAGAAGGATGTTCTTTGTGTGAGTCATCCGCAGGTCCCCCCAACAGTAACCGCAAAACAGGACAAAGTGTACAAGAAGAAATATTGGATGCTTGTGACAAAGGAAATGGGATAAATATGGGTGATTTTAGTCTATGTGCTGCCGGGATAGTTTCCTGGAACAGTGTGTGTTGGAGCCGACGAGGGAGCGAGCTATCTTGGATCTGGTGCTATGTAATGAGGCGGGTAGAATTAGGGACCTTGAGGTGAAGGATCCTCTTGGAGAGAGTGATCATTGTATGGTGGAGTTTCTGTTGCAGATGGAGGAGGAGAAAGTGGGTTCCCGGACACGTGTCCTTTGTTTGAATAGAGGGGAGTATGGTAGGATGAGAGAAGAATTGGCGAATGTGGACTGGGGGAGCGCGTTGGAAGGTAGGTCTGCTGAGGAGCAGTGGAGGATCTTTAAGGAGATCTTTCTTGGTGCTCAGCAGAAATTTATTCCGATGGTTAAAAAGGACAGTAGGAAGAGAGGTAATAAGCCGTGGATAACGAAGGAGGTGAAGGAAAGTGTTAAATTAAAAGCGGAGGAATTTAGAGTAGCTAAGAGCAGTGGGCGAGAAGAGGATTGGGAAAGGTTTAAATGTCAACAAAGATTGACAAAAAAGTTGATAAAGGAGGGTAGAAGAAGCTATGAAGCTGGGCTAGCGCTTAATATAAAAAAGGATAGCAAGAGTTTTTATAAATATATAAAAAGGAAGAGGCTGGCTAGGGTGAACGTTGATCCCTTAGCGGATGAGAAAGGGGACCTAGTGGTAGGGGATGGGGATATGGCTAAGGTCTTGAATAACTTTTTTGTTTCTGTCTTCACGGAGGAGGACGTGAATAATTTGCCGGGTGTTAGCGATGGAAAGGTGGTAGGACTGGAGGGTCTTAATGACATTACTGTTACTCGAGAGGTGGTGCGCGACAGACTGGAGGGGCTGATTGTGGACAAGTCCCCAGGACCGGATGGAATGCATCCGAGGGTTCTGAAAGAAATGGCGGAGGTGATAGTGGATGCCTTGGTGGTTATTTTCCAGACGTCGCTGGATTCCGGGGAAGTGCCGGAGGATTGGAAAACGGCTAATGTTACGCCGTTGTTTAAGAAGGGTGCCAGGCAAAAGGCGGGGAATTACAGGCCGGTTAGTTTAACGTCTGTGGTAGGTAAAATGTTAGAATCCGTCATTAAGGAGGAAATTGCGAGGCATCTTGAAGGGAATTGCTTGATAGGGCAGACGCAACACGGTTTCATTAAAGGGAAGTCGTGTCTGACAAATTTACTGGAGTTCTATGAGGATGTGTCTAGGGCGGTGGATAGAGGAGAGCCGGTGGATGTGGTCTTTCTGGATTTTCAGAAGGCGTTTGATAAGGTACCTCACAAGAGGTTACTGCAGAAGGTCAGAGGACATGGAGTTGGGGGTAGGGTGTTAGCGTGGATAGAGGATTGGTTGTCAAATAGGAGGCAGAGAGTGGGGGTCAATGGGTGCTATTCGGATTGGCGGTTGGTGACTAGTGGGGTGCCCCAGGGGTCGGTGCTGGGGCCTCAGCTATTTACCATTTATATAGATGATCTGGAGGAGGGAACCGAGTGTAGGGTGTCGAAATTTGCTGATGACACCAAGATTGGGGGAAAGGCAAATTGTGCGGAGGGTGTGGAGAGTCTGCAGAAGGATCTAGATAGGCTGGGCGAATGGGCCAGGAAATGGCAAATGGAATTTAATGTTGGCAAGTGTGAGGTGGTCCACTTTGGTAGGAAGAATGGTAGGAAGGACTATTACTTACGTGGCGAAAAACTGCAGCAGGCGACGGTGCAGAGGGACCTCGGGGTCCTTGTGCATGAGTCGCAAAAACCCAGCCTGCAAGTGCAGCAGGTGGTCAGGAAGGCGAATGGGATGCTGGCCTTCATAGCGAGGGGGATTGAATATAAAAGTAGGGAGGTCTTGCTGCAGCTGTATAGGGCATTGGTGAGGCCGCAGCTGGAGTACTGTGTGCAGTTTTGGGCGCCGCACCTGCGCAAGGATATTTTGGCCCTGGAGGGAGTGCAGAGGAGGTTTACTAGGCTGATACCGGAGTTGAGGGGGTTGAGCTATGAGGAGAGGCTGAATAAACTAGGCTTGTACTCGTTAGAGTTTAGAAGAATGAGGGGAGATCTCATTGAGACGTATAAGATGATGAATGGGATGGATAGGATAGAGGTGGAAAGACTCTTCCCGCTCAAAAAAGACAGTAGGACTAGGGGGCACAGCCTCAAGATAAAGGGGGGGCGGTTCAGAACGGAGTTGAGGAGGAACTTCTTCACTCAAAGGGTGGTGAATCTCTGGAATTCTCTGCCCGTTGAAGTGGTGGAGGCTGCCTCGCTAAATATTTTTAAGAAGCGGGTTGATGGGTTTTTGATAAGAGAGGGGATTAAGGGTTATGGGGAGAGGGCGGGAAAGTGGAACTGAGCCACGACAGATCAGCCATGATCTTATTGAATGGCGGGGCAGGCTCGAAGGGCCAGATGGCCTACTCCTGCTCCTATTTCTTATGTTCTTATGTTCTTATAAACTGGAAAAATTAGATTGGCAGTTGTAGCCTAGATGAACAGTTCATAGAATGCTTGCAAGATGGTTTCCTAGAGTAGCCCGTTATGAAACCAACTAGTGAGGAGGTTATATTAGACTTGTGTATTATGTAACATAGTTAATGATCTCAGAGTGATGCCACATGTACACAGCGACGATTGCAATAAGATTGAATTTTACATCCAGTTTCAAAGGGAGAAAAGTAGATCTAAGGCTAATATTTTAACTTAAATGAGGGCAATGATGTGGGCATGAAAGCTGAGGTAGCTGAAGTGAACTGGAATAATAAGCCTGAGGATAGATTAATAGAGGAGCAGTGGCAGACATTTAAGGGGAAATTTCAGAACATTAAGAATAAATATATTCTTACAAAAAGGAAATATTCTAAGGGGAGGACCCACCATCTGTGATTAACTAAAGTTAAAGAAAGCATCAAACTTAAGAAAAAAACATATAGCTGCATAAAGATGAGTGGCATATCAGATGACTAGTCATAATGTAAAGAATGGCAGAGAATGACTAAAAGGTTAATCAGGAGTACAAATTTTGAATATGAAAGGAAGCTAGATAGAAATGTGAAAACAGATAGCAAGAGTTTCTTCAGGTATTTAAAAAGGTAAAAAAGTAATTGAGTAAAGTAGTTAAGAAGGCTAATGGAACGTTATCCTTTATTATGCGAGGAATTGAACTTAAAAGTGAGGATGTTTTAGTTGTGTATGTTGAATATTGTGTGTAGTTTTGGTCTCCCTATTTAATTAAGGATGTAAATGCAATAGAGGCAGTTCAATGGCGGTCTATTAGATTGATACCTGGAATGAGCAGTTAGTCCTCTGAGGATAGATTGGACAGACCGGGCTTGTCTTCACTGGACTTTAGGAGAGTGAGGGGTGACTTGATTTAAGTATATAAAACCCTAAACAGTCTAGACAAGGTGGAAATTATGTTTCCTCTTGTGGATGAGTCCAGAGCTATGGGGCACTATTTTAAAATTAGGGGGCACACTTTTAAGTTCAAGTTTAAACTTTCAGGCTGAGATGAGGAGAACATTTTTCTCTGAGGGTTGTGTGACTTTAGAACACTACCTTTGAAGGCAACAGGGCGAGGTCATTGAATATTTTTAAGACAGTGGTAGACAGATTCTTGTTATGCAAGGGAATCCAAGAGTGAGAAGGGAGCAAATGGGAATGTGGTTTTCGAAACACAACGTATCAGTCATGATCTCATTGAATGGTGAGGCAGGCTCGACAGGCTGAACGGCCTGCTTATGCTCCTGTTTTGAATGTTCATATATAACACCTCTCTCTCCTTCCATCACCATGAACAATACCATATATGATGCACTAGTGGATCACCCTTCATGCGACAGTTCATGGCCTTGTCCCGCTCTATCTCATTAATCTCTTCCAGCCCTACAACTTCTCCATTTCAAACATTTTGTGCATACCAATTTCTTTCACCATGCTATTATCTGTCCCAGCCCTGAGCTCTGGAATTCCCTCCCTAAAGCTCTCTACTTCCCTATCTCTGTCTTCTCCTTGAGATTGCTCTTTAAAATTTACCTGTTTAGTTAAGTTACCTTAAAATATTGTTAAGTTGCTCAGCATCAAACTTTGTTTGATAATGCTCCTGTAAAGCACCTTGGGATATTTTTCTCCATTAAAGATGCTTTATAAATACAGTGTTGTTGTGCAATAACAGGGTGATGGACAGTATTTCCTTACAGTATCTATTTTCAGAAGCGCTTCTGGTAATCAATATGTGTATTCAGATAACAAATCCAGGAGGGACTGGGTGATGCAGAGAATTAGAAAACTCATATTCTCCTTTGGGACACCAATTTGAATCCAACTCAGACTGAGGTGATGAATACTGAAAGCAAAATTAGTCTGGACAGTCTCAAATCCCCATGGACGAGAACAGTCTGCACAAAACTGCCAATAATTATACACTAAATTGGCAGTTTCACTCCAATGGGTCGTAAGAATAGCTAATGTTGGAAATGGAAATGTCCTTGGCACAGTTAAGTGTTACCCTTCTGAGACTTGAGTTAAAACCTGTCTGTGGGAAAGAGTGGAGCAAGCTTTAGTTGTTTCTAACCTATGCAGTGGCTGACTCAGAAATGCATTATGCCGAAGCTAGTGCAGGAAACTGGAGAATATATTCCGTTACCAAGCATTACCTCACCTTAATTAAAACAAATTCACTTCAAGCTATAAAAAAAATCACTATACCGGAACAAAGGATAGGAAGGTATATTTGTAATCCTTAACAGCTAGCCCCTCTGCCTAACAAATCTCAGCAGTAACTTGACATCTCAGAGCTCATTACACTTCCAGCTATAAGTGGCATGACATCCTTCTCCAGAAATCAAACCGGCTGACTGCAGTAATGGAATCAGGCAATATCTCTCCTTTATATTGAAAGAACATTTTTAAAAAGAAATTGGAATAAGTGGAATAGAGTAGGCATTTTTTATTAATCTGCCTGTTTGCAGTCAAAGTGGAGAGAGAGAAACTATCTACAATTGCTGATGCAGATTGGAGTATTCAATCACTGAACTCAGTATCTGTAATCTTGTTAACTCTTGCTACAGCAAACATTTTTCTATTATTTGCTCTGGTTAAAAATAGCTTGTATTTATATAGTGCTGACACCAACCATTGAAGACATTTGGATTTTTCCAATTGTGATTCTATAAATATCACATTTAAGTTTTATCTAAAACCAAATAATTTTTTTCTGATTTTCAAACATTTTTGCCTCTTCTCAAAAAAAAATTGTCAGTAACTAGTAAATCGTATACCAAAAAGCCTCCACTGATAAAATACTTCTCATTCATCAGTTCTGATGAAAGCTCAGAATCCTGGAATGCTAACTCTATTTTTCCCTCCACAAATGCTGAGTATTTCCAGCATTTTCTGTTTTATTTTAGATTTTCAGCATATGGAGTATTTTATTTTCATATCTTAGGTTTGCTGCGGCACCAACTTCATTTTGAATTATGAAGAAATTAGAAGACATGCAGTGGAATAAGCACACAGATCAGGTTATAAACAAAAGTGACAATATGGGGAGGAAGGGCCCATTGCAAAGTGAGTTTGATTGGTCCATTTACTATCCTGAATTCTCGCTACCTGATAGGAAGTTCCTTAGAATGCTCCTTGTTCCAGTCCTACTCAGACCCACTCCCCCAACTCTTCTTCCATTCCATGACTGTATTGGTGCTGCTTCATGTTTTCATCTAGACTTGGAAAAAAATTATCAAATTTGTTTCTAATTTCCACCTCTCTCACCTTCACATGATCCATCTCTGACATTTCCCTTCCCTTTCTTGACCCCTCTCTCCTTTTTAATGATAGAAAGGTTACCACTACTATTCATTACAAATCCAATAGGTAACCTTGACTACAGCTCCTCACACCTGACTCTCTGTAAGGACTCAATCCCATTCTGCCAATTTCACCACCTTCATAGCGTCTGTTCTGATGATGTGACCTTAAAAATTAGTATTATTTAAGTGTCAGCTTTTTTTCTTAACCGAGATTCCACCTCCCCCCCCTCGCCCTTCGTGTCCTGAGATGTGTAGGTTAGAGGGATTAGTGGGTAAATATGTAGGGTTATGGAGTTGGGCCTGGGTGGGACTGTGGTTGGTGCAGACTCGATGGGCCAAATGGTCTCTTTCTATGCTGTAGGACTTCTGTGAATTCAGTGATTCCAGTGTGATTATACCATGAAAGATATCTTCCCCGTATCCCCCTTCACCATGAAACACATCTTCCCCTCACTCAGCCCCCTTCAGCATTCCGCAGGGACAGCTCCCTCCATGACAGCCTGGTCCACTGCTCCTTCACACCCAAATACCAATCCCCATCCCCATATCCTTCCCATGGCACTTTCCCTTACAATTGCAAAAGTTGCAGCACCTGCCCCTTCACCTCCTCCCTCCTCACCAGTCAAGGCCCCAAACACACTTTCTGGGTTAAGCAGTGTTTCACTTCCATTTCCTTCAATTTGGTCTACTATATTAACTGTTCCCATTGTGGTCTCCTATACGTTGGGGAGACTAAACGTAGACTGGGTGGTCACTTTATGAAATACCTTCACTTTTTGGAACACCTTGATCCCAACCTTTCTGTTGCTTGTCATTTTAACTCAACATCTTGTTCTTATGCCCATATTCATGCTTGGCCTGCTGCAGTGCTCCAGTGAAGTTCTCACAAGCTGGAGGAGCAGCGTCTCATCTTCCAGTTATGCCCCTTACAGCCCTCGGGACGCAACACTGAGTTCAACAACTTTAGACTTCGATCTTTCTCCTCTACCTTAAACCCTTTTGTTTTAAATATCCCATATAATTATCACTCAAATACAACCACACATACGCGCACACACACACTCTCTTTTAAGATTGCTACATATTGTTGCAATCTCTTCAAGCTACAATTTATACATTCTCCCCCTTGCAATTCTGATAACAACGCGGAACGTTAACTCTGTTTTCTCTCTGTACAGATGCTGTTAGACCTGCGGAGTTTTTACAGCATTCGCTGTTCTTGTTTCAGCTTCTAGCATCTACAGTAATTCTAGCCTTTATTTAGTAATTAACTGGAGTATCACTAGCTCAGAGAAGTGTGCATTCCAAAATCATTACAGTTATTCTTGGATCTACGTTTTGGATATCATAGAACAAAGAACAGTACAACACAGGAGCAGGCCCTTCAGCCCTCCAAGCCTGCGCCAATCACGTTGCCTTATCTGGACCAACCGTCTGTGTCCCTCTATTTCCCACCCGTTCATGTGTCTATCTAGATTAGTCTTAAATGTCAGAAACATGTTTACCTCAACCACCTTACTTGACAGTGCATTCCAGGCCCTCACCATCTTCTGTGTAAAAAAAAGCTTCCCCCAAACATCTCTACTGAACCGTTCCCCCCTTTACCTTGAACTTGGGTCGCCTTGTAATTGTCATTTCTGCCCTAGGAGAAAGTGTCCAACTGTTCACTTATCTATGCCCCTCGTAATTTTATAAACTTCTAACAGGTCACCTCTTAAGCACCATCATTCCAGGAAGAACAATCCCAGTTTATTCAATCTCTCCTTATAGCTAATACTCTTCATACCAGGCAGTGTCTTGGTAAACCTTTTCTGTACTCCCTCCAAAGCGATAAACAAAATTGAACACAGTACTCCAAATGTGGCCTAACCTATATTTATGTAATTATAACATAATTTGCCAATTTTTATACGTGATGCCCTGGCCGATGAAGGCAAGCATCTTCAAACACCTTTTCCACCTGTGCTGCCAGTTTTAAGGATCTGTGGACCTGAACTTCCAGATCTCTGTGTGTCTATGCTCTTGATGATTCTGTAATTTATTTTATATCTCCCACCTGAATTGGATCTACCAAAATGCATCACTTCGCATTTGTCCGAATTGAATTCCATTTGCCGTTTCTCTGCCAAATGGAGAGGATACTGAGGAACAGGATTTATTAACATTTAGAGAAGTTTAGTATGATCAGAGTCAGCACGGCTTTGTCAAGAGCAGGTCGTGCCTTACAAGCCTGGTTGAGTTCTTTGAAAATGTGACTGAACACATTGACGAAGGAAGAGCAGTGGATGTGGTTTACATGGACTTGAGCAAGGTGTTTGATAAGGCCCCCCATGCAAGACTTCTTGAAAAGGTGAAAGGGCATGGGATCCAAGGGGCTGTTGCCTTGTGGATCCAGAACTGGCTTGCCTGCAGAAGGCAGAGAGTGATTGTGGATGGGTCTTTTTCTGCATGGAGGTCAGTCACCAGTGGAGTGCCCCAGGGATCTGTTCTAGGACCCTTGCTGTTTGTCATTTTCATAAATGACTTGGATGAGGAAGTGAAGGGATGGGTTAGTAAGTTTGCCGATGACACGAAGATTGGCGGTGTTGTGGATAGTCTGGAGGGATGTCAGAAGTTGCACCGAGACAGATAGGATGCAAGACTGGGTGGAGAAGTGGCAGATGGACTTCAACGCGGATAAATGTGTAGTGGTCCATTTTGGCAGGTCCAATGGGATGAAGGAGTACAATATCAAGGGTAGGACTCTTAGCAGTGTTGAGGAGTAGAAGGACCTTGGGGTCCGGGTCCATAGGACTCTTAAATCGGCCTCGCAGGTGGAGGATGTGGTCAAGAAGGCGTATGGTGTACTAGACTTCATTAATCGAGGGATTGAGTTTAGGAGTCGGGAGGTAATGCTGCAACTTTATAAGACCCTTGTCAGACCCCACTTGGAGTATTGTGCGCAGTTCTGGTCGCCTCACTACAAGAAGGATGTGGAAGCTATTGAGAGGGTGCAGAGGAGATTTACAAGGATGTTGCCTGGATTGGGAGGCATGCCTTATGAGGATAGGTTGAGGGAGCTAGGTCTCTTCTCCCTGGAGAGACGAAGATTGAGAGGCGACCTGATAGAGGTTTATAAAATGTTGAGAGGTCTAGGTAGGGTGGATTCTTGGAGGCTATTTCCCAGGGCTGAAATGGTCGCTACAAGAGGACACAGGTTTAAGGTGCTGGGGAGCAGGTACAGAAGAGATGTCAGAGGTAAGTAGTTCACTCAGAGGGTGGTGAGTGAGTGGAATCGGCTGCCGTCGGTGGTGGTAGAGGCGAACTTGCTGGGGTCTTTTAAGAGACTTCTGGATGAGTACATGGGATTTAATGGGATTGAGAGTTATAGATAGGCCTGGTAGGTATGGATATGATCGGCGCAACTTGTGGGCCGAAGGCCTGTTTGTGCTGTAGTGTTCTATGTTCTATGTTCTATTTCCAGTTTATCTATATCCTGCTGTATTCTCTGACAATCTTCATCACTACCCGCAACTCCAGCAATCTTAGTATCATCCGCAAACTTGCTAATCAGATCAGCTGTGCTTTCTTCCAAGTCATTTGTTATTATATATTATGTATATTACAAACAACAGAGGTCCCAGTACAAATCCCTGTGGAACACCACTAGTTACAGACCTCCAATCAGAAAAGCACCCTTCCACCGCTATCCTCTGTCTCCTATGGCCAAGCCAGTTCTGAATCCATCTAGCTAGTCCACTCTTGATCTCGGGTGATTTAACCTTTTGCACCAGCCTGCGATGAGGGACCTTGTCAAATGCTTTTCTAAAGTCCACGTAGACAATATCCACAGCCTTTCCCTCATCAATAATTTTTGTCGCCACCTCAAAAAATACAATCAAATTAGTGAAACATGACCTCCCTCGAACAAAACCATGCCATCTGTCACTAATAAGACCATTCAGTTCCAAATGTGTATAGATCCTATCCCTAAGAATCTTTTCCAACAATTTCACAACCATTGACATCAAGCTCACTGGCCTATAATTACCTGGATTTTCCTTGCTACTGTTCTTAAATAACGGGACAACATTGGCTATCCTTCAGTCCTCTGGGACCTCATCTGTAGCCAACAAAGAAACAAAGATTTCTGTTAGAGGCCCAACAATTTCCTCTCTTGTCTGGCTCAGTAATCTGGGATAGATGCCATCTGGCCCTGGGGACTTGTCTACCTTTATGCTTTTTAATACACCTAACATTTCCTTCCTTGTAATGATGACTTGCTCTAGAGAGTTTACAATCCACCCGATACCATCAATCAAAGTATCCCTCTCTGTGAATACCAATGCAAAGTACTCATTATCATATCCAATGTCTCAGTTGATGCCAGATGGTCCATTTGATTTTATCCTTTTTCAACTTTCTACAGTAGTTTGATACAACTGAGTGGCTTGCTAAGCAATTTCAGAAGTTAAGAGTCAGCCACGTTGCTGTAGATCTGATGTCAGATGTAGGCCAGATTAGTTGGCGATGTGAGATTTCCTTCTCTAACCCCAAGAACTAGGTGGTTTTTTGCAGCAATCAAATTGTTTCCTGATTGTCAATATCAACATTAGTTTTATTTCACTCCAGATTTATTTAATTAAATTTAAATTTCTCCAGCTGCTGTGGACGATTTGTACTCGTGCCTCTGGAGTGTTATTTTGGGAATCTGGATTGCAATTGCTGTAACATTACTACAATGCTACCATACATCACAATACTATATTACCATGAAGCTTCGTGCGATGTTTAACAATGATGAAGGAGCAGCAGTATCTTTTGCACTAAAGTATTATAACCACATTTTAATTGTGCCTTCTTTTAGATTCAGTTTTAATGAACGGACAAGCTGTGGACTATTTATTTCTTGGGAACATTGTTTATACGGTAAGTAAAACAATTCCTGAAGCAATATGAAAAACATATCTGGAGGTAGGAGTGTTGCCAGTTGTCTTTGATAATAAATTAAATTTGTGTCTGCTAGTGTACGTATCTAGTTGAGATGCAGATTGTTAAATTGATGACATGCTCAATTGCAACACTGGTAAATTAGCATGTGGCATTATGGATATAACATAACCAGTAGCACAAACATTGTCAGTCCACAGCTCTGTTCACCAAGCTAGGAAATTATCCGTTTGATTTGAAATAGGGAGATAAAATGCTGGGGGAAAGAAAATTCAGCAGATTAGGCAGCATTTAAGGAGAGAGAAAAACAGAGTTAATGGCTGGAATTTTACCATCTTGCCTGCTCTGGATTTTGGGCGGGTGAGGCTCGCAGTATGGCATTCTCCATTGGCCTCAGGCGGGATCTTACGAGCCACAGGCAGGTGAGGCGGTAAAATTCCAGCAAACATTTCAGGATGTTAACCTTTAATCAGAATTGGAAAAGGTTAGAAACTTAATAGGTTTTGAACAAGGCGTGGATGGGCTAAGGACTAAAGGAAGGTCTACGATGTAGTGGAAAATAGAATAGATTAAAGTTAGTCCTCCAGGGCCAAAGAGAATGGAGATGTAGCAAGAAAAGAGATGACAGATGTGCCTAGAGCAGCTGCTGCTGGCTGAAAGACAAAAACTGAAACAAGCAAAGAAAGCTTACAGTCTGAAATTGTTGAACTCAAATGTTGAGTCCAGAAGGCTGAGAAGTGCCTAACTGAAAGATGAGGTGCAATTCCTCAAGCTTATATTGAGCCTCGCTGGAACATTGCAGCAGACCAAGGATAGAGATGTAAGCCTGAGAGCAAAATGAAGATCACTGACAGATCATGACAGATCACTGGAAGCTTGGTGTCATGCTTGCAAACAGATTAGAGGTGCTCGACGAAGTGGTCACCCCTCTGTAATTGCCTGCCCAGTGTGGAAGAAACCGCCTTGTAAATATAGTAGGCTTCATTGAAAGAAGCACTCTTGAATTGCTGCTTCACCTGGAAGGAGTATTTGGGGTCTTGGAGGAGTGAAGAGTTAAAAGAGCAGGTGTTCAATCTCCTTTGTTTACATGGAAAGAAGCTCTGGGAAGGTGGGGATGATTGAGGAGTGAGCCAGCTAAAAGAAATGGGGAAGATGTGTTTAGTGGTGGCACCATTGCTGAAGATAACAGAAACAGCAAAAAAATGACCTGTATAATATGGAGGCTGGTGAGGTAAAAGTGAGGACAAGGGGAACCCCATCATAATTCTGGGATGGAGGGGAGTGGGTGAGATCAAAAGTGCAGAAAATGCGGTAGGTACAGCTGAGGACCCTATTAACCACAGTGGGGGAGGGGATGGGGGGACGGATGCAGAATTCTCAAATGAGGGAAAAAGGAGACATCATGGCAGCACTGTTGTGAAAAGTTGCATCATCAGAACAGAAATGGCGGAGACTGAGAGAATCAAACAGAGTCCTTTCTGTTTGAATTTAACTTGTCTCCAAACCAACCAGTACCAACTACTTCTTTCTGACAACTTAGAACACATATTGTTTGATCTGTGCAGCAGTTTGAGTAGGCTCCAGTTGTTCTACTTAGCTGTTTACAAATCAACTCTTATTTGGAAGGAAATGCATAACATTATTTCACTTCAGAACAAATGTTTCTACACGTGAAAGTGAAAAATACATGTTAACATTTGAACACCAATTAATCTAAACAGAGCATTGCAAAAAGAGCTGATTAATAAGGAGTATAACTGGGTTGTTGCCATGTACTACTGACACCTTCCAGAAAAGGTAATTTGATGGGCTTCTATAACATTGTTGATGGTAATTGCAGTAAAACCACGATCAAACTTCATTAACTGTGTGTTTTTTTTTAAATTTAATTCCAGATTATCTAAATTTTTATATTCCTATTACATTATAACATATTGTTTTGAAAATCACCTCTGATCTTTTTGCATATTTCCATCTTTTTCTATAGTATGTTGTTGTAACTGTATGTTTGAAAGCTGGCTTTGAGACAACAGCATGGACAAAGGTAAGCACATACTTTGTTGTGAATTTAAAACTTTTACAAAGTACCTTTTAAAAAACACTACTAATTTAGATTTGTCATTAGAATGCTGGAAACTTAAGGGGATTTCTGGCTTTCTGTAGCTGTTGTTGTAAAGGTTTTATTTTTCAACTTTTGTAGTGCACATTCTCTAATCCTTAATATTAACCACCTGACAAACTTTCTTTCACTTCGTTATGGAAGTCTTACTTTTTCCTTATTTCTAACAAATATGTCGTATTCTACATGATGTTTACCAAAGTCTGCAAACAATTTTTTTAAACTTTTTAAAAATCTTTACTGCTTAGTTCCAACCATCCATTTTGGAAGTGGGATTAACACTCATAAATGTGGCTTTGAGTGGTGGAATAAATGCTTCAAGGCTGGTTTGTGTCAACTATGACCTAAAAGTCTAAAGATTGATGTGGTTGCACATTAAATTTGGACAGAGCAACATTGCAGTCGTTTTGAATGTACAAGCAAGAAACACAATCACTTAGCTTCTGGGGTCAGTTTGATCAGTTATCTAGATGGCTTGAGTATGGTACAGAAGGACTGGGTTTGGATTCAATCCCTGTACTAGCTATGATCGTTCACTGAGGCCTGCTTCCTTGCCTTGCCCCATTGTTGATGTGGAGTGGTGCTCCTCAAACTACATAATTAATTGTCTCTAATGGCAGGAGATGTCTATTGTCCTTCATGGACAATAGACATTATCTAATTACCTGGCAATTGATACATTAAGTCATATCACAGCCCCACAGCATAAAAGACTTCTGGCATGTTGCAGTGTTATTAATTTGTTGACCCACTTAATAAACTATTTATTTCCTTTTCAGTTCAGTCACTTGGCTGTGTGGGGCAGCATATTGATGTGGTTAGCCTTTTTAGGAGTCTACTCGACCATCTGGCCCACCATACCGATAGCACCAGATATGAGTGGTCAGGTAAGCAAGAATGTTGCTTTTATACAAAATGATAGCCAATGGAATATGCTATCAATATTAAACTTTTACAAGGTTGTTTGCTATTAAGGTCACATATGTTTAAAAACAGAACTATGATGTGACTATGAGACCAGGAGATGGTTCTTTGACAGAAATGACAATAGTATCAGAATTTTAAAAAGCATGTAGAGAAATAAAGCCCCCAGAAAATGTGCAAATAGTTAAAGCAGATTAACTATTTTGAAGAGAGACACAATGGAATATAGTGCAAGAGAAAGGCAGGTTGCCATCTGGCGTGCTGACCACAAGACCGGTAGTGTACCTTCCCAAGCAGCAGCCGCTATGCTGTGAAAACTGGCGTACTCATCATATTTGTGCGCCAAAATGGTAATGGATATTTTGGAAATCCAGGGAATGCATCCTTGAAAATCTTTGGATGTTGACATCAAAACTGTTGTATTCTTGTTCTTTTTAAGCCCTTGTATATTTCATAATTGATGTGGATATGCCAGCGTTGGACTGGGGTAAACACAGTAAAAACCTGGTGTTGTCAGACTTTTTACTATTTCATAATTGACAGATATTTGATTTTTAAAAATAGTGGCATTTGGATTTTAGCAAATCAAATGGACCATTATTTGCCCAAGTGTTGTCTCAGCAGATCACTGTTTCCATTCAAAAAGGCACTCAACCCTCTCTAGACACAGCTCAGAGACATTGTACCCATACGGCTCCCAACTCCTGTACAAACATTATCTCCACCAACTCTCCCCATTCATTCTGACACTCTCCTCTCTCTCTCTCCAATGCAGTTAAACTGGTAATCTGTCTTCCACTTTCCCAGTTCAAGTTGATGCTTTTCTCTGCCTTTCCCAGAGTTCACGCTGACACTCCTTAATCTTTCAAATTCGTGATGGCACTTGCCTTTCATATCCTCTATTTATGTTAGAAGTCTCCCTTTACTCCCCACCTCCCTTTGCCCACAAAAACCTATCTTTCAACTTCTCCCTCCCAGATGCCTTGCTTTGCTTCCATTATCTACTTTTGAGAACATAAGAACATAAGAACATAAGAAATAGGAGCAGGAGTAGGCCATCTGGCCCCTCGAGCCTGCCCCGCCATTCAATAAGATCATGGCTGATCTGTCGTGGCTCAGTTCCACTTTCCCGCCCTCTCCCCATAACCCTTAATCCCCTCTCTTATCAAAAACCCATCAACCCGCTTCTTAAAAATATTTAGCGAGGCAGCCTCCACCACTTCAACGGGCAGAGAATTCCAGAGATTCACCACCCTTTGAGTGAAGAAGTTCCTCCTCAACTCTGTTCTGAACCGCCCCCCCTTTATCTTGAGGCTGTGCCCCCTAGTCCTACTGTCTTTTTTGAGCGGGCACGTAGCTATACCTGTTTCCCTCCAATTCCTCTTTTTCTCTTACCTTTATTGCCATCTATTACATCCTTCTAGTGGCATCCATTCACCGTTCTCCCTTTCCCATCTCCTCGTTCAACATCCCATTCACTTTGAGACTCCCAACCCTGTCTCAGTGCTGAGAGAAGACAAAGACCTCTTCTGGTATATCAGCCTCTGAATTTGGGAGGAGAAGGGAAGCTGGTTGTCATTATTTCTACGTGGAAATGCTGACTGGTGTCCCTCGAAGTGTCGACTGTTGCCAGGTATTAGAATACTTCAAAAAACAAACCAAACATTTATGACCAACGCTTTTATAGTATTTTCTGTCATGGAATGTAAATCCAATTCCATTGTAACACACCGGAAAAACATTTAATAAGTGAATAGAATGGAGATTTCATTCTTGATGACATCACTGAGCCGAAGGATCCCCTCTCATGCTCAGAAATTTTGATCTCAGGTACAGTATTGTTTTACTGAATTATTTCTTTGAATGTCTTCCGTTATCCTCTCCAAATACACTCCATTCTTCTCAGCAGCCTGATAAGCATAGCCAGAAATTTTAAAAATTCCTTCCACTTCAGGACCAGTATTATAAACGGTTGCCACTTGCGAATCGATTGAGAATGAGAGGGCACAGATGTAAAGTAATTGGCAAAAGAAGCAAAAGCTACATGAGTAAAACTTTTTCATGCAGTGAGTGGTTAGGGTCTGGAATGCACTGCCTGGGAGGGTGATGGATTGAGGTCTACGCAAGGCATTCAAGAGGGAATTAGATGATGTTAAAAAGAAATAATCTGGAGGGCTACTGGAAGAAGACAGAAAAGTGGCACCAAGGTGAAATGCTCATTTACAGAGCTGGTGCAGACTTGATGTGCCAAATGGCGGCCTCCTGTGCCACAACAATTCTGTGATGACTCATAGGCCAGAATTTTACCGCCTCACCCGCCCCGATTCCACCCATGGAAATCTCATTTTGTTCATTTTAAGCTCTTGTATATCTCCGTTGGCCTCAAGTGGGATTTTACGATTTCAAGATCCCACCCAAACTGCGAGTAAGTATCGTCAATCATATATAATATTATGGATTTGGTGCTAAGATTAAGATTAGGGTTATGAAAGCTCCTGGTTATGAGGAATAAATTGGGAAACAACTTCCTACTTTCGCACATGTATAATTAAACAAAGAAATTTGAAGATTAATGTCTGAGTTGCCCTACTCCTCCACACTGGATCTCACCGCAAGGTGTGGCATTCAAGCAGATTGAAATACATGAGTTGCAGTACTCTCACACCAGATAAGCACCAAAAACACCAGAATAATTAGGGCTTAACCACTAAAGAGTAAGTGAACTGCAAAATAAGTCTTAATTACAACCAAACGACCTCTCTAGCACTGAAAAATTACTTTGACAAGCCTAAAGTCAAATTCCTTCAAATTTGATATGTTGTCGACGATTTTGTTAATCAACTTAAAATGTAAAATGTGTTCTTATATTTTCATTGTCTCTTTTATTTCTCCTAATCCGATCTTTCGTTCGCTCTCTATTTTGCTTTTTGTATATGATTTCATATTGAATCAAATATTTGCACCTCATTACCTGAATTAAACTCTGTATGCCTCAGTAATGAATCTTCAATCTGTTTGGTTGAATTTGCAGCGGAAAGGGGTGTGAAAAATCTGTGGACAGCTGTAAGCATAATGAATGGTCACTGCCATTTGTTGCTGATCACAAAATCCGAGCCAGTATGCATTTTTATAAAATTACTGGAATCTCCTTTCAATCCTAATTGACAAGTTCTGTTGATGGAGGTTGCAAGGTTAGCCAGAAAGAGCCAGAAAGTGAAAATACAAAAAATGTTCATTGTATTTGGGGTTTCAGAGCTGTGAGGGTTCTCATACTACTGCAGAGTCTGAGGCAAGCACTCTGGTGCTTTCAGTGCCCTTGGGCTCTTTGCAATGTTAAGTTTTGTCTTTAGTGACTGCTGTAAATAATGCGAGCAGGTTTGTTGTACTTAAGACTGCAGGTGAAAGATGGTCTTTGTTGGCTTGGGATATAAACTACTGAAGCTCTTGTGGGAGGCAGAGTTTTATTATTACAGTAAAAAATCATGTCAACATTCTTGAATATGTGGTTCAATCTGAACTACATTGGTAGTCCCTACGTAGGATTGAACAACCTTAAAGCCCTTTGAATATTTATTTGGGTGATGAAAAGATCCATGAATTATTTTTATCATGGCTGTAAAGTTTCTGTTAGGACAATAATCCCTTTCTACATAGGACCACCAGAAAAAGTGTGCTACTCACAATAAATACAAATAACTATGGACTCTGTCGGTTCAGACCTTTTACAACAAATATACCGAGGAACTGAGGTTTGATAAGTTCTACCTAGTCACCAAACATAGTGCAGGTTCCACAATACATACAGCAACATTTGTCGTGTTTTATTATTGCTAACACAAAATGTTTTCCTTTCAAATACTTCAGTAATTCAATTTCCCAACCAACAGAGACCACCTTTTATCTGCTGTCATTTTCTAACCTTGTATTATGCAAATGTATTTAATGTGATTAAAATATTCCAAGCCACTTACAGGAGCATTATCGAACAAAATTTAAATAATTATGACAAATTTGCCTCAAATGTACAGGCCATAAGATAAGAACATAAGAAATAGGAGCAGGAGTAGGCCATCTAGCCCTTCGAGCCTGCCCCGCCATTCAATAAGATCATGGCTGATCTGTCGTGGCTCAGTTCCACTTTCCCGCCCTCTCCCCATAACCCTTAATCCCTTCTCTTATCAAAAACCCATCAACCCGCTTCTTAAAAATATTTAGCGAGGCAGCCTCCACCACTTCAACGGGCAGAGAATTCCAGAGATTCACCACCCTTTGAGTGAAGAAGTTCCTCCTCAACTCCGTTCTAAACCGCCTCCCCTTTATCTTGAGGCTGTGCCCCCTAGTCCTACTGTCTTTTTTGAGCGGGAAGAGTCTCTCCACCTCTATCCTATCCATCCCATTCATCATCTTATACGTCTCAATGAGATCTCCCCTCATTCTTCTAAACTCTAACGAGTACAAGCCTAGTTTATTCAGCCTCTCCTCATAGCTCAATCCCCTCAACTCCGGTATCAGCCTAGTAAACCTCCTCTGCACTCCCTCCAGGGCCAAAATATCCTTGCGCAGGTGCGGCGCCCAAAACTGCACACAGTACTCCAGCTGCGGCCTCACCAATGCCCTATACAGCTGCAGCAAGACCTCCCTACTTTTATATTCAATCCCCCTCGCTATGAAGGCCAGCATCCCATTCGCCTTCCTGACGACCTGCTGCACCTGCAAGCTGGGTTTTTGCGATTCATGCACAAGGACCCCGAGGTCCCTCTGCACCGTCGCCTGCTGCAGTTTTTCGCCACGTAAGTAATAGTCCTTCCTACCATTCTTCCTACCAAAGTGGACCACCTCACACTTGCCAACATTAAATTCCATTTGCCATTTCCTGGCCCATTCGCCCAGCCTATCTAGATCCTTCTGCAGACTCTCCACACCCTCCGCACAATTTGCCGTTCCCCCAATCTTGGTGTCATCAGCAAATTTCGACACCCTGCACTCGGTTCCCTCCTCCAGATCATCTATATAAATGGTAAATAGCTGAGGCCCCAGCACCGACCCCTGGGGCACCCCACTAATCACCATCCGCCAATCCGAATAGCACCCATTGACCCCCACTCTCTGCCTCCTATTTGACAACCAATCCTCTATCCACGCTAACACCCTACCCCCAACTCCATGTCCCCTGACCTTCTGCAATAACCTCTTGTGAGGTACCTTGTCAAACGCCTTCTGAAAATCCAGAAAGACCACATCCACCGGCTCTCCTCTATCCACCGCCCTAGACACATCCTCATAGAACTCCAGTAAATTTGTCAGACACGACTTCCCTTTAATGAAACCGTGTTGCGTCCGCCCTATCAAGCAATTCCCTTCAAGATGCCTCGCAATTTCCTGCTTAATGATGGATTCTAACATTTTACCTACCACAGACGTTAAACTAACCGGCCTATAATTCCCCGCCTTTTGCCTGGCACCCTTCTTAAACAACGGCGTAACATTAGCCGTTTTCCAATCTTCCGG
Organism: Carcharhinus amblyrhynchos; assembly: GCF_965287045.1. Taxonomy (NCBI): domain Eukaryota; kingdom Metazoa; phylum Chordata; class Chondrichthyes; order Carcharhiniformes; family Carcharhinidae; genus Carcharhinus; species Carcharhinus amblyrhynchos. The sequence goes on along the minus strand of NC_137333.1, from coordinate 74,355,271 downwards.
CACTTCCCCGGAATCCAGCGACGTCTGGAAAATAACCACCAAGGCATCCACTATCACCTCCGCCATTTCTTTCAGAACCCTCGGATGCATTCCATCCGGTCCTGGGGACTTGTCCACAATCAGCCCCTCCAGTCTGTCGAGCACCACCTCTCTAGTAACAGTAATGTCATTAAGACCCTCCATGCCTACCACCTTTCCATCGCTATCCAATCCCCAATGTTGAGGAAGATACAAGGTTAGAAATTGAAATCACGCTTACATCTTTTTTTGGTGCTTTTTGCTCTCTCTCAGTGGTGTAGTAAAAATAATGACTCTACTCGAAGAGCAGTGGAATTTTCCAATTGACCTGCCCAATACGCATCATGTGACTGACATCATTAAAACTGAAATAGAAACAGAAAATGCTGGGAAGAAACTCATCAGGTTGGGAAGCATGTACAGAAACAGTTAATAGGCTTTTCATCAGAATTGAGAAAAATTAGAGATGTGATAGGATTTGGGTAGCGGCTGGGTTGGTAAAAGTATGGTCTATGGTGTGATGGAAAATAGGAGCCATTGAATGACAGAAGGGTTAGTCCTCCAGGGTCACAGGGAATGGAGATGGGGGCAAGTCAATTAGTAAAAAAAAACAAAATATATGCTGAGAGCAGATAAGGTGCTGAAAGAAAGAAACAAGCAAGGAAAATGAATCAAAATGGAGGGCAGAGTTTACAGCTTAAAATTGTTGAATTCAGTGTTGAATCCACAAGGCTATAAAATACCTAGTTGAAAGAATGAGGTGCAGTTCTTCAAGCTTACGTTGAGCCTCACTGGAATTTTTAAGTAGGTCAAGGATAGAGATGTCAGCATGAGAGCAAGGTGGAGAATCAAGATGATAGGTTACTGGAAGCTTGGGTTATATTTGTGGATAGAACGGAATTGTTCCACAAAACAGTCACCCAATCTGCATGTGGTCTCCCCAATAAAGAAGGGACCACATTGTGAGCAGTGAGTATAGTAGCTAAATCAAAAGAAATGTATGCAAACCACTGCTTCACCTGGAAGGAGCGTTTGGGGCCTAGGACAGCGAAAAAAAAGGTGAAGGGCAGGTATTGCATCTTCTGCATTTTCATGGGAAGGGGACACAGTGTTGGGGTGACGGAGAAGTCGACCAGGATATCATGGGCAAATAGGCCCTTCAGAATACTGAAAAATGAGGGGAGGGGAAAGATGTTTTTGGTGGTAGCATCACACTAAAGGTTGCAGAAACTTGTTCAACTTCTTAAAAATTCATTTTTGGGAGGTTGTCTTTGCTGGCTAGGTCAGCATTTATTGCCATTCCTAATTGCCTTTGAGAAGGGTTTTCAACAAAACTGATGTTTGTAAGTTCAAGTTGAGTAGCTGAATTATTATTGAACAGATTATGACACATTGATATTATTTAGAGAGTAATTTACCAATGCCCTAATACTATTTGTAATACATTGAAACAGAACTGCAGTAGTTGTGGCAGTGTCCTGTGCCAGGATGGTACAGCATAAATCTGGATCCATTATGGACACTTTCCAGTGATTCCTGTTTGAAAGTGTGGGTGAGGACGGAATTGGGCTCAACTGTAATCCACTTCAATGGTTGAATAGCCTAATGCCATTCTGTTGGCATCCATTTATGAAGAATGTGCATTTAGGCATGGAATTGTACTTCACACTGTCTTCAGTAGAGAAGGAAAATTAGGAAAGACAATGATTATTGAATCACTGCATCCCTTTCCCATGAGCTTCTACAAATACATAAAGGGCAAAAGAGTAAAAAGAAAGAGGTAGGGCCTCTTAAGGATCAACAAGGTCATCTATGTGCAGATCCACAAGAGATGGGTGAGATCCTAAATGAATATTTCTCATCAGTATTTACTGTTGAGAAAAGCATGGATGTTAGGGAACTTGGGAAATAAATAGTGAGTGTACATATTATAGAGAAGGAGGTGCTGGAAGTCTTAAAGCACATCAAGGTAGATAAATTCCTGGGACTTGATGAAGTGTATCTTAGGGCATTGTGGGAGGCCACAGAGGAAATTGTGGGTTCACTAGCTGAGATATTTGAGTCATTGATAGTCACGGGTGAGGTGCCTGCAGATTGGAAGGTGGCAAATAAGAACGTAAGAAATAGGAGCAGGAGTAGGCCATCTAGCCCCTCGAGCCTGCCCCGCCATTCAATAAGATCATGGCTGATCTGTCGTGGCTCAGTTCCACATTCCCGCCCTCTCCCCATAACCCTTAATCCCTTTGCCTATCAAAAACCTATCAACCCGCATCTTAAAAATATTGAGTGAGGCAGCCTCCACCACTTCAACGGGCAGAGAATTCCAGAGATTCACCACCCTTTGAGTGAAGAAGTTCCTCCTCAACTCTGTTCTAAACCGCCCCCCCTTTATCTTGAGGCTGTGCCCCCTAGTCCTACTGTCCTTTCTGAGCGGGAAGAGCCTCTCCACCTCTATCCTATCCATCCCATTCAACATCTTATACGTCTCAATGAGATCTCCCCTCATTCTTCTAAACTCTAACGAGTACAAGCCTAGTTTATTCAGCCTCTCCTCATAGCTCAACCCCCTCAACTCTGGAATCAGCCTAGTAAACCTCCTCTGCACTCCCTCCAAGGCCAAAATATCCTTGCGTAAGTGCGGCGACCAAAACTGCACACAGTACTCCAGCTGTGGCCTCACCAGTGCCCTATACAGCTGCAGCAAGACCTCCCTACTATTATATTCAATCCCCCTCGCTATGAAGGCCAGCATCCCATTTGCCTTCCTGACCACCTGCTGCACCTGCAGGCTGGGTTTTTGTGACTCATGCACAAGGACCCCGAGGTCCCTCTGCACCGTCGCATGCTGCAGTTTTTCGCCACATAAGTAATAGTCCTTCCTACCATTATTCCTACCAAAGTGGACCACCTCACATTTGCCAACATTAAATTCCATTTGCCAGTTCCTGGCCCATTCGCCCAGCCTATCTATATCCTTCTGCAGACTCTCCACACCCTCCGCACAATTTGCCGTTCCACCAATCTTGGTGTCATCAGCAAATTTTGACACCATACACTCGGTTCCCTCCTCCAGATCATCTATATAAATGGTGAATAGCTGAGGCCCCAGCACCGACCCCTGGGGCACTCCACTAGTCACCAACCTCCAATCCGAATAGCACCCATTGACCCCCACTCTCTGCCTCCTATTTGACAGCCAATCCTCTATCCACGCTAACACCCTACCCCCAACTCCATGCCCCCTGACCTTCTGTAATAACCTCTTGTGAGGCACCTTGTCAAACGCCTTCTGAAAATCAAGGAAGACCACATCCACCGGCTCTCCTCTATCCACCGCCCTAGACACATCCTCATAGAACTCCAATTCGTCAGACACGACTTCCCCTTAGCGAAACCATGCTGTGTCTGCTCTACCAAACAATTCTCCTCAAGATGCCTCGCTATTTTCTCCTTGATCACGGATTCTAACATTTTTCCTACAACAGACGTTAAACTAACCGGCCTATAATTCCCCGCCTTTGTTTAAAAAGGGCTGCAGGGAAAAGCCTGGGAACTACAGGCCAGTGAGCCTCACATCTATGGTGGGTAAGTTGTTGGAAGATATTTTGAGAGACAGGATCTACAGGCATTTAGAGACACAAGGACATTCAGCATGGCTTTATGAGTGGAAAATCATGTCTCACAAATTTGATTGAGTTTTTTGAAGAGGTAACCAAGAAGGTAGATGAGGGCATTGCAGTTGATGTTGTCTGCATGGACTTTAGCAAGGCCTTTGACAAGTTACTGCATTGTAGGTTGTTGCATAAGGTTAAATCTCAAGGGATCCAGGGTGAGGTATTTAAATAGATACAAAATTGCCTTCTTGACAGAAGACAGAGGGTAGTTGTAGAGGGTTGTTTTTCAAACTGGAGGCCTGTGGCCAGCGGTGTGCCTCAGGGATCAGTGCATTGTAATTTGTCATTTATATTAATGATTTGGATGAGATTATAGGAGGCATGGTTAGTAAGTTTGCAGATGACCCCAAGATTGCTGGCATAGTGGACAGTGAAGTAAGTTATCTCCAATTGCAATGGGATCTTGATCAGTTGGGCCTGTAGGCTGACGAATGACAGATGGAATTTAATTTAGACAAATGCAAGGTGATGCATTTTGGTAGATTGAACCAGGGCAGCATTTATTCAGTTAATGGTAGAGCACTGGGGAGAGTTACAGAGCAAAGAGGTCTAGGAGTACATGTTCACAGCTCCTTGAAAGTGGAATCGCAGGTGGACAGAGTGGTGAAGAAGGCATTCGGCATGCTTGGTTTCATTGGGCAGAACATTGAGTACAGGAATTGGGACATCTTGTTGAAGTTATACAAGTTGATAAGGCCACACTTGGAATACTGTGTGCAGTTCTGGTCACCCTATTATAGAAAGGATATTATTAAACTAGAAAGAGTGCAGAAAAGATTTACTTGGATGCTACAAGGACTTGATGGTTTGGGTTATATGGAGATGCTGGATAGGCTGGGACTTTTTTCCCTGGAGTGTAGGAGGCTGAGGGGTGATTTTATAGTGGTCTATAAAATAATGAGGGGCACAGCTCAGCTAGATAGTCAATATCTTTTCCCGAAGGTAAGGGGAGTCTAAAACTAGAGGGCATAGATTTAAGGTAAAAGGGGAGAGAGACAGAAGTGTCCAGAGGGGTAATGTTTTCACACAAAGGGTGGTGATTGTCTGGAACAAGATGCCCAAGGTAGTAGTAGAGGCGGGTATAATTTTGTCTTTTAAAATGCATTTAGATAGTTACATGGGTAAGATGAGTATAGAGGAATGTGAGCCAAATGTGGGCAATTGGGATTAGTTTAGGGGTTTTAAAAAAAAAGGACAGCATGGACAAGTTGGGCTGAAGGGCCTGTTTCTTTGCTGTAAACCTTTATGACTCTATTATTGTTTATAATGTCCATGAGATGGCAACATGAAAACCTCTGATTAATAGGTTTCAATGCAGGACTGTGTTCAGTGCCTAGATGTAATTAGGCTGGAACAAAGGATTCCAGTTTGCTGCTGTCTATCTTACAGAAGAAATAACATCCTGTCAGCTGTTGGCCCTATTCACTCTAATGTCCTTGTATTGAATAGGCTATAGCAAGCATATGAGGGCATGCATCAGCAGTGATTCTCGAAAAATGAGCCTGTAAATTATAACTCTACACCAGTGAGTAACATGGCTTATGTCACTCAGTGAATGGGATTTTACGGCCTCGCTCAGGCGAGACCGGAAATTCCCACCTGAAGTCAAGGGAGATTTCCATTGGCACACCCAATTCCATGGTGTCTTTTTTTTTAATTCTAATTCAAACACATATTGTAACCGTGTTGCAAGCAATGGCTTTTGTTTGTACATTTTTTAAATCACTACTCAGCATATGTTTCCTGTCTGTGTTTGAATTAAGAATATAATTTTGAAAAGAACATGAAAATTAAGTTTCACCAAATCTTTGCTGACTTTGGATGAACACATTACTGCAAATGTCCTGCAACTAAACATCGTATGTTTTGAAGAGAATATGAAAATTCTAAATTCAAAGGTATAAAGTATAAAACTGGTGTAAGCCCAGTATAAATTAAACCCACAGCATACATTTCTCTCTGAATACAATGTGAACTGTTGCTCTTCAAAAACTCCATCATCTGTTTCACATTTTACTTACAATCACATTTCTTATGGAGCTCATTGTGGGCATTCCAGAACTTGACACACAGTTTGCAATGTTTCCCTCTCTCTTGGCTTGACATAAATTGACCTAAAGAAGCACCTTAGGTGATTTTTTTTTTATATACGTTCAGGGTGCAAGTTGTTGATTACTATGATTCTGCTGATTAAACATAATGGTGCTTCTGAAGCAATTTGTACGTGACTAACTCATGCCAAAATATCACATTCCTTCTGATGCCGTAAAATACAGACCGAAGAGACAATGGGCCTTAACTTCCACTGGAGTGGAGTGGCAATTGAGTCAGATTGCCACTCCATTCAAAAGTTCTTCAGTTGAAATTCAGGCCATCAATCTCCGTTGACTTCGGGCAAGTATTTTCGGTTTCGCTCGAGCGAGGCTGTAAAATCCCGCCGTATGTGTTCACTTCTGAAGTAGAACTTGAACCCATGACCTTCAGGCTCTTGAGGCAAGAGTACCTACACTAAAATAAAAGCACAAAACTCTGGAAAAATTGAGTAGGTTTGGCAGCATCTGTAGAGAGAGAAACGGAGTTAAAATTAACTCTGCTTCCCTCTCCAAGAATGCTGCAGACCTGCTGAGATTTTCCAGCATTTCCTGTTTTTAATGCAGATTTTCAACATCCACGGTATTTTAGTACAAACACTGATGCAAGGCTGACACCATGCTACAGAAATTATACCTCATTCCACCTATTTTTGTAGTCAACCAGGACAAATTTCAGGCATTGCGGCTGACTCCAAGGGCCATGCTGCCATATTATGCTCTAACAAGAGTTGAATGGATTAAGACCGGAATTCTGCCCCTCACTTGAGAGGAAGTCTCACCGACAGTTAGAATGGCCAGCAGCTCTCCAGTCTCTCCAGCAACAGTGCACTGTGGCTGGAACAGGCATTGCCCAGAGCTGCCAGAGCCCAAGTCCTGGGAACTGCACGTCCTGCACCTTAGCTGAACCAATTCACTGAAACGTTCTGACCTCCTGTTGCTAGAAACATTTAAATTGTGAATTGACAGAAATGCAAAGAGCTGATTTACTGATGCAAGATCCAATTGTGGGAATAAGATCCTACAGAGCAACTGTGGAATTCTCTCCATGGCCAGAGGACGAGTTCTTTCTTTGTTATGCAACAGTTAATTTAATTGTTTTTTTTACTAATAAAGGTTTGAAATTTAAAACAAAAACATGCTGTCCGCCAAAGATGGTGGAAATATATTGTTGATATTGGGGTAGTTCATTTTATAGGCATCCAGTTGGCCATCTAAATCAGACATTAGCGCTTCATTAGCATTGCACTTTTTCAGATTCCTTAGGGAAGTTTGGATTCCCCATGTAGAGTCGGTGCCAGGTCTGGTGAGCCGAACAAGTGACTGCAAACAGGACTGAGTTAAAAATTTTGAAAATTTTTACATGGCATAAGTTGAAACAGGAGCACTCTTCCCAGCTCCAGAGCACTCTGAAGAGCCTATGGCCAAACACTCTAAGTGCGAAGCACTATTACTTTTAAATATACACCCACTGTAGTTTCAAAAAGTGTAGTCCAGAAAATGTACACTTTTTACAAAATGGAAGTGTCAAATCTTCACTCTCAAGCACGTCACCTGAGTAGAACTTCCTTAGTTGCTTTTGGCTGCGGTGTGACTTTTTATAACATGCAATGTGGAAATAATCAGCACTCTTCAGGTGTATTAAGGCTGAGACTTTGGATCTGACAGTGAAACAATCTAGAATGACCCAATCCAGAACAGCTGTCTTTTTTTTCTAAGAATCTGAGAATTTGGGATAGATCATCACATCATTGATATACCTATGAGGTATATTTGCAATCTGTCTCTTGCTGCAGTTATAGAATGCTACATAAAGTTTTTCCTACTACATTTCTCTTTTTCAATTTAGTACAGTCATTGTTGACGAACTTTTAGCTCGACTAAAGAAAGCTGATGGGACAACTGCCTTGTGGTTAAAGAAAAGCAAAAACCATCAAATGCAAAGAACATTCCCCAGCCAAATTACTCTCATTAATTCAATTAGTGTCAGAAATCCATGTAAATAAATCCTGACAGCTGCAGCAGGTTTCATTTCGAAAGGGCTTTGACAGGAATGTGGGGACCGGTGAATTGTAAAATCTGCCTGTGTAAAATAGAACAAACTGTTGGCTATGCAGGGAGGGAGAAAAAAAAATACTTACTGCAGTGGAACATTGTTTTGTGGTGACCTACCAAAGTGAGACTCTGGTGCATGCTCCAAGAATCTGTGCTACCCCCGAAAAGAGCTGATGACTTGTGAGGGGATGTGTTGAACAGCTGGTACATTTTAAAGGCTTGTCCGCACATTGCAAATTCCAGCCACCCCATACCTAATGCAGTTGGTGAATAGTGAGGTTTAAGGTCTGTTCACTACAAGTCTCATGAGAATTTTGCTTTGCATGGCTTATTGTTCCTACAGCGAGTACTAAACATAGCAAGTGTTCTTTAAACTTTTGACCATCATTCTTACGTTGTAATTTGGTTTGAGTAATTTTCCAAAGCTGGTCAATTACAGAGGGGAATTTTGCAACAATTTTAATGTGTCATCTTGTTAATGTAAACAAAATACATTAGTATGAATTGCTGATTTCTTTCTTGTGATAGTATAATTTTATTACACTGCTGCACAATTATCATGATTCAAATCAGATAATGATAAATACACAATTACTATTAAACTCCAATATTCAGAAGCATACTCATAAAGTGATAAACTCACTTTTCTCTTTGATTGTATTTGAGACCTATGCTGGATTCTCAAGAGGCTGTCCACAAAAAGGTCACTAAATCTTCTGCAGTTGCTTTATGTCGGTTTCTCACGGTTTTTCAAGCAATCCAAATAGGGACATCTTGACAGTGACAAATGATGGAATGTTCTGTTTATTTCCTTTGACGAACATCCCTGTTAGCAATCACTGGGCTTGAGCACAGGATTAGTTTGGCAAACAAGGTTCAATAAAGTTAATTATCACCTCGTGCAAATACCCATCAATTAAAATAGCTTGTTATTTACATTACACAGATATAATGGTTTTACTCTTCTGTGCAATACGTACGCAATGCTTCAAAAATGCAATCAGGCCTCAAGATGACTCTGAGTCCAGAGTACTGCGCTTACCAGGTGATTCCTCACTATACTCTGAAATAGGTTCCCTGGGTCATGTGGCTCTTACTCTGCAGATTGATTCTTAAAAGGACAATCGCCACATTGCTCCTCCTCTTAGTCCCTTTATACAAATGTCAATACTCAATTTACACAGTCTCAGATAATTAAACCTTAAGTCAATTATAAACCAAGTCTTTCAAAAGTTTGAGTCCTTGTGAAGTAACATAACGCCTCTACCTGGTGGGTGCTTCCACCAACTGTTGTCAGCTGAAATCACAATGACAGGTACCTCTTCAGGCACAGGCAGTTCTGTTCTACCTGTTTCCATGGAGACATCGATTGTGCCTGATACAGGATGACGAGGTACATCAGTGTTTTAAAAAATTGGCAACATTTCCTGTATGCAATATATTAACTGATGGTAAAGCGGGACTCACAAATGATATGATGAGTCTTGCTAATAATCGGCTTGGGCATGAGGCCGATCTTGCTGGCAGAACAGGGCCGGTAAGATCAGGGGAGGTGAAAAACTGGGTGCGAATCTAATTTTTCACATCTTACCCAATCTTACCACCTCACCTCACCAGATGGACCCCCCTTACCCCCCAACCACCACAAAAACATGGGTCGGTGGCATAATGGAATCAGGAACTTCCTGGAGGACCTCTGATCCCATGCTTGCTGTCACGACCCCTTCTCATCCCACCCCCATCTTGCATAGACAGCCACCCACATGACCCTCCCCTTGCACAATCCCCCTATGCACAACCTCCCCTTTGTATGACCAGCCCTTGCATCGCTCCCCCTTGCCAGCCACTCCCCCCTTGAAGAGCTTCCTCCTGCCAACCAGCCCCATTGCATGGCTCTTGCTGTCCTCCCCCCAAGTTTGTGATAATGAATTAAGTATCTTTTGAAGTACTGTAGTCACTGGTGTCATGTACACAGCAAAATGCAATAAGCAGCAAGTCAGATAAATAATTAATTAATCTGTTCTTCGTAGTTTTGGACATGAGAAAAAATGTTAACTTGGAATCTCTGAGCACTTCCTGCTCCACTTTGAATCATATCATGGAACCTTTACGTCCACCTGAACAGGCACACAGCCTCACTTTAACATGTTATCCTAAAGACAGCATCTTGAGCAATGCAACGCTCCCTAAGTGATAGCGTAGATTATGTGCTCCAGAACTGGATTGGGGCTTCACCCACAAAGGCGGTGGATAGAGGAGAGCCGGTGGATGTGGTCTTTCTTGATTTTCAGAAGGCGTTTGACAAGGCGCCTCACAAGAGGTTATTACAGAAGGTCAGGGGGCATGGAGTTGGGGGTAGGGTGTTAGCGTGGATAGAGGATTGGCTGTCAAATAGGAGGCAGAGAGTAGGGGTCAATGGGTGCTATTCGGATTGGAGGTTGGTGATTAGTGGAGTGCCCCAGGGGTCGGTGCTGGGGCCTCAGCTATTCACCATTTATATAGATGATCTGGAGGAGGGAACCGAGTGTATGGTGTCGAAATTTGCTGATGACACCAAGATTGGTGGAACGGCAAATTGTGCGGAGGGTGTGGAGAGTCTGCAGAAGGATCTAGATAGGCTGGGCGAATGGGCCAGGAAATGGCAAATGGTATTTAATGTTGGCAAATGTGAGGTTGTCCACTTTGGTAGGAATAATGGTAGGAAGGACTATTACTTATGTGGCGAAAAGCTGCAGCATGCGACGGTGCAGAGGGACCTCGGGGTCCTTGTGCATGAGTCGCAAAAACCCAGCCTGCAGGTGTAGCAGGTGATCAGGAAGGCAAATGGGATGCTGGCCTTCATCGCGAGGGGGATTGAATACAATAGTAGGGAGGTCTTGCTGCAGCTGTATAGGGCACTGGTGAGGCCACAGCTGGAGTACTGTGCGCAGTTTTGGTCGCCGCACTTATGCAAGGATATTTTGGCCTTGGAGGGAGTGCAGAGGAGGTTTACTAGGCTGATTCCGGAGTTGAGGGGGTTGAGCTATGAGGAGAGGCTGAATAAACTAGGCTTGTACTCGTTAGAGTTTAGAAGAATGAGGGGAGATCTCATTGAGACGTATAAGATGTTGAGTGGGATGGATGGGACAGAGGTGGAGAGACTCTTCCCGCTCAGAAAGGACAGTAGGACTAGAGGGCACAGCCTCAGGATAAAGGGGGCGTGGTTTAGAACGGAGTTGAGGAGGAACTTCTTCACTCAAAGGGTGGTGAATCTCTGGAATTCTCTGCCAGTTGAAGTGGTGTAGGCTGCCTTGCTCAATATTTTTAAGACGCGGGTTGATGGGTTTTTGATAGGCAAGGGGATTAAGGGTTATGGGGAGAGGGCGGAAATGTGGAACTGAGCCACGACAGATCAGCCATGATCTTATTGAATGGTGGGGCAGGCTCGAGGGGCTAGATGGCCTACTCCTGCTCCTATTTCTTATGTTCTTATGTGAGTGTCACACACATGAATATATACATGAATATATTTTGAAAAATGTATGAGACAGTTCAGAAATGTAGATGAGCTGGTCTTGCTTTCCTGTAGTGAAACAGTGCCCATACAGTTGCTGTTATAGTTGCAAGTGATGGAACCTTTTATGGTAAGCAATGTCTGGTGAGTGTGCTTTTGGAAAAATTAAATAAGCGTACTGCCAGCTAGATAGAACAATGCCATGGGCTTTGCTTTGTGTAGGACTGCTCTAGAGAAGTTTGTGTGGCCTTTCTTTGTTTTTAGGCATGAAGATCTTTTTCTGTGTGTTTCATTTGTTCAATACAGGACAATCCTAGAGGAAGGAATTGCCTCATTCAACTAATTAGCGTGAAAGCATACATCTGGCTTTCTAATTACTGCTCTAGGCTTGCCAAGACCCAAGCTGTTACCGTCATTAAATCGTAGCGCTGTTTTTTAAGGAACTTATACATGAATTCCTGTAAGAATTGTATCTAAATTAGTATCTGACTGGCCTCTTTTCATTCTTTACCGATACCAGCTGACAGAAATTGGCAAAAGAAGCTAATTGGTTAGGCCTAGTCAAGAACAATAAGTCTGCCTAATGTAACAAAAGGACTAATGTGTCATTCAGCACCAAGCAGATTGTATAAGTACCTTGTGTAATTACTACAATTATCATAAGATAAAGACAATACTATAATTGACCCTAAGCAGCAGGAGTGTGTTGTTAAATTAATAATGACACTGGGCTGATTAAAAGACTAAGTAAAAGGTGATTTTTCGCAGATTTTCTCACCTTTGTTTCAAGCAAACACTCTAAAACTGCAGGGCTTGGTGCAAAAAGACACATTTGATTTTAACTGAGACAAAACTTAGTAAATATCTTTTGCTAAGTCATGGGATAGTAATAATGCAAAGAAAACAATATCAGGTTTAGTAGTTTGGCAAAAGGAAGACAGACAGTGCTTCTGTGTGAGGATTTTGTCAGGAAGTACAATTTTTGTAGAGACCATTTCCTGATCCAAGGAGCTGAACAAGTAGTACATAATATTTGTCACTTCTTGAAAAGTCTTCCAAATTTGCTGTATTACTTGAAAATGTTCCGCTGTATTGAATGCAAGCCCACAGAACTTTAATTAAAAAGCAGTCATTTAAAGTTTGTTTCTTTTTGCCCTGTTACTTTATTAATTTCTCTTGTTCTTAGTTAAACCTCCAAATGTTTATCCTTTCTGGAGTGAGTGGAAGAGTTGACTGCCCTTACATTCATAGTTGTAGATTAATGCTGCTATGTGATTGACTGGTAGGAATTCTAGGGAGATCCCAATTTCCTCTTCCTTCAGAAGTGTCTTTTCTCTTTTAATGTCTAGAGTCGTAGAGATCTACAGCATGGGAACAAGCCCTTCAGCCCATTTTCCATGCCACCCTTTTTTTTAACCCTGTGTTAGTCCCATTTGTCCACATTTGGCCCATATCCCTCTATACCCATCTTACCCATGTAACTGTCTAAATGCTTTTTCAAAGCTAAAATTGTACCCGTCTCTACCACCACCTCTGGCAGCTTGTTCCAGACACTCACCACCCTCTGTGTGAAAAAATTGCCCCTCTGCACCCTTTTGTATTTCTCCCCTCTCACCTTAAATCTACGGCCTCTTTTAGACTCCCCTACCTTTGGGAAAAGATATTGACTTTTTAGCTGATCTGTGCCCCCCATTATTTTATAGACCTCTATAAGATCACCCCTAAGCTTCTTACTCCCCAGAGAAATAAGTTAGTCTATCCAGCCTCTCCTTATAACTCAAACCATCAAGTCCCACCAGCATCCTAGTCCATCTTTTCTGCACTCTTTCTAGTTTAGTGATATCCTTTTATAATAGGGTGACCAGAACTGTACACAGTATTCCAAATGTAGTCTTACCAATGTCTTGTACAACTTCAACAAGACGTCCCAACTCCTGTATTTAATGTTCTGACTAATGAAACCAAGCATACTGAATGCCTTCTTCACCATTCTGTCCACCTCAAGAAGTTCAATGAGCTATGAACCTGTACCCCTAGATCTCTTTGTTCCATAATTCTCCCCATTAACTGAGTAAGTTCTGCCCTGGTTCGATCTACCAAAATGCATCAGCTTGCATTTATCTAAATTAAACACCATCTGCCATTTGTCAGCCTACTGGCCCAATTGATCAAGATCCTATTGCAATCCTAGATAACCTTTCTACTAATGGCAAACACTCCACAATAAGTAAACTTAATTTTCAAAAATGTCAGATTTTAAAACATTTTTCCAAAGCGCACAATACTGTCTGGCCCTTTCATTTAAAAAAAGCTAACAGGCACTAAACCAAATCTTGCTCCCATTCACACCAGCGGGATCTTTCGTTTCCACTGATGATGCCCCTCACTACGGGTTTCCTGATGGCGAGGGGATGGGTTCAATGGAAAACCCTGTTGACAATGGTGGGCCCATAAGATGCCATCGCCATTGAGCATGTGTCACCTCCCGCCACCACGCAATACACCGCAGAGTGGGAGAAAAATCCCACCCACTGTCACCTTTGTGTCGCACAATCAAACAGTGCATCAAGCCACATGAGGCAAATGAATGCGTTAAGTAGATAAGAAAATGCAATAATTGTTCAGAGCATTCCAAAACCTATACAACATGTACTTGATTATTTTTTCTTTCAAATTGATTTTTCAAAGTCAGTTTCTAACGTTTTTATGAAGCAAGGCATAGGGTTCCTGTAAATCTTAATTGCAAGGAGTATCGAGCTTTCATTTTAAGTAGAGTTTACCCAGTCTCAGATAGATCCCTATGGTGGGTGTTAAAGATGAGAAATCCAGAAACCCAATTTTTTAGAAGACTTGCAGCACCACTGAAACAACTTGCACAATTGTTCTTTAGTATTTTGTAACTGTAACATTTTTCAGGAGAAACTCCAGGGACTGAGAGAACTCAACCCTTTTTAATTTAAAAATCACTTTCATCTAATATTTTCCATTCTGTTTTCTTTAAAGCAGTGGGTCAGGTGCTCCAACATCCTCCTCTTCCTCAGCATAATATTCATTCTTAAAAGCGTGAACTGACATGTCACTGAATGTTAAAAAATGTGGCAAAATTTGAGCATCAAATCTGAGCCCAATTCTCTCTCAATATGTAAATGCACATGACCATCCATCAAGGATCTTAGACTGTGAACAGTAGATTAAATCTTGGTTTGTGTTTGTTATCTTCCTATTGTTGGACAACTGAGATAAATTGTAGCAACTCTGCCAATGCACCAGCTGAGACCAGCTCAGCCTGGGGATTGAACCTGTGTGACTCAATACGAGACCAGGGAGCACATTCTTTTTCTGATCCATGATGAGGATTCCAACTAATGTCTCCTGATGCTTCGTTTATGCTATGCTTTGCAGATTTACCCTTCATACAGTTAATCTTGATCAGCACAAGTGCAATATAACAGAACATTAACAAGCTTGCACAACAGTTTGTAACATACAGCACAAATCACAAGGAGGCAGTTGCAACTGTGCGGTGTTTTTCCATTTGGAAGTTTTTCACAGATAATTAAGTACTTCTGAAATGTAATGAAGTGGATGATGATCTAGTTTTAACCACTACAGATGGATGGATTGGTTGAGAGGAATGAAATTTTTTTAGTTTGCAAGCTTTATTCCTTGCCCACTTTTAGTTTTATAGGGGGGCGGTGACCAAAATTAACTAGAGGATATCTTTTAAAATTTTGCACCAGGTTTCCTACCGATTTAATTAAGTGTTTTAAGGATCCAGGCCACATGTCTCTATTTTAACTGAATTTTTATTTTCAACTTGTACAAGCTCAGCCTCTGGAATCCCAGCAGTCAAAAATTGGAAAGGACTGGATCCATGAGGATAAGTGCCGTCACTGGACTGCATGTGGAACTAAAGGAACACATCTCCTTCCCAAGCCTAATAGTCTCATATTCATGTGATCATATAAGAACATAAGAAATAGGAGCAGGAGTAGGCCATCTAGCCCTTCGAGCCTGCCCTGCCATTCAATAAGATCATGGCTGATCTGAAGTGGATCAGTTCCACTTTCCCGCTTTCTCCCCATAACCCTGAATTCCCTTGCCTATCAGAAACCTATCTACCCGTGACTTAAATATATTTAGCGAGGTAGCCTCCACCACTTCAACGGGCAGAGAATTCCAGAGATTCACCACCCTTTGAGTGAAGAAGTTCCTCCTCAACTCCAATCTAAACTGCCCCCCCCCTTCTCTGGAATTCTCTGCCCATTGAGGTGGTGGAGGCTGCCTCGCTAAATATTTTTAAGATGCGGGTTGATGGGTTTTTGATAAGCGAGGGGATTAAGGGTTATGGGGAGAGGGCGGGAATGTGGAACTGAGACACGACAGATCAGCCATGGTCTTACTGAATGGCGGGGCAGGCTCGAAGGGCTGGATGGCCTACTCCTGCTCCTATTTCTTATGTTCTTATGTCCTCTAGTCCTGCTATCCTTTCTAAGCAGGAAGAATCTCTCTACCTCTACCCTATCCATCCCCTTCATTATCTTATACGTCCCTATAAGATCCCCCCTCAGCCTTCTAAACTCCAACGAATACAGACCCAGTCTATTTAGTCTCTCTTCATAGTCCAACCCCCTCATCTCCGGTATCAGTCTAGTGAACCTCCTCTGCACTCCCTCCAAGGCCAATATATCCTTCCGCAAGTGCGGCGACCAAAACTGCACACAGTACTCTAGCTGCAGAGATTGGCCAGCCCCTCCATCCTCTGTAGAATATCCCACCCACATGCAGTGTTAGATTTACCTGGTAACCACAGTCCAGCTGCTTTCCCTCCTTAAAGGCAGTCAGGTAGGAAACCTGGTGCAAAATTTTAGAAGACATCCTCCAGTTAATTTCTGCAGCAAGTGGATTTCCCTTCCAAAAGCTTGATTAAATATTAAATATTTGTACGCACACAAACTGCTTGGATGGTGTTGGCTAGGAAATCCAGAGAATTCCTGGTTCTTCAAAAGGCCCCTGGGATGTTTTATATCTGAGAGAGCAGAAAGGGTCTCAGTTTTTAAAAACAGCAGGAGTGATTCTCCCAGAAATATTCTAAGCATTGAATTTGCGTAAAAACTGGAATAAATCCCAGTGTTTTTTTCAGTGGGAGTTTCAAAATAAATCTCCCGCACTGTGCACTACAGTGTGCCTCAACGTGAATCTCACTGAAATTTAGGAGGCGAGGCCCATTCATGCCGGAAAGGCTGGCAGCATAGTACTGAGCGGGCCACCGCACATGTGTCAGTGCCAAGATTGGAGCATGCGCGATGTCCCTGCATTGCTGACCTCCCGATTGCTGGCCAGCCCTGCAACGCCCACATTGGTGCCCCCCATTGCCTGACTTCTCCTCCCTCAAACATACTCAGGCCAGCCTCGATGATTCCCCTCACTCCGCATCCCCTATCTCCTGACCCCACACCCCAATGCCCAGCCCCAATCACTGGCCACTCCCTCTCCCTCTGTCACTCAACCTGATCGTAGAATAGCAGCAGGACCCCCCCCCCCCCCCCCCCCCCCCAATTGCACCCCCTATCAGGCCCTGGCCCCATTAGGCTCTGTCCCTTTGGCAGTGCCTGATGCTTGGTTGGGGGGGGAAGGCGTCATGGGGCCTATGCTGGCACTACCCAGGGGCACCTTCCCTTCCCCCAACCCCCTGGGGGGCTTCAGTGGCCTCCCTATCATTCCAGCAGAATTGGCCTGCTAACTCCCCGCAATTGGAGAGCTATAGTAAACCCAATTGGAGTGAACATTCCAGGGGCAGGGGGTGGGCAGATTTCAGTCCTGGGCCCACTCATGATATTTAAATAGTATTTAAGTTAGCTTTTACATAAATTATTCAGCTCCATGCCGATTTCTGGCACAGAGCTGATGGCATCAGAGATCCTACGCTCGGAGACACACGTAGACCTTAGCACCCAGTGGGAAGCCTGCGAATCGGCCTCCGCAGGAGGCTGGGAGAATCATCCCCAGCGTCTCTAATATTGCAGCACTCCCTCAGTTATTTGCACTGACTTGTCAGTCTACATTATGTGCTCAATTCTTGTGTGAGATCTAGTAGCCATGATGCTCTGCACAGAGCATAATGTATTAAGAATGTGCTGAGGCTAGTAACAGCTACCAGCAATGCATTAACATTCCTGGTCAAGATAAAACATTACTCCCTTACACACTCAAATGAGTGTCATTAGCTGCCATTGGATAAAACTGAGTGCTTCTGCTGGCATTTGCCAATTGATTGTTACATTATTGCCTTTAATATTGACTCCACTAATCGTGCAGCGAAGAATTAATTGTGCTAGATTTCTAACCTGTTCAAATAGTGTGTATTCATGGATGCTTAAGCACCTTCAGAGAGTAAATAAATCAATGTACATTGTTACAACTTTTGAGTCAACTGCCACCTTTGTGCTTTTGATAGTTATGCATGTTGCTTGTTATCCATGCAAGCCTCTGATAACCTGTCCCAACCATTGCTCCAGATTTCTCAACCTTAAATCCCAAAAGCTTCTTTGGATAAAAGCAAATTACTGTGGATGCTGGAATCTGAAACCAAAAGAGAAAATGCTGGAAAATCTTAGCAGGTCTGACAGCAGATTTCAGCTTCTCTGCTGTTTGGTCATTCATGCCTTCCATTCTCTCTATGGACTGCCATTAGCAACCTTTCCCCTTGTTTTTGTGGCTATGAGTCACCTTTCATTCCCTCACACTACTGTATAAATATTTTCCACTTTCTATGCCTTTTAGTTTTGACAGAGGGTCATCTGGACATAAGAACTGACGTTTCTTCTTTCCTTACAGATGCTGCCAGAGCTGCTGAGATTTTCCAGCATTTTCTCTTTTGAGCAATTTGGATCATTCTGACCATTTTTCCCTTGGACCAATTGTGTATATTTAGAGTTTTAGATTAATATACCTGTTAATGCTAATATTGTACTGTAAAGGGGTTAATTCTTATTGTCTCTTACGCTAGTAAGACAGTGTACATTGTCACAGAAAGAGATGCAATATTTTACAAGCAAGATGAAGCCACTGTTAAATGGCTTTTTTATCCTTTTCATGGGCCAACATGTATTGTCCATCCCTATTTGCCCTTGAGAGGACACTTAAGAGTCAACCACTGTGCTGTGGATCTGGAGTCACACATAGGCCAGAGCATATAAGGACAGACAGATGTCCTTCCCTAAAGGACGTTAATGAAATAGATGTTTTTCGACCATGCTTTTATGGTCATCATTTTTATTCAATTCAAATTTCACCATCCCTGGTAGGTTTCGAATCCTGGTATCCAGAGCGTTATCCTGGGTCTCTGGATTGCTAGTCCAATGGCAATACCACTATGCCACTGCCTCCCCTTCTGGTCCATCATTTTCATGCTGGGTCTCCAGGAGCAATACACGTACAGCCACTCCCCCACCCTCTGCCACATTCCTCCTTTTCAGATATTTAGAAAATGTAGAAAGATTTAAAGATTTATAGCATTAAAGGAGGCCAATCTGACCATTATCACTGCACTGATTAGAAATGAACCACACAGCCTAATTCCATTTTCCAGAACTTGATTTGTAAGACTGCAGGTTATGAGACAGCACAATAACCACCATCATGTGTTTCAGGAAAAGAAATGATTAATCTAGAGGAGTAGGGAGTTAAACATTTGTGAAACTATGAAGAGTTAAGCAAGTTAAAGTCAAGGAATTTAACATCACAAATCTTTAAAATCCAACTTGAACAAAGATTGTGTCACTTATTGGTTGAAGGAATAGTCTATGAATAACATTTTAGGAGAGCCTATTCCTTTATCATGCCTTTATCTGATGTAAAATTGTTTTTGGGCTCCTAGTTCTTGGTACATGGTTTTTAGTGCACTTTAGATTGGTTGCTTGTACTCTGACACAGCCTGTGAGCATCTATTTCCATTTAACCATTCTAAGTAATTCCTGCTCTGCGGTCAGCACTCGTTCCTTCATTGTTGTTCCAGATTGTGCTAAAGACATTTAGATCTGCTTCTTCCCAGTGCTGGCAGACGGGTGCAATCCTAACAGGATATATCATTAGAGCTAGTGTTGTCACTCAAAACGTTGATCCTAGCCAGACTGAAGATGAAAATCAAGCATTTGGAAAGCATTCTTTTCTTCATTTCTGCTGGGAGGAAAAGATAAATTGCATTTAAAAAGTTGTATTGACCCTTCTGCTGCAGTTCCTTTTAAGTTAATCTGATAAGTAGCGTTATGTTTAGTGTTTTATATAGAATAAAACACTTGATGGGACAGCACAATAAACCATCTATTTATTCTAGAATGTAATACCTTTCATCCAGTTGAAAGTCCTGGGCCTCCCTTACTGCCATTTGATTAAATTCATTAGTTGAATCTCAGTCACTTCAGCACCACTGTTTCCCCAAAGCATATCACTGTCAGTTGAAGTTTTAACGGATCATTGTCTGCTGAGGGATATAAGGGTACTGCAGATTGCTCTTTGGGGCTCAAACCTGTCTAAGATAGACAGCTGTGCAGTCTTGTTGAAAGATGTGTTGAAGGAGAATGTTTTGATTAACCAAATCCAAATCCCAATTTCCCACACTAAATTTCCATACCTTTTGCTCAGCATAATAATTAAATTCAGTGATTGAGGAGAGGGTATTATCACAGTATTTTCCAGTTCAATATTTCTTATAAAATGTTGCAGCAAATGCCAGTTTGCTTATGATTAACTGCTGCAGTTTTCATTTCTTTTCTTGGATCTGAATGAGTGTTTATGCTTTATTTCTAGACATTACAGTCTCATTGAAGTGTTTTCAGTAGACTTGAATATTTTTCCTTCTAACTAAAGATATATTTTCAAGCACATCTGTTGAAAGATGTGTCCCTTTTTCACCATCATATTTGATTCTAGTTACTAACAAATGAGCATTAGCCTTATTTGAAAAACAGTTCTTCGATTATTTTGGTCCTAATACACTGTGACAATTTTTCTCTAGTGATTAAGTGATCTAATCAGCAGTAATGACACACAACAAGATTCCTCAGAATGCGCTTCATGATTAGTGTGCAACAATGTTTTGCGTAGTTAAAATTCTTGTGAAAAATGGAACTATGACAAAAACAGAAGAAAAAAGTCAGTGATTATTGCTTAGACCTTTTATCTGCATTGTACCCCAGAGTTTTCATTATTACGTAGTCTTTTAGAAAAGCGTTGAGTCAGACAACAAGACAGTTGCTTGTTAGAAAAGTGAATGTGCTGAGGGCACAGTGTGTTTGTAATGAATTACAGTTCTTATTTAGTTTATACGCAGGAATTTGCTGCAATTATGATACTTTCTCTTGTACAAGTGTGTTACTGGAGCTGCTGTCTTTCTTACAGATTGAAACTGCAATTAAGAACCTGTTTCTTCAAATCCCTCTGAGCAGCCTAGCATCTGTAGCAATGAAATCATGGCCTCTAAACCATGAAGATATAAGTTCAATGTTCAGCTTTGATAGTTGTTCGTATTCACTGTTGGAATGAACATTGTCATCTTTTGGGCTGAGCTGCTGAATGGAGTAATTACCAAAATGGATCATTTGAAAAAGACTGATGACTCTAACCCTGTCTTATAAAAATAATAACCCCTCTTGAGTGAACTTAGGAGTTAAAGGGCTGCAACTCCATTAAAGATAATAGCTTGGGCCACCATGTACTCATAGTTAAAAGACAAAGCCAAGTGGCAGAATGTAATAGAAAGAGGATGAACTGAGGTGGAGACTTTTTTTGTACTTATGCCAGGATATGCTGAAGAAGCATGAAACAGCTGCTTTCTGTGCATTCTGAGACCTACTAGTCAGAGCACAGTTCCTGTCCAGAGTTTCCAGCTGAAGTCACTTGAGACACAGATACTGCCTATTGCATGTTTACTCATCTGTGAGAATGCTGACAGCAGGCATTTGTAAATTCCCACAGTTGGCCAGCATTGGACATAGAACAGATGCAGGGATTATTCGACTGATTTTGCAAGGCTTTTAGTGTCTGTGGTTGTAATTCATTTTATGTCACAGACAAAACTTGCTGAAATTCGGTTCAGTTAGGAGTCACCGACTTTGCAAGTTTCATTGGAATGGTGTTAAATAAATTTGTCTCAAACTGGATATTACTATTCTCATATTTTTACCTTTTTTCAGAAATGAAATGAACAATTTAATTAAAGAGAACAGCATTAGGTCTATGAAGGAGTGGGGTGTGGGGGGATGGTGGTTTCTGAAACAAATAACTATTAAGTAGCAGACCCACAGCTGATTGTTTTAAAGCTTAGGAATGATCAGGCTATATGCAGTATTCCTACTACTACTTTGCTGTAGTTTGGAATTAAACCTGAACTCTTGTACCAGGTGAACCACATGCAGAGCATAATCCTATCTGTGAAGGGGATAGAGTTGCTGGATCATACAAAGATTTCACACCAATCGCTTGTCAAGAGGTTGTGGCTATAAAGTAGTTTTTCTTCATAGAATTGTCTATAAATTTAATATCTTAGATCTGTTTTTGATTCCTTCACCAATACTAATGAAGCAATTTCAAGGAATTATGACCTAGACTTGGTTGTTTCTGAATTTGGTCATGACTTGATAAAGTTTCAGAGTTGGGGGAGAGAAGCCCCGATCAACTGTTACATGCATCATTTACTCCGTGTTATGAAATAATGCTGAGTATAGTCATTTACTCTGGTTCCAATTGCTGGAAATGTATATAAAGAGAAGGGGGTAATAGCATGCCAACAATTCATAACATTTCATTTGGGAGAGCTTGTGAACATCAGAAAAACATCTATAATCATCAACTGCATGGTATCCCCAGACATTAAATCTTTGATAGAGCACCAGGAAGTAAATAATGAACTGACAGTGTTAATAGGTTAATTTAGACCTGGTTCTATTCTTAACTATCTAATCATAGCTAGCGTATCACTTGCAATGGCTTTTCTTCCTGCCCCTCACACCATTACCTTTGGTGTTAATCAAGGATCTATCCTTGGCTCTTCCTATTTTTCAGTTCTGTACCTCAGCAATGTCATCTGAAAATAGAGTTAGTTTCCACATAAAGACTAGCAACACTGAGCTCTATCACACCCTCACCTCTCTCAGCTCTTACACTGTTAAAATATTGTCAGACTACTTATCTGACATCCAGTACTGGAATAAGCAAAACGTTCCTCCGATTAAGTTTTGGGAAGATCAAAGATTGTGGGTGGAATTTTGTAATAATTCAGCAGAATGTCAAGCTTTGACTGAAAACCAGAGGTACTGCTATGTTTTCAGATCAAATCTTAAACCACCCTGAGAAAAAGCAATTGCCGGAGGAGGCGGAGAGGGCAGTGTGGCTTATACCTTTGCTCTGGCAGGCCTGGGCCTGATGGGGCCAAAAGGTCAGCTCCACAGAGAATGGGACACTATTTTTAAAGGGCTTGCTGATCAGAACTGTCACTCAGCTTCCCCCAGCCCCCATGAACGTATTTGGGGGCTCTCCCCCTATGGCACACTTATTGGGGTCTCTTTACCACCCTCCTCATCCCAAACTGTACGATTATTAGGGTATGTCTTTATCACACCCACCATCATCACACAATTATCAGGATCCTCTATCTCTTTCTCTCTCTCTCTCTGTCTCTCTCTCTCTCTCCCCCCCCCCCCCTCCCCCAGCGCACAATTATTGGGATCTCTTCCTGCCCATCCTTCTCACAGCATAATTATCAGGATTGCCTTTCCTCCCCCACTGCACAATTATCCGGTTCCCGCTATAATGAGATTCCCCCTTTTCTTACATCACTGGTGAGGGGGCAGGAAAATTGGGAAACAAGATCTCGCTGGCGAGAATCTTCGTTTCCCAACTGTCACGATATTTTGCACGTGCAGCCATTCTCACTGAAGGAAAATGTGGGCACAAAATTGCCCCTTGTCTTCAGTCCCCACTACAAACTTCATTTTGAGTCTATCTCTCTCCCTGGCAATTGTCTGAGGCTGTATCAGATAGTTTGCAACCTTGATATCACATTTAAACCCCCAAACTACGAAAAAACCCAAGCTGTCATCTAGACCCGAAACTTTGCTCTATTCTCTCCCCACAGATGCCATCAGACCTACTAAGATTTTCCAGCATTTTCTGTTTTTATTCCATTATTCAGACTGTCTGATTGTGTCTCTGCATCAACCCATCTGCTGCTGAAACCCACTTCCCTACCTTTGTTACCTTGAGACTTAATTATGTCAATGCAGTCCCGACCTGCCTCCCACATTCTACCCTTGTTAAACTCGAGCTCACCCAAAGCTCTTTCCCCTCTGTCCTCGTTCACACCAAGCTCCATTCACCCATCGCCCCTATGTTTACTGTCCTACACTGACTCCCAATTAAGCAACACCTTGATTTTAAAATTCTCATCCTTGTTTTCAAATCCCTCCATGTCCTCACCAGACTCAAAACCCTTGAGATATCTGGGCTCATCATGTGCATCCCTGTTTTCAATTGCTTTGCCGTTGCTAACCATAGGAACATAAGAAACAGGAGCAGAAGTAGGCCATCTAGCCCTTCGAGCCTGCTCTGCCATTCAATAAGATCATGGCTGATATGAAGTGGATCAGTTCCACTTTTCCGCTTTCTCCCCATAACCCTTAATTCCCTTGTCTGTCAAAAACTTAACTATCCGTGACTTAAATATATTTAGCGAGGTAGCCTCCACCACTTCAACGGGCATGAACTGCCTAGGCCCTAAGTTATGGAATTTTCTCCTTATATATGCCTCTCTACCTCTCTTTCCTCCTACAGAGGCACCTTAACATCAAACCCTTTGAGCAAGTTTTTCGCCATCTGCCCTAATATTATCTTTTCAGCGCAATGTCGGATTTTGCCTTAGAACATTCCTCTGTAGTGCCTTGGGATGCTTCATCTTGTTGAAGATACAATATGAGTACAAGTTCTTGTTATTGTAGCATTGCAAGTTTTATCATTAACGGACCAGAGAGATAATTCAAATGTAAATGTAAATTCAAATGTGTGGATGAGCAGAGGGATCTAGGTGTACGTGTACATAGATCCCTGAAAGTTGGGAAGCAAGTAGATAAGGTTGTTAAGAAGCCATACGGTGTCTTGGCGTTTATTGGTAGGGGGATTGAATTTAGGAGTCGCAGCGTTATGTTGCAACTGTACACGACTCTGGTGCGGCCGCACTTGGAGTACTGTGTGCAGTTCTGGTCCCCACATTACAGGAAGGATGTGGAGGCTTTGGAGAGGGTGCAGAGGAGGTTTACCAGGATGTTGCCTGGTATGGAGGGGAGGTCCTATGAGGAGAGGCTGAGGGATTTGGGGTTGTTTTCGCTGGAAAGAAGGCGGCTAAGAGGGGATCTTATTGAAACATATAAGATGATTAGAGGTTTAGATAGGGTGGATAGTAATAGCCTTTTTCCTCTGATGGAGAAATCTAGCATGAGGGGGCATGGCTTTAAATTAAGGGGGGGTAGTTATAGGACGGATGTCAGGGGTAGGTTCTTTACCCAGAGGGTGGTGAGGGATTGGAATGCCCTGCCTAGTAAATGCGCCTAGTTTGGGGGCGTTTAAGAGATCCGTGGATAGGTTTATGGACGAAAAAGGATTGGTTTAGGTTAGTGGGTCATTGTTTTGTAACTGGTCGGCGCAACATCGTGGGCCGAAGGGCCTGTTCTGCGCTGTAATGTTCTGTGTTCTAAACAATATCGTTGGATTGGTTCTGTTTGTGTATTGGTGGAAGTTCCTTTGAAATTTGACTGGTGGGGAATTCAAAGTTCTGGCAACACATTTCTGGGATATAAAAAAGGAAATATTTTTGTTTAAGTAAAACCTTTGTGACCCAATATGAAACCCTCGAAAGACAACGTAATTTATTTGAAGAAACAATGTAGATTGATCAAGTTGTCATGTTGCTAAGGAATATGAAGAAAATAAAAAATAATTTTAAAATGTTTGCAAAAGCCAGCTTAGTTCTGAATCACTATCTTTTCATTATTTTATCCTCTTTTATCCACTTTAGTGGCAAATGTCTGCAAAACCATGTTGCAACTTTGTCTGTTACTTAATAGAATCGCTACAGTGCAGAAGAAGACCTGTTGGCCCATCAAGCCTGCACCACCAACAATCCCACCCTTACCCTACCCCATAACCAAAAGTCGCTACACTACTAATCCCCCTGACACTCAAGTGCAAGTTAGCATGGCCAATCAACCTAACCCACAGGAAACTGGAGCAGCCAGAGGAAACTCACACAGACACGGGGAGAACGTGCAGATTCCACACAGACAGTCACCCAAGGCAGAATTGAACCTGAGTCCTGGCTGCTTTGAGGCAACAGTGTTAACCATTGTGCCACCATGTCACCCCTGTTTCTTCATCTTCTGTTAAATTAATTTGCTGATATATTTATCTGAAAAGAAAGTCTGAACTGGTGTGTTGCTGATTTCAAAGACAGACACAAAATACTTTGGAGTCATAAGTCTCCTTTGCTAAGAGTAATTACCAGATGGATTTCGCTGTTTTCCTAGAAGCTTTCTGGAAATCAAGACAAGGAAACACATTCTTGAAATTAAACGGATGTTGGCCTCAACCATGAAAAGTGATGCAGAACACAAGAGTTACAATAATCTTAAAATAAGTTTAGAAAGGATCAAGTAGGCACTGAGCATTTGCCAATCAATAATTGTGTCTTTATCAGAGAAGGCACTGGATCTGCTTGCCTTCTGAGTTTTCAACTTTTTGCAGCCAGGCATCAACTACTATTGATATTTCTGTCACTGGGCATCTACGTATGTTCTTTTCACAATGGTCTCTGGATTTGATTTATGGGGCTACCTACTGACATTTTTTAAGTGAATCAAAGCATTATCACTGTAGCTTTAACATTGTCCAGCTAATTTAGCATACACTAGTGACTGAACCTGGGCCCTTCTTAAACTGTATAGATGAGCACCGCAGCAATGCACCCACTTAGCTCTGCCTGAAATAAAAGATAACTTCGCTATTGTAAGGCGTTGTGTAATTTAAAACGGACTGCAGTTTATTAACATCTGCTGCATCTGAAATTATTGCACAGCCAACAATAACTTCAGTGAACAGTTCTGAACACGATGTTCCCGGATCTTAACCTGCTTAAATTCTACAGCATGGTAAGAACTGCAAATAGAGGACTTTGATAATGTGCAACTTGTGGCTTCTACTGTAGAATGACCCATATATCTTCAAGGGCTTAATTGCAAAGTCTTGGGTATGGAATGACATAAAACAAATGTCACAGTGTTATCATTCAAAGATTTATCACCTTAAAACTGACAAATGGACATTTAAGACACCTCATCAGCATGGAATGAAATAGTTAAAGCTACTTTGTGACTAAATTAGGATAAGTGACCTTTCAGACTGTGTGAAAGAATAGTCCTTTCTAGCAACATAGGGAGCAGCTCGCAGAACTGTGCACACATTTCACTCCTCACTTTCTGTAAGCTATTCCATTAACTCCCACCCCCCCCCCGCACAATCGCCCACACACACTATTTTTTGCAATGCATGATTAATATTTCATATTTTATTCTTTCTTTCGCAGGCTGGGATGATAGCGAAGTGTGCAACATTCTGGCTTGGACTGCTTGTGGTGCCCATTGCATGTCTGCTGAAAGATGTGGTTTGGAGAGCGTAAGCATTACTGAACTGTAACAGCAACACCTTGCTTTTATGTAGTTTCTTTTAAGCAAAGTAAAATGTCCCAAGATGCTTCACAGGAATGTTACAAAACAAAATGTGACACTTATCCACATGGGATATTAGGATAGGTAGCCAAAGGCTTGACCAGAAAGTTAGGTTTTGAAGAGTATCTTAAAGAAGGAGGGAAAGATCGAGAGGCAAAGAGATTTAGAAAGGGAATTCCAGAGCTTAGGGCCTAAGCAATTGAAGGCATGTGGCAGCCTGTGATGGATTGATTTTAAAAAATCAAGGATATGCAAAAGCCAGAACTGAAGTAGCACAGAGATTGCAGAAGGTTGTTGTGCTTGCAGAGATAGAAAAGGGAGAAGCAATGGTGAGATTTTTGAAAACAAAGATAAGAAAGTTAAAATTGAACTAAATAAAGATTTGACTGCAACATTCTGAAAAGTCATTATGCTGAAAAGAGTGACATGTTGGAAAAGCTCTTTGTCTTGCAAGAATGCTAAACTTCAAGCGATCACAACAGTGTGTACCTCAGGAGTGCAAAAAGATACACTAACAACCAATTAAGATAATCGATTGAACTCATAACATGGCTCATTTGTGCTTGCTAGAAGCAACATATATTCATATGCAAGGAACCATTCTCTGCAATAAAAATGACTGTGTGCCTGTTTTGAATATCCTGGAACCACGAGGAGCCTATAATTCCCCACTGTTTTCTCCATGACAATGCCTTTTGTGAGAGTGTTCCAACCTAAAACACTGGTTTTGTATGATGTATTTTTTCACATATTAGTGAAAAACATTTGCAGAAACAGTGAGAACGCAGACAAGTAAAAAGTATTTATTAAAGTGGAAGAAATAATAAAATGTTACAAAGAACAACCTGATACTCTGGCAAATTACCTAAACTCTGCTGAGACCCAGTTTCCCAAACAAGAACCATAAACCTATTAGTCAAATCTAGCCAGTGATTACCACACTGTACGGCTTGAGTGACCAAGACTTGGGAATGGTCTTCAGTTCAGTAAAGAAAACAAATTGGCTTGCCTTTAGCACTTCACCTCAAGCTGGGCTGTTTCCTGAAGTTGGATGTTTCTCTGTTTCTTGCTGATGCTTCTTCAATACCTCAACTGTGTTTATATTGCTTCTTGATTCACAGCACTCTTGATGACTGACATCAATTGTGAAGAACACATTGTTCCCTATTCTTCCATTTCTCTTAGGTACTGCCCGGACATGGTTTACAAAATACAGGCAGTTTGATTTTACTTGTATAAAAAAAATCATTTTAATAGCACCCTATCATTTTGTGACACACCCCCTCTTAAAAAGGTGTATAAATGTATATGAAGTGTATAAATTTTAAAAGGCACTTTCATTTTAGACAAGAATCTGTTCAGCTTAACACTATTATAAAAATTTTAGCATGCTTTAACAGAACAGTAAACTTTAGTAAATTTATATACATTTTTGACCATCTTTTCATGTTTGATGGAGCAAAGTTAGCACATCTTCTTGACCAGCAACATAACATTTTCAAAAATTAAATGGCTGCAGTAATAGTCCAGTGTTGTGGTCTCAAATTTTTTTTCAGGAGCCTTAATGGATTATGATCTGTACACATGACTGCCTCTGTAGGATTACTAGCAATGTAAATTTCAAAGTGTTGTAGTGCCAATACTAAATTTAAAGTCTCTTTTTCAATGTTGGAAGATTTTTTCTGATGGCTGTTCAGTTTTCTGGAGAAATATCCCACTGGTTTTTTGATTTCTTGGTCATCCTCCTGCAAATAACAGCCCCCACTTCAATGTTGTTAGCACCAATATCCAAATTGAACTGTTTTTCATTGTTTGGCATAGTTAACACTGGTATGGTGGTTAAGGCAATTTTTAAGTGCCTAAATGCTGCTTTACAGTCCTCTGTCCATTTAAATAGTTCATTCTTTTCCAGCAGCTTGGTGGGTAGATATACGACACTGATGAAATGTGGCACAAATTTGTAATAAAATCCACTGATTCTTAAGAACCTCAGAATCTCTTTCCTTGAAGTAGATTTGGGAAAATTCCACGTGACCTGCACCTTAGCATCCCATGGTGCCATTTGCCCATGTCTCTCGGAATGTCCCACGTATCTAATTTTTCCCTTGGTGAAGTTGAGCTTTGTCAAATTCATGACAAGTCCAACCATTTCCAAGCACTAACAGCTCCTTCAAGTGTTGTAGATGGTCCTGTCAGTTCTGGCTGAACCCTACCAAATCATCGATATATGTTGGACAGTGACGCAAACCTTCAACCACCTCATTTGTAAATCTTTGAAACATTGCAGGTGTGGTCTTCATGCCAAAAGGCATTACCTTGAATTGATAGAGTCCATTGGGTGTTATGAATATACTTGCCAGTACCATTTCAGCAAGTCAACCTTAGTAATTAACAGAATATCCAATTCTCTCAATACAGTTGTCCATGCGCAGAATAGGAAGTGTCTCTCTTCTGGTGACAGTATCACTTTTCTGTAATGCACACACATTCTTTGTGTTCCGTCAAGCTTTGGCTCCATCCTGATAGAGCACCAACTGCTAGAATTTAACTCAATAATATCAATTTTCACCGGCCAGCACGGTGGTACAGTGATTTGCACTGCTGCTTCACAGCACCAGGGACCTGGTTTGATTCCCGGCTTGGGTCATTGTCTGTGTGGCGTTTGCACAGTCTCCCTGTGTCAGTGTGGGTTTCCTCCGGGTGCTCCGGTTTCCTCCCTCATTCCAAAGATGTGCTGGTTAGGTGGATTGGCCATGCTAAATTGCCCCTTAGCATTAGGGGGACTAGCTAAGGTAAATGCATGAAGTTATGAGGATAGGGCCTGGTGGGATTATGGTAGGTCCAGACTTGATGGGTCGTGTGGCCTCCTTCTGCACTGTAAGATTCTATGAAAAACTCAGTCTCCTTCTGTGTTTATGATAATTTAGCTGGATTAAACCAATATGGATATTGTTTGATTGAAACAGCATCCCCCAAATCTAGATCATGTATGGCTACCTTGGTTTGACCTAATTTGTCTCCACAAATAGCTTTGTGTGACTGTAGTAATTCTTTAAATTCCATCCGATTCTTGTCTGAAAGATATTTTAACCAGGATTTTCTTCTACCCAATTGAATTTGAGGGAAGTCATCACCAGAATTTAGCCCCTTGTGTTCTCCTTTCTGCTTCATGGCTACTAAGATTAATTTTTTCCCTCATCTTCTCTCTCCCAATCATGTTGATGTGACATATTCTTTGCAATTTGCCTCTATGTGGTGTGTATATCAAATAATTTACATCACCCAACTTCTTTTCAATTCAATATGGCCCACTAAATTTCGCTTTCCCCTGATAGTGGGAATAAAACAAGTACTTTCTCTCCTGCTACAAAACTTCTAACCTAGGC
This sequence comes from Carcharhinus amblyrhynchos, assembly GCF_965287045.1. Taxonomy (NCBI): domain Eukaryota; kingdom Metazoa; phylum Chordata; class Chondrichthyes; order Carcharhiniformes; family Carcharhinidae; genus Carcharhinus; species Carcharhinus amblyrhynchos. Next base: position 74,324,785 of record NC_137333.1, on the reverse strand, counting down.
TTTTCTATCAGCTATTGTTTCCATTCCTTGCTGTGTAGTCTGTAAGTGTTTCTTTGCAAACTCACACAGCCCATTTCATCTTACTCTGAAAATTGAGATGTGGATTGAATTTTACCGCCCCGCCTACCACGGGAATCAGAGCAGGCAAGGGGTGGACCGTGGAAAGGTCCGTTGACTTCCAATAGGATTTTCAGCAAGTGAGGCTGGAGAATCCTGCCCATAGTCTAGAAATATATTTTCTAACTTTTTATTTAGCTGTTTTTCCTGAATTAATTTGAGTGGTTCTCTAACTGTATGTCCATAGACTGGTTTAAATGATTTTAAAGTTTATTTATTAATGTCACAAGTAGACTTACATTAACACTGCAATGAAGTTACTGTGAAAATCCCCCAGCCACCACATTCTAGTGCCTGTCCGGTACACTTTTAGCATGGCCAATGCACCTGACCAGCATGTCTTTCATACTTTGGGAGGAGACTGAAGCACCCGGAGGAAACCCATGCAGACATGGGGAGAACATGCAGGCTCCACGAAGGCAGTGACCCAATTTGGGAATCCAACCCATGTCCCTGATGCTGTGAGGCAGCAGTTCTAACCACTGTGCCACTATGCCATCCATTAGAAGGACTAAATGTAGTAGATTTATGGATTGTAAACAGTAAAATTGAATCTCTTTGTCCCAATCACGAGGGTAACCTTGGTCATATGCTTTCTTCATGATTTTTACAGTTTGATGTCAGCTCCCTAATGCTGCTTATGATTCAGGATGATAATCATAGAATCCCACTGTGCGAAAGGAGGCCATTCGCCCCATCAAGACTGCACTGACCACAATCTCACCCAGGTCCTATTTCCATAACCCCACATATTTACCGTGCTAATCCCCTGACACTATGGCCTTGATAAATTGACCTATCAACCTCACCCGCATATCTTTGGATAAGCTAACAAATTGTCTTTTTTAATCTCCAAATTGTTCATAACCTCTTTAAATAATTTTGACATGAAATTTGACCCCTGATCAGGTTAAACTTCTTTTGGCAAGCCATAATGGGTAAAACATCTGGTAAATTCCTCAACCACTCCCTTAGCTGAAATCTTTCTGAGTGGGATAGCTTTAGGAAACCTAGTTGATATATCCATGATAGTCAACAAATATTGATCTAGACAGCGTGGTTTTGGTCAGGAACCCACATAATCACCAAGAACTTGTGAAAATGGTTCTTCAAAAACTGGAATAGGGATCAAAGGCACTGGTTTAATGACAGCTTGTGATTTCACCACTACTTGGCAAGTGTGACAAATTTTGCATAAAATAGTCACATTTCTGTATAATCCAGGCCAGTAGAAATGTTTTAGTGTCTTGGCTTTGGTTTTTCTTATTCCTAAATATCTCATGAGCTATTCTTAGAATCGCTTTTCAAGACGTGGTATAATCTGATCTTCTGCCCATGTGTTCCTTGTACTCTCATGTGGTGGTGTCCATTTTCTCATCAAGGCCTTATCCTTAACATTTAGGAGTGCACTGTGCTTCCAGTATTGAATAGGCTGTTTGATAAATTTGGTGTAATTTGGAAACGTTTTACTCTAGCTCAATCAATCTGTGCAAATGATATCTGATAAACTAATGTCATTTGTTTCATCCTGCTCCTTCAATTCTGATGATTCTCCAAGTTTATGTGACTGTCATCTCGTCCTCACACAGTCTGGGAACATTCCAGGACATTTCTTTTGTAAGGACTCTGTAGCTAAATTGTATATAGGCTGTTCACCTACTATGGGAACCCCCATTACCTGTGATCCTGCCAGATCATTCTCCTGCAATAGCTACTTCCTCCACCAATTCTGCAGTTATTTCTCCTGTCTTAAACCTGCTCCTTAAGTTGATCTTCAATCGAGATATTTTCCTGTTTTCCCCGTGAATGCTTGTGATCAGAACAACTTTTAGCATCCCTTTGGGACAACAAATATCTTTATTTCACAACATTAGGGATTGACTTGCTCCTGTATCTCTCAGAATGTTAATGTCTTTCCCCATTCTCTCCTGTCCACACGCAAAATCCTTCAAGACATCTGCCACCCGCTGGTCACTTTGCCCCTGTACAATTTTTGTACACATGTTCTCTCCACTGAGGGCTTACTTCATTCATAAATGCAGTCTGCTTTTCTTGTTCTCCATTCTCTGAATTCATTTTTCCCTTTTCAAGATGGATAACTCCAACCAGCTATCCCTTTAATAACCAACATTCTGATTTAATGTGGCCTTGTTTATAACAATGATAACATTTAGCCCTCTTTACTTCTTTCAGAAGAGGTGAAACCTTTTTAGCTCTATCTTTCCTCTGATGGTGAAAACTCGTTGTGAGTTTCAGCCACTCCCTCTTCTCCTTGACTATCTTTTCTCACGCCTTCCCATTTTATATCTTTTTCCAATTTAAAAGAATTACAGGAAAGCTTGGTTCTATACATAGTTCCTAATCATCAGCTAGCTCTGTTGCCCATCTAAAAGTCTGAATTCTCTGTTCCTCCACATATATCCTAATAATCAAAGATTGAATTTTTAAATTCTTCTAAAATGATCACCTCTCTAAGGGCTTCAAACGTTTTTGGGATCTTTAAAGCCCTTGTAAAACTGTCAAAATAGTTTTTCTTTAGTCTTTCTAATTCAAGGTGAGTTTGCCGAGGCTGTTTACTAGTTTTTTGAAATTTCTGCATGTATAACTCAGGAACCAATCACATCCACTAAGGAGATAGCCCCTCTGGCTGTCTCACAGTCCTTGGATCTCTCCTCATCCAAAGATGCATTTACTTCAGTAGCCTTACCTTGCGAGAGTATTGTCCAGTTCTCTTGTTGCCATTTTAATTGTTTAACTTCCTTTTCAAAAGGTATAAAGAATGCTTCTCCATCCTTCTCAAATTTTGGAAGTGCCTATATGAATTTTAACATCTCCCCACTAAGTTCATGTCTAGAGCTACGTTTTCCCTCCCCCTGCTCCAGTGTCTCTAATTTGCTGCTTTCTAGGCTTAAGTTCTCTCCACTTATTCTTTTCTCTATCTGCTATTGCTAACTTCTGCATTTTCAATTCCCTTTGAAAATTTTTCTGTTGTCTTTATCTAATTTCAATTTTCACATTTCTAAATGTGCCATTTTCCTTTCTCTTTCAGTCCGTATGTGTGCTAATTCCACTGCCTCACTTTTTAGAGAAGTGGGTGTGTCTGATATATCTGGCAAGTTCTGCTAATCTTTCCATAATCTCAGATTTCTTTAACCATACAAGTCAATTAGCTCCAATTTACCTGACAATTCCAATAGCTTAACCTTAGGCACATTTTTCAGTTTTGCCATGATTATGTTATGCAGTTCCAAATAGATTTGGCCTAGACTGAGTGCCATTTCTTCTGCAGTCTTTTACTTTGAATAACAAGTTCTCACTTGTTTTCCAAGTTTCTCACATTAGTTACCTTTAAAAAGTCAAATTCTCTACGCTAAAAGAATTACATTTTTAAAATATCCCAAACAAGCCCCAATTTTGTATGTTACAAACTGCTAATATTATGTGCAAGAGTGTACCCATCTAAAACATTGGTTTCCTTTGGATATTAACAAGGAACATTTGTGGAAACAGTGAGAGACTTCCCATTCATTAAACAAACAGATAAAAGTATTTATTGAAGTGGATGAAAAATAATAAAACATTACAAAGAACAATTTTATACTTTGGCAACTTAACAGTGAGCACTTAGTCCCTCAAAGACAGAAAACCCAAAAGTATCTGTTTCCCCTGTACACAAACTCTGCTGAGACCCTGTTTCCCAAATAACAAATGTAAACCTATTGTCATATCTAGCCAGTGAATTCCACACTGTCCATCTTAAATAACCAGGCCTTATGAATGGTCTTTGGTTCAGTGAAGAAAACAGTCTTTTACACAAACTGGCTTACCTTTAGCATTTCATTTCTAACTGAAATGTTTCCTGAAGATAGCTATCTCTCTCTTTACTGTTGCTTCTTCGACACCTCATCTGTGTCTAAACTGCTTCCTGACTCACAGCACTCTGATTACTAAGTACACCAGTTGCAACAAAAACATTGTTCCCTATTCTTTCATTTCTCTTAGGTACTGCCCTGACATGATTTACAAAATATATGGCAGCTTGATTTTACTTGTACAAATCAAAGTTCATTTTAATAGCATCCTACCATTTTGCCATACTTAACCAATCAGAATTGACTTGCCTCTTTTCTCCTGTGGTATAGATTGTTGCAATTATTTGAAATTTGGCATTCTTACATTTGTCCTGATGAGTACAAGATGAAAAGTTTTGGCAGCCTATCTCTTGTTTCAGCAATATTCAAGTTCTGTGCTATCAAGTGAAAGTCACTATTGTCATTCATTTCATTGCTGCTTTCGTTACCACACTATGCATAATTTTGCTGTCCCATTTTTCTTCAGTACAACATTAATCATACTTTAAAAATTATTTGACTGCCTGCTAAGTATTTTGGGTTGTCATGAATAGTGCTAGAGAAAGACATTTGTACCTTTTTATTCACTCTTTCCTCTTGTCATCTGAGCTATGACTTAGCCATATATCACCAGAGGCGGCGGAATCATGTTATTCTCTACAGAACTTTTTATTTTTTTGTCAAAACCACCTTGATATCCATGGATCTTCAAACCTTTCTCTTTCAGCTTTTCTCGAGTTACATGGAGTCTCCACTTTGCAGATTGATTACCCTTCATATCAACTATTGCTTATTTTGGGCTTGACAGGTGGTTTTGCATCCAGATGCCCTTCCAGTTGCTAACTCTCCCCATTTATCTGGATCGGGGACCAGCACTGGTCCAGAGGCCAGGTTCACTAGATACCCTGGGATAATTTTCAAAAAGCGAGCTAAATTCTGATTTATTTTGGCCACTACCAAACATTAGGCTGGATTCTCCAGTCTTGCCCGCAGCCAGGGTTCTGCAGTCCCGCTGCAGCGAGAATGGAGAATTTGGCACTCAGTATAAGTGGATGCAGTTTCATGTTAACAGGAATACTATTCCAATCATGGTAGGTGATTTGGGAGTTTTTTTTCACTATATCCTACTTTGTTGACCACCTGTTTCAGGTATATAACTTACCGACAAATCTCTCTAGTTAAGCTCTACAGGTTTTTTCTCAGCTTTTAATATTTCATCTGTTTTCTGCCTGTTTGTTTTGTGAAATATTGAACTCTTGAAATTTATGTGCTCTCCAGAGGCTGGCATTCTTACCGTAAAACTTTGCTGGAGGAGGTTCAGGAACTCGAGGCCCGATCGCAGGATCCATCAAAGGCAGTATTGCGTGGTATCAGTACAAAGAGGTAGGACAAGTAAATCAATAATACAGGCACTCTAAATAAACAGGCCAGCAGTCTGAATGAAAGGTTTATTCAAAAGAAGCAGGATCTGTGCCTAAATTCCTCTCGTGGCACAGGGGCATTTACTCTTGGGAGCTATGAAAACAGAAAAAGCTGGGAATATTCAGCAGCATCTTTAGAGGGAGAAACTGGAGTTAACATGTTAGCTTACTGACCATTCATCAGAACTGGCAATCCCAATAGGTGCTGTTTTTGGAGAGTTGGGAAATTCTAATCCAGTTTTCCTCCTCTCTCAACTTACCTAAAAATGTACAGAAGCATTTATGAGCAAAGTTGAGAGAGGAATTATTCTGAGAGCATGTCATTACTTACATTTTGATCTGTTCAGCACAGGAACTTAGCTTGGGTCACTCTTTACCTTAGTTTTGCCTGCTGGTTACCAAACCAGTTGTATTGTGTTTTGCCTTCATTCAATCAAAGTATTATTTCCTCATGTGTTAAATTGTTAAAACATCTGCCCTTTTTTTCACAATCAGCTTGTTCAGTGTGAATGCAATTCCAGACTCCTTCCCTCAAGTTGTTGTTGTGACAGTTAATCATTTCACTTCTCTTTACAGTTGCATTTATATATTGCAGTTTAATCTATTACTTTACTCAAACGTAATAATTCTGCCATCAGTACCAGGGTATTTTGAAAAAGGATCAGTGTCAGTGATACCATGTTTGGCACACAAGTATGACTGTCTTCATAAAACTGCACCAGCAGGTTATGTGGAGTTAAAGTCTGATAAATGCTGTATTGCATTGTTGTGTGTCTGTTTCTTTTAATTGTCTTAGTTTGATATTTGATTTGATTTGTCACGTATTAACATACAGTGAAAAGCATTGTTTCTTGCATGCGATACAAAGCATGCAGTTCACAGAGAAGGAAACAAGAGAGTGCACAATGTAGTGTTACAGTCATAGCTAGGGTGTAGAGAAAGACCAACTTAATGCAAGGCTAGCCCATTCAAAAGTCTGACAGCAGCAGGAAAGAAGCTGCTGAGTCGGTTGGTACATGACCTCAGAATTTTGTAACTTTTTCCCAAAGGAAGAAGGTAGAAGAGAGAATGTCCATGGTGTGTGGGGGTCCTTAATAATGCTGGCTGCTTTGCTGAGGTAGCTTGAAGTGTAGACAGAGTCAATGGATGGAAGGCTAGTTTGAGTGATGAATTGGGCAATATTCATGATCTTTTGTAGTTCCTTACAGTCTTGGGCAGAGCGGGAGCCATACCAACCTGTGATAGAACCAGAAAGCATGCTTTCTTCGGTGCACCTGTAAAAGTTGGTGAGAGTCATAGCTGATATGCCAAATTTCCTTAGTCTTCTAAGAAAGTAGAAGCGTTGAGCTTTCTTAACTATAGTGTTGGTATGGGGAGACCAGGACAGGTTGTTGGTGATCTGGACACCTAAAAACTTGAAGCTCTTGACTGTTTCTACTTTGTCCCCATTGATGTAGACAGGGGCATGTTCTCCTTTACATTTCTTGAAGTCAATAATAAGAACATAAGAACATAAGAAGTGGGAGCAGGAGTAGGCCATCTAGCCCTTCAAGCCTGCCCTGCCATTCAATAAGATCATGGCTGATCTGAAGTGGCTCAGTTCCACTTTCCCGCTTTCTCCCCATAACCCTTAATTCCCTTGCCTACCAAAAACCTATCTACCCGTGACTTAAATATATTTAGCGAGGTAGCCTCCACCACTCTAACGGGCAGAGAATTCCAGAGATTCACCACCCTTTGAGTGAAGAAATTCCTCCTCAACTCCGTTCTAAACTGCGCCCCCCCCCCTCCCTTATCTTGAGGCTGTGCCCTCTAGTCCTGCTGTCCTTTCTTAGCGGGAAGAATCTCTGTACCTCTACCCTATCCATCCCCTTCATTATCTTATACATCTCTATAAGATTCCCCCTCATCCTTCTAAACTCCAACGAGTACAGACCCAGTCTATTTAGTCTCTCTTCATAGTCCAACCCCCTCATCTCCGGTATCAGCCTAGTGAACCTCCTCTGCACTCCCTCCAAGGCTAAAATATCCTTGCGCAAGTGCAGCGACCAAAACTACACACACTACTCCAGCTGCGGCCTCACCAGTGCCCTGTACGGTTGCAGCAAGACCTCCCTGCTTTTATATTCTATCCCCCTCGCTATAAAGGCTAGCATCCCATTCACCTTCTTGATCACCTCCTGCACCTGCAGACTGGGTTTTTGCGACTCATGCACAAGGACCCCCAGGTCCCTCTGCACCGTAGCATGCTGCAGCTTTTCACCCTTTAAATAGTAATCCCTCCTACTATTATTCCTGCCAAAGTGGATAACCTCACGCTTGCTAACATTGTACTCCATCTGCCAGGTCCTCGCCCATTCGCCCAGCCTATCTAGATCCTTCTGCAGACTCTCCACACTCTCTGCGCAATTTGCCATTCCACCAATCTCGGTGTCATCAGCAAATTTCGACACCCTACACTCAGCCCCCTCCTCCAGATCATCTATATAAATGGTAAATAGCTGAGGCCCCAGCACCGATCCCTGCGGCACTCCACTAGTTACCAACCGCCAATCAGAATAGCACCCATTGATACCAACTCTCTGCCTCCTATTAGACAGTCAATCCTCTATCCACGCTAACACCTTACCCCCAACTCCATGCCCCCTAACCTTCTGAAGCAACCTTTTGTGTGGCACCTTATCAAACGCCTTCTGAAAATTGAGAAACACCACATCCACCAGTTCCCCTCTGTCTACCACACTAGTCACATCCTCATAGAATTCCAATAAATTTGTCAAACACGACTTCCCCTCAACAAATTCGTGCTGCGTCTGCTCTATCAAACAATTCTTCTCTAGGTACCTCGCTATTTCTTCTTTGATGACAGATTCCAGCATTTTTCCAACAACAGACGTTAAACTAACTGGCCTATAATTCCCTGCCTTTTGCCTGCTACCTTTTTTAAACAGCGGTGTAACATTAGACATTTTCCAATCTTCCGGCGCTTCCCTGGAATCCAGCGAAGCTTGGTAAATAATCACTAAGGTGTCAACTATCTCCTTCATTTTGTTAACATTGAGGGAGAGATTACTGTTGCTGCACCAGTTCACCAGATTCTCTATCTCATTCCTGTACTTAAAAAGGCAAGCCTTGCTTTAAAACTCAAAGATATCTCTTTGCTAAAATACTTAATAATTCTGCCATAAGTACCAGGGTATTTTGACAGAAGGATCAGTGTCAGTGATACCATGTTTGGTAGACAAGTATGACTGGCTTCATAAAATTGCGATGTGGAGATGCCGGCGTTGAATAAAATTGCACCAGCAGGTTATGTGGAGCTACTCTCGAAGTCTGATAAATGTTGTATTGCATTACACATTGTGGTTGTGCGTTTGTTTCTTTTAATTGTCTCAGTTCCATAATGTTGAAAGATACAAGTGCCAGCAATTACATAAAATCAGATAAAAGTATGGTTTCCAAAAAAAAATTCTTGTGTTAGTCAATTTGTGATGTTTCCAATTGCACTGCAATTGAACAAGTTTAGTTATGGAATAGTTTTCTATTTATTACTCGTGAGTTGATTTGTGTTTGTAATAGAGTCCTTAATAAAAGCCAAATAAAGTTTGACTGCAACCTTCTTGAAAAAGTGTAAAGGAACACTGATCGTACAGTTGTAATTTAATTGAGTTCTATCAGGGGTTTTTTTTTGACTGGCTGTCATTAAATTGATTGCTTAACATGATTTAACCCTGTCACCATGGGAATAATCACTAACCCAGTAATTGAATGCCAATAGTCTTAACAGGTTGTTACAGGTGTATACTATGTACGAGGATTATAAAGGATTGAAAAGTTGTAGAAGCCTTAGATAAGATTTGATAGGAAATGATGTTGGTCTGATTGCAGTTATAAGTTCCAACTTCAGCAGTAACTCCTTGAGAGATTTAATATGGTTATTATTAAAATGCTACACATTGTATTACTATTGCTTGGGAGAGTGAAGGCAGGAACGTGATTTTATGTTGTAACCCACCGATTATTGATTAATACTACATGCTGCAAATGTTTAATTGTCCAGTAAAATGTATTTGCATAGAAGCTAAGCACTGCTATTCTGTGGCAAAGTTTGAATATTTTTGGATGTAAAAATGTAAAACTCAATGTGTGCTAAATTAAAGTATTTGATTTTCTGGTATACTGTTGACAAGTTTAAAGTGAGTCAGGATTTATTACCTTTGATTGTAATTAATGTCCCTCTGGGCAGAATTAAAGGTGATTAGACACTAGAGCAGACAAAACCTTGCCCATAGATATCAGAGAGTTTTTGATTGAGGTTAAAGGTTAAGCTTTTCCAAATTGCTCCTTGTAACTGAATAGTAGTAGCCAGTTCACAGTTTCTCACAATGAATGGGAACTTTATGAAGGGACCTCTTGAAATACTGGTTTATTTTTCTTTCATTCATTGGTAGTGTTGAATTGAGCCTCTAAGTGCTATTTTGTTAGAAAGTATTTTAAAGTTTAATTTCTAAAACATATATAAAGAATTGTTTGAAGCCTATTCAAAATCCAGTTCCAGTCATCTGGGCCTATTTTAATCTTTTGTGGGCTATTTATGTTAAACTCATTAGGGATCTCTTGTTAGTATCCTATTTTTATGCAAGCTATATGAAAAGTTTAGCAGATGAGCTTTCATTTTTTGCAGTTGAAATCTTAATTGTTTTAAAATATGATTAGCTACAATTTTAGCCTGCAGATTAAATTAATTGTAATCTTAATTGTTGTCTGTTATATTTGACATGCTGAACAGCTTCTTTAGGATTTGCTTAGAGTTCTCGCTAAAATTTCCGTTCAGTTTTGAGTTGAAAAACTATGTCATTCATTTGTCCATTTATTTGTTGGAAGTTGAGCTTAATTTTCATTAGGTGTACAGTGGTAAGATCATAAATTACTGTGGATGAATTTTCAGCCCTCCTACCAGTGCAAAGGGACAACACCTCAGAAATAATGACCTACTCCGTTGTCGCTATTTCCCATGGCTACTACTAGATAGCCAAAGCAATCTCCTAAGTCGGGCGGTGGGCAGTTCAAATGGTAATCAAAATCCTATGACATACGTAGAACCTGAATTGCCACTTTTGGACTGCAGTGAACAATGTGTATTGTGCCCTTCTAACTAGTAGCAGCTATTGGCATGGCCGGCTGAGGAATATCCTGGAGATAAGTCCCTATTTATGCTGATTGGTCAGGCAGAAAATGGTTTGGACCTACTTTCCTCCACCTAAAGGTTGTCCGTTGTCTTGAGGTGTCCCATATCCACATTCAGCTTGGCAATCCAATGCTAAGGAGGCCCAGCCCACACAGTGGCAAAATGACCTGGCTGTCCAAAGTTTGTGGAGGGAGAGTTCAAACCACCCCTACATCTTGAACGAAGCAATTTCAGAAGCCTCAATTTTTTTTACTATGGTACAAATTGTAGAATCATTCAATGTTTACAGCTCAGAAGGAGATCATTTGGCCCACCAATTTTCTGTGAGAGCAACTTTGCTATCCAGAGAAAGTTGTTGACCAGCTGATGCACTAGTCAGGCACCATAACCTGAACAATCAGGAGCAAAGAGAAACTGACACGATCGTCGCATGTGATGCTTGAACAAGCATAATAGCAACACAATTCAAAATATGCTTTGTCTTCTGGTTGTAATGATTATTAATACAAGGGAAGGTGGATGTGGAAGGCAAACCATTGGGAGCAGCCACTAGCACAAGGGGCCCGGCAAGAAACTTCTCTCATCCGTTAGCTGATCAGCAGCCCACGGGATTAAACCTGTTAAGTCAGAGTGGCAACAAGATGAGACCCTTAACTGAGTTTTAGTAGCCTACATAAAGGCCTCTGTGGATTGTGGGGCTGACCCACCTAAAGCCTCCCCCACTACTTGTAAAATTGTAGGAGGCAGGCATGTCAATATGGTAATCTACACTAATTTTCAGGTCCACCCATCTGATTTCCACGTATGTGATTATAAAATTCAGTCCACTGTTATCATTGGTATCTTTTATATTTAGCTGGCTTCTAATCCAGGTATTTGAATGTGTTTGCTTTTTCCTTCTTGGTGACTAAATTGTTACATGGTCTCAAATGTCTCATCAATTTAGGTGAAATTCTTAAGCATCTTTTGCATAAATGCAAAGTACATCATGTGACTTCACCAGCTGTGACAAAAGACTGGTGGACCTAAAATAGTCTGAGTCTAGAGGCAATTTCCAGAGAATTCCACTGCAACAGCTGATGCAACCAAAACACTTTTTTTCCGATGTATATTTTGCTCCCATATAATTATATCCTTTTGACAGTTGAAATCTTTTTTAGGTTGCAAAAGGCAAGACATTGTTGTTCAACAAGATATCAGCTGCAATGTACATTGCAGAAGCCACAACAGAGCACTTTATTTTACCTGAATGAAGTTCCATCTTAGCCCATTAGCTTAAATATACAGGGTATACTTACCATGATTCACCTTGGTTTTGATGGATCTTGGCAAACTCAAGTGTGACAGTTAAGGCAGATCTTAATCCCAAGGCAGTTCACTCTCTTCATTGGTCACAAAAAATGCCTTACAATTAGAAAAGTACAGTTATAAAATCAGGAAATTCTAATAAAATTCAACAGTTCTGGCAGCACACGTGGAAAGAGAAACAGAGTTAGCATTTTGAGTCTTTCTGAGCTAAAAAGAGGGAAACATGTCCTGGTTCTTACACTGTTTGAGGAGGTGGACACCAGTAGAGCAAAATAGATCAGGGATAGTTTAAGCTTATTTATCAGCGTCACAAGTAGGCTTACATTAACACTACAATGAAGTTACTGTGAAAATCCCCTAGTCGCCACACTCTGGTGCCTGTTCGGGTACACTGAAGGAGAATGTTAACAAGGCCAATGCACCTAACCAGCATGTATTTTGGACTGTGGGAGGAAACTGGAGGACCCGGAAGAAACCCACACAGATACGGGGAGAGCGTGTAGACTCCGCACAGACAGTGACCCAAACTGGGAATTGAACCCAAAAGCCTGGTGCTGTGAGGCAGCAATGCTAACCACTATGCCACCATGCTGGATAGGTGGAAGCTCAGGAGAGATTTGACAAAGATGTCATGGAAAACAAGTCACAGGGAGCGTTAATGGTAGTATTAGCAACTGAAAAAAGGTGCAGATAGAAGCACTAAGGTCGGATAGTAGAATGTGTTCTGTGTAGCCTGGTTATTCCATATATATTCAGTAATGTTATACAGCCATGTTATATCGTCAAAACAAAGAATACTTGAACCACCTGCAGTTCGTTGATCTCTCTGAGATCCCTTCAAACTGAATTCAAATAGATTTCAACCTCAATTCTCCTTTGGTGAGAGGCAATCCAGATAAACACATTATGCTGCTGAGAAGGTTATGTTTTCGGACCATGCAATATCAGAGGTTTTAAGAGAGGGTGTTCATTACATGTTCATATTTTGAATACATTGTTGGAACTTCTGTGTTTGTTTTTGATCTACAGGGCTTCTGTTTCAGAGCTTTACTGTTTCATCCAGTATTGCAATAATCTGCTCTGTCTTTCATAAATGCTATGATTACTAATTACGTGTGTTCTCTCTGTTCCTTTTGTGTAAGCTGCTCCGTTTAACATCCAAACCTTAGGAGGGATGAAATGCAGGAGCAATTGCAGACTGGCAGTGTTAGTAAACACTGGTCTTCCCAGTGACTTTAAATGTACCACTCCTATGCCTTTTGTTCAATGACGTCTTTGTCATTTAATCTCCTCTGCTTTCTACCCTACCCCAAACCCTCCCTTTTGTTCATCCTCCCCTCCCCCATTAGACTTAAAGTGTTAACTCTGTTTTTCTCTTCACAGATGCTGCCAGACCTGAGTATTTCCAGCACGTTCTGTTTTTAATTTCAGAATTCCAGCATCCACATTATGTTTGCTTTTATTTGTGGTAATTTCAAATGTGTGTTGAGATTTTTGAGGGCATCCAGTTGCCATGGAAGCTGCAGAAACTTACCATCTATTAGCAATTTGGACTCCATTTTCCTCATTCAGTTGACCTTGGGGGACAGTGCACTGCTAAAAAAAATCAACAATATGAAACCAATCTGTATTTCTTTCAGGATTAAAAGTTGCAGTTGAGTTTGATTGTTTAATTATTGTAGGATGTTTTTGTGTTCCAATGAATATTGTAATTGGAATAAATCCTATAATGCTGAGGACATTCAGCAGGCAGGCTGTATCCACAAAAAGGGAAAAATGGTTTCATACTAGAACAGCTGATTTCACAGATGTGAAGATTTATTCTTTACCGTGGAGATGTTTGCATCACTTTTGATCTTGATGTCATGCGCAGCACTAAAAAGAAGTCTTCTCGAAAACAGTAGGACTAGGGGGCACAGCCTCAAGATAAAGGGGAGGCGGTTTAGAACGGAGTTGAGGAGGAACTTCTTCACTCAAAGGGTGGTGAATCTCTGGAATTCTCTGCCCGTTGAAGTGGTGGAGGCTGCCTCGCTAAATATTTTTAAGAAGCGGGTTGATGGGTTCTTGATAAGAGAGGGGATTAAGGGTTATGGGGAGAGGGCGGGAAAGTGGAACTGAGCCACAACAGATCAGCCATGATCTTATTGAATGGCGGGGCAGGCTCGAAGGGCTAGATGGCCTACTCCTGCTCCTATTTCTTATGTTCTTATGTTCTTATATGCAACTCCTTGTCTCATTGGGGGAATTAATTTTATTTTGCCCTGACAGTATTTCGGCAATACTATTGAAGACTGGTACCCCAGAATTTGCTGCACCCCTGGTCAAGCTGTTCCAGTACAGTTTAAAAAAAACTGTCTTCTACCCGGCAATATAGAAAATTGCCTGAGTATGTCCTGTACACAAAAAGCAAGACAAATCCAACCCACAACAGTTTACTCTTCAATATCAGTGAAGTGATAAGCACTATCAAGCAGCAGATAAGCGATAACCTGCTCAATTTGAGTTCCATCAGGGCCCCTCAGCTCCTGACCTCATTATAGCTTTGGTTCAAACACAAACAAAAGAGCTGAATTCATAAGGTGAGAATGACTGCCCTTGACATTAAGACCACAAAATATGCCATCAATGGACCTTATCAAAACTAGAGTCAGTGGGATTCTGGATGAAAACCCTCCGCTGGTTGCAATCATACCTAGCACGAAAAGAAGATGGTTGTGGGAGGTCTATCATCCCAGTTCCAGGACATCACAGAAGGCGTTCCTCATGGTATTGTCCAAGGCCAAACCATCTTGACCTGCTTTATCAATGACTTTCTTTATATCATAAGGTCAGAAGTGGGATGTTTTTTGAAGATTGCTCAATGTTCACCATTCAGGACTCCTCAGATATTGAAGCAGTCCAGGTCCAAGTGCAGAATGAACTGGACAATATCCAGACTTGGATTGACAAGTGGCAAGTAACATTTGCACCATGCAAGTGCTAGCTAATGACCATTCCCAACAAGAGTGAATTTAACTATTGTCCCTTGACATTTAATAGCATTACCATCGCTGATTCCCCTATTATCAACCCTGGGAGTGTTAACCAGAAACTGAATTGGATGCACCATTAAATACTGTGACTACAAGAACAGCTTAGAAGCTAGGAATCCTGTGGTGAGTGACTGACCTCCTGATTTTCCAAACCCTGCCCACTATCAGCAAGGCATAAGTCGGTAGTGTGATGGAATACTGTCCACTTGCCTGGATGAGTGCAGTTCCAACACTCAAAACTTGACACCATCCAGGATAAAGCAGCCTGTTTGATTTGCACTCCTTCCACAACATTCGCTCCCTCTGCCATCGACACAGCTGTGTGTACCAACTACAAGATGCATTACAGAGACTCAGCAGGGCTGCTTAAGCGGCACCTCCCAAACCCACAACCACACAACCATTACCATTTTGAAGAACAAGGGCAGCAGAAACATGGGAATATCACCACCTGCATATTGCCCTCCACGCCACTCACCTAACAACTTTAATGAACATTTCATCCTCCATGTGCTGAGTTTCCAATCAGCATCAAGAATGTCGATGAATTTCCAGCAATTCCTTCACTAGCACAACACTATATACACAAGTGAGCAGTGAAATGGTCTCTTGGATGCCTTGAAACTATCAGCTTGATCTTCCATCGGATTTTTTTCCATGTCTCCATAGCATCCGCAATCTTAAAAAATGCACTATACAACACACACGTGTGTATTTTCAATCAGACAGAACGTATGCATTGAAACCAAACATGCTATAACTGCCTGTTTAGCTATGTTAGTCAGACCCTTTCAGATCAACTTTAAAAGAGGTGCCTTCAGAGAAACTGACAAAAGCCTAAAGAAAGGTTATGGAATTGTATTTTATTCAAGTTAAAGTTTATATCTCTTTTTAGAGAATTTCTTTTGTGTTCAAAAATTTAAGCTAGCAAAAGAGAACTCTGAGGTAAGTCTGTTAAGAAATATGTTTTTTGGCCAGTTATTAAGCAGGAGTTTTCTGTTAATATATTTTATGGAGAGAGGGGAGTAAGTCCAAGAATTTGTGATTTCCTAAATTGCGGCTGGTGGAGTATAGCCTCCTGACAACATCATCTGAAGTTGTTAAGTATAAAGGCTTCACTTTGAAGCTTTTTAAACTCCACAAATGAAATAAGAAAACAAATGTGCCTCTGCAACTAGTTATTGAGAGCCTGTTGTGTTAATTGTATGTTCTTTGGAACCGGAAGTTTGCTTTAAGTTTTATTTACTGCCCTGCAGAAGTTCTTTGTAAAAACAATGATTCTATATAAATCATAAACAGATTTGCATAGAACTTAAAAGTAGCTATTTCTAGTGCAAACTATCATTGTGAAACATTGTCTTTGTTTCTGTTATCACCACCATTTTATATATTTTGACGTGCTAATGCTTCTGTCTCGTGTCAGTATACAGAAAAAGGAATTCATGATAAACTCTTCCTTTTATTAAGCTGCCATTGTGTTTTCAGCACATTGTTTAATTACTTCAAAGCAAAGGGTTCTTCATGGATCTGATTTTCCCTGTGCATAAGGGCATGAATAATATCACACTCACAATAAGCTGCCAACACCCCAGTGTGCAGAACAATTTGTTTTGTAAACATACAGAGTGCACATTAGCCCACACCTAACACATTTGGTAATCACATACAAGAGGAATAGATATATTTAACCTGCAATACCATATTGTTGTTCTTTCATGAACAAATTAAGGAAATAAACAAATTTGACATCTTCTGGTGAGGACAGGAAACATTGAAAAGGTCTAAGCAGCATAATTTTAAAAAAACCTGACTGCAATCTGCAACAGCCATTATCTGTCCACCAGAACCTCTTTTATGCACTTCAGGAGAAACTGGTTCATGTCCAAAATGAGCAACAGGTGTGAAGTTCGAGAAACCACACCACCTGCCCACCTCTGTAGAATCTTCCTTATACTGACGTTTGCTTTGCTATGAAGTGGGGATGGGGGATGTAATTAGTACCAAAATACTTGAAAACCCTTTTTTTATTTAAGAGGTATGCATTGCACAGATGCAAAATTTGGCCCTTTGTGTACATATCTGTGAGGGAATGTCTTATTCTAGCTGGGCACGTGTTTTAGTTGCTATGTTTACATGTTCACTTAAAATCCTTTTTCATCTACATGCTTCCGTACAGACTTGCTTCACTATCAAAATGCTTTCATGGACATCATGTAAGATTTGCATCCTAACCGCCCAGTCCAGCCCTGTATTGTTTTTATTTCACTAATTGCTCACAGATTCTCTGGGTGGTCCATCTGTGAACTAGATAATGGTGTGGCTAAATCTGTCAAAGGTTTTCGTGTCTTCTTAACTTGTGGTGCTATGGTTTCCAACTGGGTCTAATCACTGTGATGTTCCTTTCCTTTGTTCTTCCACAATTCCTTCACACCTGCTTATACTCTGCTGTGGAAGAATTCAGACAAGCTTCTGTTAGTTTTCTCCTGCCCTCATTTAGAAGATTCTCTGAATTCTAAATGACACAGAGGTCAGGGAAAGACATGGGCTGCATTGTCTGTGGTTTTTGTGTGTGTGCGTGTCCCACATGCAGCCCTCCTTTCCTTCAGTGGTCTTGCTGGGCATTCCTGCTGGCTTCTGTGATATTTTGTGTGTAGCCCTGCACTCTCTCTGAAGATATGTAACCGTAGTCTGCTTGTTTCTAATTGGTTAAGGTTACTGTTTATATTGGTTGGACTTTGCAGGTTTCTGTAACTTTACAACTGGTGCTAAATCAAAGCATCGTATTTCCCATGTAAAATATAAAAAAAACATTGAATGTAAACAAAACACCACTGTCTTTTTGACACCTTTTCAATTGTTCTGGATAATGTAATTTATACATGTTTGGGGCTTTGTCAATCCAGACCCACAGAAAAATGCCAATCCTGCTGATCTGTATATAAATCTTGGTCAGTTAGCTCATGAATACCAAAGGGGTATCTCACTTTTTCAGTGGCTCTGACCCCCAACAGTGACCTACCCACTACTCTGGGTGCTCTTGTAGCGCTATTTTCTGAAAGCCCTTATTGTGTGTGTATAGGGGGTTGACTACACAAGCATTTTTCTCAAGGCCAGTACAAAACGGTGGTATTAAAGCTATTTTTAAAATCTTTGTTCATTCAAGGTTTCAGAGCTGCAGTTTTCATGGTGGAGAGGGTTAGGGGAGGTAATTCCCTTTTAAATGTTGTAAATAAATAATTACAGTTAAGCAAGTCCCTGACACTAAATTTAATGAAAGCATTATTTATTCCCATCATTTGGCTTACGCAGACAGTATTCAAAAGCTACCCTACACAAGCTTTTTTGTTATGCTATGCACTAGATTTTCTTTAACCCGTTTCTGCACATTAAAGTGATTCATTGTAATACATGTCTTTGACTAAAATGAATACTTACCCTTGAAGTATTTTTTAGGTTGCTCAAAATCCAATTAATTTTTCTCCATTTAGTAATGTTGACAAAGTTTGGCACAAAGAAATTGGCATAATGTTATCGTACCAGCTTCATCGTCTCTCCCCACCCCCAGTACAAATAGAAGATGATGCTGAAAAACCTTGGAATTACAGTAGATTAGGTTGTGAATTGGTGAGATGCAGGTTTGCCTCTGTGATTCTGGAACAGTCAACTAACTCCCAGCGCTAAGCAGCAGTGATGTGGAATTTTCTCAGCAACTTCCTCTAGATTTTTCCCTTTTTAATTTTCTCTCATTTGCACTTGAAAATCATGATTTACATTGAGATATGGTTCCACAGGCACCCTGCTAGTCTTACCTGGATAGATATGCTGCATGGTTTGAGCCTTAATGGTATATTTTGATGGACAATTTGATCCAAGGGAGGCAGAGTTGTGCCAGTCTTGCGACTAATTCTCCCCATGCATATGTGGACACTTCCAAACACAGGTCAGTGACAAATGATCAGGAAAGGGAGATTCAAATGAATCTCCCTCCCCCAACCCAGGCCACCTTTCTTTCACTAGCTCATAGTCACTATAGTTGGTTATAGCACCATAATTTCTGTCCCTTGTTAAAATCAGCCAGTGTGCTCCCTGGTGCCTGATTAGAGTACGACATTAGTAAAAGCCTACTAACTGGTCCCCATCTCATTCTGTCAACTGCATATCTGTGGGGAGAAGGGTAAAACTGTTTGGCGAACAGCAATAGCATAACATTTTTTAAAAATGCTCTGATTTTCTAAAAATACTCCAAAGTGCATTAAAAAAAAACTTAACCATGATCAAGGGAAAGTGAGCAAGATAATGAACCTCTGGTTTTGTTTTGAAGATGCAGCTGAATGTCAGCATAATAATTGAATGAAATGTATGTAAAATAAATGCAAATCGACAGGAATTTTAACAAGGTTAAATAATAGGAGTGCAATGATAGATTAAAACAATATTCAAAGCATCTTAGCAAAAGATTGAAAGTTAATTTATCGCAAGTAATGACTGAACTAACAGTAGGAATGTTTATAATGCAGCTGATGCGAGTTTCTAAGGACATTTCTCATGCACAATTGACTCTAAATGAAGAGTGTGGGACTTGGTTTAAAGAGAATTTGAAACATTGAGAATTAGTATCCAGCCAGATGATTGTTAATTTGCTTTACATGAGATCTGTTCAAATCATCTTTGTGACTGATTCCTTGATAGTGATACTGTATTCATCCAATTAAGTTGCTTGCTGGACAATGATTCCTCTAAATTTGCATTGTTGTGCATTGCCTTCATAAGTGCTCTTGCACAGCCACACACATGGTATCTTAAGGAGGGCAGCTTGTGTGACATCTTGAAGATTGTTGTCTCAACCCTCAATAGTGACAGTTCTCCATAACATTCCACAAATAGGATTGGTGTATTAGAAAACTGTTGCACTCTTTTTAAAATTTTTTTCCACTTGCTAAATATAAATAATAAATCATAATTCCTTAAACAGATAAATCTCACTGATGTTATTGCTACAGATTATTTTAAACTTTTCTGTCAAAAATAATGCAGCAAATGGTCACAGTTCTTGTGTTAAGGCTGCCCTATAACAACAGTGTGATCAAGGGGCTGATTTTATATTCGGTGCAACTGGCTTTATATTCATTTTTTTAAAGGGAAGAATCTTTAAAGAGCAAGACAATAATTGGACTGTAAAAATATACTTTTGATTTTGATAAGTTGATACAGAAAATGTTTGAAATCCTTAAAAAAAATTACTTGTGCGCGGCTGTAACCTTTGTCTGTTTCATAAAGTAATTAACAGCAAATTATTTAACTGATTTCGTGAACCAAATCAGTGTGCACATCAAGATCTTTAAGTTTTACACTGAAGAGTTGTTTACTTGTGGTCAGCTAATTAACAGAAATTGTGCTCATTATTAACAAGTGCTAATTACTCCTGGTATGTTAATTGCTGACTAAGGAGATTTACTCTTTGATTGCAAACTCAGTGAGTCACCTGGACTTGCAGCTTAGTGTGAACATTTCTCTTGATTTTATGCTCTTTATGGGAATTTATATGCCAGATGTTTTCTCATATAAGTTAAGACCTATATGCTGATCTCAAAACATGTCAAAGGCCTGGATTTCTACTTGCTATCTTGTGGGATTGACATGTGCTTTATTTTGCTCTATAGTCTGAATGAACGTGCTTATCTGCTAAAGAGAGTGTTTAAGAAAACACCTTCAAACCTCGTCCGGACCCATTCCGTTCATGGTCTGTCACGTAAGTATTCCACTACCTTGTGCCACACCAATTATATTTACATGGAAGTATCATTTTCTTTCCATACAAGTGTAAACTGGAAGCTGTCCTAACTTTCAGTGATTTTCTTTTTAACCACACACTCAACTACCAGTCAAGCTTTTCCTGACCAATATTTTGTATACTCCATAAGAGAGAATATCCATGTGTAAACTACAAGAAATACAAGTTAAAATATGAGAATCCACAGACTATTAATATATCTTCAACATTAAAATGAATTTTTTTGAAAAATCTTTGTCCTACTTTTAGTATTTTCTTCTGGTACTTTGATATTTAGTTGAATTGTGTTGGTCTCTCTCAAGCTCTTTTCTCCTGTTCCACTTCCCTTCACCAGTTATGCCACCTTTCTCCATCATTTTGTTCCCCAGCAACATCTGTGCTTCTCAGCCTTTCTTCTCACCTGCTTCGCTAGGCTGTCTGTGAAAGACATATTTTGGCCTTTAAGGCAGACAGAATTGGGTGATGTTATGGAGTGGAAACAAACAGTTCTAGTGATTTGAAAGTTTACTTCCATGTCAAATATGACACCAAAGTTGCAAACGGTCTGGTTTAGCCTCAGGGATGGACTTGATGTCCATGGAATGGAGTTTGTAGTGGGGGCTGAAGGCAATGACTTTCTTCTTCCCCATGTTTAAATTAGAGGAAGAGACTGAGGATGCTGAGAATTTGCAACTTTTTCCAGATTTCAGAAGAGCAAATGCCTTTAAAATAGGGACGACTAACTTGACAGTGTGGTAACAAGGCCGATGTAACACACAAATGGAAAGATTTAAGAACAGGAATAAAAAATCCGTGGAAAACAACTAAGTACCCAAAATCAAAAGAAAGGAGTGTGATAAGAAAAAGCTACGGTGATGCACAAAGACAAATAAGATGTATCATAAAATCTAATTGTATTTTTATGAAGCAGATATGAAATAGGTGGACAAGAGAAGCTTAGTAGATATTGTCTACTTAGACTTCCAGAATGCTTTTATTTAAACAAATTATTTAGATGAAGAGGCCAATGGTATGTTTGCTGAATTTGCTGATGACACAAAGATAGGCAGGAACGTAAGTTCTGAAGGTTTTTGATTTGATTTATTATTGTCACATATATTACCACACAGTGAGAAGTATTGTCTCTTGCATGCTATACAAACAAAACATACAGTTCCTAGAGAAGGAAACGAGAGAGTGCAGAATGTAGTGTTACAGTTATAGCTAGGATGCAGAGAAAGATCAACTTAATACAAGTTAAGTCCATTCAAATGTCTGACAGCAGCAGGGAAGAAGCTGTTCATGAGTCAGTTGGTACATGACCTCAGACTTTTGTATCTTTTTCCCGAAGGAAGAAGGTAGAGGAAAGAATGTCCAGGGTGCGTGGGATTCTTAATTATGTGGCTGCTTTGCTGAGGCACCAGGAAATGTAGACAGAGTCAATGGATGAAAGGCTGGTTCGTGTGATGGATTGGGCTATATTCATGACCTTTTGTAGATCCTTGTGCCCTTGGGCAGAGCAGGAGCCATACCAAGCTGTGATAGAACCAGACAGAATGCTTTCTGTGGTTCATCTGTAAAAGTTGGTGAGAGCTGTAGCTGATATGCCAAATTTCCTTAGTCTTCTGAGGAAGTAGAAGCGTTGGTGGGCTTTCTTAGTGATGGTGTTGGCCTGGGGGGACCAGGACAGGTGGTTGGTTATCTGGACACCTAAAAACTTGAAGCTCTCAACCCTTTCTACTTTGTCCCCATTGATGTAGATGGCATTTTCTTCTTTGTGCTTTCTGAAATTGATGATCTCCTTTGTTTTGTTGACATTGAGGGAGAGATTATTGCTGCTGCTGCACCAGTTTACCAGATTGCCTATCTCATTCCTGTACTTTGAAGCTACAAAATGATATAGATAGGTGAGCAAAGATCTAGGAAATGGAGTATAGTGTGAGGAAAATGTGAAATTGTAATTTTGGGAGGAAGAATTTAAAAAAGGAAACACATTATCTCAATGGTAAGAGACTGCAGAGTCCTGAGATGCAGTGGAATCCGTTTGTCCCAGTGCATGAATTGCAAAAGGTTAGTATGGAGGTCCTAATAGAATGTTATTGTTCATTGTGAGGGAAATTTAACGCAAGAGTAGGGAGGTTATGCTTCACTTATATAGGGTATTTGTGAGACCACACCTGAAGTACAATATTGGTCTCCATATTTAAAGAAAGATGTAAATGCATTGGAAGCAGCTCAGAGAAGGTTTACTAGGTTAATGTCTAGAATGGGCAGGTTATCTTGAGGAGGGGCTGGACAGACTAGGCTTGTATCCACTGGTGTTTAGAAGAGTAAGAGGCGATTTGATTGAAATATAAAAGATCCTGAGGGGTCTTGACAGAATGAATGAGGAAAGGGACGTTTCCTTTTGTGCAAGAATCTAGACCCGGGGGCATTGTTTAAAACTAAGGGGCTCATCCATTTACGACAGATGAAGAAAAACATTTTCTCCGAGAGTTGTGAAACTTTGAAATTCTCTTCTTCAAAAGGTTGTAGTGGCTGAATTTTTGAAGGTAGAAATAGATGGAATCTTGATGAGCAAGGGAATGAAAGGTTATTGGGGTAGGCAAAAATGTAAAGTTGAGGTTAAAATTAGATCAGCCATAATTTTATTGAATGGTGGAGCAGGCTCAAGGGTCTGAGTGGCCTACCCCTTATCCTAATTCATATGCAAGATTGGAGCTTCCAGTATTAGTGGTAACGTAGTGAGCCGCATTGAAAATTGGTGGAATTTAAGAGAAAAGCAGCTATGGATGGATTTGGATCTGTTTGTCCCACAGAATTAAATGTTGGGACAGTTGATTTTTCTTATTTTCATTGATTATCTGGATGTTGGTGTAGGGATCACCATGTGCAGATATACTAAGATGTATGCAAGTTGTTCGAAATATATACTATGCTAGCTGCTTCAGGTAAATCTGAACATTTTGGGCAATTGGACTTAGGATTGGTAAATCATATTTAATTTGGTTAAGGTCAGTGTTACGTATGAAAACAGATGAAAGCTTAATATTCTTGCACCCTTCAGGAAAAAGAAATTTGAGCATTCTAACATATCTAGCAAGGTGCATAAGCAATGCCACAGAGTGATATTTAGAACAAACAGGATGTTTGGATGCATTTGTAAGACAATTGGGTATGAAATGATATTTTGGCCTGTATAAAACATCAGCCAAGCCTCATTTGGCCACCGTATCCAGTTTTGGCCTTCTCACATGATGGGTGCTATTGAGGTTTTACAAGTGCAGAGAAAGGTCATTAGACCAATTCCCAGTATTGAGTATCTTAGTTAATAAGATGAGTTAGAAGAGTTGAGAATCTACACTTTACTGAATCCTAGGTTTAGAATTAATCTAATTCTAACCTGTCAACTGGAACTAGATTCCAGTTGACAGTTTGACCCTCTCAATAATTTATAGAGGACAAGTGATCACAATTTTAAGTTGTAGAAGACCAAATCTGGGTTACATGCCAGCGGGTATTTCTTTTCCCTGGGAATATCTGATCTCTGGAACAAGCGGCCATCTTGAGTGCTGAATGCCAATTCTCCGAATTTCTTCAAACAAAAACCTGGACCTGTTTTTGGCTAGGGTAACATCTCTCCTTTCAAAAAGTCGATATTTCAGAGAATTTAGTGCCAGAATGATTTTTTTTATTGTTTTTGTTGCATGTGTATCACTGGTGAGGCCAGAATATGTAACTCATTAAGTGAGTTGCATTGGCCAGGATGGTGTTGAGCTTCTTGAGTGTTATTAAAACTGCACTCACCCAGAAAAGTGGAGAGTATTCCATCACACTCCCAACTTGTGTCTTGTAAATGGTGGACAGGTTATGGGGAGTCAGGAGATACATTATTCGACCTTTTATTGTATCCAGAGTATCTAATTAAATTTTTGATCAAAAACCTCGAGTTAATGGTGATGGGGAGATTCAGTCTTGGTAATGTTGTTGAAAGTCAAAGGGAGAAACTGAGATTCTCTTTTGTTGGAGATGGCCATTGTCTGGCACTTGAGTGATGTGAATATTGTGTACACAAGCCTGAATGTTGTCCAGGTTTTATTCCATGCAGACACAGACTACTTCATTACCTGAGGAGTTGCGAAAAGTCCTGAACATTGTACAATCATCCACAAGCATCTCCATTTCTGACATTATTTTGGAGGAAAACCCATTAACGAAGCAATTGAAAATGTATGGGCCTAGGACACTACTGAGGAACGGCTGCAGTGATGTCCTGTAGCTGAGGTGATTGACCTCCAGCCACTACAACCATCTTCCCTTGTGCCGGATATGACTCCAACTATTGGAGAGTTGGACAGGAATTCCTTAGTTTCTTTTCCCAATTTGGTCTGGGTTTGTATCTGTTTTTTTTAACTCTCCTGGGAGATCACATGGTTTCAGAATGGGTGGGGAGTATATATTCTGACACAATGTATTGGAATTCTGAGGGGCAGGCTGGATAGACCAGAGGGTCTTTATCTGAAAGAATCATAGAATTCCTACAGTGCAGAAAGAGGCCATTCTGTCCATTGTGTCTGTGCTGACTATCCCTTGGAGCATCCCACTCAGACTCTATCTCCATATCCTACACATCATGGTACACTAAGGGGCAATTTAACATGTCCAGTGCACCTAACTTGCAGATCTTTGGAGGGTGGGAGGAAAGCAGAGCCTGGAAGAAAACGTATGCGTACATGGGGAGAATGTGCAAATTCCACAGAGATAGGCACCTGGAATCAAACCCAGGTCCCTGACACTGTGAGATCTTTGTTTATTATTTTCAGTATCATTGTGAATGATTCATATTGACATCTAGTTTCGACTGATAAGTGGCTTGCAGGTTGCAACATCCTGACCTTACTGAAGCCATCTGTAGTCTCTTCAAATAGCTCAATGATAGTCGGGCCCTTGATACCAATTTGCACTTTGGCCAATCTCTATCTGCGTCTCCCCTTTTCCCTGCTAACCTTCTGAGTAAAAGAAGTTCAGAGCTCAAGTACAAAACTTAACGCTGACATTCCAGTGCAGTACTGAAGGAACACTGCACTGTCTTTTGAAAGATCCCTTGGCACTATTTCAAAAAGGAGTAGAGGAGTTATCCCCATGTCCTGATCAATATTTATCCTTGAATTAATATCACAAAAGCAGATTATCTACTCATTATCACATTGTTATGTGTGGGAGCTTGCAGTGAATAACTTGGCGATCATTATTCCCACATTACAACAGTGACTACACTTCAAAAGTAATTAACTGATTGTAAAGCTCTTTGAGACATCCAGTGATCGTGCAAAGCACTATATTGAATGTAAGTTTCTCTTTCTTTCTATTGTTTTACTCCACCATTGGTAGCCAAACCTTCAGCCATCTTGGTTGCACTTTGTCTCCTTCGCCACCTTCCTCTCCTCCTTTAAAAACCATCCAGTTTGACTGAGCTTTTGATCACCCTTCTTAACATCTCCACTGATTCAGCATTTCTTGTTTTTCTCTCTATTCTCTGACTCAGACTGTAGCATGCTAACACTGAGCTACAGCTGACTTCCATTGCAGAGATGTAGCCACATAATCACCAGTGCAGCAGTACTGAGGTCCAAGAAATCCGAGAACCCTGTTTGCTTTGGATTTTATTTGCCGAATGTGGAATCCCCTTTGAAGGTTGTTTTTAAGCATCCCTCCCCACCCCTGTCCTCCGAGGTATTGTTGGAGAATTCACTTTGTGGATTCTTTATGTTGGTGATGCACGTGACACAGTACTTTTTTGTCCCATCTCCCTTAGGTGTAATTTTGTTACAGATTGGATATAGTGAGTAAACTGCCCAGCTGGAATTGAATGAACATTCAGTTTGAAATATTGAGTGTAGTGAATGTTCTGAAGTCTATAAACCAGTGTAATGGCCTATTACAATTATTATAATCCAGTGAGGAAAAAACTGATTGTACCTGGAATGTCCATCTGAAATTGAGTTTAAACTCATTGATGTTGATGGGCAAAAAAATGAAAATCCTTAAGGCAGATGCAGAATCAACAGATCATAAGGATTATTCTAGGGTTTTCTCCCCCATGAATGGTGCTGTAGAGAAAAACCATGTCTCTACAAAACATAAGAATAAAACATATTCCTTTGAATGCGTAAAGCACCCAGACCCTCAAAAATAATTATCTGACAATCCAGAATTCCCAATAACATTGGCAGCTTTCCATACTTTATTTTGTTGAATGGGGAGACATGTGGTAAACTTCATCAATCATTAGCTGAAAAGATTTATGGTGACAGTGATTTTGTTTTTGTTTCCTTTCAGTAGTCTCTTCTCAAATTCAGGGATATGTTATTATTGATTGTGTTATAGTCATCCTGCCCCACATTCCTTATTAATATCAAGGGCTTAGAGAAGTCTTGTTGTTTTGTAGTCCCAAAATGACTTTAGGCCAATTGTATGTTCAACCCAAAGAAACTGCTCCAAAACTGTCAAATTTAAAAACAATCTTAATGGGGATTCAGCAGATAACGTCCAAAGCAAACCGGGTTCTTGGATTTCTGAAGGGGAATTTTTGGTGTTACAACAGAAATATTCATCTTATACCCTACCAAATATTTGTTTGTCCAATCTGTGGTCTCACATAATTTGCCCAGGAGCCTATCAAGGAGCCCTGAATCTATTAATACTTACTTTCACTTCGCAATTGAGTAAACTTGCTTCACTCCATTTAGCTGCTGGGCATTTGCTGAAAATGCAGCTGCTCTCCTTTCTTCCAGTTTCAATTCCCTGGGTAGTATTTTTTTTTAAAATCTTTCAGTGATAACTGCCTGTTTATCTAAACGAGCTGTATATTCGTACCTACATACCTGGCTCATGGATATTGCCAGAACAGTGGCTTGTTAAAGATCATGTGGGGAGGGGGTTAAAGGCAAGCTCAGTCTTCCCCTTGGCCAAAACCTACAATGTGTACTCTCCAGAAGCGACACTGGATAGTTTTTGGGAGCAGGTCACCCTACACCCCTCCACTCAGCACCACCATACCCTACTATATCTCAGGCTACCCAGCCTACACACCTCAAAGCAATTCTATTAATTTTATGCATTGCTGTTAGCAGTAAACACATCTCATCACAAATCTTGGACTTTCTTGATTTATATAATTCACCTCCACACAATGAGTTGCATTTTCCTACTCACCCATTGGACATTGAACATTATTTTCCGATCCTCCAAAACAAAACTGGGTGTCTGCTTTTATATTTTTTTTTCCCTTTCCTCCTTTTAGAAAATCTTTTCTGCAGTAGCCTAAACTGTGTAATGATAGCTTTGTGATTATGCTTTTGGTAAGTTTGGTGTTTTTTTTCTTTTCTCTGTTTGATAATTCACAAATGTTAACCTCTCATGCT
Source organism: Carcharhinus amblyrhynchos (assembly GCF_965287045.1). NCBI lineage: Eukaryota > Metazoa > Chordata > Chondrichthyes > Carcharhiniformes > Carcharhinidae > Carcharhinus > Carcharhinus amblyrhynchos. The sequence continues at coordinate 74,296,674 of NC_137333.1, read as the reverse complement.
AAGTGCAAATTCCAGACTGTTTGCAGAGAGGCCATTTAGTTTTAAGTTAAAATCAAGGAGGAAGAAAAACAGTAATAGGTGCAAACTTGTGCCCTGCTATTTAGGATTCAGGAAGGGAAAAGAGTTGCATAGTTCCTCTGGAAAAGTTTCCTAAGGAATAGACATCCCTCAAGATTTCCACACCTGACCTCACTAATGACATTTGAAGGATAGCATCATTGAAATACTGAATGCTGGACTAAAGTTGCATAATGTATCTTTATTCCACATTCATTCAGGATATCCATTTCAAATAGCCCATAGCATCACAGCATGATACATATCAGTTTACATCCTGTAAGGGTCTAAGGCCAAGACGCCAAGCCTGTCCAAACCTTTAGCTAGTCTCTAACCTGTAATAATGACACCACTAAATGACTGATGGTAAAGGAAAGCATGTATACACACATGTATTCTATTTTGATACAAAAAATCCATTCTCTCTCTGATATGGGCTTAATAAGTAATTGAGTTAGTAGTTTGCTGCACCCATATTCCGGAAGATGATGACTGAGTATTGTTGTTTGTGTGCACTGCCTTATTTGCTACTTGGCTATTGATAGCAGAAATCAGTGTGAGGCAAATTGAATGAAACAATTATAAAGCAGTAAGAATTTTCTTTATTTGGTTAAGGATGTAAGGCATTTGTCGGACAGAGAGAGGGGCAGAAAGGATATTTGGGTGTTTTAAAACATGAATAGAATTTTATAGCTTAGCAATCCTTTTATTCTGAAATGCGGTACAGTAGATCCTCATTATGCTGCAATGTCTGACCACCAGCTCCAAAGTCATGTTGATAAAAGAGATCCAGTAAAGTCCCCTGTTTATATCATTTGTGTTTTGCTGAATTGCTGTAAAGACCAGCAATTAAAAGTGATATTTTCAACCTCTCAGTCAGAAATAGCTACAAAATGCAACATTTCATTCTCACAGCTTTAGCCGCCTTCTTAGGCAGCCCCTCAAATTCAAGGATGATTTGCTTCCATTCCAGTTTGATAGATTCTGAGATGATTGATAAGTCCAAAGCATAATCTGCTGACTCTGTCACAAGATGGGCCAGTGGTGCTTGAAGAGTTGGACAGATGAGTTGTTAGGAGATTTATGTGTTCTCTCTGACTTCTGCTTGTTACCAACTAAATCTCTTGATATGTTTGATGCCTCCCCAATAAACCTTCATATTGGTTGGTCATAAGCCATGATTCGGTGGGGATGGGATACTTTGAGGATATCCCTGAAGTGTTTCTGCTATCCTCCTTGGAATCCCCTGTTGTCATTGAGTTCCAAATAGAGCAATTGCTTTGGGGATCTGGTGTCAGGCATATAAATGACATGTCTCATCTTGTGAAGCTGGGCTTTGAATGAATTATACCACTATGTGGGGTATATTGGCTTGGGACAGGATGCTGTTGTTGGGCTGCTTTTCTTGTCATTGGATTTGGAAGATTTTGTGAAAGTGATGGTATTTCTCCAGCACTTTAAGGTGTCTAGGTCTCCAAACATAAACAGGATGGGGATCATTGCTGCCTGTAAACCATGACCTTAGTCTTGGGTTTGAGATCCTGGTCCTCAAATACTCTTCTTCAGTTGACCAAAGGCCAAGCTGGCACTTTGGAGGCAATGATGAGTAATTTTAATGAACTATGAGCAAATATAACAAACCCTATTGTGAAAAAAAATTATGTGTATCAGGAATTGCATTGTTACTGGATTCATTTTCTGAGAATGAACAAGCATTGCAGGTACATGCAAACTAAAATTGGCTTTTAGAAAAATGCTATATCAAGTTTTAAATTTTTACTAAGGGGTCTAATGCCCACAAGGTGAGGGTCTCCACTCTGACCAGTTCCGTTTTATAAATTGGAGCGTTGTATGTGTCATCTGTGATCAGCCGTTAACCTTATTGCTGTTTATTAGGTGTGAAATATCAATGGAAAAAGAAAAGTGAAACAAATCTTACTGTCCAAATACACACCAACCCAAGTCCCCAGGGTGTGTGCTTCAAACTAGGACTGTCCCTGTTCAAGGGAGGAGTTTTAATTGTAGATTAAATTGTAGTTGCTTTCTCCACAACAAAACTAATATCTCAATTAGGTAATCAGTGCAGAGGAAGATCAAAAGGTGGGATAGACATTCTGTGGTCAATAGTAAGAAAAGAGCATTGGCGGAGGGCTGTGAATTGGTTACCTGCTGTCTTGGTTAAGGTTAGGGCTTAAAGAAACAATCAAAAAGAATTAAATTCTCCAGATACTTCTGTGATTATTGAATTGACCCAATAGAGGTCAGAGAGGTCCCAGGTTTGGTACCCAGTCTGTACTGTGTTAGCCATTTCTTATTCCAAGAAGCATTCGTGATGTGACAGTTAGTTCAGCACCTTTGAGTTAAGGTAGATCAAAGTTTTTATAGCTGTCAGTGACTAGTCATCCTTAAAACAAAGGCTTGCATCAAGAAAGCACATTATTACAAGTTTTAGAAGCATTCCAAATTTGTACCTGTACTCTTAATTACTTTGAAGTTATCATTATGTTTGCAGACATGGCAGTCAATTTGCAAATAGAAAAATGCCACAGTGACCAGATCAATGACCATTTAATTTATTTTTGTCTATATTGGTTAAGGGAAGAATGTTGATAGATTGACAGCTCCTGCTTAATGTTCATGTTGAACAAATGAACAATAAGAACAACCTCAGCTTCATCCATAAGGTGGCACTTTCAACAATGTAAGCCTCCCTCAGCACCTCACGGAAGCATCAACGTACCTATAATGCTGCAGCTTGGAGGGTAGATTGAACTCTCAATCTTTGAGCAAGATGATGGTTATCAACTAAGCCAAGCTACACCTGCTGGAAAATGAAATTAGTTTAGGACAGAATCAACCTGGTAGACTATCAACACTCACCCACTCTTAGGTGAAGAGTGGCCACTTAGATGAGACACCACAGATTGACTGGTACTTGACTTGCATTAATCACCACTTACAGGTGAAGGGGGAAGAAAGAAGCAAATAAATAAATTAAGGAAAACAGTAACATCGAAGATGGAAAAGAGAATGCTATACAGCTTTGCTGAAACAAAGAGCAAGTCTGTTTCTGCAAAAAATTACATTCATAGGAACAAGAGCAGGCTGTTTAAATTACAAACACCCTCTCACCAGAAGTTTTATACTGATATGTGGCATTTATTATCCATTCATTACATGGCTAAATGTGGGGTATAGTATTGTTTTCGTTTTGGTTAAATCAACAAAAGAAACCTTGAGTTTAGTTATAATTTATCCATTTCTGTTAATATTTGTTTTGAATTGATAACCGAATTATCATTGATCAAACCCCACTGGAATTGAGGTTTATAAGATGAACTGTGCACTAAATTATACACAAGTTACCTCATTGCATATTTTTTCCCACAATTGTTTCATGTAAATTATAGTTCTGACATTGAGAAGATTTTGGGACAACCTACAACTAGACAGTCGTTGTAAGTGGCAATTTTGAAGTTCACTTAAAACTGTATTTACATTAAGTTCACACAAAGTGAGATGGCACTGTTGCTGCCAGATATCGTATGGACATCAAAGGCAGACTTATTGTTTGGTCATTAGTCGGATGACCTGCTTAGCTTTTCCATACAAGCCACCAGCACACCTGGCAAATGCTAGTTTACGTAACATTTTCCTCTGCCAATATAAAGTAACTGACTTCCTTAGAAACTGCCCCACAATGTACGCAATCAATTCAAAAAGCACAAAGAGCCTAAGAATGACATAATAACAGGAAGGGATTGATAGCCCAAGCAAGCTTTCCTTTATAATTTAACACCACCTCTAAACATTTTATACGACACCTTGAACACAGTAAAACATCCCAAGGCAGTACCTTGGGATTCACAGTAGCATTACCAAACAATAATTTGACACTGAGCCACCTATGGTCAAAGACATAGGTTTTAAGGAAGAGAGAAACGTCTGTAGGTAGCAAGGAATTCCACTAATTAGAGCATATGCAACTGAAGGCATGGCTATCAAAGGTGAAACAAGTGAAATCAAGGGTGTGCAGGATGCCATAATTGGAGGAAACCTAATATCTTCAAAGCTTGTGGGCTGGAGGAGGTTACATAGATGGGGAGTGTCAAGGACATGGAGTGAATTGAAAACAGGGATTAAAAAGTTTAAAATTGGGACATTGCCAGACTGCTAACTAATTTGGGTCAATGAACAGAATAGTGAAGAGAGCAGAACTTGCTGCAGATTAGGTTATGGGCAGCAGACTTCTGAATATTTATGGGCAGAACTTTACAGTCCCTGAGCAGCAGGTTTGCCAGCAAAGCAGTCTGTGATATTCCCTGGGTAGCTTCTTAGCCCCTGACCAATTTACACATATACGCACAGATGTTGAGGCCGAGGGTAGCCACCCTGCCCAAGCCCCTAACTAGCAACAGGAAATCAAAGACCCAGATAAAGCCCAACAGGGGTTGGGAGCCTGAAGAACCCCTTTCCACATTGGATGCCTTCCCTCCTCCCCCCAGCCTCACTTTCCCCTTCCCTTCCTGCCACAAAACCCCTCACAATTACTTGGCCCTGGATTCCAGGATTTAGAATCTGGAAATTGTTTGTAACCCCAGACCTTGCCACATACTAGGACTAGAAAGTTGAGATGGGGTTTCCACCTTAGTGTTAAATGGCTGCAGGATTGTTGTTATTGGCAAGTTGGCATTCCATGCCAACTCTTTTGATGATGGAGTGGGAAAATCCACCATCCAAAAAATTCTGCCCTCTATAAAGTAAAAGGTGGGAGGCTAGCCAGGACAGCACTTGAATTGTTGAAGGGTAACAGAAGGTCTGGTGAGGGTTTCGGTAACAAATAGGCTGAGGCAGGGTTGGAACATGCAGTGTCGTGACAATGAAAATAGTCAGGCTAGGTGACTTTGCGTAAGAATTTCAGCTCAAAGTCAAACAGGGTGCTAAGATTGCAAACAATCTGGTTTATTCTCAGGCAGTGGCCAGGAAGATGGATGGAATTGATGTCTAGGGAATTGTGTTTGTTTGAGGGACCAAAGATAACAGCTCTCACCACATTTCTCCATCCCCTCTCTCTCCATTAATGCTTCAAGAATCTTTGAACCTTTTAAAGGTTTCCCTTCCATTGCTATTCTGCCTGGTTTATAACAAACTTCCTAATTTTAACTTCTGTCTTTGTTATTTAAATCCTTCAATATAAGAAAGTAATTGGTTGGCAGTGTTTTGTCAAATCTCTTTGTATAATCTTGAACTTTGGATGATTCTATTGCAATTGGATCACCTTTCAGTCTTGTTTCCAGAAAATAAAATTGAACATGCATTCATTAAGCTTCCTTTACACCTTAAACCCTTAGCATCGTGAATCATCTCTTTCCATCAGGTACATCTGACCTCAGTCTATATGAACCTAGAACATTAGATTGTTGCAGCAACTAATGCTGTATGTTGCTGTATAATTTAAGATGGATCGTTTAACTGGACCTGTAAGTGGTTTCACAATACAAACATACCATTAGATAATCATATCAGTTGTGTTTAATAATTCTGTCTTATTTCAGATGGCTATGCGTTTTCTCAAGAGGAACATGGTGTGGTTTCTCAGAGTGATATGATCCGGTCATATGACACCACCAAACAGAGAGTTGCTGCAGACTGAACAGCATTAATTTCCTCAAGTATTGGACTGATGGAAATTTTTATCAGACATTTGAGCATGCTGACCAAAAATAGCGGCAGCCAAGTTACTGGATTCTTCATTTTTGTGGCCTTAGCCTACTAGCTTGACTTACATTAATTCTCGCACTGACTTCTGAGATCTAATGCTGTACCTGAAACTATTACTGTGTTGCTGTTCTGGTCAGAGTCTAATAATGTAAAATTGTAGGTGCTTGTGAGAAGTAATTATTTAAAACAGTACTGTATCTAATGTGGAACAGAGTGAACTGCCAACATCGTCCTTCCCCATACACAGTCAAAACATCTTTAATATGTTAATTTTATTTGAACTTGAGCAGGTGGATGAGACAATTGTATATTTAACTCATTTGTCCCACATAAGCTGAAGATTGTTCTGCATATGCCTCAGGTAGTGCAATATTCTGGGAAGGATTGTGAATGCATTTAATCTCCCCATGGAAGTCGCTGCCCATGTGACTTCTTGTGATTATTGTAAAATACAAGTCCAAAAGCAACTTGGCAATTTGAAATAAAAAGATGACATCAGAACTATTCAGACATACCTCAAGAAGGCCATCAAAATGTGTAAGTATTTGTGACTCATTCTTCTCAAACCATTTGGAATTTGGTGGGTTTGTTAAATGCTTTTGTAGTATTCTCATGTATTATAACATTTCCCCCATTTAGCATTCTAATTATTCAATACAGAAACATCCCTTTGTTGTAAACTAGTCATTTGGTGGTTCAGCAAGTTGTTGTGCAGGGGTTGGAGTGGTACAATGCAAATCTCCACCCTCATGCAATAATCACAAGATTTCAGCTTCCCGCCCAGGGAGAGACAGAGAGATTAGGTGCTGCCTGGCATGACGTATGCACCAGTGTAGGCTGCTAGTACATCTTCTAGCTGGCCATAGGATGCCATGCCAGAGATTTTGCAGAAGTTTCCAGTTCACCCAGCTCAATCTGTGGTCCCAGGGAGGCTGTGAGTAAAGGACAAAATGGATATCATTACTTTTTCTCCAAAGTAGGGAACTCTTAGGATTTTAGTTCAGGGGTCAGCTGCAGTAAGGCAAAAGAAATCCCATCTGTGCCATGGTTGGTGTCTGCAGTTTTTTCATTAGTTGAAAGGACATTCAGAAAAAGGCCCAGGTAGTACCCCTTAAATATATTGTATAAGAATTGTAAAAGAAATACATTGTATAAGAATTATCAAAATGTGCAAGGAAAGTTACACAATTTGCATTGTCTGCGTGTTTAGTTCTTTTCATCACCATTAACCATTTTTCTATTTAATGTAATAATATGGTGACTGTACTTTTGTTTCATATTAACCATGGTATTGAAAATCTCTTGTGTATAAAGAATTACAATTTCCTTAATAGAAGTATCTGAATACAGGGGACAGTTATGAGCTGATCTGACAAATTCTGGATACATTATTTATCAGCAGATGAAATCGTGCATTTCGTGTGTCATTTCTAAATTTGATCCTTTTAGATGCAATTTTGTTATTTGTGTCTGCAGAATGGAATGATGCTTTGGAGAGTAACGTTAAATTGATTTCCCGCAGAGCAGCGTGGCCTCCATAGAGCTGCATATTTTTCTAGCAGTGCTCCAGTTTCCTTTGTCCTGTTAATGTTCAATGGTACTTTTAATACAAGAAATAAATTGCAGCGGTTCTTTCCATCACTTGGAGCAAATTCCTATTAACTATTAACTGTTTGGCAGTGATGTTAATGGATGCTGTAGATAATCATTTAAGAGCTTTTGGAACAGTGTGCACCTGCTTGTATTACACAAAAACTTGCAAATAAAAAGTTTTATAAGCTGTCTACCTCTGGCTTGGGTTTTCTTCTGTTTTCAAATTACATGAAAGCTTCACTTAAAAGAAAAACTTAGACTTCTTTTATTTATTTGATTATTGATTGTTTTAAATAAGCACCTATTAGAGATTTCAAACACTAACATTGCTGTAATATATTTTAGGCCAAAGTGACAGAGAAAATATTATCTTTAGAGCTGTGATCCACACTCCACTATAAGCTATAAAATTGCAACTTTCAAAGTGTTAAGTCAGATCCTTTCAAAATAGCTGTTGGAACAGAGAAGAGCCAACATCTAAATGTATCTTCATATACCCTTTCGGTGACATGGCCAAGAAAGAGAACTCTGTGTCTCAGGCCATGAATTTGCAATTCTTAGCATTGTTGGAGCAACATGCTGTGTCAGCAGGCTACCCAATTGTAGAATAAGTGATTCATAGAATCCCAGAATCCCTCCAGTCCAGGAAGCCATTTGGCCCATCGAGTATACACCAACCTCAATTCCATCCAGGCTCTATTCCTGTAAACCCATATATTTACCCTGCTAATGCCCTGATGCAGGGTCAATTTAGCATGGCCAATCAATCTAACCTGCATGTCTTTGGATTTATGTCAAACTGATTTTTATCCTTGTTAATATTGACCCTCACCCATTCTTGTAGATGTCCATTTGTTGGAATCTAGTTCTATTCATTGTTTATATCATCTGGTTTCTCACCCAAATGTCCAGTTTTTCTCCATGAGCTAAGCAATAACTAAACTATTCAGTCATGGGAGTATGGCAGCCACAATTGAACCCATCCTAACACATCACCATATGTGTGTTTTCGTCAAGTGACTGCTTTGTGAACCTAAGGTATTGAAGCTAATTGGTGAACCCTTCCCCCACCCTGACAAACCCATTTAACAGCAAAATTGGGAATCAAAACTGGGACCTTCCAAATATACATGACTTATCCTCTCACTAGGTAACACTCTGATTCACCTTAAACAATTTAGAATCCATGAAGTAGCATGTGATCAATTATGCAATTTGCCTTTGTGAAAATGATTTTCTATAATTTACACAATGCAATACTGTTCAATATGTTTCCTGGTAAGTGCAAGCCCAGAACAAGCTCTGAAATATTTTGATCAAAAGGAGGATATTCAAAATACATGCTCTTGTACTTCTATTAGCCATTGTCAAACTGTTGTAATCTGTATATTTCATGTTGGGGAAATAATATTTACATGAGGTTGATGGGTCAAATGGCCCTTTCCTCTGTGTATAAATGGTTACATATACAAGTCACTGTACACCACATCAAACTTAAAATCATACTGTACCTTTAGTGAGCCCTGTGAAACATCAGTGATATTAAGAGATCATAGCACTTTAACTGGCTACTCAGTCTGTCATTAGGTTGATACTGCTTTCACTGTCATTTAGGATGTGATGCTTGAACCAGGTCTTAAACCAGTTTCATTTATTACTACAGCAACAATTTGTTTAATTTTCTTGTGACATTTACAGAATCATAGAATGGTTACAGGACAATAGGAGGCTATTTGCATGTATAAGCACTTATTGGGATATTTTGCAAACCTTTTCATGGTTCACCTGATGTGGAAAAGCAAATTGTGCGGAGGGTATGGAAAGTCTGCAGAGAGATCTGGACAGGCTGAGCGAGTGGGCGAGGACCTGGCAGAATGAGTATAATGTTAGCAAGTATGAGGTTATCCACTTTGGCAGGAATAATAGTAGGAGGGATTACTATTTAAAGGGTGAAAAGCTGCAGCATGCTACGGTGCAGAGGGACCTGGGGGTCCTTGTGCGTGAGTCGCAAAAACCCAGCCTGCAGGTGCAGCAGGTGATCAGGAAGGCAAATGGGATGCTGGCCTTTATAGCGAGGGGGATTGAATATAAAAGCAGGGAGGTCTTGCTGCAACCGTACAGGACACTGGTGAGTCCGCAGCTGGAGTACTGTGTGCAGTTTTGGTCGCCGCACTTGCGCAAGGATATTTTGGCCTTGGAGGGAGTGCAGAAGAGGTTCACTAGGCTGATACCGGAGATGAGGGGGTTGGACTATGAAGAGAGGCTGAATAGACTGGGTTTGTACTCGTCGGAGTTTAGAAGGATGAGGGGGGATCTTATAGAGACGTATAAGATAATGAAGGGGATGGATAGGGTTGAAGTAGAGAGATTCTTCCCGCTAAGAAAGGACAGCAGGACTAGAGGGCACAGCCTCAAGATAAGGGGCGGGGGGGGGAGCAGTTTAGAACGGAGTTGAGAAGGAACTTCTTCACTCAAAGGGTGGTGAATGTCTGGAATTCTCTGCCCATTGATGTGGTGGAGGCTACCTCGCTAAATATATTTAAGTCACGGGTAGATAGGTTTTTGGTAGGCAAGGGAATTAAGGGTTAGGGGAGAAAGCGGGAAAGTGGAACTGAGCCACTTCAGATCAGCCATGATCTTATTGAATGGCGGGGCAGGCTCGAAGGGCTAGATGGCCTACTCCTGCTCCTATTTCTTATGTTCTTGTGATGTATACAATATAGGCTGTGCACTCTGATACATGTTGCCATCTGAACTCTAACCATGTTGCACTTTGTGGCAGTATACTTCTTGTATCCGTTATTCTAGACAATGTGTTGAATGATCATTATTTCACAAAGACCTGAGAGTTAAACTTTATTAAAAGGTATATGAAGTGTTTAAAAGAGATATGTGACAAAGTGAACTTCCTTGAAACATTGTATTGAAGGATTACTTTAAATATAGTGATCTTACAAGATGCTCAGAGTTTGCAATAAAAATAATGATGAAGCTAACAGTACTCATCATTGTTTACATGAAAATCAGACAGCGCGTCTACAGTAAAACACAGAAATCAAGAAGTTTTTATCCAGGTTCACCTCCAAAAGCTGTGCAGTATTGGAATCTCACTGACATACCTGCCATTCAGATATAAATTGACTTGTGTTAAATTGCTGCTCTTACAGATGTATACAAGAAAAATAGTGTTGTCCATTTGAGTACAAGAAGCCTTCTAATGACATTAGTCTTAAATGACTTTACAGGTGCTGAAAATTAACTTGTACCAGTGGAGAATGAGATCCCGAGAGATGTCAGACATTAGGGTTTTTTTCTATTGCTCTCAATCCAATCCTTATTTTCTCTCTCTCGTCTTTTGGCATTAAATATTAGAATGTGAAGCTTATTCAGACATGATGCTTTAATTTGATAAGAGGGATAACAGTTGTCTGAACTGTTTTCATAGGTCTCAGATGCTCTAGAGAGAGTACTACACTTTTTGGGTGGATGGTTAAAAGGAGCTTCCAATGTAAAGTGCAAGTGTTCACTACTGACTGCAAAATGCCTTTTGTATTTTGGTAGGAATAATGGTAGGAAGGACTATTACTTAAGTGGCGTAAAACTGCAGCAGGCGATGGTGCAGAGGGACCTCGGGGTCCTTGTGCGTGAGTCGCAAAAACCCAGCTTGCAGGTGCAGCAGGTGGTCAGGAAGGCGAATGGGATGCTGGCCTTCATAGCGAGGGGGATTGAATATAAAAGTAGGGAGGTCTTGCTGCAGCTGTATAGGGCATTGGTGAGGCCACAGCTGGAGTACTGTGTGCAGTTTTGGGCGCCGTACTTACACAAGGATATTTTGGCCATGAAGGGAGTGCAGAGGAGGTTTACTAGGCTGATACCGGAGTTGAGGGGATTGAGCTATGAGGAGAGGCTGAATAAACTAGGCTTGTACTCGTTAGAGTTTAGAAGATTGAGGGGAGATCTCATTGAGACGTATAAGATGATGAATGGGATGGATAGGATAGAGGTGGAGAGACTCTTCCCGCTCAGAAAGGATAGTAGGACTAGGGGGCACAGCCTCAAGATAAAGGGGGGGCGGTTTAGAGCGGAGTTGAGGAGGAACTTCTTCACTCAAAGGGTGGTGAATCTCTGGAATTCTCTGCCCGTTGAAGTGGTGGAGGCTACCTCGCTAAATATTTTTAAGACGCGGGTTGATAGGTTTTTGATCAGCGAGGGGATTAAGGGTTATGGGGAGAGGGCGGGAATGTGGAACTGAGCCACGACAGATCAGCCATGATCTTATTGAATGGCGGGGCAGGCTCGAAGGGCTAGATGGCCTACTCCTGCTCCTATTTCTTATGTTCTTATGTTCTTATGTATTAAAATGGAGAGCCTGGTGGTTAAAGTGTGTGTACAATGCAGGGGTTATTGATTTCCTAATAATCTGTCATACTTTCATATACTTAGCAATTTTATTCAAAATGCAAGATTAACATGAATAATGGAGTGAATCATCTGGCATCACGCAGTGGGAAAACAAATATTGGCAAATCCTCTCCGACCAAGGTTTGTCATACTTGTTTCAATCACAAACTGTTAATAAAAGCAAAAACCACAGGTCATCTAGCATTTCTGGAAAAGAAGTTAAATAGGTTCCGAATGTGACTCAAGTAATTTTCTCCTGATTATACAATCTGAAATCGTTCCTAATTTTAGGCCCATTTCAAGAGGGAATTTTTATTTTTGTATTTTGTTTTTTTTTGAGATACTCATTCATTAACTTGTATGGGTGAGTACAAATCAGGTACTCACCCGTGGATCCACCTCACTGTTCTTCAGAGCAGTAATACCCTGGTGGCTGGTGAGTTTGAATTTTCGAGTCAGTTTTTTTTCTCTGTATTGCCGGTTCACGAGGTTTTTTGTTTGTTTTCGCGTTCTGTAGTGGGAGCTAGGCGCGGGGGCAGTCGGGAAGGGAGCGCGGGAGTACAAAAAGAAGGTCGCAATAGACAACGGGCAGCGGAGTGAGGTGGGTGCAGAGTGAGTGCTGCAAGGGCTTTGGTTCACAGGGCTTAGGCGAGAGCAGGCTTAGGCAAGGTGAGTTACTAGTCCATTTTTCCCTGTTTTCCATTTGTGTCCATAACTCTTAAGGGTGGTCAAGTAAATGGCAGGGTCCTTGGGGAGACGCATCAGCTGCGTTAGGTGCAATATGTGGGAGTTCTTGGAGACACCGCGCCTCCCGAAAGTCCACATCTGCACCAAATGTCTGGAGTTGCAGCGTTTGAGGGCCCGGGTTAGGCAATTAGAGCTGAGGCTGGAAGATTTATTTTTAGTCAGGGAGAATGAGGCAACAATGGATAGGAACCACAGTCACGTGGAGATCCCAGAACCTGGGGTGGGTGGGGGCGGAAATGGGTGGGTTACTGTTAGGAAGGGGAAAAAGAATCATGGTCCAAAGACTACCCCAGAGGTAGTCTCCCAAGATATCAGGGGTAAGGTGACAACTGGGGTAGAAAGGGCAAGAGAGGAAGACCAGAATGCCTCAGAGGGAAAGAAGGGAGCTGGATGTGAGAGAGTGGTGGGGGATGGGAGGGTTAAAGGAATTGATAGGCGGTTCTGTGGGCAAAAGCAGGACTCCAGGATGGTAGTCTGCCTCCCTGGAGTAGGGGTACAGGATGTGTCGGAGAGGGTAGAGGGAATCTTGAAGGGCCAAGGGACCCAGGCTGATGTAATTATACACATAGGAGAGAAGGACGTAGGAAGGAAGAGCAGGGGGGGATATACATAGGCAGTTCAGGGTGTTGGGGGCCAGGCTGAAGTGCAGGGCCTCCAGGATGGCATTCTCTGGGCTGCTGCCAGGGCCCAGTAATAGCGGGGCTAAAAATAATAAGATCCTACAGCTGAATGCGTGGCTGAAGGATTGGTGCAGGATTTTACTTTTGTAGACCATTGGGAAGTCTTTGTGAGGGAAGGGCACCTGTACAACTGGGGTGGGGAACATTTAAATGGGAAGGGCACAAATATTTTAGCTGGGAGGTTAGCTGGAGTGTTTTGGCAGGGTTTAAACTAAGATGGAGGGGGGGTGGGGAGGAGACAGATAGTTCAGTAGGCACTGGGATTGGGAGCGAGTTGGGTGACAGGGTAAGTCTAGATAATAGGAAAATCTCCCAGGAGAAGGAGGATCCGAGTGGGCCTGTGGGTCTTCAGTGCATCTGTTTTAATGTGAGGAGTGTGACGGGTAAGATGGATGAACTTAAGGCCTTAATGTTCGCGAGGAATTTAGATGTGGTGGCAGTGACGGAGATGTGGTTAAAGGAAGGGCAGGACTGGCAGCTAAATATTCCTGGGTGTAAGTGTTTTAGGCATGACAGGGGAGGGTCGAAAAGAGGACGGGGAGTGGCGCTGTTAGTTAGGGAGCACATCACAGTGGTGCAGAGGGAGGATAATATAGAGGGGTTAGGAATTGAGGAATAGGAAGGGAGCGATTACTATGCTAGGGATGTAACTCAGACCGCCCGATAGCCCGCGGGCAGTGGAAGAGGGTATATGTAGAGACGTTTTGGATAAGTGTAGGAAGAATAGGGTTATTGTAGTGGGAGATTTTAATCTCCCTGGGGTGTATTGGAAGGTGCCTAGAGCTGGGGGTTCGGACAGGGAGGAATTTGTAAGATGTGTATTGGAAGAGTCCTTATGTAGATAGCCCGAATAGAGAGGGGGCTATACTGGATTTAGTTCTGGGCAATGAGCCGGGTCAGGTGGTTGAGGTTGCAGTAGGTGAACATGTGGCTAATAGTGACCACAACTCTGTCTACTTTAGGATAATAATGGAAAAAGATGAGTGCTGTCCTAAGGGGAGGGTGCTAAATTGGGGGAAGGCTAGATACAGACGGATTAGGCAGGAGCTTAGGAATACAGACTGGGATAGTCTGTTGGAGGGCAAGTCCACATTAGGCATGTGGGAGTCTTTCAAGGGAAAACTGAAATGGGTGCAGGAAAGGCATGTGCCGGTTAAGAGGAAGGATGGGAAAGGTAGGATTAGAGAGCCGTGGATTACTAGAGATATTGAGGACTTGGTCAGGAAGAAACGAGAGGCGTATGTTAGGTCTAAGCAACTGGGAACGGAGAGAGTGGTGGAGGAATACAGAGAGAGTAGGAGGGATCTCAAAAGGGGAGTTAGGAGGGCAAAAAGGGGGCATGAAATGGCTTTGGCAGGTAGGATTAAGGAAAATCCAAAGGATTTTACTCCTATGTTAGGAACAAAAGGGTGGCTCGGGGAAAAATCGGTCCCCTCAGGGAAAGAGGAGGGGAATTGTGCTTAGAGTCCGAGGGAATGGGGGAGATGCTGAATGAATACTTCGCATCGGTATTCACGAAGGAGAGGGGCTTGATGTCTGGTACAGTCTTCGAGGGAGCTGTAGACCAATTGAAGGAACTATCCATTACGAGGGAAGAAGTGTTAGGGCTTTTAGGTAGCATTAAAACTGATAAATCTCCAGGGCCCAATGGCATTTATCCTAGGCTGCTTAGGGAGGCGAGAGATGAAATTGCTGGGCCTCTAACGCAAATCTTTGTCTCTTCTTTGGACACAGGTGAGGTCCCAGAGGACTGGAGGATAGCGAACCTGGTACCGTTGTTTTAAAAGGGTAGGAGGGATAACCCTGGTAACTGTAGGCTGGTGAGTTTGACATCAGTGGTAGGCAAGTTGATGGAGAGGATTCTTAGGGATAGGATGTATGAGCACCTAGAGCGTTGCGATCTGATTAGGGATACGCAGCATGGCTTTGTTAAGGAGAAGTCTTGCCTTACGAATCTGGTAGAATTTTTTGAGGAGGTGACAAAAACGGTTGATGAAGGACGAGCCGTTGATGTCATCTATATGGATTTCAGGAAGGCGTTTGACAAAGTCTCTCATGGTAGGTTGGTTGCAAAGATTAAGGCTCATGGGATACAAGGCCAGGTATCTAGATGGGTGGAGAACTGGCTTGGTAAGAGGAGACAGAGAGTAGTAGTGGAAGAGTCCTTTTCTAGCTAGAGGTCTGTCACTGGTGGTGTGCCGCAGGGTTCAGTACTGGGACCTCTTTGTAGTATATATAAATGACTTGGAAGAGGGAGTAAGTGGTGTGATCAGCAAATTTGCTGATGACACCAAGATGGCTGGATTGGTGGGCAGTGAGGAGCAGTGTCTGGCAATACAACGGGATTTAGATAGGCTGGTATATTGGGCAGATATATGGCAAATGGAGTTTAATCCTGATAAATGTGAGGTGATGCATTTTGGCAGGAATAATGTAGGGGGGAGTTATATGATAAAGGGTAAGCCTATAAAGAGTATAGAAATGCAGTGGGACCTGGGGGTGCAAGTGCACAAGTCTTTGAAGGTGGCAGTACAAGTGGAGAAGGTTGTGAAGAAAGCTTATGGTATGTTAGCCTATATAGGAAGGGGTATAGAGTATAAGAGCTGGAGTCTAATGTTGCAGTTGTATAGAACGTTGGTTAGGCCGCATTTGGAGTACTGCGTCCAGTTCTGGTCACCTTACTACCGGAAGGACGTGGAGACTCTGGAGAGAGTGCAAAGGAGGTTTACCAGGATGTTGCCTGGTATGGAAGGACTGGGTTATGAGGAAAGATTTGAGCAAATTGGGGCTATTTTCCCTTGAAAGACGGCGACTGAGGGGGGATCTAATAGAGGTATATAAGATTATGAAGGGTATAGATAAACAGTGGTAAGCTATTTCCTATGTTAGGGACACAGTACGAGGGGCCACGGGCTTAAGGTGAGGGGGGAGAGGTATGACACGGATATTAGAGGGAGGTTTTTCACACAGAGGGTAGTGGGGGTATGGAATGCTCTACCAAGCAAGGTGGTGGAGGCAGGCATGCTGGATTCGTTTACGAGTTACTTAGACAGGCACATGAGTGGGTTGGAGATGGGAGGATATAGGAGATTGTTTTAAATAAGGTTCATTAGCATTGGGACGTTCCTGGTAATGTATAAGGATGAGGAATGATACTAATGTTTTTCTCTTTTAATTCACAGGTTTTAAGTCGGTCCGCCTTGTTGTCCAACGAGGGACGTACACGTGATGGGTCGTATAAGGGCTGCTCTTGGATATTCGAGAGTAGCCTAGTGCTTCATGTTGTTAGTGTGCGCTTAAACTGGACCAGATGCTGGGCAACACGACAGCTCAGTGACTATCACTGTTTGCTGTGCGGACACATGGATTTGGGCCAGTGTCTGTGGGAGTTTGCGCATTCTCCCCGTGCTTGCATGGGTTTTCTCCGGGTGCGCCGGTTTCTTTCCACACCCCAAAGATGTGCTATTAGGCTGATTGGAGGTAATAAATTGTCCCTAAATTAGTTTCCCTCAATGTGGAATGCCGTAATCATAGATAAGGGTGGAGGGGGGGACTGGTGATGTTAAAATGGCGGCGCGGGCTCGTTGGGCTGAAGGGCCTGTTTCCCGGGCTGTTTTTGTTCTTTGTTTCCCAATTTGCTTTGTTTTCACTTCCAATTTCCAGTAGTTGTTAAATTTGCTCTTGTTGATGTCAGTCCACAGTTATGTTTCAGATGGCAGGAGCACACGACTTTCCACAGATGAAAATACTCAAAATTTTGTGTAAATTAAGGCTAGAAGGAAGCCCAAACATTCTAATAGGTTTGATTTTAAAAGCTCCTAATCTTAAAAGAAAATCCTGCTTGAACTAACAGGAAAGATCTATTTCAAATTGGGCTATTTATCCTTGAGAGCAAAACCAACGTAGTTCAATCTGCTAGGAACAACTGCAATGTAATTGACCAAACCTTTCAAATGTGGAATATCATCTAACCAGCCCAGACAGAGTGGAGATGGTCCACTGTATCCAGAATTTCCAGTTTTACATACTTGCGTCACAAAATATGTCTGAGTAATCTGTCACTAAAAGAACCTCATCAGTAGATCTAAAAATTAAAAAGGGACAAATATCCTGTAGGCCCTACTTCCAGCTTGGGAAATTTCCCCACCCAGCAGATCCATCTGGGTAGGGATTGCCCCAATTTTCATTCCAGGGAAGAGGCAGATGCAAAGTAAAATTGGGCCCAGCAGTCCCTGGAAGCAAATCAGAGGCAGCCATGGCAGTGGCCAAGACAGGCTGTTGAAAAGGCCTTCACCCTAGTTGTTTGTTTTAGTCCTCCAGCCTTCACCTCAGTTCCACATCTGAGTTCTGCCCACTTTGCAAGCTCACAGAGTGTCCACAACTCGCGCAAAAATCTGAGCCAATTTCTCATTTAAACATGATAAGAAATTACGTTGCCACATAATTAACAGTTTATTATGAAAATGTAATTTTGATTCTCCATCAAGAAATACATCTAAATGTCCTTTGGAATATTACAGACTTGTCTGGACTTTAGTCTGTGGTATATGTTACACAAATAAAATGTGTACAACATTTGTTTAAGGGAAATACACTGTTCAATTCAGTTTCTCTTTCCCTCGCAATATTTCTACACAATAAAATTTATATTTATTTCTATATTACAAAAGAAAGCTATAGCAAAGAGTTTAACCTGAGGGATTTAGAGAAATCATTGAGCATAATGTGAAATGCACACTGATCACTGTAATTCATGAGGCTCTGTACTTCTGCAGCAAGCGTTCAGTTGGTCCAAGTTTCGAAACTGAACAGAAAATTGGGCCAAAGCCAATAAAGTTGCTTCAGTTCCAAAGGCTAACAGAAGCTCTACAGTCTCCTGAGTCAAGAATTTCCTGTTCATTTTGGGTTACATCAAAAGACTGTGTTAGTCCCTGATTATTAACACATGCATTTTAGCGTCACTACACTCCAAAATACTAACTTTTCCCTGAATTTACAAGTACCCACATGTAAGAGGCAGGAGTCCAAATTGTGCAGCGATGGAGCAGCAACATACTATCCCAGTCCAGGTTCGACTTGCTCTTATCAATCAATTCCCACTGCTGATTTCACACAACGTTGCGGATAGCTCATTCAACACTAAAGACATGGAAAAGGTTGGGATCACAAAACTACCTGACTGCACATGGTGAATAGAGAGGGTGGAGTGAAGAAAGTGGAATGATTTGATAACCTCGTGAACATCAAGAGGAAAAAAATATAGGCCTTCAAACAGGAGTTTAAACTTAGCTTTCCTTCGTAGGGAAAAATTATTACAGCGTTAATAGGAGGATGGAAAAACTGAAGATGAGCCTCATACACCCAACAGTCAAATAACTCCAGGAAGAGCCGTAACTTTATAGAAGGGCAGCCATATGGGCTGAACGGTTCCATTGAACAATGCAATTGGGTTTGGGGGGGTGAA
Source organism: Carcharhinus amblyrhynchos (assembly GCF_965287045.1). Lineage (NCBI taxonomy): Eukaryota > Metazoa > Chordata > Chondrichthyes > Carcharhiniformes > Carcharhinidae > Carcharhinus > Carcharhinus amblyrhynchos. Next base: position 74,278,011 of record NC_137333.1, on the reverse strand, counting down.
GTACTGGTTGTACTGGACAGAAGGCAAAAAATGAAAACACACATTTTTCAATAATTCTCAAAAACATACAGGAACCATGTGGTTTTCCACACAACAGAACATTCTGTTTATAATTACTGCTGAAGTTAAAGAAACAAAAGGATGTTATTACAACCTGGTTTACAAGTTAAATGTTAATTATTTTGTTATCTTTACATATACTATTGGTTCTCTTGCATAAAATTCTGTTGTTTGCGTAATTTTCACTTTGAACGTAAATAACAAATAGATATTTAGAGTTTAATGACATTGTCTTATAAATGACAACAGTATATTTACAAAATGCATTAGTTTTAAAAGGGAAAGGGTGGTGGATGACCTCACTACTTATACATGGTCCCTCCAGATTTCAGCACTGAGAATTAATTGCATGTTTTCACTGCAAAAATTGAAATCAAGTTGAGTATTTGAGACATTCAATTTATATTGCATTCAAATGACAAGGTAATCCAGTGTAAAAGCTGCTTCTTCATAGCTGTTTGTATCGTTTCTATCACAATATCTACCATTAAGATCAAGGAGGATACACTGCTGTAACATATTGTATTTCATAATACAATTTCAATAAAGGACTATCATTGTGTTCTGGTTCAGACTTTTGAAGATTTTTGTCATGAGGTGATTATAAAATGCAGGTAACTTGAATATTATTAATATTTGAATATTTAAAACAAATTGATTCTGAACTATAATCTCCAATTGGTACAGGTTCCAATAAAAACAATTATCATCTAGTAAAATTCTTTGTACCATTTCTAAGTTATTTGAAACAAATGAAAGTGAACTAAAGGCCAGATTTTATTTGGAAAATTATCAGCATTAACTGGGAATGAAGGTCAAACTAAACTTACTGAGCTGGAGATGGACACAAACTCACGATGTAATTAAAATTAAATTTCAGATTAATTTATTCTTCTTTCAAAATTTGTACAACTGTGCAATTTTTAGACACATTTAGTTGTTTTATGAAACGAAGGCGATTGCGAATGCCATACAAGTCATTAGAAAATTATCAGTGATGAATTTGATTAAAAAGATTATGGCACTTTTCCTCTATTGTTAAATGAATTGCTGAGAGTAGATTTGGCTAAGTATAGGTATTTCTTTTTACACTGCTGCAGCCAAGGTGCTAGCAAACTTCAAAGTTCAAATTTGTATTCAAAGTTGAGTCAGGGGTGTTGTTGGCCGGGTTGGGGTGTCAGGAGGAAGATAGTGACGGGGGTCAGTTGTACAGTTACCCAGATAACTATCCATATAAGAAAATCTGAACTATCCAAAGTCTCTGACTCAAACTCAGAGTTGCAAATTTTTTCAGAGGATCCCAGGTGCTTAGAGAATGCCTATTGAGACACTGCATTGGAATCTCAGGAGGGATTCCAAAGCACTGCTTTGGGGTTACAGCCAACTATCTGGACACCAGAAGATCTGGCCTGATCGTTTACTGCTCACTCCCAATCTGAATTCACGTGTGACAATCAGTACAATTGCACTGTCTGCTTGTAAGCAATGAACAGGAATAAATGAACGGCTTTGAGGGTGGCACAGTGGTTAGCACTGCTTCCTCATAGCACCAGGAACCCAGGTTCAATTCCAGCCTTGCATCACTGTCTCTGTTGTGTTTGCACTTTCTCCCCGTGTCAGTGTGGGTTTTTTTCCCCCCAGGTGCTCCAGTTTCCGTCCAAAGATGTGCTGGTTGGGTTATTTGGTTGTGCTAAATTAACTCGTGTGTGGGGATTAGCAAGGTATATGAGGGTTACAGGAATAGGGCCTGGGTGGGATTGTGGACAGTACAGACTCAATGGGCCAAACGGCTTCCTTCTGTACTGTAAGGATTCTATGACTTCCACAACCATCATTTACATCCATGGGTTTCAGTGGGGTAGGATCAGTGAGCAACATATACTGCCATCATTGTGCATGTTTAGTATTCAATGCTAAATGCTTCCAACAGTGACACTGAGCAGCAGTGACAAGAGCATTCATTGGGCAGCACCAAGCACCAGATATTCCAGGAATATCAGTAAGACAGAATTAACCATCAGATCCTCCCATAAACATCAACATGCCAACACTAACTTTCAGATAGCCACAGGATCACCAACAGGGTAACAAATTTAAAAAACATTTTTTTTCCATGTATACATAAAAGACCTTTTTTTGCCATCTCACCTGAGCTAAATTTGACAAAAGAATTGCTTACAAAAGACTCAAGTCGAGTTACGTTTCTCACATTTCAATTGAGAAGCATCTCTCTAAACAGTTACTGTTGTGTACACTAGCTGTTCAGTATTCCCACTGACGTGAGGGAAGGGAGTCTGCATTTGTCGAAAACCATTCTGCAATCCATCTATGTAAGGCGGCGTAGGGGTCATTGCCAAAGAGTCATGTTGAACAGCATAACCCAAATACTGAGGGTGTAAAAACTGAGCCTGATGTGGCATCATCTGTGGAGCTTGCTGGCAGTTCATCATTGAGAAATTAGCTGGCATATTCAAGTAAATATTATTCATTGTCCCTTCTGTTGGCAGACAGCAGTTTGTCTGTGTTCTTAAAGGGGGAGCCCTACCCCCTGAGTTGGCACTGGAGCTGGAGCTGGCAGCAGTGCTGGACTGCCGTGATGAGGATCCTCTGGGATTGCCGGAACTGGAAATCATAGGGATAGTTTCCATAAGGCGGTTTTCGGTTGGAGCTCGGCTCTGTTGTGGCTCTTGCTTGGGCTTGAGGCACCTGCAGCAGCAAACTGCCACAAACGAGCCCACGATGACAAAGGCCACAAACACGGAGCCAACAATGAGGAAAGGCACATAGATTGGCACTGGAGGAAAACAAACACCATGTTATTAACAATCAGAAATTACAGGAGGAAATAAACACAGCTGACAACAGATGCAGAATACATTAGCTACAGTTATAGTCTAACAGAACTGATGTTCTCCTAGTCTCTGCGTAAATAACTAATAACACTTGAACAAACATTAATGGGTGGCTGAAAAAGTATAAAACACAAAATTCCATTTGTAGCATAGCTAATGATTGGTGGAGGTTTAATATTGCTTTTGTATGTTGTCAGCTTAGGATGAGGGGGAGAGGTATAACACGAATATTAGAGGGAGGTTTTTCACACAGAGGGTAGTGGGGGTATGGAATGCTCTGTCAAGCAAGGTGGTGGAGGCAGGCACGCTAGAGTTGTTTAAGAGTTACTTAGACAGGCACATGAGTGGGTTGGAGATGGAAGGATATAGGAGATTGTTTTAAATAAGGTTCATTAGCATTGCGACGTCCCTGGTAATGTATAAGGATGTGGAATGATACTAATGTTTTTCTCTTTTACTTCACAGGTTTTAAGTCGGTCCGCCTTGTTGTCCAACGAGGGGCATACACGCGATGGGTCGTACAAGGGCTGCTCTTGGATGTTCGAGAATAGCCTAGTACTTCATGTCGTTAGTGTGTGCTTAAACTGGACCAGATGCTGGGCAACACGACAGCTCAGTGACTATCACTGTTTGCTGTGCAGACACATGGATTTGCGCCAGTGTCTGTGGGAGTTTGCACATTCTCCCCGTGCTTGCGTGGGTTTTTTTCCGGGTGCTCCGGTTTCCTCCCACACCCCAAAGGTGTGCTATTAGGCAGATTGGAGGTAATAAATTGTCCCCAAATTAGTTTTCCCTCAACGTGGAATGCCATAAGCATAGATAAGGGTCATGGGTGGAGGGGGGACTGGTAATGTTAAAATGGCAGCGCGGGCTCGTTGGGCCGAAGGGCCTATTTCCCGGGCTGTTTTTGTTCTTTGTTCTTTGTCTGTTTCCCGGGCTGTTTTTGTTCTTAGTGCACATTCTCCACACAAGCCACTTCCTAACCCTCTTCATCTGACCACCAACGTAGCCTTCTATTCTTTTCTCCCTCATACTCATTCATCTTGCCCCTCACTACATCTACGTCATTCGCCTCAACGACTTGTGATAACATGTTCCACGTTCTAACTACTCTCTGGGTGAAAGGAATTTCTCCTGAATTCTCTATTGGATTGGTGGTTACCAATACTCAAGATGTAACTGAGAAGGAGGAAAAGAACTGTGATAGGAATTCATAGACATCCTATTACAGCTAGAATCCACTGCTTGTAACGAAAGCAACGAGTTCCAAGGCTCATTGAACATTTATATATTTCCTGCTATTTCTGACTGCCTTGTGAAATACAGAATTAGAAATAATTTCAAAAAGCTTTGATTATACTGTATTGTTACTCAACCATTTTAACATGTTTTAGACTAGTTTTACTTCAGAATGCAAGCTGCTCAGATGTTTAGTCAGTTGAATTTTATTCCTGCAGTGAAACAAGTTTGATAAATTGCTTTTCTGTTAGCTGCGTAGTCACTGTGTCAGTGCACACACAGAGTGCATTACACTGTTCCCATTTTAGTTCTTTGATTTGAGGTTCAGATTGGATTTCATTTGATTTACTGAATGTATTCAGAGTGCTCTCCTGGTCAGAAATATACATTATTTATTACCTATGCTCATATGACCTTTTGTGTCCATTTCAGCATAGGTTATGGCTGCTGCTTCAGACCAGAGCTCATTACTTCTTGTTCCTTTTTCTTTTCTTGACCCCTTTCCCCTTAGCCATACTGCCTTTCCTTTCTTGCCTCTCTGATATTTTATATCCACTCCTGCTACATTGTCCCTACTCAAACCAATCACTATTCTTCAGCCTCTTACCCTCCTGGCTCCAAAACATGTTGAATCCCCCTAAAATAAGCACAGGTGCCCCTCTAGGCATAGGCCAAAAGGCCCACAGGTGTCCTGTTCAGTAGCAACCCCAAATGTTCCATTTTCCTTTCTGTTCACCTTCCCAACTCACCAAACTCAGTCTCATCTCATTCACCACAACAATTGCTTTGGGCTGTCAGCAGATGAACCCTCTCCAATTTTCCTTCCGAATGCCCTGAACAATCGAATCCCTACAGTGCATGAGGAGATCATTCGGCCCATCAAGTCTGTACTGACCCTCCAAAAGAGCATCCCACTCACTTCTGCCCTATCCCTATAACCCCAGGTATTTACCATAGCTTATCCACCTAACCTACACATCTTTGGACAGTAAGGGACAATTTAGCATGGCCGATCCATCTAATTTACACATCTTTGGAATGGGGGGAGGAAACCGGAGCACCCAGAGGAAGTGCATGCAGAAATGGGGATAATGTACACTCACCCAAGGCCGGAACTGGACCCAGATCGCCGGAGCTGAGAGGCAGCAGTGCTAACCCCTGTGCTGCCCTGAAGAGTAAGTATAATCTGTGGCTTATTTTCTTTATTGACTATTATCTCTTTAAACTCCAAGCCCCTACCCGCACCTTTAAACATGAGTGAGGAGCTTGTGGATTTATTTGTCACCATGGTTGAGACCACCCACTCAGCTTCCTCTACTGCATCTCTCCTCTTCCCCAAGCACACCAAGCCAATTTGCCACCTTGCTAGTGTTCCCATCTCCCTCCAATGTCTTCCAAGACCCTTTTCAAGTCTATCACAAACCTGAGACCAACCTTAGATAATTGGGCAGGGACTTTAACAGAGTTATATGCCTGAGCCTGGCAAACTGAAAACTGGACGGTGACTTTTGTTTGTTGCCACCATCTTCCTCTAGCTTGGAAGGTGATGTAATCTACCTACCCCAGACAATATCACACTCTGACTGACTGGCAAAAGCGACATTTCATGTTCCCCCTGCCCCCCTTCTTAAACATTCATTCTTTTGAAATCTGTATGGATTTTGGTTCCAGTTCCGATACAGCATTTCATGTTCCTGATGTTAAAAAATTATCACAACCCCTTTGTTCTTTGTGACAATTTTAAATTAAGATGTAATTACCACCTCTATTACCACTGATCCTCACTCCCTTTGTTGCTCTGGCGTCTTGGCACCAACATAGAATATTGGACACAATATTCCAATTGTAGCATAGCCAATGATTGGTGCAGATTTAATATTGCTTTTGTATATTGTCATCTTTCCCAGTTCTCAGATGTATTCCCATTCTTCCTACAAACAACAATCCACCAAGAACAGATTTACCAGGATGCTACCAGGACTTGGTGGTTTGGGTTATAAGGAGAGGCTGGATAGACCGGGACTTTTTTCTCTGGAGCATAGAAGGCTGAGGGTGATCTTATGGAGATCTATAAAATAATGACGGGTGCGGATCAGTCAATATCTTTTCCCAAAGGACGGGGCGTCTAAAACTAGAGGGCATAGGTTTAAGGTGAGAGGGAAGAAATGCAAAAGTGTCCAGAGGGGTAGTTGTTTCCACACAAAGGGTGGTGAGTGTCTGGAACAAGCTGCCAGAGGTAGTAGGGGAGGTGGGTACAATATCTTTTAAAAAGCATTTAGACAATTACATGAGTAAAATGGGTATAGAGGAATATGGGCCAAATGCAGGCACTTGGGATTAGCTTAGGGGCTTTAAAAATGAAGGGCGGCATGGACAAGTTGGGCTGAAGAGCCCATTTCCATGCTGTAAGTCTCTATGACTCCAAGAGCTCAGACCAGCAGTAATGATTCTAGATGACAGGCAGCCATAGAATTTCAGCCTTGATATTTAATTGTAAGTTAAATGACCACCAGTCCAGCTTTAATAAGAACTACCATATAATCACAATGGAATAAGGTAGTACATTTTTCAGAATTTACGCTTGGTGTCAGAACACAAATGTGGAAAGGTAACTTCTTGTCATTGCCAGTTACAGCAAGTTCGAGTGTGAGAGCTCTGTGTGAGTTGCAAAGGGCTTTCTTTTCCACACAAGTGAAACAAGACCCAGTGCTCATTATCACTGTCAACAAATATTCTTGTTTGTTTTAAAAGCTCACGTGTCCTGATAGATTCCCTATGCATGTTGTCATAGAAAATCCCTCTGCATGAAAGGATTTATGCCACAATGCACATGAATGCCAAAAGTTAAGGCCCATTTAATTATCACAGAGCTATAATTAGCTTTACATTTCAATCATGCAAGTATTCACTCTCTGTGAATAATGTTGTCTGATTGCTGATTTTAGACTGGGTAAAATACCCAATGTAACCTGCAGAAATGCCCATGCATAATTTTCAGTACATGTTGGGGTTGGAATAAATGACCTCAAGTCCAATCCTTGAAATGCAGCACAAATAATACCATCACTGACATTTATATGGCACTTTATCACGTTGCAAGGCATTTTTAGATATTTCAGTGAATTAATTACTTTTAAAGTGCACTTACATAATGCAAGTGCACCTGCAGCAGCCACTCTGCATGAACAATGCTCCACAAATAGAAATGAGATAACTGAACATCCAGTCTGCCTACCCGATGAATTGTCCATAAATGGAATGCAGAAAAACAGTAAAACACATTGGTTTTCATTCTAGGTCTGGCAGCATCAGAACTGCAAATAATTTGGACTCGGCACCCAGTGAGATTTGCACAGCAGCTTGATACATCTCAGCTGATGGAGGCATGTTGGAATAAAATAATTTCATTGAGCCAACATAACTGGCCCAAATTACAAAATCCACCGCAACATGGGTGAACATAAGAAATAGGAGCAGGAGTAGGCCATCTAGCCCCTCGAGCCTGCCCCGCCATTCAATAAGATCATGGCTGATCTGTCGTGTCTCAGTTCCACATTCCCGCCCTCTCCCCATAACCCTTAATCCCCTTGCCTATCAAAAACCTATCAACCCGCGTCTTGAATATATTTAGCGAGGCAGCCTCCACCACTTCAACGGGCAGAGAATTCCAGAGATTCACCACCCTTTGAGTGAAGAAGATCCTGTTCTAAACCGCCCCCCCACTTTATCTTGAGGCTGCGCCTTCTAGTCCTACTGTCCTTTCTGAGCAGGAAGAGCCTCTCCACCTCTATCCTATCCATCCCATTCATCATCTTATATGTCTCAACGAGATCTCCCCTCATTCTTCTAAACTCTAACGAGTACAAGCCTAGTTTATTCAGCCTCTCATCATAGTTCAACCCCCCCTCAACTCTGGTATCAGCCTAGTAAACCTCCTCTGCACTCCCTCCAAGGCCAAAATATCCTTGCGTAAGTGCGGCGACCAAAACTGCACACAGTACTCCAGCTGCGGCCTCACCAGTGCCCTGTACAGTTGCAGCAAGACCTCCCTACTTTTATATTCAATCCCCCTCGCTATGAAGGCTAGCATCCCATTTGCCTTCCTGACCACCTGCTGCACCTGCAGGCTGGATTTTTGCGACTCATGCGCAAGGACCCCAAGGTCCCTCTGCACCGTCGCATGCTGCAGTTTTTCGCCATGTAAGTAATAGTCCTCCCTACCATTATTCCTACCAAAGTGGACCACCTCACACTTGCCAACATTAAATTCCATTTGCCATTTCCTGGCCCATTCGCCCAGCCTATCTAGATCCTTCTGCAGACTCTCCACACCCTCCGCACGATATGCTGTTCCACCAATCTTGGTGTCATCAGCAAATTTCGACACCCTACACTCGGTTCCCTCCTCCAGATCATCTATATAAATGGTAAATAGCTGAGGCCCCAGCACCGACCCCTGGGGCACTCCACTAGTCACCAACCGCCAATCCAAATAGCACCCATTGACCCCCACTCTCTGCCTCCTATTTGACAGCCAATCCCCTATCCATGCTAACACCCTACCCCCAACTGCATGCCCCCTGACCTTCTGTAATAACCTCTTGTGAGGCACCTTATCAAACGCCTTCTGAAAATCAAGAAACACCACATCCACCGGCTCTCCTCTATCCACCGCCCTAGACACATCCTCATAGAACTCCAATAAATTCGTCAGACACGACTTCCCCTTAATGAAACCGTGCTGCGTCTGCTCTATCAAACAATTCTCCTCAAGATGCTTCGCTATTTTCTCCTTGATCACGGATTCTAACATTTTACCTACAACAGACATTAAACTAACCGGCCTATAATTCCCTGCCTTTTGCCTGCCACCCTTCTTAAACAACGGCGTAACATTAGCCGTTTTCCAATCTTCCGGCACTTCCCCGGAATCCAGCGACGTCTGGAAAATAACCACCAAGGCATCCACTATCACCTCCGCCATTTCTTTCAGAACCCTTGGATGCATTCCATCCGGTCCTGGGGACTCGTCCACAATCAGTCCCTCCAGTCTGTCGAGCACCACCTCTCTAGTAACAATAATGTCATTCAGGCCCTCCACTCCTACCATCTTTCCATCGCTAACACCTGGCAATTTATTCACGTCCTCCTCCGTGAAGACCGAAACAAAAAAGTTATTCAAGGCCTCAGCCATTTCCCCATCCCCTACCTCTAAGTCCCCCCTCTCATCCTCTAAGGGTCCAACGTTCACCCTAGTCAGCCTCTTCCTTTTTATATATTTATAAAAACTCTTACTATCCTTTTTTATATTTAGTGCTAGCCCAGCTTCATAGTTTACCCTACCCTTCTTTATCAACTTCTTTGTCATTCTTTGTCAACATTTAAACCTCTCCCAATCCTCTTCTCGCCCACTACTCTTAGCCACTCTAAATGCATCTGCTTTTAATTTAATACTCTCCTTTACCTCCTTCGTTATCCACGGCTGATTATCTCTCCTCCTACTATCCTTTTTAACCATCAGAATAAATTTCTGCTGAGCACCAAGAAAGATCTCCTTAAAGATCCTCCACTGCTCCTCAGCAGACCTACCTTCCAACGCGCTCCCCCAATCAACATTCGCCAATTCCTCTCTCATCCTACCGTGCTCCCCTCTGTTCAAACAAAGGACACATGTCCGGGAACCCACTTTCTCCTCCTCCATCTGCATCAGAAACTCCACCATACAATGATCACTCTTCCCAAGAGGATCCTTCACCACAAGGTCCCTAATTCTACCCGCCTCATTACATAACACCAGATCCAAGATAGCTCGCTCCCTCGTCGGCTCCAACACACACTGTTCAAGGAAACTTTCCCGGCAGCATTCCAAGAACTCTTCCTCAAGCCCACCATGTCCAGCATGGGTCGACCAATCAACATGTAGATTGAAATCCCCCATAATTATCGCCATTCCATTCCTGCACGCCGCATTTATTTGCGCGTTAACAGCCCGCCCCACCTCCAGATCATTATTTGGGGGCCTATAGACGACACCCACCAGCGTCTTCCTCCCTTTGCTGTTCCTAATCTCCACCCACAACGATTCAACTTTCTGCTCTTTGGCTCCTATATCATCCCTTACTACCACCCTGATGCTATCCTTAATCAGCAGAGCTACGCCCCCCCCGCTTTTTCCTCCCGCCTATCCTTCCTAAACACTTGATACCCCTGGACATTCAGCTCCCAGTCCCTGTCACCCTGCAGCCCCGTCTCTGTAATGGCCACCAGATCATATCCATTTGTGCTGATCTGCACCACCAGCTCATTCACTTTATTCCGAATGCTTCGTGCATTCAGATAAAGTGCCTTCACCCCAGCCTTCACCTGTACCCTATTTGCCAGAACGCCACCAACCATACTCACGCCCCCTACTCCTTTCATTATTGGGATATCCTTGGCCTCTTCCCTTACCTGTACCCTCTCCTTTACTTTAGACCCGTAACGTCACCTACCCTCGCACCCTGCCCCCCCCAATTAGTTTAAAGCCCTGTCTACAGTCCTATTTACACGATTCGCCAGGACTCTGGTCCCAGCCTGGTTCAGACCAACCCCATCCCACCTGAACAGGTCCCACCTACCCCAATACTGATGCCATTCCCCATAAGTTCAAATCCATTCCTCCCACACCAATCCCTGAGCCACCCATTCACTTCCTTAATGTTAGCAACCCTATGCCCGTCTGCACTCGGTTCAGGCAGTAGTCCAGAGTTAACCACCTTGTCGGTTCTACTTTTTAATTCCATTCCCAGTTTTTCATACTCCCTCCCCAGATCCTCAGCTTGCATTTTGCCTATGTTGTTGGCACCCACATGTACCACAACGACCGGATTCTCACCCTCCCACTCCTGGTTCCTCTGCAGCCTAGATGCGACATCCTGGACCCGAGCACCAGGCAGACAACACACCCTTCTGTGCACTTTGTCATTGTGACAAAGGACAGTGTCAATACCCTTAACCACACTATCCCCAATTACGACTATGTTCCTTTTCACCTTCTCTTTGCCTAAGTCCTGTGTACTGTATTATTCTTGAATCTGAGCACCAAAAGCCAAAATAACAAATGTGTCAATCTAAGATTTTCTTAATAATCTCTTAGCATTTGGATTATATTCTAGGTTACAACACAGTTATTGCTTTAAATTTTGCTACATTACATCAAACCCAGGAGAAAAGGACTGGTAATCTTGCACTTGTTTCTTTTATCAGACTAATCAAATCACTGGGCTTAAGTTATTCCCTTTCCATTCATTTACTAGTGTAGATTAATTTGTTGGTATTGGAGGGAAAATTTAGACCTGTTAACAAAATAACTTTCTCAACTAAAGGTAAGAATAACAAACTTTAATAGGTTTGGAAGCCTAAATTATCTCATTTGATTGAAGGGGAAATATGTTAAATATTAATGTTGCAGCTATATAGGACCCTGGTCAGACCTCACTTGGAGTACTGTGCTCAGTTCTGGTTGTCTCATTACAGGAAGGATGTGGAAGCCATATAAAGGGTGCAGAGGAGATTTGCAAGGATGTTGATTGGGGAACATGCCTTATGAGGATAGGTTGAGGGAGCTCGGTCTTTTCTCCTTGAAGAGATGAAGGATGAGGGGTGACCTGATAGAGGTGTATAAGATGGTGCGAGGTATTGATCAAGTGGATAGTCAGAGGCTTTTTCCCAGGGCTGAAATGGTTGTCACAAGAGGACACAGGTTTAAGGTGCTGGGGAGTAGGTACAGAGGAGACAGCAAGCGACGGTGCAGAGGGACCTTGGGGTCCTTGTGCATGAGTCGCAAAAACCCAGCTTGCAGGTTGCAGCAGGTGGTCAGGAAGGCGAATGGGATGCTGGCCTTCATAGCGAGGGGGATTGAATATAAAAGTAGGGAGGTTTTGCTGCGGCTTTATAGGGCATTGGTGAGGCCGCAGCTGGAGTACTGTGTGCAGTTTTGGGCGCCGTACTTACACAAGGATATTTTGGCCTTGGAGGGAGTGCAGAGGAGGTTTACTAGGCTGATACCGGAGTTGAGGGGGTTGAGCTATGAGGAGAGGCTGAATAAACTAGGCTTGTACTCGTTAGAGTTTAGAAGAATGAGGGGAGATCTCATTGAGACGTATAAGATGATGAATGGGATGGATAGGATAGAGGTGGAGAGACTCTTCCCGCTCAGAAAGGATAGTAGGACTAGGGGGCACAGCCTCAAGATAAAGGGGGGGGGGGGGAGCGGTTTAGAACGGAGTTGAGGAGGAACTTGTTCACTCAAAGGGTGGTGAATCTCTGGAATTCTCTGCCCGTTGAAGTGGTGGAAGCTACCTCGCTAAATATTTTTAAGAAGCGGGTTGATGGGTTTTTGATAAGAGAGGGGATTAAGGGTTATGGGGAGAGGGCGGGAATGTGGAACTGAGCCACGACAGATCAGCCATGATCTTATTGAATGGCGGGGCAGGCTCGAAGGGCTAGATGGCCTACTCCTGCTCCTATTTCTTATGTTCTTATGTTACGTCAAGGGTAAATTTTTCACTCAGAGAGTGGTGGGTGCGTGGAATGGGCTGCCAGCAACAGTGGTGGAGGTGGATTCAATAGGGTCTTTTAAGAGACTTTTAGATAAGTACTTGGAACTTAGTAAGATAGAGGGTTATAGGTAAGCCTTGTAATCTCTAAGGTGGGGACATGTTCAGCACAACTTTGTGGGCCGAAGGGCCTGTATTGTGCTGTAGATTTTCTATGTTTCTATATTTATATTTAAATTATTGTATTAACATTTAGTTAATGACAATTCGAATATCACAGCATTTTGGATGAACATCTTGGGTGACTACTGGTGTGTCGCTTTAACGGTGTTTAGTGGACTTAATTTTCTAAATTACTCTGGCTCAGGAATTCATAGAAACATAGAAAGATACAATCACAGAAAGAAGTCTCATAACACCAGGTTAAAGTCCAACAGGTTTATTTGAAATCATGAGCTTTCGGAGCTCTGTTCCTTCATCAGGGCTTTAACCTGGTGTTGAGAGACTTCTTACTGTGCCCACTCCAATCCAATGTCAGCATCTCCACATCATACATCACAGAAGGAGGTGATCTAGCCCATCGGATGTGTGTTAGCTCTTTGAAAGATTTGTTCAAGTAATCCCACTGCTCTTCTGCCAGAGCCTGTGGTTTTTCTTTCACCTTTTAAGCATTTATTGAATTGCCTTTTGAGAATTAGTGCTGAAGCTGTTTTCACTACATTTGTGGGCTGTGCATTTTCAATCACAACTCACTGTAATGTTCTGCCCAGAATATACCTTAAATATTCCATTTTAGGACCTGTTAGGAAGGATCATCCTGACTCAAAATGTTGGCTCTATTCTCCTTCCATAGATGCTGTCAGAATTGCTGAGTTTCTCCAGCATTTTCGGTTTTTGTTTGTGCTAATATTCCTGTTGAGGCCTGAGATGTTCCATATTTAGACTTCTTGCCCCATGATAAAAATCATAGATGCCTTTCATGGTTGCCTATTCTGCTGTTTACTAGATTTCCAAGTTTCATGTCTCCTGCAAACTTTGAAATTATGATCTGTATGCCTAAGTCCAGGATAATAGTATATCAAAAAGAGCAGTGAACCTACTGACCCCTGCAGTACATTTCTGTGCATATTCCTTCAGTCTGATGTTCATCATTAGTCTCTACTTTCTGTCCCTTAGCCAATTTTGTATCCCTATTGCAACTGTCCCTTCAATCCCCTGGGATTTAATATTCCTTAGTAGCGTGGTGCTGCGTCAAGTCCTACATATACGTCATCAGCAAGCTTTATTATGTCACCAAAGAACTCAATTACGTTAGTCATGTGGTTCAATCAATGGATCTTTCATTGTTTGAAAAAAGTCGTTAAGACTTGTAGGCAACATCTTTACAGCAGTGTGATGGCTGACACTTATTCCAGTCAACATGAACTAATCCATGCTGGAGTACAGAAAACAAAGTGTTTCAGATGAACTAGTTTTATATTACAGAAAGGTTCTCCTGGGTTCACGATGAACAAAGCCTTTGGTCAGAACCTTACAATCAGCTGGGATATGAAACACGTTTCTACTAGCCCTTAGATCAAATTAGGATATTGGACACATTTGTGTCAGTGTCCCATGTCTAACTTCCTTTTACTGGCGATAAAATCATAAATCCTCTTCATGTTTCTCATTCTGTGTCCAGGAATCATATGGGTTATTTGGGCACTGGGAACAACACCCAGCCTCCTGGGATAAGAACATAAGAACATAACCTAACCAAACAAGTGCTGGTGGAAAAGTACCTTCCCATCCAATCATCCCATCTAGACTTCAAGCCAGTTCCCAAGAAGTAAAGTGATATCTTACAAACTCACTCCATTATCTAGTCCTTTAATGCTTCTATCCTCAGTAAAGTATTCCTAACTTGTTGTTTTATTTAGAAGTTAGCCATTCCTGTCCTTGCTTTCATTGACATTCCTACACGAACATGCACTCTAAAGGACAATGTCCTATAATCAGATGTGTGTCAAAAAGTTGCTGATGGTTTCCAGAGTAAGAATTGCGTGTCAGATTTAGTGGCCACTATAGTTTATTATTAAATCACCTCATTAAAGCTTTTACAGTTTCTGGCCCTACTTCATGCTCCCATAAAAGGTGACCCTAATACTTATAGTGAACTTCCGTTTTCAATGCCAGTAAGTGCTGGATGAATGTGCCAAGCAGTATTCAATGCTCATAAAGAAATATCGAACTGAAAAGCTTTTTCTTTCACAGTATAGACCAACACAATACAGATTGCCGGGGTTCAGTGAAATTATACTCGACTTGGTGGATAGGAAGGAGTCAGGAGGGTGATGTTCAAAATTGGGCGAAATGAAAACAATTTGCGTTTGGTTTGGGGGAGGAGGGGGAATCTTCGCCAATTTTTTTATCCGGAGGTTCAGATGTAGGAGTCGAATCAGGATTTATGCCCCGAGTATTGGCAGTAAAACGCCGAATGGACCAAACTGACAGTGAAACACACTGAGTTAAGAGGGACTCAACATGAGACAGGCGGCTTGCTTCACTGCTTTGACAAAATAACTCCTGGAGCATGTGGACATTTCAGGCGCTGTACCACACAAGCAAGTAAATCCCCAGCGAGTTAAAATGATCTCGCTCCAAATAACTTCCCGCTGGGGCTGGAAGCCATGGGAAAGTGACGATGCCGCGTTATTTATTTTGTCTGGTTAATTTGTTGTGTTTTTGTCTGGATGTTTTTGAGGCTCGGTGAACTTGTGTGGTCTTTGAACCGGACTGAGAAGTTACAAATAACCCGCTGAATTAGCTTAATGTTGCCGCAGTCTGTACAAGGGTTAACTTTGCAATATAACAAGTTACTGGTCTAATAGTCTTAAGGTTGAGACTTTTTGCATGTTCATCTTTCGAGACAGAACCAATAAGCAAAGTCCCTTCCTGTACTGATACATCCACAGTAAAAATGTGGCCGATTTTTCGTTCAGCGGATGAATAGGAATTCGCCCATTAATTTAACAGTTGGGACTGTAACAACTCTCCAGCTGTTACTCACAAAGCAGAACTAACGTGTGGCTATTCCCACCTTCTTTAACATGACCTCCCTACAACCAATTATCCGGCACTCTGCCTCACTCCAGCAGCCCGGACACACTGTCAGGTTGATGTGGAGCTGCTGTCCCGCAGTGAGTGGCCCACATTGCTGAGGAATGACCAACAATGACTGCAACCTCCCCTCTACATCTCGGCCTCTCAGCGGAAATCAAGCGTCAGATTAAGCCCGAGGTGGGTGCAATGCCTTACCCTGTCAGCTAGGATCTTATCTGCCTCTCGTGGGGACCATGAATTGGATTCAGTTGGTTTTTAGAGCGAGGAATGGGTTTGGGATTACCCCGGTCACTCTGAGCATTGGCAAGAATGGAGTTTAAAAAATTAAAAATCTTGGTCTTTTGGTTAAAATCAAGCCCTTCTTATCAAGCGCAAGATGGACATTGCCTTTTCTTGTCAGCTTAGATCTTGTTTATCTCTCTTGTGGGGACCCTGAATTAGATTTTGAATTTGAATTTTGGAACAAGCAAGGAATGGATTTGCTGAATCCATTGGCTTTGTAACTGCACAATAACTTCGTTGTTAATGTAATCCTTACTTGTGACTAATAAATAAAAATAAACGTAAGAATGGAGTTTTTTAAACGTCCCCAATAACAGCTCCGAAAGGTACCGACAGATTTCCTGCAGTATTTTAACCCCTTTACACGGGATTGTATTAAAATTAAAAGGTTATTTTGTTTTCTGGGAGAATCGCAGTGGAATCTCGCACGCAGCAGATATACAGCCTTGATGTTATCTACAGTTTCCACGGTGCACGGTTCTTTATAATCTTGGCGAAAGATTAAAACTTCCTGGGCACAAAATCTCCTGAGACACACCAACTTTGTGACAACAGAAACCTGGCTCCCTCTCCCTCCCTCCCCATAGCACAGATTTCATCAGGTTTCTGCTCTGGTGATGGTGGAAATCTGATCAGGAAATCTGCCAACCTGGTGAGGAGACAGAAAGGAGGGAACTCCCCATAAAACTGTCCCTCTGTACATTAAATTTACAGCAAGAACAGGCCATTCGGCCCAGCAAGTCCTTACTGGTCTTTATGTTGCCACACTGACCCTACATGTTCTCCCTCTGTTGTGTTTAGTTCCCCAAATGCATCGATCTTTCATTCAATATTGACAAGTTCTTCTTTTAGAAATATTTTGGATGTGAACAGTGTCCCTCCCGCTCTCTCTTACCTGCCGAGGAGTTGCTGTTGTCTCTGCCCTCGCTGTCGCCTTGCTCCTCGCTGCTGACCGCCGGCTGGTCGTTGTTGCAGTGGCCCTGGTCCAGCCTGGCCTCGGTGCTGGAGCAACAGTAGCGCAGAGAGCAGGAACCGCAGCAGATGGTGGCTGAATCCGCGTCGAAGCGCTCGGGACACTGGAAGCCTTGGTGCCAACTCCCCTGAGAGTCCCGCCAGCCGTGGCAATACTCCCCGGTGGCACTGAGCGGAGCCGGGGCGGACAGGAGAGCAGCCAGGGGCAGCAGCAGCCAGGCCGGCAGCAGTCTGAACCTTCTCATCACCATCAACCCCATCCCAAAGTGGCAGCTCAAACAATAGACAGAAACACCCGCGGTCACCCTTCACAAACACCCCCCTCTCCGCCTCTAGAACATCTTCATCCAAAGTGCTGAGGTCAGAGGGGAAAGGCAGAGAGGCACCAGAAAATATCCTTAAACAGCAAACCAAACTGCAGCCAGACACAACTCAGTCCCCATCTTCAGCCAGTGGCTCCAGGGCGGACAGAGTCAGGCTTCTCATCGAAATTTAACTGAGTTTTTGGTTTGTCCGGGGCAGGGAAGGTGACACTTTGCCCTTTGCCAACATTTCCACGTTGCTTCCTGGCCCGAAGCAGCAGCCAGGAGAACCCAGGACACAGAGAGAGAGAGAGGAGCTCCTTCAGCAAGAAATGAAGCGTCGCTTTAACCCAACTCTGCTGCAGCCACTGAGGATCAGCTCCGTGTGCATCACCTTTAACTCCTGCTGCAATGCTCACAATTATAATCCGCCAGAAACTGTCGCTACTGCATTTTCACATAGACTCTCCGAGCTACATCTGTGCACAAAGGAGGACTGACAACTTTTCTTGTTACAAAAAAACAAACAAAACGCCCGTTCTGCCCACAGGGCTGCCTGTTAACACCCTGGGGGGAGATTTATCTCCTTTACTATCCGTGTGCTTGGCCAGGGTGGGCGATGCTATAGCGTCGCCCCCTGAGCTGAGAGTGATCCCCAGAGCTCAGTACCCCGGCCTCACACGTCCCCCCTCCTCTCTGGCTCTCAGCTCCCTCCACTTGCTGCTCTCCAATGTCTCTCCAGGCTCCTCCACTGGATCATATAGGGGACTCGAACACAGGTCTGAGTCTGCGTGGAAAAAAACAGCCCAGCACCGTCCCATGGGAATTGGAGTTCTTTTTCTCAATGGTCAAACCTCAATTGTGTCTGAACTTAATCACCTGCCTTTTATTCGCTGAGGACGTTTATTAAAAAGCTGGTCCTCACGCTAAGGATTCGCTGGAAATATGTACAATGTTCTTTTTCAAATATGTTTGACCACTGTACACAGGTAGAGACAGACTGAATGACGCCTTGCTGCTTTTACACAGCAGCCTGCTGGCGGTGCAAGTTCAGTACAAGCTGCACACAGGGAGCAACTTTGCAAACGCTCCTCTTGGTTTCCTAACTCACTCCCGTGCCTGAGCCAACGTATCGCATCTCCCTGGAATAAAGGAACTCCCGTAGGGTCAAGACAGGTGTCAACTCTAACGCCTAGTTAAGCTAAACATTTTTGTTTATGGTTTAAGTGATTAAAACCACAGATTAAAGAAAAGGAACAAACACTGGGAATCACGAAAGGAAACTGGAATTGTACAGCAGGTTATTCAAACCCAATCTCTGGTCGAGTTGCACTTGCTGTTTGTTACTATGGTAATAGCAACCCGCAAGTCAAAATGGAGACTTCATTGTCAGACAGGAAATGGGAACTCGAGGATTTTCTAATTTATTTCGACACATTAACGTGCTTCGATAATTTATTACTAGAATGCTCCAGTCGGATAAAGTTATAACATCTATAGCGTTGTGACAATGTAGAATAGGGTGGAATGTGTTAGTTGGTATTTCACAGAGGAGGCAGTTTCATCATTGTGTTTGGAAGCTGTTACTATGCCCAAAAGTACAACTGCAGCATCTAAAACCAATGGGAAGGAGCAGGCAGGCTGCCGTTTCTCTCATTGTCAGTATGTGCACAAATGTGATGTTAAAAAAAACTTTTAAGAGGAGCTCATAGTATCTGGAAATTACAGTGACAGGTGTTGGTATTTACAATCTGTCCCCAGAGGAGTTGTGCAGAACAAATGATCTGCTTAAATGCAAGTTTAATGTTTCCCTTTTGAAGGGACTTTTCTGAGAATGCCCAGGAATATGGAAACGTTCTCTGCTGTGAATACATGAACTAACTTTCATCACTGTTCCTGTCACTCTACTGGGGAAATTGCCAAGATTTGGAACCAAAGAATGACAGGAAGAAATGGCAATTATTGTTATTTAACATAGACAATTTAAAAACAAGATTCCTATATTTAGGAGTTCACAGCATTACACCACTGTGATATGCAGTACAAACTTAGCTTGTTTCTGTGTGGTCAACTCACAGTAACTTCATTGCAGTGTTAGTGTAAGCTAGGTTGCTTCAGAAGGTTAGGGTGCACGGAGTTGGGGGTAAGGTGTTAGCGTGGATAGACGATTTGTTGTCTAATAGGACGCAGAGAGTTAGTATCAATGGGTGCTGTTCTGATTGGCGGTTGGTGACTAGTGGAGTGCCGCAGGGATCGGTGCTGGGCCTCAGCTGTTTACCATTTATATAGATGATCTGGAGGAGGGGGCTGAGTGTAGGGTGACGAACTTTGCTGATGACACAAAGATGAGTGGAAAAGCAAATTGCGCAGAGGGTGTGGAAAGTCTGCAGAGGGATCTGGATAGGCTGAGCGAGTGGGCGAGGACCTGGCAGATGGAGTATAATGTTAGCAAGTGTGAGGTTATACACTTTGGCAGAAATAATAGTAGGAGGGATTACTATTTAAAGGGCGAAAGGCTGCAGCATGCTGCGGTGCAGAGGGACCTGGGGGTCCTTGTGCATGAGTCGCAAAAACCCAGTCTGCAGGTGCAGCAGGTGATCAAGAAGGCGAATGGGATGCTGGCCATTATAGCGAGGGGGTTAGAATATAAAAGCAGGGAGGTCTTGCTGCAACTGTATGGGGTACTGGTGAGGCCGCAGTTGGAGTACTGTGTGCAGTTTTGGTCGCCGCACTTGCGCAAGGATATTTTGGCCTTGGAGGGAGTGCAGAGGAGGTTCACTAGGCTGATACCGGAGATGAGGGGGTTGGACTATGAAGAGACTGGGTCTGTACTCGTTGGAGTTTAGAAGGATGAGGGGGGATCTTATAGAGACGTATAAGGTAATGAAAGGGATGGATAGGGTAGAGGTAGAGAGATTCTTCCCGCTTAGAAAGGATAGCAGGACTAGAGGGCACAGCCTCAAGATAAGGGGGGGCGCAGTTTAGATTGGAATTGAGGAGGAACTTCTTCACTCGAAGGGTGGTGAATCTCTGGAATTCTCTGCCCGTTGAAGTGGTGGAGGCTACCTTGCTAAATATATTTAAGTCACGGGTAGATAGGCTTTTGACAGACAAGGGAATTAAGGGTTATGGGGAGAGAGTGGGAAAGTGGAACTGATCCACTTCAGATCAGCCATGATCTTATTGAATGGCGGGGCAGGCTCAAAGGGCTAGATGGCCTACTCCTGCTCCTATTTCTTATGTTCTTATGTTCTTACTTGTGGCCAATAAATAAAATAAATAACACCATTCAATGAGCGAAATCTTCTTGGAAGAACAAGTTCAGGCCATTGTTAATGCATAAATCAGCAGCAATTTCAGTGGAAGAGAAATGCCATGAGTTGTGAATCTCCAGAACTTTATGCCATCCTAACTCTGTTATTTTTAAGAACCTATAGGATTTGCACATTAATTGACCAATAAATTCACTGCAGAAAATAAGGGTATAGAATTGACAATACAGGTAATGCAATTCCCGTCAACTCTCTGGGCCAGTAAGGGGACAATTTAAATCATTTTTTAAAATGAATAACTTACTTTTAAAAAGTCAACTTTTATTTTTTTCTTTCCTGTCAGCTGTAGCTAAGTGGCTAGCACTCTTGTCTGTGAGTCAGAACGTTGTGGGTTCAAGTTCCACTCCAGAGACTTGAGGTAGAGATGCCTATATTGGACTGGGATGGGCACAGTAAGTAGTCTCACAATGCCAGGTTAAAGTCCAACAGGTTTATCTGGAATCATGAGCTTTCAGAGTGTTGCTCCTTCATCAGATGAATGGAAAACGTTCTCTGCTATGAATACATGAGCCGGCTCTCTTCACCGCTCCTGTCACTCTACTGAGGGAATTGCCAAGATTTGGAAACAAAGAATTACAGAAAGAAGTCACAATTACTTTTATTTAATGCAGGCAATTTAAAAATAAGATTTTTAAATTTTTTACTCACCTGATGAAGTAGCAACTCATGATTCCAAATAAACCTGGTTGGACTTTAACCTGCTGTTGTGAGACTGCTTACTGTGTCCAGAGACTTGAGAACTAAAATCTACGATCAAACTCTATTGCAGTACTGAAGGAGTGCTGCACTGTCAGAGATGCTATCTTTCATTTGCAACATTAAACTGAGGCCATGTTTATTCTCTATAGTCGATGTGAAAAATTCCATGCCACTATTTTGAAGAGGAGTTGGAGAATTATCTCCAAAGGGGCTGGAGGTTGTAGTGGTGTTCCCCAGGAATCTGTGTTGGGACCCTTGCTTTTCTTGATATATATTGATGAATGAGTTCACAGAATTGTTACAACACAGAAGGAAACCATTTGGCTCATCACGTCTGCACTGGCTTTCCAAATGAGCAGTATGGCTTAGTGCCATTCTCCTGCCTTTCCCCATACTCCTGCACATTGCTCCTCTTTCAAATATCATCTTGAATGCCTTGATTGAACCTGCCTCCACCACACTTCTAGGCAGTGCATTCCAAACTCAAACTACTGGTGTGAAAAAGTTTTTTCTCACATCATATGTGCAAATCAATTTAAATCTGTGCTCTCTTGTTCTCAATCTTTTATGAAGAGGAAGAGTTTCTCCCTATCTGTCCAGCCCCCTCATGATTCTGAACATCTCTATCAAATCTCCTCTCAGCTTTCTTCTCTCTAAGGAGAACAATTCCAACATCTCCAATCTATCTTCATAACTGAAGTTTCCCATTCCTAAAACTATTCTTGCAAACCTCTCCTGCACACTCTCAAAAATGTTCACATCCTTCATGTAATGTGGTACCCAGAACACAAAATTCCAGCTGAGGTCTAACTAGTCTCTTGTATAAGTTCAGCTTAACTTCCTTGTTTTTGTACTTTATGCCTATATTAACAAAGCCCATGTTACTATATGCTTTATTAACTGCTCTCTCCACCTGTCTAGCCACCTGAAATGATCTATGCACATTTACACCCAGGTCCCTCTGCTCCTGCATCTCTTTTAGAATTTTACCCCTTATTTTGTATTGTCTGTCCATGTTCTTCCTGCCAAAATGCATTACCTCACATTTCACCACATAACATTTCATTTGCCACCTATCTGTCAATTCCACCAAATTGTCTGTGTTGTTCTGAAGTTCTACACTGTCCTCTTAATAGTTTACAGTACTTCCAAGTTTTGTATCATCTGCAAATTTTGAAACTGTCTTCTGTACATCAAGATCTAGATCAATAATACATATCAGGAAAAGCAAGGGTCCTAATACTGGCCCCTGGGGAACATTACTACAAACTTTCCTCCAGTCCAAAAAATATCCATTGGCCATTATGCTCTGTTTTCTTTTATTCAGCCAATTTTGTATCTATGTTCATTTAACTTTTCTCACAAGTCTGTTGTGTGGTACTGTATCAAATGCCTTCTGAAAGTCCATGTACACCACGTCAATGGCATTCTTCAGGAATAGAAGCTGTGCAATCACACTGTTGGAGTTGTACTACAGACCTCCCAACAGCCAGTATGAAATGGAGGAACTAATATGTCAGCAAATTATTGGAAGATGTAAAAACAGCAGGGTTGTTGTAATGGGCGATTTTAATTTCCCCAACACAGACTGGGGTTCCTTTAGTGCCAGGGGCCTGATTAGGGCAGAATTTATGCAGTGTGTCCAAGAGGCAATATGTACATAGTCCAACTCGGGAAGGGGCTATCTTAGATCTGGTTCTGGGAAACGAGCCTGGACAGGTGACTGATGTCGCAGTGGGAACAGTGATCACAATTCTCTAAATTTCGAGATACTTGCAGAAAAGGATAGAAGTAGTCCCAGAATGAAAGTACTAAACCGGGGGAAGGCTAACTATGACAGTATTAGGCAGGAGCTAGGGAATATGGACGGCTGTTTGAGGGTAAAAAATCCACATCCGATATGTGGGAGTCTTTTAAAAGTCAGCTGTTAACAATTCAGGACAAGTGTGTCCGTGTGAAAATGAAGGATAAAGATGGCAAGATTTGGGAATCCTGGATGACAAGAGAGATTGTAAGCTTAGTGAAAAAGAAGAAAGCATATACAAATTTCAGGAAATTGAAAATGGATAAGGCTCTTGAGAAATATACAATAGCAGGAAAGAGCTTAAACAAGGACTTAGGAGGGCAAAAAGGGACCATGA
Organism: Carcharhinus amblyrhynchos; assembly: GCF_965287045.1. NCBI lineage: Eukaryota > Metazoa > Chordata > Chondrichthyes > Carcharhiniformes > Carcharhinidae > Carcharhinus > Carcharhinus amblyrhynchos. The sequence continues at coordinate 74,254,493 of NC_137333.1, read as the reverse complement.
AATGTCCTTGGCAGGCAGGATTAAAGAGAATCCCAAGGCATTTTATGCATATATAAGGAAGAAGAGGGTCGCTAAGCAAAGGACAGTGGAAGGAATTTGTGTGTGGAACCAGATGAATTGGGTGAGGTCCTTAATGCGTACTTTGCATCAGTATTCACAAAGGAGAAGGATGTGGTGAATGGTGATGTTGACATTCTAGGACATGTTGAGCTAAAAAGGGAGGAGGCATTGGAGGTTTTGCAGAACATTAAGGTGGACAAGTCCCCACAGTGAGACAGGGTCTATCCCAGAATATTGAGAGAGACGAGGAAAGAAATTGCTGAGGCCTCGGCCAAAACCTTTGCATCCTCTTTAGCCATGGGTGAGGTACCAGAGGATTGAAGAGTAGCTAACATTGTTCCTCTGTTTAAGAAGAACAGAAGAGACAATCTGGGAAATTACAGGCCCATGAGCCTTACATCATGGTGGGGGAATTATTGGAGAAAATACTTAGAGACAGGATGTACTCACAGCTGCAAGAGAATAGGCTTATTAGCGATGGGCATTGTGGTTTTGTGAAGAGGAGGTCATGTCTTACAAACTTGATTGAGTTCTTTGAGGAAGTGGTAAGAAAAATTGACCGGGGCAGGGCAGTGGATATTGTATACATGGATTTTAGTAAAAGCCTTTGATAAGGTTCCTCATGGCAGGCTGATACAGAAAGTGAGGTCATATGGGATCTGACCTGAGCTGATATGATGGATACAAAATTGGATTGGGCATAGTGAGCAGAGACTAACAGCGAAAGGGTACTTTTCTAACTGAAGGTCTGTGACAAGCAGCGTTCCACAAGGATCAGTGCTGGTGCCTCTGTTGCTTTAAATATATATAAATGATTTGGAGGAAAATGTAGTTAGTCTGATTAGTAAATTTGCAGATGATACAAAAACTGAGGGAGTAGCAGATAGTGAGAAGGATTTTCAGAGAATAAAGCAGGATATAATTTGGCTGGTGACCTGCGCCAAACAATAGCAGATGGAATTTAACACAGACAGATGTGAGATGATGAGATTTGGGAGGTCAACTGCAGAAGGAAAGTATATAGTAAACGGTAGAGCCCTTAGAAATATTAGCATACAGAGGGATCTAGGTGTGCAGTTCCTTGAAGGTGGCAACTCAGGTGGACAAGGTGGTCAAGAAGTTGTGTGGCATGCTGTATGCATCCTATGCATGCTGACCTTCATAGGTTGGGGCGTTGAGTATAGGAATTGGAAAATCATGTTGCAGCTGTATAAGACTTTGGTTAGGCTGCATTTGAAGTATTGTATACATAAGAACATAAGAACATAAGAAATAGGAGCAGGAGTAGGCCATCTAGCCCTTCGAGCCTGCCCCGCCATTCAATAAGATCATGGCTGATCTGTCGCTGCTCAGTTCCACTTTCCCGCCCTCTCCCCATAACCCTTAATCCCCTCTCTTATCAAAAACCCATCAACCCGGGTCTTAAAAATATTTAGCGAGGCAGCCTCCACCACTTCAACAGGCAGAGAATTCCAGAGATTCACCACCCTTTGAGTGAAGAAGTTCCTCCTCAACTCCGTTCTAAACCGCCCCCCTTTTATCTTGAGGCTGTGCCCCCTAGTCCTACTGTCTTTTTTGAGTGGGAAGAGTCTCTCCACCTCTATCCTATCCATCCCATTCATCATCTTATACGTCTCAATGAGATCTCCCCTCATTCTTCTAAACTCTAACGAGTACAAGCCCAGTTTATTCAGCCTCTCCTCATAGCTCAACCCCCTCAACTCCGGTATCAGCCTAGTAAACCTCCTCTGCACTCCCTCCAAGGCCAAAATATCTTTGCGCAGGTGCGGCGCCCAAAACTGCACACAGTACTCCAGCTGCGGCCTCACCAATGCCCTATACAGCTGCAGCAAGACCTCCCTACTTTTATATTCAATCCCCCTCGCTATGAAGGCCAGCATCCCATTTGCCTTCCTGACCACCTGCTGCACCTGCAAGCTGGGTTTTTGCGACTCATGCACAAGGACCCCGAGGTCCCTCTGCACCGTCGCCTGCTGCAGTTTTTCGCCCCGTAAGTAATAGTCCTTCCTACCATTCTTCCTACCAAAGTGGACCACCTCACACTTGCCAACATTAAATTCCATTTGCCATTTCCTGGCCCATTCGCCCAGCCTATCTAGATCCTTCTGCAGACTCTCCACACCCTCTGCACAATTTGCCGTTCCCCCAATCTTGGTGTCATCAGCAAATTTCGACACCCTACACTCGGTTCCCTCCTCCAGATCATCTATATAAATGGTAAAACAATTCTGTTTGGCACACTACCAGAAGGATGTTAATGCCTTGGAAAGGTGCAGAAGCTATTTGCCAGGATGTTGCCTAGTTTGGAAGATATGGACAATGAAGAAAGGTTGAACAAACTTTCCAATGCAAACAATCAATCAGTGTCGGAGGATGAGGAGGGATCTGATAGAGGTGTACAAGATGATGACAGCTTGGATAGAGTGGATAATCAGAGTCTTTTTCCCAGAGTGCAAGGATCAATTACCCAAGGGCATAGGTTGAAAATGAGAAGGGGAAAGTTTAAAATAGGTCTAAGGGGCAAGTTTTTCACACAGAGAATGGTGAATGCCTGGAACGTGCTGCCATAGCAGATTCTATAACAACGTTCAAGAGGCACCTGGATAAATACATGAATAGGCAAGTAATAGAGGAATGTGGACCATGTAGAGGCAAGAACATATTAGATTAGAGAGGCATCTGTAGCAGCACAGACTTGGTGGGCTAGAGGGCCTGTTCCTGTGCTGTACTGTTTTTTGGGGAGTGGGGAGGGGGGGAGGGGCTTGATAACGTAGCTATATTATTGCTAACAATTAATCCAGAATGTTCTGGAGAACCGGGTTTGAATCTCACCATGGCAAATGGTGGAATTCGAATTCAATAAAAAAAATCTGACATTAAGAATCTACTGATACCATGAAACCGTTGTCGATTGTTGGAAAAATCGGTTCATTAATGTCCTTTAGGAAGGAAATTTGCCATTCTTACCTTGTCTGGCCTACATGTGACTCCGGAACCACAGCAATGTGGTTGACTTTCAACTGCTTTCTGAACAAGGGCAACTAAGGAGGAAAATAAAAGCTGGCCAGCCAGTGATGCCCATGTCCCATGAATAAATAAAATCAACCCTGTTGCCTCCTCAAAAAGCTCCAGAAAGTTAGTTAAATGTTAGGTCGTGGTGTACAGGGCACAATTTCAAAGTTTGCAAATGATACCAAACTTGAAAGCATGGGAAAATGTGAGGGGGACCATGTTGAAGTTCAAAAACACATTAATAAGTTTGTGGAATGGGCAGATAGACAGCAGATGAACTTCAGTGTGGAGTGTTGTGAAGTAATTCATTTTGGTTGGAAGGACATGGATAGACAAAATAAGCTAAAGATTACAATTCCAAAGGGAATGCAGGAGTAGAAGGACCTGGGTGTATATGTACACAAGGCATTGAAGGTCACAGGATAGGTTGAGAGAGCAGTTATTAAAGCAAAGAGTATTCTGACCTTTACTAATAGTGGCATAGATACAAGAACAAGGAGGTTACATTGAACTTGTATAAGACACTAGTATGGTCTCAATTGGAATGCTGTACGCAGTTCTGGGCATCACACTTTAAAAGGATGTGACGGTATTGGAGAGAGTGTAAAAAAGATTCATGAGAATAGTCCCAAGGATGAGGAACTTCAATTATTAAAGTTTATTTATTAGTGTCACAAGTAGGCTTACGTTAACACTGCAATGAAGTTATTGTGAAAATCCCCCAGTCGCCACACACCGGCAACTGTTTGGGTACATTGAGGGAGAATTTATCATGGCCAGTGCACCTGGCTAGCACGTTTTTCAGACTATGGGAGGAAACTGGAGCATCCAGAGGAAACCCACACAGACGTGGGGAGAATATGCAAACTCTATACACATAATGACCCAAGCCAGGAATCAAACTACGGTCCCTGACATTGTGAGGCAGCAGTACTAACCACTGTGCCACCATGCTGCCCAATATTTACGAGGATAGATTGGAGAAGTTAGGACTATTTTCCTTAGAGAACAGAAGGCTGAGAGGAAATCAGATAGAGGTATTCAAATCATGAGGGGTGTAGACAGAATAGGGAAAGAGAAACTGTTCCCACTTGTGAAATGATCAAGAACGAGAGAGCACACATTTAAAGTAATTGATAAAATAAACAAAGAAAAGATATGAGGAAAAATATTTTCACACAGTGAATGGTTAATGTGTGGAATGCACTGCCTAACATGGCATGTGGAGACATTCAATTAAAGCAAGATAATTAAATTATTATCTAAATAGGAAGAATGTGCAGAGTTATAGGGAGAGGGCAGGTGAACATCATATTAGTGAATTGTTCATTTAATGGGCTGAATGGTCTCTTCCTATACTATAACAATTCGGTGTTTCTATGTCCTGGCCAGTATTTATACCACAATCAATATCATAAAACAGATTATTTGGCCATTATCACATTGCTGTTTGAAAGAACGTGCCATGTGCAAATTGGTTGCTATGTTTCCTGCATTACAGTAGTGACTACACTTAATAAGCACTGGCTGTAAAGATATCACACAAATTCTTTTTCTAATTGATCACAACTTCTCTGTTGTTCCACTGTTTCTTCTTCAATTCTTATATCTCATTGCCCAGGGAGCTAGACTTGATCCCATTATTCACTAAAGTTTTCTGCTTATACCATGCAGCGAGATATGGCACAAATTATATTCAAATTGAAAGTTACAAGAAAAACATTAATGTCCACACCATGCAATACCCTGCTACAGTAGGATTTAGCCTTATCACTTATCTGTTTTCAATTTGTTTATGCACACATGCTTATGTCCCTTGGTCATTTCATTTAAGTTATTAATATTCATGGGTATTTTTGAAGAATAACATTAATTCTTCAGGAATTTAATAAGTGTCCCAGACTACAGCAAGAAGGATAGCGGCATCTGAGAGGGCAGAGTTCAGCTCCCTGCTACTGAATTCCATGCTTTTGCACATCATGCTTGAATGAATGAAGTATATAATTTTTTATGTTAAAGTAGGGAATAAATCATTTATGATAGGCTTAAAAGAGCAAAATAGGATTAAAATAACCATTAATAATACTTGGACAAGTTTGCTTGAAATTGCCTTTTATTTTAAAAAGTGTTAACCCACTTATTTTGGCTTACTGAATTCTTTAGTACTATTTTTATATTTAAAATATCTCTAGTTTTTCAGGAGAAATTATTTTGGCTCGAAAATCAAATATTCAAATCCAAAATGCTGGAAAAATGACAAAGAACCGAATGATCAAAACATTCCTCTAAGTACTTGCCCAGAATCAGGATTTGGAGGAACTCAGTGTTTGCTAACACAGAGCAGGACAAATTCTGTTTGCTCCCAACATGTCCTGCTCCATCTGAACCTGACGGCTTATATCAAGGATAGGCCCTGCTTCTCCTTTCTACATTGCTCCCATAGAGGTCCAAATTGCCACTTCTGCATTACTGTATCTATAGTTCTGGAAACATGTGAAAAAGCAACATGGGACTTTCTGATGTAACAGGCACCTAACTTTGAGTAGAGGGTGGGTGGAGGAACCCAGATTCCACGGGGAGAATGTATGGCAAAGGAAGGAGCAAAGATGGAAAGGGGTGGGGAAGACAGTGTAGAAGACAAGGAGAAACATACATGGTAAGAGATTGTGGGTCAGCAGGTCAAGTCTGTGGTTTTCATGCAAGAGGGGGAAATGGATAATGATGAAGGGATGAAGGAAAGAAGCAAAAGTTGGCAATGGGTGAGGGAGGAAGCCATGATGTGGAGATACCAGCTTTCAGAGCGCTACTCCTTCATCAGGTGATTCCACATAGCAATCATCAAAATCTTACAATAGATCATGTACAGAGTATCTCATTCCCATATAACACAACTTTTGTGCCAGTAATGATATTAGATATGTTGCATTTTTTGATGGAGGAGAAGTGCTTCAAAAGCTCGTGATTTCAAATAAACTTGTTGGATTTTAACCTGGTGTTCTGAGATTTCGTATTGAGGTAGGAAGAGAAGTAACTCCACTGACTGAAGGATTGGGGCAAGAAAATGCCTGTCTGATGCAGGCAATAGGAGGGAGTACAAATTTAAACAGGAGAGTGTGGAAGAAGGGTAGCAGCTTAACTAAGTTGCAGGAGATACAGTAATCAAGAAAAAGGAAATAAAATGTCAACATGAGCTGTAAGAGTTAGAGGAGAAAAGAGCATCTCTGTGGATGGGGTGTAGCATTAATCAACTTAGCGTCTCTCTGAACTCAGTCTGGAGATGGTACATGTGAAATTTAGCACTGAATGTGGGAAAATGGATGTTGAGGTAACATTTGAATCTGTTGTGAAGTACAGAAATTAAAATATTTGTCCATTCAACATTTGCATTTTCTCATTATACTTTCACATGTGATTTTTTTTTCTTCCAAAGCACACCTATCATTTAACTACCTACCTTCACATATCAAGCCTCTGCTTATGCAGCCAGATCTTTACAGGTGCACAGATATTTCTGAAACAGTTTATCAGCTTTTATCAGTTTTCTGAATTGTCATTTAATGTTTCCTGATCTCTGACCTATTTTTCTCCACTTCCATCTCACTTCGACAGCATAAAACACATCACATTTCCACCTCTTTCCAGTTCTGAAGAAGAGTCTTGCAATCTCGAAACATGAACCCTGTTTCTCTCCACGGGTGCTGCCTGACCTGCTGAGTTTTTCCAGCATTTTCTGTTTTTATCCTAAATGAGCATGTTTGGTAACAACAGGTTCATTTGTATTTCCTCCAGTGTGGCATTATTCTTATAGTTGAAGTTTGACCTGTCAATTACAAAATGACAATATTTAGTCAATGAATTCAGCTGAGCGCTAAATCAGGCTTAGTCATAAAATAGAGATGTTGGGATGGCTGCAGGTTAGAGGGGTTGCTGTTAACTAAGTTCTTAATTGTAATTGCTGGTGATAAAATCACTAATATTGTAAGTATATTAACAGCAATATGTACAATTGAAAGAAGATTGCACCGGTCCTGCCCTGAAAGCAGTTTGAATTAGCACATTGAATAGATTATAATTGTGTATTCCATTATAGAGCAGCACAGTGGTTAGCACTTCAGCCTCACAACTCCAGGGACCTGGGTTCAATTCCAGCCTCGGGTCACTGTCTTTGTGGAGTTTGCACATTCTCCCCGTGTCTGCGTGGGTTTTCGCCAGGTGCTCTGGTTTCCTCCCACAATCCAAAGTGTGCGGGTTAAATGGATTGGACATGTTAAATTGAACCTTAGTGTCAGGGGGATTAGTAGGGTAAATACCTGGAGTTACAGGGATAGGGCCTGGGTGGGATTGTTTTTGGTGCAGGTTTGATGAGCTGAATGGCCTCTTTCTGTAGGGGCTCTAGAATTCTATAACTTCAAATTCTAGGATTCTATAAATTCACTTTTGCATCTGTCACTCTTGTTAATCTGTGGGGAGCTAGGATCAGCTGGGCTGGGGAATGTGAACTAGACAAATTACTAACAGTTGTTAACTAATTCATAATTAGAATAACAGTACTCTCTAAGCAGGTGGGGATATATCAGTTTCTCATTCAAGAAAGACTTGGTGCACCTACCTGTATTAGTACTGGTTTGGGAGGTTTTCTGGCAGTTTTCTCCAACCTTAAAAGTAGTTGTAACATTGACAGTTATCTACAGTGGTTAAGTTAGCTGACTGATGCTCAGCGCATGGAACCAACCTGATTCCTGGGAGCAAAATGGATGTGCTTCAATGCAGCAATGATGAAGATAGGCTTGAGTGAAGTCAGTAGTTGGATGAAGAATGCTGCACGCTCCTTCACTGCTGGAGGGCAAGCTATAACTCAGAAACATTTATTCAATAGTATGATGATTCAATGAAGAATGCATTGAATCATCATATTGTTTTCAATGACTTCAAAAAAGGCTACACATCTAACACCATTGCTGGCACAAAAGCTGTGTTATGCTATGGGAGCGAGATGCTCTGCACATCGGTCTATTGTAAGATTTTTATGATTGCTATGTGCTAACCAAGGACAACTTAGATCATACCAATTTCAAGTTTAGTGAATTTAATAAATGTGAGTTGAGGATTTCCAAACATTTTTCACCATTATCTTCCACTTGTTGCCAAGTAGTATTGCCAGCTTAAGTAGTGCATTTAAGTGGTTAAATAAAGGCTCCCAAAACTCCCCATCATTAGGGTTTACTTAAAGTCTTGTTTGGGTTGTTGCGATTAATTGATAGGGATTGATAACTATGATTAGTCAACATTATCACTGCATCATGTGACTTTCAGGATAGCAGATGGAACTTAGAAATTGTTTGATGGAAAATAATTGTTTCAGTCAGTGTAAGTTGAAACATATCATTTTGTGTTGTATTTGAAACTATTTATTTTTATGATTAGAGTTTTATTGGTGTCATGATTCAATGTAACCAGTTCATACATAATTGAACAGAAATGGTTAATTTGATATTTTACGCAGAAAGTAGGAGCAGGAGCAGGAGTAGGCCATTTGGCCTATCGAGCCTGCTGCACCATTCAGCGTGATCATGGCTGATCCTATATCTCAGTGCCATACTCCTGTTCTCTGCCCATTACCCCTTGATGCCTTGGGTGTCTAGAAATCTATTTCTTTCTTATTCAGTGACTTGGCCTCCACAGCCTGCTGCAGTGGAGAATTCCACAGATTCAGCACTCTTTTTTTGCAGGTATGTCAGTTCTTTAATGAATACACAGGGCACGCTTGCATTATAAAGATAACACAAAAGCCACAGTTTGTTACGCAAAGGTCTGTCTGTGTAGAAGAAGAAAACCTGAACTAGGCCTAACAAGTGAAAGAAAAAATCTGCAGCTGGTGCCTGATGTCAGTTCATTGTTCCTATGAAGAGAGAGAACTTTGACATCTGAACCATTGAATCTCCACTAAATACCACTAAACATCACCAGCAGGCGAGCAGTACTGGGTGTGGCCTCCACGTTCCCTAGACACCAGCTACTTCTTGCTTATTTACAGAGCAGGTCTGACCTCTGTATTCATTAGGTCACAGTGCCTTGCCATCTCTTCCTGTAGCAAACCTTAAAGGGAAGAGTGATATGCAGAAAAACTCCTACTTCAGAGTAATTCAAAACCAGCCTCAAGTATAAATGCAATTGCCTTGATCTTACAAGCTGAAAAATCTTTAATGCTTATGGAGCTGTTGTGATCCAACAATGCCTAAAGCCCATTAAGTAGTTATTAAACACCCCATCCAGCAAACTGGTTTAAGTTTATATATTGAAAATCAAAATCACAACTTTCCTTTTTATTATGGAGTTACTTAATTTAATTAATCAACACATTATTTATTTTGAATATTATAATGTAATACCCTGCCTATTATAACAGACATAATGTAATCATGGATTGGATCATGTAACCGGTGGCTATTTAACAATATTAACAAAAGACTTACAAAAGGTAAAAAGAAATGAATGCCAAAAGGGGTCTTCTTCCAAAAGTATCATCCCCACTTGCTCTATTTCCTCAGGAAGTGGATAAAGACTGGTAAAGCTCAAAGGTAAAAAGAAAATATTTGACCATTAAAATAAAATGGTGAAAAGCATCTGGATGTTAGTGTGACAACAACAATAACTTGCATTTATATAGCGTTTTTAACTGTCAAAATGTCCCAAGGTGCTTTATAAGCATCATCGGACAAACATTCAACATCAAATTATGTAATGCGATATTAGGCCAAATGACCAAAAGCTTGGTCAAAGAGCTAAGCTTTCAAGAGAGCCTTAAAACAAGAAAGAGAGGTAGAGAGAAACAAAGATTTAGGGAAGGAATTCCAGAACTTAAGGACTGGCAACAGAAGACATACATACCAATTAGTGGAGCAATTAAAAATGGAAAATGGTGGACAAAAAGAGACACTCTAACCATCATCCCTTTACATTCAATGGTGTTACCATCACTGAATCTGCCACTGTCAACTTCCTTGGGATTACCAATGACCAGAAATCCAACTGCACTCGCCACATAAACATTGTGGCTACAAGAGCAGGTCTGAGACTGGAATACTGTGGCAAATAACTCATTTCCTGATTTGATTTGATTTATTATTGTCATATGTATTAACATACAGTGAAAAGTATTGTTTCTTGCGCGCTATACAGACAAAACATACTTTTCATAGAGAAGTAAACGAGACAGTGCAGAATGTAGTGTTACAGTCATAGCTAGGGTATAGAGAAAGATCAATTTAATGCAAGGCAGGTTTATTCAAAAGTCTGGCTTCAGCAGGGAAGAAACTGTTCTTGAGTCAGTTGGTACATGACCTCAGACTTTTGCATCTTTTTCCCGAAAGAAGGAAGTGAAAGAGAGAATGTCCAGGGTGCATGGGGTCCTTAATTATGCTGGCTGCTTTGCCGAGGCAGCAGGAAGTGTAGACAGAGTCAATGGATGGAAGGCTGGTTTGTGTGATGGATTGGGCCACATTCAGGACCTTTTGTAGTTCCTTGTGGTCTTGGGCAGAGCAGGAGCCATACCAGCTGTGGTACAACCAGAAAGAATGCTTTCTATAGTGCATTTGTAAAAGTTGCTGAGAATCAGAGCTGACATGCCAAATTCCCTTAGTCTTCTGAGAAAGTAGAGGCATTAGTGGGCTTTCTTAACTATAGTGTTGACATGGGGGGGACAAGGACAGGTGGTTGGTGATCTGGACACCTAAAATCTTGAAGCTCTCGACCCTTTCTATTTCATCCCCATTGATATAGACAGAGGCACATGCTCCTTTACGCTTCCTGAAGTTGATGACGATCTTTGTTTTGATGACATTGAGGGAGAGATTATTGTTGCCACACCAGTTCACCAGATTCTCTATCTCATTCTTGTGGTCTGTCTCGTCATTGTTTGAGATCCGACTCGCTGTGGTGTTGTTGTCAGCAAACTTGAAAATCAAATTGGAGGAGAATTTGGCCGCACAGTCATAGGTGTATAAGGAGTATAGTAGGAGGCTGAGAATACAGCCTTGTGGGGCAAAGGTGTTGAGGATTATCATGGAGGAGGTGTTGTTGCCTATCCTTAGTGATTGTGGTCAGAATTAGGAACTCCTGACTCCCTGAAGCATCTGCAAGGCATAAGTCAGGAGTGTGATAGAATACTCCTCACTTGCCTGGATGGGTGCAGCTCCAATAACACTGAAGAAACTTGACAGCATTCAGGACAAAGCAGCCCATTTGATTGGTACCACATTCACAAACATCCACTCCCTCCATCACCGATACTCAGTAGTAGCAACGTTTACTAGCTACAAGATGCACTGCAGCAATTCAACAAAAATTCTTAGACAGCACCTTCCAAACTCATGAACACTTCCATCTAAAAGGACAGGGCAGCAAATACATGGGAATACAACCAACTGCAAGTTCACCTCCAAGCCACTCACCATCCTGACTTGGAAATATATCTCAGTTCCTTCGCAGAGTCAAAATCCTGGAACTTCCTCCCAAACAGCATTGTGGGTCAACCCTCAGCACATGGACTGCAGTGATTCAAGAAGGCAGTTCACCACCACCTTATCCAGGGCAGCTCTGGATGGGCAATAAATACTGGCCAGCCAGTACCACCTACGTCCCATGAATGAATAATGCTGTAATGTGTTCAAAGAAGTTAGCTGACCCAGGAGACATGTTATTTTTCCAGTCCCGTTCACTCATCAAGTGTCACCCACATGGACATCAAATTCCTAACGATGGATAGAAAATTACTGTAATCTTGGTGACTATCTCCAGAAAATATTCATTTTAGATATTAATAATTCATATTTTCAGATTCAGTATCTTGTTTATCTTTTTGAACTCTAACTTCTCCAATTAATTTATCTTTCTAGCAAGTGCTTTCCAATCATATTTAGCACTCTCATCTCTTGGACATATTATACCTATCTTTGTTAATCTGTTTAGCAATTTCTTGTATTTCTGAGTGCTAACCCCATCATTTCCCTTGTTATTTTGATAGCACTTTTTTGGGAGACTGCGTAGTATTTATTTATTTCTGTGGATGTACTTTTATGTTTGGTCAATCATGCCTTTAGCCCAGCAAGCACGTTTTGAATTCTGACGCTTCATGAGGTTTCACACCCAAACATTTTTCTCAATTTTAGCTCTTCTGACTATTTCTTCTAACTTCAATGCTGAAAACAGGCATCCAAAATAATGCCTTGATGCAAACTTTGATTTTGCACAGTAAATCACAATTGATTGATATTGTTAGTCTTTCTGTTTACTGACTGTTTTTAATAGATTTTTTTTCAATCTGAAGAAGCTAAGAATTGTCAAGGTTCAAAACCTGAACTCACCCAATCATCACAAGTTTGTTTTACTGAGGACACTTGGCAGAGCAACATGGCAGAGATCAATAGCTCACTGATTTCATCTGGAAGAACTCACAAGCTGCCTATCAAACAAGGTTTATCTAGCCAAATACTGATTGAATGCTTCTTGACTGATGTAGTAAAAGCAAGTGTTCCATTGCCATTTGATCTTTCCTCTCTCCTTTTAACATCAACACTTAAACATCATCAGCACAGTTGCTTTGGATTATCATGTTTTGAAAGGGAAATCAAAAGGCATGATTATAGAATATTACTGTAACCTGCAGTTGTGTTAACATATGAAATGGTTAACAATTACCATTTCAATTTAATCTATGCATCACATATTATAAAAGCTTTTTTCTCAGCACATCCAATGCAGAACTGGTTTAATTGGTAGCGACTTTCAAGAAATTGTCTCAATGCCACCTGTGATTTCCCTAATATGTGCTTCAGTAGATGCAAAGCCCTGTCAGGCCTTGAGTGTGTTTTGTTTTATATCAGAATTCACTTAGAACACAGGAAACAAATTCAATTTAAAAACTGAACACTCAGACTAAATCACTGATGCAAACAAATTTACCATTCCTTTGTTACCAGTTGATCCATATGTGGGTACAGGAATTGAAAATGGTTCTTGACTGGAAGAATGTGATAAAACATTTATTTGAAAACAAGCAATGACATATTTCTCTGGGAAAAATCTCCAAAATAAGAATAAATTTGCATATCTGTATTTTGGAATAGTAAATTGTCTGACTCATCAGTATGCAGGATCAACTTAAACCTTCCTCAGACTTGTTCTAACTCTTAAAGCAACTCAAAAAGTCCTGGAGCTCGCTGGTCACTTAATCTAATAGACATCAATTTGGCAATACCTTTACACATTTTTACCTTACTTCTATTGACACTGATTTTTCTTTAAACCTCAAATTTTCCTTTCAATTCCAACATAGTAGTCAGGAAGAAAGATATTACACGGAGGGTCATAGGGTTGTACACAAGGGGTGGGATTTTCCAGCTGCGCTCGCCCCAACATCGGAAGATCCTGCTCGTGGTTAATGGACCTTTACATGGTGCACACCCCGCCTCCCCACCCACTATAATTGACATGGCAGGTGGGACAGGAAATTTCCCCCATGAAGTAGGCAAAATATGATTGTGCAAGAATATTAGCCATTAAAGAGAAAAAGTAGCTCCCATTCCTTCACAAAATGGTCGGTCTGAATATTAGATTTCTGAACAAGTAAAAATTGAGACCTCCCAAAATCATGAACCCATACACACAAACATACAAAAGAGTCCTGCCCTATAGAGAAAAATGTGAGGCCATATGGAAAAATGATGGGCTGGTCACTTCTACGTTTAGTCAGTGGTATCTCCAATTAACATTAATTTGAATATTTTAAACTGAAACTATTACCTTCCAATCTGTGTGCAGAAGGGTAAGGTTGCTCCAAGGATATGGAGATTCTTTCTTTGGATCACTTCCAGGTTGTCATGAGGCAGGAGGAAAAAAAGCTTTGAAAAACAACAATTACATTTTGGCTTTGGATTGTGGTTTCTGATTCAAAATAAAACAGAAAACCATAAATTATATGGGTAATGCAGATAAAAACTAGCCAAACCTTTGATTTCCACATCCACACCCCTCAGGATTTGTACGTTTCAAGGACGTTTGCTCTAGTGTGAGAATCTAGAACTAGGCGTTAGTATTTAAAACTAAGGGGTCACCTATTTAAGAAGGAGATTAGTTTTTTTTCTCTTGGGAGCATCTCAGGAACTCCCTCAGAAGATGCTGGAAGCAGAGTTTTTGTGTATTTTTAAGACAGTGGTGGATAGATTCTTGATAAGCAAGGGGCGGGGGGGGTGAAAGGTTAATGGGGGTAGGTAGGAATACATTACAATCAGATCATCCACAATCTTATTGAATAGTGAAGCAGCTCAAGGGGCTCCGTGGCCTACTCCTACTTCATATGTTCATATATAATACAGTCCATGCTGATGAAATCCAAACACGTAGGGACACATTACACGAGTTATTCTGGGATGTTGAATATATCCTTTAATGTTATTATTTAGGTTCCACAACCTAGTTCCTCTTAGAAGTGCACTGTTTATTAATTTTGTGTAACTTTTTGGAAATGATTCTGCAACATCCCGCAACTTTTCAAAATAAAATTTTGATAGCTTAGTAAAAACAGTTTAGCACACTAAAGGATAGTAGCATAAAATGGTAGACCTTCAAGAGTACTGTAAAATATTTCAGCTCGGTATCAGATGGAGTAACAATAGCAAATGTTGATCAACAAGAGAATCTTTTCTTCTCTTGTTGATCAAGAGAAGGTCCATCAGCCACTTTACATCCGGACTAGGCATAAAACAAGCGTATCATGAATATTGAATCCCACAGTATTTCTATTCGTGTTGACTTAGTGATAGGAGATATGGGTGAAAAGGGTTAAGATCCAGAATCCTAACCCCTGTATTCTAAAGAGAGAGCATACAAATTTAGAGAGAAGATTAAATTCTCTGACTAACTGGCATTCTGAAAAGACAGATTGTACCAAAATTATGTGAAGCATTACAAAAGTGAACCCATGTATGACAATTGTACTAAAACAATTAGAACATCTGGAGACCTAGAGAGAAGCTAAGTAAGAGAATCTTGCTTACTTTGGTTTGTAGGAGGGTAGATAACAGAATTATTGAAGGCTGACTCAGCTTCACTCAGATCAATGGACCATTGTATCATGTACACTGTAGCTTAGAAATAAATAGTTAAATGTGAACCAGGCATGGTTAGGTCATGCTGTGAGGTTGGACATGCCATTTAAGGGAAAATTTTTGTAAGAAACTAAGATATTTACAAGTGTGTCAAATTTTGATTTGACCTAAAAAAATTGAACTCAAGAATTGTAACTCCAAGGGACTTTTTTTTTCAGGAAGCTTGGTTGGTTGTAAGTATTTAACTTTATTTGAGATTGTAATGCATAAATCAACTTTGCTTGTGTGCAGTTATCTCACTGTTATTCATTAAACTTGCATTAATACTTAACATTATTTCTGTTACTATATACCAGCGACAATTTGGGTATTTTTGGAAAGGACAGAGGTCATTGGAAGAAGGTGACTATTTGGTAAGGTCCCAATTTAGTATTTGATCAGCAAACTGTATAGGGCATTGGTGAGGCCGCAGCTGGAGTACTGTGTGCAGTTTTGGGCGCCGCACCTGCGCAAGGATATTTTGGCCCTGGAGGGAGTGCAGAGGAGGTTTACTAGGCTGATACCAGAGTTGAGGGGATTGAGCTATGAGGAGAGGCTGAATAAACTAGGCTTGTACTCGTTAGAGTTTAGAAGAATGAGGGGAGATCTCATTGAGACGTATAAGATGATGAATGGGATGGATAGGATAGAGGTGGAGAGACTCTTCCCGCTCAAAAAAGACAGTAGGACTAGGGGGCACAGCCTCAAGATAAAGGGGAGGCGGTTTAGAACGGAGTTGAGGAGGAACTTCTTCACTCAAAGGGTGGTGAATCTCTGGAATTCTCTGCCCGTTGAAGTGGTGGAGGCTGCCTCGCTAAATATTTTTAAGAAGCGGGTTGATGGGTTCTTGATAAGAGAGGGGATTAAGGGTTATGGGGAGAGGGCGGGAAAGTGGAACTGAGCCACAACAGATCAGCCATGATCTTATTGAATGGCGGGGCAGGCTCGAAGGGCTAGATGGCCTACTCCTGCTCCTATTTCTTATGTTCTTATGTTCTTAACTCAGTAATTAGTCAATCTTTTGCATGGAATCCCCAAGTTAAAAAGTTTGAAAGCCATTGTTTTAGGGGGGACATGTTTGGCAAAAGATTCAATTGATATTTCTTTGTTGCCTCTGGATCAGTAGACTGCTGTTTTGAGCACCAAATCAAAGTTTGAGCTCATATAATACATTACTGCTGGACTTGAAGGTAGATTGGCAATATCTGAGAGCTCACTATTTGGAACAATACTAAACTGCAAAGCCATCTTCCTGATTCAGTAGCTAATGAAGGCATTGTCAGCCATTGCTCAGCTGGTAGCACTCTTAAAGTCATAAAAGTTGTGCATTCAAGTCCCACTGAAGAAACAATCAGCAGTGGTTTGCCATTCTGTAATGACTTAGACACTTAAGAATTTTAGCACAGCTGTCTTGCCCAACCTTCCTGATTCAGGCCAAGTTGGATTCAAGCATCACGTCCCCTCCTCTAACGTTGAATTGTAAAAATGGAGCAAAGAAGGACATATCTCTTTTGTGGCATCAGCTGCTGTAAAGCAGGCGAGTTCAAAATGTCCCATTGAAAATGATAGGTCCAATGTCCCATTGAAATGAAGGCAAATGTCTCAGTGGATGGGATGGCAGGTGTGGGGGATGTCTTACGGGGGGCTTGGTATTTAAAACAGTCATGTTGAAGTTACAAGTGCTTTTATTTCAACTATCTCTTTCATATTAGTGCAACACTTTGCAATTTAAATGACTTTGTCAGACGGTTCCCAGCATAACAGATTTGTCCAGAGACGTTGGCATTTCTAGAAAATTGTTGCATAAAATTTTACTTGGGAATTTCTGAGAATTGCCCAATGTATCTTTGGGGTACCCCCCCCCCACCTCCCCACCAACCCAAACTAGGGAGGCAGGAAGATATGAGCCAATATCTAGCTAACATTTTATAGCTCAACCAACATCATGAAAAGCAGATACTTTGATCATTATCATGTTTCCATTTTGTGGGGCTTGCTGTGTTTAAATTGACTACTGTGGTTCCTACATTTAACACTTTCAAATTATTTCATTGATTGTAAAGTGCTTTGGGAGGTCAAAAACTAATTGAAGCAGAAAGCCGTATTCTTCCAGCCAATATTACTCCCTCAATCAATATTACCAAAAAATATTTAGCATGTTTGTTTACAAAGTCCAGGAACAGAGGTGAAAGCATGATAGATAGCTCAAGCTGAATAGAAAAAACAAGGAAAGCATTTGGGAATATATTTAATCTCTCCCTGAGGTGTTACAACTGAATCGCTGTTAGAAGGTGCAATCTCTCAAAGAACAATGTAAGTGTGATAAATCAAAAGGCCTTCTTCAGTATTGCAAGGTTTGGTGATTCTTTTATTTTAAATGTTTTGATGCATTTTGGCATGGCCAAACATATGCAAGTATTAGTTCATTAAAAGATAATCTTACTGCAGTAAACTATTTTGCAGTCAACCTTAACATTCATGACTATGAAACTTGGATAATTCCTACTCTCCTTAAAATAGTACCAAGAGATTATTTAATTCACCTGGGTGCTTTGGTTGGCATCATATGTAATGTCATCAGGCAGTGCAGTTCTCTTCAAGTAAGCACTGAAGTATCAGCTAAGTTACATGCTGAAGTCACAGACCAAGGTATGTTGGATGTTTGCTTTGTTGGCATATTTTTATGGATGGAAATGTGGCAATGACTCCACAGTTTACTGCAAGCTAGAAAGTTTGCTTTTCAGCTCTATTTGATGCATATGGACATATAAAACATTCATCTTTTGAATGTGCTCTTAAGTTATGTGAGAAAACCCTGGGTTGGATTTTACAGCTGCATATTGGACTGACTGCCCTACCATACCCATATAAAATTTGGCATGACGACAATGGCTTGGGAATCCAATATCATCTGTGCCAGTTTCCAACAATTCAGAAACTGAACAAAACAGAATATTCTCCTTTATTTTTTCAGCATAACTGAAAACACACCACAGTTTTACTTTGCACTGTCCTTTAAGCAGACATTCAATTCTTTCAGAACAATTCCAAGATCATTCTTGGTTCCTGGGGGTTTACTTCTATCATTTTGTGAAACTGTTTTTCACGTTAGAAGTTCTTCCGCCACCTTCCACCCCGCTCTGAGAGATTTGTCCTCTCATGCAAACTAGACAATCTTCCAGCCTTGTTTTAACTCATGAATCTCGTCTTCTCAATCCAAGCATGAGGTCCCACTCGCATTCCTGTGGTGAACTATGTCTTACTACCTACGGCTGATCTTCTCCCAGATTAATCTTGTCTGAAAGTTTCAGCCTTATCTTAGAAAGCCCATCACCATGGCAACATGAGCTTTGTATCTAGATAGAAATGCTGATTAGCTGCCTTGAAACACTAACTCGCTTTTATTCTGGCTACGAATGGACAGTTTAAAGTGTAACTTCTTACAACCAGATATTCATAACATTTTTCTAGGACTTGAGACTCTTAGTCTATCTACCTATAATACACCGGTTGCTGCCATTGTCTGCAAGCGTCAACACCTAGCGCCTTGTTCCCAGTTAAACCACCCACACCTTTCTTTATAGTCTCTAACAATCAAACCACCATTGCTCGTTACACAGGTCACATGACCCCCTCCATTTTACCTTAACATTACAGTCCCAAGACATCAATCTTATAACCTTATAGCTGTAACACATGGCAATTCATATTACATGAAAATGAATGCTTGTATTAATCCAACATTATTGTTTTCAAAATTATGAACCAAAGCCAATATTCTTGACCTAAGTGCTTTACTAAAATAGTGAGAATTATGTTTTCTGGGATATTTAAAAAGTCCCTTCTCAGAACCATCTCCATGGCTCACAGCTATCAAATTACTTGCTAAATTCACAGTGATTTGAAAGGAAATATCAGGTAGCTGCCTCTTAATGCCATTATTTGTTACTGGATATGAAAGATACTGCAAGTACTTTACAGCCAGCGAATCAGGTTCCCTACAGTGCAGGAGGCGGCCATTTGGCCCATCTAGTCTGCACCGACTCTGCAACTGCATTTTACCTAGGCCCTACCCCTGTAACCCCACATATTTACCCTGCTAATTCCCCTAACCTATATACCCTTGGGGCACTAAGGGGCAATTTAGCATGGCCAATCCACCTAACCTGCACATCTTTGGACTGTGTAGGGAAACTGGAGCACCAGAGAAAACCCATGCAGACATGGGGAGAGCGTGCAAATTCCGCAGTCACCCAAGGCCGGAATTGAATGCAGGTCCTGACACTAAGGCAGTAGTGCTAACCACTGTGCCCCCCTGAATTACTACTTAGTCTGTGCACACAAGGTCGTGCAAATAGTAATGGGATGAATCTGATTTTGATAATATTGGTTGAGAAATAAAATCTTGGCCAGCACTCTCTTGCTTTCAGAGTAATACAGTGAGAGCTTTAAGCCTATTTGAGCAGATGGGTATAATATCCTATCCAAAAGGCAGCCCTGCTTGACAATGCCATTCTCCCTCTTAAATGTCACCAAATTAAATATACACAAAATCTAGGAATGGAGCTTGGATCCAAAATTATGATTTAAAGGCAAGACTTCCAGCAGCAAGTTAATGTACCCAAGATTACTATAGGTAATGCCCAAGCTGCACTAAACAGTGGCAATCTGCAGAGCCTTTTCACTAGATGTTATAATGCTGCTGTTCAAAATCTAGGATTTTCTACATTAAGACATAAATGTTTTATTTGTTTCTCTAGTTATTAAAACAGAAGCAAGATGGAGAGGGAGGAATGACAACCTCAGTTTGCTGCTGTAGCCAAAAAAAAAATCAGATGGTTTCACTTGCTTGGAACAGAAAATTGAAGGAAAAAGCATCATCAACTTTGGAGGAGGAGTCCTGGGACCTCTTGTGTCAATTAACTGGAAGATCAAAGAAAGGCTGCATTTATGAACCTTAACATTCTGATGTAGACAGTAATTATGACTTTAAATCCAACAAGGAAATTTATTTATTTTTAAATAGCCAGCAAATGTTCTTGGGCCTAGAACCATGCATGATACATTGGAAGGTTTCAATCTAAATAAAGACTATATTTATCTAATGGATAGTGCTCGTGTTCTTTGAGATTCTATTGTGAGTCAATAATTTAGATAAGTAAAAGGTGATATATAGATGAGTAGAGATATATTTCATACAAATCCCAGAGACTCAAATGAAATCACAGGAAAGCCCTTTGTGATGATTGCATGTGCCTGCCATCTAGATCTAGGGACAATTCTAATAGTTTGCCAGTTTTCACAGTAACTTCATTGTAATGTTAATGTAAGTGTACTTATGACACAAATAAATTAAACTAAAAACTAAACTTTAAATATGCAGAAACTGACATTTTAGACCTTGGCTTCCAGCCAAATCTTTGTCCAAACTCTTTGGAGGCTCACAATGAATAATTTGACCATCTGGCTTCTTCTGCAGGAGCTTGATCGGGTTTCTTATTTCCATAACAGGCACAACCTCACTTTTTTCTTTGACAATTACAATATTGATGCTTTCCTACTGTCATGGCAATTTTTCTGTAGTTTAGAAGCCTAATTAAATATCTAACCCTTTTCAACTTTAGAAGTTCAAGTCCTCTTTTCTCTCCAGCCTCTCTCGCTCCACACCCGCAATAAAAAGGATGGGACTGACCTGCTCTCAACATCTGTCAATAGGTGCACTTTAAATAACCACTTGGAGGCAAATAGCAATTTGATTATGCTTTTACTGGATTTATCTGCCTCAAAAGTATCAGTCTTACGCTGAGTGCTTTCTTACATAAATAATCTACTCAGCTCCTGGGGAAACAAGCTTACATTTCCCATAAATTTGGCAGTTCCAAATGGGTACGCATACAATAAAAATAATGAAGCCACACATCCTGTGATTCTTGAACTAATCTTCTGATATTTTGCTCCAGGGTCTAGGGAACTGCTTGCTGAGCAGATCTGTATATTCTCCCATAAGTAACAAGGAGGAAAATGCATGGTAGGGGAGAAAATTCTCTAAGGCAAGTTGTTCATAACATGTGGTACCATGGTCATTTTATTTTGTGAATTAGCTTCACAATGATCCCATTCCGTTATAATAATTTGAATATCTCAAGTTTACCAGTCTTTCTTCTACTGTGTTTTAATCTTGAGTCAAAAGGACTATTACTTACATAGCGAAAAACTGCAGCATGCGACGGTGCAGAGGGACCTCGGAGTCCTTGTGCATGAGTCGCAAAAACCCAGCCTACAGGTGCAGCAGGTGGTCAAGAAGGCAAATGGGATGCTGGCCTTCATAACGAGGGGGATTGAATATAAAAGTAGGGAGGTCTTGCTGCAGCTGTATAAGGCACTGGTGAGGCCGCAGCTGGAGTACTGTGTGTAGTTTTGGTTGCCGCACTTACGCAAGGATATTTTGGCCTTGGAGTGCAGAGGAGGTTTACTAGGCTGATACCGGAGTTGAGGGGGTTGAGCTATGAGGAGAGGCTGAATAAACTAGGCTTGTACTCGTTAGAGTTTAGAAGAATGAGGGGAGATCTCATTGAGACATATAAGGTGATGAATGGGATGGATAGGATAGAGGTGGAGAGGCTCTTCCCGCTCAGAAAGGACAGTAGGACTAGAGGGCACAGCCTCAAGATAAAGGGGGGGGCGGTTTAGAACAGAGTTGAGGAGGAACTTGTTCACTCAAAGGGTGGTGAATCTCTGGAATTCTCTGCCCGTTGAAGTGGTGGAGGCTGCCTCGCTAAATATTTTTAAGGTGCAGGTTGATAGGTTTTTGATAGGCAAGGGGATTAAGGGTTATGGGGAGAGGGCGGGAATGTGGAACTGAGCCACGACAGATCAGCCATGATCTTATTGAATGGCGGGGCAGGCTCGAGGGGCTAGATGGCCTACTCCTGCTCCTATTTATGTTCTTATGTTCAAAAGAGGAGAAAAAAATCAGCAACTGATGTTTGTAACCAAACTGCAAAATTCTCTAACCTTCTCATGGAGTGACTTAGATATTTAAACTCTGGATTCAAGATACTTTTGTGAAAACAGAATACTTGTGACCTTTTTTGTAGATCGAGTAAATTCTGGGATGACCTTCAGAATTTCCGATCCAAACAAATCGGTCACTAACTGTAATAGGACAAATGCAAAAGCATGAGCAAGATTTGTTTGCATCAAGTTATACCATTATGGCAATCCAATGAAAATGTATTAAGAAAAGGATATAATTCAGTAATTTCAAACTGATCCGAGACTAATGTTGCAGAATTGAAATAGTTTTCGTGGTTTCCTGGGAAATACATTTCTATATTAGTCTGCATGCGGAGAAAGATGTGTCAAAGCCTTTTACAGCATGTACTGGAGTTCTGACAAACATTAAACAACCCAAGTGGCAATTTTCCTTTTCTTAAAGCAATATGCTGAAAGGAGTAAAATGCAAATGAACTTGCACAAGACCACTATTAATATAATGACTGGGTGTCTAGTCAGTATCCTCCCCAGTTTTAGCAGTAGGCCTAAAAAAGTACAGCAAGACAAGACTTGTGAAAGACATTTTGTTTTATTTTAACCAAATTATCATTTTCCCCAAATACAATTCAATTTTCTTCGAAGCCAAAACTTACAACAGTCTTCAAATACATTGTCATATTAGTGACTATTTCACTACACAGTTCTTGAAACAAATGTATAAATAATGTGAAATCACAAAGAAAACAATTTTCAAAAGATCTGGCCTTCAAAAGTCACTGAAAGATGAATCACAGGTCAAGTCTGCACAATGAAGTTCTCATGCAAACACATACATAATGAAATTCAGGACAGTGACATTCCCTAACAACTTCATCCAATCCAACAAATCTCAACTTCCTCACTAACAAATAGCTATTTCCTCTAATCTTATAAAAATAGACACGAACTGTGTTAAAGGAAAGTCACCACTACTAAAGCTTTCATCCAAAGTACCTTGACAACTCATCATCAAAAGTATGACATTCTATTTTCTTCTCAAATGCAAAGACAAATATTGGGCAGTACCTATTGTATAAAAAGTGCAATGTTTAAAGGCTATGATAGCTGTGAATTTCCATATTAAAACATGTACATCACTGACTTTACACAAATGAGTTTTGCAGTTATGCAGACATCTGCAGCACCCATGGTTCAAACTCACTTACATAGCAGCTGTTCTTAGATAAATTTGTAACCAATTCCTGAAGTAGAAAACAGATACACTATGCATTTATGTATTTATGAAATTATCCAGGTACACGATCCATCTTGCTTTACTTTCAAAAATATAATCTTCAATTGTTAAAACTGATCACTATCAGAATCCTTTTGGAAACTGAGGAATTTCTAATTAAAGCTCACCTGCTGAAATATAAACGTTCTATTTGTTGGTAGTTTTGTATCTACAACTAGTAAAAAAAATATTTAGGACATAGAACCACATGAGTCATGCCTAATTTAAGAAAATATATCCCCCTTCCCACGTTGACAGTTCCCTATCTTTTGCCTCGCTTATTTCCAGCTGGAGGTTTCTTCAGTTGCAGAAGCTGTCCCCCTAGATTATTGGCAAAGCCTGATGTTGAAGGATTGGACACACCAAAGGTCAGGCCAGCAGATGCTGTGATCCCAGGATTATTGAAGTTAAATCCAGACGTAGATGAGCTGCCAAAGCCTTTCACAAGAAAACAAAAACAAAAAAACTGCTGATGAAGTACATGACAACATCGAAACAAATCATTGTTTCTGTGAAATATTAACAGGTTAAGATCCATTCAGGGATTTTCCATACTAAGCATTAAAGATCTAAAAATGAAATCATAGGAGTGAATAAGCTTGGCTCAAGAATACAAAATGTTTAAAGCAAATACATTACAAATGCACACAGATACATTGGGTGAAATTTTCCCCCAAAATGGCAAACTGTCTGGTTTTGACAAAAAATCAGCACATTTCTCCCCAGAGAAGCAGCCAGGTTTCTTTCAAATCTTCTGACACTGTCAAAACAAAGTGTGGGGGGTGCAGGGGCATGTTCTGTACCTTCGATCTTGAGAGCAGGGTCTAGACATGCCAATAAGGCCAAATCCATAGAAGTTGGGGCGCCAATTTTAAAGGGCACCTCAATCTTGACAGGCTGTACTTCCCTCCCCCAACAGAGATCAGCACTGCCAGCACACCATACTGGCCTCTCTGCCCCCAAAGTGATCATCTCAACTGCTGCACAGTAGTGATTCCCACCAGCATGACATCATGTCAATGGGCAGAACATCTGATGATCTGGGAGATATAGCATAAAGCTGGGGTTAGGAGGGTTGTGGGGGTGGGGATGATTACACATCTGACAACCCTGGAAATTACAATGTGAAATGTATTAAAATTGATGGTGATCATGCTTGTGCCCCAACTGGGTCTGAACCTGATTACATCACTGGCAGGAGGCAAGGAAGATTTCTTACTGAGATCTCCCCAGTGTAAATCCTATTATAGCCCTCGAGAGAGAGTGTGTGTGTTAGTGGCCAGAACAGGACTTGTGTCTAGGCATAGAGAATCCCGACCATTATCTTTCAGTATTCTATGGATCTGGTTTCATTTCAAGTTTTGAATACGTGACATAATGACTTGGAATTTGCTGAAGCAAGTTTATTGAATGTATAACTAAGCTACACAGGCCAGGAGGGTCAAATCTCCTATAGGTACTGATGAACATGCTATGTCTTTCTAGAATTTTCAGTCTTTAACCTTTTTTTGGGTTTTCATTCAGACCAGGGAAGTGCCAGTTTTGTGCTGAATTAGTTGATCTTAGCCAAAGGGATGCCTGAAATGCTATCATGGATGAGGAAGGTGAAATAAATCAGCCAAGGTTCCCCTCCAGTACTGCTAATTCAGATTCCTGCTGAATCTGCATGTGAGATCACAGGCAGGGCAGAAGTCAAATATGTGGCTGATAAACATTGCCTGGGTACGCAATTAAAATGACACCAAAAGCTTGTGGAGCTGTACACCAAGTCTAAAACAAACATCAACTCCTTCTGGAACAACAGGGGAAAATAAGTTTGTGAAAAACAAATTAAAAATAGGCCCTCAGTCACACGAGTATCTTCAATAATATTATCAGCATTTGCTGCGAATCTAAAATTCAACTAAAAAAGGAAATTGTACTGTTAATCATACTATTTGAATCCCAGTAAGATCCCTGATGTTAAGTATTTTTCAATCTATTGTTTTCGATCTACATACACACTACAAGAAACAAAAGGTTAATTTTATTCTAATGAACAACTTGAAAGAAAACATGTCTTCCCTAACCGGAAGAAAATTTGTAAAATTGTTATGGTACGTGGGAATAAATAAAAAATTTAGCATAAATTTGGTTCATAGAAAGACGGTCTATAAACCTCAACTACAATGGTAAACTGTCCAGACTTTTTCTGTTATAAGTATAGTGGTTTCCAGTTTAATATGTCCCAAATGTTTCTCAAAAGAATATTTCAGTATCAAGAAAATGGCTGTCCAATTAGTAACTTTTGGCTTAGGGTGGAAGTGAAACCAATCACTGAAAAATCATCTACTCTGAGGAATATTTCTGAACTATAATGGGCTAATCAACTTTCAACAATGCCTCCTGAGGAATATAACCTAGATTGGATGTACTAAATAAGGAGACAAATAGAGCCTTTTCTGAGTAATGTTATAAAATGCTGAATATGCTTGTACAAAATTGCCATGTCATTTTGGGATGGGGATGCTAACATGTTTATTTGAAAGAGTTTAATAACTTGGTAAAGTACTAGAGAGGGAAACAACTCCACAAAATAAGAGTCAAAGAAATTTGGTACAAATCTGGTAAGCATTCATATAACATTGTGAACAATTTTCAAACTTAAGGCTTCTGCCTCACTTTCTGCTTTTCCATCACATTCTGCTTCACACCATTAGTTCTCATTGTGCTAGAGATAACTTTATTTATTCTCACTGGCTATTGCTACATGAGCTGTCAGTCAGATACCTTTCTTAGGCCTGTTTCATATATAAATTTGCATTAGGATTTGATCTGTAATATGTTATTGTCATGCATCGTTATTTTGGTTTTGAATGGATAAAAGTTGCTAGAAATGTGGATTTTAAGCAAATCAAAACCACATTTTTGAAAGTTAATCCCTTTTTAAATGAGAGGATACAGATAAGGAGAAAATGTGATAATGAAGTTAGAAAGTTTAAAGAACAGATGTAAGATGTATTAAAAATTGCACGGAGTATTTACTTGTAGTTTGGTATAGTGAATATTAGCAATAACAAGCAACTGAACAGAGATACCTCTGTCATTTGACTAGTTTTATAACAGTAGCTGTTTGTTTCAGACTAACAGCACAAGCTGAAAACTATCTTCTTTAAAAAGTAAAGAGACCCTTGGAATTTCACTGTACATATTAGCAATGAGAGTTAAGAGTTAAAAGCAAAAATTACAGAAAACAGCAGCATGCCGCTTTGAGCAGTAAGGTTTCTTCAAAAATTCATGGAAAGATAATCTTTTCCACCTCTAAGCTAAAAAGTTGTAAAATCCTGCATGTTTGTTAGTCTCCAAATTTCAGTGATTCAGCCGCCCAAAGCTGAAAGCAATAACCAGCAAGCAATGCTGGGAAACAACTTATCAACATTTCTTTTACTGTAGAAAAGCACCCAACCAGGAGGCTAGACATGATGAGCCTTCAACCGTAGATGAGTGTTTGCTGAGCTGAATCAAGGGCTTCAAATTCTCAAATGGAAGATGACAAAGCAATAGCACAACTTAGAAGCTGTTAGAATGAAACTCTGATACAGTATACTTACCAAACTCCATTTTGTGCAAAGTAACACCTAAACTCTTCTATACATTAAAAATATTACCAATTACAAGAACAAGTGTACAATTTGGGATAGATATTAATCTCCAGGATACACTCTCCATTTAAAATGCTGAAATTTTGCTAACAATAAACAGAGGAAAACATATTTCAGTATTTAGAAAGTTTATTGGTCAGCTTGGTGCCTAGCACCAATATAAACCCATCACCATGCTTAATTATGTGGAATTATATAGAAATTACAACACAAATGGACTCTTTGTACAAACAGTTATGGTTTGTATTTATTTGCCACATCAGCAGTAATCCTAATCCAATTTGTAAAATCTGTTCCTATATTCTTTTATTTCTCCTTGTATCCACCAAATTTAAACAAGAAATCCACACAAGACTTTTTCTTGCCTGATTTATACATATATAAAAATGTTTTGCCTCAGAAATATCAGCAGCAGAATTGTGTACAACCACAATCTGCATCTAGTTCAAAGAGTGGACATGCCAGAAACAGCACCAGGAATACCTATGAGGCATTAACCTAGTGAAGCTGCAACACAGGACTACTTGCATGCTAAACAATATAAGTAGCATGCAATAGACAGAGCTTAGCACTCCTATAACCAATCAGATCTTAGGTTTGAATCGTGCCAGATCCAGTTGTGAATGGTGGTGGACAATGAAACAACTAACTGAGGAAAAGGCTCCACAAATATCCTCATCCTCAATGATGGGGGAGTCCATCACATCAGAGCAAAAGATAAGGCTGAAGCATTTGCAACAATTTTCAGCCATAAGTGCTGAATGGTTGATTCATCTGCGTTCTCCTGAGGTCTCCAGATGCTAGTCTTCAGCCAATAAATTCCATGTCATCTCAAGAAATGGCAGAATGCACTGGATACTGCAAAGGCTTTGGGCCATAACAACATTGTAGCGATAGTACTGAAAACTTGTACTCCAGATCCAGCCAAATCCTTAACTAAGTCTCTATAGATAGTTAAATGGGTACAATGGATATAGAGGGATATGGGCCAAATGCGGGTAATTGGGGTTAGCTTACAGCTTCTTAAAAAAAAAGGGCGACATGGACAAATTGGAACGAAGGGCCAGTTTCCATGTTGTAAACCTTTAAGGCTTTCCAGTACAGCTACAACATTGGCATCTACCCACCAAGTGAGCAATTGCCCAGGTATGTCCTGACTGTGAAAAACTGGACAAATCCAATTACTATGCTATCAGTTTACTCTCAATTGAAAAGGTGATGGAAATTGTCATCAACAGTGCTATCAAGTGGCATGCAAAGAGCAATAGCCTACTCACTGATGTTCAGTTGGCATTTTGCCAGGGTCATTCAGCTCCTGATCTCATTACAGTTTTGATGCAAACATGGACACAAGAGTTGAACTCAATATAAAGGTTAGAGTGACTGCCCTTGACATCAGCTTTTAACTGAATGTGGCATCAAGGAGACCTGGCAAAACTGGAGTTAATGGAAATCAGGAGGTAAATTCTTTACTGGTTGGAGTCATGCCTAACACAAAGAAAGATGGTTGTGGTAGTGAGGTCAGCCAGCTCAATCCCAGGACATCACTCAGAGTTCCTCAGGGTAGTGTCCTGGATCCAACTATCTTCAACTGCTTCATTATTGACATTCCCTTAATATGGTTAGAAGCGGGGCTATTTGCTGACGATTACACAACGTTCTGCACCATCTGTGACTCTTAAAAGGCTGGTTCAGTCCGTGTCCTTATAAAACAAGACTTGGACAAAATTCAAGGTTGGGCTAACGAGTGGCAAAGTACATTCATGCCACAAGTGGCACTGACCATTTCCAATGAGAAAGAATCTAACTATCTCTCCTTGACGTTTATTACCATTGCTGAATTCCCACTAACAACATCGGGGGGGGTTACTCTTCACCCTGAAACAGTACTGGACTAGCCACATAAACACTGTGGCTACAAGATGAAGTCTGAGACTAGGAACCTTGCGAAAGGTAATTCATGGCCTGACTCCCAAAGCCTGTCCAGCATCTACAAGACACACTGGATGAGTGCATCTCCAACAACACTAAGAAACTTGACACCATAATGAACAAAGCAGCCTACTTGTTTGGCATCCCATTTACTAAAATTCACTCCCTCCACCACCGTCACAAAATGCAGTGCAACAACTCATCAAGGTTCCTTCAATAGCACTTTCCAAATACACAACCGTTATCACCTAGATGCACAAGATCAACAGATGCCCAGGAACACCAAAACCTGCAAGCTCCCCTTCAAGTCACACACCATCCTGACTTGGAACTATATCAACCTTCCTTCATTGTTACAAGGTCAAAATCCAGGGACTCCCTTCATTTCTGTACTGTGGGTGTGTCTACGCCAAACAGACTGCAGCTGTTCAAGAAAGCACCTCATCACCATCTTCACAAGGGCAATTATGAATGGGCAATAAATGCTGGCTTAGCTGGGGATGCCTACACCCGTGAAATAATAAATAATTTAAAAAGCCCAGAGAATTTAAATGTAGGTGTGCAAATGCCAAGACGTTGGGAGCTTCAAGCGTACAAAGCGGTAGTGGTAGAAACCCAAATTCTTACAACAGAATTGGTAAAGTTATCATTTCTTATCCAGCCATGACCACCCTACCAATTAGGACACCAAAGCCAAGTAGAAGAATTCTAATCCTCAACAGAAGGTTTTATTCATCAGATAGGCTGTTTGGTCAATTGACAGGTTCACAAATACCACCATGTCATTTTTGAGACAACTTACCGCAAAGGGCAAGCAGTTTTATTTTAAAATGACAATGTCCAATATCTTCAGGATAGGGTAAATCTACAAGCTAGTTAATTTGTATATTTAGTTTCACTGCGATGCAATTTTGCTATGATGCAAAATGTTTAGGACAACTACAGCTAGGCCATGAGATCAGGATTCAGGACTTATATTTCTATGTCTTTTATCAATGTGTTTGAAAGCGCAAGCATTTCCTGCTATACTATGCAAGGATGAGTTACTTCAAATCAATCCCTAACCATCCTATCCACAGCTGAGCATTGACAGATACAAAATTACAAACCAACCTGCACTGAGGCTTCCTGAGGGTTTAGTGGCTGATCCAAATCCAAATGAGGTGGTGCCTGAAGTATTACTTCCAAAGCCAGAAGTACTTCCAAATCCTACAAGAAAGTACTGAACACTTAATATAATTTGTGCTAAAGAAGTCACAACATGAAAGATCATCTAATACGTAACCAAATAGGAATGAACCAATTTTACTTTACAAAATTCCATTAGGAATGGCAGTTGCAACAAATAACTCAAATACCATTTCACGTGGTGTATTTCCCAATAAATTCAAAAATCTAAGAGGCTTAAAACAAAAACTTTCCTAAGACTTTGTAAAACACAAAACAGCACACCACAACATATGTTAAAAGGGAGGTAAAAACTTAAATGTGAAATTTGTGCATCTTTAATCAAGTGTTTGTGCCAGAGCGCTTGCAACAATGACCCCAATTTGGCATATTGAGCAACGTGTTGGTGGAAAAGGAGGGGAAAAAAATCTGAATTCAGGCAAAAAGATTACAGAAACTTGGCATTTTTACAATACATGAATGAAATTATAATAATGCTATAAGGCAGGATTTGCAGACTAGGAGTTTGTATCCCAATTATACTTGATTCTTTCTCATTATTAAAATGTGTGTATATTTATATTTAATATATATTTACATCCTTGTGTAACTTGATTATTAGATGCACATGACAAAAATATAAAAGCAAGTGTCATTGTTTAAACAAAATACAGCTCAAATTTTTATATTTAAATATAACCTCCATCTTTTGTGATTTGTCGTTGAGTTTGATTTTCCTTGAAGTTTTCTTTCTACTGCTTTCATTTTCATTTTCAGTTTCAGCATTATTAACAGATGAAACTTATTGAAAATTTCAAATGAAGATGATGAACTGCTGGAAAAATGATGTAGCAAAAGATGGTGATTATCACCTGGAAATTTGAACTGTGCTGTGGTTTAAACCATATGCTGTTTATAATTTGCTGTCATGTGTACATCCAAAGGTATTAAAGGTTAAAATTGCACAATGATTTAAGACACACACAAAAAAAATTAATGTTTCCTCTTTCAGCACCTCACTTTCCATTGATATCAGCGAAAAAAAAAGACACTGGGTGGGATTTTCCGGCCACGCTTGCCCCAAGGCTGAAAATTCCTGCCCGAGGTCAACGGACCTTTGCATGGTCTGCCCCCGCCCGCTACAATTTCTATGTCAGGCGAAACAGGAAAATTCCACTCATTGTCTTGTGGCTCGGTAGGCATGTTCTAGGTTCAAGTTCCACTCCTGAACCTGCTGGCCACAGAAGGAGCAAATAGGTTAAAAAGTGTGCAAAGACATGAAACAAAAACAAATGTATTTATTTCCCATTGTAATTTATTTTCTCTACTGTAGATTTGGATTTTTTTTTCACTAAGCGTCCATTTTAGAACTGAGTGCATGGTGACATTTAACAGCTCCTTCCTTAATGTCGAAGGCTGAATTGACTTCACAATAAACCTGAGCTTTGCCATCTTGTTTTTCTCTCAATTTCAGTTTCAAATTTTCTCTCACTTGGCTTTTTTCCCTCTAGTCCAGTTATATTGGAATCAGTTACTTTCAATGATTATTTAATTGTTCTTTACTGAATACCAGATAACTCACAATCAACACATATATACTGAATACTCATGTGCCAACATAAATTGAAGAAATTGCACAATTTAATAAAAAAATCAACTTATTTGATAGCACTTCACCATCAAATAAAATTACAAGTAATTTTAGGAGATTCAAATGGCTATTTATTTGATCAATTACAATTTTGGCCAAATAAAAACTTAAAAGATCATTCATGCGGTGGCACAGTGGTTAGCACTGCTGCTTCACAGCGTCAGGGACCCAGGTTCGATTCCTGTCTTGGGTCACTGTCTGTGGGGAGTTTGCACATTCCCCCTTGAGTCTGTGGGTTTCCTTTGGGTGCTCCGGTTTCTTCCCACAGTCTGAAAGACGTGCTGATTAGGTCATTGACCCAAACAGGCACTAGAGTGTGGCGACTTGGGGAATTTCACAGTAACTTCATAGCAGCGTTGATATAAATCTTACATGATACTAATAAAGAAACTTTTTACTTTTGCTTTATTGTGAACAGAAACTAGTCTGTTTCGGTAAGAAGATAAACTGAAGCAGAGGTGCCCTAGATTTTCTGATCAACTGCTGTTAACTCAGATTGGGAGTCAGAGTTGACAAATGTAATGCATAATTGCTTCATAATCCAGTGTGTCACCCGAAGCTGTGCTCATCTTGACTTGGCATTTTCAAGTGATCCTAACAATATACAGAAAAAGGAAATAGTGATCTCTTTGAGGGACAGCAGCTACAGAAAGAAAACAGTTCAACACGGGCTACAGTTCAGAAATACCAAAGAGCAGAAACCAAATTTAAAATGTCCGACCTCATCAAAATATGGAACTTATGCAAAGGCCCAGATTTTTGCCAAGTTGGGATCAATTGGGATACTCTAAAAACAGCAGCCAGAATCTGGATGCAGTAGTCCCACCCCAATTCCAGCAGATCCTATTTTTGACCAGAGTATGAATTTCAGACAGGAAACCCAATTCTGCTGGGCCATATGAAATTAGTGCTGAGTTTGGCTGTTCCAAGGACCTAAATGCAGAGTTTGAGAAGTATGATCTTATGAAGATGTAAACCATGTGAAGAGTGGATTTAAGGTCCGTCCAAGTGTCATGATCTGAAGTGATTTCATTCCCCAGCCAGTTCAGTTTCTGGTCAATAGAACCGCAAGTAGTGGAGGATTCAGCGATGGTAATGTCATTGAATGTCAGGAAGTGATAGCTAGATCCTCTCTTGTTGGAGATGGTCATTGCCTGGTACTTGTGTGACACGAATGTTACTTGCCAATTGCCAACCCAAGCCTGGATATTGTCTAGGTCTTGATGCATTTGGAGATGGACTGCTTCTGTGTCTGAGGAGTAGCAAATAGTGAACCATATGCTGTCATCAGCAAACGTTCCCACCTGAGGCCTTATGATAGAGGGGCAGCCATTGGACTCTTGAGGAATTCCTGCAGTGATGAAATAGAATTGTGAAGATTGACTTTCAACCATCACGAGTACAGAGCGGTGATGTTGGGGGGGCTTTTTAATTACACAAATAGCAATTGGGATAATAATGAAATGAAGAGAGGACTTTCCGAAATATGTTTGGAGCTTTCTAGATCAGTATGTTCTTGGTGCAGCTAGAAAGGAGGCGTGGTGTTGCTGGATCTGGTATTGGGAATGAGTTGGGCAAAGTGTTGGTGAGGGAACATTTGGATAACAGTGATCAGCACATGAGGTTTAGATTAGTAATGGAGAAGAGAAAGAAGCAATCTAAAGTGGAACCTCTAAGTTGGAAGAGAGCTAACCTTAAATTGGATGAGTGATAATGATCTAGAGTCTCCACTGCACTGCCCTGTAGACAATCAACAATTTCAAAAGGAAAATGGATAGACAGAATGGAAATAACATTTTCAAGCTACATGGATATAGTTGGGGATGGGAATGACTAGATGGCTCTACAAAATGCCATAATGGATTTGTCTCCCTCTTGTGCCAATATGATTTTATTATACAGTTGTGAAAAGAAAAAGCTTCAAATAGTTATGGGCAAATTTCTGCAGGGCATGCAATTTACCGTGAAGAAATATACAAGGAAATTCATCCCCATAAATGTTTGGTAAGACAGACAAATACACTCCAGGTCCACCTAGCTCAGGTGAGACATCTATGACTTCAAATGGGTTAATAATTAAATCAAAAATAAGAAAAAAATTGCCTTAGCAAATCCTGTAGGGAGGAACACGCAAGGATTCAGGGGTATGAATACAGGAGATTGAAGGGTGAGGAGTGGGTTCAGGGGGTGTAAAGAGACCTACTACTGCGGAAGTAAAATGTAACTCTAAAACCTTTGTGCTTCAACCATAATTAGGCAGTTAGCGAAACAATGTGAATCACAAGGAAAACCCAAATCGAGTCTGAAACTGAAACGGTGCAGAATAGTTAATATTCTGAATGATTATTTCCTCCAAGTGTTCTCAGGGGATGCTATGCCTCTGAAAACAGGAATAACCCAAAAAGATAAAAATATTGGCTGATACTGGTCAAGTGAAAGCCCTAGGCAGTGTAAAAGGGTTCAAAAACCAATAAATCTGAAGCAACAGTTGGTGTCTATTCCTGATGGTTAGAGAGATTGGATTGTTGATTTGTGTGGCATCGATAATCATTGTAAGGGATGTAGGGAGATACTGGTCAATTGAAATTAGGTTAACACGATGCCCATATTTTAAAAAAAAAGGTAAAACAGATCCAGGCAACCAGATATCCATTAGTTTTACTTAAATCTGGTATAAAAATAATGAAACCAATTAACAGTAAGTAGTCTAATTATTTATACAATAGTAACTCAATATGGAACAGTTAACTTATATTCAGAGCTGGAGGATCTGTTTTGAGGAAGAGACAGCCAAACAGGATTGTGTAAAGATCTATTACATGTTGCATGCACCTTGACTTTCAAATGACATTTGGGAGGTCTCCACACAAAGTTATTAGAAACATATGAAAATGTCAGACAGGAAAAGATCAACTGGTCCATTTTAGCCTGTCCAAAACACTTGTAATGTATTTTGTTTTAGTTAATAGTCATGATTAAAGCTGTAGGAATTGAGTTGAAACCTTGGAAAGCGTTGAAGCATAGAAACCAAGCCCACTTATTTAGAATAATTATGCTGCTATGGGAGTTGGGAGAAAGAGTACTAAAATGGTGTCTTCTGGGATCATTTGAGCCATTGCTATTCCTAATATACATCAGTACTAGTGAATGGATCTTTAAACTAGAGGAAGTTTGCAGTGGTCACCCAGGGGCTGGGACCGCTGCTGGTTTTAATATACGTTAATAATTTGGGTAGACAGGACCTAATTTAAAGGTTTGCAAATGACAAAATCAGAAATATAGTAACTGAGAATAGCAGCAGGCTTCAGGAGCCACAGACAAACTGCTGAAACGGACAGATGAAGTTAAATGCAGACAAGTGTGAGGTAATCAATTTTGCTAGAATGAGAGAGGTAATATGAACTAAAATTGCACATTCCAAAGAGGACGCAGGAACAGAGATCCAGTGGTGTGTACACACAATTCCCTGCAGAGGTTAACTTGAGAAGGTTATTAAAAAACACAAGGGATCCTTGGCTTGTAAATACAGGTATAGAACGCAGCAGCAAGAAAGTCATGCTGAACTTTTATAAAACACTGGTTAGACCCTGGCTGAATCACTTTAATGAATTCTGGGCATCATACTTTAGGAAGGACGTCAAGCCTTCAGACAGGATGCAGAAGAAAGTTACCAGAATGGTGCCAGGGATGAAAGAATTTAAGTTATGTGGAGAGACTAAATAAACAGTGGTTGTTCTCCTTAGATAGTGCAAGTCTTTATGGGAGATTTAATAGAGGCATTCAAAATTATGAAAATAAATAGTGGACCAATCATCAAATGATGGTGTTAAGTTGTTTTTATCCCTTGGTTCAAATATTGACAGAACATTGTATATTTCTATTGTTTCCAGCTTTTACTTCAGTTTGCTGGTCAACTCTAATGTTGGTTACTTGTGATTGTAATGTTTTTCAGAAAAGGAATAAGGAGAAGATATAAAGATTGCAATTGCCTTAGAGTGAGAAAACATTTTAAATGACTGAAAAGCCAATTCCACCATATCAGATTTCTTAAATAAATTCTGCATCCGTTGAAAGTACTTCAAAAAATGTTTAAAACTAAATTAATTAATGAAAATCACAAAATTATAATGGGTACAGAAATGATCAAGTAATCTTCAAATTGCCCTGATAATGGGGGGCAACATTGTGAAAATCACAAAAAGTATTTGTTAAATTGAGTTGCGCGATTGTGCCCAAATATGGTCAATTAACAATTACAAAGTCTATGATATTAAGAACACAAGAAATAGGAGCAGGAGTAGGCCATCTGGCCCTTCGAGCCTGCCCCACCATTCAATAAGATCATGGCTGATCTGTCGTGGCTCAGTTCCACAATCCCACCCTCTCCCCATAACCCTTAATCCCCTCTCTTATCAAAAACACATCAACCCGCGTCTTAAAAATATTTAGCGAGGTAGCCTCCACCACTTCAACGGGCAGAGAATTTGTCCCATTGGTAAGACGCAGCATGGATTCATGAAGGGCAGGTGCGCACAATACAAAGGGGAGATTATGCATCAAATTTAGTGGAAGTCTTTAAAAAAAAAAGTTTAAGTGACACTAATTTAAAAATTGACATGAAAATAAGGCATTACCCAAATTCTAGATATGCTACATATCAAGCCAGTTTAAACATTTAATGTTATTATTGTGATAATCAAGTTTTGACAGAACAAACATAACCAACATCCCTTTAAAGAAAGCATTTTTAAAAAATGTTCTACAGAAGGAATCTTTGCATTTTGGATCTATTTCGTCATCGCCAATTGATCAGTGCATTTGAAAACTGACATTTTCAAAGCATTAAAATGGAAAATTATACATTAAAAGATTTTAAAAATGGTACCTCCAAGGGTTGAAGAACCTAAGCCACTTGACTGCAAGCCTGTTCCAATACCTGAGACAAACGGTGTTCCAAAATTAACGCCCAGAGGTTGTTGCGGTCCTAGTACAGAAAGATCAGAAAATTTGCCTTACTCTTAGATATAGCTTTATTGAATATATAAAACTCTCCAGTATGAGAACTTTCCACACTTGTTATTCTTTAACAATGGACAAGTGTATCAAACAGTAATGTTCAGTCTTAATCTAAAAATAATCAGTTTAAAACTGAACCAAAAATTGTTAACCTAACAGATGTTAAAAATTGATTGATCCATATTCATGCTATTTAAGTTTTAACTCAACTTTGTCTAGGCCAATCAATCTACTTTAACGGTATACAAACTGAATAATATAAAACCCTATCAAAACTATTCTACCAACTACTTTTTCCCTATGATTTCATAAGCTGTGTGTTAGTACTATAGCACACAAATGGTCAGCACAAGCTAATGATGTGTCCTAAACGTTACTTTTTAAAATCAGCAGCTGAGATCCAGTGACAAACCCCAATAGATTTTACACATGCATTGCACTTAATTGTGAATCAATTTAGTATTTTTTTTAAATAAACAAAATACATAAAGAAGCAAGACAGTAAGATCTTTCATGGCTCAATTTATTGTTTAGTTTTGAAACATCTCAATTACATGGCAACATAACAATGCAATTTTCATTTTTTTAAATCATAACTGCTATAATCTCGATTTTAGTGCACTACAGTTTGAAATTAGGCAACCTTTTATAAACTGAGGGAATAAATCATCCATGTTCTCAAGGCAGTTACAAACGAGAAGTGAATTTCTTTGCGTGCGCAGTTTGAAAGGCACCACTGAATTTACACTCCAAATGTAGGTTTAAACACATCCATACTTTCACAGTTCAAACACACTACTTATTTTGCCCTGCTTAAAAGGTAGAACATAATATTGCTTTTGTAGTCTGATATTCTAGAAGACTTTTAAGTGTCAAAGAGAGAATTTGGTGCGAAGAACTAGAAAATTGTAAATTAAGCCAAAAGAAAAGCCAGGAAACATAAGCAAATTATGGATCAAATCCTTAAGTAAAGAGACAGCATCATTTTATGTGCCTATTTAGGCTTCATCTTAAAACTTCTGACAATTCTTACACAACTACAAATTTTATATTATATATAAAATACTTTTTTTAAATTGCTGTGGCTAGCGATAAATATTTTAAGTTAAAAATGGAGTTCACATGCAGCAAAACATTTTTGAATATTCAAATAAGGAACACTAGTATCTACTTTTTCAGATATTTGTTGTTATGCTAATTAAAAGATGGTTCAAGTTGAAGAATTTTAAGCAAATTTGATCTTCCCCATTATTCAAAAATTCAGCCCCCATATTAGGTCAAGTAAACTGAAACTGTCTCTTTGTATCATATAAAGATTTCAATGAACAATGAGAAAAGCCAAATGCACAACTGATTTTAACATAACAATTTTACAGATATTGCAGTATTGTATAATATATAATTTACAAAGACTGATTTCATAATCAAACCAGCGTCATAATCTAGTGTTATACGGAAGGCAACTGTGGCATTGTCTGTTTGTATATAAAAGAAATAGTGTCGCATAGTGCGTTTGTAACATTACAATACCAGGCAGATGTGGATTTTTTTGGCCATTAAGACACCTTATTTTTCAGTAGAACAACAATTTTATTACTGCTTCATCAGAAAGCAAAGTTATAAAAATTGTATTTACTGATTAAAATTTAGCACGTTAAGTACACAAACTTACCTGCACATTATTCTAGCAGCCTCATTTTGTAAATACCTTAGCAACTTAAATTAAATGTTTATATTGCTGTTAACTCCAGTTAATAACAGCAATTACTTTATGATTACTTTTCACATTTGATTAGAGAACCTTAATTTTGATTCATCACACATACTAAACAGCCAGTTTTACTGGTGGGGAATGGGTTAACAAGTTAATAAATATTTAAAACTGTACAAAACTGAAAGATTAAGTGGTTGAGATTGGCAAATTCAGTTACTTGCATTTTAAATGCTGCTTTGGAATATGTTAAACAAGGCAGAATCTTATTGGTGCAAGTATAAGAAAATGCAGCATATTAATACTGATTAATTACTCCTTTACCTCCTTTCTTTTGTAAACATAATTTACTTTCTGCTGTGCCTCATTACATTTTATTTTAAAAAACACCTACATGTATTAATACTATTGTAGAACCTGCCTGGTATAAACTTCTGTTGCACCTTCACAGAAGATATACACAAGGTATTTTTATTCACTGTACTTTCTTAGAATTATATCCCTGAAACTTCAATTTAAAGAAAAAAAACGCCAGTTTAATTTTGTACCTCTGGCACCTATTTGTACTTGGAATAGGACCTGCAATGGGTATCGAGGAGTATTTTACTCCAACACAAAACATGACCGTTTTAAAATTCCCTGTCAACCCAGTGTGCCACTGACAATAAAAGAAGGTGGGCATCTGATCTGCCATGGCCTGCGACAAGTTTTCCATGCTGTCGACTGGGTTGCAGGAGCAATTAGGTTGGAATGAACCACTCCTCAAATGATATCCTTGTGGAAAAGTGTCTAGCCTCTGCTCGTCACCTTTCATCTCAGATCGGGAATATATACCAAGTGGGATCCCAAGCACAAATCCATATCTTGCAGAGTACATTGTTATACCAATATATTATACAACACTTTTTTTGAATAAATGGGGAAAAAATACCTCATTGTATAAATATAATGGATATGGTATGAAATATTATCCTTCAGTAGTATGAAGCATATGGGTTAAAGCAAAAATCAAACCCAAAACAACACAGGACTAAAGATGCCCGAAATTCACCTATTAGCCATCCTTTAAATTTATATTTTGATCAAGTTTTTTTGAACAAAAACATTAATTATAATAAATATTTTAAATTTTCTGAAATCCGTCAGAATTTGGCGACTCGACAATTCAACACTCAAAAGCCTCACTGGTCACTTCAAACTAAGTTCTTAGTCATGTTTACAGTATAAAAAGTCACTTCACATTTTCTAAATTACTGTAGTAATGATCTTCGTAACATCAATTTAAGAGATTAAGTACTTTGTAGCTTTAAGATTATTGCTTTGTATACCCTGCATAATCATAATCTAGTAGTTTTATATGCAGGTATCAATATTTAATTTTATCTCAATCATTTTATTTAAATACAAAAAAGGTACAAAGTCTTAGTTGCTTTCTAATACAGCAGTAAGACCATGGAGATGTATCCAGGAAGACAAGAAAGAAAGAGCAATATAGTTGTTCACTATAGGGTATTACCCATTGCAACCAGATATTTGTCTCAACACTATTCATCTATAACTTGAAGACATTCAGACCTGTAGCAGGCTGTTGCTGCTGTGATAATGTTGCAGCCATGGCAACTGCCGCTGCATTTGGTATGCTGAAGGGAGTTGGCCCAGTTGTGACACGTGGAGCGTTTTGCCATTTCTTAGTTTCAGCACGCCTTGCTTCAAAGACATCAGTAGCATCTCCAAGGAATGTTTTCCGATAGCCAAGATACTGTTCTCTTAGAATCTGAAGAAAAATAAGTTTCACCACTGCATAACTCCAAACAATATTACAAGTAAAACAAGAGGCTTACTTTGTTGTTGAAGATAATAGAATGAAAGCAATAGATTACTTATTGATGAGCTAACAAATAAAGGATATTACAATACTTGGTCACTCTTAAATACATCTATCCATCATTGAAAACAACTACATTATGATATCAATCACAAGTCTCTAATAGTATTTCACTACAAAATAACGAACTGGGAATTTGTTGCACAAAAAAAAACCGATCAACCACATTGCATCATATCATGACCAGTTGATCTTCCACGGCATTGAACACAGCTAGAAAAGACCAGGTGCAATGTGCAGGTCAAGATGAGTTATTTGGAGAGGAAAACTGGAGTAAAAGGAATGAGTGTAGTACAGAAATGAGAGGAGAGAATGAGAAACAAAGGGAGGGTGGGGGAGCAAATAGAAGATGCAAAGCAGCAATGAGAGGGTAAAAGAGTAGGTGAGAGAGGGGAAGCAGCAAGTGAGGGACTCAGTAGGGACAAGTCTGTAGATGTATTACAGCAGAGGTGGTTAGGGAAGTCCCCAAAATGGGATAAGTGCATTTAGAAAAGTGAGCATTGGAGTACCTCCGAGGGTGGAAATGGGGCAATTTTACATCAGACAAAAACTGCATGGTCTCCAATTATAATTAAAACCAAGGAACGTGATCTCATAACTTTTAAGCACCGTCTTCTCCTCTCCCTTTCACTCCATTCCTCCTTTGCTCCTTCCCAACCACATTCTCCAAACCAGTTTCTCCCTCCACAATGCTGCTTGACCTGTATAAGCACTTGGTCTTGACGAATCATGTATAATACCATAGAAGACTAATTAATCAGGACTGTGAATGATGGTGCTGTGGGTTTGTTATGCGCAGATTCAGTTTCTCCCTTCCCAAATGAAATATAACCAAATGTAGAAAATCACAAAATGATACAGCACAGAAAGTGGCCATTTGGCCCATTATACCTAAGCTGGCTCTTTGAAAGAGTTATCCAATGAGTCTCACTTCCCTGTTCTTTCCATCATTCTGCAAGTTTTCAAGTATTTGTCAAATTTCCTTTTGAAAGTTATTAATTTGCTTCCAATGGATTCCTAATCCCAACAACTTAGTGCAGATAAGCTTTTCCCCTCATGTTGCCTTTGTTTCTTTTATCATTTACCTCAAATTGGTTACTGATCTTTATGGAAACCGTTTCTCCTCATTTGTTCGGGTACTTATGCATTAAGGTGGATCCTCAAAAGTTCTCATGGCTGCTTTTTAGCAGTGTAATTAACTATAATTTTAGGGGCATTAGTCCTTCAAAGAGGCCTTGCATAGTTCAGTGCCAAGGAGGCTCAATTGTACAAGAACTGGCTTTTTCAAAACCCAAGAGATTCCTGCTTTTAATGGGACTGCAATCATTTTGATAATGAAACATCCAATTTATAAAAAACTGAAAGCCATGAAACACTAAAGTATTCCTTGCACAGCAGCTGATACCCAAGGAACAAGGCAAAAATTTTCTGTAGAGCCACTCAATAACAACGATATGAATATGGCTTACAAACTGAGGCCCATTCCACATCATGGCTGTTATTACGGTGGCATTACAGCACCACCTTCAGGCACTGGTTTCTGGTGACACAAAGTAGTTGCTATAAGGTTTTTTTACAATGTA
Organism: Carcharhinus amblyrhynchos; assembly: GCF_965287045.1. Classification (NCBI taxonomy): domain Eukaryota; kingdom Metazoa; phylum Chordata; class Chondrichthyes; order Carcharhiniformes; family Carcharhinidae; genus Carcharhinus; species Carcharhinus amblyrhynchos. The sequence continues at coordinate 74,212,402 of NC_137333.1, read as the reverse complement.
TTTTTAAATGGCATATGGTGACATAACCATTGATTTTAATACATTAAATCAAATCTCAGCAATATTTTCTTCAGAGGCAACATAATTGCCTGTGATAGATTTTTCACATATATTAGCTGTATTCATGAATACATGCTAAAAACAGAAGTTAGCACACTATTCCTTTCTGTCCTACTAAATATTATCAGTAGCTACTACATAATGCTAGTCCTCAAAAGTATGAGCTGTTTTAGGATTTTTGAGACTATAAGCAAATATTCAAATTCAAGCCCTACCTTTGCACTTTCATGTATTGACTGGAGTTGAGCAGCCAGGGCAACAAATGTCTGGTATACTTTCTGCATTGCAAGAGACAAGTCTGTAGGAATGACAAAAATGGTTAAACAGCAAAAATCAATAAAATCTTCTGTTCATCTAATGCTCATTACCATATGTCCTCCTATCCTCTGCAAAGGTGTGAATTTCTTGCTGAGGCATGGTTCACGGGAACACTCCAATGATTCATTGGTCATTATTCACATCCAATCATTGTTAGCTATTTTATCATGAAGGGAATGGTAGCCAAACAACTCTATTTTAATCAACATAATCCATACATTTCACAAGAATGACACCAACTAAATATTACACTGATTTATTTTTCTATTCAAGGACAAAGTAATTTACAAATAATTGGTCGCTACCTACTGAGGGTTTCTCTCATCTCAAATCTTCACCAGTATATATTGTTTAATATTTGCTAAAATAGCTCCTTTTTGAAGTTGGGCGAAACCATAGGATTCTCCTGTTTAGGGTGTTAGTTTCCCATCTACTGACACAGCGAAGTTTTATTTCCCCCTCAGTCCTGACAGAAATTGACACAAGGCACTGTGTTAGGAAAATGGAAGCTTTACTCTTGTAAACACACTCCTACCTCTGACCTGAAATGGCCTGATATTGATAAATGAAAACAGGAGTAAACGTATACAAACCTTAGCACTGATTTCCTTCAAATTCAACAAATAGCTTTTATCTCAAATTATAAAATTCGTCTCTGACAAAACCAATGTGCAGGTCTCCATTTGAACAACTGGTCTAAATAAATTCTTTATCTGGAAAATACATTCTACAAGCTGCTATCCAAGAAAATTTCCAGGACTTAATCAGGGAGTCAAATAATTAAAGAAGTTTGCTGCTCAGAAGGAAGCCACTTGGGCCATCATGTCCATGTCAGCCAGAAGAGAACTATCCAGTCTATTCTCATTTCCAGCTCAGTCTTTCATCCCACTAGCCCATGGGTTAAAAAGTTTTCAACTTCCCTTTAATCCTTCTACCAATTACTTTCATTCTATACTGTTGCAACTGGCTTCTTTAAGGGAAACAGATCTATTGAAGCTTTTCATAACTTAATTATATTTTCCCTTTTGTTTTTGGTCTCCTTACTTGAAAAAGGGTATACTGGCATTGGAGAGAGTACAGACGAGAGTCACTAGGTTGATTCTGGAGTTGAGAGTTGACTTATGAGGAAAGACTGGGATTATATTCATTAGAATTTAGAAGAATGAGGGAGAATTTTATAGAAACAGATACGTTTATGAAGGGAATAGATAAGATAGAAGCAGGGAGGTTGTTTCCACTGGTGGGTGATATCAGAACTAGGAGGCATAGCCTTAAAATAAGAGGGGAGCAGATTTAGGATGGCGATGAAGAGAAACTTCTTTGCCCAAAGGGTTGTGAATCTGTCAAATTCTCTGTCCAGTGAGCAGTTGAGGCCACCTTGTTGAGAAAATGCTGGAAAATCTCAGGAGGTCTGGCAACATCTGTAAGGAGAGATAAGAGCTGATGTTTTGAGTCAAAGCTTTTAGCTTTGGCAAAGGGTCATCTGGATTCGAAACGTCAACTCTTTTCTCTCCTTACTGTTGCTGCCAGACCTGCTGAGATTTTCCAGCATTTTCTCTTTTGGTTTCAGATTCCACCATCTGCAGTAATTTGCTTTTATCCAGAGGCTACCTTGTTGTTTGCTTTTAAAAGCAAAAAGTAGATAAGATTGTTGAACAGTAAAGGAATTCAGGATTATGGATAGTGGGCAGGTAAGCAGAACCGAGTCCAAGAAAAGATCAGCTATGGTCTTATTGAATGGTGGAACAGGCTCAAGGGGCCAAATGGCCAACTTCTACTTCTTGCCTTCTCAACCTAAGATCTCCTCACAACAATCTCCAGTCTTGAAAACATTCTTGTAAACCCCCTGTAACACAGTGATCAGAACTCCACACAGTTTCAAATTATAGTCTAACTAGTGCTTTACAGAGTTCCAGGGTAACATGCCTGTTTTTTATATTGTATGTCGTGGTTAAAAATATCCTGCATGCCTTCTTAACCTTTTTGAATTTTTTTTCCAACATGACAATTAAATTACCCCTCAACCTTCTAAATTCAACAAAATGCAAGCCAATCCTCATAATTTAAGCTGTGGTATCATTCTGGTGAATCTCCATGGTACCACTTCCAAGGCTGTTATAACTATCCTGATACATGATATCTAAAATTGAATGCAATATGTCAGTTCAATGTAATCAAAGCTCTTCACACAGGAGTCATCACTTTGTCACCTTTGAATTTCAACCCCGTTGAGATAAAGGCCAACATTCAATTAGCCTTTTAGATTGTCAGCCTTTAATGATGTGCACATAAATACTAAACCTCTCCACTCACAGTCCCTCGTCTCTCAGCATTAAGAAAATATTTCACCCCATCTTTTCAAGATCTAAAATGGATAACAACATTTCCCATAGCTTTGCACACTCATCGAGTCTGACCATGTCCCTTCCTGCTCCCATCCACACAACTTACTGCGTCTCTCAACCTAGTGCTATCTGAAAACTAGAATGTAAATCTCTGTATATTCATTCAAAACATGTATAAATGGGGAAATTCTGAGACACACGTATGGACTTGTACAAACTGCCAATCAGAGCTGAATAGGTTCATCCTGCTGCAAGATGATTTGTGGTCCTATAATGAGCATCAAATACTACTGACAAGCTGTCCTTAAATATACAAATGCTAAACAATTATTTTTCTTCTGCTCCCCAACACCAACTCATTGAGAAAGAGCATTTGATTAAAAATTCAAAGAGGCAAAGATATTTTGGAGAAGAATGGGAGCAATTCTGAGGCTTAAGATTTTAAATTATAATAGATTGACAATTGAAAATGTTTTCATGAGAAAAAACATTGAGAGGCTGCCAAATTTAATTGAATGATAAAAGTGATGGACATGATCAATACAATGATGTTTTAAAACTGTGATTGCAAGGTAAAAAACATAAATACAAAATTGTTATGAAAGGTTAAAGCTTTTTCTTCCAACGGTGGCTGTGTATACTTGGACACTAATTACATGGATATGTTAAATGATGATTAACACGGTTCTAATGAAGGATCAGAAACCTGTAATGTTAACTCGATCATCTTCTCTCCACAGGTGAGACCTGATCACTGGAGTGCTTCCAGCATTTCATTTCTTATTTTAGATTTCCAGTTTCAATGTATCTGACATTTTATTCAGGATTCAACAAAATCTGGAGCAAGTTTGTTGTGTGGTTTTTGAAGTTTTATCTGAAAAGTCTCCCTCTGGAAATTGCAATATCATAGAGGAAATACAAATTGCACTTATCAGGGGGGTGAGGGTGGAATGAGGAAAGGGGTTCAATGCTCTGAATTTACTTTTTGCATATGACTTTTTGCTCTTTCTTAATCACAATTCCAGGTTACTTAATGTGTGTTTCAACTTAACCCTTGATAAGGGAAAACAGTATCTAACTCCATTATTGCAAACAAACCTGCAGTAAACATATGAACCTGCACTGCTTCCTCAAAGAGTCAGGGACCCAGGTTCGATTCCTGGCTTGGGTCACTGTCAATGCATAGTCTGCATGGGTTTCCTCCAGGTGGTCTGGTTCCTCCCACAGTATGAAAGATATGCTGATCAGGTGCACTGGCCATGCTAAATTCTCCCTCAATGTACCCAAACAGCCCTGGAGTGTGGCGACTAGGGGATTTTCACAGTAACTTCATTGCAGTATTAATGTAAGCCTATTCAAGACACTAGTAAATAAACTAAATTAAAACTAAACCTATCCATTGCAGAATTCAGATACTGTATTGTAAAATGGTAGAACATATTGCTTTGTGAACATTCATCACTATGCTACCCTTTACTGCAAAGCATTTGAACTTTTTTAATAATCCAAACCTTGGGGAGTCATATGAGAACTGTTAGCCTGAGTAGCGAGGTGATTTTCCAGTTCCTCTATTTGTTGTCGGTACTGCTGTAACTGAACCTCAAACTGTTCAACCAGTTGTCTGAAATAGCTGTCAAAATATAATTCAGAATTAGGTGAGGCTCGATGAGATTCACTATAGCACGATCATATTCACATACATGACTATGTATGAAAGGCTACTTGGCAAATGGAAAACCTTGGCAAGATACTAACTGCATCCATAATGTTATTTAAGAGAAACAGGTAATTTCTAAAGAGTGGAAAGATGGGCTGTGGTTGAAGAAACAAGGTGAAGGAACAAAATTACAGGAAACAATTGACAGTGCTTACTCAAAGATTTCAAAAGTTTATTCTGAATCTTTTCGGAGTCTGTGAATAATCCTGGTAAGACCAGATGTCGTGTCCATTGATAGTTTCCATAAGGACACCAAGGTCTGATTTTAATACTGCAAATGTTTTGAAGGAGTTAAAATCTTGCTCCAAGAGTCAACCAGTAATTTTCCACCAAATTACCATATTTAAGTCCACAGTTCGCTAGTCCCGTATCTTAACTACTGTGCTATGATACCTGAAGAAAATTGTGTCCCAGTTTGTGCATGACGTCAAAGTCTTTATGGAGGCTGTTGAAGAGGTGACCAAAAATGCTGCCGAAATGGGCGAAAAATTCAAATGAGACAGTGCAGAGGATGATGATGAGTTGCTGGCACCATATTCTGAAAAATTAGCTGATGACAGTCTCACTGAATTGGAACAGCAAAAAGTGGCAGAGGAAGAAGATGTACCCACAGCTGAAGAGATTCATCCTCAAAGCTTAACAGCATCCATGTTGATGAGGCATTTCAACATCTGAAAGTTGCCATGTCCTGTTTAAGGAACATCACCCCAACATTGAATGCAGTGCATCAGTGAATGGGGACATATACAGAGAAATTTACAAGGAACACAGGAAAACATTAGTCCAAACCTCCTTGGGCACTTAAAGAAAGCAGAGAAGAATCCAGAAAAATCTGAAGCCAAGAAGATTCCAGCCAATGACCCTTCAAAGTCTTCAACCAAAGTCCAGACCCACCCATGAGCCCAAGAATGACAACAAATCACTAAGGTTTTAAAAGCTTGTCTGTGCTTTTTAGATAATTTGCAGTTAATGTACAGCAGAGGTACTGTATACACCTACACATTTGTTTTTATATCAATATGTTACTGTTGATATATTACTTATCTATAATTGACTGAGTACAAAATATTATGGGTTATTTTGTTGGAATTAGGGTATGAGCCTTGGTATAGGAACAATACTCCATTTATAACAAGGGAAAAATCAGTTCTAACTTAATATTTTGCCTCGAGATGCATTTTCCAGTGGGGTTGCAAGTTCAAGGACTGCCAATACTTAATTCAAAGCAATTCAGTTCACTAGACTGAGTCCTGGGAAGGGTCTGTCTCATGAGGAAAGATTAAGCAGATTGGGCTGATATACGAGGAAAGGTTAAACAGGCTGTACCGATATTCACTAGAGCTCAAGAGAACGAGAGGTGACCTTATTGAAACATGTAGATTTAGAGGGAGTTAAATAGGATAGATGCTGAGAAGATGCTTCCCCCTTGTGGAGGAATCTAGAACAAGAGGATACATTTTCAAAGTAAAGGTATTTCATTTAGAACGGAAACGAAGAGGAATTTCTTCTCTTAGATGGTTGCTAGTTTTTCAAATTCTGTTCCAAAGTGACGGAGGCTGTGTTACTGAATATATTCAAAGCGAAGTTAAACAGATTTTTATCCCCAAAATGGACTCAGTACAGGGGCTGACAGAAAAGTAGAATCAAGGCCACAAACATGTCAGTTATGTTATTGAATTGGGGAGCAGACCAAAAGGGGTGAATGGCATATTCATTCTCCTATTTCTTTCAAGTTCAACTAGCAATTCTTCACTAAGTTACAAATTTAAACCGCACTTGCTATGTTATTAGCGCTGCTAAAAGAGGAAATAAATAGTTGGATACCAACCACAAACTTGAGCATTTTTAAAAAATCTCTTCAGCACCAGTGTATATTCAGAATATTTTAATTACTACTTTATGCCTTAGTTGGTGCTAATAAATAATGTAGAGGCCTGAATGAAAAGGTCAAATTATATTTAGCTAGACTAGGCCAGAATTTAGCAAATAAATTTGAAGGCTCCCTTATTCTTAAAACCTGGGATCAAAATTAGCCCATTACTTAACCAATATTGCATTGTATCAAACTGTATTTAAGTGAAACATTTATCAAAATGAGATTTTAAACAAAATAGAATGTAGAGGGCACAATCATTTTGTAAAAGTTAACAAAAGTTAGAACATGATTCATTATCTACAATGAAAATAGATTTAAATTGAAGACCCAATAGAAACATTTGGTTTTAACTATTGCTTGGGATCCCTGATCAGTATATTGGTAAAAATTGCAGTTTTTCCCCAGTAGAATCTGCTCCGAGAAATGCAGTTGACATAAAACATAACCCAAAGGATTCATTTCAAATCTGTCATTTTAGAGTACAACACGTTTCATCATGGAAATATTTGGAAAGATGCAGTTTAATCTGGGATAGTCAGCAGTTTCGTGAGGGGTAAGTCCTGCCTCACAACTTTGATTGACTTCTTTGAGGAGGTAACTAAGTGTGTAAACAAAGGTAGAGCCGTTGATGTCGTATACATGGATTTTAGTAAGGTGTTTGATAAGGTTCCCCATGGTAGAAAGTAAGGGGGTGTGGGATAGAAGGAAATTTGGCCAATTGGATAAGTAACTGGCTCTCCCAGAGAGACGGTGGTGGCGGCGGAGGGGAAATTTTCAGACTGGAGGCCAGTTACCAGCAGTGTACCACACATCAGTGCTGGGTCCTCTGCTATTTGTGACTTTTATCAACGACTTTGAAGAGGAGGCTGAAGGGTGGGTTAGTAAATTTGCTGATGACTCCAAGATTGGTGAAGTAGTGGATGAGGTGGAGGGCTCTTGTAGACTGCAAACAGATAGGTTGTAGACCTGGGCAGAAAAGCGACAGATGGAGTTTAACCCTAATAAGTGCGAAGTGATTCATTTAACTTGAATGCGGATTACAGGGTCAACGGCAGGGTTCTGACGAATGTGGAGGAGCAGAGAGATCTTGGGGTTCATATCCACAGATCTCTTAAGATTGCCACTCAAGTAGATAGAGCCGTGAAGAAGGCTGATAGTGTGTTAGTGTTTATTAACAGGGGGTTTGAGTTTAAGAGCCATGGGATTATGCTGCAACTATACTGGATCTTGGTGAGACCACATTTTGAACGTTGTGTGCAGTTCTGGTCACTTCACTATAAGAAGGGTGTGGAAGGATTGGAGAGTGTGCAGAGGAGATTTACCAGAATGCTGCCTGATTTGGAGGGTAGGTCTTATGAGGAAAGATCGAGGGAGCTGGGGCTTTTCTCTTTAGAGCGAAGGAGGATGAGAGGCGACTTAATAGAAGTTTATAAAATGATGAGGGGAATAGATAGTCTCTGCACGTCCACTCTTTCCTCGGGTGGATGCAGCTGTTACTAGAGGGCATAAATTTAAGGTTCATAGTGGGAGATATAGGAGGGATGTCCACATTCTTTACTCAGAGTGGCTGGGGTGTGGAACGCACTGCCTGCTGTGATAGTGGAGTCAGACACTTTAGGAACTTTCAAGCGGTTATTGGAAAGGCACATAGAGCACATTAGATTGATAGGGAGTGGGATAGCTTGATCTTGGGTTTCGACATGGCTTGGCACAACATTGAGGGCTGAAGGCCTGTACTGTGCTGTACTGTTCTACGTTTCTATCAGTATTTCATATTCAAACTGAATGCAAGTCCCCAAGACCATTTAGAAATGAAGCCTCGCTCAAGTAGTAACTAATTATGTAATTTTAAAAGCAAAACAGAAACTTAGAATGGATCTGAAATGGACAGGACCAGACAACCACTTAAGGACGCACTGAGCAATTTTTCTCCCTTCTCAATCTGATTTGTGTGCATGCTATGATACCTGTGATTTGGCATATTGAATGCAGATCAAAGAAGCCTGAAAAAAAACCCAGGTCTGGAATTCAAAGGTCAGCAGAAAAAGGTGCTGTACTTTTTCTCTGGAGAAAGGTCTTTGGAATCCTCTTCCCCAACATGTTTCTGGTCCAGTCCTGCAAGTCTTCACAATGAAGTCTAGGAGATATTACATGCAAATGACCACAGGGTAGAAAATTTACAGGGGATCAGGCAGCCATCTCCATGGAAGTCAAAAAACCCTCCCTTTGCTCCAGAGCCACACACAATCAGATAGAAAGCCTAGGGTGTGATTTCTTACCATGGTATTTTCCTAATGTACAATGTCTCACTCCTCATCAGCTGAAGTGACATACGCAGCTTATTGCTTATGTCACTTCACTTTGCACTGACAGTGAAACTGGATTATGCAACAAATGAAAGCGCAGAGTGTGGCCAATTGGTCAATTTATCTGCAAAGCAGGAACATTACTACCGATGTAGCATTAAGCAAGCTTTACCACAAACATCATTTCAGTTGAAAATTGTTCAACCATATCCTAGTTGATAAGAAATTCACGAACTTACTCTGCTGGTGCTGTATTTTCATGCTGAAGTCCTGGTGGTATTTTCTGTGTTCTTAGTGCTATTTCAGCATTTTTAAGCTCCTAAAAGTAAATTCAAAAGATTGACAAACTTAAAGTTGCTTTCTTCTGGCCTTCGGTTCTCAATCTATGCTGACTTCAGAAGTTTTTCCATTTTGCTATTAGGTACTTCTGGAAATGTGGCTTGAGAATTTTCTGTTTGGTGGCTTTGTGAGAAAGCACTTACACCCACCCAAAGAATATGCTGCTCATGCTGGCAAATTTCTGAGAGTCAGGATAATTTCGCACTTCTTGGTGGATCCAAGTAGACTTTCCACCTGCATACATCAACTTAAGTGTTTTTCACCAGATCAGGATAAAGCATCTGACATCTGCATTTTCCCACATAAAGTGGTCATAGGAAATATCACTCAACTGTTCCTCTGCGGGGAGTCATTTAAATTTTCAAAAGGACGCCAGTTTTTGTGGCAATATTGGATAACTGTTGGAGACAGGTATTCTTACACCCCATATTGCTATAACTATTAATATAACATAGTATACCATTCCATCATGATTACGTTATCTGGATAAGGAATGAAATCACAAGATTACTATGGGACAGAATGAGTTGGAAGCTTTGTGAAACAGGTGCCTATTTAATATTTCACCCATCTTAAAGTCAAAATAAATAACTGTAACTCAAGAGAAAAACCTTCCCTATGGCATTTCTAAGTATTGTCAAGAGAGACCAATGGTCACCCTCTGTGCTGGACCTTTCAAAAATACAATTGATGTTATTGGAGAATAATAAAAAGGTACTTCTCAATGTCAACATGCTAGAATTATTTTCACAATTATTTTAATGGAAGCATTTATCCAGTTAAAATCATGCTTCCATTAAAATAGAGAAAAAATGTATACAGCTCAAGTCATTTGCAAAATATTACTGACTGGAATCAGTATTTGAAGTTGTAAATGCATCAGCTTTCACCTCTTTGGCAGCTTAAATTATAGTCATATTTAAATGATACTTTCTTTCTTCAAACTGATCTATTACATTCCTACATGAAAAAATTCCAGCAATTCTTATCTACCTGTGCAGATTCAATCTTCAGTTTGTCAATGGCAAGTGAATCTCTCTGAAGTCCACTGGCAACTACTGTTAACAATTGTTTCAATGCCTTAATATCCTCCTGTACTTTCAGCATAGCTTTAAATGACATTCGACTAATTTCTTCTTGGACCTGCTTTTGTTCTTTTACAAACTTCCTGCAGATGTGTAAACAGAATACACAACATTAAATGCTGATACATTATAAAAGGGCAAATTAATGATTGCTTGGATGTCAAATCTGGCACACTCACTGGAATTGCTCCACATCTTGACAGATAACAGGTGGCAGATTTTCATCCTTCAGGGCCTTGCTATCACTGTGAAACAAAAGGACTAAAATGTTAACATCTTCGCAAAAAAAACTCCACATGTCCCATGTTTATGTCAACATTTGGACACTGTAAATATATTAAAAGTAGAATCACATCGTCAGCCTACACCTCAGTTATACTTTAAAGTTCATCAGCCATGCTACAATAAATTTGTCACAAACGTATTTTTTTAGAGTTTCATAGCCAGACAATATTATTTCACTATGCTGTGTAAATCCTCATTTAGCAGACGTAGCACCAAGTTAAATACAAAGTATGTTTTGTAATCAAAATTATAGTTCTGAGCCAGACTTGCAAAATATTTAGAAAAACTGTGGCAAGATGTGCATGGCCTATCCATTCCATGAAAAGACCTTTTCCATAATTTTATGTAATGCAGCAGTGTGATTTTTGCACCATGTTAAAACTACAGCTGTTACTCAACTGTTATTGCAATGCCGAAAACACAACATTAGTTTACACTTTGATGACATCCAGCTCTATTTTGCCATCATTTTCAAATCCTCCATTGCTTGTCTGACACGCAGAATTCGATTTGATTTGTTTCTTGCACACTACACATATAAAGCATACCATTCATTGAGAAGGAAAGAATTTAGTGTCACAATCATAGCTAGGGTGTGGAGAAAGATCAACTTAATATAAAGGTGTGTCTATTCAAAAGTCAGACTTTTGTATCTTTTTTCTGACTAAAGAAGGTGGAAGAGAATATGCCCGGGTTGCGTAGGGTCCTTGATTACGCTGACTGTTTTTCCGAGGCAACAGGAATCATTGAATCCCTACAATGCAGGAGGACCCTATTCACCCATCGAGTCTGCACCAACCTCAATCCCACCCAAGCCCTATCCCCATAGCCTCTCATATTTACCCTGCTAATCCCCTGACACTTTCGCATAGCCAATCAACCTAACCCACACATCTTTGGACTGTGGGGGAAACTGGAGCACCCGGAGGAAACGCAGGGAGAACATGCAAACTCCACACAGACTGTCACCCAAGGCTGGAATTGAACCCGGGTCCCTGGCACTGTGAGGCAGAAGTGCTGTGCCACTGTGCTACTGGAAGCGTAGACAGAGTCAGTGGGTGGGAGGCTGGTTTGAGTGATGGGCTGTGTTTTGTTCACAACCCTTCATAGTTTCTTGCAGTCTTGGTCAGAGCAGGAGTCATACCAAGCTGTGATACTACCAGAAAGGACGTTTTCTACGGTGCATCTGTGAAAATTGGAGTGTGTCGTAGTGGACGTTCCAAATTTGATCAGCCTCCTGAGTAGTGGGCTTGAGTGTAGTGTCAGCATGCAGCGACCAGACAAGTTGTTGGTGATCACAAATTTATTCCAATTAAATATCAAGTAAATGGAAGCCATTCTATTTTAATTGTTGCTATCAACCCCACTTCCCCTCTCTGAATAAGGCTAACTCAGACTTTTGCAACCTTGGCCTTGGATGTGTCTCCAGGATGAATTTCTGACTACATATCTGCAACAACTGTGTCACTGCCTCAGCTCACTCATTACTGAAACCTCCATTGGTATCTTTGTTTCCTTTAGAGTGGACACTTTTGTCCAGCCTCCCCCATGCTACTTTTTGTAAATTCGAGATCATCCAAAGCCCTGCTGCCCACATCCTAACTTAGCTTTCACCTAGCACCCCTCTGCTCACTGACCTACAGTGTCTCCTGTTTAAGAAATACCACGCTATTACAATTTTCATTTTGGTCTTCAAATCCCATCATGATTGCACCTCTCATTTCCCTGGCCTCAACATTCCAAAGATATCAAAGGGAATGGATAAGATCAAGACAGAAACTATTCTTGCTGGTTTTGACATCTATGACGGAAGGGCAATCAAATGGTTAGAGCCAGGCTTTTCAGGAGTGGAACAAAAGCTTGTTCCCAAGTCATATCATTAAACCCTTTCATCTTTCTTTTCTCTTATGATGCTCCTTAAAATCTAGCTCTTTGATCAAGCTTCTGGTTCCCTGCCTATTATCTCCTTATATGGTTCAGCATCAATGTTACTTTATGACGCTCTTCTGAAGCGCCTTGGGAATTTTTAATCGTAATAGAGGTGCCAAGTGAATACTGTACAAATCATCCCTAGCTCTCGAGAAGATAGTGGTGAGCTTCTTCCTTGAAGCACTGCAGTCCTTAAGCCAGTAAGGAATTGTAGGCTAACAAACCAGTGACAATGTATTCCAAAAGTCACAAATGAGTGTTTCCATATTACTATGCTTATTGTTCACCATAGGAGCGCTCAAGGGAATAACTATCAAAATAAACTTCTAAACAGCCCTTGGAATTCCTTTCTATGGCAGATTCTCAGATTTACAATATATTTCCAGCATTTTATTTTTAATTGTCTTAATGCATTTCTCAGGCATAAGTCATAAATAAATAAATGCCAACTCAGAAGGATTTAAGATCAAAAGTCTACACAAAGCTATTCACTTTAAAGGAAATCCTAAACAAAGAGAGGAAAATTGAGAGGTTGATGATTTAGGCAGAGAATTTGAGAGCCAGTAGACTGAGCTTGTGGACATAGCTGCCAATGGCAAGGAGGTATGGGTAGGACATGGAGGGCCATGAAAATGCAGAAATGGTCAGACTTAGAGAAAGAGTTCAGCAGCAGGCATCAAGGTTTCAAGGGCTGGAGGTTACACAGATAGGAGGGGCAAGGCCACAGAAATAATTTGAACAGGAGAATGAGACTATAAATTAGAGGTAATAGAGGGCCAGGAGTCAATGTAATTTATCAATCAGCGGCAAGACTTGAGCACAACATGGCCATCAGAGTTTTGGAGCAAGGTAGGAGGACTATTGGCTGGTATTTTACGACCTCACTTGGGCAAGGCTCATAACACCCTACCCAAGGTCAACAGAAAATTCCATTCTGCAAGGCTCGCCCGCCCTGGAAAATGGTAAAATTCTGGCCATTGTGTGTGATGTTATAGAATTGGAATTAAACAGTCTTTGTGGTGGGGAAGATATTCCTTTATTTCAGAGGGCCAGATAGTGGAGAACGGAATTGGAATCAATTTTTAAAACATTTTATAAGTATTTATAAATAAAAGTACAAACATACATTGCTTAATCCAACCACCAGTTTGGTTGTTCCCATTAATAGGAGCACAAGCCAACCTGGAATTAACACCCATGAACTACATTCAGATATGGAGTCAGAAACTCTACTTGGAATGTGAACAAATATTCACCACTTTCTTGAATGGGAGAAGTTACAAGAATACAGGAAATCTGGGACTGCCAGGATGGAGCAGTTTGTTTCAGCAGCCCCATGCCACTGAACAGAGTTATTCTCTGACACAGTGTATGGATATGAAATCTATTATCTGCAGGAAGTGGTGTAACAACTCATCAAGATCAATTCAATAGATTGCGAACAATTTGAACCAATCTGAGATAGTGGTGGGTGAGGAATGGAATCAGCAGCAGGTGAATGGAGTTTTTGACAGAGGCCGAAGTTATCACATCTCATTGCCCTTTTAAAGCATCTGGCTTTCATCTTTGTGAAAATCCCAGAACTTTAAACTTTATTCATCAGTTTCACAAGTAGGATTACATTAACACTGCAATGAAGTCACCGTGAAAATCCCCTTGTCGCCACATTCCAGCGCCTGATCGGGTACAGAGAGAGAGAACTTAGCATGGCCAATGCACCTAATCTGGAGCACCTGGAGGAAACCCATGTGAACTCAGGGAGATGTGCAGATTCCACACAGACAGTGATCTAAGCTGGGAACTGAGTTCAGGTCCCTGGAGCTGTGAGTCTGCAGTGCTAACCATTGTGCCACCCACTGATGGCTGCAGGGAAGAAGCTGTTTTGTAACATTCGTATCATATAACAGAATGCTTTAGTTTTGTTTTATTGAAATAAACAAGACCAAAAGAATGCACAAAGACATGGGCTAGCCTTCATCTTAATTTTATTTCTTTCAAATATCACCCTTTCAATCTTGTTTCTCCCATTTCTGTAAACTTAATTACCTCTGGTGCTTCCGTTTAATTTTCTTGCTTACTGTGTCCACTTGATTTTTTACTCCTTTGAGTATTTTTTTTTAAATATTGGTTTGCCTCGGCAATCTCCTTCATTAGATTTACTTACAGGTGATTTTTGCAGCTTTGCACCTCTCCCCATATAATTTACATGTCGACTCCATGGAATGCGCATATGTTTGATTTATTATTGTCACATGTATTGGGATACAGTGAAAAGTATTGTTTCTTGTGTGGTATACAGACAAAACATACCATTCATAGAAAACATAGGGGAGAAGAAAAGGATGAGCACAGAATCTAGTCTTGCAGTTACAGACAGAATGAAGAGAAACATCATCATTTAATAATCTGATGGCAGCAAGGAAGAAGCTGTTTAGTAACATTATTATCTTATAACAATGTTTTAATTTTGTTTTATTGAAATTAACAAGGTCAAAAGAATGCTTGAGTTTTAGAAGTAAACTAACTGCAGCATTTTGCAAGATGCTCAAGATTTTAAATAAATAAATACACAAATGTACTTACTCAGGCCTAACTCCAGCTGAACCTTTATCATCTGTAATGGATAAATATACAATTAATGCATCCAAATGCAATTTTTAAAAAAAGATAAAAAAACTAATGTAAAGGAGAACACAGCAATCCATTTTTCTTCCACACAATTTCACTAATACGGGGGACAGCAATCAATGGAATGCAAAACCAATAGCTGGTCCTCCATGAGCCTGATTGGAAGTTAAAATATAGAACAGGTATGTTTTGTATTTACTTGTTTCACCACACAAGATGCATCAAAAATCCCTCATTTGCATGATTTACACCTCTGCAATGCACTTCTCATTTGCCTACAGCAATATTACATTTTTAAAATGTCCCCATTCACAATTGTTTTCCTGCGCTTTTTCATTGCTGTTCATCCCTTTAAAATCTGTTATATGAGCATGGACAGCACAAAACAAACTTCTCTCTCTCCCACCAATAGTTTTCTAAATACTTTTGTAACTATGCTGAGTGGGAATACAGTTACTATTGGGGTGTAATCTTGGGGAGGGCAGGGGGAATCTTTATAAGGCTGACGTAGAAAGATCGTTGACAAACAAGGGGGCAGAGGTTTAAATTGGGGATAGACAGAATGTGGAGTTGAGGTTAAAGGCAGAACAGCCTTGATCTTACTGAATGACAGAGCAAGTTCAAGGGCCTTAGTAGCCTACTCCTAAATGTATATGTTCACATGAATCTTCCATCTGATATTCACGACACACACAAAGATCTTATCCAGAACAGTTATTTCACTGATTAATTGATATTGATATTTCACAGGTTAATTAGCTGTTGTGCAATTAAAAAGATATGATGAAATTCGGTGGATATTACTCACTTTTCTTATCAGACGATCCACTGAAATCTATTCCACCAAGTCCTTCACTAGCTGTAGTGGTTGGGACAGCTGTAGTTACTCCAAGGTTCAATCCCAGTGACTGACCAATTCCTAAATTTGAGCAAATCATTTGATTACTATCAAAGCCTAGAACTGTAACTTAATTATGAAAGCTTCAAAAATTGAGAGTTGGGCGCTAAAAACATGAAATGAAACATGCTACCCAAATCTGATCAATGCACTTCCTATTATTCTAATCACCTGATAGTTACTGTAGGATACTAACTACCATGAGGAAGCAAATCCAGTTACAATACTTCTGCAGCTATCTAATCAGACTCTCATCTTTGAAAATGTTTGTGTCCTTAGCAGATTCCAGATACCCTTCCACCAGGGTCATTGTCTTGGTGTGATCTCTGCTTTTGCTCCATAAACTCCAAAGGGCACAAACTTCCATGTATATGGCAAACAGCTAGCTTTCCCATTTATCTCTGCTAAACTATTCATTGTTCCATTGTCCTGGAAAGCCAGGACAATCTTGAGCTTCTTGACTCCATGAAAAATGATTTCTTTAAACATCTCTTCCCTGCCCCTTTCACTCTCTCCTCAATCAACAAAGCAACTGTGTACTTTGACATTAAGATTGAAACTATCCACTCAACTGCCTCGGCCACATTCTTCCCTTCCTGTTGCCTAACAAACCAAAGATTCCTCCCCAGCCCCCCCTCAAGCTCTGAACTTGCATCATTCTCTGTTTTTTCTCTTAATTTTTCACTCAGTCATGAAATCCATCTCCTACTCCTTGATCATTCTTTCATAAGGACACTAATTCTCTGCTATCTTTCAGTCAAGGTATCACTCGTCACACTTCTACATGATTGCCAATAAATTATTTTCTCCAAGACAGTTGACAGGTAAACTTAGTTTTCAAATTCCATAAACCTGAGTACAAGCACACTCTCAGCAAAGCCAGAAATGGAATGAACAGAAAATACATAAGGATCAGTATGAACCTACCACAAGATCTAGTTCAGTGTCACAACATTCCATACATCTATCATTAGGTCACAGTCTATAACATTCTACTTTTCAAAAAAAAAATTAAAGAACTAGTTTGTTTTAATACTGCACTTTCAGGACATCCCAAAAAGCACCAGTTAGTAAGGAATTACAATTACTTGACATTAATGCATTCTGAAGCCAGTTGGTAAAGTAGGAAACCTGACACCAATATTTTACTTAATACTAGGTTTATTTACAGAATTCAACATTACACAATTCAACCCAACCAACAGTGTCTCAGAAATCTCTCTTTTCATGCCCATTTGAAAAAGTCTCTCTTTATATGTGCTTAAGGTCCTTAAAATCAATGCTCTCCACTTGCATATTCCTAACAATTAACATGCTATTAATACTTGACATGCAGGCAATTTTTCAGCCAATCTTCACAAGGTCCCACAAATAGTAAATTCAATTAATAAGTTTTCAATAGTATTGATTGAGCAACAGCACTGGCCAGGAAATTAGGACAAACTATTTTTTTCTTTGAAAAGTGTCATGCGATCTTTCATATCCATCAGAAAAGACAAATGGCACCTTGTTTTAACATCTAATGTGAAAGACAGCACCATGGGAAATGTAGCACTCCTTCAGTCCAAATACAAGCAACAACTATGTCTTGCATTTATACAGTACATGTATGCAGTGAAGCAATTTCAAGTGCTTCACAGCAGTGTTGTCAAACAAGATTTGACACCAATGTACATGGAGATGTTACGGTAGGTGGCCAAAAAGGTAGGCTCTGAGGGACTGTCTTAAAGGAGAGGACCTGGTTAGACAGGCAGTGAGGAGTAGGGAAGGAATGGTCACCAGTGATGTTCAAGTTAAAAATATCAATGTGCAAGAGACCAAAATTGAAGGGGCACGTGGATCTCCAAGGTATGCAAGATAAAAAGAGATTACGGGGA
Source organism: Carcharhinus amblyrhynchos (assembly GCF_965287045.1). Lineage (NCBI taxonomy): Eukaryota > Metazoa > Chordata > Chondrichthyes > Carcharhiniformes > Carcharhinidae > Carcharhinus > Carcharhinus amblyrhynchos. The sequence goes on along the minus strand of NC_137333.1, from coordinate 74,194,739 downwards.
AAGGGAAAGGTGAGGCTGTAGTGGGGATTGGAGAACAAGTAAGAGAATTTTAAAATTGAGGTGCTGTCAGAACGAGAGTCAATGTAGGACAGTGATGGGCGAATGGGACCTAGTGTCAATTAGGATGCGAGCAGTTGGATTTTCGCTGAGTTTGAGATCATGGAGAATGGACGACGAGAGATTGACCAGGTGAGGGTTTGAATTGTCAAGTTTAAAGCATTTCAGCACTGTAGCAGGGATAGATGCTGATTGGAGGCAACTTGCAAGGCTTGATTATATACACTCAAGACCTGGAGTGGAGTTCTGCCAACAATCGTCTGACTCAGGGGTCATACCATCAAATAAAATGCACCAAACTTCTATGCGAAGACCAATTACCACATAACATGAAATGGTTATTAACTGAAGTGTGTGAAAATAACAGTAAAAACACAAATTTCACTTTGTGAAATTTCCAAACTGTGGATTCAAATTAACTTCAAATCTCACCTCTCTGAACAAAGTAGAAAATGGTTCAACAGTTGAGAAATTCATATTTTCAGCTACAACCGGTATATTTGACAAGTAAAATGCACACACACAGCTCTGTCAATTATAGCATACTGACCTGTAGTGGAGGTGCCAGCACCCTGAAAGAGGCTGCCGCCTAAACCAGTCAAAGCCCCTCCCAATGTTAGGCCTGTTGGCACTGACGTAGTGGATGTGGGCACTCCACCTAAATTTAATGCAAATCCTGTGGACCCTGCAAAGAATAAGTTATTGCTAAATTTAGAAGGACAATACATAAAAGTAACCAAGTTGGCTTTTAGAACATCTTTTCTCCAAAGACAATTACTTATGAGCATTTTCAATTGTGCAAAACCAAAATTTAATACAAAGCTGTTAGCAATCCATGTTTATGACTTAAATTTACATTGGCCCAGATCTTCCAATCAGTAATGGCTGCAGTGATTTCTACTGACAACTAAAAGCATACCCTCCTTCCAGCCAAGCCTTCCTGTACAGGCAAGGTAGCAAAGGGATTCAACAGGGTGACTGTGAGAAGGAGTAGCTCTGATATCACCAGATGAGATAACTCCCCTTAAGGTTAACAAGATTGCAATGTTTTTCTTAAAGTTAAGTTTCATTTAACTATTTTTAACGCTGAAGACAATTAATTGTTGATGTGTTTGCTGTAGGGGGAATGAAGTCAGAAAGTGTGCAGGGAGCACTGTCAGGAGCAGGCAGTGTCTTTTTTTAGATTTTTCCTATATAGCTGCTACAGGGAAGGCTAAACATCTAGGTTTACCACATCAAGCACAAGTCTCCAACACTATGCTAATCTTTGAAAACATTCTCAGAGGGACCTAGACAATGTAACTCTACCCATTGAAAGTTTAAAGCTTACCAATTAAATATTACATATGCACAACGGTCAGAAGTTCCTCCAGACATACATTCATCAAATTCTTAACATCTGCTGTTGCCTTTGGAAGATCCAAGCCATTTTTTAAAAAAACTTTTCCATGATTTATATTTTTGTGCTTTTGATTTAAATTTACTCCCAGTCCGGCATATTAGTCTTGCTAATTAGTGTACTCTTTGTGCTTTGAGTATGGATAAACCAAACTTTTGTGCCATACTGCACAACAAATCAATGGGTGACCAACTTTGGCAACCCATCCAATACCAGAAGTTACGTGATAATTGGGTTAACAGCATTCTAACCATAATGCATACTGGCAATGATAGTCACTGATAAGGTTGCTCCAGTTGCCAAGTCCAATAGACTTGGGTGGCATTGTGGTACAGTGGTTAGCACTGCTGCCTCACTGTGCCTGGGAACCGGGTTCGATTCATGGCTTGGGTCACTGTCCATGTGGAATTTGCACGTTCTCCCCATGTCTGCATGAGTTTCCTCCAGGTGCTCTGGTTTCCTCTCAGTCCAGAGATGTGCAGGTTAGGTGAATTAATCACGCTAAATTCTCCTTCAGTGTATCTGAACAGGTGCTGGAGTGTGGTGACTAGGGGATTTTCATAGTAACTTTATTACATTGTGAACGTAAGCCTACTTGTGACTAATAAAACTTTAAACACATGTTTGGTCACGAATGTGTGCAAACAGACCAGCTAAACAATTGTTGCTACCTGATATAGAATAATGAAAGCATGGAAGATCATGTTACTTTACGCACAATATGTCTGGATTATTGAAGATGACCTCGTAGTACAATTTCCAGATTATAAATGTGAAAGAACCTGCAAAGATGAACATGTTAACACCAAGGAAATCAGGTGTGACAAGTGGAATTGCCTTTAAGCATTTTACAACCCATCTTCATAAGGAGAAGTAAGGCTCATTAAAGAGTGTATTACTTTTGGAATGCCTGCTTGTACCTGTTGGTATTTTATTGCATGTTGCCTTATAAAGTTCAAACTTCAGTTAAATAAAAATGAATTGAAACTGTCCATAAATAAGAGCTCCAACACATGTCCAAATTATGCAACTAAAATTTGTGTGCACTGCAATTTATAAGAAAAAAACTAGATATCTTGACTTCTTTCCAGAAAGATTTCACCAGAAGTTTCAGCAAAAGAAATCTACTGATATCATCTACTAGGACTAGGGAGGCACCATGGCACAAGTTGCCTCACAGAGCCAGGGACCTGGGTTCAATTTCAGCCTCAACTTGTCTGCATGGATGGAGTTTGCACATTCTTCCCACGTCAATGTGAGTTTTCTCCGGATACTCCGGTTTCCTCCGCAAAGATGTGTCGGTTAGGTTGATTGGCCACGCTCAATTGCCCCTTGGTGTCAAGGAGATTACAAAGAACAACCCAGCACGGGAAACAGGCCCTTCGGCCCAACAAGCCCGTGCCGCCGCATCACCCTACACCTATTCTACCCTGCGTATCTACAATTAGAACCCCTGACTTAGCCAGATTCAGGGGAGAATAGTGTCAATTTGGTAAAACCAATCAGCCTAACAGCACATCTTTGGGGTGTGGGAGGAAACCGGAGCGCCCGGAGGAAACCCACGCAACCACAGGGAGAATGCACAAACTCCCACAGACACAGGCCCAAATCCATGTATCTGCACAGCTAGCAGTGCTAGTCACCGAGCTGTTGCGGCGCCCGTCTACCGGTCCAGGATCAAGCACACACACCGACACGAAGTACTAGGCCACTCCCGGAACCTCCAGGAGCAGCCCACGCACGACCCACCACGTGCATGCCCCTCGTTTGACAACGAGGTGGACCTTCACCTGCGGAGTGAAAAGACAAAAACGTTAATCACAAGCCTGCCTTTCCGGTGTCTCCCGAGGTTCTAACCCTTATTCAATAACCCCTACCATAACCCTCCATCCTCGTTTCACTCATGTGCCTATCTAACTGAACCTTAAACGAGTCCAACGTTCCTGCCTCCACCACCCTACTCAGTAGCGCGTTCCATACCCCCACTACTCTCTGCGTAAAGAACCTTCCTCTCATATCCAAATTATACCTCTCCCCCCTCACCCTTAAATCATGTCCTCTTGTATTCGTAACCAATCTAGGGAGCAGTCTCTCACTATTGACCCTGTCTATTCCCTTCAGTATCTTATATACCTCTATCATGTCACCCCTCAATCTCCGTCTTTCCAAAGAGAACAGTCCCAGTTTCTCCAACCTTTCCTCGTAACCCAACCCCTCCATGCCAGACAACATCCTGGTAAACCTCCTCTGCACCCGTTCCAGAGCCTCAACGTCCTTCCGGTAGTAAGGTGACCAGAACTGGACGCAGTACTCCAAATGCAGTCTAACCAACGTTCTATACAACTGAAGCATTAGACGGCAGCTTTTAAACTCTATACCTCTTCCTATAAAGGCTAGCATTCCATAAGCCTTCCTGACAACATTCTCCACTTGTGTCACAACCTTCATGGATTTGTGAACCTGCACTCCCAGGTCCCTCTGTGTTTCTATACTCCTAATTTGCCTACCTTTAATCACATAGCTCCTCTCTACATTATTCCTTCCAAAATGCATCACCTCGCATTTGTCAGGATTAAATTCCATCTGCCACCTATCTGCCCAATGCACCAACCTATCTATATCCTGTTGTATCACCTGACAACCACTTCAGTACCCACCAACCCTGCCATCTTGGTGTCATCAGCAAACTTGCTGATCACACCACCTACGCTCTCTTCCAAGTCATTTATGTAGACTACAAAGAGGAGAGGTCCCAGTACTGAGCCCTGCGGCACACCACTGGTCACTGGCCTCCAGCTGGACAAAGTCCCCTTCACAACTACCCTCTGTCTCCTATTGCCCAGCCAGTTCTCAATCCACCTAGCTACCTGACCTCGTATCCCATGCACCTTAACCTTTTCTACCAGCCTACCGTGAGGGACTTTGTCAAATGCCTTACTGAAATCCATATAGATGACATCAACGGCTTGCCCATCGTCAACCGTTTTTGTCACCTCCTCAAAGAATTCCACCAGATTCGTAAAGCAAGACCTCCCTCTAACAAAGCCATGTTGCGTATCCCCAATCAGACTGCAACGCTCCAAATGCTCATACATCCTACCCCTAAGTACTTTTTCCATTAATTTCCCTACCACCGATGTCAAACTCACCGGCCTATAATTCCCAGGGTTATCCCTACTACCTTTTTTGAACAGCGGTACCACATTTGCCACCCTCCAGTCTTCTGGGACCTCACCTGTGTCCAAAGAAGAGACAAAGATTTGCGCCAGAGGCCCAGCAATTTCATCTTTCACCTCCCTAAGCAGCCTGGGATAAATACCATCAGGCCCCGGAGCTTTATCCGTCCTTACGCTACCTAAAAGCCCTAGCACTTCCTCCCTCGTAATAGATATTTCCTGCAGCTGATCCTCAGCTCCCTCTAACAGACCGCATGATTCCGAACCCCTCTCCTTCGTGAATACCGACGCAAAGTATTCATTCAGGAGCTCCCCCATTCCCTCCGACTCAATACATAACTCCCCGCTTTTGTCCCTAAGAGGACCAATTTTCCCTCTAACTACTCTCTTGCTCCTAAGATAGGAATAAAATGCCTTTGGATTTTCCTTAATCCTACCAGCCAAAGCCATTTCATGCCCTCTCTTCTCCCTTCTAATTCCCCTTTTTAGCTCCCTCCTACTCTCTCTATATTCCTCCAGCGCACTCTCCGTACCCAGTCGTTTCGACCTAACATACGCCTCCCTCTTCTTCCTGACCAAGTCTTCGATACCCCCTGTAATCCACGGCTCTCTAATCCTACCTTTCCCATCCTTCCTCTTAACCGGAACATACCTCCCCTGCAACCATTTCATTTTGCCTTTAAAAGCCTCCCACTTGCCAACCGTGGACTTGCCAGCTAACAGTCCTTCCCAATCAGTGTCCTGCAGCTCCCTCCTAATCCTGCTACAGCTCGCCTTTCCCCAGTTCAGCACACTCCCGTTCGGCCGGCACTCGTCCCTTTCCATTTTTATCCTAAAGTAGACGGACTTGTGGTCACTATTAGCCACATGTTCGCCTACCTCTACCTCTCCCACCTGCCCCGGCTCATTACCCAACACTAAATCCAGTATAGCCTCTCCCCTAGTCGGACTAGTTACATACTGCTCTAGAGACCCTTCCAAAACACATTTCACAAACTCCTCTCCCTCCGTACCCCCAGCTCTAGGCCCCTTCCAATTCACTCCAGGAAGATTAAAGTCACCCACTACAACCACCCTATTCTTCCTGCACCTATCCAAAATGCCCCTGCAAATAGCCAGGTAAATAAGTGGATTATGGGGAAAAGGCCTGGGTGGGACTGTTGTCGGTGCAGCTTGATGGGAGGAATGGCCTCTTTCTGCACTGTAGGGATTCTACAATTATATGAGTCACTTTTTTTTAAAAGCACTCAGCTTGGGAAGATAAAGGAACAAGAGGTGCAGCGTAAATCCATTGGAAATTGAAGTGTGAACAAAAGCTTGACGACCAGGAAGAGTGAAGTTTAACATCTGCAAATCTTTACCTGCTGTAGATGTTGGCAGTACAGACGAAAGGCACAGTCCTCCTGCTGTAGAAGGTGCAATAGGCATCGCAAAAGGTGTTGCTGAACCAGCTGGTTTGTTGAATCCTAAACTAAAACCAGTTGAAGTTGTAGTTGTAGGTGCGCCTGGAAGATAAATTGTTTAAAACCTATTAAAGTTTAAAAGTATCAAGTAGAGCAATTAACATTAGAATACATTGTCATTAGGATGACTAGGTTACAAATTGTCATATTAAATCAAGAAATGTACTGAAAGCATTTATCAAAATAATGCTTATCATTTTGCCACTTGATTGAACTTACCCAAAGTTAGTCCTGTAGATGCTGTTGTTGTAGTTCCTGCAATTTAAAACAAATGACACATAGCAGAAATAATCAGAGGCAGGAAACTTTGGCTCTCCCTAATCTAAAGATACAAAGATCAAATCACAGTCACCCAGACAGATCAGATTATCTCACACAGACCAATAGTGGAATGTGAAGTTTTCCAATCCATGCGGTTCAGCGACCAATAATTATTTTACAGTTGAACTCTTCAGTTATGCTTTTTTTTGATATTATGATATGACAATTCAGAGAATTTTATCTGCAGCAGTATTAAATATAAAACAATGAAGATTTGTACAGGACATGGATTTGACATCAGCAAAGTGCTACATAAAGTGTAGATATTGAAACCTACATTACGGAAAGTTTGTTAACAATATTATGACATTCTCACACTATTTTAACAATTATAGAAAGGGTAGAATGTAGAATCACTAAAGAGGAGAAATTTCAAAAACTGTGGTTGTATTGTGAAGAAAGTTCCAGGATAGTGTAACTTTTCAGAAGGTAAAGAAACAAAAGATTTCCACTTGTCCATGGTATTGGGTAGAATAACTAGTTTTCAAGTGGAGAGTTACCATAATACGGACTGCATTCAGCATTCTGAAGGGGTTCCCTCCATGACAACATGGTGCATCCCCCCCTCACTACATCTCCTCCTCTCTGACCACTATTTTCTGAAGTTGCAAGGGCCAAAGTCATGTCATTCATTTCTTCCCAGGTTACTATCTTGGACCCTAGCCACTTTCCTTAGTAAAAGATCAGGAATGAAAAGCTCAAACTTAATGTCATTAAACCCAAGTTCCTCTCTCCAGAAGTGCCTGATTGACTGTTTCCAGTTTTTTTAATAACAAAATTCTAGAAACTGCAATATTTTGCTTCCCATTTGATTCTAAATGACACGATGAGCCAAATGGCCTCTTACTCTGCTGAAATTTCTCGAATCATAAGATGTGATTTGCTGTCAAACCTTTTGTCCACCAATCTACTTCCAGAATATACAATTTCAGAACCTATGTTATTCCATCCAGTTGTTTCTTCTTTGAGTTCAATGTCTTGGTTTCAAACACTGGCATACTATTCAGCTATGGAAGAAATTTGCAAGCAAATGTACAGGGTTTGAAGGCAGAGCACAGACAGAGCACTAGGATAACAAAAGTCATTCAGCAAAGGGCTCCCAGACTAATTTTTGAATAAAACCAATTCACATGTTTCAATTAATGTTCTACTGCTATAGCATGCATTTGCCACATTAGCAATAAATTTGTTAGGCTTATTTCTGTGGGATAAAAATTTCAACAGTAATACAGCTGAGCATTATGTTGGGGTCTAAAGCTACATTAATAATCCTATCCTACCTGTTGAGGTAGCTCCAAATGAAAATCCAGTCGCTTGCTTCTGCCCAAAGAGTCCGCCACCAAGGCCCCCAAATGGTGATGCAGTTGTGGTTGTGGTTGGTGCTGTGGTACCAAGATTTCCGAAACTAAATCCTCCTGTACCACCAGGATTACTGTAATAAAATGTATGGTAAACTGTTATTCATCTTGCAGTAGGGAATGAGTTAATGAACTTTGTAACACTTGAGAGAATGAGAAAAATATCCAGTAGCCTAGATGCAGCCTGTTTTCATATATTTCAGATAAATGTTAAATGTAACTTTGTTTTTGTGTGCCCAGACTGCTCAGTGCCCTTGCTGTTGTACACAAGTTTCAGGTGACCCAGACAGGGAGGCGGCAGCTGCTCTTGCTATTATACACAAGTTTATGATAAGCCCGCTTAGAAATGTAGTTGACCCAGCTTGTAGTTATGTTGTGTCTTTAACTTTGTGGACTTTCGCCTAATAGTGAAGCCTGCAGGTCCTAAATATATTCATCATATACTGCTTACGTGTCATGTACTAACATATTATACATATATTATACAACTTATGAGCATAGATGGTTATACCGGCCTGTTAATTTTAACTGGTCTTGTCAGCCTGTATGTTAGCTAAGGGCTAATCACACACGTCAATTGCGGCCTTGAGATAACCATGAAATGCCGAGGCAGCCATGTTCTCATGATGGAGGACAACCCACAGCCTGGGAAACTGCTGAGAATAAGAAGATGCATACGTGACAGGAGGGGGTATAAATATGTGCTCTTAACTTGTATTTGGAGAGACGCCTGGGGAACTGCTGTTAGGTCACAGGTGTGTCTCCCGAAAGCTTTCGAATAAACTGCAGTACTTTGACTCAATTCGTCTCAGAGGTATCTTTACCTACAACAATCTTTTGTGACCAGCCAGTAAGTGTCTCTACATCCAGTTTATAACCTTCAGGCAGTAAGCACTTCGACAGCTGTTTGCAGTATGGATTAGAAAAAATAATCTCCATTTCTTGGTTTCAGTACTTCAGATCACATTTTGAGAGAAATGTGTAAAAGCTTTTCATTTGCTCTACTACCAATCTTCGAATTCTAAAACTGACAAGGTATTTCCCAACAACATAAAGAATGAATGGATATTCTGCAGCTATCATGGTATTTTATGATGCACTCCTTCTGTTTACACAAGTTGTTCAAGGAGACAAATATTATATCATGTAGCAAACCTCTGCAAATGCTGAGTATCTGAAACAAAACCAGGAAACACCAGAAATAGACAGGAAGTCACTATACAGCCATTGTGAGAAAAGACAGGTTTTAATTTCAGGAAGAACCCTTCTTCGGGAGTGAAAGGTTAATGAGAAACAACACCAGATGAAAAATAAAATTCAAATGAGGGGAAAATAAAATGTGGCCTGTGACATGCTTAAACAAACAGCAAGGCATTTTTCAATTGCATAAAAGAACACCACAGACAGAAGACCATTAAAGGAAACAAAGGAAAGTGAAAAGAGAAAAAAAACAAACAAGAGCAGGAAGAAGAAAATGGGTTGGAACAGAGCATAATCTACGAAGAGGAGAAATGAAAATGTGACAAATCAGTTATCATCTCTGAATTAGCAAAATGTTAGAATGGTCACTAAAGGTAGCCATTAATTAAGACATTTTACAAATAAACCAAGGATATTGAGGGAAGTGAGAATGGAAATTGCAGAGGAACTTGGCCATAATTTTTCAGTTTTCCTTAGTCTCGGGTGGTGTCTGAAGAATTTAAAATATTATGCCCTTGTTCAAAAAACTACATAAAGAGAAATCTACATATCGAACCTGTCAAACTTTGGTGGTACTTCTAAAGAAAGAATAATTCTAAACAAAATTAAATCATGTGGACAAATGCTGGTTCATTAAGGAAAACCAGCATGAGTTCCTTAAAGGAAAATCATGTTCAATTAACTCGCTGGAGTATTTTAAAGAGATAACAGAAGGTTGATGAAGTCAACGCCATTGATGCTTTGCTACATGCCAGACTTGTAAGTTATAGTTATAAAAGGAGCAGTCACAACATGAATAGAAAACTGGCTGAGAGACAGGAAACAGTACTGGTTAATGGACGTTCTTTCAAGCAGGAGGGAGATTTGTAATCAAATTCCCCAGGGGCTGGTGTTGGGACCCTTGCTTTTCCTGGTACATATTTATGGCCTTCATAGCGAGGGGGATTGAATATAAAAGTAGGGAGGTCTTGCTGCAGCTGTATAGGGCATTGGTGAGGCCGCAGCTGGAGTACTGTGTGCAGTTTTGGGCGCCGCACCTGCGCAAAGATATTTTGGCCTTGGAGGGAGTGCAGAGGAGGTTTACTAGGCTGATACCGGAGTTGAGGGGGTTGAGCTATGAGGAGAGGCTGAATAAACTGGGCTTATACTTGTTAGAGTTTAGAAGAATGAGGGGAGATCTCATTGAGACATATAAGATGATGAATGGGATGGACAGGATAGAGGTGGAGAGACTCTTCCCGCTCAAAAAAGACAGTAGGACTAGGGGGCACAGCCTCAAGATAAAAGGGGGGTGGTTTAGAACGGAGTTGAGGAGGAACTTCTTCACTCAAAGGGTGGTGAATCTCTGGAATTCTCTGCCCGTTGAAGTGGTGGAGGCTGCCTCGCTAAATATTTTTAAGACGCGGGTTGATGGGTTTTTGATAAGAGAGGGGATTAAGGGTTATGGGGAGAAAGCGGGAAAGTGGAACTGAGCAGCGACAGATCAGCCATGATCTTGTTGAATGGCGGGGCAGGCTCGAAGGGCTAGATGGCCTACTCCTGCTCCTATTTCTTATGTTCTTATGTTCTTATGATCCAAGCTGTTCAGTTCAGGGCACACTTAAGGTTTGTGAATGATACAAAACTTTTAAGAGTTATAAACTGTGAAGAGGACAGAGTTGAACTTCATAAGGACAGAAGCTGGTGGAATGGGCAGACATGGCAGTTGAAAATCAACGTAGAGAAATGTGAAGTGATTCATTTGGGAGGAAAAACATGGACAAACAATATAAAATAAAGGTCATAACTAAAGGAGGTGCGGGAGCATAGGAACTGGATGCATATGGGCATAAATCAATGAAGGTGGAAAACAGGTTGATAGAGCTTTATTAATAGGGTCATGGAATACAAGAGCAAGGAGATATGAGATATTCAAAATCCTGTGGGGTCAGGACAGATAGGGAGAAACTTGTGAAAGGATTGAGAATAAGAAGGCAAAGACAAATGGCAGCGAATGATTAAGCTTTGGAAAGCACTGTCTAAGGTTGTAGTTGAGGCAGATTTGCTCATTGTATTCAAAAGAGAATTAGACCATTATCTGAAAAAGGCAGAACACACAGGGTTTCAGGGAGAAGACAGGAAAATGACAATAGATGAATTGTTCTTTCGGACAGCCAATGTAGATACAATGTGCACAATGACCTCCTTCTGTGCTGTAACCACTGAGAGAATTCTATGATTCTCAATGGGAGCACTCATCAATATCTTCCACCTGAATTAAAATAATTAATACTTATTCAGGAAAATATTTTGCAACAGCTGCTGAAACTCTCCACATTACTATTTGATAATGCAAAATATTATAAAGCACAATGATGTTGTAGGTAAAATGTTAGAATCCGTCATCAAGGAGGGAATAGCGAGGCATCTTGAGGGGAATTGCTTGATAGAGCAGACACAGCACGGTTTCGTTAAGGGGAAGTCGTGTCTGACAAATTTATTGGAGTTCTATGAGGATGTGTCTAGGGCGGTGGACATGGTCTTTCTTGATGTTCAGAAGGCGTTTGACAAGGTACCTCACAAGAGGTTATTGCAGAAGGTAAGGGGGCATGGAGTTGGGGGTAGGGTGTTGGCGTGGATAGAGGATTGGTTGTCAAATAGGAGGCAGAGAGTGGGGGTTAATGGGTGCTATTCGGATTGGCGGTTGGTGACTAGTGGACTGCCCCAGGGGTCAGTGCTGGGGCCTCAGCTATTTACCATTTATATAGATGATCTGGAGGAGGGAACCGAGTGTATGGTGTCGAAATTTGCTGATGACACCAAGATTGGTGGAACGGCAAATTGCGTGGAGGGTGTGGAGAGTCTACAGAAGGATCTAGATAGGCTGGGCGAATGGGCCAGGAACTGGCAAATGGAATTTAATGTTGGCAAGTGCAAGGTGGTCCACTTCGGTAGGAATAGTGGTAGGAAGGATTATTACTTACGTGGCGAAAAACTGCAGCAGGCGACGGTGCAGAGGGACCTCGGGGTCCTTGTGCATGAGTCGCAAAAACCCAGCCTGCAGGTGGTCAGGAAGGCTAATGGGATGCTGGCCTTCATAGCGAGGGGGATTGAATATAAAAGTAGGGAGGTCTTGCTGCAGCTGTATAGGGCATCGGTGAGGCCGCAGCTGGAGTACTGTGCAGTTTTGGTCGCCGCACTTATGCAAGAATATTTTGGCCTTGGAGGGAGTGCAGAGGAGGTTTACTAGGCTGATACCGGAGTTGAGGGGGCTGAGCTGTGAGGAGAGGCTGAATAAACTAGGCTTGTACTCGTTAGAGTTTAGAAGAATGAGGGGAGATCTCATTGAGACATATAAGATGATGAATGGGATGGATGGGATAGAGGTGGAGAGACTCTTCCCGCTCAGAAAGGACAGTAGGACTAGGGGGCACAGCCTCAAGATAAAGGGGAGGGCGGTTTAGAACGGAGTTGAGGAGGAACTTCTTCACTCAAAGGGTGGTGAATCTCTGGAATTCTCTGCCCGTTGAAGTGGTGGAAGCTGCCTCGCTAAATATTTTTAAGACGTGGGTTGATGGGTTTTTGATAAGCGAGGGGATTAAGGGTTATGGGGAGAGGGCGGGAATGTGGAACTGAGCCATGACGGATCGGCCACAATCTTGTTGAGTGGCGGGGCAGGCTCGAAGGGCTAGATGGCCTACTCCTGCTCCTATTTCTTATGTTCTTATGATGTTGGATTAATGGGAAAAGCTTCCACGTCCACAGTCATAAAGACACAATGGATGAAGGTCATTGCTAACACAAGCCAATCACTGTACTTCAAGTCATGCTGCAGAAGTTTTAAGGAAACCTATTCAGTCCAATCGTCAATTGTTTCATCTATTACCTTTCCTTCGACAGAGGCAGAAGTGGGGCTGTTGGTGGTAACATGCAGTTCCATGCACAACTTCAATAATTAAGTTGTGGTTGTTTTCAGCAAGATCTGGACAAAGTCCAATCTAGAGCTGACACCAAACAAGTGGGAGGTCATCTCCAAAAACAAATGGCCAACCAACCACTATCCTCTGATTTTCAATACTGTCCAATCCCTGCACCCCACACTGTACAAACCTTATCCACCTCCATCACTACTATATGTATTCCAGAGGTCACCAATGATCAGAGATTAAGTGAGACTACCAAGACCAGGTTATAAGACCAGAAAAGGGGCTGGTTACCAGTCATCTGAATAAGGGAGCAGGAACGAGCAAATAACACCAGGAAAGTGGGATTTGATTAACAGGAACTTTGAGAGCTGGAGATGAAAAAAATTGAAAAAGAACAACATGGAGAAAACCTAGGCAAACAGAATCAAAGACAGGAAGACAACTATCATTACCATGTAAACACAAACTAGGCAATTCACATTTACCAGCAGTGATTCAAAGTCCTACCAAGCAAACACACATCAGCCACAATACCATCTGCAGCCAATAAGACTGCATGAAAAATAAAGCAGCAGGATGCGGACTGACCAACAATTCATGTAAAAATTGTTAGAACAGTTTGAGAGTTCATCCTGGCTGACCAATGAGAAGTGATGAAAGTTTGGAAAGATCACAATCATTACTGACTAATAAGATTAGTCAAATTAAACCAGTTTTAGTATGTTTTCTTCGAAATTTTAAGATTGAAAGTAATTACTAATTTGCAAAAAATAGCATTATTTTGTGGTAGTCACCAATGTATGTGATTTTCACTTGTATACATTACTTAAATGGACAGATCTGGCAGTTAGAATTATCTAAAATTCTTTATTCAAATTATCGCCACATTTCAAAACTGGCAGAACTCTTAAAGGAAGAGCTTTTTATATAATCTGTAAAAGCCTAGTTAGACCATGAACAACATTTGTTTTACGATTATAATACTTCTGATCAACTGGAACAATAAAGCTTAGTCAAAGAGGCAAGTTTAAAGCAGCATCTTAAAAGAGGAGATGGAGAACTTTAAAAAGATTGGACTTTTGCAATGCTCTTCTAGGTCATCTCCCATCTTTTATCTTTGAGCTCATCCAAAACCCTGCTGCCTGTATTATAACTCGCATCAAGTCTTGCTCACTTATCATTTGGATGCCTACTGACCTACACTGGCAACTCGATCACCTCCATCACAGATTTTAAAATCCTCATCTTTGAGTTCAAAAACCCTCCAAAGACTTATCCCTTCCAATCTCTAGAACCTCCTCCTGCTCTACAACATTGAGAGTTTTGCAATCTTCCAATTCTGGCCCCTTGTGCATCCCACATTCCCATTACCCTATCTTTGGTGGCTACGCCATCAGTGCTAAACTATAATTCCTGCTTAAACCTCGCCTCAAAATTTAACTCTTTAGGGGAGACAGTGGCATCGTGGTAATATCACTGGACTAGTAATCCAGGGGCCCATGTTAGTGCTCTAGGAGGAACAGAGGCTGAAATCCTACCATGGCAATGGGTAATAATATTAAATTCAATTAATAAAATCTGGAATTGAAAGTTAACCGGTGATGGTCACTGTGAAACCATCATCGCTGTAAACATATCAGAAAAACAGGTTGTCTGTTATGACATACTAGAGTCCAGGCAGGACAGAATTATACTAAGCTATTGCTTCTAGTGTTTCAGATTCTGAAAACAATAATACCATCACAGAACATAAGTCATTGGACTGGACTAGATGGGGAAAAAAGTTCCAAAACCAAAAGTCACTTCAAATGCTGAAAATATACAGCAGTGTTGGCAGCAACAGTAAAAAGATGCTTGACATTCTCTTTAATGGCTAATTAACTTGCTTTGTACTTGTAACAATTTCTCTTTTTTATTTCAGATTATTGCATTTGTTTCTTTTCTGACTTCTGTGTGGCATGGATTAAGATTGTTTCATCTGCTTTAAATCAGGATAAGGTAAAGCAGAATCTTTGCAAATGCAATGTCAACAAATTTAAATAATCTATACGCTTTAGGAAGGATGTAAAGGCATTGGAAGGGGGTGCAGAAAGGATTTACAAGAATGTAACACTTTAGTTACATGGTTAGATTGGCAAAGCTAGAGTTGTTCCCCTTAGAGAAGCAAAGATTGACAGGTGGTGTGGTCAGAAGTGTTCAATATCAAGAGGGATCAGGACAGAACAGATAGGAAGAAACTATGAGGAGGAACTTCTTCACTCAAAGGGTGGTGAATCTCTGGAATTCTCTGCCCGTTGAAGTGGTGGAGGCTGCCTCGCTAAATATTTTTAAGAAGCGGGTTGATGGGTTTTTGATAAGAGAGGGGATTAAGGGTTATGGGGAGAGGGCGGGAAAGTGGAACTGAGCCACGACAGATCAGCCATGATCTTATTGAATGGCGGGGCAGGCTCGAAGGGCCAGATGGCCTACTCCTGCTCCTATTTCTTATGTTCTTATGTTCTTATGTTCTTATTCACATTAGCAAGAAGATCAAGAACTGGGGGCAGGGGGGAACTGATGTAAAGAACCAAAGACTACAGAAGAAAATACATTTATAAACAATGAATGGTTAGGATCAGGAAGGCACCTCATAAGAGAATGGTGGAAGCAGCTTCAATCGTGACTTTAAAAAGCAATTGGAAAATTATTTGTGGAAACAAAATTGTAGATGGAACTACTGTACCATTAGGGGCTGGGGGGGGGGGGGGGGGAGTGGGGGGCAGAAGTTAGACAAACTAAGTTTTATTTGTAGGAACCAAGAATACAAGGGGTCAAATGGCTTGCTTCTGTGCTGTAGCCTTTTATGGTCATTTTTATTCAATATGGGACATGGATATCATCAGTTAGACAGCATTTTTCACTTATCCCCTAATGGCCTTCAAGAAGGCGATGGTGAGTTGCCTTCTCAAAATACTGCAGTCCACGTGCTGTGGGTTGACCCATGATGCCTTAAGGAGGGAATTCCAGGATTTTGACCCAGCAACTGCAAAGGAATGGCAATATATTTCCAAGTCCATGATGGCGAGTGGCTTGGAGGGGAACTTGCAGGTGGCAGTGTTCCCATGCATCTATTGCCCCTGCCCTTCTAGATGTAAGTGGTCATCAGTTGGGAAGGTGCTGCCTAAGGATCTTCGATGAATTTCTTTCACCCATCTGCCAACCTCAGAAGAAAGCTTTGCCAATTTAATGCACAGGAACAAGTCTGGTGTATCAGTTCATAATGTGTACAAAATTGAAAAATAAAAGTAAAACTATCAATAAGGTGGTGCGGTGATTTAAAAACTCATCAACGCATGCGCTTACTTACTGGAATGCTATTTATTTTCCTGTCAAATGCACGTGTTGGTTAATTTATTTACTCAGAAACCCCAAGTTGGCTCTGAGCCTCAACCCGCCAGTTTAATCCCGCTTAGAAATCTAACAGAACAAAGCCTGCACCGCCATTAGTCACCTGGAAGTTCCGAGGGAGAAGCTGCCGGTGTTAGCGGCCGGAGTACCGAAACCAAACCCAGTTGTCATTCTGTACTGATGGACGAGTTGAAGCCAAGGTTGCGCGGCCTTGATTTCCGCTCGCCCCGCTCCGTGCGGCGCCGCTTTCTCCCGCACTCAAACGCCGCAGGCCCGGCTGGTTCCCTCAGGGAGAGAGAGGGAAGGCAATCCAACCGCCCAAAAGAAACCCCCGCTCAAAGGACAAAATATCCACCGGCCAACCCGCGACAGTTAACGGGACACACGAGCCGCCGATTAGTCCGTTTAAATGCAGCATCCAGTCGGCGGCTTTCCTCAAGCTCAGATCAGGCGGCGCATAAGCTACTGCGGCATGTCGGGATAGTGGAGGATTGGGCAGGAGGAGTCGCTGGCCCTGGAGTGGGTGTGACAGGACATGGGGGCGGGGCTATGACGCAAGGCCTTGTGAGGGGGCCGTGGACAGCATCACCTGTTGTGCTTGAGGAACAGGTGTGGGTAAATACAATAAAGGACTAGTTAGGACCGGAGGGGGTAATACCAGTGCAATAAAGTCGTACAATGTCGGTCTGAGGAATCGGATGCACTCCTACAGTGCTGATTGGAGTCAGTGGACTGGATAGTATTTTAAAACTCTGCGATCGGCCTGAACCAGTATGCCACTGCAGTAACTGACTTCACTAGTAAGTGTGTAGAAAACTGTGTGCAAATCTGTATGTTCCTCAACTGGAAACCATGGATAAACAGGGAAATCCACTGCTTGCTGAAGTCCAAGCCTGAGGCGTTCCAGGCATCAGGTGACACTGACCAGAAAAGCCAGATGCGATCTAAGAAGATCCATCAAAGATGCCAAAAGACAATACCGGACCAAGGTAGAGTTCCAGACTAGCCACTGCAACTATGGCAAGGTCTGGAAGACATAACATGCTACAAGATGAAGGCTTGTAAAATTGCTGGCTCCAACACACCCTTCCCTGATGAGCTCAACGCGTTCTACACCTGTTTTGAGCAAGAGGTCAGTGAGAGAATGCTCTCCACCCTGGAAGCCCTGGATGAACCTGTATCTGGGGTCACCATCGCAGATGTCAGAGCAGCCTTCTCGAAGGTCAACCCACGGAAAGAGACTAGCCCGGATGGGGTACCAGGATGAGCACTCAGATTCTGCAACCCTGGAACACCTAGATAACAAGGACACTTATGTCAGTCTCTTATTTATTGACTATAGCTCAGCCTTCAACACTATTATTTCCACAGAAGTCACATCCAAACTCCGTGACCTGGTTCTCGGCACCTCCCTCTGCGACTGGATCCTGAACTTCCTAACTCACAGACCACAATCAGTAAGGATAGGCAACAACACCATCCTCAACACTGATGCCTTACAAGGCTGTGTTCTCAGCCCTCTATTATACTACCTATACACCTATGACTGTGGCCAAATTCCCCTCCAATTTGATTTTCAAGTTTGCTGACGACACCACTGTAGTGGGTTGGATCTCAAACAATGATGAGACAGAGTACAGGAGTGAGACAGAGAGTCTGGTGAACTGGTGCATCAACAATAATCTCTCCCACAATATCAACAAAACAAAGGAGATTGCCATCAACTTCAGGAAGTGTAAAGGAGAACATGCCCCTGTCTACATCAACGGGGATGAATAGAAAGGATCAAGAGCTTCATGTTTTTAGGTATCGAGATCACCAACAACTTGTCCTGGGTCCCCTGTGCCGACACTATAGTTAAGAAAGCCCACCAATGCCTCTACTTTCTCAGAAGACTAAGGAAATTTGGCTATGACTCTCACTAACTTTAACAGATGCACTATAGAAAGCATTCTTTCTGGTTGTATCATAGCTTGGAATGGCTCCTGCCCTGCCTAAGACCGCAAGGAACTACAAAAGGTTGTGAATGTAGCCTAATCCATCACACAAACCAGCCTCCTATCTATTGACTCTGTTTACACTTTCTGCTGTCTCAGCAAAGCAGACAGCATAATTAAGGACCCCATGCACCCAGACATTCTCTCTTCCACTTTTTTCTGTCGGGAAAAGTTACAAGTCTGAGATCGTGTACCAACCAATTGAAGAACAGTTTCTTCCCTGCTGCTGTCAGACTTTTGAATGGACTTACCTTGCATTAAGTTGACCTTTCTCTACATCTAGCTATGACTGTAACACAACATTCTACACTTTCGCATTTGCTTTTCTATGAACGGTATGTTTTGTCTGACGTAACAAAACATGTTTTGTTACGTCAGGCAAAATATACTGTGCAAGAAACAATACTTTTCACTGTATGTTAATATATGTGTGACAGTTATAAACAAATCGAATAAAGACAGAAAATGCTGGAAAAACACAAGATCAAGTCAGGATATTGTGTGACTTGCAGAGGAACTGGTCTGGCAGCATCAGTGGAGAGAGGAATAGAGTTAACATTGCAAGTCCCAATGACTCTTCCTCAGAGCATTAACTCTATCTCTCTCTCTGCAGGTGCTGCCAGATCTGCTGAGTTTTTTTCCAGCATTCAGATTTCCAGTAATTTGCTTTTAATATTAGTGCACTGTTCAGGCTGTGGATAAATGTAATTGGGGAAGGGGAGTGGTTGGGGAACAACACCTTGAAGGACTCCTTGTGATGGTTTGAGGAAACATAATGGAGGACCGGCCGGGGTGACAGGGTTTTTTGGTTGGGGAGTGTGGTGATGGTGTCAAGTGCTGTAGGACCACATGTGTTGATGGGGGTGGATTGGGGGAAAGGTTCTGGAGGACCACTCAAGGTAACGGAGGGAGAAGTCACTGAATGGCCAGATAAGGTGGTTGAAGAGAACATTCTGGTCCCTGTTCTCCACACAACAAATATGCTTTCACTCATAGACCAAGTCAGAATATTGTGTGACTTGCAGAAGAACTTACAGGTGCTGATGTTCCCATGTGCCTCCTATCTAAATTCTTTTGGGTTCGATGGTCACAGGTTTGGAATGTGCTGTCTAAGAATCCTTGACAAGTTCCTGCAGTGCATTTTGTAAATGGTACCTACTTTATGCATCTGCGGTAGAAGGAGTGAATGTTTCAGATGGGGGTGGGCTGCCAATCAAATGGGCTCTTTTTTCTTGGTTGGTGTCAACCTTCTTTGAATGATGTTGGAACTGTATTCATCCAGGAAAATGGAGATTATTGCCTTGTAGATATTAGAAAGATTTTGGGGAGTCAGGACGTAAGTTGCTTCTGAAAATTCTCAGAATTTGACCTTTCTCAGCTACATTGTTTATATGGCAGCTGCAGTTAAGTTCCTAATCAATGGTGACCTGAAGGATGTTGATGGTGGGGCATTCAGTAATAACAATCTTGTTGAATGTCAAGGGGAAGTGCTTAGAATCTTTCTTCTGAGGATGGTCATTACCTGGTACTGAGTGGTGCAAATATTACTTATCGCTGTCGGTCCAAATTGGAATGTTGTCCATGCCTTTCTGCATGCAGATATAGACTGTTTCATTATCTGAGGAGTTGCGAATGGAACTAAACAACATGTAAGCATTGGCGATCATCCTCACTTCTAACATTATGATGGCGGGAAAGCCATTGATAAAGCAGCTGAAGATGGTTGAGAATAGACCACTTGTTACAAATATGCGGTTTATAAGGTTGTGCTTCAGGCATACTTAATTTAGAGCAAAATTAGAAATAAAAGGGGATCATGTGACCTGTTCTGAATTGTGCCGACAACTGTCTGAGTGAATTGAATGTAGACGTCAAAAGGAGGACCCAGATTCTTTTACTGGGAGGAAGGTGCAGGAAGTTCCAGAGAGGTGTTATGGATATCAGGTTTTGTAAATGGTTATACTTTAAACTGTCTATTTAATCCAAGATAGAATAGAATTTGGGGTCTGGAGGATGATTACTCAGTATTTCTACCTGGATGAAAAGCCTTATTTGATTCATGTTGCCATGGAGATGTACTTTAACAAGGAAGAATCCATATTGTAGAATCAGATTATGGGTTTTCATCATAGACAGGATCATTATGCAAGAATCTTGAGAGAGGTAGAGGTAGCAAGTTTCTTTGGTTCACCACACAGAATGTGGGCGGGTGTTCATACAGATTAAGTGAAGTGAATTACTGTGGATTTTTTAAAGATTGGAAGATTTGCCTAACTTTGGTTACAGGGGAGAATCTCCAAAAAATTACAAGAAATCTTTTCTCTCAATTTATGGAATTATTTTCCCCAGAAAGAATTGGAGGTTGGATTATTGAATTTATTCATGGCAGTGTTGGCCAAAGCTTTGATAGTCAGGAGAATCAAGGGTTATTGGAGACAGACAGCAATGTGGGGTTGAGAAAACAGCCAGATCTGCCATAACATTTTATAATATTGAATAGTAGAACAGGCTTGATGGACTGAATGGCCTATTCCTGCTCCCAAGCCCTGTGTTGCTCACTGTGAAACAATGGTAGCTATGATGTGGAGATGCCAGTGTTGGACTGGTATGGGCACAGTAACAAGTCTCTCAACACCAGGTTAAAGTCCAATAAGTTTATTTGGAATCATGAGCTTTTGGAGCACTGCTCCTTCATCAGGTGCATAGGGCCATTCTTACTTTGCTGCATCTGGGACACTACTTCTTAGTGTGCTTAGTCTGAAAGCCAGTTCTGGGATTAGGAGTTTCAAAGAACAAACAAAGAACAACACAGCACAGGAAACAGGCTCTTCGGCCCTACAAGTGTGCCGCCCATTTCAACACTCAGTGAGTGCCTCATTCCAATCCTTCTTTTACCTACGACTTTTGTCCAGGCCTCTTGGAGTCCACAATAAAGGGGTGCATATTTGGAGAATTTTAAGTGTGCCAGATTAAGGGAGGTCTAATTTAGGGACAGTTTGTTAACACCAATCAGCCTAAAAGCATGTTTTTAGGGTGTGGAAGGAAGTCGGAGCACCTGGAGAAAACCCACGCAAGCACGGGGAGAATGTTCCAAGTGAGGAAACCCTTGTGAGCTAAGAACTGATCCTAGGAAAATAGAGTGTCCCTTTAAGGAGTAAAGTATAACCATGAGTGGGTTGATCATTTTAAAAGTTAATGGGAACCAACTAGTCACTGAGGAGGGGGCTCGGTTCCAGTCTGTTACTGGAAAGGGGGCTCAATTCCAGCCTATTGGTCACTGGAGAAGAGGCTCAAGCTTCAGCCTATTTGTCATTGGGGGGAGGGTGTTCAGCTCCAGCAAAAAGCTTATTGGTCACTGATGAGGTGGCTCAGCTCCCTATTGATGCAGAGGGGGCTTTGGACATATTGTTCGTTGGAGGGGTCTCCTATTGGTCACTGGAGAGGGGCTCCTATTGGCCACTGAAAAGGGGGTTCCTATGGGTCATTGAAGAGTGGTCACTGGAGAAGGGGGGAGGTTCAGATTTCTATTGGTTAGTGGTTCCTATTAGTCATTGGGGAGGGGACTCCGATTGGTCATTGGGGGAACGAGCTCCTTTTGGTTACTGGAGGAAGGGGGCTTCTATTGGTCACAGACCAGGCTGTAGGGGGCGTGGTTGAGCAACAGCGACCGGAACCGGAAAGGTTATCTGTCAGGGGTGGCGCAGGCGCGGTGGGTTTCGGAGAGGTGGTGTTTGCAGAAAGGACAAGTTTTATCTGCCTCTGTTTACCGCAATTAAAATGGAGCACATCATAACCCCCAAGGTGGGACTGGAGAAGTGTTTTAAGTTATATGGTGTTTTGCAGCGTTTTTTTTTCAGTGATGGTTTATTCTGGGCCCTGTCAAGAATGTCAGGTTTTAGGTGAATAAATCGGTGTAATGGTGACCGAGAGAGAGAAGGCAGCCAGGGCGTTACTAACTGTATCTGGGAACTTGTTGAACAGGCAATTCAGAAAAGACTGTAGAGGCAGCAATTACAATCAGCCAGTGCATATTTCAGCTCCCAGTGCGACTTCAGGTAAGGTGGTGACATGAGGGCATAGTCTGTGTTGTGTACATCAGTTCTACTTATGTATTGGTTAATGTGTCACTGATAGATGCATATTGTTTGTTGGAAATGTATTGTGGAGCTGGCAAACTACCTCTGACAAATTTGTAGTTGCTTTGTACTTGAACTAAGCTGGTTTTATGTGTGGCATAGCGGACACAGTGATTAGCACTGCTGCCTCTCAGAGCCAGAGACCTGGGTTTGATTCCTGGCTTGGGTCACTGTCTGTGTGGAGTTTGTATGTTCTTCCTGTGTCTGTGTGGGTTTCCTCTGAGTGCTCTGGTTTCCTCCTACAATCTGAAAGATGTGCTGGTTAGGTGCACAGGCCTTGCTAAATTCTCCTGGAGTGTGGCAACTGGGAGATTTTCACTAACTTCATTGCAATGTTAATGTAAGCCTACTGTGACGTTAATAAGTAAACTTAAAATGTTTGCTGTTTGTTGAGCAGCTTATAGAAACCAGATTTGTGAAGTGACTTGTTCCTTTCAGCTGTGTCTGTTTTTATTTGTACTTTCATCACTTGTCCTGTTCCAAGTCTTCTGTTAGCACCTTTTCCCCCTTGCTTTCTACAGATTAACAATAAATGTGAAAAAGTGCTGCATGACAAATGTGTGAACAAAGTTATAACTTCTATATATGGAAATTGGCTGAGTGACAAGGAACATAACGTCAGGATTTTTTTTGGACCAGTGTGAAGTTTATAATAGAGTTCTTAAACTGTAGAAACCCTATAGTGCAGAAGGAGGGAATTCAGCCCATTGAGTCTGCAGTGACAACAATCCCTCCCCACGTTCTGTCCCCATATGCCCACACATTTACCCTGCTAATCCCTCAAACTGACACATCCTGGGACATAAGGGGCAATTAAGCATGGCCAATCAACCTAACCTGCACATCTTTGTCTGTGTGGGTTTCCTCCCACAGTTCAATGTGAAAACTCCACACACAGTCACTCAAGTTGGGAGTCAACCCAGGTCCCAGAAGCTGTGAGGCAGGAGTGCTGACCACTATGCCACTGTGATCTATATGAATGAATTAGACCTTTGTACAGGGCTCAATTTTGTGGATGATACAAATCTTGTGAATGGTGAGGTGGATAGTATAAAACCTCAAAACCAATATAGAAAAGTTGGTAGACTAGGTCGAGTGGCACATGAAGTTCAATGTGGAAAAGTGTGGTGGATCATATTGATAGGAAGAATATGGAATGACAATATAAGATAAAGGGCACAATTCCAAAGGGGTTGCAGGGACAGAGGGATCTGGATGTGCATAAATCTTTGAAGGTGGAAAGACTGGTTGAGAGAACAGTTAAAGTATACAGTGTCCTTGGCTTTGTTAATCGGGCCATTAAATACAAAAGCAAGAAGATAGTGCTAAACTTTTATGAACACTAGTTAGGCCTCAACTGGAGTATTGTGCACTGTTTTGGGAGAGATGTGATGGCATTAGCTGAGAGTGCAGATTGACATCGTATTTTCAGGAATGACAAACTTCAGTTACATAGCTATATTGGAGAAGTTGGAGCTGTTTTCCTCAAGAAGAAGTTTGAGAGGAGATTTGATTGAGGTAGACAATCATGAGGGATCTGGATAGAGTAGATAGGGGAACACTGTTCCCATTGTTGGAAGGATTGAAACAGGGCATAATTGTCAAAAGAAACAATGGCGACATGAAAAATGCTTTCTCACAGTGAGTGTTTGCAATCTGGAATGCATTGCTTGAGAAAGTTGTGGCGGCAGATTCAATTGAGGCAATTAAGAGGGAAGCAGATTATTATCCGAAAAGAGAGAATAAGCAGGGGAATGACAAGTGAATGGCTCCTTTGGAGAGCCAGCACAGACATGATGGGCTGAATTGCCTCCTTCTGTTCTGTGATTCTGTCGTTTGAAGTGACCTATCAAACCACCCTATTTTGAGAAGGACTAGGCAAGGAGTTGCATCCTCTCTGAATAGAGATACATGTCTTCAAGTAACATCATATTATACAGTCCCAAGGTGCCTCATGGGATAAATATCACTGTAAAGTGATTGTTTTTGAACATAATAGATTGAATATAATTGAAGAGCTATCAACAAATGGAGTTAGTAAATAGTGAACTGAAACAATGTCCAACTCATGCAAGATCTTGGATATCTTAAATTCCCTTTGCCTCTAATTAGAGTCTGTTTCTCAATGCCATATATGATGCAGGTTTGTTTAGGATTATTCAGAATATGTCAGCACAAAAGGAGGAAAAGTATGACTGCACTGAGTTACCAATAATGGGAGAGTGGGTTATGATCACAACATGAATAAAACTTGAGTAATTTTTGTAACATTACAACTTTTGGATCTACATGTCATTCTTAAAATAACATTTCTCTATATTTTCCTCCCTTTTTTTAAAGGTTTCCTATTAGAATCCATATCTCATCTTGGAAATGCAGTCATAGAATTAGGGAAAGAGTAGAGTAGGAGGTCTTTTAGCCTGTGTCTGTGCAAGCACTCTGTCATGCAGTCCAGTCTGTACCATTCCTCACTCTATCCTTGTAACCCTGCAAGTTTATTTCTCTCAAGTGCTTATCAAATTTCCTTTTGAAATCATCACCTCAAATTTCTATATTTTAAATTCGATCTGCCATATGTCTGATGCCTTGGTGGTTATTTTCCAGACGTCGCTGGATTCCGGGGAAGTGCCGGATGATTGGAAAACGGCTAATGTTACACCGTTGTTTAAGAAGGGTGCCAGGCAAAAGGCGGGGAATTATAGGCCGGTTAGTTTAACGTCTGTGGTAGGTAAAATGTTAGAATCTGTCATTAAGGAGGAAATTGCGAGGCATCTTGAAGGGAATTGCTTGATAGAGCAGACGCAGCATGGTTTCATTAAAGGGAAGTCATGTCTGACAAATTTACTGGAGTTCTATGAGGATGTGTCCAGGGCGGTGGATAGAGGAGAGCCGGTGGATGTGGTCTTTCTAGATTTTCAGAAGGCGTTTGACAAAGTACCTCAAGAGGTTATTGCAGAAGGTCGAGGGCCATGGCGTTGGGGGTAGGGTGTTAGCGTGGATAGAGGATTGGTTGTCAAATAGGAGGCAGAGAGTGGGGGTCAACGGGTGCTATTCGGATTGGCGGATGGTGACTAGTGGAGTCCCCCAGGGGTCGGTGCTGGGGCCTCAGCTTTTTACCATTTATATAGATGATCTGGAGGAGGGAACCGAGTGTAGGGTGTCGAAATTTGCTGATGACGCCAAGATTGGGGGAACAGCAAATTGTGCGGAGGGTGTGGAGAGTCTGCAGAAGAATCTAGATAGGCTGGGCGAATGGGCCAGGAAATGGCAAATGGAATTTAATGTTGGCAAGTGTGAGGTGGTCCACTTTGGTAGGAAGAATGGTAGGAAGGACTATTACTTACGGGGCGAAAAACTGCAGCAGGCGACGGTGCAGAGGGACCTCGGGGTCCTTGTGCATGAGTCGCAAAAACCCAGCTTGCAGGTGCAGCAGGTGGTCAGGAAGGCGAATGGGATGCTGGCCTTCATAGCGAGGGGGATTGAATATAAAAGTAGGGAGGTCTTGCTGCAGCTGTATAGGGCATTGGTGAGGCTGCAGCTGGAGTACTGTGTGCAGTTTTGGGCGCCGCACCTGCGCAGAGATATTTTGGCCTTGGAGGGAGTGCAGAGGAGGTTTACTAGGCTGATACCGGAGTTGAGGGGGTTGAGCTATGAGGAGAGGCTGAATAAACTGGGCTTGTACTCGTTAGAGTTTAGAAGAATGAGGGGAGATCTCATTGAGATGTATAAGATGATGAATGGGATGGATAGGATAGAGGTGGAAAGACTCTTCCCGCTCAAAAAAGACAGTAGGACTAGGGGGCACAGCCTCAAGATAAAAGGGGGGTGGTTTAGAACGGAGTTGAGGAGGAACTTCTTCACTCAAAGGGTGGTGAATCTCTGGAATTCTCTGCCCGTTGAAGTGGTGGAGGCTGCCTCGCTAAATATTTTTAAGACGCGGGTTGATGGGTTTTTGATAAGAGAGGGGATTAAGGGTTATGGGGAGAGGGCGGGAAAGTGGAACTGAGCAGCGACAGATCAGCCATGACCTTATTGAATAGCGGGGCAGGCTCGAAGGGCTAGATAGCCTACTCCTGCTCCTATTTCTTATGTTCTTATGTCCTTTCTGCAAGTCTATCTACATGTTGTTGTAATCGATTGGTATTGTCCTCTCATTTTTCCATACCTTCACATTTGGTAGCATAGGCAAATTTTTACTTTATATTCCAGTATCCCAACCCTGGATGGGTTGCAAAACACCACTGGCTACTATACTCCATTCTGAAAAACAAACATTTACCATGATTTGTTGTTTTTCATTCTTGAGCCAATTTTTTTAAATCCAAGTCGACACTGACTATGCTATTCAAGAAGCTCAATTTTGTTTCTAGCCTTTTATTTGGTACTTTGTCAAACATTTTTCTTTAAAAACCATATAGACAATACCCACTGCATTTCCTTCTACTTCATCAAAAACTTCAGACTGGTCAAACATGATCTGTGTTTTACATAGCCATGCTGGCTCTCCTCAATTAACATAACCCTTATCTTTTGTTAACTGCTATTCTATCCTCTTATTCTCTCTTTACCAATCTTATATCCTCCTTAAATTCCCTTCTCAACTTATTGTATCTGATCTGCATCTCAGTTGAAGAATTCATCTGACAGGCATCATACGCACTTTTGTTTCTTCATATTCTGAATCCCTTGATAAAGAACGTCCAAAGATGTACGGGTTAGGTGGATTGGCCATTCTAAATTGTCCCTTATGTCCCGGGGTAAATAGGTTAGAGGAATTAATGGGTAAATACGTAGGCGAGGGCCTGGGTGGGATTGTGGTTGGTGCAGATTTGATGGACTGAATGGGCTCTTTCTGCACTATAGAATTCTATAATTTCTTGTCATTCCCCCTTACTGTGGTTCCATCACTTCCTCTTTGTTGGAATGTACCTAGCCTGTGTCTGAAATATCATCTTAAAAATTGTTCCTTTCCTGTTTTCCTTGTCAGACCTTGGTTCCATTTTACCCTGCGCTGATTCTTTCTCATCTCACTGAATTGATTTCTCTACCAATTTAGAACATAGGGATGGGAGTAAGCCATTTGGCCCCTTGAGCATAGCTGATCTTCAATCTTAAAGCCATTTTCCCACCATATTCCTTTATATCTTTAACATCTGAATACTCTGAATGACTGAGTCACCAGAGTTCTACTTCAGATTGCTCCTTGCTCTTCTCCATTGCTAATCAAATCGAAATGGTAAGATGTTAACTTTTACCCAAGCATTCTCCAATACTCTAAGGAATTCTTGCAGCAATGTCTGAAACTGAATGGGTCAGAGATATAACAGTGCTAAGAGCATAGCATCAGTTACTGTGTAAACTGAAAGCAGCAGGACTGAAGGACATGGCACCATCTACCTCAGAGCTGAAGGAACATGCAACCAAGAGTGGTAACAGTGCACAAACATACTGATTGTTATAATTATTTAGACAATTGTTTCATTAATCTCATTCTCCAGAACCGTAAGGCCGCCTCCTCACTTGGTCTGAGAACAAATTAATCAAGGAAGTTCTCCTGAATAGATTTCAGAAATTTCTCCCTCTTTCTTTTTTGCTTTAACATAAAGTTCCCAGTATCACCATTCTATGCTTTTTGCACATCTGTGTTGCGAAGAACCTTTTTTCCCAAAGTTTTCAAATCTATTCTTCCATGGGAATGGTTGTACTGCCAATTCCACGTTGCCCCTGAACTGAGGCAACTGCTAGGCCGCTTCAAAGGGAAATTGAGTCAACCACGTTGCTGTGGACATGGAATCACAAGTAGAACAGACCAAGTAGTACATATGGCAGTATAGCATTACCTAAAGCACATTAATGAACCAGATGGGTTTTTATGACAGTCAATGTCAGTTTTGTGGTCATCATTATTGAGAATTTATTAATTGAACTTGGGTTCAAATCAGCTGGTGGAATGGTGTTGTCAGACTTTTTACTGTGTTTACCCCAGTCCAACGCTGGCATCTCCACATCAGGAATTTATGTACCCAGAGCTTGCCAGGGCCTCTGGATTACTAGGTGTACTCCACTATGTCTCCTTAGACTCTTAAAACAAAAGTATTTACCTAACTACTTCTACAGAACAGTTGCTAAGCTTTACACAATATTTTCAATGTTATCTTTTTGAGATGATATTGTCCATATTGAATATTTTACAATTCTGATACTGTTACATTTTTATGGCCACAAATTGAGATGTGGTGGTTTGGTGAAACTAGCTTTTTAAATGTGTACACATAGCTCCAAGAATAGCACATAATTTCTTCCTTTAGGATATTTTTGTCCTGCTTCTCTTCTTTTAATTATAACAATCAGTATGTTTGTGCACTGTTACCATTCTTAGTTGCATGCTCCTTCAGCTCTGAGGTAGATGGTGCCATGTTCTTCAGTCCTGCTGCTTTCCGTTTACACAGTAACTGATGCTATGCTCTTAGCACTGTTATATCTCTGACCCATTCAGTTTCAGACGTTGCTGCAGGAATTCCTTAGAGTATTGTTCTTGACCCAACCATCCAGAACTGCTTCGTCAATGACCTTTCCTCCATCATAAGGTTAGAAGTGAGAACTTGGCACATTTCGAAATGTAATTTTTTTTAGAAAATCTTATAAGGATTGTGTGTTTTTAGCCAGGGTGGCAAGATTCACTTTAGTGTTTTCTAATGCTCTTCTGCTTTCTGTCCATGTCTGAGTTATGGAACAATGACAACTGCACGGTGTTCGTGCCATTCACGATGCCTTGGATACTGAAGCAGTCTGTGTCCACGTGCAGCAAGATCTGGACAACATCCAAGCCTGAGCTGATGAAGAGGCAAGCAGCATTCCTGCCAAAAATGCCAGCACTCCATTTTATCTTTTAATATTTTTGGAAGGTTAAAATAAATAAAACTGCTTATTACAAATTGGATTTTAATATTGCGTGACTGGTCGGACCTGCCACACAAATGGCACCATTTGCTATTGAAGTAAAATGAGACTTTTCAACCTGTTATTGAAGACACTGGAGACTTTTAAATTTGAGAGTTGGAGAGAAAGACGTCCCAATCAACTGTCACCATGTCTCAAATGAGTTGCCTGGCATAGCCATCTATTCTCTTTTGCCTTTTCCTAGCTCCACCTTGAGTACTTGGTCTCATCCACTCCCTTGTGATTCCCATCACTGATACTTTGAGTGTGTAATATTTCTTAATTTTTGTGATAGTTTTGCTACCCAGAATTAAAACATCATAGAATTTCACACACTGAAGTCCTTCTGGCCCATCATACCTATTGAATTTGGACCTGTTTGTACTGCACTGTGGGATGACTGTCTAGTACTTAATCCCATATTTCCATGCTTCATGTGTCATATTTGTTTTTCAAATTGTTCTTGCAGGTGGAGCAGGTGAAGTGTTTAGATCGCTTTAGCAGTAACAAGTCAACGACTGGAACCTTGCATCTTACCACAACCCACCTAATTTATAGGGAGTCAACCACAGTCAACCCTAAGGAAATTTGGGTTTGTATTTAACTTGTGTATATACACAGTTGTGCCATATTTTGTTTAAAATTTGCAGTTTAGGAAGAGTGAAGGACATGTGGTGGAACATATGGCCTGAGCATGTTGCAAGCTTGGGATGTACAAAGTTGTGAAGTGGCCTGTATATGTGGACAATGTTTTAATGTTTGAAGTTCAAATTACAAGCAAAGAGGACATTGAGATCTTGTTAAACTGAGGAAGTAGTTAGCAGGATAATGAAATTGGGAGCTTGGGTGTAGAAGTTTTGATAACTTTTTTAAAAATTTATTCATTCGTGGGACATGGGCATCACTGGCTGGCCAGCATTTATTGCCCAATGTGAGTTGCCCTTGAGAAGGTGGTGGTGAGCTGCCTTTTAGAATTGCAGCAATTCATGTGCTGTGGGTTGACCAAAATGCCATTAGAGAGGAAATTCCAGTGACTGCGAAGGAACAGCGATATATTTCCGAGTCAGGATGGTGAGTGTTTTGGAAGGGAACTTAGTGGTGGTGTTCACATGTATCTGCTGCCTTTATCCTTCCAGGTGAAAGTGGTCATGGGTTTGGAAAGTGCTGCCTAAGGATCTTTGGTGAATTGCTGCAGTGCATCTTGTAGAAAGAATACATTGCTGCTACTGGGTGTCAGTGATGGAAGGAATGAATGGCACCACATCTACAAACGATCAGGCTGGCTACTTTGTCTTGGATGGTGTCAAGCTTCTTGTGTTGTTGGAGCTGCACCCATCCAGACAAGTGGAGAGAATTCCATCACACTCCTGACTTGTGCCTTGTGAGTGGTTGATGAACTTTGGGGAGCCAGGAGGTGAGTTACTTGCTGTAGTATTCCTAGGTTCTGAGCTGCTCTTGTAGGTGAGTCCAGTTGAACATCTTGGTAACCCCTAGGATGTTGATGGAGGATTTTGTGATGCTAACACCATTGAATGTCAAAGGACACTGTCATTGCCTGGCATTTGTCTACCCAAGCCTCGATAACATCCAGATCTTGTTGCATTTGAACATGGACTGCTTCAATATCTGAGGAGTCATGAATGTTGCTGAACATTGTGCAATCATCGGCAAATATCCCCAATTCCGACCTTATGACGGAGGGAAGGTCATTGATGAAGCAGCTGAAGATGGTTGGGCCAAGGACACTCCCCTGAAGGACTCCTGCTGAGATGACTGACCCTCTACTATCACAACCATCTTCCTACGTATCAGGTATGACTCCAACCAGCTTAGAGTTTGCCCCTTGATACCTATTGATTCCAGTTTTGCTAGGGCTCTTTGATGCCATATTTGGTCAAGTGCCATCTTGGTGTCAAGGGCTGTCATTCTCACCTCACCTCTGGAATTCAGCTCTTTCATCCATGTTTGAACCAAGGATGAATGAGATCAGGAGCTGAGTGACCCTGGCAAAATGCAAACTGGGTATCACTGAGCAGGTGCTGCTTAATCGCATTGTTGATGATCCCCTCTGTCACTTTACTGATGATTGAGAGTAGACTGATTGGGTGGTAATTGGCTGGGTTGGATCGTCCTACTTCTTGTGCACAAGACATACCTGGGCAATTTTCCACATTGTTGGGTAGATACCAGTGTTATAACTAGACTGGAAGAGCTTGGCTAGGGGAGCAGCAAGTTCTGGAGCACAAGTCTGCGGTACAATTGCTAGAATATTATCAGGGCCCATTGCCTTTGCAGTATCCAGTGCCTCCAGCTGTTTCCTGATATCATGTGGAGTGAATCAAATTGGCTAGAGATTGGCGTCTGTGATGCTGGGGACCACTGGAGGAGACTGAGATAGATTATCCACTTGGGTTCTGGCTAAAGATTGTTGCGAATGTTTCAGCCTTATCTTTTGCACTGATGTGCTGGGCTCCTCCATCATTGAGGTTGGTGATATTTGTGGAGCCTCCAACTTCAGTGAGTTGTTTAGCTGTCCACCACCATTCACGACAGGATGTGGCAGAACTGCAGACCTTAGATCTGTTCTGTTGGTTGAGGGATCGCTTAGCTTCTGTCTATCACTTGCTGTTTTTTGGCATGCAAGTAGTCTGTTTGGCAGTTTCACCTCACTTTTAGATATGCCTGGTGCTGCTACTGGCATGCCCTCCTGCACTCTCCATTGAACAAGGGTTGATCAATCCCCTGGCTTCATGGTAATAGCTGAGTGAGGGATATATTGGGCCATGAGGTTGCAGATTGTGGTGGAGTACAGTTCTGTTGATGGTCCGCAGTGCCTCATGGATTCCCTGTCTTGAGTTGCTAGATCACTTCTAAGTCTGTCCCATTTAGCACCGTGATAGTGCCAACCTGATGGAGGTTATTCTCAATGTGAAGGCGGGACTTTGTCTCCACAAGGATTGTGTGGTGGTCATTCTTAACAATACTATTGTGGACAGATGCATCTGTAGCTGGCAGATTGGTAAGGATGAGATCAAGTATGTTTCTTCCTCTTGTCGGTTCCTTTGCCACCTGCTGCAGACGCAGTCTTAACAGTTATACGCTTTAGGGCCCGATCAGTAGTGCTGCTGCCGAGCCATTCTTCGTGATGGATGTTGAAATCCCCCACCCAGGATACATTTTGTGAATTTGCCACCTTCAGTACTTCCTCCAGGTGTTGCTCAACATGGAGAAGTACTGATTCATCAGCCGAAGGAGGACGGAATGTGGTAAACAGTAGGAGGTTTCCTTACCCATGTTTAACCTGAAGCCATGAGACTTCATGCAGTCCAGAGTTAATATTAAGGACTTCCAGGGCAACTCCCTCTTGATTGTGTACCACTGGCTGCCCCTCTGCTGGGACTGCCCTGCTGGTGGGATTGGACATATCCAGTGATGGTAATGGTGGTGTCTGGACTGTTATCTTTGAGTATGATTCTCTGAGGGCAACTATATCAGGCTGTTGCCTGACTAATCTGTGAGATAGCTCTCCCAATTTTGGCACTGGTCCCCAGATGTTAGTAGGAGGACTTTGCAGGGTCGAAAGGGCTGTTTGTTTGGTCGTTGTCTTTTCTGGTGCCTAGATCGATGCCAAGTGGTCGGTCTGGTTTCATTTCTTTGTTGAGACTTGGTAGCGATTGATACAACTGAGTGGCTTGCTAGGCCCCTTCAGAGGGCAGTTGAGAGGCAACCACATTGCTGTGGTTCTGGAGTCACATGTAGGCCAGGTAAGGAAAACAGTTTTCCTTCCCTAAAGAACATTAGTGAACTAGATGGGTTTTTCTGCCAATCAACAATGGTTTCATGATCATCAGTAAACTCCTAATTCCAAACATTTTTTATTGAATTCAAATTCCACCATCAGCTGTGGCAGGATTTGAATTTGGGTACCCAGAACATGAGCTGTGTTTCTGGATTAATAATCTGGCGATAATACCACTAGGCCATTGTCTCCCCTGAGCAGAACACAGGAAACCTAAATTTGTTCCTGGCATTAGCATTATTATAGGGAATAGAGGGGCATTAAGTATTTATAAGATCATAAGTAATGGGAGCAGAAGTAGGCCTGTTGGCTCTTAGAGCTTGCGCCATTCAGTAATTAGCCATAATTACTCTTTCCTGCCTGTTCCCCGTTAACCATCGGCTCCCTTGTAAATAAATCTGGTTAACTCAGCCTTGAATGCATTCAATAACTCAGCATCTATTTCTGTCTGTGGTAGAGAATTGTAAAGACTAGCAACCCTGAAAGAAGAAAATCTACCATATTTCCATTTAAATTAGATTTTTTTAAAAAACTGTTCTCCCAGTATCTACTCATTCAGAATCTTATGATTTACATCACTTTCATTCTTCTAAATTCCAATGAGTATAGGCCCAACATGCTGAACCTTTCATTTTTTTAAAATATTTTATGATATATAGAACAGTGTCTGTTGCCCATCCCTAATTGCCTTTGTACTAAGTGGCTTGCTAGGCCACTTCAGAGGGCAGTTGAGAGGCAACCACATTGCTGTGGTTCTGGAGTCACACGTAGGCCTGGCAAAATAACGACAACCATTTCAAAGAGTCAACCACATTGCTGACCAGGTGAGGATGGTGAGATTTCCTTCTCTTGGACTCTTTCCTCATAAGACAATTCCTTCATCCCAGGAATCATCCAGTGAACATCTGAACTGTTTTCGTTGCAAGTGTATTCCTTCATGAAGAGACCAAAGCTGCAAGCGGTTCCCCAGGTGTGGTCTCACCTACACCTTGTACAGTTGTAGCAAGGCATCCTACTTTTATGCTCCATTCCTCTTGCAATAAAGGGCAATATCCCATTTGATTTCCTAATCACTTGCTGTACCTACATGCTAACATTTAGTGTTTATGTAGAAGGACACCCAGATCCCTCTGTACCATAGTATTCTACAGTTTCTCTCCATTTGAATATTCTACTTTTCTATCTTTTCTGCCAAAGTGGACAATCTCTCATTATATTCCTGTGTGCCAGATTTTTGTTAATTCACTTAGCCTATCATACTACCCTACCTTTGTAGACTCTTTGTATCCCCCTCACGATTCCCTTTCCTATTTATTCTTGCCTTGTTAGCAAATTTGACTACAATATAGTTTGTCCCTTCGTCATTAATATAGATCGGAACAGTTTTGTTTCAACACTGATCCTTGTATCAGTCCATTGGTTACAGTTTGCCAACCTGAAAATGTTCCATTTATCCCGACTCTGGTTCCTGTTAGTTAACCAATCCTCTAATGTATCATTTAAGTATATCACTACTAGTACTTGAGCTCTTGTGTAGTAACCTTATCGAATGTCTTTTGAAAATCTTGGGGTCTGGGTCCATAGGACTCTTAAATCGGCCTCGTGGGTGGAGGATGTGGTCAAGAAGGCGTATGGTGTATCAGCCTTCATTAATCGAGGGATTGAGTTTAGGAGTCGGGAGGTAATGCTGCAACTTTAAGACTCTTGTCAGACCCCACTTGGAGTACTGTGTGCAGTTCTGGTCACCTCACTACAGGAAGGATGTGGAAGCTATTGAGAGGGTGCAGAGGAGATTTACAAGCTTGGATTGGGAGGCATGCCTTAGGTTGAGGGAGCTAGGTCTCTTTTCCCTGGAGAGACAAAAGTTGAGAGGTGACCTGATAAGAGGTTTATAAAATGTTGAGAGGAATAGATAAGGTGGATTCTCGGAGGCTATTTCCCAGGGCTGAAATGGTTGCTACGAGAGGGCACAGGTTTAAGGTGCTGGGGAGCAAGTACAGAGGAGATGTTAGGGGTAAGTTTTTCACTCAGAGGGTGGTGAGTGAGTGGAATCGGCTGCCATTGGTGGTGGTAGACGCAAACTCGCTGGGGTCTTTTAAAAGACTTCTGGATGAGTACATGGGATTTAATGGGATTGGGAGTTACAGATAGTTCTATGGCCTGGTAGGTATGGATATGATTGGCGCAACTTGTGGGCCGAAGGGCCTGTTTGTGCTGTAGTGTTCTATGTTCTATGAAAATCCAAGTATAGTGGGGCAGGATTTTACGGCCTTATTCTCAAGTGAGACCAGAAATTCCTGCCCGAGGTCAATGGACATTTCTGTTGCAGATTCCGTGGAGGGGGGCAGGGTGGTACAGTTCTTGCCAGTGTATTTATTGGTTTCCCCTTATCCACTCTGCTTATTGCCCTCTCAAAGAACTCTAATAAATTGGTCAAGTATAATTTCTCTTTCGTGCAAACCGGCAAAGTCAATACAGTATTATGATTTTCTACATGTCCTGCTATTAGCTCCCTAATGATGAATTCCAGCCCATGACAGATGTTAAGATAACATTGCAAAAATGCTCAAATCCCTTATCAATGGTCAAGGAGCTTGTGCACTTGATCAAACAGACGACAACAGTGATGACATCAGATTTAAAATGCAAAATTTATATTTTCCTTCACCCACTAACATGGAAACTGTCTCCCAGACTACTGTGGATAGGTCTCAAGCCTGTTGCAATAAAATTCACTTGCTACTCGCACCCTCCAACTCCAATCTGTTGGAATGCCTGGTGGAGGCCAGAAAATTACCCCAACTCCAGAAAGCATTCATAAAATTAGGTGAAGTTCCACTCTACATTTCCACTGACAAAATATTTGAACAAAGATTCAGGCCATTTTTTTCAGTTTTAGTTCAGATTTAAAGCTAACCCCCTTTAAATTTCTAAATTACAACTTATTAAGGTTTGACTAGAAATGCTTTTCAAACCCTGTGTTAATTGTATTTAATATTTATGGTGCTTAATACCATATATAATGGATGGATGGTGGCGAAAAACTGCAGCAGGCGACGGTGCAGAGGGACCTCGGGGTCCTTGTGCATGAGTCGCAAAAACCCAGCTTGCAGGTGCAGCAGGTGGTCAGGAAGGCGAATGGGATGCTGGCCTTCATAGCGAGGGGGATTGAATATAAAAGTAGGGAGGTCTTGCTGCAGCTGTATAGGGCATTGGTGAGGCCGCAGCTGGAGTACTGTGTGCAGTTTTGGGCGCCGCACCTGCGCAAGGATATTTTGGCCCTGGAGGGAGTGCAGAGGAGGTTTACTAGGCTGATACCGGAGTTGAGGGGATTGAGCTATGAGGAGAGGCTGAATAAACTAGGCTTGTACTCGTTAGAGTTTAGAAGAATGAGGGGAGATCTCATTGAGATGTATAAGATGATGAATGGGATGGATAGGATAGAGGTGGAGAGACTCTTCCCGCTCAAAAAAGACAGTAGGACTAGGGGGCACAGCCTCAAGATAAAGGGGAGGCGGTTTAGAACGGAGTTGAGGAGGAACTTCTTCACTCAAAGGGTGGTGAATCTCTGGAATTCTCTGCCCGTTGAAGTGGTGGAGGCTGCCTCGCTAAATATTTTTAAGACGCGGGTTGATGGGTTCTTGATAAGAGAGGGGATTAAGGGTTATGGGGAGAGGGCGGGAAAGTGGAACTGAGCCACAACAGATCAGCCATGATCTTATTGAATGGTGGAGCAGGCTCGAAGGGCTAGATGGCCTACTCCTGCTCCTATTTCTTATGTTCTTATGTTCTTATACTATGATGTTGCCATTCAGTAACTGTTGCTGAGTAAATCAATCTGCTCTCAAACTTGAAATACTGCTATAAGAAAGTGAACAAACATTGTCTGTGTATAATTACATTATTTCTTCATTAAATTTGTTCTCTGTAGAAAAATGCTTGATTTATATTTGGCAATAAAGGAGCTGCCATTGATCTTGGCACATCCAACCACTCCATAACAGAATACGTCGGTGCAGCCTATAATAATTACATTTGTTAATAACAACTATAACTGCAAAAAGAATGTAGCCCTATGAGTTTCTTGAACAGTTTCAAAAGGACTGCTGCGATGGCAAAACTGGGGAGTGCCATAATTATTTTAGTTTTGGAAAGCACTGTATTTACTCTTAAAGTATTTATTAGCCCATGCTCAGGATCGTGGACTATATCGTGGACCACACTCATGGTCTTCTCCACAATGCAAGTTCATGAAATATTACCCTTGTCTAAAATTTTTTGTGGCAAAATTTTCTGTTGTCATTCTGATTTCAAGTATGATCTCATTTGTTAGCTTTCAGCGGGTTCCCTTGACATTTGAGATGTGTGTGGCTCTCACAGGAATAAATCATTCCTGATGACTGTTACAGCGTTTCAGCACCAACTTTAAATTGTCTTTTGCTTGATTCAGTTCTTGATTCTAATCCGAACAAATTAAGGTGGCACTCTGCTGCTGTCACATTTGATTAATTGCAAATTTGAAATCATTACCTGTTAATACTTTAACTATATTATTGTTTGTTGTAACAATGGCTGTTGGGACACAGATGTCATCGCTCAATGTATTGTTGACACTGGTGCCTCCAACAACAGCCCTGCATGAGCCTACGCCAAAGGCATATTGAAGCTACAACAAATCTCGGTAGTGTTTGGCACCATTGGTATGTTAACGAAAATAGATTGGAGCAGATGCTGTTTTTTACTGGCACCATGCTGAAACTCGTTGTGTCTCATGCCCAACCCTCTATTGAGGAATGGCTCCTTCAACACATGAGTAAAGAGATCCTGATGGATAAGATAATTATCATTGTGGTGTGTATACATGCCCCACATTAAAAGCATTGACACTTGTAATTAATTTCATTTGCTGACTCATTTGGTTCATTTAGGAACTTGGGTAAATGAGTTGACCATTCAATTTCTGTCTCACTCTTTTATTCATTACACCTGACCTACACATCAGTTCTATTTATCTGTCATTGATCACAATCCTTTTCATTGTTAGTAAACACAAATTTAGCAATCCCAATCTTAAAAATTTCAATTAACTTCATATCCAGTCTTTTTGGAAGACAACAAATTTTCACCCCAAGTTGTTGCAGAAAAGTGCTTCCTGATTATGCTCTTAAATCATCTTTGAGATTGTGCCCTTCTATTCTGGAATCATTTGTCAGAGGAAGTAATACTCAGTATCTACCAAATCCAATCCCAATCAAACACAAACTAAATTGTCTCTAGGAAATAGAAACATATGAATTAGGAGCAGGAGCAGGCCATTTAACCCCTAGAGTGTGCTCCACCATTCAATAAGATCATGGCTGAATTTGACATTCCATCTACTCCTGATAACCTTTGGCTCCCTTGTTAATCAAGGATCTATCTACCTTGATTGTAAAAATGCTCATTGACTCTGCCTCCATCGTTCTCTGGGGAAGAGAGCTCTAAAGATTCATGACCCTCAGAGGAAAACAAAAACTTCTAATTTCCTTAAATTGGAGACACCTTATTTTTTAAACTATCCTCTAGTTTTATGATTTCCCACAAAGGAGATACTAGAACCCTTTCATTCTTTCAGTATCCAATACAAACTAATTTAATGCAACCTGTAATCAATTTAACTCTTTCAGCCCGAATGTCATCCTGATGAATCTGAGCTGTATCCTCTCTAAAATTAATATTTTCTTCTTGAGATTTGGTGTCTAAAATCAACATAGTACTCCTGATTGGGGTCTCATCAAAGCCCTGTACGCCGGAAGTGTGACTTTCTGCCCTTTTTTTTGTATTTTTGTCCCTGGAGATGATAAGCCAATGTTCCACTAGCCTTTTTGATTACTTTATGCCCCTGTGCGCTAACTTTGTGATTTGTTTGCATGGGCACCCAAACCCCTTTGAACCTACACAGTTTAACTGTTAAGAAAAATATTTGTGATTTACATCTTGGAATGAAAGTGGATGATCTTGCATTTCCTGACATTAACTTTTGTCTATCATAGTTTTGTATATTCGCTTTGCCTTTCTGTCCTCTGCAAACTTATATAGACATCACTCTATTCAAGCTATTGATACATTTGATAAAAAGGTGAGGCTCCAATCCAGATTGACAGAGTATATCACTTGTCATGTCCTGAAAATCAGATTACATTTCTCTTATTTCTATATTTCCTACCTATCAACTGATATTTTTCTGTGATTTCTACGCTTTATGTACTTCTCACGCTGTTTTGTTGAGAAATATTTTGGCCTGTAATTTTCCAAAGGCATTCTTAGATCTTAATTCATAAGACTTTTCCTTGACACAAAAATCAAAAGCAACCTCATTTTACATATTTCTCCCAGACTAATGATGTAGTTGTATAGAGGATTGTCAGTTAAGTGTTGTAAGGGATGCTGCTTCTGATGTGCTTTTTATCTTGTAGAAAAAATTGGAAACTTGCAGGTATTTTAAATATGCACAATACTACTTTTTAATATTTTGAAAATTTCATTTTCAGTATTTAGGGATGGAGTAACTTGAAGAATGAAAAGATTGAGTCATAGAGGTTTACAGCATGGAAACAGGCCCTTTGGCCCAACATGCCCATGCTGCCGTTTATTTTAAAACCCTAAGCAAGTCCCAATTGCCTGCATTTAGCCCATCTCCCTTGATACCCATCTATGTAACTGTCTAAGTGTTTTTTGAAAGACAAAATTGTACCTGCCTCTACTGTAACCTCTGGCAGCTTCTTCCAGACACTGCCCTCTGTGAAAAAAATTGCCCCTCTGGACACTTTTGTATCTCTTTCCACACCCCCCCCCCCCCCTCACTTTAACCTATGCCCTCTAGTTTTAGACTCCCCTACTTTTGGGAAAAGGTATTGACTATTGAGCTGATTTATGACCTCGTTATTTTGTAGACCTCTATAAGATCACCCCTTCAGAGAAAAATGTCCCAGTCTATTCTGCCTCTCCTTATAACTCAAACCATCAAGTCCTGGTAAATCTTTTCTGCACTCTTACTAGTTTAATAATATCCTCCCTATAATAGGGTGACCAGAACTGTACACAGTATTCCAAGTGTGGCCTTACCAATGTCTCGTACAACTTCAACAAGGCGTTCCAACTCCTGTATTCAGTGTTCTGACCAATGAAATCAAGCATGCTGAATGCCTTCCCCACCACTTTGTGCACCTGTGACTCCACTTTCAAGGAGCTAGATCTCTTTGTTCTGTAACTCTCCTCAATGCCCTACCATTAACTGAGTAAGTCCTGCCCTGGTTCAATCTACCAAAATGCATCATCTTGCATTTATCAAAAATAAACTCTATCTGCCATTCATCAGCCCACTGGCCCAATTGATCAAGATCCCATTACAATCAAAGGTAACTTTCTTCACTGTCCACTATGCCATCAATCTTGGGGTCATCTGCAAATTTACTAACCATGCCTCCGATATTCTCATCCAAATCAGTAATATAAATGACTTGGATGAACAGTGATCCATGAGACACACCAATGGGTCACAGGCCTCCAGTTTGAAAAACAACCTTCTACAACCACCCTCTGGCTTTTGTCATCAAGCCAATTTTGTATCCGTTTAGCTACCTCACCCTGGATCCCGTGAGATTTAACCTTATGCAACAACCTACAATGCAGTACCTTGTCAAAGGCCTTGCTGAAGTCCATGTCGACAACATTAACTGCACCGCCCCCATCTACCTTCTTGGTTACCCCTTCAAAAAACTCAAATTTGTGAGACATGATTTTCCACTCATAAAGCCATGCTAACTGTCCCTAATCCAGTCTCTAAATGCATGTAGATCCTATCTCTCAAAATACCTTTGAACAACTTACCCAACAGATGTGAGGTTCACTGGCTTCTAGTTCCCAAGCTTTTCCCTGCAGCTCTTTTAAACAAAGGCATTACATTTGTCATCCTCCAATCTTCAGGCACCTCACCTGTGACTATCGATGATTCAAATATGTCTGCTAGGGGACCTGTAATTTCCTCCCTGGCCTCCCACAATGTCCTGGGATACATTTCGTCACATTCAGGGGATTTACTTTCCTTGATGCACTTTAAGACTTCCAGCACCACCACCGCTGTAATATGTACAAGACGTTTAGAGTACAATGATAAATTGAACATCCGTTGGTTTGCACAAATCAGTAATGTAGATGACAGCAAAAGTGTTAAGGGAACTGCTTATTAGTGCAATCTTTTGCAAGCTTAGATCGCAAGAATTAAGTGCAGAAAGAGGCTCTTTATTTTCCTGGAGATGTGCGCGCTTTAACTGGTGTCATCCATGGCAACCCTGTTTCATTTGCATCCCACTGTATTTTCTTTACAAATGTATTCTACTGTAATGACATATTCAATAAGTGAACATTCTAAGTACCTTTGAAGTGTTTTTCCCTGTTCCTTCTCCTTCCTCCAAATGGTTAGATAACATAAATTAATTGCATATTGCAATACTTGAACATTTAAACAATTCTATGTTTAACTGCTGTTCTTTAGATAATGCATCATCACATTGCCGTAGTAGAAAAACTTTCCCTGACAGCAGTTGGATGTCCGCTAGTAATACAGTGCAAGAATTTTCGGGTCATTCACTTCATCATTCCCAGAGAAAGGGACTGTCATGACATTTACAACTCCTTGCTCAAGCTCTCGCGACCAGGTAAGCAGTGCATGTTGATAAATAAAGATCTTCAAAAAAAGTTATTAAATTTAACTTGGCACTATTATTGCCACTTACTACATATCCTATATTAGAAAAAAAATGTACTCACCTGCTTGGTATGATGCTTTGCATCTAAGATTTATATGTAAATTCTGTTAAGTTCAGCAGTAATAGCGTTTAATAGTTCTAACCTGAAACAGTTTGCAATTAGAATGTGGCCATTGTCTCACAGGACTATTTCTAATCATCTGTAGCCGACTCGCATCTGGTCCTGTGTCAATGCATCACAACAAAGACTCCAGCTAAAGAAACCTTGAAAGTATTTTGCCTGAACTGTAATAAATTCATCAGCTTGTTGAAAAGA
Source organism: Carcharhinus amblyrhynchos (assembly GCF_965287045.1). Classification (NCBI taxonomy): domain Eukaryota; kingdom Metazoa; phylum Chordata; class Chondrichthyes; order Carcharhiniformes; family Carcharhinidae; genus Carcharhinus; species Carcharhinus amblyrhynchos. The sequence goes on along the minus strand of NC_137333.1, from coordinate 74,152,539 downwards.
ACAGTTTGTAATGCATAGAGCACTTAAGAAAACCTTCCTGTCTCCTTACTTTTGATAACTATTTTGTGAATGGGCTAGAAAGTTAGTCATCCTTGGGTACAAACTCACTTTTTTAATCTGAAGTATTTAACTCAAATGGACCTGCACAATAGTCAGTATGGGTTAGGAGAAACCTCCTGCTCAATGGTGCAAAGTGGTTATGGGAATGAGGAACAGTTGGGTGTATTCCTTCAACCCCTCCCAGTGTACCAGTTAAAGCTGAGTGATGCAGTTGGTTAATTCATTGCCATTTCATATCTGGGACCTATTATTTAATTTAGACTCATGTTAGGAAAACAAAAGTAGTTTTAAGGGATTTATATTTGTATTGGTAAACATTTGAAATAAGGTATAGTTCTAAGTGCATTTAATTTAATGTTTGTGCCTGGAAGGGTAAAATCTATAATTGGATTCATGCTGGACAAAGGCGTTTGCTTGTATGGGGGTTGGTTCAGTTCCAACTGCATTTCTATTGTGCTTAGAGGGCTACTGCAAGAAGGGTAAATAAGCAGTGGTTGCTTAGCAACTTTAATGCAGAAAAGCTTTTAGGTTGTAGTTTTAACTGGATATATTGCAGTTAAAGACAGGACACCAGGGAGTCAACTCAGTCAGGAGAGAAACTGGACAGAGTGGGACAGTGAAAAGAGGCAGGCATCCCAAAGTACCAGATACTGTCCAGTTAACCAGGGAATTGGGATATAATGTCTTAATACAACTGAAGTAAAGTTTCATACTATTTTATTAGAGACTGATAATCAAGCGTTAAAGCAATTGTGAACAGTTTGTTCAGTGGTCAAGACATCCTAAAGAGGTGTAAAAACAGGATACTGGATTCAGTGTTAAAAAGTGGAGTGGAAACTTTGTTTAGAAGAGTCATTTGGAAAACCTGAACTGGGTTTCTGGATGCAAACTGCTGATTGTGTGAAAGATTTTCATGTGTTTGAGGATGGAGTTTGGAAACTCTCATGTGACAGTTATCTGGGGGAATTCTGAGGAGAAATTCATAAACATATAACCTGAAGTGAATTTTATCAGTGATCTTGTGGGTTTAAAGTGATGGTCTATAACTGAGACTGTTGTAGCTGAAGATAGACGTTGTAATCCACGTTAATTTAAATGCACAAGTTTTAAGATTGAGGTGTGTAAAAGGAGCATCGTATCATAATCCAATCCTTTCATGTCTAATAAATGTTGCTTTTCTCCAAAGGCTATTGAGTTGGATGGTCAACCATGATCGTAATGAATGGCAAAGCAGGCTTGACGGGCCAAATGGCCTCCTGCTTCTCCTATCTTCTATGTTCTATGTTTCTGTGTTCTTGTTAATTAGCAGCCCTGTGACTCTTCTCCATGTTTTATAACAACAAGTAATGGTTACGGTCTTTTCAGCCAGGGTTCCATTCTGGAATCTTCCCATCAAGTTATAATATTGACTAGGATTGTAAAACCAGACAGATTGAGTTGAGCAATGTAAAAACAGTCAGGATAGTCTCAGCTGGGTTGCTAGATGCTTTGAACCCAAATCAGTGAAATGTTCATAATTTTGAACCTCAAAGATCTGCCATAGAAAATGAAATTTTTCATGCCAACACAAGTGGGGGTGCTTTTTTTTTAAGAGTGGAGTGGGATTTATTATACTGAAGTTTGTACTAAATGCAATTTGATTGTACTTAAGGAACATCCAAAATGTAATGAGTTGAAAATTTTTTTCTGTTAAACCACATGAATGTCTTTATACACTTTTTATTCCCCCCTTGGACATTCATCAGATGGTCAGCTAGGTTAATAGCTCCTGTTCTTCTACAAATGCAGCTCTTGAACAACCACTGGGTGGTATGCAAGAGCAGCCCATTGTATTTAGGTCTTTGTCTCTATCTCTTACTACTTCATCCTTATCTCTAGGAGAAACACTTGATTTCAGTTCTGCTTCTTGCAATAACAAACCTGTTATTTTGAACTCACCATGTTGGAAAGGAAATAATGTAATATGAAATGTTATCACTGTTTGGCATAATGGTGGATACAGCTTTTGCGATGCTTGAATGTATCTATATTTATGGTATTCACAATCTCTAATTGCAATTTTGACACTGTGGTATTGCAATTTTGTAATTGAATTATGTGCAGCATTTTCCCAGTTATTTTAAATGTATAATTTAAAAAGGACCAATACTTTTATGTTTTGCCAAATTATCGCTTGGATTGAATGAATGTGAATATAAGTTAGTTTTTTGCCTTTTATTTGTGACAAGTACTTGTAGATTTCATAAACATTTAACTGTTGCTCTATTTCAGTTACATATGATGACCTGTATGCGTTCTCATATACCCCTAAGAAGACTGAATATGAGAGGGCTTTGGGGTGGAAAGTCATTAATTTAAGTGACGAATATCAACGTATGAAAATCCCAAATAATACCTGGCAGTTAACTGATGTAAACAGAGGTTACAAGGTAAGAGACAATTGGAAAAGATAGTGTGTATAATATTTATTGGAACAGTTCAGACAGAGAGGAACATTTACTTATTCATTTAGCTTTCTGTCCTCTTACAGAATATCTTTCTGGGCATATTTCATTAATAGGAACACAAAGGTGAAAAAAAGCTTGCGTATACATACTTGCTTCATTGTGCTCTGGTTAGTTCCAGTAACCTCCTGCCTCAAGTGTCTGCCTTTGGCAGTCATTTACAAAAAGACAGTGCTGGTCTTGAACCCACCATCCAGGAGTGCACAATGACAACTGAATGAGATGCTCACATTTTTGCTTGTGATTATTTTGTATCATGATCCTATAGGTGATTTTTATTCTTTGTTCTGTTCTTCACTTTCCTCAACACCAAAGTGCAGTCAGGATTGGAAGTTTTGTTTTGGGTGTTTGCATGCATATACTCCAGGACTACTTATTGTGTCATCTGAAAAGTTTTTAAAAAAAGTGTTTGTAGTTCACTTTCATTTCGCTTAATATGTAATTGTTCCATTAAGAGCCTGTTTACATATTTGATACACAGTTAAAAACACACTTTCTTAATTAATAACTTGCATAGCAATTCCCCTTTGGAAGGTGAGCCAACAGTATTGAATATTCATTGTAGCATTTTTGTGATTTTTTTAGATGAATTTGATACTGACATTATAACATGTTTAATTTCAGAAGTAAATAAAAATGCTATTTCTACTTGTTTAAAATTATATTTTATTATTTGACAAAATTAAATTTCATGTTGCCAAATATTTATTTTAATGATGTGGGTAGTGGATATTTCTTTATATGGGTGCTTTTAGCATTTTTATTTCATTAATATTCATGGTCTCTTCGAACTATAGGTTTGTGATACATATCCAACAGACTTGTATGTTCCCAGGAGTGTGAGCAAGCCCATTATTGTTGGGAGTTCCAAGTTCAGGAGCAAAGGAAGATTCCCCACGTTGTCCTACTTTTTCCACCAAAAGCAGGTGTGGTTATTCAAGTGTATCCATGTTCGTTGTCATCATCTCTAGCATACATACTATTGACAAGATCTCACAGTTATCTTTTTTCCTGGAGAAGTAGCTGGTGATAGATTAACAAAACAACACAAGAAAAAAGCAAATTCTACAAACATAGGCAGAGAATGATGAGAGAAGCAACAGAATTATATAGGGTATATTTTGTTTTCAAAAGCAAAAAGAACAAGGAGGAAACTGAAAATAAGCTGAACTGCTGAAGCCAAATGATCTTGTCCAGCTAAACTTGGTATTCGGTGGTTAAATGATTTGCACACTTGATTATATTAAGTGTACACCTGTTTGACTTGAAGGTGGGGCTGTACCATGAGTAACAGCCAGATGGGAGAGAGTAAGGGTTTTACTGAGGGCATGGTGTCAAAGGTGAGGGTGTGCTCAAGCAGGTTGATAGCTGTAGAATTATTTTGATTTGATTTATTATTGTCACATGTATTAACATACAATGAAAAGTATTGTTTCTTGCATGCTATACAGACAAAATGTACCGTTCATAGAAAAGGAAATGAGAGTGTGTGGAATGTAGTGTTATAATCACAGCTAGGGTATAGAGAAAGATTAACTTAATGCAAGGTAAGTCCATTCAAAAGTCTGACAGTGGCAGGGAAGAAGCTGTTCTTGAATCAGTTGGTACACAACCTCAGACTTTTCTATCTTTTTCCCAAAGGAAGAAGGTGGAAGAGAGAATGTCCAGGGTGCGTGGAGTCCTTAATTATGCTGGCTGCTTTGCTGAGGCAGTGGGAAGTGTAGACAAGGTCAATGGATGGGAGGCTAGTTTGTGTGATGGATTGAGCTACATTTTTGTAGTTCCTTGCGGTCTTGGGCAGATCAGGAACCATACCAAGCTGTGATACAACGAGAAAGAATGCTTTCTATGATGCATCTGTAAAAGTTAGTGAGAGTCATAGCTGACATGCCCAATTTCCTTAGTCTTCTGAGAAAGTAGAGACGTTGGTGGGCTTTCTTAACTATAGTGTTGGTACGGGGGGACTAGGACAGGTCGTTGGTGATCTGGACACCTAAAAATTTGAAGCTCTCAACACTTTCTACTTTGTCTCCATGAGAGAAACTTTAACTCTAGAAAAATGATGCTGTCTGGTTAAAAAGCTGATGAGCAATCCTAAAGTAAATGTGATTTTGGCAGACTTGGAGTTTATTACACTTAGAAGGTTGGGGTCACATTGACTTAAGAAGTCAGAGCTATAAAAGTTTTATAAAAGATCATAACCTTGTTCCAGTTGGGGTTCTAGAACTAATCAGATTGGTGGCAGTTTAAAAAAGGAATGGGCTATTGGAAACCAAGAATGTTTTCTGACGTTTTAAGTCACTGCACAGGGGTTATAGGAGGCCAGTGCTCGAACTTGGAATCCTGAGACATGACACTTTAAAGGGAAGTTGGAGGATCACTTAGCTGGAAACTAATGGAAGGCCCATAAAATCTTGTGCCTTGGAGAATAACTGGAATACTAAGGAGAAGTAAAATAAATTCCAGGGGGCGGTGATATACTGTTCCTTTGGACATAAGGAACAGTAAGGGGAGGAAGACACTGGTGGGTGTGGTCTATAGACCCCAAATAATAACTTGGAGGTGGGGCAGGCTATAAACAAGCAAATAAATGATGCATGCAGAAATGGAGCAGCGATAATTATGGGGGATTTCAATCTGCATATTGATTGGTTGACCCAAGTTGGACGCGGTGGACTTGAGGAAGAGTTCTTGGAATGCTGTAGGGATAGTTTCCTTGAACAGTGTGAGACGGAACCAACGAGGGAGCGAACCCAGCTTGCAGGTGCAGCAGGTGGTCAGGAAGGCGAATGGGATGCTGGCCTTCATAGCGAGGGGGATTGAATATAAAAGTAGGGAGGTCTTGCTGCAGCTGTATAGGGCATTGGTGAGGCCGCAGCTGGAGTACTGTGTGCAGTTTTGGGTGCCGCACCTGCGCAAGGATATTTTGGCCCTGGAGGGAGTGCAGAGGAGGTTTACTAGGCTGATACCGGAGTTGAGGGGATTGAGCTATGAGGAGAGGCTGAATAAACTAGGCTTGTACTCGTTAGAGTTTAGAAGAATGAGGGGAGATCTCATTGAGACGTATAAGATGATGAATGGGATGGATAGGATAGAGGTGGAGAGACTCTTCCCGCTCAAAAAAGACAGTAGGACTAGGGGGCACAGCCTCAAGATAAAGGGGAGGTGGTTTGGAACGGAGTTGAGGAGGAACTTCTTCACTCAAAGGGTGGTGAATCTCTGGAATTCTCTGCCCGTTGAAGTGGTGGAGGCTGCCTCGCTAAATATTTTTAAGAAGCGGGTTGATGGGTTCTTGATAAGAGAGGGGATTAAGGGTTATGGGGAGAGGGCGGGAAAGTGGAACTGAGCCACAACAGATCAGCCATGATCTTATTGAATGGCGGGGCAGGCTCGAAGGGCTAGATGGCCTACTCCTGCTCCTATTTCTTATGTTCTTATGTTCTTATCTGGTGTTGTGTAACGAGGCAGGAAGAATTAGGGATCTTATTGTGAGGGATCCTCTTGGGACGAGCAATCATTATATGGTTGAGTTTTTGATGCAGATGGAGGGTGAGAAAGTAGGGTCCCGAACCTGTGCCCTCTGTTTGAATAGAGGGGAGTACGATAGGACAAGAGAGGAATTGGCAAATGTAGATTGGGGGCACAGATTGGGTGGTAGGACGGCTGAGGAACAGTGGAGGGTCTTTAAGGAGATCTTTTTCTGTGCTCAACAGAAATATATTCCGATGGTAAAGAAGGAATGTAGGAGGAGGGATAATCAGCTGTGGTTATCGAAGGAAATAAAGGAGAGTATTAAATTAAAAGCTGATGTGTTTAGAGTGGCTAAAAGTAGTGGGCGAGTAGAAGATTGGGAGAGGTTTAAAAATCAACAAAGAATGACTAAGAAGTTGATAAAGAAAGGAAGGATAGACTGAAGCTAAACTAGCACTAAATATAAAAAAGGACAGTAAGAGTTTTTACAAATATAAAAAGAGGAGGCTGGCCAGAGTGAATGTTGGACCTTTAGAGGATGAGAAGGGGGATTTAGTGGTGGGAGATGAGGAAATGGCGGAGGCCTTAAATAAGTTTTTTGCCTCGGTCTTCACGGAGGAGGACGCGAATAGTTTGCTAGATATTAAGGATAAAAGGATGGTAGGAGTTGAGGGCCTGAATGCGATTACTGTCACTAGAGAGGTAGTGCTTGATAGACTAACGGGACTGATGGTGGACAAGTCCCCAGGACTGGATGGAATGCATCCCAAGGTTCTGAAGGAAATGGCAGAGGTGATAGTAGATGCCTTAGTGATTGTTTACCAAACTTCGCTGGATTCTGGGGAAGTGCTGGAAGATTGGAAAACAGCTAATGTTACACTGCTGTTCAAAAAAGGTAGCAGGCAAAAGTCAAGGAATTATAGGCCAGTTAGTTTAACGTCTATAGTTGGAAAAATGCTTTAATCCGTCATCAAAGAAGAAATAGCGAGGCACCTAGAAAAGAATGGTTTGATAGAGCAGACGCAGCACGGACTCGTTAAGGGGAAGTCGTGTTTGACGAATTTATTGGATTTCTATGAGGATGTGACTAGTGCAGAGGGGAACCGGTGGATGTGGTGTTTCTCGATTTTCAAAAGGCATTTGATAAGGTGCCGCACAAAAGGTTGCTTCAGAAGGTTGGGGGGTAAGGTGTTAGCATGGATAGAGGATTGGTTGTCTAATAGGAGGCAGAGAGTTGGTATCAATGGGTGCTATTCTGATTGGTGGTTGGAGACTAGTGGAGTGCCGCAGGGATCGGTGCTGGGGCCTCGACTATTTAAGATTTATATAGATGATCTGGAGGAGGGGGCTGAGTGTAGGGTGACGAAATTTGCTGATGACACAAAGATGAGTGGAAAAGCAAATTGTGCGGAGGGTGTGGAAAGTCTGCAGAGGGATCTGGATAGGCTGAGCGAGTGGGCGAGGACCTGGCAGATGGAGTACAGTGTTAGCAAGTGTGAGGTTATCTACTTTGGCAGAAATAATAGTAGGAGGGATTACTATTTAAAGAGCGAAAAGCTGCAGCATGCTACGGTGCAGAGGGACCTGGGGGCCCTTGTGCATGAGTTGTAAAAACCTAGTCTGCAGGTGCAGCAGGTGATCAAGAAGGCGAATGGGATGCTGGCCTTTATAGCGAAGGGGATAGAATATAAAAGCAGGGAGGTCTTGCTGCAACTGTACAGGGCACTGGTGAGGCCGCAGCTGGAGTATTGTGTGCAGTTTTGGTCGCCGCACTTGCGCAAGGATATTTTGGCCTTGGAGGGAGTGCAGAGGAGGTTCACTAGGCTGGTACCGGAGATGAGGAGGTTAGACTATGAAGAGAGATTAAATAGACTGGGTCTGTACTCGTTGGAATTTAGAAGGATGAGGGGGGATCTTATAGAGACGTCTAAGATAATGAAAGGGATGGATAGGGTAGAGGTAGAGAGATTCTTCCTGCTCAGAAAGGACAGCAGGACTAGAGGGCACAGCCTCAAGATAAGGGGGGAGCAGTTTAGAACGGAGTTGAGGAGGAACTTCTTCACTCAAAGGGTGGTGAATCTCTGGAATTCTCTGCCCGTTGAAATGGTGGAGGCTACCTCGCTAAATATATTTAAGTCACGGGCAGATAGGTTTTTGACAGACAAGGGAATTAAGAGTTATGGGGAGAAAGTGGGAAAGTGGAACTGAGCCACTTCAGATCAGCTATGATCTTATTGAATGGCGGGGCAGGCTTGAAGGGCTAGATGGCCTACTCCTGCTCCTATTTCTTATGTTCCTATGTTCTTACTCAGGGAAGAATCGAATGAACCTTAACTGTTTGTGTAATGTATAAGGGAACTCCTTAAGGAGGAGCAAAGATAAAGGAACTCTGAAAACTATAGCTACTAGATATCAATTTTAAGTTCATAATATAATATCTAGTATTTACTTTTGTTATGTAAAAGAGATGTTACAACTTGAAGCAAGTTGGTGCTCTGTTTTGTCATTATTGCAAACCAGCCAAAGGCAGGTTTGGGATTGATCTTGGGAAATACTTCATGCAAAAGCTGTTTACTATTTGGAATGATGGTTTAGTGGCAGGAAATATTCTGGAGTCCTTGAAGAGACATTGAATGTTGTCATATTAGCTTGGTGCATTACAATGAGCAGGTAAATAAATTTCTCATCTGAACTTGCACATCTTTAGACACTGAGGGGCAATTTAGTGTGGCCATAAGAACGTAAATAGGAGCAGGAGTAGGCCATCTAGCCCTTCGAGCCTGCCCCGCCATTCAATAAGATCATACTGATCTGAAGTAGATCAGTTCTACTTTCCTGCTTTCTCCCCATAACTCTTAATTCCCTTGTCTGTCAAAAACCTATCTACCCGTGACTTAAATATATTCAGTGAGGTAGCCTCCACCACTTCAATGGGCAGAGAATTCCAGAGATTCACCACCCTTTGAGTGAAGAAGTTCCTCCTCAACTCCAATCTAAACTGCGCCCCCCCCCCCCCCCCAAAATCTTAAGGCCGTGCCCTCTAGTCCTGCTATCCTTTCTAAGCGGGAAGAATCTCTCTACCTCTACCCTATCCATCCCTTTCATTATCTTATACGTCTCTATAAGATCCCCCTTCATCCTTCTAAATTCCAGCGAGTACGTACCCAGTCTATTTCATCTCACTTCATAGTCCAACCTCCTCATCTCCGGTATCAGTCCAGTGAACCTCCTCTGCACTCCCTCCAAGGCCAAAATATCCTTGCACGAGTGTGGCGACCAAAACTGCACACAGTACTCCAGCTGCGGCCTTGCCAGTATCCTGGACCGTTGCAGCAAGACCTCCCTGCTTTTATATTCTATCCCCCTCACTATAAAGGCCAGCATCCCATTCGCCTTCTTGATCACCTGCAGACTGGATTTTTGCGACTCATGCGCAAGGACCCCCAGGTCCCTCTGCACTGTAGCATGCTGCAGCTTTTCGCCCTTTAAATAGTAATCCCAATCAACCTAACCCGCACACCTTTGAACTGTGGGAAGAAACTGGAGTGCCAGGAGGAAACCCACACAGACGTTTGGAGAACAAGCAAACTCCATGCAGCACCAAAGTCCAGAACCAAACTGGAGTCCCTTGTGCTGTGAGACAGCAGAGATAATCACTGCCACCTTTAAGGTCAACAGCTCTCTATGGAAATATGAATGAAATCAGATGTACAGCAAAATAATGATGCTTGATGCACATGTTTAAAGAAAAATGTCAGTTACTTCACCAATCTTTTGCTCTCTTTCTAGGCTGCCATTTGTCGATGCAGCCAACCATTGTCTGGCTTTAGTGCTAGGTGTCTAGAAGATGAGCATATGCTGCAAGCTATAAGCAGAACCAATACCAACAGCTACTTCATGTATGTAATGGATACAAGGCCAAAGGTAAGTGTGCAGCTTTTCTTTAATATTTGTCAATTCTCATTTGTAGCAAGATATAATTTATGAAAGACCTTTAATAGAAAGATACTGCATTCCTACTAGTTTTATATGAATTATTGCAATTGCTACTGCAGTGGGATTTACCTGACAATGTGGAAACTTTCCAGGTGTCTTGTCTACAAAAGGCAGGACAAATCTAACTCAGCTGGCCCATCAATCTATCCTTGTTCATTAATAAAGTGATGGAAGGTGTTGGTGACAGTGCTGTCAAGCCGCACCAACTTGGCAATAACCTGCTTGCTGGCACTCAGTTGGCATCCAATGAAACTGCTGAGATTCTGCCTTTATTGCAGCCTTGATTCAAATGTGGACAGAAGAGCTGACCTTCAAATGTGAGGTGGAAGTGACTGTCCTTAACATTAAGGCACCACTTGACCAAGTATGGCATCAAGGAGCCCTAGCAAAATGACTTGGTGAGAATCTGGGAAAACTCTCCACTGGTTGGAGTCATACCTAGCACAAAGGAAGATGGTTATGGTTATTATAGGTTAATAATCCCTGTCCCAGAACATTACTATAAGAGTTACTCAGGGGCGTGTCCTAGGCCCAACCATCTTTAGTTGCTTCATTTATGACCTTCTCGCTATTATAAGATCAGAAGTGGCAATGTTTGCAGATGATTACATCATTTGCGACTCCAAGTGCTGAAGGTCTGTACCTATATTCATTATGACCTGAACAACATTCAGACTTGAGCTGATATATGGCAAGTAACATTCATCCTCACAATGACCATCTTCAACAAGAAAGTATCAACGATGTCTTTTTGACATTCAATTGCATTACCATTGTTGAATTCCTCACTATCAACATCCTGGGGTTACCATTGACCCAGAAAATGAACGAGATCAGCCATATAAATACTCTGACCTCGATCAGATTGGAGGCTGGGAATTCTGCGGAGAGCAAGTTACTTTGTTTCCCCAAAGCCTGTCCACCATCTGCAAGGCACAAATCAGAAGTGTGATAGAATGCTGCCCATTTGCCAGGATAAATGTGGTTCCAACAACATTCAAAATCCCCAACACTGTCCAGGACAAAGCAATCCGTTTGGCACCCCTTTCAGAACCTTCTATATCCACTCCCTCCACCACCAATGCACAGTGGCATCACTCTGTCCCATCTACAAGATGCGCTGCAGAAACTAACCAGGACTCCTTCAACGGCATCTTCCAAATCCGTGAATTTACCACCTAGAAAGACAATGGCAGCAGGTACATAGGAGTACCACCTATGTTTTCCCCTCCGAACCCCCCACAATCCTGACTTAGAACTATATTGCTGTTCCTTGACTGTTGCTGGGTCAAAATGTTGGAACTACCTCCCCCATCCCCCCTCAGGGACAATTGGGGATGGCAAATAAAAGATGCTGGCCTTACTAGTGATGCCCATGTTCCATGAAAGAAATTTTTAAAAGATTTATGTTTTATATTTTTCAGTTAAATGCAATGGCAAATCGAGCTGCAGGTAAAGGATATGAAAATGAAGACAACTATTCCAATATTAGGTTCCAGTTTGTTGGGATTGAAAATATTCATGTAATGAGAGCAAGCTTGCAGAAAGTCAATGAAGGTATGTTTCAGTATGTAGTTCCTGCAGGAAGGTATGGAAATCTTTTAGGACTCTGTTTTCTCCTTACCTGTTTTCTCCCATTTGAAAACAATGAAATTTGCTGAACTACATTTCCTTATGAACATAAGAACTAGGAGCAGGAGTAGACCATCTGGCCCCTCGAGCCTGCTCCGCCATTCAATAAGATCATGGCTGATCTTTTTGTGGACTCAGCCCCACTTACCCACTATAACTCTTAAATTTTTGAACAGCAAAGGAATTATCTTTCCATGCTTTAAAAACATTCAATGAGGTAGCTTCAACAGCTTCACTGTGAGGGGAATTCCACAGATTCACAACCCTTTGTGTGAAGAAGTTTCTCCTCAACTCAATCCTAATCTGCTTCCCTTTATTTTGAGGTCCCCTTGTTCTCGTTTCACCTGCCAGTGGAAACAACTTCCCTACTTCTCTCTTATCTATTCACCTTCATAATCTTTTATGCTTCTATATGATCCCACCTCCCCCCTGTCCCCCGCACCCCATTCTAAACAAGTAAGGTCTTAGTCACAAACAAAAGCAGAAAATGCTGAAAAATCTCAGCAGGTCTGACAGCATCTAAGGAGAGAGAGTAGAGTCATCATTTCGAGTCAGGATGATCCTTCATTTTTATCATCCAAGATTCTTCGTGTGTAAGTTGAGATACTAAGTTATGTTTTTTTTGTGTCCAGTCTTGCCTTGCCTGCCATCTGCCTATGAGCTTTTCAGCAAGCATCACTGCTCATTAATCAGGAGATGGCAATAATGGCTAACAATCTATTCATTATTTCAAATTCCCTGACCCAGGCTTGGAATTCTGAGACCAATTAAAATGTCCCCATAGTTGTCCTCACTGAGCTCAACATAGAACATGAATGGGCATTGGGATTGCTCATTTTCTTTATACCATCTGGCAGCTTAGGTCATTTTGATATTTTGTGGGATCCTTCCATCAGTGAGGAATGTTGCAGTCTTCTATCTGCCTAATGTTATTGCTGGTACAAGGATAGTTGCTATCCTGACTGCCTTCTGCCGGTTGCAGATTTGATTATTTGAGGTGGCATATGAATACTGTACAGGCTTGGAGTGGTTATGTTACTAGGGTTGTAACCTAAAAACCTGACTATCGATCCAGGGACGTGCATTCCAATGAAGAAATTAAATTCAATCAGTGAAATGAATCTGTTTGTTGACTTTTTGTAGTGATTTGCTAAGCATTTCAGAAGGGAGTTAGAAGTTACATTGCTGTGGGTCAGGAGTCACTAATGGTGACCATGAAACTTTTGAATTATTACATCTTGTTCACTAGTGTCCTTTAGGGAAGGAAATCCAGTATCTCTTCACAGTCCATCTTTGTGCCCCCAGCTTCTCGGTTCTATCAAACAGCTATAGAAAACATTTAATAAAACAGAGGACTATCTGGTAGAGATATAGGCAGTGGTAGATGTGACAACAGCACACGGTTCAGTTGACCCTGCAAAGTCGTCCTCACTAACTATGTTGAGAACTGTGCGAGAAGTCAGAGTTGGCATTTTGTTCCAGGTTCCTCCATCACCTTCACTGGGTATGTACTGTCCCATTGACAGGACAGTCTCAGAAGAGGTGGCGGCGCAGTGGTATATAGTCGGGAGGATACGATCTGAAAGTCTGCAGCATTGATTCCGGACCCCATAAGGTTTCATGGAATGAGGTTAATCATGGCAAGGAAACCTTCTGCTGATGGTCACCTACCACACTCCTTCAGATTATGTCTGTATTCCTCCAGTTGGACAAAGCTCAGGGTGCAGATTGTACTTTGGATTGAGGTCTTCAATGACCATCACTTGTGCTAAACAGGATAGATTCAGAACAAACCTAGCAGCTCATAGCTGGCCATGCATGGTCCAGCATACTCTTCACTCAACCATTACCTTCAGGTTAAGAGTCAATTCTGGTTCGAATAAGAAGTGTAACAGAACATGCCAGTAGCAGCACAAAGCAAATCTTAAAAGTGCACGAGGTACTAACCTGGTGAAGTTAGAACACAGGACCTTATGTATGATTAGCAGCAAGCCAAGCAATCCCAGAACTTATAAATCAGGCCAAAGATCTGCTGCCGTGCCACATCTGGATGTAAATGGTAATGGAAAATTAAACAATAACAAGAATAGGAGTGTCCACAAACAACCCCATCCTCAATAATGGGGAAACGCTTTCAGCCCAAAGTATCAAGTGGATGATCGAGCTCAGTGTTCTAAGGGCTCACCAGTGCAGGAGTGTATCTTTGGCCAATTGAATGAGATACAGCCTGACATTTAGATGTTTCTAGCACTCTTTTTTTGTTTTCAGCTTTCTAGCATCTGGATTGTAAAAACTAGTCAAATGTTACTCCTGCAGTGTTACAGCAAGGGAACTGAAATACTGTAGTGGAGTTCTTCAACTTGATACAGAAATTAAACAATCTTCTAAGGATTAATACTTTTGCAATGTTAACCTTGTAAATTTATTTTTGGCAGAATGAGTGACAGTTGTTATATACTCATTGGATGACACTTCAAACATTTAATAAAAGATATTTATCATAGAATCCCAATGGAGCAGGAGGAGGCCATTTGGCTCATTGATTCCGCAATGACTGCAATAAGAGCATTTTACCCAGGCCATAGCCCCATGTATTTACCCTGCTAATCCCCCTAACTTGCACCTCTTGGGATACCTAAGGGGCAATTTAGCATGACCAATCCATCTTACCTGCACATCCTTGTATTGTGTGAGGTAGCAGGAGCACCCAGAGGAAACCTATGCAGACACTGGGAGAATGTATAAACTCCAGTCAGTCACCCAGGCTGGAATCAAACTGGGTCCCTGGCACTGAGAGGTAGCAATGTTAACCACTGTGCCACCATGCCACCAGGAGAAACCTTTTTGTTTCTTCCTGTGTAACAAATGAGAAACTTGTTCACTCACCTGTACTTGTAGAAGCTAGAAATGGGTTATTTTTAACAAATATACAAGCTAAAACAATTATTTGAACCTTGCTGAATATGTATTTTCTTTTTTATTAGTGTGTGGAACCAAAGCGTTGACTCTGAATGACTTCTTAAGTGGTTTGGAGAGTTCTGGATGGCTTCGCCACATAAAAGCTGTGTTGGATGCTGCTGTATTTCTTGCTAAAGTACGTATTCTTTCATTATATATGTTTTTAATTTTTTTTGCATATAATCATTTAATTTTATCTATCTAATTATATAAAGAGAAAACATTGCTTTATTGGCGGGCATAGTGCCAAAGTTTTGTCTATTACGCAGTTGGGATAGTCTTTACTGTATTTGAAGCTTTTTTTTCCCCAGCTTTGCCGGTAATTTTCTTCCCTCTTCACTCTGTCCTGAAATAATGTCCTCCTTGGTTGTGATGTGGTTCAACTGACCTGAGTCACCTTCCGTATCTTACCTGTGACCACTTTTCATCTTTGAGCCTATACCATGAATGCAGTATTCCATCACAAGATGCCTCACAGCTAAGCTTGATTTATTATTTCATGGGATGTGGTGTTGCTGGCAAGGCCAGCATTTGTTGCTCATCCCTAATTGCCCTTGAGCTGAATGGCTTGCTATGTGGCCTGA
Source organism: Carcharhinus amblyrhynchos (assembly GCF_965287045.1). Lineage (NCBI taxonomy): Eukaryota > Metazoa > Chordata > Chondrichthyes > Carcharhiniformes > Carcharhinidae > Carcharhinus > Carcharhinus amblyrhynchos. The sequence continues at coordinate 74,137,334 of NC_137333.1, read as the reverse complement.
TCCAACAATGAGGCTATGTGTGAAAGATAGAAATTAGGAGCAAGAAGCCATATTGTCCTCCACAATTGCCAAATCTGAACCATAGAGTTGACTGTTTTTTGATTTCTTCCTTTCGTGAGATCAACTGACAGCACAGACTGGATATCCAATCTTAAAAGTTCCTTGCTGAGCTCCTTATCTTCCTGATCAACTGACTTTTCTTTCCTGAGTATAACGTTGTTTTGGAATCTAGAAATACTCCGAAGTTACATTTTAGCACAACAAAGATTTTATTTGTGACTAACAGTATTTCTACAAAAAACATAGATGAACAAAAAATTACTGACCAGTTCCCATATGGTAATAATATATAAAAAAATCAGCATCGGGTCATGCTGTTGTCTGAAGGATTAAACGCAAGTGGAATGGTCAGACACAGGAAGTAGAAGAATTTCTTTTCTCCACTTGGTTAATGTGGACAAAATGAATGATCCAGACACTACTCGTGCCAACTACAAAAATTCACATTGGGCTCAGTTCATATGAGTTGAAATGTGAGTTTACTACACAGTATCTAATATGCACTTTGGAAAAGGAATGAGTGATTTTTACTCTCAGCTTGTACACTGAAATATTTAGTTTCTTATGTAACTACTGAAATCTCCAAATTTGACAGTGGAAAAAATGAAAGTTTGTGTAATTTGGGTTGAAAACTACTGATTAGTTTTTAATGGTTCATCTTGCTTCTGATTTCTGCCTTACTAGAAGTTATAGTAAACCTTCACATTAGTACTTTAAAACAATTTCAAAATCAGAAAATTCAAAAACTATTTCAAATTTTGCATAGTAACAAGTAAGTTGTATCTCTTGACCTTGTTGAAATCTTTTTGTGAGAACTAGACATATTAGAATTCTTTAGTCAGCGATTTGAATAAAAATTCAATGGGAAGGTAACTGGCCAGCAATGACTGATAACTGGGACCACTTATAATTAAAAATAATCTATTATAGAACAACTCTTGCAGTGGAAAACAACATCTAGCCAGGCTTTTGCAAGAGTAGCCTTTCATGCACTGTAATAACACTTCCTTGCCTTCAAGTCTGGTAAGCAAGAACTCCCGGTTGAGACAAACAAGCGTTTTGCATGATGGAATGCAGAGAAGACGCTGAACACGTTCTGATCAGGTAGCATCTGTGGGGTAAAAAACAGACAAGTTAATGTTTCAGTTGTCAATTCTTCACCTCGATTGTTAACTTGTCTGTTCTCTTCAAAGATGTTTCCTGACAGGCTGAGTATAACGATGTTTTCTGTCTCTGATTCAAATTTCCAGCATATGCTGTTTTTTTTTGCTTTTGTATAGGCTAGATAATGGCCCTGACACACTCTGAATAGCTAACACATGAGGAAAGGATCAATCTATAGTCCTCCTAGAGAGACTGCTTACCAGCAATTAATGTAATAATTGGGAATGTGAATTTCTCCACTTTCTATCAATATAAAGAAATAACAGCACCAAAACACACAATGCAGATACAGAAATACATTGTTTTTTCTCCAAATAGTCTAAATTGAACACGTTTGATATCTGAAATAAGATATGATCTTTTAAATCCATAATTCTGTTAAAGGCAATTAATCAACATAGTATTCGGTATTAATGGTGAACAAAGTGGTGAGCTGAGATTTCAATTGGATGAACGTGTATTGAAGATAATCTGAAAAGTTATTTTTTTTAATCTCCATCCCTTATGGGATTGGCGGTGTACATTTTAAAGCATTTGATCCACTACAGCTAAAAGTACTGATAGTGCTAAATGGATGTTTAATCTCTTGTCTTAAATAATGCATGTGTGCTTGAATCAGGTTGCAAGCTTGCCTCCTTCCATAGAATAGCCTGCACGTTTTGTTAGTATTACATTTGACTTGACATTAAAGCTCCTGAAGTTGAGATGCAGGTGTTAGATGGGGTGGGCACAGTAAGAAGTCTCTCAACACTAGGTTAAAGTCCAACAAGTTTATTTGGAATCACAAGCTTTCAGAGCACTGCTCCTTCATCAGGTGAATGAGCAGCGCTCCAAAAGCTCGTGGATGCCAAATAAACCTGTTGAACTTTAACCTGGCATTGTGAGACTTTTAACTGGGATCAAAGTTCCTTTAAGAACTATAGATTGTACTTTATTCTGAAGAAATAAGTTTGAATGGTTCCATATCACACTCTTATTTTATATTTTGAACAGACAGTAGGGTGTGAAGGTATCAGTGTTTTAGTCCATTGCTCTGATGGTTGGGATCGTACAGCCCAGGTCTGTTCCTTGGGTTCTCTGCTGTTGGATCCATACTACAGAACAATAAAAGGCTTTATGGTAAGAAAAGCTTTTTTGTTTTTAAAAGTAATTTCAGCATTTCCTTTAGCTGTAGGTAGATCAAGTTCAATTTTATGAATGACAATTCAGGATATGGTTGGAGTTCTCTCAAAAAAAATCGAAGTGCCCAACAGGCAGGAAAATAGGGGATTTTGCCACTTGCTTTTTGGGCATACCCAGCGGAATGAATGTCCGGCATTCTGTGCTCCACAGCTCAAGGAGATTCAAGCCAGTATGTAGGAATGGAGCCTTATCCCACTAGTGCACTGAGCAGACCACTGTCGGTGGGGAAATCGGCGCATGTGCACTGGCCACCGATTGCTGACCTATATGGCCAGCCACGATCTCTCCCATCATGAATTAGTGCCTTGGGGAGAGGAAGATCAAAAGGCGAAAGAAAATGGCAGAGGGGAAAGTTAGTAATTGCCCTATAAATCACATGTTAATCTGTGTGGGGAACCTGGTGGAAAAATGAGATATTTAAAAAGAACACATGATAAGCAGAATACAAGTTCAATCCCTTAAGGAAAACAGTCGTGGAGCAGGTTTAATTACTTTAGTTGGTTGTTTGTAGCATGTTAACATCAGTTCCAGTGACTCGGGTAGTAATGTTCAGCAGTTCTGTATGATGCAAAGACCCAGAGTGGGGGAAAAAAAAGCTCTGTGTTTAGAAACTAGTCCTTTTAATTGGGCCCAGTTTTTGTAGACTCATCTTTGAGTCTCTAACTCTGTTGGCTGCTTCACTCAATGGAATGCAGCTGATTGAGAGATAAGCAAGGCTTCTGTCTCTGCCTGCATTCCTATTATATAAAAGTACCTCAGAAGGCAGGCCACTCATCTTTATTAATCATAATATTATCCATACTTTTAATGAGATTTTAATCATTTAACAGCTTGGACACAATAGCCTCCTTCGTGCTTTAATGACTGACTCTAATTTAAACTTGAGGTAGGATGTGGATTCTAATGAGGCATAACTGATTTGGTAAGTGTGACACCAGACAGATCATTAAGAAAATATATAGATGAGTGAAAGTGTTGTCAGCATCGTTGTGGGTATTTCATCACCACAATTCCTATCTTCACAAAGATGGGGGTCTACAAAAGCTGTGCCTAATTAAAGGATCCTGTTTCTCTAAACATAGCTTTATTTTTCACCCTGAACATTATACAACAGGGCCCAACGTTGCTGCATAGCCCAGTTCCTAATTTTCAGCTGACGAAGTGAATGACCATGACACACTCAAAGCAAGTTTCCACTGTAAAAATGGAATAATATAAAAACCAGTTCAGCAGCCTGAGTTGCTGGAATCGTGGCTAATATTACAACAAAGTAATTAAACCTGCTCCACTATGGTTTTCCCCAAGGGATTGAACTTGTATTCCTTTTATTATTATAATGTTTCAGAAGTGTACTGATAAAATCTAATTTGTGTGTGGGAAATGAATTAAATTTGACTTTCCCACTGATGTATCTTTTCATTGAGAGCTGCTGAATCATTGCATTTACTCAGTACAGTAATCTAAGTTCAATCAAATGTTATGTTGTGGTACACCTCTCAAAACGGGAGAGGCGGAAAGTAGGAAACCATAGATCCTGTTAACTTAATGTCTGTCATTGGGAAACTTTTGGAATCCATTATTAGGGAAGTAGTAACAGGATTTGGAAAATCAAACGCAATCCATCAGAGTCAGCATTGTTTTATGAAGGGTAAATGTTTGACTAATATACTAGAGTTTTTCAAGCAAAGTGGATAATGCTGATCCTGTAGATGTAGTTTATCTGGACTTCTAGAAGGCATTTGATAAGGTGCTGCGCTAAAGGTTAATACCACAAGTAAGATTCCACAGAGTTAGAGCTTGGATAGAGGATTGACTAATCAACGGAAAGCAGAGAGTAGGGATAAATGTGTAATTTTCTGGATGGCAAGCTGTAACAAGTGGTGTGTCCCAGGGTTCAATCCTCAAGCTCAACAATTTACAATCCATATTAATGAGTTTGGATTGAAGGGATAGAATAGCCAAATTTGCAGGTGACACTAAGATAGATGGGAAAGTGCCTTCCAATGAGGAAATAAGAAATTTACAAATAGAACATAGACCATAGAACATTACAGCGCAGTACAGGCCCTTCGGCCCTTGATGTTGCACCGACCAGTGGAACCAATCTAATGACCCTCTAACCTAAACTATTCCAATGTTATCCATATGCCTATCCACTGACCATTTGAATGCCCTTAAAGTTGGCGAGTTCACAACTGCAGGCAGGGCATTCCATGACCTTACTACCCTCCGAGTAAAGAACCTACCTCTGACATCTGTCCTATAATTACCACCCCTTAATTTAAAGCTACGTCCCCTTGTGTTAGCCATCACCATCCGAGGTAAAAGGCTCTCACTGTCCACCCTATCCAATCCTTTGATCATCTTGTATGCCTCATTAGGTCACCTCGTAACCTTCTCTCTAATGAAAATAACCTCAAGTCCCTCAGCCTTTCCTCATAAGACCTTCCCACCATACCAGGCAACATCCTGGTCAACCTCCTCTGCACCCTTTCCAATGCCTCCACATCTTTCTTATAATGCGGCGACCAGAACTGTACGCAATACGCCAAGTGCGGCCACACCAGAGTTTTGTATAGTTGTAACATGACCTCACGGCTCTGAAATTCAATCCCTCTACCAATAAAAGCTAACACACTGTACGCCATCTTAACAACCTTATCAACCTGGGTGTCAACTTTCAGGGAGCTATGCACACGTACCCTGAGATCTCTCTGCTCGTCAACACTACTAAGAGTCCTTCCATTAGCCCTATATTCTGTACTCCTGTTACTCTTACCAAAGTGAATCACCTCACACTTTTCCGTATTAAACTCCATCTGCCACCTTTCGGCCCAGCTCTGCAGCTTATCTATGTCCCTCTGCAAACTGTAACATCCATCCTCGCTGTCTACAACTCCTCCAACTTTGTCATCAGCAAATTTACTAATTCATCCTTCTACACCCTCATCTAGGTCATTTATAAAAATGACAAACAGCAGTGGCCCCAAGACAGATCCCTGAGGTACACCACTTGTAACTGAACTCCAGGTTGAATATTTCCCATCAACCACCACCCTCTGTCTTCTATCAGCTAGCCAATTCCTGATCCAAGCTGCTAATCACCCTCAATCCCATGCATCTGCATTTTCTGCAATAGCCTACCATGGGGAACCTTATCGAACACTTTGCTAAAATCCATATACACCACGTCAACTGCCTTACCCTTGTCCACCTCTTTGGTCACCTTTTCAAGGTGAGGCATGACCTACCCTTCACAAAACCGTGTTGACTATCCCTAATCAATTTATTTCCCTCTAGATGATTATAAATCCTAATCCCTTATAATTCTTTCCAAAACTTTACCCACAACAGAAGTAAGGCTCACTGGTTTATAATTCCCAGATGGTCTCTACTCCCCTTCTTGAACAAGGGGACAACATTTGCTATCCTCCAGTCTTCCGGCACTACACCTGAAGCCAATGACGACATGAAGATCAAAGCCAAAGGCTCTGCAATCTCCTCCCTAGCCTCCCAGAGAATCCTAGGGTAAATCCCATCCAGCCCAGGAGACTTATCTATTTTCATACTCTCAAGAATTGCCAACACCACCTCCTTATGTACCTCAATCCTGTCTAGTCTACTACCTGGTATCGCAGTATTCTCCTTGACTACATTGACTTTTTCCTGCGTGAATACTGATGAAAAATACTCATTCAGTGCCTCTCCTATCTCTTCAGGCTCCACGCACAACTTCCCACTGCTGTCTCTGACTGGCCCTAATCTTGCCCTAACCAATCTTTTACTCTTGACATACCTGTGGAAAGCTTTAGGATTTTCCTTGATCCTATTTGCCAAAGTCTTCTCATGTCCTCTTCTAGCTCTTCTTAACTCTCTCTTTAGCTCCTTCCTGGCTAATTTATAACACTCCAGTGACCTAACTGAGCCTTCACGTCTCATCTTTACATAAGCCTCTTTCTTCCTCTTCACCAGAGATTCAACTTCCTTCGTACACTACGGTTCCCTTGCTCGACCACTTCCTGCCTGCCTGACAGGTACATATTTATCAAGGACTTGCAGTAGCTGCTCCTTGAATAAGCTCCACGTTTCAGATGTTCCCAGCCCCTGCAATTTCCTACTCCACCCTATGTATCCTAAATCTCGCCTAATAGCCTCATAATTACCTTTCCCCCAGCTATAACTTCTGCCCTTCGGTATATGCCTATCCCTTTCCATCACTAAGATAAACGTAACCGAATTGTGGTCACTATCATCAAAGTGCTCACCTACCTCCAAGTCTAACACCTGGTCTGGTTCATAACCCAGTACCAAATCCAATGTAGCCTCACCTCTTGTTGGCCTATCTACATACTGTCATGAAACCTTCCTGCACACATTGGACAAAAACTGACCCCTCTAACGTGCTTGAACAATAGCTTTTCGACTCGGTATTTGTAAAGTTCAAGTCCCCCATAACAACTACCCTGTTACTTTTGCACCTATCCAGGATCATCTTTGCAATCCTTTCCTCTACATCTCTGGAACTTTTTGGAGGCCTATAAAAAAGAACTCCCAACAGTGTGATCTTTCCTTTCCTGTTTCTAATCTCACCCATACTACCTCAATAGACAGGTCCACATTAAATGTCCTTTCTGCCACCGTAATACTGTCCTTGACTAACAATGCCACGCCTCCCCCTCTTCTACCACCACATCTGCTCTGACTGAAACACCCGAACTCCGGAACCTGCAACAACCATTCCTGTCCCTGCTCTATCCATGTCTCTGAAATGGCCACAACATCGAAGTCCCAGGCACCAATCCAAGCTGCAAGTTTGTACACCTTATTGCGTATGCTCCTCGCATTAAAGTATGCACACTTCAAACCACCCTCCTGCCTGCCAATACACTGCTGTGACCTAGAAACCTTATCTGTGACCTCCCAATTCTCATCCTCCTGTACATTGGAGCTACAATTCAGGTTCCCATCCCTCCTCTGAATCAGTTTAAACCCCCCTGAATAGCATTAGCAAATTCTCCCCCCACGATATTAGTACCCCTCTGGTTCAGGCGCAGACCATCCTCTTGTAGAGGTCCCACCTACCCCAGAATGAGCCCCAATTGTCCAGGTATCTGAACCCTTCCCTCCTGCACCATCCTTTTAGCCACGAGTTCAAGTGTTCTCTCTCTATTATTCTCCATGCTATCCCGCGGCACAGGTAACAAACCAGAGATAACCACTGTTTGTTTTAGCCCTAAGCTTCCACCCTAACTTTCTGAATTTCTGTTTTATATCCCTGTCCCTTTTCCTACCTATGTCATGGGTGCCTACATGAACCACAACTTGGGGCTGGTTCCCCTCCCCCTTAAGGATCTCAAACACTCGATCAGAGATATCATGGACCCTGGCACCTGGGAGGCAACATACCAACTGCGAGCCTCGCTCGTTCCCACAGACTCTCCTATCTATCCCCTTAACTATGGAATCCCCAATCATTAATCCTGTTCTTTTCTTCCCCCTTCCCACCTGAGCATCAAGGACAGGCTCTACTCCTGAGACCTGTACTCCATGGCTTACCCCGGTTGAGTCTTCCTCCCCAACAGCATCCAAAACTGAGGCTGTTCCTCTCCAAAATAAGTACTCTGAGGATCACTGCTCTGACTGCTTATCCCTTCGAGCAGTCACCCATGCATCACTTTTAGGAGTAACTATCTCCCTATAATTTTTGTCGATTGCTGCCTCTGCTTCGCGAATGATTCTTAGTTCCTCCAGTTCCAGCTCCAGGTCCCTAACATGGTCCTCAAGGAGCTGCAAATGGATGCACCTCCTGCAGGTGTAATCAGCCGGGACACTACCAGTGTCTCTCACCTCAAACATCCCACAGGAGGAACATCGCACTGCCATCCCTATTACTTCCCTTACCAAGAAACAAAAATAAACTTAAACTTAAACTTACCTGCTCTCACTCCAAGTCACTCTCCTTTTTAGGTTAGAGGAGGGGGTAGGGTGGGATGCACTACGTGTGTAGAGTATCGGGTTTCTTCACCTTTCCAATTTATGGGGGTCCAGAGGGGAAAAAAACTACTTCCCAGACCTCCCTGTGACTACTTCCTGTATCCAGTTTAAAATTTTAAAAAAAGCTGGAGACGTTAGTTTAAAAAAAAACACCGTAACTTACTCACAAGCTCTCCTCTCACCAGTCACTCCCTCTCTGATGTGCTCCCAAGGAACAATGAGGTCGATTCTCTGAGGATATGGATAAGTTAGGTGAGTGGGCCAGAAGCTGGCAGATGGAATTTAATGTGGATAAATGTGAGGTTATCCACTTTGGTTGGAGGAATAAAAAGGCAACTTATATAAGTGGAGATAAGCTTGGATGCAGGGGGATCTGGGTGTCCTTGTGCATGAATTGCAGAAAGTTAGTATGCAAGTGCAGCAGGTAATAAAGAAGGCAAATGGAATGTTGACATTCATTGCTTTATTCAATCAGCATAAAACTAGGATAGTGTTCTTACAGCTGTGTGGGGCATTGGTGAGACTGCAGCTGGAGTACTGTGCATGGTTTTGGTGCTCTTACTTGAAGGATGTATATGCATTAGAAGCAGTTCAGAAAAGATTCATTAGATTGATTCCACAAACAAAGGACTTGTCATTTGAAGAGAGATTGAGCAGTTTAGGCAGAAACTCACTGGAGCTTAGAAGAATGAGAGGCAATCTAATTGAGGGAAATACGATGCTAAAAGGGAATTGACGGTAAATGCAGGGCAATGCAGGTGATATTGTCTACATAGACTTTAGCAAGACCCTTAAGAAGGTCCACATAGCTGGTGGTTGCATAAGGTTAAATCTGTCAGGATCCAGGTTGAGGTAGCCAGTTGGATACAAAAATTGGCTTGACAGAAGAAAGAGGGTATTGTAGAGGGTTGTTTTTCGAACTGGAGGCCTGTGACCAGTGGTATGCCTCAGGGATTGATGGTCCACTGTTATTTGTTACTTACATAAATGATTTGGATGAGAATTTAGGAGACATGGTTACTAAGTTTGCAGATGACGCCAGGATTGTTGATACAGTGAACAGTGCAGAAGGTTGTCTAGGATTGCAATGAGATCTGGATCAATTGGGCCAGTGGGCCAATGAATGGCAGATGGAGTTTAATTTACTAAATGTGAGGTGAAGCATTTTGTTAGATCAAATTGGGGCAGGTCTATTCAGTTAATGGTAGGGCATTGGGGAGAGTTATAGAACAAAGAGATCTAGGGGTACAGGTTCATAGCTCCTTGAAAGTGGAGTTGCAGGTGGACAGGATGATGAAGGCATTTGGCATGCTTGGTTTCATTGGTCAGACATTGCATACAGGAGTTGGGATGTCTTGTTGAAATTGCACAAGACATCAGAAGGGCCACACTGGGAATACTGTGTACAGTTCTGGTCACCTGTTATATAAAGGATATTAAACTAGAAAGAGTGCAGAGAAGATTTACTAGGATGCCACTGGGACTTGATGGATTGAGTTATAAGGAGAGACTGGATAGACTGGGACTTTTTTCCCTGGAGCATAGGAGGCTTGAAGATGATCTTATAGAGGTCTATAAAATAATGAGGGGCATAGATAAGGTAGATCATCAATATCTTTTTCCAAAGATAGGGGAGTCTAAAACTAGAGGGCATCGGGGAGAGATAAAATGGCCCCAGAAGGGCATTTCTTTCACTGAGAGGGTAGTGAGTGTCTGGAACAAGCTGCCAGAGTCAGTAGTAGAGGCAAGTACAATTTTTTTCTTTTAAAAAGCTTTTAGAAAGTAACATGGGTATAAAGGGATATGGGCCAAATGTGGGCAATTGGTGCTAGCTTAGTGGTTAAAAACTGCATGGCATGGACAAGTTGGGCCGAATGGTCTGTTTCCATGCTTTAAACCTCAGATGTAGAGTGGATGTTTCTCTTTGAACATTTTGGAATGAGAGGCCATAGCTTTATACTAAGGAGTGGCAGATTTAAAACAGAAATGAGGAGGAATTGCTTCACTCGGTCATGAATGTGGAATTCTGTAAACGAGAGTGCAATGGACACTGGGCCATTGAACACATTTGAGGAGGAGATAGATACATTTTTAACAGTGGCAGGATGAGGGGTTATGGGGAGTGGGCAGGAAGGAGGCCATGATGGGATCAGCCATGATCAAATTGAATGGCGGAGCTGTCTTGAGGAACTGAATGGCCTACCTCTGCTCCTAGTTCTTATGTTCTTGTGTATAAAGGAACACTCAAATCCTACCCTAATTGAGGACGTCTTAGGTGTTGCTTTGACAAAGATGAATCTGTTCCATGTACAAATGATATGTTTTAAATGTTTCCTTTTAACTTCTATCTTTTCTTTTATAAGGTTTTGATAGAAAAAGACTGGATTTCATTTGGGCATAAGTTTGCTGACAGGTAATGTGAATACAACTTGAGTGAGAAAGATATAATTCTTATTAACTAGATATTTGAAAGAAAAAAAGACTCTTGCATTTATGTAATGTTTCCACGACTGCTAAATGTCTCAAAGCATTTTACTGTCAGTGATACTTTTGGAAGTGCTGTAGGAAATGCAGTGTCAACTTGCACAGAGCGAACTCTAACGAACTACAGTATTACAGTTGGCAAGGCTTACTGTGTTCAAGCCCTGCAGTCGGATTTGAAACCAGAACTGTGTAACTTAGAGGCATAAGTGTTACCAGCCGAGTTATAGATAAATTTACACAACAGTTAAGTTGTGCGAGAGCATTACTTTAAATTGATGGTTTGGCTAGTAAATTGGAGGCTTGAATTTTACATTCTCCTAATGCTTCATCTACGCCTCTTGATGGTGATGGTGTTCCCAGGTATCTGCTGCTCTTGTCCTTTCAGATAGTACTGGTCACAACTAATAAATTATTTTTAAAAATAAAAAGAAGGCAAATACCAAAAGTAATTTAGTGCACAATATAGTTATATAAAATGAATCACTAGATCATCTTTTTTGGTTGTGCTAATAGTGACAAAGTTGGCTTGGACACGCGGTAGTTGAATGCACCACTTTGTACAATGCCTTGGGTCTTTTTCATTCATCGGAGCTTGTAGACAGTTTGATGTTTTGTATGAATATGACACTCTGACAACCCAGCAATTTATAAAGTACCATTAACATGTCAAAGTCAGAAATACATAATGCAATTTGGGAGCATGCAACCACTTGAGAATGGCTCCGTATATCCAACTAAACTGGGAAGTGAAAGGTTTAATTTAATGCTGTTTTCCCTTCCCCCTTATCTATCGTGTAGATGTGGCCAGCTTGATGGCGACCCGAAAGAAATATCTCCAGTGTTCACACAGTTCATCGAATGTGTCTGGCACCTGACTGAACAGTTTCCCCGTGTTTTTGAGTACAGTGAAGCTTACTTACTTGAGATTCATGAACACGTTCATTCCTGCCAATTTGGGAATTTCATTGGAAACTGCCAAAAAGAACGGGAAGAAATGAAGTAAGGATTATTACACAGAAGAATGGTAGAATTGGTGAAGTAAAAGGAGCATTCAGGCTCTCTGCCTATGTCTTGGCGAGCATGTGGATGTGCAGATCATCCAAATGAAAAAAGAATGATTGCTTCAGATCACAACAGCTTTGAGATTAGAACATTGCATTTCACAAAACTCATTCATGTTTGTATTCTATTTAAAAAGTACTATAATGCAATGAGTTCCATCATGGAGCCATACCATGAATGTAGAACTTTGATCATGCATGATTTTAAATAACCACTTGATCAACTAGTTGAAAAATCATGATTGTATATAATATGCATCATTTTATTAGAATTAGGGAATTCTATTTTGAAAACTGAACTAAAATGTTGTTTTTGAAATCTTTGGAAATTGGATATGGTAGCATAATGTGTTATTGGATGACTGATTCAAAGGCCCAGATTAATGATCCAAAGAAATGTTCCAAGCTTACCATGGAATTTAAATGTAATTAGATAAGTCTGGAATATAAATGATGACCATGACCACTGATGACCATGAAAGTATTGAATTGTTGTAAAAACCCATCTGGTACACTGTCCTTTATGGATGGAAATCTACCAAATTTACCCAGTGTGATCTACATGTGCCACCAGATCCTTAGCACCGTATTGAACTCTGTCCTCTGAAATAGTCTAGGAAGCCAGTCAGCCTTAATCAAGAAGGCAGTTGTTGAAGGACAATTAGAAATGGGTAATGAATGCTGGCCTTGTTTGTAATACTCATATCTCATAAATTAATTTAAAATTATTACAACCAACTTGGTCATGCTGATCAACCAGAGATGTAAATAGAATATGAGAAGAATAGTAAATTATCATATGTATTCTGCTTGTTTTGACAACACAGCATGGCACAATGGTTAACACTGCTGCCTCACAGTGACAGGGACCAGGTTTCAATTCCTGGCTTGGGTCACTGTGTGGAGTCTGAAAATCATTCCCACCCTGCCACTGCCACCTCTATGTGGATTCCCTTTGGTTGCTCTGGTTTCTTCCCACAATCCAAAAGATGTGCTGGTTAGGTGCATTGGCCATGCTAAATTCTCCCTCCGTGTACCCGAACTGGCACTGGCCAGAGTGTGGTGTCTAGGGGATTTTCAGTAATCTCATTGTAATGTTAATGTGAGCCTACTTGTAATGCCAACTTTAAACTGGTTCATTATTATTATTATTAACATTTCATTTCACATGCTGAGCATTGCTTTAGCAGTGTGAAACTGAAACTGAGCTTTTTAAACACTAGCATTCGTGCAAAAGTAATATTTCCAACAATTTATTTTTGACAGAATTCAACAGAAAACCCATTCCTTGTGGCCATTCCTTTTGGAAAATCAACACAAGTATTTGAACCCCCTCTATGACCCTAATCTTCCCTGCGCGCAAGAAATACTTCAGCCAAACACTGTTTCCTTCAATTTCAAGTAAGTTTAAGTTATTCTTCAAATTCTGTATCATACTTTGCAGCTGATCATGTTTCTCTAATTTTTTTTATTCTTAATTGCGACTTCAGGTTTTGGCGCTGTATGTATCATCAGTTTGATGCAACAATACAACCCAGGCAGTCACAACTCAGCAGAGTCTTGTCCTTCAGTGAACAAAATAAACAACTGGAAGTGGAAGCCAAATATCTGGAGGAGGTGAGTTGAACATTAATTATGTAAGATAGATATGAAGTTCCACTATATAGTCCTACTTGGTGCTTTTCATATTACAATCAGACTATTTTACTCTAACCTAACTTCCAGTTTGTTTGTCAGCCGTTGCTTGCATGGTCACCTTTAAGTCAGAAGATTGCGGGTTCAAATCCTGTTCCAGGACTTGAGCACAATGATGTAAGCTGACTCTGTACTGTGGTACTGCAAGAGCAATGGATTGTTGGAAGACTTTCAGATGAGATAGTAAACCAAATCCAACCTGAACCCTAAGTGGATGTGAAAGATACTGTGGCATATGAGAAGAGCGGGGAGTTATTCTCATTGTATTGACTGATACTTTTCCTTCATTTGACATCACAAGAACAGATTATCTGGCTGTTATCACATTGCTTTTCCAAAAACTTGCTGTATGCAAATTGGCTGCATGTTTCCTACATTATATCAGTAATCAAAAATTATTTCATTAGCTTTGGGATGGCCATTGGTCATAAATGGTGCTATATAATATCAAAAATGTTTCATTTAGAACAATAACACAAGTAGCTCATGCCATTCATGTTAAAACAGCATTGTGCCACAAAATGATGGGATATTGACTGTACCTGTGATTTTTTTTTGTGTATGGTCTGTTCCAATCTCACAATAGCCTTGGAGGAACAGGGAGAAATCACCTGAAACTGTCATCTTTGCACATAAGTAAAATACTCATTTAACATATAAAATAATGTACTTTCTTTAAATTAGTTCATTGAAAAATAAAAAAACTAAAGCTTGTATCACTAATGAAGCTACATGCTGGGATTGCCAACTCTAATTGGGTATATTCCTGGAGGTTTTGTTGCATGATCCTTTTGTCAAATAGCTTTTATTTCCCATCTCCAATATTTTAGGATGAATAAATGGAAGCGGTTGTTTAAAATGAAAGCTTTTTTTAAATGGCCCTGTGATTTCATTCCCAGATTGAATTATTGAATCATAGAATCGTAGAACCCTACAGTGCAGAAAGAGGCCCTTCGGCCCATCAAGTCTGCACCAAACACAATCCCACCTAGGCCCTATCCCCATTTCCCTACATATTATACCCACTAATCCCTCTAACTTATGCATCCCTGGACACTAAGGGGCAATTTCTTAGCATGGCCAATCAACCTAACCCGCACACATTTGGACTGCTTGCTGCAGTCGAGGAAATTAAATCTTCAGTTCCTAAAGACGCCAAAGCAATCCTGCTAGATGTTAAATTATGTCTTTGAAAATTTGACCTTTAACCTCATTGTTTCGATTAAGCCAAAGACATGCTAATTAATTTGAGTTTTAATGTGGTTAACTTTGTCTTTCTGTTGCAGCAAATAATAAAACTGGGTCAAAAACCACATGCAGTCCAAAATAAGGAATCTTTTCAGCCTGTTAGCCGATTATCAGAGATGCTCAAGGCCTCTGAAAACATATGTAAAGAGAGACAGCAAACAACTGTGGAAAACAGCTCAATGAGAACGCTTGAAGATGGTAACATTTCTGGAGATGGATGCAAAGAACTAAAAGCTGTTTTCTCCAAAGCTGAGCCTACGTTGGTTAATTTGGAGCTTGGAATGGCAAAGATGACCTGCTAAGTCAGAATGGGATAGAGTTCTTTCAACACCAAGAAAAGTGTTTGTGGGTATCACAAGAAGCCACTAATCAATCAAGTGTTCAGTAATATAGAAAAAGATACATGGCTTACAATTAGCCAATCGGATTGGTGGTTAATGGCATAGCTTTGCACTTCACTTAACTTTTCTCTCATTACTGAAGTAAATTTCTTAATTCAAATAGTCATCAGATTTGTAACAGCAGAATGTAGTATTTCAGAAATTTCAATCTAAGATATGTGCTATCCTTGATCCAAATCTGTAAGATTTGCACTAAATTTGTTGATGTTCCGTCTTTTAAATGATGCACAATAATCAAAACTTGTGGAGTTGAGAAAACAGTTGGACAGGGATCCTTTGACTAAGCCGATGAAACATGTAAAAAAAAACAGATGTTGGCAGAGGTTGCACTTGGTGTTGATGCTTTGAAATTAAGGCATATTTATGAAATGGTGACATCGCTGTAACTCCTTTATTGGGAAAATTTATACTTGTGGCTGGCTTGCAGGCAAATTATGTCGCCATATTTTATGCTATTAACACTGAGTTCAGCAGAAATCCTGCTATGGAGTAGCTACCTCATACTTAAACTTTATTGTTCAGTTATGAAAATATGGATTCTGCTACTGGATAACCTTCCTGTTAATTCCAGTGTAATAGATGTAGACAAACTGATACTTGTTTTGTTTCCTATTGGAATAACCCACTGATCACTTAATAGAAGCAGATTGAATTTTTCTCTCTGCTACCCCCTGCTGATCTATAAAACGTTTGTTGACTTGTCCTGCAAAGGAGGTTTTAAAAAGGGAAGTTGTCTACTATTACCAGGCTTCATGATTAGGTGAATATTTGGTGCAATGCTACATATGTGCATGTATTTGAAATGAATCATCCAGAGGAAACAGAGTAGCATAAGTTTGCTTATGTGATTTAAGTGAGATTGTTTAAAGCACATCACTTGCATTCGAGCCTTGGGGGAGCAAGGATGTTCGTTGCAAGGATGTTGGTCACAAGTGTAAGAGCAGTTGCTCTTGAATACTATTGTGTTCACTTCTAGTCCTGAAAGTGAGCTGGTTAAAGTTAATTGTTAAAGATGGAAATTTAGTAGAGGTGTATTTAAAACAAAAAATGATTTTTTTTAAATTGTATTTTGTTTCTCAAGTTGCACCCTTAGCAAATGTGGAGCCAATCTGATCCTGTTTCTGGGGCAAGAAATGAAGTGACAGAACTTGAGAGCAATTGTACTATGATTCTGATCATCTTTTAATTTTTTAAAATGTTTTGTTTCACCTTGTCTTTCTCCCTCACCTGCATCTTTATGGAGAATGGTGGCAACACACCCCTAATACTCCTCCCTGATTGGTAAAAGTTTGGAGTTGTTCCCTCACTACAAAAAAACTGGGTGGAAGAAAAGTCTTTCCATGGTGCATTTCTGTGGGATGAGTGAAATGTCTAATTCCACCAAGTATGGCCTGAATTTATCACTACTCAGTGAGTAAAGTGGACATACAGATATACTGCATCACCTTGTCGCTGTAATCTCTGGAAGTAATATACTCAAATTGGCCTGCTCTTGGGTCTGTTGAAATCTGCAATACATTTTTCCAATAATACGCCACATGATCTTGTTGTCGTGTTGTATTCTAAAGCTCAGTGCTTTCCTTTACAGCGATAGCAAAGTATGCAGAAAAGGGACAGAACGGTAATTGAATATTGTGAAATATACAGACTGTTTCTAGAGATTATTCTCATATTGAAATTTTTCCAGTTTGTGCCTTTTTCTTGCACTGTTGAAAGTGTTTTGACATGTGGAAGCTTAGACACACTTTTCAAATGGTTCTTATGAGAAATTACAGATTTAGAATATCAAAAAAGCTGTATAAATTGATATATTGTCTGTGATCACTGTGCAGATACTAAACCTATTGAACACTAGCCTTATATATGGCTATTTAAAAACCTCTGCTTTTACTATCCTGATAAAAGTTGCTGAAGTAAGTCTGCCAAAATTTCAGAATCGTGCAAATAGCTGTGCAGTGTAAAGCAAAGCTTCAGAGGCTTTGTTCCAAGTTGATATGGCAGCATATCTGGTAGTTTTACATGACATAAGTTGGAGATGGCTATAGGAAGTTCTGTTGTTGTACATGCTTTTTCTTAATGAGGTATTTGCTGTTTATTGTAGTAAAAGGTTTTATTTGCTTAAAAAAAATGTTTTAGAATATTGGCAGTTCATGGTAGAGGAGACACCTATTAAAAGACTAATGGGGACATAATAGAGCAGAGTTGACAAAGACACAATGCAGACATGGATCTCACCTACTGGGAACACGTCATGAGATGACTGACATCATATAATTTTCCAACCATTAATTTTAAATCATGGGGGTTGTGCCTTTAATTTTCCAATATACTCTGGCAGCAGACTAGGCTTCATGCCAGAGACAAATATTTAGAGGTTTGTTTTGTGCAAATATTTGGAGACTCTTTTCTGAAGTATAAAAGTACACTCTTGACTATCTCTAACAAAATGCCAGTGAAGTGCCATTAATGGGTAGCATCCTGTAGATTTACTATTAAGTACCCTAAATCTTGCAAGGCTTGGGATTTTAAAGCCATGATTATTCAGGCTGCACTGAACACTTAGAATTGATAAACATTTGAGATAATTGTTATTTTAGCATTCCATACATTCTTTTGATGTATTTTTCTTTCATTACAGAATACAAGTAGGCACTTGGAAAAAGTATATTGTGGGCTCAAAAATGAATATACATACATTTTAAACTATAGTGCTGTCTTTATTTTCAATACCTACGGCCACCTTAGACAAGCCACCTATGTTTTAAAAGCGAATGAGAGAATGTGTGTGTTTTATTATATAATATGTAACTGGTACCACTGTAGATATAGGAGTGTGAAAAGATAGACATGAAAGAAGACATTCAGTTCATCTAAGTCACTTACTCCCACTTTCCATCTAAACAGGTGATTTCCATGTTCTTTCACCTGTTGCACCAGTGGTTCCATGTGGCATAGATGGAGATCAGTAAGTGGATTTTTGATGGAGTAATGAGGACTATGCTTTAAAAGTAGCAACAGACAAGTATGAATTTTGCTTTGCGAATAAAAAGTAGCTTGTGAAGGTTCAACATTTTCTTTGAAAATATTAATTTACAGACTAATCAACTATCCATGTAACATTCAACCACATTGTGTACAATTTCTAAATACACCTTCTGTTGTACCAAATTGAGGTGCAAGTGGTGGCACAAAGAAGATGTTAAAAATGTGGTTTTTCATGAGGTTAATTCCTTTTGACTATGGTTTAAACATTCTGCATAATCCTCATAAAATATTGAAATACGGTAAGCATTCTAGCTTACAATTGCGGTAGATGAGGTGGGTTCACATCATTCGGCACTATAACTTGCATATAAGCTGTTTTTGTAATTAAAAGCAAAACTGTATATCTATATATTGCTCAAGTGGTATGCTTCCTCCTTTAGTGAAAACTTCAGTGTCTAAAGTTGGCTCCTTCCTATCTTTTAATACCATTAATAAAGGGAGGAAACTAGGTGCACGTAGCTATGCATTGATGATAACTCTCTCCAATCATCCTCAAGCCATTGCTTTTATTAGTGACATTACTCAAAAACTGTTTGCACACTCAAGTGCATGATAATTTTTTTGCTACCCTCTGTAATTTTGTGCAAGACAAATGTGGGTTATTATCTATTTGTTTTGTACTTGTGAGCTTCATTTGAATGAATTTGTATTTAAACTTGTAAATTATGTATTACCTATTGATGGTATAAACTTGCTATAATTTTTTAAAGTTCAAGCCTAAGTGGGAACTACTGAAATAGGCCTATAGGCTCCACTGCAGAATTTATTTGGTGAGATAATGGTGTGGTAGACTTTATTTATCATAGTAAACTTTGGGTCAGTAAATTAGCAAAGTAGATGTTGCTTTTGAATTTTGTTTTTAACATCACCCACATTGATACAGTGTTGCTAGTCCACTTCAAAATAAACTCAACCAATTATTATAGAATTGTATATAAATTGTTTACTGTATGCAGAAACATACTGAATTATGGTTGGTTGTATTTTTTCCCTCATGAGCACTGTGGTTATACATACTGTCAGCAGAATTTTATATATTTAGATGCAAGAGTTATTGAAAATAATTTTTTAACTTTATGAAATATAGTTGCTTGAAATAATTAACATGATTTTTGTACGCAGTTTTAAATGTTAAATCAGGTACACAATATCCATTTGCACGCACATGAACTTTTCCATTAGTATGATCTTTCACTTTAACATTCCTATTTTTCTAGCTGCCAAGTGTGATCTCTTGAGATTGGAAGTAGATTCATACCGTAGGTGGCTTCAAACATTTTATTCCATAATGATCTTCAGCGAAAACAGGTGTTTTATGCTGAGAAGATTTGAATCTTAACTCCTATACGTGAAAGGTCTGTAGTTTTGATGTGGCAATTGATGCAAGAACCCATTTAGTACTGTCTAGTGGAGGTTGAGAGTCCCATTGTCGGTTACACTGACTTCACTTTGTATTTTGGAATAAAAATAAATGGTTGATGCGGGATTTAAAATTTGGGAGTTTAGAATTTGCAGCTACTGATGCAGGTCTGTTAATGGCTGCAGTAAATTGGTATTAAATAACCCACAATAGTGATCGTGGTTAATTCCTAAGTTACAAGTGCATTAAAGAAAAGTACCTATTTATTTGAAATCTGTAATGTTTCATGCCTTAGATATACAATGAAAATTCCAAGAGCTTTGGAGGGACCATGCAATGGAAAGCACTCCAGAAATCATAAGTAACAAATATCACTGGAAAAATTAAGTGATATCATCTCAGACTTTGCTTCAGGTTTGCTGCCTAATTTTCATGTACAATAATACTTTTTATGTAAACAAAATATAGGTGAATTTGCGAAGCAGGGTATTGTACTCCTGCTAAACAACATAATGGCGGTATTCAGGGAAAATGTTATGTAGATCTATAAATTAGGAATAAGATCAGTTTTTAATTCCGTGATACTAAAAAATATTCCTACCTCTTTTGAGATGGTTATTTCTGTTTTGCCCAGTAACTAGCATAGCCCCAATTTGAATTCTGGAGCTTTGCTTATTGCCCTTCTGCAAGGTTACAGATGCTGCAAAACACAGAATTACTTAAGATATTGGGTGGTTGAGGACGGAAGAAGTCATGTGATTCTGCTGTTGTTCAGAAACACTTACAAGAATGGTTGGAGTCTTTTGCAATTTCTTTTTAAATCCGTGCACTAAGAAGTTCAATATTCAGCTTTGATGTTTCACTATCAACTGCTTTAGGATTAATCCTAATCTCTTGTCCTGCTGAGAGTTCAGCATGTAATCATGGGTAAGGCAGAATCTGTTGTAATTAGTGTACTGAACTGTTTAATGTGAGGTGGTAATGTAGTTAAATGCCTAGGAAGATGGTTACATTTTACAAATGTGGACACAATGTTGCCTTATTGTAAATCTAAAAATAGAATAAAAAATAAACTTTGTGCTTTGTGTAAATGTTAATTCTGTAAATAAAGATTTTTCTTTGGAGGTTTGACCATATCCTAATCCATGTTCTGTTTAAAATGTGGCTGTATGAGTGCCTTGTTTAGTCACCAAGTAATTCCTTTAAATATTTTTGCACAATCACACACATTATTTATCATGGAACAAGGCTTGCATGACCACACCTGCACAGCATAGTGACGTTACGATCCCAGTTGAAATAACTGGATGGGAAGATCCCAGCTCAAAAGATCTTAACCACTTTTCTTTAAAACATGAAGGAATAAAATCATGGGGCCACTAACTAATTTTTAAAACAAGAAAAATTACTAAATGTGTAAAATTTTAGTGTCTAATTCTTCTTTACTCCACCTTAGCTTCACAAGTATACATCTATTTTAAGATTAATATGGGTTACAAAGTACATCTTAGCTGAGCACCCCACATCATGTAAGGACTCGATCCCTTTCTCTCAACTCCTTTGCCTCCGTCACATTTGTTCCAAAGATGCACTTTCCAAAGTGGTGCTACTAATATGTGCTCCTTTTTCCTCAAACATGCATTCCCATCTACTGTTGTTGACAGGGCCCTCACTCCTTTCCTCCCTCCAGAACAAGGATAGAGTCTCCCCTTGTTCTCACATTTC
Source organism: Carcharhinus amblyrhynchos (assembly GCF_965287045.1). Taxonomy (NCBI): domain Eukaryota; kingdom Metazoa; phylum Chordata; class Chondrichthyes; order Carcharhiniformes; family Carcharhinidae; genus Carcharhinus; species Carcharhinus amblyrhynchos. The sequence continues at coordinate 74,115,915 of NC_137333.1, read as the reverse complement.
ACCCCACGAGCGTCCACATGCAAAGCATAATCCTCTGCCATTTTCGCCAACTCCAGCACGGTGCCACCACCAAACACTCCCATTCACTCCCTCTGTCAGCAATTCCACAGAGACTGTTCCCTCCAGGATAACCTAATCCACTCCTCCATTATACCCATCACTTCTTCTCCCGTCACTCATGACACCTTCCCATGCAATCGCAGAAGGTGAAACACCTGTTCCTTTACCCCTTCTATGCTTACCATCCAAGGTCCAAAACATTCATTCCAGGTTAAGCAGCATTTCACTTGCACCTCTTTCAATTTGGTGTATTGCATTTGCTGCTCCCTATGTGTCTCCTCTACCTCGGAGACACCAAATATAGACTAGGTGATTGCACACAGACCGAAGGTGCTCAGCAAAGCAATCAGGACCCTGACCTTCCGGTTGCTTGCTGTTTTAACACACGATCGTAAGAATATAAGAAATAGGAGCAGGAGTAGGCCATCTAGCCCTTCGAGCCTGCCCCGCCATTCAACAAGATTATGGCTGATCTGAAGTGGATCAGTTCCACTTTCCCGCTTTCTCCCCATAATCCTTAATTCCCTTGTCTATCAGAAACCTATCTACCCATGACTTAAATATATTCAGCAAGGTAGCCGCCACCACTTCAATGGGCAGAGAATTCCAGAGACTCACCACCTTTTGAGTGAAGAAGTTCCTCCTCAACTCCGATCTAAACTGCGCACCCCCCCCCCCTTATTTTGAGGCCGTGCCCTCTAGTCCTGCTGTCCTTTCTAAGCGGGAAGAATCTCTCTACCTCTACCCTATCTATCCCCTTCATTATCTTTTATGTCTCTACAAGATGCCCCCTCAGCCTTCTAAACGATCCTGCTCCCATGCCCACATGTTTGTCCTTGGCTTGCTGCAATGTTCCAGTAAAGCTCAACATAAACTGGAGGGACAGCATCTATCTTCCGAGTAGGCACTTTACAGCCTTCTGCTCTGAATATGGAATTCAGCTACTTCAGATGATTTGTTCTACCCCACCTCAGCCCCCTTTTTTTTTTGTTTTCGTTCTATTTTTAATTTTTTTTTACTGTTCTCTATCTTTTATTTCTTTTTTTTTTTCCCCCCCCCCCACTCCTTCCCCCTACTTCATCTCCCCTCCCTTATCTTTTCTCCCCCTGCTTCCCCTTTTCTACATTCTACCTCTGTCCCATCTGTCCCATCTTTCCCTGCCCCCTCCTCCCAACATCTTCATCAGTCACAGCTTCTCTACCATTTGGCCATTCACACCATTTATTCTCTGTGGACAGCTATTAGTAGTTTTTTCCCCTGGTTTCTATGGCTATGTTATCTTTCTTTCCCTCACCCTGCAGTACAAATATCCCAAACTTTCTATGCCTTTTAGCTTTGACAAAGGGTCATCTGGACTCAACATCACTTCTTTTCTGGCCTTACAGATGCTGCCAGACCTGCTGAGATTTTCCAGCATTTTCTCTTTTGGTTTCAGACTCCACATTGAACCCGAGTGAATTTTGCCTCAAAATCTCCCCAGATGATTCTTATACTGTAAACCTTGTCTCACTGAACTCCAGCTTCCATCTGAGTGATTGCAACTTCTGCTTTCAAAAAGACACTTTCAAATCTTTTAAGTAGTGCTTTCCCTCAATGGGCCGAATGACCTAATTCTGCTCCTATATCTTAGGAACAGTTGTTTCCATCACGATTTTGCTTCCAGGTTTTACACCTTCCCTTTCAGGATTCCTTTGTAGGGACTGCTGCACAACCTCTTCACAATTGCTTTAACTATCAATTCCCAGACTAGTAAGATGGCACCAAACTTTTAATTTACCAATGAAGGCTGCTTCCCCACTCTAAATCTAGTTACTGCAGCTGTTTCTTTAACTTGGAACATATTATTGGCTTTTCTGTTGAATTCTACTGAACAGTACCTTGGTCAACTTCTTAGTTTGTGTTCCCTTAACTTCAGTCTTTCTCAGACATTCTTTTGTTCCATTCCCTGGTTGCCTGGGCTTTATCTGGTTCTTTGGGAAATCTGCCTTTTTGCTCTCCCTTGTCCTGGCCAGTTTTTCTGGCAGATGAGATGTTTGCTCCTCAGCTTCCTATCTTCAACTGTTAATCTCCAGTCTAAACTAAACTCTCAAAGCCTTTCTACCTTAAAGGTGCCCCCTGTTGCTAAGTGACAACATTATGCTTCTGCTAGTTTGTTTCCATGCCATAACTCCCTCTGAGCATTACAGAAGCACAGTTTGAACCGAGCAAACCCCCATACAAGCAAACATCTTGGTCTAGCATGAATTTAACTATAGGTTTATCCTTCCTTGCACAGAAACACTACATTGAACTCAATTATACCTTATTTCTAATATTTACCAATACACGTATAAATCCCTTTAAACTACCTTTGTTTTCCTGACAGTAGTAACATTGGCCATTCATCTTTTGTGTTACTTTATATGTATGTCTCAGATATATTCAACATGTTGAATCATAGAATCTTACAGGAGGCCACTTGCCCAATTGTGCTTCAAAAGGACTGTTCAGTTTAGACCCATAACCCAGCTTTTTCCTTAACACTTCAAATACATGTCCAATTGCTTTTTGAAAATTCCTTTGAAATTTTTTTCCACCATCCATCATAATCTTCCATGTGAAACAACTTTTTATTTTCCCTTCAGTCCTTCAACAAATTATTTTAGATCTGAGTTCTGGTTACTTTGATGTGGAGATGCTGGTGTTGGACTGGGATAAGCACAGTAAGAAGTTTTGCAATACCAGGTTAAACTCCAACATGTTTACTTGGTAGCACAGCTTTTGGAGCATTGCCCCTTCATCAAGTGACTGGGAGTTGCATTCACAAATGTCATATATATGGGGACAAACTCAATTTACAAGATAATGGTTGGAATGCAAGTCTTTACAGGTAATCAAGTCTTAAAGGTACAGACAATGCGAGTGGAGAGAAGGTTAAGCGCAGATTAAAGAAGTTGTATTGTCTGCAGTCAGGACAGTTAGTGAGATTTTGCAAGCCCAGGCAAGTCGTGGGGGTTACAGATAGTGTGATATGAACCCAAGATCCCAGTTGAAGCTATCCTCGTGTGCAGAACTTGGCTATCAGTTTCTGCTCAGTGATTCTGCGTTGTCATGTGTTGTGAAGGCTGCCTTGGACTACACTTACCCAAAGATCAGAGGCTGAATGCCTGTGACTGCTGAAGTGTTCTCTGACAGGAAGGGAACACTCCTGCCTGGTGACTGTCAAACAGTGTTTGTTCATCTGTTGTAGCATCTGCATGGTCTCCCCAATGTACCATGCCTTGGGACATCCTTTCCTGTAGCGTATCAGGTAGACAACATTGGCCCAGTTGCAAGTGTATGTACCATCTTCATTGATGACATGTCAACTGGGCTTGCAAAATCTTACTAACTGTACTGGGTGGAGACAATGCACATCTCTTTAATCTGTGCTTAACCCTCTTTCCACTCACATTGTACCTTTTAAGACTTGTGTTCCATTCATTATTTTGTAAATTGAGTTTGTGTCTATATATGCCCTGTTTGTGAACACAACTCCCACTCACCTGATGAAGGGACAGTGCTCTGAAAGTTTGTGTACCACATAAACCTGTTGGACTTTAAGAAATTTCACAACAGGTTATTCTGGTTATTTGCCAGAGATCAAAAGACAAGAAATAAATATAATGGGATTGGACATGGCAGATTGCAGTTACCTAACTGGTTGCCCCGTTGTGCAACTTATTCCAACATATCCAGAAACCTCCAACAACTAGCCACCAGCCATTTATTTGTGTTTTATTGGGAAGATGCCAAACAATTCGGAGAGATTACAATCACCTCTACAAACCTACCAAGCAAACCGTCAGTTTTGTTTACACAAATGCCACTTTCCATTGCATGCATAGTTATATTTTTGTTTCAGCTCATGGAGGTGACAAATTTCTGCAATTAATTGATTGAACTGATGAATAATACTAGAAGTAATTATGAGTTTACTAATTTCCCAACAAATTGGGTTTGGATGGTGGCATAGTCAATTGCAAAAGGAAAATAAAACCAACAATGCACTGAAATGAAGGAAATATATTGCCTTTACAAATTAATCCTCGTATGACCACTGTTCATTTTTGTTTAATGTTTAGCTTTTGTATTACCGAGTTTACAAGCTCATGCTAAATATAGTCTAATTAGGATTGATTGCACCCAAACACACAATAAAACATTTCTTAGAATATAATTGTAATTATAGAAATTGTTAGTACAATTAGATAAATGCATTTTTTTCTATAAAATAGTGTAGTCTGCAGGTACAAATAAAAAGGCTGAGATTTTAACTGCTGGCAAGTTGGGGCCAGGACAAGGACTGCAGAACTGATGGAGCTGAAACATGCACAAGTGGAAATTTTAGCTTTTGATTCATACTTAAGGAGTTGTAGAAAACTCCTGGAAAATATTTACAGGTTTATAAAGAAACTGAGGGAAATCAAAGCATCAAATTGCAATTTTTATTGAAATTGTATGCAAGGAGAATTGTGTAAATAATTTATCATCAATAAGAAATAATTCACCTTAGTAACTCCAGTTTAATTTTTTAAAGTGTGTTTTTATTGAAGCTTTTGCTAACTTTTACAAACAGTACATTATGGGCAGCACGGTGGCACAGTGGTTAGTACTGCTGCCTCAGAGTCAGAAACCCAGGTTCGATTCCAGTTTTGGGTGAATGTATGTGTGGAGTTTGCACGTTCTTCCTGTGTCTGCATGGGTTTCTACTGGGTGCTCTGGTTTCTTCCAACAGTCCAAAAGGTGTGCTGGTTGGGTGCATTGGCTATGCTAAATTTCCCCTTAAGTGTCTAAAGATGTGTAGATTGGGTAAATTAACCATGGTAAATGTACAGGGGTAGGGTGGAGGGTTGAATTTGATTAAGATGCTCTTTCGGAGAGTTGGTGCAGATTTGAAAGACCAAATGTACAAATTGTACACTGTTGGGATTTTAGTCTATATAATGCAACATGGGCCCTAACTATAAGGTTCATGGTGGGAGATATAGGAGGGATGTCCAAGCTAGGGTTCTTTACTCAGAGCGGTTGGGGTGTGGAATGGATTGCTTGCTGTGATAGTGGAATTGGACACTTTAGGAACTTTCAAGCAGTTATTGGATAGGTACATGGAGTACACCAAAATGATAGGGAGTGCGATAGCTTGATCTTGGTTTCAGACAAAGCTCGGCACAACATCGAGGGCGGAAGGGCCTGTATTGTGCTGTACTGTTAAATGTTCTATGTAAACTCTCAAGAATTTGTACAATACAGCATAATCATTTTCCACACATATGTACAGAAAGAAACGAGAGCAACAATGTAGTTGGTTCGGATTATTCATTGTAAACAACACCATCAAAGATACAAACAATGAAAGTGTTTCGGAGTGTGGGGAGAAAACAAGATAAAGCCGTGAGTACGTGGCATAATGGTGCACACCATGTGCAGGATTTTCAAAGTAGCCACTACCATTGCACATTCAGCTAAGGAGCATGCAGGATAAACTTAAGTGACCCAAGCTGGGAATTGAACCCGGGTCCCTGGTGCTGTGAGGCAGCAGTGCTAACCACTGTGCCACCATATTGGCACAGGTATTGAAAAGGCTGATCAGCCACAGATTCCTGCATTACTCTTAGGTGCGCATCAAACATACTTCCCCGATCTCCTATATCAGGGGCACTGTTGACCCAAAACAATATCTTTTCCCAGAATATTTGCTCTCTCTGCACCTTTACAGGAGCATGCCAGAGATTCTTGGACCCCAAAGTAACAAAAATACAGGAAGAAACTACAAAATGCCAATAGTTCTAAACGGGTTTTCCTCATCAGCTCTGAGGGTTCATTAGACTAAAACGTTCACTCACCTTCCACGTAGTGCTATTCATATTAGCTATGATAAGTTAAAGAATATCACATAGTCTATATCACAATTATATATGCAAGGATTATTTTTAAAAACATGCATATCGCAGAGCCTTTGTGCCATACAACACATACCAACTCCCCAACATACTCAAACATTTTAAAGATAACAAACCCCTAGGATTCAATTTTCACACATGACTAGAAGCAATGCAGGTAGACCCCCATGCCACCTTGTCCCCCTGGGCACAACAAGAATATAGTAGAATGCATTCCATTATAAACAAATGTCCCTGGTTTTCAAAAGATAATGGGTGAAAACTCACCTCAGTGTTCATATGCTAGACCACCCTTGTCAACATGATCAGTCTTTATGCTATTAATTTCAGAACATTTCAATTTGTTTGGTTAAGGAGATCCAGTGTTGTTTTCCATGTCACTCAGATCTCAGAGGGCATCTCACTATATTCATTTCCTGTTTGACACGCAAAAAGTCACCTTAAATGCGTATGGTCAACTCTAACTAACAGTAATTCATCATCTTGCCCATAACAATTATCAGGCCGTTGTTACATGTTTAAATGTTTTCTATGCATTTAATTTGAATCAAAGTATGATAGTTCAGAACAGAGCATTGCTTTTAAAACCTTAATGTATGATTGGTGGACCGTGTGCAAGTCAGCGAGGAGAGTGAAGAAAATATGACACACAACAGAATAAATTGTTTTTCTTTAATGCAAAGATCCTGCTATATATGAGACAGAGCCGTCTTATGTTACTTATAGTGCATTAATTGATTGACAATATCTTTTACAGAAATCTTCTCAGTACAACTTGTTATTTTTTAAAAGAGACTTGATAAATGTACAAGCTAAATCAAGACTTTCCATTCTGATTTGTAATTCTATATGCCCATTTATCTTGTATGAACCTTGTTCTTTTCCAGTGATTGGGGTGTATATGAAAAGCTGTTTCTAACTGGAGACACCAATTTCTCCTAGCATGCAGAGTTCCAACTATCCACTTTGTCCACAGATTACATACTCTTAATTTGTTTTTCTGCTCTTTATACTCTTGGCTGGTTCAAAAGGAGGAAACAACTAAATGCTGAAAAATCATAGGCAATTTGAAGGTTTTTCTGAAATTTTCAAACAAAAGTATTGAAATATTCAGAAGCTGTCAGACCTCCTGAGATTTTCCAGCATTTTCCTGTTTTTGTTATTATATTGAAATATTCAATATTTGGCTTTATAAACACACTGTCAGAATGCTTGCTGAAAGATACTGTGATACTTAACCAGTTAAAAGAACAAACCCATCTAGGGCTTGCAGGCCTAGAGTTTAATCCTTATTGACTCATGGAATATTGAGGTTCAGATCCTCAAAGAAGTTCAGTTCGTTGTGAAACCATAATTAGCAAATCCTCTGAGCACATATTCCCTAAGAGCAACACAAGGAATGAAGAGCAAAGAGCTATTGAAATGTATTCTGTATATGTGCTGGAGTGTGAACTGTAATAGAAAACTAATTGCTAATGCCCAATTTAGCTTTCCTACAGCTGGGAGAACAGCATTAGATAAGCGGACGTGTGATAGTTAATATCAGACGCATATGATATTTTTGGGCAGATGTAATTCTCCATAAATAAGAGTGAGACTATTATTTATAGGTGCAAACATGATGAGATACCATTCACAATTCTACTTAATATTTGCTATTAAATTAGAAGCAAGAGTTGTAATTTGTGTGAATGAACATATTTATATCTATTTAATCTAAGCTTGTGATGATCTTTTTTAAATATTCATTGAGTATTTGAATAACATAATGCTTTAGTACAGTATCATCTCTTATTAAGGGAAAAACTTAAATGAAACTGCATGAACCTTGGGCAAGCTATTCATGGTGGAACAATGATTAGGAAATTTAGTTCGGTTTACTTCTGATAGGCTTGAGAAAAATGGGCCAGAATGAGGCAGGCTTTTATAACATTATTTAAAATGTTAGCATAACCTGATGTTCTGAAAAATCCATCTACGATGAACTAAAAGTTTACATTGAAATTTGAAGAGATGCACTACTTTTCTTGTTAACATTTTTAGAGATATGTTTTGTTTCTCAGATTTTTGTTACGCATCTAAATAAGACTATGAATGTATTCTGGTGTGCTGATTCTGTACTGAGTTCCTGACATCTGTGGGGTGGCTTCACATTTTTTTTCACTGAGGTCACAAAAGTAACTCAGGGTAATTGGGATCTGACAAACAGTCGGGCATTCATTCTGAGCACAGGATAAGTCTTTCACTTACAATTATAAACTGTACTCATGAAAGCCTTTCTAGAAACTCGATAGGTGGTAGACCTTGTGCCCTCTATGTTGTAGTCAGCCTGGCATTTGGAGGCTGATTAAGATAAAGAAAAGCGAGCTGATGCCCTCTTTCCCTAAACAATGTGACAGCAGGTCATTCCTGCCTGATAGGGGAACAGGAAGGGCCCCTCAGTTAAGTGAAAATTGAGCTCTCTCTTTCCCTGATACTGATGCTTTTAAAATGTATCTCCATGGTAACAATAGCAGTTCTTGAATCTAGCTGCACTGCACAAAATAGAATAAGAATTCAGGAAGGTATGAATCATATAATGTTCCAAGAAATATTAGATATTTTAATGAGTTCTGCTTAAAAACAATACTACTACTGTGGTTGAACTTGTTAGGAGGTATATGTTCAGAATTTATTTGTGTTGAATTTCAAGGGAATTTAACATATCACTGGAGGTCATGTCAGATTTATAGATGCAGATACTGGGTTTATTAGAACTTATTTATTCTCCACATACCAGATCCAACCGTTGCATAGTTGCAGCTATACACACCTTATATTTCCACTGCAACCTGACTATTTGTTTGCTGCTGAGGAAGACCAAGGCCTTGTTAATCTTTAATGTTTAAAGCTGCAACAATGGGCTCAGTTTTGCTGTAAAAATAGCAGTTGAGGCTAACTGCACTCACCGTCATTTATGTGCACAAAAATCCAGATGTTGTTGTTGTTGATGTCTTGTTCCTCCGAAAGCTTCTGAAAAATAACATCTCATCATCTGACTCCAGTATAGGAAACAGACAGGGAAATAGAGTTGAGGCCATAATCAGATTAGCCATGATCCTATTGAATGCGAAACAGGCTAAAGAGGCCAATGGCCTACTCCTGCCCCTATTTCTTATGTTTGTATTGCTTATGTGAGGTCCTTCAACTTATCTCATAGATACAGATTAAACTCACTAATGAAAGCAAGGCTTGTCCATTCCAGCCTAAGTACCTTTGAATGATATGATAGTTCTTAACTACTGCCAAATAACCTCTATGACATGAAAATTAACTTCTAGAAGTATGGTGTGTCATTCCTTCAGCTTTTAATTATTGTTGAAGATTTAAAAACAACTGGGGCAGCACAGTGGCACTCTGTCAGCACTGTTGCCTCACGGCGCCAGGAACGGGGGTTTGATTTCAATCTTGAGTGATTGTCTGTGTGGAGTTTCCATGTTTTCCCCATGTCAGCGTGTATTTCGTCCAGGTTCTCCGGTTTCCTCCCACAGTCCAAAGATGTGCAGGTGAGGTGGACTGGCTGTGTTAAATTGCTACTTAGTGTTAAAAGATGTGTAGGTTAAAGGATTGGTGAAGTAAATCTGTGGGGTTATAGGAATAAGATGGAAGGAGGCTGAGTAATATACTCTGACAGAGGATCGGTGCAGATTCAATAGGCCGAAAGACCTCTATCTGCGCTGTAGAGATTCTATGAAACATTCTTATTCTTTTTCTTTCTGTCTTGGTAATCTCTTTCATTCCAATTTTTCTTTCCCCCTCCTTATTTTGCTTTCTGTACAATTTGACCTTGAAATCATTGCTCCAACTGAAACTTCTTGATTTGTACTCGCATTGCTCCTTAATGTTTCTTCAATCTGGCTAGACAGAGAGAAACACTGCTACTTCCCCTGTTTGCATTAGTCCAAAAGGCTCTGTAGAGTCCACTATGCCATTTAGAATCATAGAAACCCTACGGTGCAGAAAGAGGCCATCTGGCCCATTGAGTCTGCTCCGACCATAATCCCACCCAGTCCCTACCCCCATATCCCTACACATTTACCTGCTAATCTACGCATCTCAGGACGCTAAGGGGCAATTTTAGCACGGCTAATCAACCTAACCCACACATGTTTGGACTGTGGGAGGAAACCGGAGCACCCGGAGGAAACCCACACAGACGCAAGGAGAATGTGCAAACTCTACACAGACAGTGACCCAAGCCGGGAATCGAAGCCAGGTCCCTTGAGCTGTGAACAGCTGTGCTACCGTGCCGCACTGACAGGCTGACAGGAATTTGCCATGCAAAGCCCATAGAAAGTCTTTGGGCATATACAGCTGACATGATTTGTTCCGCTCTCAGGGCAAAATCTAGCCCTTCATAATGTTTAATGTATCATAACTCGAAAAAGATAATTTTGAATTATGGTGCATTTCCACTTTAAGTTGAAGTCATGCTTCCGCTTTCAATTAAGTTAATGGATTTAAAAATTGGCAACTATGTATTCTGAATTCTGGTATTTTCCTGTACATTGAAGATAAGCAAAAATATATGGATGCCAAATTATACTGATCCTATGTAAGCAGCAAAAGTATCAATGCAAATGAAAGGTTTTAGATAATGCTGTCTGGGCGATACATGGCTGAATCTAAATATAATTTGAGCCAGAAAAAGGTTTACTGTGCACGATTAATAGTTCTAACCACATCGCTGGATAATTTGGAAAAATGGGATTTTCCACAGTTATGGTCGCTTATCAAATACAACTTCAAAATTTTTTGCAATATTTATGTTTGTCAGAAGTGCTTAAACACAGATATAAATACATCTGGATTATAAGGATGTTCATTGTAGCATTGATAAAGGAGAACCATGAATGGTAGATTTTTATAAGGTTTTTGACACAGGAGATTAATAAAATAAAATTAGGGCACATGGGATTGGGGAAGCATATTAGTATGGATTGAGCATTAGTTAATAGTCAGAAAACAGAAAGCAAGAATAAATGGATTATTCTCAGGATGGTAAGTTGTTATTAGAGGGGTACTGCAAGGATCGATGCTAAATCTACAGCAGTTCATAACCTATGTAAATGATTCAGATATGATTCAAATGATTCAAAAAAGACAGTAGGACTAGGGGGCACAGCCTCAAGATAAAGGGGAGGCGGTTTAGAACGGAGTTGAGGAGGAACTTCTTCACTCAAAGGGTGGTGAATCTCTGGAATTCTCTGCCCGTTGAAGTGGTGGAGGCTGCCTCGCTAAATATTTTTAAGAAGCGGGTTGATGGGTTTTTGATAGGAGAAGGGATTGAGGGTTATGGGGAGAGGGCGGGAAAGTGGAACTGAGCCACGACAGATCAGCCATGATCTTATTGAATGGCGGGGCAGGCTCGAAGGGCTAGATGGCCTACTCCTGCTCCTATTTCTTATGTTCTTATGTTCTTATGTTCTTATATAGGGATTGAATGTAACATTTCCAAATTTGCTGATGACACCAAACCAGGTGAGGAGGATGCAAGGAACTTCAAGAGGATTTGGATGGGCTAAATGAATGGGCTAGAACAGGGGAGGTGGAATATAATGTTAATAAGTGTAAGAAGGCAGAGTATTTCTTAAATAGTGAGAGGTTGGCAAATGTGGGTAGATAAGGAGACCTTGTTGCTTCTGTTCATGAGTTATTTAAAGCTAGCATGCAGGTGCAGCAAGCAAAAAGGAGGGCAAATTGTACGTTGGGCATCATCGTGAGGGAATTTGAGTACAGGAGTATAGATGTCTTGCTGCAGTTAATGGAGTCTTGCGCACAGTTCTATTCCCCTTATCTATGAAAAAATATACTTGCCGTAGAAGGACTGCAATGGAGGTTCACCAGATTAATCCTTGGGATAGCAGGGTTGTTTTACGAGGAAACATTGAGGAAACTTGGTTGAAGAATGAAGGGTGACCCTATTGAAAGATTCAAAATCCTCACAGGGTGTGACAGGGTGGATGTGGATAGGGTGTTTCCCCTAGCTGGTGAGTACAAAACAAAGGGACATAATCCCAAGATAAGAGGTAAACCATTTAAAATTGAGGGGTGGAGGAATTTCCTCACTCAAAGTGGTGAATCTTTGAAATTCTCTAGAGGCCTGTGAAAGCTCAATCACTGAACACATAGAATCATAGAATCTCCACAGTGCAGAAGGAGGTCATTTGGCCCATCGAGTCTGCACCAACCACAATCCCACCCAGGCTCTATCTTGAAACCCCACGTATTTACCCCACTAATCCCATTAACATACACATCCTGGGACATTAAGGGGCAATTTAGCATGGTCAATCCACCCAACCTGCATAATCTTTGGATCGTGGGAGGAAACCGGAGCATCCAGAGGAAACTCACGCAGACATGGCGAGAATGTGCAAACTCCAGTGACCCAAGCTGGGAATCGAACCCGGATCCCTGGAGCTGTGAGGTAACAGTGCTAACCACTGTGCTGCCGTGCCATCTAGTTTCCTCCCTCCTTTAACCACCTCCCCCCCCCCCCCCCCCCCCCCCCCCCGCCCCCCCTGATTCAAAACAGAAATCAGTAGACTCCTGGAGATCAATGACATCAAGGGATACAAACATAACAAACTAAGAGCTGGAGTAGGTCACTCAGCCCCTCAAGCCTACTCCAACATTTAATTCATGGCCGATCAGATTATAACCTCAATTCCACATTCCTGCCCACCCCCAATAACCTCTCACCCTCTTTCTTATTAAGAATCTATCTAACTCTTCCTTAAAGATATTCAAAGGCTCTGCTTCCATTACCTTTTGAGGAAGAGAGCTCTAAAGGCCTTTGGATATAGAACAATCTATTTCATCGATACAAACAATTCTTTAAAAATCATTATTGAATGAATCAAACATGACTTTATTTAACACATCCAAGCTGGTTTTCCTTGATTATTCCATAAATTTCTAAATGCTCACGAATTTGATTTCCGGTTATGGATTCTAAGCCAATTGCCACAGTTATAATATCATGCACAATAATTTATCCAATTACCTGGTTCACCTCTTCTTTCTTGAACAGAGTTCTTTTATCCTACATCTTTTAGTTTTCAGCATGGGAAGGATTGAAAAATTGTGTCCAAACACTTATTATCTCCTTACATCTCTTTCAATTTGGTGTATTGCGTTTGCAGCTCCCAAAGTTGTCTCCTCTATATCAGAGAGACCAAACATAAACTGGGTGATCGCTTTGCTGAGCACCTTCAGTCTGTGCGCAATCTGAACCCTGACTTTGCCATTTTAACACACGATCCTGCTCCCATGCCCACATGTCTGTCCTTGGCCTGTTGCAATGTTCCAGTGAAGCTCAACACAAACTGGAGGAGCAGCATCTTATTTTCCAGTTGGCATGTTACAGCCTTCCAGTCTCAACATCGATTCAACAACTTCAGATGAATAGCTCTACCCCATCTCAATCCCTTTATTTTCATTTTATGCATTTCTATGCCTTTTAGCTTTGGCAAAGAGTCATCTTGATTTGAAATGTCAGCTCTTTTCTCTCCTTCCAGATGCCGCCAGGCCTGCTGAGATTTTCCACCTTTTTCTCCCTGTTGTCTACTGTCTTCTATTGATTAGCAGAAGTATCAGGGCGTGATGACCTCTGTTTGATGATTTACAACATTAATATATAGCAATATTGTTGCACTTACCATAATATTTCACTCATGTTTATATTTATTGTGCATGTATATATTATGTATGTGTGGAATTATTGATAGTGAATGGTGGGATGTTTAAATCAGTTCACAGATTAAGATTGGCTCACTTGATAGCAACTTCTGTGCTTCCCAAAGCATTAAGATTATGATTACTTTCTACTGTACAGGGCATTGGTGAGGCCGCAGCTGGAGTACTGTGTGCAGTTTTGGGCGCCGTACTTACGCAAGGATATTTTGGCCTTGGAGGGAGTGCAGAGGAGGTTTACTAGGCTGATGCCGGAGTTGAGGGGGTTGAGCTATGAGGAGAGGCTGAATAAACTAGGCTTGTACTCGTTAGAGTTTAGAAGAATGAGGGGAGATCTCATTGAGACGTATAAGATGATGAATGGGATGGATAGGATAGAGGTGGAGAGACTCTTCCTGCTCAAAGGATAGTAGGACTAGGGGGCACAGCCTCAAGATAAAAGGCGGGGGGGGTTTAGAACAGAATTGAGGAGGAACTTCTTCACTCAAAGGGTGGTGAATCTCTGGAATTCTCTGCCCGTTGAAGTGGTGGAGGCTACCTCGCTAAATATTTTTAAGACGTGGGTTGATGGGTTTTTGATAAGAGAGGGGATTAAGGGTTATGGGGAGAGGGCGGGAATGTGGAACTGAGCCACGACAGATCAGCCATGATCTTATTGAATGGCGGGGCAGGCTCGAAGGGCTAGATGGCCTACTCCTGCTCCTATTTCTTATGTTCTTATGTACAGTTCCACTGTTTCCAATCAGTGACTACAATTGTAACACACAGTAAATAAATCATTCTAAAATTATTGTTGCTGAATTAAAGGTATACAATCTCCTCAGCATTAATTCTGGCTTCCGAAGCAATCCATTGCCTTCATACTGTGCATTTGCTATCAATTATCAACTATTTTCTCTGTTTCCTTAAGGGGAAGTGAATTACATTGTTTAGATGAGATATTATTATCCTCAGGATGCAGTGTTGTGATTTTCATACTACTTTTATAAGTCTCATCAATAAAATCCCAATGATGAGTAATACATTGCTAAACTAGTTTTAATATAAAAAGATGAGAGAACATGACAAATGAATAAAATAATCAAATGATGCTAATTATAATCCATGCACAGTGATTAATCTTCATGTTAAATTGATATAAAAATTTTTACAATTTTGTATCTTTTATGTGACTCATCTCAACCCTAAATTAATTTTGGATTATTCTTCTGAGAACAGGCAATGAAACCAGCCTGTCTATCTCGCAGCGTTGCTTTCTAGACTGAGCCCATTATCTGACAGCTTCTACTCTATGCACAAAGCACTGTCATTCTTTAATCCAAGGCAATATCTCCCACAAAAAAACATACTGCTGTATTAGGATGTAACTTAAGGACATATCAGGCTAGAGGATTAAGTATTTTGAATCACAAATACGGGAATCAGTTTTGCTTGTGTGCTCTGATATTGCTGACTTCTATTCAAATCTCTACATGCAACGAATACATATATAATTGAAGCCAAATTAATAGAAACAATACCCGGGAAATTGGAGTCAATTGGTTTGCCATGTAAAAAATGACAATGAAAGCACATCATGCTAACTTTTCTTTTGTGCCCAACATACTGCTCGATGCATAATCATGCTTCTATCTGACATTAGTTAATTTGAATTACTTCTCACTTTTACAATCCTTATGCATCCTTTTGGCACAAAATTAACAATCCTATTCCCATATCCTACGTGCATACAGAACAACAACCTTACATTTATGTAGGACCTTTAACATAGTCCCAAGGCCCTTCACAGGAATGAGTATCAACAACATTTTACACAGATAGTAGGACAAGTGACCAAAACTTGCTCAAATGGGTAGGTTTGAGAAGCACCTTAAAGAATAACCTGGTAAAGTGGCATAGAGAGTGAAGGAAGGAATTTCAGAGCCTAGAATCTAGGTACCTCAAAGCATAGCTTATCAATGATGAAGCAAAGAAATTGGGGATGTACAAGAGACTAGCATTCGGTCAGTAGGGCTGGAGGGAGATTGGGAGAGGTGAGGTCATGGAGGGACTTGAAAATAAGGATGAGCATTTTCAAAGTTTGATTGCCAGATTTTTTTGCTATGATCTATTTTGTCAATGGCTCAATGTTTATTTGTACTAGATTAAGAGATATTAATGGCTTATAGTTCAGCTATTGACATTTTAAAGGAATGGCTGATACTTTTATTTGTGTAGTACCAGCAGACTATAAATGGGTGTTTTTAAGCCACATGGCAATGAAACTATACAGTTCAATACAGTGTATATGGAGGGTATGATGAGCCATTGAGGGTAGTTAACATTGGCTGCAATGGAGCATATGAGGGGCCCTTGGAGGGGGTGTGGGGGGCATGAGCTGACATGGATTGAACATGGGGATTGGGTTGAGGTGTAAAGGGATGTGAAGAGTGAGGGCTAGAGAGCCTAATATTGAATGAAACATTAGGACCAATTCCTAGAGAACTGAGGTGCGCCTTTTAACCAGTCTTGGCATTCAGCAGCCCCTGTGCCACCGCCAAACTGTTTCTGGGGGAAGCCATCCTGTCTCCACCATGCACAGTCACCTCCACTCTCCCATCCCCCCAGTGGAACTAAAATCACAACTTTCCAAGCATTTTTTCCCCCAGGTAGGCATGCTGAACTGGGAAATTTCCCAACTCTCACTACCTGTCTCTCACATGAAAATCCATCCCCACAATCCCATTCCTTCACTATCATTGGATCTAAATCCTGGAATTTTCCTTCCAACGGCATTGTGGGTATATTTACACCACATGGACTGCAGTGATTCAAGAAGATGGCTCATCACCATTTTCTCAAGGGCAATTAGAGATGGGTAACAAATACTAGCTTCGCCAGTGACAGTGAAGAAATCAGGATCATTACTGACTTGGAGGGAAACCCACAGGTGGTTGTGTTCCTATGCACCTGCTGTGGTAAAGATTATGGGTTTGAAGTGTTGTCAGCATTGTCAAAGGAACCTTGCATCTGATAAATGGTGGACGGAATGAATACTTAAGCTGGTGCATGGGGTGCCAATCAGATGGGCTGCTCAAATGAATGGTGTTGAGCTTCTTGAGCGTTGTTGGAACTGTGCTCATCCAGGCAAGAGGAGAGTATTCCATCACAATTGTGACTTGTGCCTTGTAGCTGCTGTGCTGTGTGATGATTCTCAATTTTATTTTAATTTGTTCAGAAGTAAGAAATGTTCTGAAGTGTAAATTTCTCTCGTTCTGATATACAAAAAAAAAACTTGGAGTGAAAGGATATCGTAAGCCAGTAAATTCTGGACAAAATGATCAAAGTCCGTGGCCTCTGATTTGAATGCTTACATTCTATAATGCATTTGGATGGTGTTTCCAGTTTGCTCCATGCTCTCTTGATTATGCAATCTCTGGCTGCAGCAGTCATCCAAATGTTCGTTCTTGGTGTGCGTGGCTGGATTATAAATGCTCACAGGTTATTCAAGCATGGAGTGCTTCACAGTTGAATAATTTAACCTTTCACTCGATGCTCAAGCATCTGCATCTGTGCCACTGGATTGCAGTCCAACTGGGAACCATGCCCAGTGCTGCTGAAACCAATTGTAGTGTCCCACTGCTACCCTATCTGAACTTAGCTAACATAATACAGACTTGTGATTATTCCTATGACCTTAAATCTATATGGTTCAGGACTAACCTAGTGCCTTGTTGTTGCTTCAGAAGTTCTATTTTCATGCAAAAGCACAAATATCTGTAAACATAACTCAGCCCCTTGACTTGGAAACATATTGCTGTTCCTTCATTGTCACTGGGTTAAAATCCTGGAGCTCCTTCTTGAACAGCATCACAAGTGTATCACATGGGCTGCAGAAGTTCAAGATGAATGGACTCTGACAATTGGTGGGTTGTTGGAAACCAGGCCCACACTGATAGGTTGATGCAAACCTCATGGTGTCACCCGCATGGAATGTGATGGAGTTGCAATGACAGGGGTCAATTTGCTAGAGCAGCCTGAGGAACTGGAGGAGGCCATCCAGGCCATGAGCTCTTCCATATCTCTTGTGTGTGAGAAATTGGCTTCCTCCATGGAAACATTGTTGACCTTTATGGAGATGGGATGATCAGATGTCCCAGGTTGGCAGGGATAGTTTGGATTTTTCCTGTTTTTTTTTCCAGATTCCTCAATTGTCTGTGTTTTCAGCCCCACTGAGGCCCCACCTATTTAGCCTGCATGTAACATTTCATCTGGGTAATAACAGAAGTCTGACAGTGCTGTCTACAAATCAGGTGCTGTATTTATAGAGGTATAACCCCCTCACCATGTCTCCCACCCCCATCTTTCCATAGAAGAAGAACTGACCCAACTAGAAAGTCAGTTTGGAGCAGCAAGGTGGCACAGTGGTTAGCACTGCTGCTTCACAGTGCCAGGGACCAGGGTTCAATTCCGGCCTCAGGTCACTGTCTGTGTGGAGTTTGCACATTCTCCTTGTGCCTGCATGGGTCTCCTCCAGGTGCTCTGGTTTCCTCCCACAGTCCAAAGATTTGCGGGTTAGGTGGATTGGCAATGCTAAATTGCTCCTTAATGTCAGGAGGACAAGCTAGGGTAAATGCCTGGAGTTATGGAGATAAGGTCTGGGTGGGATTATAGTCAGTGCAGACCCGTTGGGCTAATTGGCCTCTTTCTGCACCATAGCATTCTGTCACTCTACGATTCTAAAAGCAAGATTCACGAAGCTGGGGATATTAGAAAGGATATTAGTAAACTAGAAAGAGTGCACGAAAGATTTACTAGGATGTTATCAGGACTTGATGGTTTGAGTTATAAGGAGAGGCTGGATAGACTGGGATTTATTTCCCTGAAGCGTAAGAGACTTAGGGGTGATCTTACAGAAATCTATAAAATAATGATGGGATTAGATGAGCTAGATAGTCAACATCTTTTCCCAGAGAAGAGAGATACGAAAGGGTCAAGAGGGGCAATTTTTTCATACAGAGGGTAGTGAGTGTCTGGAACAAGCTGCCAGAGGCAATAGTACAGATGGGTGCAATTTTGTCTTTTAAAAAGCATTTAGACAGTTACGTGGGTAAGATGGGTACAGAGGGATATGGGCCAAACTGGGACAATTGGAACTATCTTAGTAGTTAAAAAAAGGTTGGCATGGACAAGTAGGGCTGAAGGGTCTATTTCCATGCTGTAAACCTCCAAGACTCAATGACTTTATGATAGGAAATTACAATCAGAGGTCAGGAGACAAGGTCAAGACAACTTGAGAGGGTAAAATCTAGCCCTTAAATAATTAGGAAAGAACTACAGTCAAATAATTAATAGGAAAAATGGGGATGGACTCTACAGCCCATTTAATTTTAAATGTGGCCCTGGTCATCACAACAAATCATAGTTTTCATGAGTATAGTCTATAATTCCAATTTCTATAAAACACCAATGTTACTCAGCAACTCCATTTAACTTCAGAAGTTTGAACTCACTTTTGAAATGACTCTGTTTAATTAGTGAAAAGTTGCAAGCAATGGGATTGTAATTCTGCAGAGTATGGCCACTCATCTGTTTTCTATTCCTCCTGAAACCCAACCCTACCACTTGCATTTGTCTCCTTCAAATGTTATGTTTTAATGTTGCGAATGCAGTTATGTCAAAACTAGCTCAGAGTAAAGGAATGTTTGGTAGCAAGTGTTAATTTTAAGGGGAGGACATTGTCTGCTGAGTAAAGAGAGGATTTGTGTTAATTTTGGACTGAGGTTTTGGGTTTAACCTGTGAGAGAAGCCCAGTTCTTTGTCTTGGCTGAAGTGTGACTTGAGGAAAGGGCAGAGGTTTTTTTTAAGAGGCGCTTATAGGACTTGGCCTGGACTGGGAAAACTGTGAATTGTCACCACAGTGTTTCAGCAATTATTTACATTCTGGCTACAGGATATCTCCCAGACTGAGCCTTTCACAGTCAATCATTACTAAGCATCATAATGGCAATTGACAGTGAGAAGTTCAGTCTAGAAGATATTTTGCATGTAGAAAGGAGAAGTGATGACATAATGACATTGTCACTGTACTAGTAATCCAAGACCTGTGTTCAAATCCCACTATGGCAGATAGTGACATTTTATTTCAATAGAAATCTGGAATTAAAAGCCTAATGATGACCATAAAATCATTGTTAATTGTCATAAAAACCTGCTTTGTTCACTAATGTCCTTTGGGAAGTAAGCTGCCAACCTTACCTGGTCTGACCTACATGTGACTCTAGATCCACAGCCTCTGAAGTAGCCGACATGTCACTCAGTTCAAGGGCAATTAGGGATGGGAAAATGCTGACCTAACCAGCGATGACCATACCTTATGACTGAGTAGACTGTAAATAACTGCTGGAACAGTAGATTAATTTAGAGGTCAACAACAGTCGATTTGACCAGTCTCCAATCAACTATGTAATCTTAGCTGACAGCAATGGCATCAATAGTGTAGAAAGACTGTGATTGTTAAGTGCTGTCTTTAATGTTTGGGTGCCTTAATAAAGTTGCCAACTGTGGCTGAGCACATTATGGGAAATGTTGTCACAAGACCTTCTCACTGTATACTTTTGCCATTGGTTGTCTGACCAGTCAATCTTCAGGAAGCCATGCCTTCCCAATACTTTTCAATGTGACCCAGTTTTAACTTTTTGAAAATCTGGCCACCTTACAATGCAAACCAGATCCAGTAGACCACTCAGTGGCTGCTGGCTATGCATTGTAGGCCTTCACTTTGGCCACAAACTCTATGCAGCCGTGGCCAGGTAAGAGGGGAACAAGGCACCTGAACACTCCTCCAGCTGCTTCTCTATCTCTGGTAGACAGTAAGATGTCATCTGGGGGCCTCTGTTCAACATGCTTTGAGGGTGGACAAGCGCCTATCAGCCTCTATACCAGTGTCTCGTGTAGCAGCCACAGAGGAGCCAGCTGCACATTTACAGAAGCCCCTCAACATATTGGGGCCTCCAGGGCTCGGGCACACAGAGGATTGTTGGCAAGATCATCACAGGCCTAGGGGCATCACAATCAACAGCTTACCTCCACTTCAGCTGCATTTTGTCAGAACACCTGCAAGTTCATTAGAAAAGCATAGAAATACAGTAAGGTATCACAGGTGGTTATACTTTACATGTTGTTAATTTGCCTTTATATTGTGTATATGGTCCTCCAACCTTTATTTACTCCCTGTTCTCATTTTACTCCCTGGTTACTGGTCTACCCTCCCTCTGTGTCATTCCTCTGTCAGTTGTGGGTCTTGGAGAACTGAGTTTTGTATCTGTTTTATTCTCCTTTTTACCAGCTGCTATCCTGATACAGAATGTCCTACATTGGTACCAGGCCATGCCGATACACCTGACACCTGAGGCAAAGCACTTCTTTCCTCTGGGCTGCCCCTCAGCTCGATGACTTTACTTGACCTCGTGTAAAATTTCATTCCAATGGAAGGCATATCCATGATGGCTAACCTTCCCCTCAAACTCTGAGGTCAATCCCCCATCTCCCAGATATCACCATCATTGAAAAGTAAGAGATGTGACAGCCCATGATCCCATGCACTGCGTATTTAATTCAAAGGGTAACACTTAATTCCATTCAGAGGCATATAAATACAATATAAGTACCTCTGCAACAATCTCAATTGCCTCCTCGCTGCTTCCATGTGGTATTGCCGTCTCACTCTCTCTGCATCACCAGCATAATGTGGTCCAGAGTTTCATTGTTTGTGTATAAAATAGCACCTCACTCACAATTCTGTGCCACCCTACCTCACTCTTGTTCCCCACTCTATTGGGAACCATTAAATTGCAGCCAAGCTTGCCGAGATTTTTCAACGTTTTCTGTTTTTACCCTTACCATTAATTGTTACGTATCAAGCCACTAAGTGGCACTCCAATGTTAAATGACACCACTAATCAGCAATTATTATCTGTCATATCACCAGGTGTTGCTGCATTACCTTTTCCCCAAAAACCACTCGAAAGCTTCCCGATTTAAAAAAAAATCACCACTTCTTCTCAGTAACTGAAAACTTGAATCTCTAAATAAGGTTTTAAACAAAATAAACAAAAACAGAAATTATGTCTATCTCAATCAAACTATATAGAATGTTGTACTTTTTAATTCCACTTTTTACTTCAAGGTTTCCTGTTGTCTTTGTGCTGCATAGATGGCACAGTGACCTCCTTCCAGCTGAATACAACAGATCTAATTAAAACATATACCATTTCTTTTGACTACCTGGGAGCATTCAAGGATAAATCTACAAAAGTCTTGTGTGGCTTTTACTTTTCAGACATTAAATTTATTTGCTAAAGCAAAACACTCTTAAAAAGAAAGCTATTTGGAGTAATTTCCATCATTTGGGTTATAGTGGAGTGGAACCCATCTTATTATAGAACCTATATAAAGATTATATTATCTTCTATTCCAATGGATATTTAGAAGCAGTTGCAATTGGCTTCTGAGTGATCTGAGCAATTTATAAATCATAGAATGATACACACCACAAAAGGAGACCATTTGGCCCATTGTGCCTAAGTTTGTTCTTTGAAAGAGCTATCAAGTAAGCCTACTTGTGACTAATAAGTAAATTTGAACTTTAACAATTAATTCCACTTTTCTGGATGTTTCCCTTAGCTGTGCACAGCTCTCCACTTCAAATAATTATCCCCCTGAAAGTTATTATTGAATCTGCATCCATCACCCTTTTAGGTGGTGCATTCCAGCACATAAATTATTTTTCACCATGTTGCCTCTTTTATATAAAATCTGTGTCATCTGGTTACTAACCCTCGTTGGAAACAATTTCTCCTTATTTACTCTATTACAACCCTCCATCATTTTGAATATTATCAAATCTCCCCATAACCTTCTCGACTCCAAGGGATCAACCCTTCTTTCTCTATTTTCTTCATGTAACAAGTTTGTCATTTCTGGCACCATTTTAGTAAATCTCCTTTGCAGTTTTTCAAAGGTCTTCATTTCTTTCTTAAAGTGTGGTGCCCAGAATGAACCAAAATACTCCAGCTGAGGCCTAATTAATGTTTTATAAAGGCTTTTCAAAACTACTTTGCTTTCATGCTCTTATGCCTTCATTTATAAAGGCATAAGAGCAAAGTGAGGGCGACACAGTGCAAAGTGGTTAGCACTGCTGCCTCACAGCAGCAGGGATCTGCATTTGGGTGACTGTATGGAGATTGCACGTTTTCCCCATGTCTGCATAGGTTTCTTCCAGGTGATCTAGTTTCCCCCCACAGTCCAAAGATGTGAAGGTTTGGTGGATTGACTGTGATAAATTGTTCCTAGTGTCCCAAGATGTGTAGGTTAGATGGATTAGCCATGGTAAATATGTGGGATTATGGGAATAGGTTGGGGGAGAGGACCTATTATTCTTCTAAACTCCAGTGAATACACGTCCAATCTGCTCAACAACTCTTCAGAAGGCATCCCCTTCATCTCCAAAATCAATCCAATTAAATAGTGCCATGGAATCTTTTAAAGCCACCATATCAGATAGATGGAACTTCAGTTTCACATTTCATCCGAATAGCAGCATCTCTAACAGTATTGTACTCCCTCAGTAGAGCACTGGAGTGTCAGCATTGATTTTTCTGCTCAAGCCAAAAGTGGGATTTGAAGCAGGGACCTTCTAACTAAGAAATTAGAATGCTACCAACTGATTCATAGCTGACATTAATAGACACAATGGAATTATTGCAGTTCCATATTTTCAATGATTTTAATAATCATTGTATGCAGAATAGATTGTTTCTAAGGGCAGAATGCTCTATTTTTAAGGCCAGGTGCGGTGCCAAGTGCCTTTTAAAGAACAAAGAACAAAGAACAACCCAGCACGGGAAACAGGCCCTTTGGCCCAACGAGCCCGTGCCGCCATCTTAACAAAGCATTTTTCTACACCTACCTTGCCCTGTGTGTATGCTAATGGTACCCCTATTGTAACCAGATTCAGGGGAGAATAGTGTAGGGTCAATTTGGTACACCAATCAGCCTAAAAGCACATCTTTGGGGTGTGGGAGGAAACCAGAGCACCCGGAGGAAACCCACGCAACCACAGGGAGAATGCGCAAACTCCCACAGACACAGGCCCAAATCCATGTATCTGCACAGCTAGCAGTGAGAGTCACTGAGCTGTTGTGGTGCCCATCTGCTGGTCCAGGTTTAAGCACACACCACGACGCAAAGTACTAGGCCACTCTCAAAACCTCCAAGAGCAGCCCACGCACGACCCACCGTGTGCATGCCCCTCGTTTGACAAGGTGGACCGTCACACCTGCGGATTAAAAGGGACAAAACATTAACACGTAATATTACATATCCAGTATCGTCCCGAGGCTCTGACCCTTTTTAAAACCATCGCCTATAACCCTCCATCCCTGTGTCACTCATGTGCCTAAGTAAACCTTAAACAAGTCCAGCGTGCCTGCCTCAACCACCTTACTTGGTAGCGCATTCCATACCCCCACGACCCTCTGTGTGAAAAACCTCCCTCTAGTATCCATATTATACTTCTCCCCCCTCACCCTTAGCTCATGACCCCTTGTGATATTTGTCTCCAATCTAGGAAAAAGCCTGCCACTGTTGACTCTATCTATACCTTTCATTATTTTATACACCTCTATCAGATCCCCCCTTAATCTCCGTCTTTCTAAGGAGAAAAGCCCCAGTTTACCCAATCTTTCCTCATATCCCAGTCCTTCCATACCAGGCAGCATCCTGGTAAACCTCCTCTGCACTCTCTCCAGGGTCTCCACGTCCTTCCGGTAGTAAGGTGACCAGAACTGGATGCAGTACTCCAAATGCGGCCTAACCAACGTTCTGTACAACTGAAGCATTAGACACCAGCTCTTATACTCTATACCCCTTCCTATAAAGGCTAGCATTCCATAAGCTTTCTTCGCAACCTTCTCCACCTGGGTTGCCACCTTCAGGGAATTGTGCACTTGCACTCCCAAGTCCCTCTGTATTTCTATACTCTTAATTGGTCTACCTTTTATCATGTAACTCCTCCCTGCATTATTCCTTCCAAAATGCATCACCTCGCATTTGTCAGGATTAAATGCCATCTGCCATCTATCTGCCCAGCATACTAGCCTATCTATATCCTGCTGTGTCACCTGACAATCTTCCTCACTATCCACCAATCCTGCCATCTTGGTGTCATCTACAAATTTGCTGATCACACCACGTATGCCCTCTTCCAAGTCGTTTATATATATTACGCAGAGAAGAGGTCCCAGTACGGAGCCCTGCGGCACACCACTGGTGACAGACCTCCAGCTTGAAAAGTACCCTTCCACTACTACTCTCTGTCGCCTGTTGCCTAGCCAGTTTGCAATCCATCTAGATACCTGTCCCTGTATCCCATGTGCCTTAACCTTTTCTACCAGCCTACCATGAGGGACTTTGTCAAACGCCTTACTGAAATCCATATAGATGACATCAACGGCTCACCCATCGTCAACCGTTTTTGTCACCTCCTCAAAAAATTCTACCAGATTTGTAAGGCAAGACCTCCCCTGAACAAAGCCATGTTGCGTATCCCTAATCAGATCGCAACGCTCCAAATACTTATACATCCTATCCCTAACAATTTTCTCCAACAATTTTCCTACCACCGATGTCAAACTCACCGGCCTATAATTACCAGGGTTATCCCTACTGCCCTTTTTAGCTATCCTCCAGTCCTCTGGGACCTCACCTGTGTCCAAAGAAGAGACAAAGATTTCATCTTTCACCTCCCTAAGCAGCCTGGGACAAATGCCATCAGGCCCCGGAGCTTTATCAGTTTTTATGCTACCTAAAAACCCTAACACTTCCTCCCTCGTAATGGATATCTCCTTCAACCGATCTACAGCTCCCTCCAAGACATTACAAGACACCAAGATCCTCTCCTTCGCGAATACCAACGCAAAGTATTCATTCAGGATCTCCCCCATTCCCTCAGACTCTATGCACAGTTCCCCTCCTTTGTCCCTAAGAGGACCTATTTTCCCTCTAACCACCCTCTTGTTCCTAATACAAGAGTAAAATGCCTTTGAATTTTCCTTAATCCTATCGGCCAAAGCCATTTCATGCCCCCTTTTTGCCCTTCTAACTCCCCTTTTAAGCTCCCTCCTGCTCTCTCTATATTCCTCCAGCGCTCTCTCCGTTCCCAGTTGTTTAGACCTAACATATGCCGCTCTCTTCTTCCTGACCAAGTCCTCAATATCCCCTGTAATCCATGGCTCTCTGATCCTGCCTTTCCCATCCTTCCTCTTTACTGGCATGTCTTTCCTGCAACATTATCAGTTTGCCCTTGAAAGCCTCCCATTTGCCAATCGTAGACTTGCCCGCTAACAACCCTTCCCAATCGGTGTCCTTCAGCTCCTTCCTAATCTGGCCATAGCTCGCCTTTCCCCAGTTCAGCACCCTCCCCTTCGGACGGCACCCATCCTTTTCCATTTTTATCCTAAAGTAGACAGACTTGTGGTCACTGTTAGTCACATGTTCGCCTACTGCAACCTCAACCACCTGCCCTGGCTCATTACCCAAAACTAAATCCAGTATAGCCCCCTCCCTAGTCGGGCTAGTTACGTACTGCTCCAAGGACCCTTCCACCACACATTTTACAAATTCCTCCCCATCCGTACCCCCAGCTCTAGGCATCTTCCAATCCACTCCAGGAAAATTAAAGTCACCCACTACAACCACCCTATTCTTTCTGCACCTATCTAAAATGTCTCTACAAATGCCTTCCTCCACTGCCCTTGGGCTGTTGGGTGTCCTATAGTACACCCCTAGCATAGTAATCACTCCCTTCCTATTCCTCAACTCCACCCACAGCGACTCAATCCCTAACTCCTCCATTTTGTCCTCCCTCTGCACTGTTGTGATGTGCTCCTTAACTAGCAACGCCACCCCACCACCTCTCTTCAACCCTCCTCTGTCACACCTAAAACACTGATACCCAGGAATATTCAGCTGCCAGTCCTGCCCTTCCTTTAACCACGTCTCTGTCACTGCCACCACATCTAAATTCCTCACGAACATCAAGGCCCTAAGCCCATCCATTTTACCCATTACACTCCTCGCATTGAAACAGACGCAATCCAACCCTCCAGGCCCACTCGGATCCTCATTTCCCCGGATAATTTTCCTTTCAACCAAACCTACCCTGTCACCCAACTCGCTCCTGATCCCAGTACCTAATGAGCTATCATTCTCATCCCCACCCCGCCTCCATATTAGTTTAAACCCTGCCAAAATACTCCAGCTAACCTCCCAGCTAAGATATTTGTCCCCCTCCCATTCAAATGTTCCCCATCCCTCCTGTACATGTGCCCTTCTCTTACAAATACTTCCCAGTGATCGACAAAAATAAAGCCCTCTACCTTGCACCAATCCCTCAGCCATGCATTCAGCTGCATGATCTCATTATTCCTAGCCCTGCTGTTACTGGGCAGTGGCCCAGAGAATGCCACCCTGGAGGCCCTGCTCTTCAGCTTGGCCCCCAATTCCCTAAACTGCCTACGTACATTCCCCCTACTCTGCCTTCCTACGTCCTTTTCTCCTATGTGTATGATTACTTCAGCCTGAGTCCCCTCACCCTTCAAAATTCCCTCTATTCTCTCCGATACGTCCTGTACCCCTGCTCCAGGGAGGCAGACTTACATCCTGGAGTCACGCTTTCCCACTGACCAGAATAGTGGGATTCCATGCCAGGTTCTGTGCTTGGAACCCTATTAATTATGCACAGGTGCGTTCCCCTCCAAATCTCCTGGTGGGCTGGCAGCTAATTCATCCACGTGTTATCAGCTGATGGGCTTGAAGATCCCAGGGCCACATTTAAAACTAGCCCAGCACACTCTCCAGCCCCTGTCCTCTCCAGAAAATGCAGAATGTCAGTATTCCTGCCTATAGAAGTCTATTCCTGAATTCAACCAACCTCCCTTGAGCCCAAGCTCCACTTAGAAATCTACCCACTGCATCTCAAGTCTCTGTACACCCCCTTCGAATTTTTCATGCAACATCTACAGGGTCGAGCTTCCCTCCCCCGGTCTTCTCACTGCCTTTCATTGTTTGTCTTCTTCATCCACCTCCTTGTCCTTCTGCCTGCCATTGTGAACCATTGCCCTTCCCCTACTTCTTGCACAGCCCTCTTTCCAAGTTGCCCCCATCCCCCCGCCTTGTCTTTGTCAGGCCACCACTAACCCCCCCACCCTGGTTCTATCCCCGTTTGAGCTTTAGACTTTTGTTGCCATGGTTTCCAGCACAGTTCTGTCCAGATAGACACTGGTGTGTGGCACTGGAGGGGAGGAAACACCTACACCCTCCCCAACCCCAGGTGCTGGACTGATCCCACTCAATGACACAAGAGGGTCTAACAGCAATGGTGATGTTCATGAAGACCAGCTTGGCATGGAGATGAAGGGCAGGAACTGGCCAGATCTGGCAGAGTGGAGTACAGCACACCAGGCGTGCAGCTCTATGCAGAAATGTTGTTGCACTGACCTCAAAGTCTCTTGAGAGCTGAGGACTGCCTTCTGCATGCTATTCTTTCACAATTGGATATTAGACCAAAGTAATTTCCAGCTTGTGTGATGCAAAATTGAAAGGCTTGATGGGGTGTCAGCAAACAGTTGTTTTAGTGAGCATTCATGAGAAGCAAATCAATGCAAATAGCTGCCTGCCATTGGGTAACCAACCCATCATTGGGAGAATTGCAATGTGATTTAACGCTTGCAGGATTCTGACATTTTGGCTCCCACTAGATTGTCCGCCTGCCATCGAACTCATTGTGGGTGGGATGGGAGAATTCCACACTAAGTGTCAGTATATTTTCTTCCTGTTCAGTTCTACATTCTTTGACTAACAGGGAGAGCAAACAATCTGTTCCCAAAAACTCTTGGCAGTTCTACCAACTGACGAGTCATTAGGAGTGAAAGGGATTCAGAAAGTGACCTTCCATTTTCCCCCTTTCTCCCTGTGAGAATTAACGAGTCTTTACACTGATAATTCGCCTAAAGTTGAAACACCCTCCAGAGAGGAACCAACCCAATAAACAACGGTTCACCCTCTGTAAATCATTGAATACGTACATTTACCATCGAGTATCTGCACCGATTATTGTGTATATATGAAAATGTGTCCATTTGTTCATTTCTATTAATCAAAAGGAAATATAATTTTCTACATTCACAAAAATAGAAACTTTATTTTAATACATGAATTTTTCAGAACGCTAATTATTTTCAGCGCCTTGCCCAAATTCAGGTTCATTTACGATCGCTGACAGCGGACTGGCTCCAGTCCACAGATGACGAAAGCTGCTTATCCTCTTGGTTGCCATGGAGTCGAATTTGAGCAGCACTGAGGCTGCTAGAGGGAAAGTCAGCATCAGGCAGCTGCAGTGGTCTACAGGAAGAAGACAGGAACAAGATCGTGGCAGACATGGACTTGCATTGTGATTGCAATGATATTTCGGCATCTGAACAGCAGTCTGGCAAGATAAGTAAGACAGCATTTAAATTATTTGGGAGGAAAAAGTCGGGGGGCACCATGCCTAGTATTTTTAGTGTGAAAAACAAAGCGGATAGGAAAAGCTCCTTGAAAATGGGGCTTGTTAGAAGCAAAACGCATGATGGAATTGCTGATATGGGAATGGAAGTGAGCAACAAGGAAGAATCTTTGAGTAATTATCAATTGGACAGTGATTCCAGTGCAAAAATAGTCAGCAGCATGAGCTTTGCTGCTGGTGGTTGTGGACCCATTGCTAAGTCTCACAGCTTTTTTTCTTTACTGAAAAGGAACAGTAGGTTAGAAAATGGCAAGGGAGAGTCAGTGCATTCAAACTCTGAGCAGGTGAAAGATAAGAGTTGCAACAGACAAAAGAAAGGACTGAAAGGGTTATTCAGCAGCATGAGATGGCATAAAAAGGACAAAATCAGTAAAGAGGAAAAAGCCGAGTACCTGGAAATTCATGGCACTATTACATTGCCCAGCTCCTTGACTGCCAGCTTGGAATGTGTGAAAGAAGAGACACACAAATCTTGTTTTGAACCTGGAAGTGCTGCAGTGGAAATGCAAAGCAAGTTATCCTCTGAAATGCAGAACAATAAGGAGGACACCTCTGCTGAGGAACCAAAACAAGCAAACAGTGGGAAGTGTCATCCAGAATTATGTAAGGATTTGGAGAAAGCTGCCACTGACAATCAGTTATTGTTGGATCAAGATGCTAATGTCAAAGCATTACAACAGATAGAGGAAAAACAGGATGAAGGATTAACTAACGTGAGGCAAGATGCACAAGAAGAAAGTGTTCCTGTAACTGGATCCGAATCATGCCACGTTCCTGAAACTGCAGCACCCACTGCACCCAATAATGATCCACCCTCTGAACAATCAATCGATCGAATTTGCTTAATGTTTTCTGATGTTACATCTTTAAAGAGCTTTGATTCATTTACAGGGTGTGGGGACATTATTGCTGACCAAGATGATGAAGGAAATGTCTGCGAGAAAGGAGTGCCTGCAGAAAAGGGAAAGGGTGGTGCAAAAAAACGCTCAAACATTCTAAGTTATCAAGGTGGAGGAGAAGAGATGGCAAGCCCAGATGAAGTTGATGATGAATACCTGAAAGAATTTTGGGACACACCACCGTCAACTGCTGAGCCTCTGAAAGATAAACAGGAACAAGTTTTAGCTGACCAAACATCATGGATTGCTTCAGGAATTACAACTTGCCTTGGTGAAACAGCAGATGGTACATTACTCAAACAGCTTCCTCTGAATGATATTTCCATAAATAAAAATGATAATGAAGACCCGATGACCACTAAGAGTGATCAACAAGAATGTGTCCCAAATAGCGATGAGGGATACTGGGACTCCACCACCCCTGGACCCGATGATGAAAGTGGGAAAACCCTTGCCACCAAGGCAAGTATTCCCAGAGACAGTTACAGTGGGGATGCGCTGTATGATCTGTTTGCAGATCCAGATGAAAGTCTGACAAGTATTGTTTCGGATGAAGAAATGTCTTCTATATCTGAATCTAAAATACGGTCTCCAAAAAATCTTATGTCTGCATCCAACATTGCTGCAATCTCCAAGGACAAGAATGTATCTGCCATCCCCAGACACAGGGCCACATTAACTGTACGTCAGGGCGAAGCAAACCATACTCATTTGCCTCAGACACATCAACAGTTGGCAGGATATGAGCCAACAAGAACCAAAATCCCTGTTTCCAAGACTTCAATTCCTAGACCCAGTAACAAGGTCAAGGTCAAGCCTCAGCAACCAAGGGAAATACAAAGGAAATAGTAAAATTAAAATGTGCATGTTACATCAGTCCAGACCACATACATGTAAGGTTAAGTACAATGGAACGAGATTCTGCTTGCACTTGTACAGCTTACACTGTACAACAGAATTTTTATCACTTGGCAAGAAGAGTCTCCTATGATGTGATGGAATTGTGCCTAGAGAAAAGTAAAGTACTGCAAAACTTTCAGAAGCACAGATGCAACACACAAAATTTATAGCTCACAAATACTACTTAGGGAAAAAAAGTAAATTATGTGGCACATAAGCTTTAAATGGAACAGCTGATGTGGACAAAAACTGATTGTAAGAGACTACAAAATATATTTGTGAAACAGTGACCAAGAGCTTTAACTGAATCATATATGATTTTTTTAATGACGAGAAACGGATGGTATGTTGCTACTTTTTGTAAGGACAAGATCATTAATTGCCATCAATATAAACTACAGCAACAAAAAAGCTACACTGTGATTGTGCCTAAAGCCAATCCATTCTGGGATCTGATTCTGTTGAACCATTGGATGTTTGTGATCTACAGAAGAAGAAAGGAGACTGATATGTAAGATGGTTACATAACTATGATCAGGGAATGATTACATAACTGGACCAGCTTGCATTCTTGTCACAGAGGAGCCACACAAAATTAACCTATTGAAAGCTGATAAATAAATACAGCATTTATTCTCTTGGAACTATTTTTTGAAAGGGAGAGAGAACTGCCATTCTCCATAATTTTAATGCCTTCATGATATATCCTTTTGAATTTTCAATCTGCCAATGTTTTTGTGAATTGATAAATCCCAGTGCTCTTATTTTCCACATGTGAGTGAGCACAGAACTCAGAACGTGGAGATAAAACACAATAGAGTAAATGACCACCAGAAATGGTCTCATGACTGAGGGCAAATAAGACTGTAAGAGTGTATATAACTTGCACTGTTCTTTCCAGAATCTTCTGTACAGTTTTTGCTTTAACTCTATATAGACAGAGTAAGTGATGGTCATACGAATTCCACTTTTTATATTAAATCTCTGCGTAGTGTATCCATTGTTTGTAAAGATTCATTGTGACAGAGACCAGCTTATGCAGAGGAAGACAAAAATGGATAATATTTATAATATATTTGTACTGTAGTCTCCAGCACAACTGCTTAAAATGATGCTTAATTTATTTGCAGAAAACATATTGGCTGATCACCTGTTTTGTCAAATTAGTTCCTTTTCCTATTTTGGTATCTTTCTCACTTGAGACACTGGCCCAGAGAATGATCCCTGCCCCTGAACAGATCCCAGTATTTGATCTCAGGCCTCAGCTACCTGATGTGCATAAGCTGCAGACACCTGCTGGGACCCTCAGGCAACTCACTGGCACAGAGGGCATTATTTTTGGATTGCTCCAATTTTTGGGCTAGCTCTCAGTAGCGTGAGAGGGGAATGATTTTACTGGAGTGGAGGATGTTTGGATGGGGTGAGTGAGATGAGGGGGTGATCGAGGTGGGATGGAGGCAGGGGGGTGAATGCAGGGGGATACAGTGAGAACCACTACAGTTTAAATATCTCTTCAGGTAAATAAAGCGCATAAGCACCTCACCTGACATATTGGGCACTTAAGTGTCCATTTTGTGCATTAAAAATGAAGACAGCACCATCTATTCTAGGAGGCCATTAACTTTAATAAAACATACACATGCACATAGCAACAAGGAAAGAACGGAATAGCTCTAAAGTAGCAGGAGAATGCATTGTGAGACACCTTAGAACAAAAATCTTCGAGGGTATAAAGGTGGGAATAAGATGATGCTGTTCTTTCATAGTTAATATAGGACAACAACATTAGTCTGCTGTAAGATGCACATGTTACAGAATAACATAGATAGAGGCAGGGAAGAGGGTCACCTGCCAATCATCACAATCAGGGAATGGTTTGTATGGTGATCTTTAAAAGAGAAAAGATCAAATAATATGAAAAAGTAATTCTGAAGTCATCCACAGTATGACTTTGTTCCTATGAAATGCAATGCTCTGTCTGTAATGGTGCCTGCTGAGATGTTTGGCAGATTGACCCGTTATTGATTATTAGGTAAGCGGTTGTATCCAGGAGAACTAAAGCTGAAGCCAGATGGTCTTGATGAATCAGTCAGGTTACCCTGTGACCAGAGTTTTAGTTTAGATTGCTTCTAAAATGACAAACTAAATTATTCTACAAAATCTCTTCACCTAAATGGATTAACTAGCAGTAACTGATTTTTTTAACTTATGTTACTAACTTTGTTACTGAGTTGTCATTGGTTGGATCCGATTTTGATTGAATGGACACTGGCCAGCTTGGTTTTACTGCATCAGAAGAAAATAAAAATAACCAGCATTTACATAATGCCTTATTACATCTGTCAGAAATATCTCAAAGTATTTGCATACAATTTATTAATTTGAATGACTGTTCTTGTACAGGTGAGCACAACACCCATTTAGCATGCAGCAAGATCCTACAAGTAGTACGTGGGTGGATAGTCAGTTAATCTATTTTTGGGGATTTTGGTTGTGGATGGGATGTTCAGGAGGATGCTGAAATAACCTCTTGCTTTTCTTTGAATAATGTCACAGGATAGTTAATGACCAACTGTAGAGACAGATAAGCCTTGGTTCAACATCTGATGTAAGTGATTGTGTTTCCAACAGTGTTGCTTCTGTCACACACAATCCTTAACTTTTGACCTTGAGACAAAAGTGCTACCAACTAATTTTCATCCCTATTGTGCTCTTACATCAAGAAATAACCATTTGTGAACTTGGTTTGGTTCCTGAACAGCGTTGACTGCTTTCCTTTGTAGACATTAAGTTCTTGTGTACAATGCATCTAATGTTTAAGGTGCCTATCTTCATGTTTGAGTTCTAGCAGCCTGTTTACCATTAATATGCTGTACTATGTTAGGACTCAGCAGCTGATGGTCATCAGCCATTTTCTTCTATCTATCTGCCATCAGGTATTAGTTTTAATCATCCAATCCTGCGCTTTTGGATCCTCTCAGACTTCATGTTTGTATTTGCATTTAAAAGATTTTGAAATTCAACCTCTCTAAATTTAAAATGAATCTTGTATAAATTTTGTTCTTAATTTTTACCTTTTTTCATTTATTTTTCTCTTTTTTTTAGAACCTCATTAATCAAATGTTATCCCAGCTACTACATTTTGCTGATGTTACTTTGTATTTGAGTACTTAGAAATGCATGGGTGCACCCGGGGTTTATTCATTTTTTTCTCTCTTCCCTCTACTTCAAGGAAACACATTCCCTTAACAATTTTCCCTTGACAAACTAATTTCCTTCTGAAATCTAAAAAAAAGGCAATTCATTTTTATTCTCCTTAGTGAAAATTAAGCATTATAGTCTGATGTTAATAAGTTTAAAATAGGATCAACCAGGTTGTCTCTCTGCCGTACTACACTATGAAGGATTGTGTGGACAGGTGGGCCCGCCATGGGGCAAGAAAGCTCATACTGTCAAAAAAAAGTTTCCAATATTTTTAGAAAATGATGCAATTGACACATACTTTGCAGGTATTGCCATGTGTCATATATTGATACTACATCAATAGAAATTATTTATCAATCAAGCAGCAACTATAATATTTGAGAAAATGTCAAATAATTAGTTAAAGGACTTCACAGTGGCCTAATCATTAATATTAACAGCAGAGATGACAGAATCTGAAAGTATTTGTTTGAGGACAAATTTGTTTATTTGAACAATAACATTTTGCACATGTATTATTTGGGTCAGTTTAGATTTAACGTGTTGCTGTGTGTATGAGGGAGCACGTTCAAGCTATGTCCTTACAGAAAGGGTAGATAGGACAAGGGGAAAAATTTTAAACTAAAACAGTGGTTGGGGAAGTTCAAACAGTTGTTCATAAGTGTTAGAAAAAAAGACTACAAGAGGAATATAAGCATTGTGGCAATAGTAATCAAATATGAAAAAAATGGAAAATATTGAAAATACACAGTGAGTCAGGTAAGCAACTTTAAAGAGAGAAAGAGTTAACTGGCAGAACCATAACTGTCAAGAGAAGGTGGGTTTAGGTGCATTTGGGCAGTTAAACCCCCCCTGAAATTGATGTCAGGTTGGGATCATGACATCATCCCACTCATTTCTAGGTTTTAGCCAAGTGGGTTCATGGGTGAGCAAGGGATCCCCTTGGAGTTGTTGGACAAGCAATTGTAATATGCAAGTAAATAGTCGCTTGGAAATACACAACTTGAATATAGCTAAAAAAAGAGACAGGCTGTCAAAATCTTTCATTTTGCACTTATCGGGACAGATACAAGAATGCCAAATTTCAAACGCAACAACAATTTAAATTGCGTGAGAAAAGGATGCTAATTGATTGCCATGGAGAATGCACAAGGGAATAGTTATCCCCTAAATTCGTTTAAATTAAAAAAAGGCAAGTTGTTTCTGCTTGGTCAAGGCATTGCCATTGGAGATGTAGCAAGCAGGTTACCGACAGTACTCAACCAACCTATGCTTGCAAAACTCAGAATATAGTGTCCAACATACCACAATTGGATGCCATTTACCGAACACTGAATGTGCTAAGAATTGCATTGACAACCAATTTAAGATTATCAGTAGAACTTGCAATGTGGTTCAGTTACACTTATTAGAAGTTACGTATATTCATGCACAGTGCCCTGTCCTTTGAAAGCAGAAAGAAAATGTCCAGGAAGTGCACCTTTTTCAATTAAACAAAAGCATGGGGGACAACTGCTCCCTAGTGCATTCCCCTTAGCAACACTTCAATTAATCAGCGTCAACCTGTTGACCGATCAGCAATGTTTCCTCGTGCAATGTAAATTGATGTTTCCTTTGAAATTTGGTATTCTTGCATTTCTGTACTGATGTGTGCAAAACAAACAATGTTGACAGCATGTCTCTTTTTCAGCAGTATATAAACAGGTAATTAACTCCTATATTAACCAAGCATTACGGCATTAACACTAACTTTCCCAGAAGTTTAGGGGCTGCACAGAGGCACAGTGGCTAGCACTGGTGCCTCACAGCACCAGGCACCAGGCTTCAATTCCAGCCTCAGGTCACTGTCTGTATGGAGTTTGCACATTCTCCCCGTGTCTGCGTGGGTTTCCTCCCACTGTCCAAAGATGTGTGGGTTAGGTGATTGGCCATGCTAAATTGACCGTAGCATCAGGAGCATTAGCAGGGTAAATATGTAGGATTTCATGAGTAGAGTGTGGATGGGATTGTGGTCAGTGCAGACTCTATGTGCCAAATGGCCTCTTTCTGCACTGTAGGGATTCTATTCTATGATGTCAGCAACTTGCCAGGGTGAAGCAGTGAATGGACAGATAGTGCTTCTTCAGTGAAACTGACAGTTTGGGAAGCTTTTGAACATTGAACATAGAGAAAAATGTAACTGGTTTGATTAGTAAGTTTGCAGATGACACAAAAGCTAGTGGAATTGCAGATAGCGATGAGAATACAGCAGGATATAGATTGGTTGGAGACTTGGGCGGAGAGATGGCAGATGGAGTTTAATCTGGACAAATGTGAGGTAATGCATTTTGGAAGGTCTAATACAGATAGGAAATATACCATAAATGGCAGAATCCTGAAGAGTATTGATAGGCAGAAGGATCTGGGTGTACAGTTACACAGGTCACTGAAAGTGGCAATGCAGTTGGAGAAGGTAGGCAAGAAGGCAAACAACATACTTACCTTCATCAGCCAGGGCACTGAATTTAAAAATTGGCAAGTCATGTTGCAGCTTTATAGAATCTTAGTCCGCACTTGGAACATGGTATTCAATTCTGGGTTGCTGCACTACCAGAAGGATGTGGAGGCTTTGGAGAAGGTACAGAAAAGATTTACCAGGATGTTGCCTGGTATGGAGGGCATTAGTTATGAGGAGAGGTTGGAGAAACCTGGCTTGTTCTCACTCAAACAACAGAGGTTGAGGGGCGACCTCATAGAAGTCTGCAAGATTATAAGGGGCGTTGACAGAATGGATAGTCAGAAGCTTTTTCCCAGGGTGGAAGAGTCAATTACTAGGGGGCGTAGGTTTACGTTGCAAGGGGCAAGGTTTAAAGGAAATGTTTGAGGCATGTTTTTTACACAGGGGTTGGTGGTTGCCTGGAACACATTGCCGAAGGAGGAAGTGGAAGCAGATACGATAGTGATTTTTAAGGGGCGTCTTGATAAATACATGAATAGGATGGGAAAGAGGGATATGGTCCCCGGAAGGGTAGGAGTTTTACTTCAGTCGGGCAGCATGGTCGGTGCAGGCTTGGTACAGCCTGTGCTGTAATTTTCTTTGTTCTTTGAAATCGAAGAGCTGTATCCCTATCTAGGTGAGAGGCTGATGCTCACAGCACTTCTTGAGTGTACCCTTTCTAATTGACAGTTACTTCTAATTTGGAGGTCAGTGAAATTGTCTTGCACTTCGCCCCACCTACAGCTGCACTTCCCATGCTATCAATCCTTATTGCAGCATGGCAACAGCTTATGCAGTTCTCCCTTGCACCTCTGATGAAGAACAGGAGGAGCAGTAACACCAAATGGAGCAGCAGGATTAAAATGAGCAGCAGTGCTAACTTCCTCTTTGGCCACATATTACTATATCGGACCGAGTAGTTGAACACAGATCCAGATTAAAGGAGACAAGAACCCCAGAGGATTAGCTCTTGACATGTGTGAGAGCCAGTGCCTTAGGAGATTCAGGCTCTTGTAAGCATGTTGTAGCTGACATCCACAGCTGCCTAGAACAATCTCTTCCCAGTGGATCAGGTGGGCAGGCATTGCCTGTGGCCATCAATGTGCCTATCATAGGTGGCCATCAGCATCCGCACACCTGCACCCCTCCAGTCCCCATTCCCCCATCCCCTGATCCTGGGTCTCTACTTCTCCTTAAGGGTGTGTGCTCTTTTCTTCACATAGAGAAAGCAGATGGAGTTCAGTGTTAGAAAATGTTTGGAGAAAATGGTAGTGGAGGGTGACCGTCAGGCATGGATGTAAGAGGATAACAGTATGCTTGTTAGCAATGTGATGTATTTATTCATGGAATAAAATGAAGAGTAGCAACATGAATAAGAAATTGGCTGAGTGTCAGGAAGCAGAGTAGTGGTGGACAGTTGTTTTTCGACTGGATGAAAGTATATAGTGGGCTTCCTCAGGGGTCAGTGTGAGGACCCCTGCTGTTCTTGATACATATTATAACCTAGTCTTTGGTGTGCAGGTCACAATTTCAAAATTTGTGGATGACATGAAAGTTGGAACCATTGTGAGGGTAGCATTAATCTACAAGAGGACACAGACCAGTTTGTGAAATGAGTATGCAAGTGGCAAATGAAATTTAATGCAGAGAAGTGTGAAATGATTCATTTTGGTAGGAAGAATGAGGACAGGCAATACAAACTAAAGGGCTTAATTCTAAAGAAGGTGCAGGAACAGAAAGACCTGGGAATATAGACACATTGACAGTGGCATGGCAGGTTTTGAGAAAGATGCTAATAAAGAAAAAAGGATTCTGGGCTTTATAAATAGAGGCATAGAGTACAAAAACAAGGAAGTTTTGATAAAACTATATAAATAATTGGTTCACGCTCAATTGGAGTATTGTGTCCAGTTTGAAGCACCGCATTTTAGGAAGGATTTGAAGGCATTTGAGATGGTGCAGTAAAGATTCATGAGAACAATTTCAGGGATGAGGAATTTCAGTTGGATGAATAGATTGGTGAAGCTGGGACTTTTCCCCTTGGAGAGAAAAAAATTAATAGGAATGATAGAATGCTTTGATAAGTGTGTTTAAAATAATGGAAGGTCTGGACAGATAGTGAGAAGCTGTTCCTGTTGGCAGAGGAATCAAGAATCAGAGAACACCAATTTCAGGAGTTTGGCAAAAGAGGCAGCATGAGGAAATATTTTCAGGCAACAGGTGATAAGGATCTGGAATGCACTGCCTGGCAGATTCAAGCAAGGCCTTCAAAAGGAAATTGGGTAATTATCTGAAAAGAAAGAAAATGCACAGCCAAGGGGAAAAGGCAGGGCAGTGGGCCTTAGCGAGTTGTTTTTGCAGGGAGCCAGCAGGGACATGATGGGCTGAGTGGCCTTCTTATGTGCCGTAACCATTCAATACTTCTATGTTTCTATGAGGGTGAGTGGGATTATTTTTCTTTCAGGAGGGATGAAGAGGTGAAATTTCCATCCAATGTGTGTAGAAAAACCTTTTGTCTTGCATTCATCAGGACAGCTTGCAAGAAATTAGCCCAATCTGAATCCACTTGTCTTCTCAGTCAGTAGAAATTGTCATTGCCCAATTACAGTTTAGCTATTTCTGATGAGCTATCCTGATGAATGCAAGATGCAAATCTTGATGTCACTTTTTCAGCAATTTAATGAGGAATCTTGCAGATAGTGATGCAATTGAACTTTGCAATCGGTTTAAGGAAGACAAATGTGTCACACACCAAGGTTTCAAATTTAAATAAAGCAAAGTAAACTGGCTGAGCTGCTGATGGTCAAATCTATAGGCACATAGTAGGAAGTATTCAAAGAAATATTTTGTATAATACAAAACTGGTGCATACTCTTAAAAGGCAAAGGCTCCACTCATGTAGTTAAGCAACTTTGGCCAGCAAATTAAGATGATCTATTGAATCATAGAATTATTACAGCAAAGATGGCAAAATGGATAGAAGAAATGAAAGAAATGGAATAAACTTGTCTTAATAAAGCACCTTTCATGATTTCTGAAAAAGCTTTTCAGTCAATTAAACACTTTTGAAGTGTCGTCGCTGTTGTAATGCAGGAAGCATGGCAGTCAAAATGCAGGGTGTCACCACAATGTCATAAAGATGAGGGGCAGAATTCTTCCAAACTGCCTGTAGCAGGTTTGGTGATAGATAGGTACGGTAAATCTGGCGGGAACCAAAAAATCAGAAACCCACCAGCATAAAATAATGTTGCAATTCTCCCAAAGGCGAATTAATGGTGAATCAGTCATCCTGCTGGAAGGTGGCATGAATACCATTTGCATTTACTTGCATCTTATGAATGCTCATTAAAACAACAGACCGCCAACATCCCAAAAGTCTTTCCAATCTTGTGTCACATCAGTGGAAAATCATGTTGCATCAAACCCAATTAATAAAGGCGAGAGTGCGCAAGGTGGCAGCCGCCACAACAAAGGTCTGAAGTTCAGCTGGGGTGGAGTGCGAGGTGAGGCTAGTGTGGGAGGGTGGGTGACTTAACAAAGACAAAGAGGGCAATATGGAAAGAGGGTTATGCAAGGGGGGAGGATGAGGGCTCTCGGTGTCCGACAGAGGGGCAAGGAGGTGGCTGAGGATGATGAGCAATAGAAGACAGAGGGGAAGACCTAGGGGAGGGAAGCTAGACCCTGACAAGGCTGCATGAAAAACTCACAAACAAGGTGGGGAGGGTCAAAGGCTATCATATTGTTTACTGGAAGAGGATGCACTGATGTGGTGGGTAGAGGTCCAATTGGAGCATGGGCACCTCACAAGTGATATGAGGAGAGCTGTGATTGAATACCAAGGGATCTTAAAATAAACAAAAAGATGGTAATGACAATATGTCTTGAGATAAATACATTTCCAGGACCTGATGTAAAAAGATTGCAGATGTACTTTTCAAGCTCTCTAGATTCAATCATTAGACTTTTGGATAGGAAAATTGCAAATGTTATTCTGTTATTTTAACAGGGAGGGAGGAATTGTGAAATCAAATTGCTTTATACCTGTCAGTTTAACAGCATTTGTGGTTGCTTTATGGGAAATTGTTATCAAAAACAGAGTCTCTTGGATAAACCTGAGCTGATCAAAGAGAGTCAGCATGGATTTGTGAAGGATGGTCATGTCTTGTTAAATATTAAACCAATCTAGTTAAATGTTTTGAGGAAGTCGTTTAATGATGGATTGAAAAATGTATGTTTGTGTTGTCCATATGGACTTTTACAGTTTTAAACTTTATTATTAGTGTCACAAGTAGGCTTACATTAACACTGCAATGAAATTACTGTGAAAATCCCTTAGTCGCCACACTCAGGTGTCTCTTCAGGTACACTAAGGGAGAAGTTAGTGTGGCCAGTGGACCTAATCAGAGACATTCGGAGTCTGGGAGGAAATTGGAGCACCCAGAGGAAACCCACACAGTCGCAAGGAGAGCTTGCAGGCTCTACACAGAAAGTGATCCAAACTGGGAATCGAACCCGGGTCCCTGATGCTGTGAGGCAGCAGTACTACCAACTGCACCACTGTGCCACCCTAGAAGGCATCTGATAAATTTCTAGTTAAGCAGTCATTAGCAAATCACTTGTTCAGAAATTAATACAAATGAAATTAGAGCTAAAGTTATGATGGGTTGGAAAATAGGAGGTAGAGAGTAGGAATAAAGGAAGCATTGTCTGTTGGAGTATGTGAACATGATTGTCAGGGAAAGACCAGCTAGTGCATCAAGCCTGCCCCACAGGAATGAAATCCCCCTATATTAGATGAATGTGACAACTGATGTTCCCCAGGAAACTATGCCGAATCCTTAGCTTTTCACCTTATACATTTATGATTTGCAAGAAGGAATAGACTATGTCAATGATCAGATTAAACTAATTTAGGAGGCACAACAATTTGTATACACTGGAGTAGGAATTTGCAAAAGATGTAAACAGACAAAATGAGTTGGCAAATCAATGGCAGATATAGTCAAAGTAGGGAAGTGAATCTGAAAAGAAAAACCTAAATATTTTCTAAATATTGAGGAATTAGGGGTTGAGGAAGAGGTAAAAGATTTAGATGTCTATGTACACAAGTTACTAAAACAAGTTACAGATGTTTCAAAAAGGCAAATGGCATGTTGGCCTTTATTTCAATGGTGTTGAAAAAATAAGCAAGGATAAAGAGTTTATTTTGCAGTGGGGTCTGGAGTCACATGCAGGGTGACTGAATTAAGGAACAGACTCTTTCTTGATGCTGCCAGCCTTTTTGCTGTAGGCAATTTTCCTTTCGTAAAGGACGTTAATAAATTACAATAATTGACAACAGTTTCATGGTCACTATCATTTTATTAATGAATTAGAATTCCACCAGCTGCCATGGTGGGATTTGAACCTGTGCCCCAGAATATTAGCCTGGCCCTCTATTCCAATGACTTTAACCACTACTGCCGCCACCAACAGAACAAGAGTCAGACCTCCTTGTGGAACCTCAGATAGGATAAGTTGGCTATAGAGAAATGCAATACAGATTAACCAGAATTATACAAATTATATAATTATACAAAAACTGAAAATGCCAGAAATGCTTGGCAGATTTTTACTTGGCTGAGCATTTCCAAAATTTTCTGTTTTTATTTCGGTTTTTCTGTATTTAAACCAGAATAACCAGGGCTGAAAAGGTTAAATTTTGATAACAGGTTGCATAAACTTGACTTATATTTCTTTGGGTTTAGAAGGTAAATTAATTGAGATAATTTAAATGATAATATTTGATGTGATAGGGTAAATGCAGAGAAATTATTTCTTCTGGTGGAAAAATCCAGAAAAGGGGGCACAATCTTAAAATTAGAGGTAGGATTGAAATCAGTGAGCTCCTTTTCATACCAAGACTAACGATTCTTGAAGGCTCTCAAAAGCTGTGGATCCTGGGTCAATTGAAATTTTCAAGATGGAGATTGACAGATTTTTGTTAGACTAGAGTATCAAGGGAAATGTTGCAAAAGCTAGTTAATAGAATTGAGATACAGTCATGAGCTAATGGTGGAACAGGTTGAATGGATGAATTACCTACTATTGTTCAAATATTCCTTACAATAGAGATTCATGATGGTGGTGAATGCAGATTAGAAAATAGTGGAGCAACTGCAATTCTATTCATTTGCCTATCTCAGCTGTGATGCTGTGAGAAGTCTCTAATTGTGTGGCAGTATTTTTCTACATAAGCTGAATATTAAAGATTCCTTTCGCATTCTTCCCAATAGCTGACCTGGAGCGGTATTAATGAAGGACTCAGAAAAGATTGCAAATTCTGCCCTTTTATTATGGTGAGAAGGAAAGCATATACCTATATTACTTGTTTGTTGAAGGGATGTATAGGAATTCATGTCCTTGCGAAAAGGGTATGATATAGTCCAAGGTTTGATTCCTAGGAATGCTTTGAGACAAATGACTTCAACCATGGCTACGGTTGATGTGATACAATTGCCTACAGCATATCAGATTTGGGAGAAAGAATGTAACACTTGGTGGCTACTCAGGGATTCATGCCCGTATGTGGTTGCCTGGTGAGAACAAAATTAGGGTTAGGTGATAATGCCGTCTGTTGCTTATGCCTCTAAGCAATAGCAACATGCCATTGTAGTACAAAGATGTTCAGCAGAGCAATATAAAACTGGAGAATAGTACTGCCCACAGTATGATGTAGAGAGTCACATGAAAAACTAGTGGACTAGAAGCTGGAAGGAGCTAGCATGAAGGTAGCACCCGTGCATAGGTTAGTACCTGTGATTTGTACATTGTTATGGATTAACAATAAATGGTTTATAAGTTTCAAGATCACTTAGTGAGAGACTAAACAAACCTTTACAACACCATGTCAAATTGCTTACTGGCTCATGATGAATGGCTTCTTGGGCAGTGAATAAATGGGTTGACAATGGAAACATATCCCAATATGAAAGAGAGAATACAAAAGCAAACAATAAAATCAGTTAATGAGATGTTGAGAATGGCATTCATTGTATTTATGCCATCTCTACAGACACACACACGAAAACACAGACACAGGAATGAAGAAAGGCCACAGGACAAACCACATGTTGTGTATTATGTTGATGAAACTGTCATTGCATTTAATTTGTTCATTATAGTAAGATAAATAGATAATAAAAACACAGCACATTAGGTTAAAACAGTTAATGGATCAATTAACTTGTTAAACCTCAGTTTCCAAGTCAGTGCAAGTCTCTTCTAAGTAAAGGATTGATTTTATGTATTTTTCAAGCTAGTAATTTCACAGTGCATTCACAGATCACAACAATTGATGTAGTCTATTAAAGGATAACAAATGTGACTTAAGCAGACAAGTGACTACTTGTTTCAGATGGTTGCGTCTCCCCGTATTTTGTGATGTGTTGCAGTTGACGAATTAATCAATAATAATCAATTCATCAATCCTCGGTTGATGAAGAATTAGTACAGGTTTTTGTGACTATGTTCAATTATTGTCTGAGAAATCAACAAGGCTGAAAACAGTTTTTAAAAAATTATTAGTTTGCCCACCTTTAGAAAATGTAATTGAAACGAAGTACTGTCAGTGCTTTAAAATGCTATTCATCACTTGGACTTGCACCATCTGGCTTCTCATCGAGTGCCAAAAGATGACAAAAATAGGCAATAAGCACAGCTTTATATATTGCTTCTACCATGTAGGACAAACCCCCTGCGAAAAAAACTGGTCTGTGTTTTGGATAAAAATGTGAAAATATTTCGATAGGTTAAAAAAAATTATTTAAAAAATACAATTAACAGCAATATTTGAGATTTCCTGCAGTTTAAACTGCCAGAAAAGGCAGTAAACTAAATAATCAATGTACAACATTTTGTTTTAATCTGAACAAATTCAT
This sequence comes from Carcharhinus amblyrhynchos, assembly GCF_965287045.1. NCBI lineage: Eukaryota > Metazoa > Chordata > Chondrichthyes > Carcharhiniformes > Carcharhinidae > Carcharhinus > Carcharhinus amblyrhynchos. The sequence goes on along the minus strand of NC_137333.1, from coordinate 74,071,195 downwards.
TTTGGTTAATGTGTTTGGTTTTTTTTGTTTTGTCTGTTAATGCTTGTACCAATCTGTGCACTTGCTTGCTATCAAGAATGGAAGGGGGAAGAGAGAGGGTACTGTGGAATTTTACCTTTTGTGCAGTACTGTAAAATGTCTGATTGCAAATCGACAGCTCATTTTGAACTTCTCCTGATTTTTATTCCCCCTGCCATCAATAGAAATGATAATTGGGAGAGATAAAGTTGCCTGCTAATTTGCTATCGTGCATTTTACATTAACGCACACAGTCCAAATTACCCCCAAGGCATCTTAATGCACACCACATTTTCATTATCACTTTTTTGGAATGTAAGCTTACAGCACTTCCCTTGGATGCATAAGCAAATCTAAAATGGATCTAAACTGTTGTCATTTTCACTTGTAATACTGGATGTGATTAATAAAATCTATGTTTTGGATGTTTATTTTATGCTAATATGTGTGTTCCTGTGATAAAGCTAATATTGCCTTCAGAGGTAAAATATTAGAGTATGTTTATTTGAACAAAACATTACACATGCTGAAAATAAGGGTCTGATATGGATTTGTTACTCTTCAGTACAGTATTGCTCACAAAATTGCAATCTACTGTACAATGCAGTGAGCAATGCTTTTAAAGGAAAGCATCCCTATGGTAAAGTTTGCTTTGGTCTGTTCAAATAGGAAAGCAGATGAACAAGAAATGATTTTTTTTCAGTTTGTCTGACTGGACCCAAAAATTCCTATTCTTAATCATCCCACTCCCTCAAATGTCTATCCGATTCTCCCTCAAATGATTCATTTGAGCCTTAGGTCACTGTCTGTGGAGAGTTTGCAGGTTCTCCCCGTGACTGCATGTGTTGCCTCCGGGTGCTCCGGTTTCCTCCCATAGTTCAAAGATATGTAGGTTAGATGGATTAGCCATGGTAAATGCATAAGGTTATGGGGATAGGGCAAGGGGGAAGATCCTGGATGGGAATGCTCTTTTGGCGAGTTGGTGCAGATGTGATGGACCAAATGGCCTCTTTCTATTCTGTAAAGGTGCTCTGATTACCTCTCTCCACTGTTTCTCTGGGCCTTCCACAACACATGTTCACCACTACCTGCATTAGGTAATTAAATCTGAACTTACATTTTCTCGCTTCCAAGTTAATATTTCCTGATTCTAGGCATGGTAGCAATTTTGAACATATCATTTGGATTACATTATTTAATCCTTTAAGCACCTTGAATACTTCAGAAATATTTCCCTGAACCTTCTCTTCTGTGGTGTAAATCATCCTCATATCACAGAGTGGAAATCAGGAGAGGCGATGGCCTAGCAGGCCATCACCTAGATGGTCTATCGCTAGACTATTAATCCAGAAACTCAGCTAATGTTCTGGGGATCTGGGTTCAAATCCTGCCATGGCAGATGGTGGAATTTGAATTCAATAATAATATCTGGAATGAAGAATCTACTGATGACCATGAAATCATTGTCAATCGAAAGGAAAAAAAACATCTAGTTCACTAATATTCTTTAGGGAAGGAAATCTTCCATCCTTAACCTACATGTCTGGTCTACATGTGACCCCAGAGTCACAGCAATGTGGTTGACTTACAACTGCCCTCTCAAATGGCCAAGCAAGCCACACAGTTCAAGGGCAACTCAGGATGCGCAATAAATGCTGGCCAGTCAGCGATGCCCATGTCACACAAATGAATGAAAAAAGATTGTTTGCATTTTGTTGTACTGACTCCAGTGTCTGGAAATTCCTGCTTAAGTACCATGACCATACTTGCATACAGCACTGTGCATAACTATTATTAACTCCTTTGATTTGTGTCCATTTCCTCTGGCTATACAACTCATGGACTAGAATCTTATGGCAGTTACAAGGGTACCAATCGCTGGTTAGAGCTGCTGACAGCCCAGCATTGCCTCTTTTCAGGAATGCCCTTCATTTCATGTGGCACTAAGGCACACGAAAGGCTAACTGCAAGCTTTTCCCTGAGATCAAGGGCCCCCAGGGTAGAGGTCATTATCACTGAGAGCTGCTGACCAATCAGAGGCCAGTACATCTATTGAACAGCAGCACCGCTGGGGAGGCAGTAGCTGCTGCCGTTACAACTCCCACTTGATGCTTAGGATCAGCACTAGTTTCCAGGCCACAGGAACGTGAGGGAGGTAAGCAGGGGAGGCCACAAGGTTCGGACCATGGGGAGATATCAGCTGTAAGGGAAGGAGATGGCTCTTAGTGGATCCTCCATTTCCCAAAGCCAACTCCCTTGATCAGACACCAAGAGGCACAGATTTGCTTGTTGCACTCCCTCCATGGTGAGCCCCTCCTTCTGGACGCTGTGTTATCACTAATGGTGGTGGGATGAAGCCCTTAGTGACATTGATTGGCTATTTAAACACCTTAAGTGTTGGTGATGTGAGAAGGCTTTTCATAAGCCTTTCCTTTCAGGGATAAAATAGGGGTGGAGGCAGGAAGATGGGGAAATGCCGACCTGATTAAATGCCCTGATGCCACCAAAACCACCACGGAGAAGGTCAGAAGATTTGCTTGTTGCACTCCCTCCATGGTGAGCCCTTCCTTCTGGACACTGTGTTATCACTAATGGTGGTGGGATGAAGCCCTTAGTGACATTAATTGGCCATTTAAACACCTCAAGTGTTGGTGATGTGAGAAGGCTTTTCATAAGCCTTTCCTTTCAGGGATAAAATAGGGGTGGAGGCAGGAAGATGGGGAAATGCCGACCTGATTAAATGCCCTGATGCCACCAAAACCACCACAGAGAAGGTCAGAAGATTTCAACCAATATCTTGATAGCTTTGATAGCTTTTCTTACTACTGGCATGGGCAGTATGGTGGCACAGTGGTTAGCACTGCTGCCTCACAGCACCAAGGATCTGGATTCAATTTCAGCCTTGGGTGACAGTGGACTTTTGTTAAGTTTATATTCACAGCCACACTTTTCTTATTCTAATTTAATCAGATTTCAATTGACCTCAGAAGCTTTCCAAAAACTGTTCCGTAGTTTCCCACCTGGAAACCAATTACTTTTGTGGTACATTATCAATTGTTTCATTGATGATGTGGCACATGTCTGATAGTGTCACATTGTCAGTGCTGCTAGATGGCAGCATAGCAACATCCTGGATCATATCATTTATGTTACTGTTCCTGATGCTCAGACCAAGCGTATTGAAGACGTTAAAGTTGAGGGGCAAATGGAAGAATACATTCTGAACCGTTTGTGAAAAGCTTTATCATTGAGAGTAGTGGATTCCTTTCAGCAAAGCCTTCACCTTGGTCATGCATTTTCTCAGACTTTTCTCCTCCCAGATGGAAGTGTATTTTTTTTTAGTGATCCACTTTTGTGGAACCTGGTGTCCTGAAGGGAAGCCTATCAACATTCTGCCAGTCAAGTTCCACGTTGATCAAAGCTGTCTTAATGATCTTAGCTTATTAATGATCTGGATGAGGGTATAGTTGGGTGGATTAGTAAGTTTGCTGATGACACCAAAGTCGGAGGTGTGGTAGATAGTGATGAAGGGTGTCATAGTTTGCAGGAAGACTTAGACAGGTTGCAGAGCTGGGCCGAGAGGTGGCGGATGGAGTTTAATGCGGAGAAGTGTGAGGTAATTCACTTTGGTAGGAATAACAGATGTGTCGAGTATAGGGCTAACGGGAGGACTTTGAATAGTGTGGATGAGCAGAGGGATCTGGGTGTATGTGTACATAGATCCCTGAAAGTTGGGAGTCAAGTAGATAAGGTTGTTAAGAAGGCATACGGTGTCTTGGCGTTTATTGGTAGGGGGATTGAACTTAGGAGTTGCAGCGTCATGTTGCAACTGTACACAACTCTGGTGCGGCTGCACTTGGAGTACTGTGTGCAGTCCTGGTCCCCACATTACAGGAAGGATGTGGAGGCTTTGGAGAGGGTGCAGAGGAGGTTTACCAGGATGTTGCCTGGTATGGAGGGGAGGTCCTATGAGGAGAGGCTGAGGGATTTGGGGTTGTTTTCGCTGGAAAGAAGGCGGCTAAGAGGGGATCTTATTGAAACATATAAGATGATTAGAGGTTTAGATAGGGTGGATAGTAATAGCCTTTTTCCTCTGATGGAGAAATCTAGCACGAGGGGGCATGGCTTTAAATTAAGGGGTGGTAGTTATAGGACGGATGTCAGGGGTAGGTTCTTTACCCAGAGGGTGGTGAGGGATTGGAATGCCCTGCCTGCTGCAGTTGTAAATGCGCCTAGTTTGGGGGCGTTTAAGAGATCCGTGGATAGGTTTATGGACGAGAAGGGATTGGTTTAGGTTAGTGGGTCATTGTTTTGTAACTGGTCGGTGCAACATCGTGGGCCGAAGGGCCTGTTCTGCGCTGTAATGTTCTATGTTCTATGTTCTATGTCTTGTGTGCATTATTAATCAGCTGCTAGTCGTCTGCCAATGCAGATGGGCCTGATGTTCCAACTCATCAGTCGAAGATTTGGCACCTTCTTTCTGCTCGTTTGTTTGCCTAATGCAATGGATTCTGTCCTGTTGTTGAACAGAGACTCTAAGCATCCATTGAAACAGATGGATTGTGGTAGGTCAGCATCTTACTAGTTGGGGACTATCTACTTTGAGGTGGGTGGTGGACACAATTGTGTCCCACCATTGGAGAAAGCTCATAGAAATAGTTCTCTATGTAATTTGATTTGGGCTTATCATTTATAACTGTGTTGTGTTAATGCTCTGCAGTGTCCTCTCCAGGACACAAGGTTGGGAAAAAAATTATGGAAACATTGCATTGTATAATTTGCATGTCATTTTTACAGGTATGTGTATGTTATTTATAGATGAAAACAGAATCAAAGCATCTTGGACATCAACAGGTATCTGAAATAGCTACCCAATTATCTTCTGCTGCCTATTTTTCAAGTGAGACATGTACTACCAGCATTTGAAATCATTCTGTAGTTTATTCTATGCTTGAACTTCCATCCTTAAGCAAATGCCTCCTGCGATATCATCCATTGAGCAGTGTTGTCTGTAGATCTGGTGGATTGATCTTCTGTTCTGGGTGAACTTTGTATGTCTCTGCCATTTCCTATTCCTCCTACTCCTGCTCTGCTTCCAGTATAAGGGCCACTAAGGGAATGGCCATTTTTCACCCTGTGGTAATTCTGCCATGACAGAATGGGGGAGGAGAAAGAGGTTTGCTTACCTGAAATGCTGGAAGGCAAATTGCAAAATCTTTCCATGGATGCACAATGGAAAAAAAATTGTAATTGTTTCAGCCAAAGCTGGCAATTTAGGCAAAGTTTGTGGACAAATAAAGCCTGTGATGTGAGCTAACCATTTCTCGATTCGACAAGTCATACTGGTGTAGCCCTCTTCTCTACAAGCTTAATTTAAATCAAGTACAATTCCCATGTAACTGGTGATGTTTCAGGGATGACAGTTTTGGTGCTTATTACTCATCGGTATTCACGAAGGAGAGGGGTTCGGAATCGTGCGGTCTCTTGAAGGGAGCTGAGGATCAGTTGCAGGAGATATCTATTACGAGGGAGGAAGTGCTAGGGCTTTTAGGTAGCGTAAGGACGGATAAAACTCCGGGGCCTGATGGTATTTATCCCAGGCTGCTTAGGGAGGTGAAGGATGAAATTGCTGGGCCTCTGGTGCAAATCTTTGTCTCTTCTTTGGACACAGGTGAGGTCCCAGAGGACTGGAGGGTAGCAAATGTGGTACCGCTGTTCAAAAAAGGTAGTAGGGATAACCCTGGAAATTATAGACCGGTGAGTTTGACATCGGTGGTAGGGAAATTAATGGAAAAAATACTTAGGGGTAGGATGTATGAGCATTTGGAGCGTTGCGATCTGATTAGGGATACGCAACATGGCTTTGTTAGGGGGAGGTCTTGCCTTACGAATCTGGTGGAATTCTTTGAGGAGGTGACAAAAACAGTTGACGATGGGAGAGCCGTTGATGTCATCTATATGGATTTCAGTAAGGCGTTTGACAAAGTCCCTCATGGTAGGCTGGTAGAAAAGGTTAAGACGCATGGGATACGAGGCCAGGTAGCTAGGTGGATTGAGAACTGGCTGGGTAATAGGAGACAGAGGGTAGTTGTGGAGGGGACCTTGTCGGGCTGGAGGCCAGTGACCAGTGGTGTGCCGCAGGGCTCAGTACTGGGACCTCTCCTCTTTGTAGTATACATAAATGACTTGGAAGAGAGCGTAGGTGGTGTGATCAGCAAGTTTGCTGATGACACCAAGATGGCAGGGTTGGCGGGTACTGAACTGGATTGTCAGGTGATACAACAGGATATAGATAGGTTGGTGCATTGGGCAGATAGGTGGCAGATGGAATTTAATCCTGACAAATGTGAGGTGATGCATTTTGGAAGGAATAATGCAGAGAGGAGCTATGTGATAAAAGGTAGACCGATTAGGAGTATAGACATACAGAGGGACCTGGGAGTGCAGGTTCACAAATCCATGAAGGTTGCGTCACAAGTGGAGAAGGTTGTTAGGAAGGCTTATGGAATGTTAGCCTTTATAGGAAGGGGTGTAGAGTATAAAAGCTGCCGTCTAATGCTTCAGTTGTACAGAACGTTGGTTAGACCGCATTTGGAGTACTGCGTCCAGTTCTGGTCACCTTACTACCGGAAGGATGTGGAGTCTCTGGAAAGGGTGCAGAGGAGGTTTACCAGGATGTTGCCTGGCATGGAGGGGCTGGGTTACGAGGAAAGGTTGGAGAAACTGGGACTATTCTCCTTGGAAAGACGGAGATTGAGGGGGGACATGATAGAGGTATATAAGATACTGAAGGGAATAGATAGAGTTAATAGTGAGAGACTGCTCCCTAGACTGGGTACAAACACGAGAGATCATGATTTAAGGGTGAGGGGGGAGGGGTATAATTTGGAAGTGAGAAGAAGGTTCTTTACGCAGAGAGTTGTGGGGGTATGGAACGCGCTACCGAGTAGGGTGGTGGAGGCAGGAACGTTGGACTCGTTTAAGGTTCAGTTAGATAGACACATGAGTGAAGCGAGGATGGAGGGTTATGGTAGGGGCTATTAAATAAGGTTAGAACCTCGGGAGACACCAGAAAAGCAGGCTTGTAAGATTAACGTTTTTGTCTTTTTATTCCTCAGGTGGAAGTCCACCTCGTGTCAAACGAGGGGCATGCACATGGTGGGTCATGCGTGGGCTGCTCTTGGAAGTTCCGGGAGTGGCCTAGTACTTCATGTCGGTGTGTGTGCTTGATCCTGGACCGGTAGACGGGCGCCACAACAGCTCAGTGACTAGCACTGCTAGCTGTGCAGATACATGGATTTGGGCCTGTGTCTGTGGGAGTTTGCGCATTCTCCCTGTGGTTGCGTGGGTTTCCTCCGGGCGCTCCGGTTTCCTCCCACACCCCAAAGATGTGCTCTTAGGCTGATTGGTTTTACCAAATTGACACTATTCTCCCCTGAATCTGGCTAAGTTAGGGGTTCCATTCGTAGACATGCAGGGTAGAATAGTTGTAGGGTGATGCGGCGGCGCGGGCTCGTTGGGCCGAAGGGCCTGTTTCCCGTGCTGGGTTGTTCTTTGTTCTTTGTTGTTCTTTGTACTCTGTCATTAACAGACATGTACCATTTTGGCAGAGACACATGTTCTGCCAGTAATAGATAGCAGAGTTTAGTGTGTATTTTAGAATGGATATAGCTCTGATTTATGCAAATTACTATTCCACCTGCCCCTGTGCTACCGCGGCCCCCCCCCCCCAACCCGCCCCCACTTCCACCACCTCCTATTCCCCCCCCCCCAACAACACTAACCAAACAAAAATCAAATTCTGGTCCCCAAAGCCAGGACTGCTCTGATTTAGCTCCAAAAAAAAATGTTGACCCAGTTTCTTCCAAGCTGAATTTTCCTCTGAAAAAAGCTCAAGTATTCACAGACAGGATTTTGTAGAATTCTAACTTTAAATGAGCACAGTAAGGAATTGAACTGGTTGTATCAATGAAAATATCAACAATACAATTGACCAACATTTAAGTTATTTCTGTTTCTTTGCTGATTCCAAGTTTATTTCTGTACTTATGGAGCGGATAATATGCTAAAGATGTCTTGGTAGTCTAACTTGCTTTTATTTTCAGGTATTGATAAGGGCAAATTTATAAAATTCCAGCCCTGATAACATTTCTCTAACGTATGAGATATCACAGTGCAAAGCTCTTTAAATTCTGAAAACTCATCATTTACAGCGCTTGCACAGGATTGGCGCCTTTCCCAGCCAGTTGCCATGGAGACGAATGCCAATGACAATTGTTATTGCCAGCTGTACAATGCAGTGTGGAACGGATCTATGGGTAGCTTGCTAATGAGACTGTTATTGTGCTGCTGTCTGCAGAGGATAATTACCAATGCAGTGTTAACCAGGAAAACTGACCTTTAATACTTCCTTCTATTGATTGCATGCAATACTTTTAAGTTAATGTCACTGTCATAGCAGAATGTTCAATATTGAAGTACTGTCTTTTGAAGCATTATGGTTCTATGTTGGCAGTTGGGACTTTACACCAGTGTGGTAAGAGCCTGGAACGATCTTGGCACGTTACTTCAACAATGCCATGCCGACACAAAGTAGCATCAGTAAACAAAGGGGGAAGAAGACAGATTTTCATTTGGAAATGACTTCAATATATATCCAGTTGAAGTGATCATCTGTCTTTCAAGCTTGATGATAAAAAATAATTCCATGTAATTATTACCACTTTTTAATGACTCCTGATTGAATGCTTTTCTCTTACTTTTCCCCAATAAAATGTTGAATAGTTGAATTGTGGGGTGTTTCTATCTTCTGCATAGTCTGCAAAACACACATAAGATTCAATGTTGACTGGCTCAGAGTGACATTGTAATCAGTTCTCTACGGGACAAGTTAACTTTCTTTCTTTTGGGCAAGATAAAACTCGGATTGACACAAGGGAGGAAGGCTAGGGGAATTTTTCTGTAGCAGTTGCAGTGACCTAATTTTAAACCAGGCCATAATCCACATATATTACTTCTGCTTGGTTTCTGGTTTTCTTTTATTGCAAGTGTAAGGAGCACACTGGGGGTTTGGATTACACGGTTGTTTTCTTCGTGGGCCATTCAAAATTTATTTTGATTGACTTGCAATACCATGACATGTTAATTTGAAATTTAAAATTTTGTAAGGAAATTGCAGGCATTCACAATGTTCTGAAGAAAAACCCCATCACGTACAGTTGTTCACAGCCACTGGAGACCACTATTTAATTAAGAATTATATTAAAATGGTGACCAATACAAAATAGATGATTAGAAATGTATCTAAAATATTATATTTGATACTTGAGAGAGGTCTAAGTATACATTATGTTAGTGCTGTTAGTCTCTCTCTCTTCCCTATGGTTGATGCAGTTATTTTTCTGATGCCAGATGAAAAGCTAACTAGTCCATAGTTCCTCGTTTTAACTCTCCATCCCTTTTTAAATAATGGTGCAGCACTTATTAACTTCCAATCTGCTTGGACTGTTCTAGAATTTAGGGAATTTTGGAAATCGTAATGAGCACTTTGCCATCTCTGTAGCCACCCATGTTAAAACCTGAAGATGTAGACAATCAGTTTTTGGGGCATAAACAGAAAATATAATCAACAATACAATTGACCAACATTTAAGTTATTTCTGTTTCTTTGCTGATTCCAAGTTTATTTCTGTACTTATGGAGTGGATAATATGCTAAAGAAGTCTTATCTTGGTGGTTCAGCAAGCCTAACAGCATCTGTGGAGAGAGAAGAGAGTTAACATGTTTTGCATCTGGATGACAGAACTCTGACAAAGGGTTATCCACACTCAAAATGTTAATTCTATTTTCTCTCCTCAGATGCTATCAGACCTGCTGAGATTTTCCAGCATTTTCTGTTTTTGTTTCTGACTCCAGCATCTGCAGTAATTTGCTTTTATCAGCTCCAGGGGATTTGTCAGATTTTAGTCCATTAAGGTTTCAGGTTCTCAGTTGTGGAGTACAAAAGTTATCATTGGTGTCCAAGTACTGGTCTCCCCACCTCATGTTATTGTGATACAGTATCGAGTAGTAGAGCAAAGTTTTTTTTCCACAGATCCCTATATAAATTCTAGTACAATTTGCAACCTTCACTGTAGATCTTCCAATTCAGAGACCTGGAATTAGGTTACTTTCCATGCTCTCGTGGCTGGGGGATGAAATGTGAAATCCAGGCCCCTGAAAGATATTGAATAAAGGGATACAATGCATATGGTGCATATAAATTTTCAAAAAACTTGGTAGTACAGAATTTGAATATTGCTGAAAAGAGACATGTTGCCAAAGCTTTTCATCTTGCACTCATCAAGATAATTGCAAAAATGCCAAATTTCAAACTGTTATGAGGGCCATGCGGGATCATCAATTGATCTCCCCTTGTAGACTACGAGCATCCTATTAGGCGAGTGGGGGTTCATCCAATAGGGAAGGAGCAACTGGAGGAGAAGGGGGTGGTTTAAAATCAGCTGGCTTCACTCAGACTGGCAGTTGAAAGACTTTGGGGCAGACCTGTACACTGCAGCCGCTGAGTGGTACTTTGAGCACTTTATAAATAAAGGGTGATGGTGACAAAAGACTGGCCTCATAAGATTATTAACAGGGAGTAAAGTTAGTTTTTTTTCTTCCTTCCAGACCATCTTTACTGTTGAATCAAGTAACTCTCCAGTAAGAAAAATGCTTCATTTTGATAAATTTGATGCAAGCATAGAAGACTGGGCTCAATATGCAAAACATGCAATTTTGGGCCAACAATATTGAGGGGAAAGAGAAGTTGAAAGTTATCCTGCGGATGGTATGCAGGATCCTGACCTTCAGTGTAATAAAAGATCTGACCTACCCAGATGCTCAGGGCTCCAAAATCTTTAATAAACTGGTAGACTTGGCCAAAGGCTGATTGGTTGGCAACTCAAATCTGATTGGCTGAGGCATTGACATGGAAAAAGAAAAGGGGAACTAAAGGTTCATCAAGGTCCCAGGTAATGCAAATAAGGCACAAGACATTTTATTTTTACAGAAAACAAGCACCTGAATATGAACAAATGTTCACATTTCCAGCAAACATAAATGAGCCACGTTGTGAGTTTGACTGATTATTTTAGCATTTATATTGTTACATGTGATTCGGCAATTGGGCAGTACTTGCTGAATAATCCTGAATACCTACTCTAACAATCAATTTAAGATTTTCAGTTGAATTTACAGCATGGTTCATTTGCACTTGCTAGAAGCAACATTCACACACAGGGATCAGTTCTCTGCCAACAAAAGAATATCTTCAAGCCTTGTGCTTTTGTTGAATTATCCAGGAGCTTGGGGAGCCCAGTTCCCCATTGCTTTTTCCTTGGCAATGCCACAGCCAATTAGAATCAGCTTGCTAATCAATCAGCCCATTTTTCTTCTGTGCTATAAATAGTTGTGATTTTTGAAATTGGACATTCTTGCATTTGTCCTGATGAATGCAAGATAAAATGCTTTGTCAATGTGACTTTTTTTCAGTAATTTTCAGAAAGCTTTCAAGAAGGTGTCTCACAAGAAGCTTGTGTTGGAAGAGGAAATGGAGCAGTATGGATAGAAAAATGATTTGACACACAAGAAACAAAGTCTGAAGATATTACATGGGAGTGACTCTTGGATCCTATTTTCAGGGGATATGGATGACTTGGAAAACCTTTGAAAACACCTCAAAATTTTGCCTTATATGGAAAATATCCTTGGTTGTGACTAGTTTAGAAATCTCACATCAAGTAAAAGACAGTGTTGTTGCTTTTATTTCAAACACAAATAATAAAAAATTTAATGTGGAGATTAATATTTTGTTCTGCAGGTGGCGCTAACATACCATATTTTTGAGTTTTGTTCTTAATATATTCACAGGATGGTTTATAAATGGATATATTTTGGATGTCCATCAAAACAAAAACATTTTTAAAGATAAAGTTAGATCATGCACTTTTGAATGTCACAAAACTGTAATACTTACTGAAAGGTATAAATATTTGACAGGGTGTGAACCAAATTCACAAATTATCACATTTCTTTAACATGTGTTAAAAAGGTTAGATTGTGATTTTTTTTCAAGATAAACTTAAAGCTACACTAAAATCACAAACTAGCACAGTCCTTTATTTTATTATCCAGTTCTGCTCTCTGAAATGTCAGGTTTGGTGATGTGAGGGTTGATTGTCCTGCAGGACAAGAACAGTGATAGTAAGTTCAAAATTTGCACTCCTTGCTCCTTTCCACACTCCATCTTGCCCCTGACACTTTGTCCAGGAAGAAAAATAGGCATTACAGATAGGAATCATAATCAATGATACAACTGTGATCTATCTTATTGGTATTAGTTGAGAGTCAAGTGTTGGACAGGAAAAGTGGTAAAGCAAATATGCAATAATCGTGTCTTCATTGGTATTATTTGAACTACATTTTCTTAACCCTATGGTTCTGTAATGGTTAAATTTAGTGTTTGCTTCAACCATAAACTAGTTCGGCGGGTTACCATAGTAAATTGGGATATTAATTAAGAAAACAATGGGTAAATTGTTGCGTCTAATCCCAACCATATCACACCATTGTGATGAAATAGTTCCTTTGTGACACCCAAGTGACCAGGAATTTCCTTAATTCATTCACTCAGTGGGGAAAACGGGAGGTAGCTTAGCTAAATCAGATACTTGGGAGTCTCATATTCCAACATCAAAGAAGACATTTCAATCAGGGTACCAACCCTGAATAATGGCTTGGTGGATTGAACACAGTAAAAAGTCTGACAACACCAGGTTTTAGTCCAACCTATGGATTGAAACCAGATCTGATAGTTAAAGGAAAGTGAGAGAGTGTTTGCTGTCTCAATGACTGAGTGGGTGAGTGAATCCTAGTAGCCAGTGGCTCTGATATTTACTCAGAGCCAGGAAGAGAAGAGGGGGGAGGATTTTCAGATGGGAAACCCGGAAGTAAGGGTTTCCCACACATTCTTTTAAATTGAGTGAGACAATTTTACAATTAGAATCATAGAATCCCTACAGTGCAGAAGGAGGCCATTCGACCAATTGAGTCTGTACCAACCACAATCCCACCCAGGTCTTATTCTGTGACTGTGTAGGTTTCCTCTGGTGCTCCGGTTCCTCCGGTGTCCAAGATGTGTGGGTTAGGTGGATTAACCATGGTCAATGTGTAAGGTTACGGGGTTAGAGTGAAGGATTGGGCCTAGGTAGGGTGTCCTTTCAGAGAGGTGGTGCAGACTCGATGAGCTGAATGTCCTCTTCTGTACTGATTCTATGATGTTAGTAATCAATGTGATAGGGCACCAAGTACAAGAAAGATAAAGAGCATGTGGGGGACGTTCTGCCTGTATTCACAGACTCCTTGGGATCCTTTAAATAGTACAGAATTCTGCCCTAGCCTCCAGAAGACTATGTTAGCTACCCAAAGGAAAATTATCACTTACAAAATAGCTATTTCACAGTATAAGACAAAGATAAAATATCAGGGTTACAAGGAAAACTATAAATAAGAAAGGAACTAACTAGATTCAATGTAAATTTTAGAAAGGTGATAGACAAAGTAATGAGATTTAACATTGGCAAATCTCCAGAACCCAATAATTACCACTCTAGGGTACTAAGAAAAGTGGTAGAGGAAATAGTCACTTCACTATTTATAAAGAAATTAACTAAGAATCCAAAAGAGTGAGCAAAACTGTGACAGGTAATGTATAAGGATGTGGAATGATACTAATGTTTTTCTCTTTTAATTCACAGGTTTTAAGTCGGTCCGCCTTGTTGTCCAACGAGGGGCATACACGCGATGGGTCGTACTAGGGCTGCTCTTGGATGTTCGAGACTAGCCTAGTGCGTCATGTCGTTAGTGTGCGCTTAAACTGGACCAGATGCTGGGCAACATGACAGCTCAGTGACTATCACTGTTTGCTGTGCAGACACATGGATTTGGGCCAGTGTAAGTGGGAGTTTGCGCATTCTCCCCGTGCTTGCGTGGGTTTTCTCCGGGCACTCCGGTTTCCTCCCACACCCCAAAGATGTGCTATTAGGCTGATTGGAGGTAATAAATTGTCCCTAAATTAGTTTCCCTCAATGTGGAATGCCATAATCATAGATAAGGGTCATGGGTGGAGGGGGGACTGGTAATGTTAAAATGGCGGCGCAGGCTCGTTGGGCCGAAGGGCCTGTTTCCCGGGCTGTTTTTGTTCTTTGTATATGTTCAAAAACTGAGGTCAATCACATTGGACCTAAGATAGGAAGAGCAAAGCATTTTCCAAATGACAAGAAACTGTAGCGAAACGGAGAGATTTAATACCAAAGTACACAAATCGCTAAAAGTTAAAGACAAGTACAAAAAATAATTTAAAAGGCTTGTGGAATCTTTATCTCAATGGGGCCTGCCTGAATACAGTTGGATAGAAGTTACATTATATCTCTACAGTGCTCTAGTTAGTCCCTATCTGAAGTACTGTGATCAGTTTTAGGCACCACATCTTAGGAAATGATGTATTATTCTTGGAAGGGATGTAGCTTAGATCCACAAGAATAGGAGGGCTAAAAAAGGGTTAAATTCTGAGAAGATTGTACAGACTAGACTGATAATCCCCTTAATATAGAAGATTAAAGGATGATCAAAGGAGTTGATAGGGTAGATTAGAGTGAAATTATTCCCTCTGGTAGGGCTGCCCAGCACAATGGGGCACAGATTTAAAATTAGAGATAGCATCCTGAACATGCTGTCAGAAAGTATATGTTCACACAAATGTATCAAAAATTTGAAAAGCTCTCCCCCAAAAAACTGTTGAGGCTTGGTTAATTGAAAATTTAAAAACTGAGATTTACAGATTTTTGTTAGCTACGGTTATTAAATATAATGAAACCAAGGTGGGTAGATGGACACAAGAGTGCAGATCAATTATCATCCAATTTGGATGGCAGAAGAGGCTTGGGGGCTTAATTCCACTCCTGCTCCCCCATCCCGAACTATGTTGTAGTGTTTTTATTGTATAAAGTGATATAGTGGGCAATATAATGTGGTAATTATATTGCTGAACTAGTAAACTACAAGCCTGGATTAATAATCCAGCTAGAGTCAAATTCCATCTTCCTACTTGGAGAATTTGAAATCAGGTTTTTGAAAACCTGGAAGAAAAAGTGACAGACTGCAATAAAAATCAACTGATTCACCAATTTCCTTTTCAGAAGGCAATCTTCTGTTCTTGTTATGTTTGGTTTACATATGATTCCAGACTCTCAGCAATGTGGTTGCCTTTTAACTGCTTATTGAAGTGGCCAAGTAGGCATCGAGATCTAGTAAATGCTGGCCTTTCCAGTGAACCCACATTTTATATACTAACAAATGATGTAACTAAGTAAAGTAGCAGGTGGAAGTTAAGTTACCTAAATGTAGTATATTGCTTTACAGAATAAGAAATATTTGTACTTGATGAAAGGGTGTTCATTACCAAAAGAGTTTCACTTGAAACTATTGGAGATAAGGAAGTATTTACAAAGAACTGTTTTGATCATTGTCCTGTGAATTATAATGTTAAAGCTGGAGGTAAGGTATGCTTCAGTGATTATATTTTCTTTGTTCACCAATACAGCAACGAAACTAATTTATTAGTGGGTGGGTCTCATCCACATAAGCATGAATGTTATAATTGAAGTTCCTATGTGCTGAGCGCAGCCTATTGACGTCAGATTCAAAGCTGGACTCCATATCATTTACTTACTCACTTTCTCTTATAAATTCTTAATTTAATTCTACTATACTCCTTATACACCTATGACTGTTTAGCCAAATTCCCCTCCAACTTGGTTTTTAAGTTTGCTGATGACACCACCATAGTGGGTCAGATCTCAAACAATGATGAGACAGAGTACAGGAAGGAGTTAAGAGAATTTGGTGAACTGGTGTGATGACCATAATCTATCCCTCAATGTCAACAAAACAAAGGAGATAGTCATCGACTTTGGGAAGCATAGTGGAGAACATGTTCCTTTACATCAAAGGGGATGAAGTAGAAATGGTTGAGAGCTTCAAGTTTTTAGGTGTCCAGATCACCAACAACCTGTCCTGGTCCCCCAAGCTAACACTATAGTTAAAAAAGTATCTTCTTTCTCAGAAGAGTAAAGGAAATTTGGCATGTCAGTTACGACTCTCACCAACTTCTACAGATGCACCATAGAAAGCATTCTTCTGGTTGTATCACAGTAAGAAGTCTCACAACACTAGGTTAAAGTCCTACAGGATTATTTGGTATCACGAGCTTTCGGAGCTCACAGGTTAAAGAGATGTGAATTGTCTCAAACCAGGACAGTTAGTAGGATTTTGCAAGTCCAGGCCAAAGGGAGGGGTTACATGTAATGTGACATGAACCCAAGATTCCAGTTGGGACCATCCTCATGCATGCGTTTCTTGGGCATCAGTTTCTGCTTGGCAATCCTGCATTGTCATGTGCCTTGAAGGCTGCCTTGGAGAACGCTTACCTGAAGATTGGAGGCTGAATGCTTTTGGCTGCTGAAGTGTTCCCTGACAGTAAGGGAGCACTTCTGCTCGGTGATTGTCGCTCAGTGTCCGTTCATCTGTTGTCATAGCGTCGGCATAGTCTCGACAATGTACCATGCCTCGGGACATCCTTTCCTTCCTCTTTAACCTGTGTTTTTCCTTCTCTCCACTCGCATTGTCTGTACCTTGTAAAGACTTGATTACCTGTAAAGACTCACATTCCAACCATTATCTTACAATTGAGTCTTGGGGGCTTAATTCTACATATGGCATGTTTGTAAACCCAACTCTCCGCTCATCTAATGAAGGAGCAGTGCTCCAAAAGCTCGTGATGTCAGATAAACCTGCTGGACTTTAAACTGGAGTTGTGAGACTTCTTATTGTGCCCACCCAAGCCCGCATCTCCACATTATGGTTGTATCACAGCTTGTTATGGCCCCAAGACTGCAAAAAAACTACAAAGGGTTGTGAATGAAGCCAATCCATCGCACAAACCAGCCTCCCATCCATTGACTCTGTCTACACTTTCCGCTGCCTCAGAAAAGCAGCCAGCATAATTAAGGACCCCACGCACTTCAGACATACTTTCTTCCATCTTCCTCTGTCGAGAAAAAGATACAAAAGTCTGAGGTCACGTATCAACTGACTCAAGAACAGCTTCTTTCCTACTGCCATCAGACTTTTGAATGGACCTACCGCGCACTAAGTTGATCTTTCTCTGCAATCTAGCTATGACACTAACACTATATTCAGCACTCCCTCCTTTCCTTCTCTGTGAATAGTATGTTTTGATTATATAGCATGCAAGAAACAAAACTTTTCACTGTATACTAATCCATGTGACAATAATAAATCAAAATTTAATATCATAAATGGTCATTCTATATTAAATATCCATGATTGACCTTCAGAATATAGTACCATATTTTAAAAGTTATTGTCATAATCAAATGTTAATTTTTGCTTATTTAAAAAGTGGACCTAGTTGAACCAAAAGATGGCTGCTACAGATCACATGATTCACAAATTGGCTACAGATAATTGAAATTTCCAACAGCCATTACAGGAAAAAGCTCAACCTTCATCCTTATGGGATTTCACTCCACTCATTGTGAGGACACATTACAATCCAGGAAACTGTGACCGTCTCCCTTGCCCAGTCCTATGATGCAAGAGAAGCCATCAAAACTCATTAGACCTGCAAAAGCATTAAAAACCACTTATTTCCTAAGGATAACAATAAATTTTGACCAGAAGAATAGAAACTACATGTTAGCTTGCAACTGACTCATTAATGGTCAATATCACTTGACCGAAATGTCTGGTCTTTGGAAAGTTTTAATATTACATGAAGGTTACCAGCTGGGAAATGTAGATCAAAGGCAATAAACTCCAAAGCGTCAAAATCACTTCAACAGCACTGAAAATACTCTCTGA
This sequence comes from Carcharhinus amblyrhynchos, assembly GCF_965287045.1. Classification (NCBI taxonomy): domain Eukaryota; kingdom Metazoa; phylum Chordata; class Chondrichthyes; order Carcharhiniformes; family Carcharhinidae; genus Carcharhinus; species Carcharhinus amblyrhynchos. Next base: position 74,053,195 of record NC_137333.1, on the reverse strand, counting down.
TCCTCAGGTAGCACCTTGGCACAATGTCGAGCTAGTCCTCCATAGTAGCTGGCATCTGTACCACTGGAATAAAATGCATGTTTTCAAATGGATGTTAATCTGCACCATTTGATTAATGTCCCAAATTCTATATTCCTCAGCTGGATCTGCATCACAAGGATTGCACATCTTTTCAATCTCTACAATCAGCAAGAATGGTAACACACCAGAGCACAGATACAGCTGATGGGAGTACAACAAAAAGGAACTTTCATTTCATCAGACCCTTTATGTCCTCAAGGCTTCCTGAAGTGTTTCACAGCCAAAGTGAGGACAAAGAACCTTGTATAAAAGAAAGACAAGTGCACACTTTCAAAACTAGAATAGATTGAGAAAAAACTGGTATTACTGGATTTAACTACAATTATTTTACAGAGCATTTATTGAAAAGAACAAGTAGAAGGTAAATTGATACAGGAATTATTGAATGTGTAAAAAATATTATGATATACTCCTCATGCAAGGCAGCATATTATGAGTTTTCACAAAGTTGTTGATCCCTGTCAGAGATTCAGGGAGAAGTTCAGGTCCTGTTGTAGTTTGTCTGGGGAAATGTAATGGCTGTCCACTTCCATCTGCCCTACCATTGTCCTAAGGTTTTTCCAACATTAGCTAATTTGCATAATCTTAAACGGAGTTTTCAGACCCAATAATCTGAAACCCAGCAGTTCTCAGATCAATCATGCAGAGCCAAAACAAAAATAATAATTTGACTAGGATGAGAAAAATAAGCCTAGCACTTCATGCCTCCAATGGTTGCAGGGGGCCCACAAAGGAGGTTCCCCCATCTTGCTGAACACCAGCTGGTGCAGAAAAGTTGGCAGGCTTCTTGCAGGGTCTTGGCCAACCCCTCCATGGAAAATATCGGCAGTGGCAGGATGAGGTCTTCAAGTGACAAGTTGCCTATCACCTTCCCTGGCCCTGATAAAATTTCAGACAATACGAGGATGAACATGTGGACACCAGAAAGTCCAACCACTGGATTTTACATGCCCCCCTACCCCTTCCCCAATGTACTGTTCAATGTTTACATGCGATATTTAAATTTGATAAACACCTACATCACATTTGTGCTCTCAATAAGTCTTATTTTGATGGCTATGGAGTTGTTGGCTGGAAAGTCATGGCCATGGTGCAGAACCACCCTATTTGTCCAGGAAACTTTTTTATAACCTTTATAACTTTTTTATACACGCTCCATTGATAGCTGACGCTGAGTTTATCAGTAAAAAGCTTTCCCCACTGTGGAGTACCCATATCTTCTATGCCCACTGCCAACACTTTAAATTTTAACTTGAAACACAAGGGAACTAGCAAAAAGGGAATGGAAATGCTGCCCACTTCCACTCATTAGGAATGGGTGCCATGGATACTATCCTCCCCTTGATGGTATGGTACTTGTCAAGTTTAGTGTTTTGCTCTGAATGCATTTTTTTTCTTTTAGATCTCTTACTGCTGTGATTCTCCAATACTACTTCCTTTACTTAAAGAGAACATAGCCTAGGCCATAAACACTCACACAGTTTCAACTGCTGTGATACTCAGGTTAATCAACAAATGGAAAGTGTGTTATTCTGCAAGGTGCTTTAATAGCCTAGGTTTCCTTTCCCTACACTCCCACAATTTTCCAACTATATCCAACTCATTAAGCTGTTACATTAAGGTTTTACTGTCAGTCAGGGCTGGAATTGAAACTCAGAACATGTTTAAATATATAATTAAAATGGACAGTAAATATTATTTTGCTTGTTAAATAGGTATAAAAATATGAAACTAAATAAAATAGAGTGATAAAGTATTTGGAGAATCAATTGACTAGTTTTTTTTATTTGCATGCCAGCACATTTTAGGACAATTGATGGTGTTTTATTAGAATTGTAGGGTCATAACATGCAGAAGAAGGCTGCTCAGCCCACTACTCTTATGCTGGCTCTTAGAAAGAACTGTTCAAGTAGTCCTACACCCCTTCTCCTTGCCCTTGCTCTGCAAATTTTTCTTTGTTAAAGCAAAGTTGAAGTCACAGAGTTAACGCAGATCACCCAAGTGTACGTTTCATTTAACTAATACAAATATACTCTGTGATAAAGGCAGATAAATGGAAGAATTTTTCAAGGTATTTTCTTAAAACTTGACTTTGAACTTTAGTTATATATTAAATAGTTAATCATACATATGACTGTGATAATTTGATATATAAATAACTCGTGAAAGATTACTCCATAAATATCTCAGGAACCACACTATCTTCCCATGTTGAGGCTGAGTTTCATCCCTTCAGGCTCCACTACAAACACACTGATTACTTTATTTACCAGTAGAATATGAACAGGAATGCTGTCGGTCCTTCATAGTAAACTGATAGGTTAATACTTGGTAGCTTATTGAGAAAAGCATTTACTCCAGTAGCCCTGCCATGAAGTCATGAAAGCACCTCTGTGCTTACAAGTTGGCAGATAATCCAGACTGTCTACTGAGTCATGACAAATGTTCCAATTGAGACGGGAAGAAAAATATAAATATGTATTTATGTCAACTTTGTAAAATTATAATTTTTATTTTAAAAATGGACAAGGCTTTACCCTGTTTAACCATAACTCATACCAGATGAATTCTTAACCTTCAGAAAACCAGAAGAGTCTTGTTATCTTTTAAAAATAAAAGTCCAAATACCCCTTCCTGGAACCGCATAAAGCTTCTTTGCACTTTTAAAGAAATTTTCTGCCCACCAGAGATGCTGTGTCTCCAAGAACAAAGGCAGCTCTTTGCGACTCTGAATATCCTATGTAGGGTTAATGACCCAACTGTAACCTGCTCCAAAACAGAATGGCTTTCAACCATGGGTCCCATTAGTCGTCCCTAAACCACACTGTCACATGTTGAGACTTGGGCTGTCTGAATTAATTTAATTAACAATTAATCAGTCTCTGTTTGACCTCCAAAGGCAATAGGACTCCAGACAGCAGCCTGTGTCTGTCTATTATACTCCCTTCAAACAGGTATCAGCAGAAAGAGCTCTTTCCAGGTATAATCACCTGGCCCTCATCTACATTATGAACTACTTGACTATTAGAGATGGTGTCTTCAAGCCTAATTCAACTCTACTTGTCTTCTCTCCTCATAGAACTCACTCTGGAAAGATGAATCACCATGCAATATTTAGTCAACCCACCCTCTGAAAAAACATTAAACTTTTGATAAAAATACAAATTATGACTTCAAGTGAGTCCAGAATCTAGATTCACTTAAAATCATAACTTGTATTTTTATCGTGGTCTGGACCTGTACCCTTTTCCGTGCCTTACCCTTCTCTTATTGTGAAATTCCTTACCCACATTTTGTGTGCGCGTGAAATAAACAAACCCTTTTATGTTATATCATGCATTTGGTGCAAAAGTTATTCATAGAGTTCCAAATTAAAGGGGGAAATCAAAAACATAGTCACAAAGGATATTGTTTATATTTATAGGTGACAGAAAGATGTTTGGTGGAATTCAAATGTGGAATTCAATGAAAGATAAAAACAGATTTGGGAGATGAAAACACATTCAAGGACTTTGAAGGAAAAGGGAAGTCAGAGATAGGGTGGTAGTTACCAAGGATGGTGGAGCCAAAGGTTGTCATTTGAGAAATGGGGTGAAGACGATAGTTTTAAGGCAGAGTAGGTCAGTACCTGAAGAGAAAGAGATGCTAACAATATCAGTTAACATGGAGACCAGGAGAGGAAGTTGCGATGTTAGAAGTTTCGTGGAAATAGGATTGAGGGATTAGGAGATGTGTTTTGTGGGCAAGATGTGCTCAGAAAGGTATATGGGCAGATAGGAAAGAAAATAGTGAAATATATAAGTTCAGTACTAGGGCAGAGGGGTTAGAGGAAGTTTGGCCCAATAAGTCAATCAAAGGGAGGAAAGTGACAGAAGCAGCTGATTGTATGATCTAGATCTTAATGACAAAATTGTCCATGGCTCCTAACACTGACTGATGGAGATGAGATTGGAGGAGACAGAGGAGAGGAATTTAAGAAGACACTTTGCATTACCAAATGAAGCTGGAGATTATCTTTGAATTCCAGGATGATGCTGGAATAGTGAATAGTTTTAGCGGACAACTACAGCATTTTATGTGATCCAGCCTGATCTGAAGTTTTCTGTTATATCCATTGACGTTTAGTCCCTGCGACTTACAGGAGAGGAAAATGAGAGAGGGTAATGATTTTATTGGAGACTAGAGCATTAAAGATAGATGTGAATAAGTAGCTGCAGAAATGCTGTGGCGAATGTGAAGTCAAAGACTAGGCCATTGGAACTTTCAAAGTGAAAGTCAGGTGAATTGGGGAATAATTTTTCAAGGCGCAGATAAACGGAGAGGTAAGGTTGAGGCATGGAAAAGAAATGTGGGTGTCGGGTGATGCAAGGAAGTGATCAATCTTATTTGTGACTGACACAATGGGAATATTGAAATCACAAATGAGGGAAAGGTTAAGGAGTGGCTTTGAATATGGAGTTTATATGGAGGGAGAAACAAGGGAGATTAAGAGAGTAGTGAACTCAGAGGAAAGAGACCATGATGAGTTGAGGTGGGGATTGAAATCATTGAGGACAAGAAAAGCTTTAGTGCAGAGGCTGAGGGAGGAAAGCAGTGAAATATCTTTCAGAATATTTTTATTGTACTTGGGAGATAGATAGAGAACAATGATTTTAAATGAGTGGTGAGAGGGGTAGAACAAGATGAGGGGGTCAAAGGAAGTGTCAGGGGAGTCAGGGTCCAGACCAAATTAAGGTTCAGTGATAAGTGCCACACCGCCACTGTGATAGAATTGATGGGATAAGTGGTGAAAGGCATAGCTAGATTGGAAGGTTTCATTTAGGGGGATGGTGTTATTCCCTTTCAACCAGGTTTCTGTTAAGGCCATGAAGTCAATGAAATTCCCCAGTGGGAAAGTTTTATTCACAAGTGAATAGGCATTCTGGAGGGAGATGTGGAGAAGGGCACTGGCAAGAGTGCAAAAGGGTCAGGAGATGGAGGGCTGAGTTGGGTGGAAAGATTGAAGATGGGGATAATTAGCCATCAGCAGGTGCGCAAAGTGCAAATTTGGGTGAACTGTAGAATGCAGGAATTGAGCTGCTGTAGGAAAAGGTAACGTGAACAGATTTCCATAGGTTCATCTATACTAATCCATGAGTACTAAGATAAAGAGTTCACGATGAAGAACCTGAAACACCCAAAACTTCAGTTTTATATATTCAGATCCCAACATTTTCAGCAAGTGAAAGAGGAAAAAGTGTTTCCTTCTTTTCTATCAAATAAATCTAAAAAAACCCAAGCTAGGGAGGTGCGAGAGATATACTTTTCCTTCACCTTCACTATCTACATTTGAAGCTTTTATGGTTTGATGGGTTTCTTGCCTTTATCTTTAGTTTTCTTTCACTGGGTGTGAAATTGGCCTTTGGTGGTCATGCAAAACATTCAAGAACAAATTGGCACCAATTTTCCACATCGCTCCACAGGTGCTGAGTGACTTGTGAAGTATTTCCAATATTCTCTGTTTTAAATATTATAATTTAAATTTTCATAGTTATAACCCCACTCTCAATGGCCGTGGTTCCGAAGTAGAAGAATTAATTTCCAGGGTGTGGGTGTCACTGGCTAGGCCAACATTTATTCCCCTTGAGAAGGTGGTGGTAAGCTGTCTTTTTAAGATGCAGTCCATGTGGTGTAGATACACCCACACTGCTGGGAGGAAGGGAGTTCCAGGATTTTGGCTCAGCAACAGTGAAGTAACAGTAACATATTTCAAAGTCATGATAGTGAGTGGCATGGAGGAGACCCTACAGGTGGTGATGGTGTTCCCAGATATCTGTTTCTCTTGTCCTTCTAGATAATAGCAGTTGTGGATTTGAAAGATGCTGCCTAAGGAGCCTTGGTGAGTTCCTGCAAAACATTTGTACATGGTACACACTGCTGCCACTGATTGTCAGTGGTGGAAGGATTGAATGTTTGTGGACTGGGTAGCAATAAAGTGGGCTGCTTTGTTCTAGATGGTTTCAATTTTATCAGTGTTGTTGAAGTTGATCTCATCCAGATAAATGTAGAGTATTCTCCTGACTTGTACCTTGTGGACAATCTTTGGGAAATCATCTCCTGTGAGTTACTCACCACAGAATTCTTACCCTCAGGATTGCTCTTTCAACCACAGTATTTACACAGCTATTCCAGTTCAGCATCTAGTCAATGGTAACTCCCAGTATGCTGACAGTGGGAAATTCAATGATGACAATGACACTGAATGTCAAGGGATGATGGTTAGATCCTCTCTTATTGGAGATTGTCATTGCCTGGATTTTTGTGATGCAAAAGTTATTTGTCACTTATCAGTCCAAGCTTGGATATTGTCCAGATCTTGTTGCATTTGAACATGGATGTTTCAGTATCTGAGGAGTTGCATATGATGCTCAACATTGAGCAGTCATCAGCGAACATCCCCACTTCTGACCTATGATGGAAAGAAGGTCATTGATAAAACAGATCAAGATTGTTGGATCTAGAAAATTACCTTAGGGGCTCCTGCAGTGATGTCCTGGAACTGAGGTGATTGCCCTCCCAGCCACCACAACCATCTTCCCTTGTACCTGTTATAACTCCAATCATGGAGGGTTTCCCACTCATTTCCATTGATTTCAGTTTTGCTTGGGTTCCTTGACAGAATCCTTACAGTACAGAAGGAGGCCATTTAGCCCATCGAGTCTGTATCAACCACCCAGGCTGTATTCTCATAACCCCACACATTTACCATGCTAATCCCCCGATATCAGAATCAATATAGCATGGCCAATCCACCTAACCCGCACAAACCGGAGCACCTGGAGCAAACCCATGCAAACACGGGGAGAAAGTGCAAATTCCATATACACAGCGACCTGAGGAATTGAACCTGGGTCCCTGGCAGTGTGAGGCAGCAGTGCTGACCACTGTGCCTCCATGCCACACTCAGTCAAATGCTACCTTGATATCAAGGACAGTCACTCTCACCTCTGGAATTCGGCACTTTTCTCTATGTGTGAAAAAAAGGAGCTGAGTGACTCTGGCAGAAACCAAAGTGATCATCTGTGAACAGATTATTATTAAGTAAGTGCAGCTTGATAGCATTGTTAATGACCCCTTCCATCACTTCACTGATGATCAAGTGCAGGCTGATGGGGCGATTGGCCAGATTAGATTTGTCCTGTTCCTTGTGTACAGGATTTGCTGGGCAATTTTCCACATTGCCTGGTAATTGCCAGTGCTGTAGTGGAAGAGCTTGGCTAGGGGCACGGTGAGTTCTGGAACACGTCTTTAGTACTGTTTCCAGTGCTACTTCCATACAGAGTATGATGTTAGTGCCCTTTAAGAGACTTTTTAAAAAAAAATCATGATCTTCGCAACTCACAAACTTATGTGATGTCTTCGATGTGAAGAGAAATAGAAAAAAACTGTGTGCTAGTCATGTTGTTTTTAGTATTAGAAGGACAGCTGAAAGAAGTCTCTTCTCTTATTTTGGAAGTTTTACCAGTTAGCTGAAAGCACATATTGTTCGCCATCCCGCAGTAAAGAATCTATATTCTGGTGCTTTGGAAAGCTGTCTTGTCTTCAAACTGCTCTGAGTCACAGTAGTATTTGACTGCAGCCTCATAATGAAAATAATTGATCCCAGTATGAAGTGAGTGATGCTGTGTTAAACCTGTGAAAGGGGTTTTTTTGTTGTCTATAGGTTTTGATTTTAATTGGAACACATTAGAGATATTCATTAAGAGTTATACATTATAGTGGTTGTTTTGTTTCTTGTTTGTAATTGGTAGAAGTTCTTACTACACATGTTAACTATATTCTTAAATTTTGTTTGATAAAACCTCCCTACTGGGTCATTTGAATCACACCTGAAGTGAAGCATCTCATGCTTATCCTCACCAAATTCAAGATGCAAAACTTATGATTCAGGCAGGCTTCATAAACCACGTGTAAGTTTCTAAACTGAACCATAACAATAGCCTTTGCTCTATCCAGTGCCTTCTGCTGTTTCTTGATATCACTTGGAGTGAATCAAATTGGTTGAAGACTGATACTTGTGATACTGGGAACCTCCAGAAGAGGCCAAGATGGATCATCCACTTGACACTTCAGGCTGAAGATTGTTGTGAATGCTTCAGTGTTTTCTTTTGTATTGATCTGTTGGGTTCCTCCATTTTTGAAGATGGAGATATTTGTGGAATCTCCTCATCCAGTGAATTGTTTAATTGTCCAGCACCATTCATGGCTTGATATGACAGAACTCTAAAACTTTGATCTGATCTGTCGATTGTGGAATTGATTAGCTCCATTTCTTGCTGCTTATGCCATTCGGCACACAAGCTGTCCTGTGCTGTAGTTTCACTTGGTTGACACATATTTAGTCCTGCCTGGTATTGCCCCTGGCATGCCTTCCCGCACTCTTCATTGAATCAGGGTTGATCCCCTGGCTTAATGGTAATGGTAGAGTGGGGGATATGCCAGACCATGAAGTTACAGATTATGGGTAAGTACAATTCTGATACTACTACTTCTGATGGCTCACAGTGCCTCATCAATGACCAGTCTTGACTTGCTAGATCTATTTGAAGTCTATCCATTTAGCGCAGTGGCAGTGCCACACATGATGGAGGATATCCTCAATGTAAAGGTCTTGACTTTGTCTCCACAAAGATTGCGTAGTGATCATTCCCACCAATGCTGATATGGATAGGTGCAGCTGTGACAAGCAAATTGGTGAGGATGAGGTCAAGTTCATTTTTTCCCCTTATTTGTTCCATCACCACCTGCTGCAGATCCAATCTAGCAACTATATCCTTTAGGACCTGGCCAGTTTGATCTGTGGTGGTGCTACTGAGTCACACTTGGTGATGGACATTTGTGTCTCATTATTCTGCACTCTTATCACCCTCACTGCTTCCTCCAAGTGGTGTCAACTAAGGAATATTGATTCATAAGCTGAGGGGAGGGAATGGTAAGTGGTAATCAACAGAAGATTTCCTTGTCCATATTTGACCTGGTGCCATGAGATTTCATGAATTCCACAGCCAATATTAAAACTTTATGGGTTCCAGGGCCGGTGTTGATGCTCTCAGGGCAACTCCCTTCTGACTGTACACCACTGTGCTGCTACATCAGCCGGATCTGTCCTGCTGGTGGGACAGGACATAGCCAGGGATGGTGTTGGTAGTGTCTGGGACATTATCTATAAGATACAGTCTGTGAGCATGAAAATGTTAGGCTGTTGCTTGACTAGTTTGTGAGACAGATCTTCCAATTTTGGCACAAGCCCACAGGTGTTAATAAGAAGGACTTTGCAGGTTTCACAGGGTTGGGGTTGCCATTGTTGTTTCCGGTGCTTAGGTCAATGTGGGTGGTTATCCTGTTTCATCCTGAGTGGTTTGCTAAACCATATCAGAGGGCAGTTAAGAATCAATGGTCTGGAGTCGCATGACAGCAAGCTTCCTTTTCAAAACAGCATTAGTGAACCAGGAGAGATTTTTTGTCAATTGACAATACTTTCATTAGAATTTTAATTCCAGATATTTTAATCAATTTATTGGGATTTAAACCTGGCTCCTGAGAGCATTACACTAGGTCTCTGGATTGCTAGTCCAACAACAAAACCACTGCTCACTGCCTCCTCAAATTTTTGGATGACTTATTTATGTAGGAATGGGTGCTCTTCTGAAGCTAGTTTTACTTTGAAATTGACTATAATAAGCACAATAAATGCGGTCTATCTTTCCTTACTGCTTTTATGTGTCAGTTCGGAAAGCGCTATGTTCTCATTACTAACATCCCTCAAACAAATGAGCACAAAAAAACAAGGGAACACAAGAGTTAAGAATCCTCTTACTGAGATACATTAATCATTAGCATACTTCATCATGTTTGTTGACCACAATTCCATTGAATAAATCAAATTGACCAAGTATACATGGCAGAAAATTAGACTACTTTCATTGACCAGGATGTATGTATACAGTGAAGATATAAGCCATGGCATCTTATTGCTGAATTCTATGTCATGTGTCAAATTGTTCAGGTTGTCTGGTTGAGTTAGAGCATAAAATACATTAATCTGGAGAGTCACTGACGATTACTAGAAGAGCAACAACTGCTTAGAGCAAGTTACATCCAACAGGAACCTTTCAATCATGATAAAAATAGCAGAATGAATGAGTCACATCGTGTAAATCAAGTCAGACTTAAAACTGTCAAACAAGCTACAGTCCAGAGTGGCTAACAGTGACATGTTATTACAAGGTTTTATCTGTACAGTTATTTTTGATCATCTATCTGTTCTTGGGAAAAATGTATTGTGAGAGCAAAGCAGTCATTCGTCTGTATGTCAATTTCACACCTCAATGACCAGGGACATTAATTTCCCTTTGCTTGAACTGAAGGGATGAGAAATAAGTGAACAGTTAATTCTTCATTAGCTCAATACCCAAGCCTTTATGAGTTTTTAACACTTCTGAACCATATTGACAAATGTAATTTTTGCAGTACCGGTGGTTGCTGCGCTATGAAAGTCAATTGACGTTAGAAATGGAGGGGAAGATTCTCCTGACCACACCTGCCAGGCTTGCATTGATTGCCATTTTGTGGAGGACAGGAGGTCTGTGCAAGTGCCATTAGTATGCAGAATGAGCAGTTTGTAAGGGGTACTGCTCACTCAACAAGCAACCATGTTATGGAGAGAAAGAAGGGCAAGGGAGAAAGCAGCTGGCGTATTTGCAGTCCAGGCATGTTGTCTGTGACTCTGTCATCACAGTAAAAAGTCTGACAACACCAGGTTTTAGTCCAACCGATTTATTTGATAGTAAACTCACAAGCTTTCGAGGGGACTCCCTCTTCGTCAGGTGAATGGAGAGTTCTGGCCTCGGACAGAGCATCAACAGAGGGCAGCAGAGCAGCAGCGCTGATTGGCTGTTGCGGTGAAGATTTATACAGGCGCAGTCACTGCTTCCAGAAAGTGGACCTCCAGAAGACACCTTCCCTGTCAAGTAAAGGTAAGAATCTAGCAGGAAGCTGTGGAATAGCAAATTTGTTTGGCTGTTATGGGGAAGATTTTCTGAAGTAGCTAGCATTTTTTGCCAAAAGTTGAGAAGTCTAAACCTAGAGGCTGTAGGTGTTAGGTGTAAGGTGGGAGGTGGGAGGGGGGAGGTATAAAAGGGTCCAGAGCATTTTTTTCACACAGAGGGTGGTGAGTGTCTGGAACAAGCTGCCGGAGGTAGTAGTAAAGGCAGGTATAATTTCCTCTTTTGGAAAGCATTTAGACAGTTACATCAGTGAGATGGGTATGGAAGGATTATGGGTCAAACATGGGCAATGGGGGCTAGTTTGTGGGTTAAAAAGAAAAAGGGTGGCAGGGACAATTCAGGCCGAAGGGCCTGTTTCCATGCTGCAAACCTCAATGACACCTGGAGGAAATCCACACAGACGTGGTGAAAGAATGCAAACTCCACACAGATAGCCACCTAAGGCTGGAATGGAACCTGGGTCCCTGGAGCTGTGAGGTGGCAGTGCTGATGGACACTTCTGCTGTATGTCCACAGGGTATGACAGCAGAAAATGGATTGGGCAAAGCAGGCCAGGGATCCAGCACAATGGGCTCGCGTCCCTGCCCCAACCAACTACCCACCAAAGCTTCAGCCAACATGATATGGCAAACTAGGTCACAGGTGAAATCAGTGGAGTAACATGGCCCTTTAAAGGGGGGGGAGAGTGTTTCCTGAGGGCCATGGACCATCATGGTGGGAAGCTGAACCAATCTGCAGGAGGGCACAGACCACAGGTTAAGGATGGACTCACAGCTGGGGCCAGGGAGCCGAGCAGAGCTGTTGCGTTGTAATCTCATCTTACCTTGTTGTATACACATGATTCTTTGTTTGGCAATAAGGCCTTTGTTGATGCAAGCCACATAGAATTGTCCTCGATCTATTACATTGGCAATCTAGTAGAGATCTAGGGGTACATCTCAAAGTCAGCAGGGATCACAATGTCCACTTGGAAGGGGAGGAGACAGACTGGAGGGACTGATTGTGGACAAGTCCCCAGGACCGGATGGAATGCATCCAAAGGTTCTGAAAGAAATGGCGGAGGTGATAGTGGATGCCTTGGTGATTATTTTCCAAACGTCACTGGATTCCGGGGAAGTGCCGGAAGATTGGAAAACAGCTAATGTTACACCGTTGTCTAAGAAGGGTGGCAGGCAAAAGGCAGGGAATTATAGGCCGGTTAGTTTAACTTCTGTTGTAGGTAAAATGTTAGAATCCGTGATCAAGGAGAAAATAGTGAGGCATCTTGAGGAGAATTGTTTGATAGAGCAGACGCAGCATGGTTTCGTTAAGGGGAAGTCGTGTCTGACGAATTTATTCGAGTTCTATGAGGATGTGTCTAGGGTGGTGGATAGAGGAGAGCCGGTGGATGTGGTGTTACTTGATTTTCAGAAGGCGTTTGATAAGGTACCTCACAAGAGGTTATTACAGAAGGTCAGGGGGCATGGAGTTGGGGTAGGGTGTTAGCGTGGATGGGGGATTGGCTGTCAAATAGGAGGCAGAGAGTGGGGGTCAATGGGTGCTATTTGGATTGGCGGTTGGTGACTAGTGGAGTGCCCCAGGGGTCGGTGCTGGGGCCTCAGCTATTTACCATTTATATAGATGATCTGGAGGAGGGAACCGAGTGTATGGTGTCGAAATTTGCTGATGACACCAAGATTGGTGGAACGGCATATCGTGCGGAGGGTGTGGAGAGTCTGCAGAAGGATCTAGATAGGCTGGGCGAATGGGCCAGGAACTGGCAAATGGAATTTAATGTTGGCAAATGTGAAGTTGTCCACTTTGGTAGGAATAATGGTAGGAAGGGCTATTACTTATATGGCGAAAAACTGCAGCATGCGACGGTGCAGAGGGACCTTGGGGTCCTTGTGCATGAGTTGCAAAAACCCAGCCTGCAGGTGCAGCAGGTGGTCAGGAAGGCGAATGGGATGCTGGCCTTCATAGCGAGGGGGATTGAATATAAAAGTAGGGAGGTCTTGCTGCAGCTGTATAGGGCACTGGTGAGGCCGCAGCTGGAATACTGTGTGCAGTTTTGGTCGCTGCACTTACACAAGGATATTTTGGCCTTGGAGGGAGTGCAGAGGAGGTTTACTAGGCTGATACCAGAGTTGAGGGGGTTGAACTATGAGCAGAGGCTGACTAAACTAGGCTTGTACTCGTTAAAGTTTAGAAGAATGAGGGGAGATCTCATTGAGACGTATAAGATGATGAATGGGATGGATAGGATAGAGGTGGCGAGGCTCTTCCCGCTCAGAAAGGACAGTAGGACTAGAGGGCACAGCCTCAAGATAAAGGGGGGGCGGTTTAGAAAGGAGTTGGGGAGGAACTTCTTCATTCAAAGGGTGGTGAATCTCTGGAATTCTCTGCCCGTTGAAGTGGTGGAGGCTGCCTCATTAAATATATTTAAGACGCGGGCTGATAGGTTTTTGATAGGCAAGGGGATTAAGGGTTATGGGGAGAGGGCGGGAATGTGGAACTGAGACACGACAGATCAGCCATGATCTTATTGAATGGCGGGGCAGGCTCGAGGGGCTAGATGGCCTACTCCTGCTCCTATTTCTTATGTTCTTATTATGTTCTTATATAAAGCACAGACAGTTTAGAAATTAAAAACTTGATGTCTGTGTCGATATGCGCAATCTTCTTGGAGATCCTCTCCACTTGGATCCGGCAGTTTGCGGTGTCGATAGTAGTCATGACGTGGATGTGCCGGCGTTGGACTGGGGTAAACACAGTAAAAAGTCTGACAGCCGGCACATCCATGTCATGACTACTATCAACACCGCAAACTGCCGGATCCAAGTGGAGAGGATCTCCAAGAAGATTGCGCATATCGACACAGACATCAAGTTTCTAATCTCTAAACTGTCTGTGCTTTATATGCTCTGTCCGAGGCCAGAACTCTCCATTCACCTGACGAAGAGGGAGTCCCCTCGAAAGCTTGTGAGTTTACTATCAAATAAATCAGTTGGACCAAAACCTGGTGTTGTCAGACTTTTTACTGTGTTTACCCCAGTCCAACGCCGGCACATCCACGTCATGACTCTGCATTCAGGCATGTTCCCCTAAAAAAAATCCCCAAATTTGCATTGCGAAATACTTCCCCACTTTACGTTTCCTCTGCAATGGACTATCATTCTCAGCTACTGTCTTGAAATAAATTACACCAAAGAATAATCACTATTAAAAAAAAACACATCCAATACTCCATACAATATTTACAAATTATGTTTTTGCATTCCTTTTGTGCCTGTTTTGTCAGTGCCTTTGCCTGACCTGGTGCTACTCTGCAGTGTAACCCCATTGGCAACAGCAAGACTGGTAGAAGCTTCAGATTGTAAATGATCTTGCATGATGCCCTTGAGCAGCTTTCAACTACAGCACCTCAGCTCAGATGGCAGAAGTCTGGGCTAGCTGACTGAGAGGCAACTGGCAAAGTGGCAGTGGTGAGAGCACAAATGCTGTCATCCTGCTAGAGGACAGCAGTTCATGCTCCACACAGAGCCATTGTCAATCACACTCACAGCCACTAGCTTTTACCATTTGGACTGCACACTATTATTTGAAGTTTGCTTGCTGCCTACATTAAAAAGCATTCTTTCTGGTTGTTTCACAGCTTGGTATGGCTCGTGCTCTGCCTAAGACCGCAAGAAACTTACAAAAGATCATGAATGTAGCCCAATCCATCATGCAAACTGTCCATTGACTCTGTCTGCACTTCCCATCACCTCAGAAAAACAGCCAACATAATTTAAGGACCCCACATACCCCAGATAAATATTTATCCATAAACTTACTTTATCATATTATGAATTAGTGTATTATTTTGTGGAGTATCTAATCTTGAATAATTTCTGATTTTAATGTATATTATCATTAGGGAAACTTCACTTTTTAAATTCAGTAGATTGTTAGAAACTTTACCATAAGATGGCAAAGAAATCCAATCACACAAATCTTCTACCACACAGTCCTTTTGTGAGCAGCTCTCATCATAAGCTAAATAAATCATTTTTTGATTTGACTTATTATTGTCACATGTATTACTGTACAGTGAAAAGTATT
Source organism: Carcharhinus amblyrhynchos (assembly GCF_965287045.1). Classification (NCBI taxonomy): domain Eukaryota; kingdom Metazoa; phylum Chordata; class Chondrichthyes; order Carcharhiniformes; family Carcharhinidae; genus Carcharhinus; species Carcharhinus amblyrhynchos. Next base: position 74,037,986 of record NC_137333.1, on the reverse strand, counting down.
GTTTCTTGCATGCTGTACAGACAAAGCATACCATACATAGAGAAGGAAAGGAGAGAGTGCAGAATATAGTGTTACAGTCATAGATAGTAGAGAAAGATCAACTTAATAGGAGGTAGGTCCATTCAAATGTCTGATGGAAGCTGGGAAGAAGCTGTTCTTGAGTCGGTTGGCACTTGTCCTCAGACTTTTATATCTTTTTCCCGACTGAAGAAGGTGGAAGAGAGTACGTCCAGGGTGCGTGGGGACCTTGATTATGCTGGTTGCTTTTCTGAGAGAGCAGGAAGTGTAGACAGTGTCAATGGATGGAAGGCGAGCTTGCTTGATGGACTGGACTCCGTTCATGACAATTTGTAGTTTTTGCAGTCTTGGACAGAGCAGGAGCCATACCAAACTGTGATACAACCAGAAAGAATGCTTTCTATGGTGCCTCTGTAAAAATTGGTGAGAGTTGTAGTGGACATGCCAAATTTCCTTAGCTTCCTGAAAACGTAGAGGCATTGGTAGGTTTTCATAACTATAGCATCAGCATGAGCCAGGACAGCTTGTTGGTGATCTGAGTACCTAAAAACTTGAAGCTCTCGGACCATTTCCACTTTGTCCCTGTTGATGTAGACAGGAGCATGTTCTCCACTATGATTCCTGAAGTCAATGCTATCTCCCTTGTTTTGTTGACATTAAGAGAGAGAGATTACTGTTGTTAGACCAGTTCACCAGATTCTCTATCTCTTTCCTGTACTCTGTCTCATCATTGTTTGAGATCTGACCCATTATGGTGGCGTCATCAGCAAGCTTGAAAATCAATTTGGAGGGAAATTTGACCAGTCATTGGTGAATCAGGAGCATAGTAAGGGGCTGCCGACACAGCCTTGTGGGACACTGGTGTTGAGGATGGTCATGGAGGAGGTTGCCTACTTTCCTGATTGTGGTTTGTCGGTTAGAAAGTCTAGGATCCAATCACAGAGGAAGTAGCTGAGCCCCAGGCCATCAAGTTTGGAGATGAGTTTCGTAGGAATAATGGGGTTGTAGTCAATAAATAAAGTCTGACATAGGTGTCTTTGTTATCTATGTGTTCCAGAGAGAGAGATGGCATCTGCTGTGGAGCTAACGCGGTGATAGGTGACAGTAGTGGATCCAGGCAATCTGGAGGGCCAGAATTGATTCATGCCATGACTAATCTTTCAAAATGTCAGAACCATTGGGCAATCGTTTAAGGTATGGTGCCTGGCTTTTATTTGTTACTGGGATGATGATAATCTTCTTGAAGCAGAAAGGGACCTCAGATTTATGTAAAGAGAGGTTAAAGATGTCTGCAAATACCCCAGTCAGCAGATCTTCCAGGATCTGAGTGCTTGTCTGGGTACCATAACCAGGTCAGTCGCTTTCTGTGGGTTGACTTTCGAGAAGACTGCTCTGACGTCTGCGATGGTGACCTGAAATACAGGTTCGTCCAAGGCTTCTGGGATGGAGAATGTGCTCTTGTTGACCTCTTACTCAAAACAAGGAGAGAATGCATTGAGTTCATTGGAGATGGGTGCATTGGTGCTAGCAATTTTACATGCCTTCATCTTATAGCCTGTTATCTCTCGCAGACCTTGCCATAATCGATGGGACTCTGTGACTAGAATGGGACTCTAGCTTAGTCTGGTACTGTCTTTTGGCATTTTTGAAAGAGACCTCCTTAGATCATATCTGGCTTTCTTGTATAGATCAAGTCACCTGACTTGAACACCTCAGGCCTGGACTTCAGCAAGCAATGGATATCCTTGCTCATCCATGGTTTTGCTTGAGAAACACAAATTTGCTTCTTTGGCACACAGTCTTCTACACAATTACAAATGAAATCTGTTACTGTAGTGGCATATTCATTCAGGTTGTCACAAAGTTTTTAAATACTGACCAGTCCGCTGACTTGAAGCAGTCCTGTAGAAGATCATCTGATTCCTCAGACCAATATTGCATGACTTTCTTTAACGGATTCACGTGTTTCACTTTTGGCTTGTAAGCCAGGAGCAGGAACACAGTCTTATGGTCTGATTTGCCTAAGTGTGGACAGATGATAGAGCGGTAGGCAAGTTTCTTATTTGTGTACCACTGTCTAGAATGTTTGGGTGCCTGGTGGAACAGGAGACACGTTGGTGGTATCTTAGTAGGACGCTCTTGAGCTTTGCCTGATTGAAGCCCCTGGCCACAATGAGCAAGGCCTTGAGATGTTTTGTCTCAAGGCTATTTTTGGTGGTGTATATTTCATCCAGCAAGGTCTTCACATCCACACTGGGACATCAATAATTATTTTGCCAATTCTTTTCCATGTCTAATATTGCTAATCAGTTCCAAAGGTTTTTGCTTTACCAAGTTGGAAACATTACTACTTCTTGAACAAAAACAAAGGATCATATCCTTTCAAAATTTAAATAAAATGTTAGGAGTGGCTATTAAAATGCCCAAATATATAACTATCATAGTAATGCAAGTAATGAACCAGATTATTGGGTAAGGATGTTTTTGTTCTAGTGGAATTCCATTCATCCATTCTTTTTACTTTGCCACTATTGGTGAAATGGCTACAATTTTTGTAAATTAACTCCACTCTCATTCTTCAACACTGTCTGCATGGAATAGAATGAGCAAAGTCATTCTCTCTCCTCGCTAATGAGTTCAGTTTCTTTTCTGGATCATTCTATTTGAACACAGCAACTATATGATATGTTTCATTTTCTTAACCACAGCTAAAACAACTGCAGATTTGCCTTACTAACTGCACAGTTTTTGTTTCAAGTGACCACATTTATCAATATTATTCCTGGAAGAAGGGATTGAATCCAAGTAAAGATCCATAATGAAAAAAGATCTTCAGTTGACCCATTATATTTACACAATGATAAACTCATAGGTCAATCTTCATGAGATCATCATCATTGACAAATGCAGTGATGCAATTCCCTCATTATACTCAAGAGAATACTACATCAGAGTCTCTCATTGTTTCGTTGTTGCTGCTGCATTTAAATCTTGTCTCCTAGCATTCATTTGTTCCAATAAATGATCCTTACACAATAACATGTTAATTAAAATAACGTATGCTGCAAAGACGCCATCCATTTTGCAATTTTTCAAATCCATACAACTTAATAAATCTGTCTAAACATTTCCCCAATAAAATTTAAAGGAAGTGATAAAAAATCAAGTAATTTATGCATTAGAGTCTTTAACATGGTTGAAATTATTTTCTTGTGTCAAAGCTATGGTAAATCTCACAATATTTATTTGTATCTTAGCCATTATGGGGATACATTTCTTAGGTGTCTCCTGCTGCACCACAGGAATTTTATCAAAAATTCTATGACAAAGGAGAAGGCTGAATGTCCATTCACATGTCTAATTTTATCTTGTTAGTAAAAATCCTTATACGTAACCATTCGATGCAGAGGAGGAACAGTTTTATTTCAATTCACTTTAAACAAAACTGACTAAAAATAAAAAAAAAATCCATCAAAAATAATCAGATGAAGGAACAGCCAAGCTCCAAGTACCCCTCACCTACAATTTTGTGACAATACTTGCTTTCTGTCAGTCAAATAGGACTAGAGCCTTTGTCTTCTGAGAAATTACATTTATATGAACAAAAATAGCACATTGTAACCATGATCAAGAGGATTTGAAGACATTGTAAACCACAAATGCAATCAGGATTCAAGATTGTGTTACTATGTGTAATTCGCTCTCAGCCATTGCTCATTTCACATGCATCAATTGCAACACACTTGCCTGTGGGTCTGAAAGTTTTGGCTTCATGTATCACTGCAGAACTTAAGCACATGATAATCTATATGGAGGTGTACTACATTGCTTGAATGAGATGTTAAGCTACTATCACATTTGTTTATTCATAGGAATCTTAAAGATGCAGTAAGATTACTTGAAAATTATAAAGTATTCTTTGTGTCAATGTTTTCTTATTCAACTAAGACCTCTAGAAATAGATTTGTTCATCATTCTGCTTGTGACTCTCCTTGAGATGTTACTGAGATATTGTTCTGTGGAAAATTGTTGCCACATTTGCTTGCATTTTCATGCAGTTCTTGTTACGTAAAATTCCTCACAACATTTCTGAAAGTCATCAGGCAGAATGCAAATTAAAGTATTTTAAAAAATATATTAATATATTAACATTTCACTATTTCCTATTGATAAGCTTTGGAGTTTGCTTTTTGACTTTGCAGCTTTCTAATATCACGCATTTCCTCATTCTAGTTTTTGTGTTATATTGCTGGAAGCCCGGGAGTGTACCATCTGTCAAGCTTTTTATCCAGGTCATGGTGTATAGTTTGTGGAAATAATTTGCATTCTAGTTTGATACATTCATTTTTTTAAAAATGGAGACCAGGGAAAATAAAAAGAGACATAATGAACAATGCAAAATAATAATAAGTTTAGTGTTTAATTGATCTGTTTTTGATAATATTAGTGTGTTGACTGATCTATGTTCACTGCACTTGATTAAGCCTAGGAGTGGCCTCTGCAAGCAAAATGAAACAGAAGCTTCCAGAAAGACCTGAGAAATCTGAGCTATAAACATGTGCATAGAATGTGTTTGAAGAGGTATTCTGGTATCCCCTGCGTTCCTCTGTGCTAAATAAAATATATAAAATATACAACAGGTGAATACAGAACAAGAAAGCATATGAAAAAAAGCATATATATGGTATAATTAGTATTGCCAAAACCTTTTACAAGTAAAAAGGTGTGAAAAAGAAACCAATTAATTAAAAAGGCATGATGGAGTTATTGATTAAAGACACATTGAAAAGGAACATTGGAATGTTTTGATTAGGTTTTGAGAGAGGACTGCCAAAAGTACAAACAAGGCTTTTGTTTGTGCTCCTCCTTTAAGGTGAAAATGACCATCTGGGATGTATGGTAGAGTTCTGGTGGAAACGTAGGTGACTGCTAAAGCCAATCTGCACACGGCAAGTTCTGCTGCAAGTAGCTCAGGATACTACAGATGAGTGAGTTTTAAGTGAACTGCTCAGGATTTCCTCTCTGGAAATCCACTGTTTCTGCCTTTGATATGCACTTGCTCTTGAAGGATGCTGCAATTTTTTTATTTGGTTGCACCAGATGCCACAATCCTGGCCAAGCTTCTCCCAGGACAAGGAATCAACATCAAAACTCTTAAGTTTCAGAGTGTCCTTTTACCACCACGAGAGCACACTCCAGAATCAAGCTCTCCATAGAAGATTTATTTTGGTAAGCGAGCATCAGGGACTTTGGTTACATGACTAGGTCAATTCAGTTGTGACTGTCTTAATATTGTGTGGGTGCTTAGTATATCAGCTTGGGTGAGCACCTCAGTATTTGGCATTTTGTCCTGCCATCTGATCTTCAGAAACTTCTCAAAATAACTCAAGTGAAATGAGTTGAGCTTTTTGGCATGACACTGGTAAATTGCCAAATTCTCACACGAGTTTGCACATTCTTCCAGTGATTGTGTGGGTTTTCTCTGGGTGCTCCGGTTTCCTCCCACATCCCAACAACGTGCTCTTAGGCTGATTGGTGTAACAAATTGTCCGTAAATTAGTCTTCCCTCAATCTTCCCAAATAGGTGTAGACAAAGGTCATGGGTAGAGGAGGGCACTCAATGTTAAAATGGCGGTGCGGGCTCGTTGGGCCGAAGGGCCTGTTTTCTGTGCTGTGTTGTTCTTTGTTTTGTAGAGCAAAATGGGAAGAGGTTATTAGTCTATAGACTTTCAGTTTAGATGGCACAGTCATCATTCCCAGACTGATTTTCAAAGTCTGATGAAGGCTATTTCCTGCTTTGGCAATTCTTGCACGTACCATCACTGTTGAAAGTTTGAGAAAGTATGCTACCAAGGTAAGTAAACTTATCCACAACTGACAAGTTCTAGTAACACCATGAAACCATGGACTTGAGATAGGACTTTCCTGAAGCATACTGGTACATTACTTCAGTGTTAAATACTTTGTATCTGTGTTAACCACAGAGGAAAATGCTGTCCAGTTCATGGTGAAAAGAGGAGGTAATTGAGATTCTTGAAGGGTTTGAAATTGACAAAGAGTAGGTATCAGATAGGCTGTCTGTGCTCAAAGTTAATATAGCACTAGGACTGAGGTATATATAAGTCATTGAAGCTGGTAAGGTAAGTTGATCAGTACCCTGCAATTTCCACTCTCGCTTCCTTTAAAATCCTTGGATGTATCTCATTTGGTCCTGGTGCCTCGTCAACTTTAAATGACCACAGTATATCCAATATCACTTCCTCATCTATTTTGAACCTTTCTCGTGATAAAGTTTCCTTTCTGTCACCATACTCTGTTTAGCATCTGCTTCCTTGGTAAAGACATGTATTCTTATAACACCACAGCCATGCCCCCATCTCCATGTGTAAACCCCTTTTTAGTCTCTCCTTGCTTAACAAAATAAATCTTCTATGGAGAACTTGATTCTGGAGTGTGCTCTCATGGTCAAAGAACACTCTGAAAGCTATTCCTTTTATCATCATTTTACAAGTAATGCACCCATAACTTTGTGATTCACTTTTATGTTGAATTCTCACATTTTCATAACATTATTTTTCATAATCTTTTTTCACATCTCTTCTTTGCTTTTTTACCTCTCGTCTGATCCTTCTGTATTCAGCTTAGTTCCCAATTGAATTTTCTACACGACATTTTCCTAATATTTTAAAATCTTAATTTCTGTCTCCTTCTTCACGCGGGGAGCTTGATTTGTTTGCTATACTTTTCCATTTTGAGTGAATATACCTTAATTGTTCAGGAACCATTTTAAAAAAAAACATTATTCAGCTGTCATTTTTCCTGCCAATCTTTGGTTCTGATCTATCTGATCCACTTCCATTCTTGCTCCATTGAAGCCAATTCTCCCCCAGTTAATTATTCTTACTCCAAATTGCCCATTGTCCTTTTCTACAGTCATCCCAAATGTTGGAATATAATGATCACTGCACCCTAAATGTTCCCCTGTTGACACATGATCCACCTGCTTCACCTCATTACCAAGAACCAGCTTCAGCAGTGTCTTCCCCTATCTCCATCATCTCCTGAGAACAGGATAATGATGATTTAATGATGATGTTTCTTGCCTGCACCTGTTGGTTCTCAGCTTTCATCCCTGCAAGGAGAGAAAGAAGAATCATGAGTGTGAGAGATTGAACTTGTTGAGTGGGCAAAAAGGCAAACTTTGTGGAGGGTCAGAGTGGGAGACAGGAATGAGCTGAGAACGAGTGTCAATGGTGGCTGATCAAATGTGCACAGAGTCATGAAAAAGAAGAATGGGCACACCTGCAAGATATGCTGAGGAATGTTGTGCAGAAGGCTGGGAAATTCAGAGTGAAGGAATTTGCACTTGAATGTGGTGTGCCGCTCACCTTTCCTGCCCTGATGAGGTCACTGAACCGATTGTGACATTTTATCTATGAGTGACAAACCAGATTTGCTGCTCGCTTCCTTGGCCAATTCTGCTTGTCTTCTGAAAATAAAACATCTCTGCAGGCTCTTATAGCCAATGATGTCTGGGATGCCTCAAAAAACTGTGAGACAGCCTTGACTCATTGAAACTCCACTTGTACCATACATACCAGATGTAAAATGGTTCCATTTTGTGCTTTGCTGGGCCCCTTTAAGTACTGAAACTTAAACATCTGGTTATGGTTGCCATTATGTTCATTCACAACAAATGAATGAGAAACCCCGAATTGGGATGTCAATGCAAGTGGTTCGGTTAAAATGCACAGAAGCAAATGCTGCTCAAATATACAGACTTCCGTCATTCTGTCAATATGTGCCACAGCAAGTGGGTCAAAATCATTAAATTTACATCCATTATTTCAGTGAGGCAGGTACAGGCTCTCAAAGGAAACAATGGAAAGAGACAGTATTGATTCAGTCAGTTGCAAATTCAGTGGATTTTTCAGAAAGTAACATTTTGTGATACAGTACATCAGTAACTTGAAACATGGGCTTTGGCGAGTGCAGGCTTGGAGAAGGTGAGTGACAGATTTCTGCCTTGAGCACTTATAGGAGGTTGGAACATGGCAGGGAATATAGGGAGGAATGTAAGTTGCGTCCGGTGCCACATGTGGGAGTTCCTGGTGGTGTCACGTGTCCCCAAGGTACACATCTGCAGTAAATGTTTAGAACTGCAGTGATTGAGGGCCCGGGTCAGGCAACTCGAGGGGAGGCTGGAAGATGCGTTTCTAGTCAGGGAGAATGAGGAGATAATGGCTGGGAAACATGAGCAGGAGGAGGTCTCAAGGGCTGAAGAGAAGGGAGGATGGACGACTGTTAGGAGGGGAAAGAGGAAGAAGAAGAGTAGTCAGGGTCCCCCGGCCTCCCCGGAGGCCCCCCAAGGTTCGTCGGCAGGGGCACAGAAAAATAGGAAGGAAGGGGAGACTGACTTAGAGGGACGGAATGGGGCTGGTAAGGTGATAGTGGTAGGGGATGGGAGGGTCCGAGGGATTGATAGGAGGTTCTGTGGGCAAGGGCGCGACTCCAGGATGGTGGTCTGCCTCCCTGGAGCAGGGGTAAAGGATATAATGGAAAGGGTAGAGGGAATTTTGAAAGGGGAGGGGACCCAGGCAGAGGTCATAGTACACGTAGGGGAGGGGGATATAGGAAGGAGGAGTAGGGGAGAGGTCCGTAGGCAATTTAGGGAGTTGGGGGCCAAACTAAAGAGCAGGACCTCTAGGGTGGCACTGTCTGGGTTGCTGCCCAGTACGAGCAGGGCTAAGAATGACGAGATCATGCAGTTGAATGCATGGTTGAGGGACTGGTGTAGGGTAGAGGGGTTTACTTATGTGGATCACTGGGAGGTGTTTAGGAGAGAAAGGCAATTGTACAGGAGGGGTGGGGAGGATTTGAACGGGAGGGGGACTAGTGTCTTAGCAGGGAGGTTAGCTGGGGTGTTCAGGAATGATTTAAACTAATAGGGAGGGGGGGTGGGGAGGTGGCTGGGAGAGAGACGGGTGAAAGGAAAATTATAAGGGAGAAGGTGGTTCCGAGGGACACTTGTGGGTTGAACTGTGTCTGTTTCAATGCTAGGAGTGTGGCAGGGAAAACGGATGAGCTTAGGGCCTTGATGTTTGTGAGGCAGTTGGATGTGGTGGCTGTAACGGAGACGTGGTTACGGGAAGGGCAGGACTGGCAGCTGAATGTTCCTGGGTACAGGTGTTTTAGGTGTGACAGAGGAGGGTTGAAGAGAGGTGGAGGGGTGGCACTGTTAGTCAAGGAAAACATCACAGTAGTGCAGAGGGAGGGCGATATGGAAGAGATAGGGATTGAGTCGCTGTGGGTGGAGTTGAGGAATAAAAAGGGAGAGATCACACTGCTAGGGGTGTACTATAGGCCACCCAACAGCCCAAAGTCAGTGGAGGAGGGAATTTGCAGGGGCATTTTGGACAGGTGCAGGAAGAATAGAGTGGTTGTAGTGGGTGATTTTAATTTTCCCGGAGTGAATTGGAGGGGGCCTAGAGCTGGGGGTACGGAGGGAGAGGAGTTTGTGAAATGTGTTATGGAAGGGTCGCTCGAACAGTATGTAACTTGCCCGACTAGGGGAGGGGCTATACTGGATTTAGTGTTGGGAAACGAGCCAGGGCAGGTGGGTGAGGTAGAGGTAGGCGAACATGTGGCGAACAGTGACCACAAGCCCGTCTACTTTAGGATAAAAATGGAAAGGGACGAGTGCCGTCCAAGCGGGAGTGTGCTGAACTGGGGAAAGGCGAGCTATGGCAGGATTAGGAGGGAGCTGCAGCAAACTGACTGGGAGGGACTGTTAGCTGGCAAGTCCACGGTTGGCAAGTGGGAGGCTTTTAGGGACAAAATGAAATGGTTGCAGGGGAGGTTTGTTTCGGTTAAGCGAAAGGATGGGAAAGGTAGGATTAGAGAGCCGTGGATTACGGGGGATATTGAAGACTTGGTCAGGAAGAAGAGGGAGGCGTATGTTAGGTCAAAACAAATGGGTACGGAGTGTGCGCTGGAGGAATATAGAGAGAGTAGGAGGGAGCTAAAAAGGGGAATTAGAAGGGCGAAGAGAGGGCATGAGATGGCTTTGGCTGGTAGGATTAAGGATAATCCTAAGGCATTTTATTCCTATATTAGAGGCAAGAGAGTAGTTAGAGGGAAAATTGGTCCTCTTAGGGACAAGAGTGGAGAGTTGTGTATTGAGTCGGAGGGAATGGGGGAGCTCCTGAATGAATACTTTGCGTCGGTATTCACGAAGGAGAAGGGTTCGGAATCGTGCGGTCTCTTGGAGGGAGCGGAGGTTCAGTTGCAGGATATAGTTATTACGAGAGAGGAAGTGCTAGGGCTTTTAGGTAGCGTAAGGACGGATAAAGCTCCGGGGCCTGATGGTATTTATCCCAGGCTGCTTAGGGAGGCGAAAGATGAAATTGCTGGGCCTCTGGCGCACATCTTTGTCTCTTCTTTGGACACAGGTGAGGTCCCAGAAGACTGGAGGGTAGCAAATGTGGTCCCGTTGTTCAAAAAAGGTAGTAGGGATAACCCTGGGAATTATAGGCTGGTGAGTTTGACGTCGGTGGTAGGGAAGTTAATGGAAAAAATACTTAGGGGTAGGATGTATGAGCATTTGGAGCGTTGCGATCTGATTAGGGATACGCAACATGGCTTTGTTAGAGGGAGGTCTTGCCTTACGAATCTGGTGGAATTCTTTGAGGAGGTGACAAAAACGGTTGACGATGGGAGAGCCGTTGATGTCATCTATATGGATTTCAGTAAGGCGTTTGACAAAGTCCCTCACGGTAGGCTGGTAGAAAAGGTTAAGGCGCATGGGATACGAGGCCAGGTAGCTAGGTGGATTGAGAACTGGTTGGGAAATAGGAGACAGAGGGTAGTTGTGGAGGGTACCTTGTCGGGCTGGAGGCCAGTGACCAGTGGTGTGCCGCAGGGCTCGGTACTGGGACCTCTCCTCTTTGTAGTCTACATAAATGACTTAGAAGAGGGCGTAGGTGGTGTGATCAGCAAGTTTGCTGATGACACCAAGATGGCAGGGTTGGCGGGTACAGAACTGGATTGTCAGGTGATACAACAGGATATAGATAGGTTGGTGCAGTGGGCAGATAGGTGGCAGATGGCATTTAATCCTGACAAATGCGAGGTGATGCATTTTGGAAGGAATAATGCAGAGAGGAGCTATGTGATAAAAGGTAGGCCGATTAGGAGTATAGACGTACAGAGGGACCTGGGAGTGCAGGTTCACAAATCCATGAAGGTTGCGTCACAAGTGGAGAACGTTGTTAGGAAGGCTTATGGGATGTTAGCCTTTATAGGAAGGGGCTTAGAGTATAAAAGCTGCCGTCTAATGCTTCAGTTATACAGAACGTTGGTTAGACCGCATTTGGAGTACTGCGTCCAGTTCTGGTCACCTTATTACCGGAAGGACGTGGAGTCTCTGGAAAGGGTGCAGAGGAGGTTTACCAGGATGTTGCCTGGCATGGGGGGACTGGGTTACGAGGAGAGATTGAAGAGACTGGGGCTATTCTCCTTGGAAAGACGGAGATTGAGAGGGGACATGATAGAGGTATATAAGATACTGAAGGGAATAGATAGAGTTAATAGTGAGAGACTGCTCCCTAGACTGGGTACGAACACGAGAGGTCATCACTTAAGGGTGAGGGGGGGGAGGTATAATTTGGAGGTAAGAGGAAGGTTCTTTACGCAGAGAGTTGTGGGGGTCTGGAATGCGCTACCGAGTAGGGTGGTGGAGGCAGGAACGTTGGACTCGTTTAAGATGCAGTTAGATAGGCACATGAGTGAAACGAGAATGGAGGGATATGGTAGGGGCTATTAAATAGGGTTAAACCTCGGGAGACACCGGAAGGGCAGGCTGTATGATTAATATTTTTTGTCTTTATTCCACAGGTGGAGGTCCACCTCGTGTCAAGCGAGGGGCATGCACACGGCGGGTCGTGCGTGGGCTGCTCTTGGAAGTCCAGGAGTGGCCTAGTACTTCATGTCGGTGTGTGTGCTTGATCCTGGACCGATAGACGGGCTCCACAACAGCTCAGTGACTAGCACTGCTAGCTGTGCAGATACATGGATTTGGGCCTGTGTCTGTGGGAGTTTGCGCATTCTCCCTGTGGTTGCGTGGGTTTCCTCCGGGCGCTCCGGTTTCCTCCCACACCCCAAAGATGTGCTCTTAGGCTAATCGGTTTCCACCAAATTGACACTATTTCTTCCCTGAATCTGACTGAGTAGGGTCCCATTCGTAGACATGCAGGGTAGAATAGGTGTAGGGCGATGCGGCGGCGCGGGCTCGTTGGGCCGAAGGGCCTGTTTCCCGTGCTGGGTTGTTCTTTGTTCTATGCCATATGGTAAGTGTAAGTGTATCATGTTTGGGAGGAACAAGTGACTTTAAATCAATGGTTCCTAAAGCTCTCCACCACTGGGGTTTTTCTTGTCTCATATCTGGGACTTTTGCAGCCTCATTTATTGGAATTGATTGCATTAATTAATCAACAACTCCATTACCATGACATCATGTGACTACCAGGATCGTAGTAGGCAAACTGGATGGACCTTGGGGTCATCTCGCAAATTTTATGTTTATATATGTGGACCATTACCCAGGTAGATCCCATCTGCAAAAAAAGATAAATTTTACTGGGCTAATTACCAACTTTTCATCAAAGTGATGAAAAGAGTCATCAATAATGCCATTAAGCAAACCCTGTTCATGAACCATTGCATCAGCCTGGATCCAAGCTGGGCACTGATATTAGTTGCCTCTTAGAACATCGTCCAGGGAGACATATAGCCAACACAGTTGCTTTGAGCCACCTGCCACTGCCCATCAGCCTATCTTCTCCCAGACAGATGAAGTCATCATGACCCTGAACTTCATGGACACTCTCCCAGTATCCACCAAGCAAATCCAAGCACGGACCCAAAAGAACTGTACTTTGCTGAAATTACCTCACATTGTCCTAAATGGTGGACACAGGTGTCCTACAAAGTATTTGAAATCTTATTGTTATGGATGTAGTTGAGGTGTTATGTCCCTTTAAGAGTGGGTCAGCTGACTCAGGGGAACAAGCTCTTCGGGGGAGTCAGTCTTAGACTTAGTGGGTTTTTTAACACAATAAACTGTCCCTTGTTCAAATTATAGTGACCTACCTCAAGGTCTTTTAATAGTTATTAATTAGGCCCATAGATAACAACTGGCGATGAGGCTTAGTCACAGACGACAGACTGCATGGTACTATCATTTTTCGGAAAACGGGAGAAAATCAGATGTCGCTCAGACTTCATAAGAAATAGGAGCAGGAGTAGGCCATCTGGCCCTTCGAGCCTGCCCCGCCATTCAATAAGATCATGGCTGATCTGTCATGGCTCAGTTCCACATTCCCGCCCTCTCCCCATAACCCTTAATCCCCTCTCTTATCAAAAACCCATCAACCCGCGTCTTAAAAATATTTAGCGAGGTAGCCTCCACCACTTCAACGGGCAGAGAATTCCAGAGATTCACCACCCTTTGAGTGAAGAAGTTCTTCCTCAACTCCATTCTAAACCGCCCCCCCCCCCCTTTATCCTGAGGCTGTGCCCCCTAGTCCTACTGTCCTTTCTGAGCGGGAAGAGTCTCTCCACCTCTATCCTATCCATCCCATTCATCATCTTATACGTCTCAATGAGATCTCCCCTCATTCTTCTAAACTCTAACGAGTACAAGCCTAGTTTATTCAGCCTCTCCTCATGGCTCAACCCCCTCAACTCTGGCATCAGCCTAGTAAACCTCCTCTGCACTCCCTCCAAGGCCAAAATATCCTTGCGTAAGTACGGCGCCCAAAACTGCACACAGTACTCCAGCTGCGGCCTCACCAATGCCCTATATAGCCGCAGCAAGACCTCCCTACTTTTATATTCAATCCCCCTCGCTATGAAGGCCAGCATCCCATTCGCCTTCCTGACCACCTGCTGCACCTACAAGCTGGGTTTTTGCGACTCATGCACAAGGACCCCGAGGTCCCTCTGCGCCGTCGCCTGCTGCAGTTTTTCTCCACGTAAGTAATAATCCTTCCTACCATTATTCCTACCAAAGTGGACCACCTCGCACTTGCCAACATTAAATTCCATTTGCCAGTTCCTGGCCCATTCGCCCAGCCTATCTAGATCCTTCTGCAGACTCTCCACACCCTCCGCACGATATGCCGTTCCACCAATCTTGGTGTCATCAGCAAATTTCGACACCATACACTCGGTTCCCTCCTCCAGATCATCTATATAAATGGTAAATAGCTGAGGCCCCAGCACCGACCCCTGAGGCACTCCACTAGTCACCAACCGCCAATCCGAATAGCACCCATTGACCCCCACTCTCTGCCTCCTATTTGACAACCAGTCCTCTATCCACTCTAACACCCTACCCCCAACTCCATGTCCTCTGACCTTCTGCAATAACCTCTTGTGAGGTACCTTGTCAAACGCCTTCTGAAAATCCAGAAAGACCACATCCACCGGCTCTCCTCTATCCACTGCCCTAGACACATCCTCATAGAACTCCAGTAAATTTGTCAGACACGACTTCCCCTTAACGAAGCTGTGCTGCGTCTGCTCTATCAAGCAATTCCCCTCAAGATGCCCCTTCAAAAATGGCGAAGCTGGAGATGGTGTTGAGACCCAGACCAGAAACTCTAACATATTTTATAAAGATTGCCCAGACCATAAGTTTTTATATTTGAATTTGGTGTGGGTGAGCATAACATGTTTCACTCCAGGTATGATTCAAGTGACTCACTAGGAAGCTTTATCATATAAAGTTTATTTACAAACACAATTAAAATTAATAAAAGATTTAGCATAACTCTTTATCAATTACAAGAATCAAACATGATACAATATAAATCTTAACAGCCAGCTATCTATGATGTTCTAAGTCAAACAACGCCCCTTTCTAGACTTGGCACAAAAAGCAAGTATGTTCATGTGATGCTGGATTTTGCAGCTTTTTAAACACCTGCTGTGAATTGGTTCTTTGAATGTTGGATTAAATCTCTGAGGCCTCCCAGTCCTCAAACTTTCCAAAAAGTCTCCGGAAAGAGACAGAGACAGAGAGATAGAAAGAGAGGTACTACCTGCCTACACCAGCTTTGAACAGCAACTTACCAACAGCAGAATGTGCAACTCCAGAGAGCGGGGAAAACAAGAGACACTGCATTCTGTCTCAAGTCCAAACAGCATTTAAAAAATGAAGCTAAAACCATGGGCCCCTCCATGGAAAAAACTGCTCCCAGACATCACCTGACCTATCAACCACTCTGCACTCAGCAACCCCAAAAGGACCACAAAACCCCAGGTCACCGCATGAGCCCAGACCAAAAGCAAACAAGATGTCCACCAGAATATAAAAGTAGGGAGATCTTGCTGCAACTGTACAGGGTACTGGTGAGGCCGCAGCTGGAGTACTGTGTGCAGTTTTGGTCACCACACTTGAGGAAGGATATACTGGCCTTGGAGGGAGTGCAGAGGAGGTTTACTAGGCTGATACCGGAGATGAAGGGGTTGGACTATGAAGAGACTAAATAGACTGGGTCTGTACTCGTTGGAGTTTAGAAGGATGAGGGGGAATCTTATAGAGATGTATAAGATAATGAAGAGGATGGATAGGGTAGAGGTAGAGAGATTCTTCCCGCTTAGAAAGGATAGCAGAACTAGAGGGCACAGCCTCAAAATAAGGGGGGGGGGCAGTTTAGATCAGAGTTGAGGAGGAATTTCTTCACTCAAAGGGTGGTGAATTTCTGGAATTCTCTGCCCGTTGAAGTGGTGGAGGCTACCTTGCTAAATATATTTAAGTCATGGGTAGATAGGTTTTTGACAGACAAGGGAATTAAGGGTTATGGGGAGAGAGCAGGAAAGTGGAACTGATCCACTTCAGATCAGCCATGATCTTATTGAATGGCGGGGCAGGCTCAAAGCGCTAGATGGCCCACTCCTACTCCTATTTCTTATGTTATGTTCTTATGTTCAGTGTGCCCTATGACCAGAGGCCATTAGCCTCACGCAAACTGGCACCAAAACAAAATGCCAGGAGCTGCCCAAAAAACCTGCAAAGAAACATGATCAAAACACATCTCTCAAAGGCACAGTATCATCACAGTAGCATGGTAGACTGGTAGCATGCAGTGAAAAGGCTTAAGCATCAAAGGAAGTGGTCGCGAGGGGACTTGAGCTACAGGTGACACCTAAAAGCTGCTTGCCAGGAGATGAACCATAAGAACATAAGAAATAGGAGCAGGAGTGGGCCTTCTAGCCCTTTGAGCCTGCCCCACCATTCAACAAGATCATGGCTGATCTGAAGTGGATCAGTTCCACTTTCCCGCTTTCTCCCCATAACCTTAATTCCCTTGTCTATCAGAAACCTATCTACCCGTGACTTAAATATATTCAGTGAGGTGGCTTCCACCACTTCAATGGGCAGAGAATTCCAGAGACTCACCATCCTTTGAGTGAAGAAGTTCGTCTTCAACTCCAATCTAAACTGCCCCCCCCTCTTATTTTGAGGCTGTGCCCTCTAGTTCCGCTATCCTTTGAGCGGGAAGAATCTCTCTACCTCTGCCCTATCTATCCCCTTCATCACTTCATGTCTCTATCAGATCCCCCCTCAGCCTTCTAAACTCCAACGAGTACAGACCCAGTCTATTCAATCTCTCCTCATAGGCTAACCCCCTCATCCAGTATCAGCCTAGTAACCTTCTCTGCAGTCCCTCCAAGGCCAATATATCCTTTCGCAAATGCGGCGACCAAAACTGCACACAGTACTCCAGTTGCGGCCTCACCAGTGCCCTTACAGTTGCAGCAAGACCGCCTTGCTTTTATATTCTATCCCCCTCGCTATAAAGGCCAACATTCCATTTGCCTTCTTGATCACCTGCTGCACCTGCAGACTGGGTTTTTGCGATTTGTGCACAAGGACCCCCAAGTCCCTCTGCACCGTAGTACGCTGCAGCTTTTCACCCTTTAAATAATAATCCCTCCTACTATTATTCCTGCCAAAGTGGATAACCTCACACTTGTTAACATTATACTCCATCTGCCAGGTTCTCGCCCACTCGCTCAGCCTATCCAGATCTCTCTGCAGACCTTCCGCACCTTCCACACAATTTGCTTCTCCACTCATCTTCGTGTCATCAGCAAATTTCGTTACGCTACACTCAGCCCCCTCCTCCAGATTATCTACGTAAATGGTAAACAGTTGAGGCCCCAACACTGATCCTTGCAGTACTCCACTAGTCACCAATGCCAACCAGAATAACACCCATTGATTCCAACTCTCTGCTTCCTATTAGACGACCAATCCTCTATTCACGCTAACACCCTACCCCCAAATCCATGCACCCTAACCTTTTGCAGCAACCTTTTGTGAGGCACCTTATCAAACACCTTCTGGAATAAACCAAAAGCGGTGGTCATGAGGGGACTAACTCAAGAGCACCAGAATCGTCATGGAGAGCAGTTGTGAGGGGACTCAGGCTGCAATAGACAGGATCACCAGTATAATCAGTGAGGGAGAGGCTGACATGAAGAGAAAAACAAGAGGACTCAAGCTGTGATCAGCCACTAAAATGCAAGTGGTGGGTAAAACTCAGTCTAAGACTGCCTGCGCACTCATTAAGAAGTTTAATACATTGTTCCTGGTTTGAGTTTTATTGACTCACTTTGTGGTCTTTTAATAATTATTAATTAAACCCATACATAACACTGATCTCTCTAAATATCAGTTGTTGAGTACAGAAGATGGCATCATCTTGTGGGGAGCCTGGGTGGTTGCCCGCATCCAGGCTAGCGAGCAACAATTCAAGAATTGCACCACGGCCACCCAGGAATTTCTAAGATGAAAATGCTCGTATGGAGTGATGTCTGGTGGCCTGGCATAAACAATGATATCAAAAACCTGGTCAAATGGTGCAAAACCTGCCAAGAAAAGCAGAAGACCCACCAGCAGCCTCACTGCACCCTTTGGAATGGCTGGGGAGACCCTGGGTGTGAGTATGCGCAGACTTCACAGGCCATTTGAGTTCCATGTTTTTAATTCTCATCAACACCCATTCAAAATGGATTGCTGTGCACCAGACGGCCTCTACTACCTCTTACAATACCGTAGAGAAACTGTCAATCTTTTCAAACGCATGGTATACCCAAGGTTCTTGTGACAGACAACAGGACCCCGTTTACCAGTGGGGAGTTTCACACCTTCATGAGTACAAACAGAGTAAGGCATATCCACATGACACCCTACTATCTGTCCTCAAATGGCTTGACTGAGTGAGCAGCCCAGGCCTTCAAAGGTGGCATGAAGAAACAACGCTCAGATTCTCTAGAAACAAAGCTTGCACATTTCCTTTTTAATACAGGATTGTGCCACATACGATGATGGGAATAGCCCTGGCACCTTCAGATTAAGCTTAGTCTGATGTTCCCAAATTTGGTTGGCAATGTTGAGTTAAAACAGGAAGCTCCGAAAAGAAGTCATGATGGTCAGAGCGGATAGGGACTTCAAATCAGGGAATATGATCCACATGTGGAACTTCAGCGACAGTCTCCGTGGATTCCATGAGTTATTGTTGAGAAAACAGGACAGGTGTCTTATAAGGTAAACCCAGAGAGATTACAATGAAGAAGCGTGTAAATCACTTCACAGGGAACCCGCTGCAGAAACAACTGTTTTTATGGATGCACCACTGCCATCTTCCTTCACATGAAACTGGAGAGGAAACTCTGCCCTCTTAATGCTCAGGAATCAGTCATTTGGACAATAAAGCTTCCAGCTCAGACTTGGGCAGTGGACACCCAGTCAGAGGTCTCCACCGAGGCTAAGTCCCTGTAGTTGCTCCTTGAGGAAGAGGTTTGACCTATCACTTACACGCTCCCCCACTCCCCTCACCACCCTCCAGACCAGACCCTACAAGTGTCCATGTCATGGGAGGGAGAAGAAACTTTTAACTGTTGTGTGTGTAACTCTTATGAGATCTATGATGAATTACTGATCGATCTCCCTGTGAGGTTCATTAAGCACAAATTCCCCTGGTCACATGCAGTGGCCTACCCAGTTGCAACTCATTACGTGACCTTTTACGTCCCACACAGGGACTACTGCATACACCATGGTAGTGGTGTAGTTTGCATTCTGTAATAAACTATGTTCCTCTCCAGTCAGGTTTCCTGAGTCATTACAGGACTAAGTCAGTGGATTCATGTTTGAATCTCTGATAGCAAATAGAAGGTATCCCAGCCCTTTATCCCCATCACTGGATTACATGTAGCATGGATTACATGACACCAAGATTGGTGGAAAGGCAAATTGTGCGGAGGGTGTGGAGAGTCTGCAGAAGGATCTAGATAGGCTGGGCGAATGGGCCAGGAACTGGCAAATGGAATTTAATGTTAGAAAGTGCGAGGTGGTCCACTTTGGTAGGAATAATGGTAGGAAGGATTATTACTTACGTGGAGAAAAACTGCAGCAGGCGACGGTGCAGAGGGACCTCGGGGTCCTTGTGCATGAGTCGCAAAAACCCAGCTTGCAGGTGCAGCAGGTGGTCAGGAAGGCGAATGGGATGCTGGCCTTCATAGCGAGGGGGATTGAATATAAAAGTAGGGAGGTCTTGCTGCGGCTATATAGGGCATTGGTGAGGCCGCAGCTGGAGTACTGTGTGCAGTTTTGGGCGCCGTACTTACGCAAGGATATTTTGGCTTTGGAGGGAGTGCAGAGGAGGTTTACTAGGCTGATGCCGGAGTTGAGGGGGTTGAGACATGAGGAGAGGCTGAATAAACTAGGCTTGTACTCGTTAGAGTTTAGAAGAATGAGGGGAGATCTCATTGAGACGTATAAGATGATGAATGGGATGGATAGGATAGAGGTGGAGAGACTCTTCCCGCTCAGAAAGGACAGTAGGACTAGGGGGCACAGCCTCAAAATAAAGGGGGGGCGGTTTAGAACGGAGTTGAGGAAGAACTTCTTCACTCAAAGGGTGGTGAATCTCTGGAATTCTCTGCCCGTTGAAGTGGTGGAGGCTACCTCGCTAAATATTTTTAAGACGCGGGTTGATGGGTTTTTGATAAGCGAGGGGATTAAGGGTTATGGGGAGAGGGCGGGAATGTGGAACTGAGCCATGACAGATCAGCCATGATCTTATTGAATGGCAGGGCAGGCTCGAAGGGCCAGATGGCCTACTCCTGCTCCTATTTCTTATGTTCTTATATGACCTGGATCATCATTTTTGGATAAAGGCAAAATACTGTGAATGCCAGAATCTGAAACAAGAACAGAAAACACTGGAGAAACTCAGCAGGTCTGATGGCATCTAAGAGAGAATACAGCCAATGTTTCAGTGCTCCAAAGCCCCTCTGTGACTGTGTGCGATACCTGGAGGGCTTTTGTCTATGTTATGCTCAGGTTACTCATGACCATTTGAAAAATACAGGACGTAACATTTGTGCCTGGATTTGGTTGGATCTCAGTAGACTGTGTATTAGGTAAAGAATTGCGATTGCCCCTCAATCACTACTGTGATTGAGATTGATCTCAAGAAATGAGCTTCTGGAAATCAACTTCCCAACTAGCATAATAGCTTGTAATTGGCTCCCATAATGTTCTCTGAGCTTCAATACTGTAGGATTGCTTTTTATATCTTCTTTCCCAACTATTTTTGATCTGCTCTAGCCTTAAAAATGTTTCAATTATATAGTTGGATTAATTTGACTCAAATATTCAGCTATTTTTGTTACCATCCATTGGATTACATGTAGCATGGATTACATGATGACCTGGATCATCATTTTTGGATAAAGGCAAAATACTGTGAATCAATCAGATCACAGTCGTGAGATAAAACTGTTTCAATTGTTCACAAATTTTTAAAAAATTCTTTAGTAAATTCACCTCGTGCCATTCCCCTGCCTTCTTCCTGCACATTTTCCTTTTCGGATAACAAGTGGGTACATCAGAGCTCACAATGCTTTTTTTTTACCCAAAAGATAGAAATTTGTGCTATAAGATTGATTTACATTATTATTGAAATAATAGAAGTTTTTGCATGAAGGTTGCTAAAGGCTAGCTAATGTTCCACCAAGAGAGATCCCCACCCAACTTATTTGCATGTTCCACACTGACAAGATCCGACCTTTGAAAGAAGAGCCTGAACTGGCAGTAAGCCAGCAGACCCCCGATATACAGACTCAACCATGACCTCAGGGGACATAATCCATTTACCGGCATTCGACCCGTACATGCCGGACCATGGTCTGCATATCTACTGACGAACGAAGCCAAAACGCAGCCCTGACAGTGACCTGGAGCACCTGACCAAGCAGACCTATTTACCAATGCAGGAACTGCAAGCAAGGCAACAAATCCTCCATCTGCACACCAACCAGACCGAAGAACCTCATTGGATACAACCATGCCCTTTACACCGCAAACCACTCTCACCGTCTCCCAGGCTCAAAAAGAAGCAGACATTCCAGGAAATGTGGAAAATGTGCAGATGAGAGTGAAACAACGTGATCCCAAGGCCCCCCCTTCCTCAGCTTCCTTCTTGCAAATGTCCAGTCTCTGGAAAACAAGCTAGATGAACTTAGAGTCGGACTCACTTTCCAAAGAGAACTGAGAGACTGCTGTGTACTGTTTCACAGTGACGTAGCTCACTCCTGCTTTACCGGACAGTACCCTACAACTACAGGGCAT
This sequence comes from Carcharhinus amblyrhynchos, assembly GCF_965287045.1. NCBI lineage: Eukaryota > Metazoa > Chordata > Chondrichthyes > Carcharhiniformes > Carcharhinidae > Carcharhinus > Carcharhinus amblyrhynchos. The sequence continues at coordinate 74,016,259 of NC_137333.1, read as the reverse complement.
CTCAATCCATCAAATGGACTGTACAGCTGCCTCAGGCAAGGCTAGGGGAGGTGGGGTCTGCTTCCTAATCAACACCTCATTGTGCTTAGATGTAGCAATACTGGCAACTTTCTTCTCTCCAGACATAGAATACCTGAGGCCAAAATGTCATCCCTACTACCTTCCAGAGTTCACCTGATGGCAGTTTACATCCTACCTCATTCAGACATGAGGATCACATGGATGAAATATACACCACTACAAATAGCCTTGAAACAAAACATCACGAGGCCTTTTTCACTGTAGCCAGGGTCTTCAATCAGGCCAACCTCAAGACCGTATTACAAGTTACCACCAGAGGCCCAAACATCCTAGACCACTGCTACACAAATATCAAACATGCCCACTGGTTTATCGCCTGCCCACACTTTGATAAATCAAACCACAACATTGTGCTCCTGCTTCTAGCAAAAGTTGAAGCGGGACAATCCATCAAAGAGAGTCATGCAGTGTTGGTCTGAAGAATCGGATGATTTCCTATGGGGCTGCTTGGAGTCAGTGGACTGGTCAATATTTAAAAACTCTGACCAGCCTGATTGAGTAGGCCATTACAGTAACTGACTTCATTAGTAAGTGTGTAGAAGACTGTGTGCCACAGAAGCAAATCTGTGTGTTCCCCAATTGGAAACCATGGATGAACAAGGATGTCCACTGCTTGCTGAAGTTCAGGTCTGAGGCATTGAAGTCAGGCGATACTGACCTATATAAAGAAAGCCAGAGACGATCTAAGGAGATCCATCAAAGTTGACAAAAGACAATACTGGACCAAGCTAGAGTTCCAGGCTAGCCACACAGTAGCACAGCAGTTAGCACTGCTGCTTCACAGCTCCAGGAACCTGGGTTCGATTCTGGGCTTGGGTCATGGTCTGTATGGAGTTTGCACACTCTCCTTGTGTCTGTGTGGATTTCCTCCAGGTGCTCCAGTTTCCTCCCACAGCCCAAAGATGTGCAGGTTAGGTCGACTGGCCATGCTAAAATTGCCCCTTAGTGTCCTCAGTTGCATAGGTTTGAGGGATTAGCAGGTAAACATGTAGAGATATGGGTGTAGGGCCTCGGTGGGATTGTGGTCAGTGCAGACTCAATGGGCCAGATGGCCTCTTTCTGCACTGTAGGGTTTCTATAAACACTGACCCCCACCAACTATGGCAAGGTCTGCAAGACATAACAGGCTACAAGATGAAGGCATATAAAAATCACCAGCTCCAACGCACCCCTCCTTGATAAGCTCAATGCATTCTACGCAAGTTTTGTGAGGGCATGCCCTCCACCCTGGAAGCCCTACATGAACTTGTATCTGGGGTCACCAATGCAGATGTCAGAGCAGCTTTCTTGAAGGTCAACTCCGGAAAGCAACTGGCCCAGATGGGATACCTGGATGTGCACTAAGATCCTGCGTGAATCAGCTGGCGGAGGTATTACAAACATCTTCAACTTTTCTTTACCTCAATCTGAGGTCCCTATTTGCTTCAAGAAGGCGACCATCATCCCGGTACCTAAGAAAAACCAAGCAGTGTGCCTTAATGACCATCAGCCAGTGGCTCTGACATTCATCATTATGAAGTGCCATCAGATTTTGAATGGACTTATCTTACATTCAGGTGAACTTTCTCTACACCCTAGCTATGACTGTAACATTATATTCTGCACTCTCTTGTTTCCTTCTTTATGAACAGTATATTTTGTTTGTATACTGTGCAAGAAACAATACTTTTCACTATATGTTAATACATGTGACAATAATAAATCAAATCAAAAAGATCTTTTGCTCTAGACAGAAATTTTCCTTTATGATTTTCACCATCCTTTTCAAGGAAGAGGATATCCTAGTTCCCCCTCAGTATTTTTAAATAAACGCATTCACACAATACATTTATAACCTAATTACATTATACAAATCTCTATGTTATGCTAACATAGCTTGTTTAATCAGCTATACCAAATATTTCTTCAATCAATATGCATTAAACCAGGTGGGAAACTTGGGCTGGATTTACCAATGTTATTGAAGTTCTCTGTATCAAAATTATTGATATATACATACAGCTGTCAAAACATCCACAACTGAAAATTTATACAAAGCAAATTGCTTTGGGTATTTGGCCCTGAATGAACAAGAAATTTAGTTTTATATCAAATATATACTTCCATATTACAAATCAGTGGTTGTCATTTTAACTGAAAAACATAACCTTCATTTGTATCCTTTCAAAATGAACAGGAACAAGCCAATTTGAGGAATGCCATTAAGAATAAATCTGCCATTTTTGCAATAGTGCAGTTGTACTAAAACAGCATCTTAACCAGGTTCAACCACCCATCCTGTCCCTATAACCCTCACACATTTACCATGGTTAATCCCACCTAACCTGCACATTCTGGCCACCAAGGGGCAATTTAGCATGGCCCATCCACCAAACATGCACATCTTTGGTCTTTGGGAGTGAACCAGTGTAAACTCCATAGAGTCACTCAAGGCCAGAATCAAACGTGCGTCCCTGACATTGAGAGACTTGTAAGAATCAGAAATCTGGAAGATTCATGTTTTGCAACAAATTGTAACCCCATATGACCTCCAGCCAGAATTGTGCTGGTTTCACCCACTCTGAATTTCTAACCTACTGATGAGGGAAAAAAACAAACCCAGTCTTATCCGAAAAATATTATCAAGCAAAATAAATATTTGCTTAAACTCAGAAAATGTTTAACTATTCACGTGACTCTGAGGACTGAACATAAAACATTTTTTTAAAAAACTGGAGAACAGAAAGAGGTGAGAAGGATTAAATCTGCCCATTTCCTCAATACAAAGAAACTGATAACACTCCCGATCGCCTTTTATACAATGAAACTAATCACATTTTGAGTGGAAAACAGTCTCCACCCTCTAATGAAACCGCGGGTGGGGGAAAGAGGAAAGTGGCAGGATATTTATCCACCACTTACGAACAACCTGTCAATTGCATACTTAAGGGAATCAAAGAAAGTGAGTTTTGGTTTTTTAGAAAAAAATCAAAGCAGTTTGGTCAGTATTTTTTGGGGCGGGAGGGTTAGACAGCAACAAAAAGCAGAGAAGTGAGTGTTCCTGAAGTCTTTCCCCACAGCAAACTTTTCACCCTGGAAATATACAGTGCCCGGACTGATTCTCCACCCACCAGCGGGGCGGCCCCTGTCACCGAGCTGCCAGCGCCTTTTGAATCGCTTCAATTAAACCGCACGTGAAGGAGGAAAGAGACGGTCATGTGTGGCGGGGCGGGAAGAGCCCAGGATTGAGGCGAGTCCTGTCCGTCCGTCTCCCTCCGGGATGTGGAGGCGCAAAGTAAGTTTGTTAAACAGGGCGATATCAGTGAGCAGGTGGATGAAGGGGGGAGGAGGAGGGGTGAGATCGACTGCGCTTAGCTGCCGGCTGAGGCCTGTTCGGTACCGGGTCAGAACCACCCACCATCCTCGGCGATCACTCAAATCATCCTCATACCAGTTGTGTGTGTACTTTAACGGACGACTGTTGGGAAGCCACAAAAGTTGTTGGCGGTTGGTGGGGGTGGGGGGGTGGCGTGCCTCTGCTCCATCTTTCAAACTCACCTGCTGTGGCCCTGAGAGCAACTGGCTGGCAGCTTTTTTTTCCGTTAACGGTTGTCACCATGGCAACGCCAACTGCCAGCCCGGCTATTCATGTGCTCAATCACAGCAGCTAATCTGGCCCTTTTGAACCGGCCTTGTCTCTGTTGTGTTTTAAAAATCTGTGACAAACTCTCAGTTAGCAAAGCACTTAAATTCGTTGCTACAGTTTTTTAAAAAATCAAACAGCCTGCAGTATTGTAGGTTGCTCAAGGACATTTGCAAACTTGGGGAATGCATCCATGAAAACACAAATCCAAAAAAAAATTACTTGCATTTGTGTAGTGCCTTTTTTAATGTAGAAAAAAGTGGTGCTTCCAAGGTGGAAGGGAAGTGATGGCAATTCGAAGAGTAGCCTTGTCTAAAAGAGTTTTTTTTAAAGTTTATTTGTTAGTGTCATAAGTAGACTTACATTAACACTGCAATGAAGTTATTGTGCCAATCCCCTAGTTGGCACACTCCAACCCTGTTTGGATATACTAAGGGAGAATTTCGCATGGCCAACGTACCTAACCAGCACGTCTTTAGGATTGTGGCAGGAAACTAGAGATCCTGGAGAAAACCCGTGCAGACACAAGCAGAATGTGCAGACTCTGCATTGGAAAGTGGCGGAAGTAGTGAAATTTAAGGAGGGAATTCCAGTGAATGGCATTTTGATGACACTGTCCACTACAGTATTGGTTATGGTGCCATCATTGGAGGATGTATTCAGAAAAATGTAGGGTTAGTAGCAGAGTTATTGGGCTGGAGGGAAGAGCGAAATAATTAAGGGATTTAAACATTTATTTTGAAGCATGGGACAGACAGCTATTGTAAGTCAGTGAATACATAATAAACACCAGTTTGACTGCATTTGTTGCGTATAACAAAGTGAAGCTGGCAGTGATGGGAGGTTTGAACAAAAAAAATACAGCACAGGAACAGGCCCTTCGCCCCTCCAAGCCTGCACCGACTGTGCTGCCTGACAACTAAAACCTTCCGGGGACCATATCCTCCGTTTCCATCCAATTTGTGTATTTGTCAAGATGCCCCTTAAAAGTCACTATCGCTTCTACTACCTCCCCTGGCAGTGAGTTGCAGGCACTGATCACCATCTGTGTAAAAAATCTGTTTTAATCTAGGGGTTCCTAAATAATTAAGGCAGTTCTCCAGTAGTTCAAAATAATTTGAACTTTCAAATTAGGTTCTTGCCTTGTATTCAATTCCTATGTACTTTTGAACAAATATATACTGTGTATATTGAGGTTTTATTCGATTTTATGTTTGCTGCTTCTTGAATCAGTGTCTTTAGGATTGAATGCTGATCAGTGATGCTCACACTGCTATTGACACATGGTAGGTTGAGAAAGCAACGTGATGCAGTGTCAACATATTTTGTTCTGGCACTAAAAACATTTTACTTCACATAAACATGAAAGCCACAATGCCGTTTGCATCAAAAAAATGTAATGTTTACTATATGGCAAAGTTTCGCAAGTGGCACTAATCAAAACACAGCCTTCCTAAAAGTCTAATCTTTTGTGATAGCCATTGGCACTTCCATTATAAGTTGAATCACTTGCTGTTAATTATTGAAGAAATTATATTGCCCATATAAATATGTATTGATTTGTATTGTATTGAGTTATGAGAGAACAATCCAATCTCAGATTTTGAAACATCACAAACTGCAAGAATGAAGCTCAAGTGGGTTGTGACAATCATAAGCCATTGGAGATAAGTTACTTTGGCATTCATTCTGAATGTCAGTGATATTTTATAAGATACAATCCTTAATAAAACACCAATGGAAGCTAAGATAAATAATTGGATGAAAGCATAATAATCAGGATTATGTACAGTAGGAAATGAAATCATATGACCACTTTATTGAATTATGTTGAGAATAGCTTACTGGAACAATATCATATAGTATGTAGGCTACCAAAGTAATTTGACATCCACTGTCGGTGAGTATAATGCAGTATCCTTTTTCAACTTTTGACCTTACTGACAATACCATTCTCCCCTAAAGTCATTAGCCGAATCAATGGAACTTACCTTTGCTAGTTCCAGTCTTTTTATTGTACCCCAGAATTTGGCTTCTTTTCCTGTTTCTGCACAGTTACTTCTGGAATACCCAGGATCCATCTTTGGCTCCCTTCTCTATTACATGCTGCCTTTAGGTGAAAGCACCCATAAACATGGGGTCAGCTTCTACATACAGGTGGATGACACTCACCAATATTTCTTCATCTTTTCTGACCCTTCCATTGCCTGTACATTCTCAGACTACTTATCCAGCAAACAGATTTGGATGAGCCACAGTTTCCCTCACTTAAACATCGGGAAGCCCAAAACCATTTTCATCAGCCCTACGCAAAGCCTGTACCCCTTGCCAACAATTCCATCCACCTCCCCAGTTGTCCTTGGGCTGACTAAGACTGTTCTTGACATTAATATTGCAAAAACTTCTTGCATTTATAAGGGATCTTTCACATAATGAAATGTCCCAAGGCAGTTCACAGGATCATAATTGGTCAAACAAGTTGACAACATATTTGATCAATCCGTTTGAAAGCATATATAAAGTAATTTCAGTTTGAGTTATTTTTTGCAAGTTGGTTAAATATGATTTTTATCCATATAAGGATCCAGTTTTCACTTAGTCATCCATCTGGACATGCATTGCACGATTGATTCTGCTTTTTAATAAGTTATGGTTCTAATTTCCAAATAAACCAAATGCATTCCATTAACTGTCATCATAATGCAGCATTATAAGCTATCCTTATCATAACTGAGGCAATGATTTTGGTGCAACAAGTTAAAGGAATTTACTTAATAAATGACTGAACAGAAATACTTAATAGGTGATAGTAGACAAGCTGCTATCAACTCTGTTCCTTGATGCTGTCTCATCCTTCTTTGATGCTGTGTCTTGAGGTTTCTACTACTAAATTCTCCAAGTTGGCTGCCTATATGCAGTTTTGCATATCACACACTGCCTATGTGCAATCTAGCTACCTGACCCATTGACTACATGAAGCTTGGCATCTAACTCTAGACCTGCTGGTGCTATTTCCACCCTGTTTGATCATATGACACCAAGGTCTGGTTTTGCCACCAAACTGACAAGCAGCAGCTGTCTATGGTCAGCCCTTTTGTCCCCTTGTAGCTATAAACTGTTCAATTAGTCATTATGATAGTTAGAACTTTTTCATAAACAAACAAAATATCAGCCAGAGGATTACAGGGCAAGTATCCTTTTATCTGAAACTCTTGGCAACTTATTGCACTTTGCTATTCGGATATTTTTGGTTTTCAGATGTGATGTACCCTACTGCATTGGGTAGAGTTAGGATGAATATATCATGCCAGTTGAAATCTAGCTAGTAACAAGGAGTTGGAGAATAGGTTTTGTTCCTTTGTGTGCTTGGAACTCATACATGTACTTCCAAGGATTGGCTGATACCTTTTGAATCAGCTATCTTTCTGTGCAGTAACATTTTCTTGGTTGCCATGACAGTGTTTGGGTTAGAAGCAGCTGGGGCAAAGTAAAGGTTGGGTGTGGTTGACAAGGTTTGTGTTGGCTTGGAAAATGTTGGCTCACACCATGGACCTCCCATTCTAAAGATTGATGGAAATATTCGATTTTCATATTTGTGGATGAAAGATACTTGACCTCCAACAACATTCTTACAATTTCCTACAGCACATGGAATTTTTATTATTGCAAATAGTGATAACCTGATGGATTTTATTAATACTACTAAAAATGAATTTAACATGAAATGTAATAAAATGTTTATATTAAAATGCCAGCATTTTTAAAAAGTGTCTAATCCTTCACCTGCACATAACCTGATTTTAAATTATTGAAAACAACTTTTAGAAAAACAAAGCTATGGAACCATTTATTAGTTTCAGTAATGTACACTAATCAGATTAGTAGTGATGTGCCTACTTGTTCCTGTCCACCCCCAAAAAACATCAGTTTAAAAGGCTCCTTAGGCATGTTTCCACCAAAACCTACTGTTTCAATTGGGGATTTGGCCAATTTTGAGAGAGAGCTGGGCTACATGTTTCTGAAATCAGCATTATAACATTTATTTTTATATTTGGTTGCTGAAACTTAATTTTATATTTCACATAACTTGTTTAACTTTCTATAATCCTTTGGATTGGTTTGCTTTCAGCCAGATTGTGCTAATAATGTAAGACCCGTTTGCCCAACTTCGAGAATTAGAACACAATGTCAATCGAGAGGAAGATGTAACAGAAATGATAAGAAAAGGATTATATGAGGTATGATGGTCCACATTGCTTTGAAATGATAGATCTTTGCTAATCAGCCATAGTCTTTTTAGGTCTGACATGTGAAGGCCATTGGCTTCATAGACTTTTTAAAGAACCTCATGATCCCTCTACAAAACAGAGATTGGTGGGGCTATGACATGGATGTGAATAAACTATGTAGATTTACTTGATAAGCTAGGGACTTTGTAAATGTTGTGAAACATTAAGCTGACTAAAAATGTAACTATGGAACACTCCTTTAAAATATGCTAAGGTAGCAGGTCAGAGAAGTAATGGTTGTGAAAGGCATGTTAACATAAATGGGAGTAATTTATTTACAGAGTTGTCCGTTGGAATGGGTTGCTAGGAAAAATGATTGAGGGCATGACACTGCATTCATTTACAGCTACGTAGCAGGATTGGTAATCTGGAAAGAGGAGATCAAATAGGATGAATAGCCTTCTTTATCCAAACCTGTTTTGCACAGTTATTTATTTTGTGGTGTCTCCGTTGCATAATTTCTTTAATTTGGAAATGGTGTCAACATTACCACGTTGTCAGAGAAGTCTCAGTGGATTGACATATTACTTTGCAGTTTTAAGTTTTTAATCAGAGTGCCTCGTTGGTTCTACACGTAGTTTTATTGATTTTTTTTTTTCAAAATGTATTTTAAATCAGCACTTTGGAAGATGGGTATTGTGCCACTGTAATAGTCCTTATTCGTAAGGATCATAATGTGTTATGATCCACGCATTCATACGTTCACATCTAATAATGGCCACACTGCTCTTCATCTCTGTAATCTCTTCCAGCCCTGCAACTCTCCAATATCTGCACTCATCTAATTCTGGCTGCTTGAGCGTGCAGGTGCAGCAAGCAATTAAGAAGACCAAATGGCATGTTGAACTTTACTGTGAGGGGACTGGAATACAAGAATAAGGAAATCATTCTACCACTAAATAGGCTTTGGTGAGACGAGTCTGGGTTGCACAGTGGTTAGCACTGCTATCTCACAGACCTGAGTTCTGTGAGATGGCTTGGGTGACTATCTGTGTGAAACTTGCACATTCTCCTTGTGTCTGCGTGGGTTTCCTCCAGGTGCTGTGGTTTCCTCCCACATTCCAAAAATGCGTGGGTTAGGTTGATTGGCCATGCTAAATTGCTCCTTAGTGTTAAGGGATTATCAGGGGATTGGTAGGGTAAATAGAGGTTATGGGGATAGGGCCAGGGTGGGATTGTTGCCATTGCAGGCTCAATGGGCCAAATGTCCTCCTTCTGCACTGTAGATATTCTGTGATTCAACTAAGTACAGTTTTGACCTTCATATTGAAGGGAGGATATATTTGCAATGGAGGTGGGGTTGCTAATTGTGATTAATTGTATTCCTGACGGTCTCTTCATATGACTTGTTCCCATGCTGCAGCCATTTTTTTGTTAAGCAGCCATCCATATATTGCACTGTCTTTCTGTGTGAATTGGAAAGCGAAAAGACTTGTTTTTCAATTGGCTGATATTTGCCATTATCCAAGTGGCTTTTCTGCTCCTGATTTTAATATTTTCATATCTGGCAAAGAAAGTGACAAAAAAAATCCTTTTTAATGTCTTGATGATTTGTCTCCAGGGTTGCACACAGTTGTGGCCTGAGATTGATCTTCAGTTCCTGAAGGGTTGGCAACCCTCATTAGAGGCAGTAGAGCAAAGGTTCACTAGATTGGTCACTGGAATGACAGGGTTGTCCTATGATAAGGGGCTAAATAAATTGGGACTATATCTTCTGGGGTTTAGATGATGGAGAGATGATCTCATTGAAACATAGAAGACCACGAACAGGCTTGACAGTGTAAACTGAGAGGCTGGCTCCCCTGGCTGGGGAATCTAGAACACATGAGAATTCTTTTCACTGAAAGGGCATGAACCTTGGGAATTATGTTCCCCGGAAAGTTGTAATCATTGATTATATTTAAGGTTAGGCCAGACAAGTTTTTGATTTCTGAATTTAGGGGATATGGGGTGTGGGCAGGCAACTGGGTTGAAGCCCAAGATCAACAAAGATCACAGAGAATGGCGGAGCTTGTATTATATGGTCTACTCCTCCTGTCTCTTATGATATTGTACACATAGTTGCCATTGTGATCTTGTGGTGGATGGGAAGTCAATAAAATATCGCCTAGAATGTTTTTGCGTTTCTTGAATGTTGTTGGAGCTTCACTCCTTATCCAGTTATGGTGTATTGCATTACATTCCTAATGTGCCTTGTAGAAAATAGGCAGGCCTTGGGGTAGTATCTTGGGTCCAAACATCTTCAGTTTCTTCAGTGACTTTCTCTCCATCATAAGGAGAGAAGTAGAGGGGGGCAATTCCCCCAAACAGTGGAGGCATTTAGTGGACTTCCCCACTGGGAGCCTTGGGCTCTGCGAGTCTCTGGCAGCCGGATTTCCAGAGGTGTCAACTTTGCACCGGAGATTGAGGAGGTGGGGGAGCGGGCAGTCAAGGCTTGCCCCGACATGTTTGGAGTGCCAGTGATGGGGGATCGCAAGGCTGTTCAGCAATCGGGAGGCCAGTAGTGTAGGGCTAGTGCGCAAATTGGCACATGCGTAGTGGTCCGCTCAGTGTTATGCTACCGGCCTCTCTGGTGGGAATAGACCCTGCCCCCAGATTTTTTTGCATGATTTACACTAGTGCACAGAGTGTGGGACATTCATTTTGAAAATCCCGCTGGAAAAAAGTGTGGATTTACTCCAGTTTTTATACAAATTCGATACTTAGAATTTTTTTGCAAGCACCGCCCTGATGTGAGCTGCTGATTGCACCAATTTTATAAGCATTCACTATTTCTTAAATATTGAAACAGTTCATATCTATATGCAGCAAGACCTGGACAAAATTCAGCCTGTGTTGTTCAGTGGCAAGTAACATTATCACATACCAATGTCAGTCAATGGTCATCTTCAATAAGAGAGAATCTAACCATCTGCCCATAATGTTCAACAGCATTACCATCACTGAATTCCCCACTTTCATTATTCTTGCCTGGGCAGTCATATGAATGCTGTGTCTAAAAGAGCAGTTCAGAGACTAGGAATCCTGTGATGAACAAAGTGCCTCCTGGCTCCTCAAAGACTCTCTGTATCTACTAGGCGGAGCGTGATGGAATGTTCTCCACTTGCCTGGATGAGTGTGGCTCCAACAATATTCAAGAAGCTTGACACTATCCAAGACAATGTGGCCTGCTTGATTGGCACCCCATCCACCACCTTAAATATTCACTCCCTCCACCACTGATATACAGTGGCAGCGGTGTGTACCATCTATGAGATACACTGCCTCAACTCACCAAGACTTCTTAGGCAGCACCTTCCAAACTCTTGACCGCTATCATCTAGTAAGATAAGGGCAGCAAATGCATCTGAACACCACCTGTAAATTCCCCTGCAAGCCACACCCCATCCAGACTTGGACCTGTAGTGGCATTTCTTCATTGTGCTGGGTCAAAATTCTGGGACTCCCTTAACACCACTGTGGGTCTTCCTACAACATTTAGACTGCAGCAGCTCAAGAAACTAGCTCGCCACCATTTGGTGAGCATCAAATGCTGGCCTAGCCAATGATATGCACATCCCATGACAAATTAATGAAAAAAGGTGACTTCTACCACCTAGAAGGAAAGGGGCAACGTTTGCATGGGAACAGTTCTTTACAAACCATATACCATCCAGATTTGGAACTGTATCATTTCCTTCACTTTTGCTGGACCAAACACCTGGAATTCCCTCCCTAACAGCACCCCAGTGTGTACACGAGATAGACAACAACATTTCAAGAAAGTGATTTGCCACCACCTGAGGGCAATTAGTGATGGGCAACAAGTGCTGGCCTTGCAAGTGACATCTCATAGGAAAGAAAAAGATGATTGCTGCAGAATTCTCAACCTCTGACTTCCTCTTATAGCCATAGTGTTTATGTGGCTGGTCTAAGTATGTTTCTGGTCAATGGTAATCCCCTAGGATGTAAATGCTAGGGGATTCAAAAATGCTAATGTCATTAATTTGTCAAGGGAAGATAGATATTCTGTCTTTGAAAGTGGCAATTTTCTGGCAATTGTGTGATAAATAGCTTTTGTATCAGTCCAAGCCTAAATTTTGCTCAAGTCTTGCTTGACAAGGACTGCTCCATTATTTGAGGAGTAATGAATGGACCTGAATGTTGTGCAAACATTAGTGAACATCTCCACTTCTGACCTTGTGACGGAGGGAAGGCCACTGATGAGGCAGCTGAAGATGGTTGGGCCTAGGGCACTAGCCTGAGGAACTCTTGCAATGATGTTCTGCTGCCAAGATGATTAGCTTCCAACAACCACAAGCACCTTACTTTGTTAGCTGCGGCTTCAACCAGTAGGGAGTTTTCCCTCGATTTCTGTTTACTTCAAAGTTATTCTGGCTCCTTGATGCACTAAATGTGTTCTTGATGTCAAGAACAGTTAATATTGTCTGTAGAATTGATCCCTTTTATAAATATTTGAACTAAGGCTATAATGGAGTCTGGAGCCACGTGGTTTTGGCTAAATATTCATTTTAACAATGTACCTATGACTTGCATTTAGGCCTTTGATGCAATTATAACATTTGAATAAAGTTGTTTGTTGCGGTTAGTGGCAAAGTATAGCACTGCTCAGCAAGATTTGGTTATCTCCTCTACTGTCAATTCTCATCTTTCCTGACATTAGTTTGAAACTGGCTCCAAGTCAAGGGCCAGGCCTCCAGCAACAATGATATCATCAAGCAAGGCGAATAGCCGGTCACATCAAGGTATTCTCAGGGCAAAGCAGGAAGTAAAATATACTGATCAACTGTTACTATTTATACATTTTCTAAAGAGCAAAATAAATGGTAGAGATATGAAAATTGCAGGCTGAAATATAATATTGTAAAAAATCATATTAAATTTGAAATTTATCAGAATGGAGAAATTAATATTACACACATTAGTTCCCCCAGTCCTGAAAAGTTCTTCAGTAGTATTCACCTATGAAAAAATTACACCTAGTAATGCACAGTCTTATCAGGAAATTTTAAACATCACTGTTAAAAGGTTAAGGTTGAAGTTTGGAATTTTCTGGGCCTTCCCGCCAGCAGCATCATCCACTGAAGTGAATGGAAGTCTGAATGGCTTGCCACATCCACCATGGGGGAACCCATGTGCTGGGTCGGAAAATGCTGGCTGAATTCCCGGTCAGTTTAGTGATTTCTAATTATTTGTGGTTTGTAGGGATCTCAGTTTCCCCGTGGGGATAAATGTAGAATTGATAATGATAACTAACTTCAGAAATACAGAATTTAATTTATTGTCACAAGTAAGCTTACATTAACACTGCAATGAAGTTCCTGTGAAAATTCCCTAGTTGCCACAGTCCGGCGCCTGTTTGGGTATGTTAAGGGAGAATTTAGCATGGCTAATTCACCTAACCAGCATGCCTTTCGGTCTGTGGAAGGAAACCAGAGCACCCGGAGGCAACCCATTGCAGACACGGGGAGAACGTGCAAACTCTGCACAGGCAGTGACCCAAGCCAGGAATTGAACCCAAATCCCTGGTGCTGTGAGGCAGCAATGCTAAGCATTTCTATGTTGAAATGTGCATGTGGCGATTCCAGATGTTGCTGTCAGTTTCAGAAAAGTAATGATAGCGATTGCTGACAATTTTGCTGTTGTTACTGCTGCAAAATCTGTCTTTATTTCAATGCTGTGGATATGCCGGCGTTGGATTGGGGTAAGAAATCTCAACACCAGGTTAAAGTCCAACAGGTTTATTTGGTAGTAAAATGCAACAGGGGTTCCTGTGTGTTGTGACCTCCATTGGGATCATGGATTGATCATTTAGTGTTGAGCTTCGAAGCAGCAATGGTGACTATTGAGCTTAGACTCTAGTTGGGAGATTTTTTTTTGTCAATGGGGTAATCTTTCACTGCCTTGCTTGCTCTGATTGGTTAATCAGTGACTTGTATGTTCTGCATACCTTGCATTGGTTATCTGAATACTTCTTCCTATGATTGCTTCAGCTCCAATTCCAGTCTGAGAAGGATGGCACTGCCCCACAATAAGACCTTGAAAGCAGGCTGGAGCCCCCAGGTCTTAACCCTCCAGAGGATGCTTGCCAAGGTAATCATAGACAACAGGATTTGGCAGGCAGCAGGCTGCCTCCATCTCCACTGTGGATGTTGGGAATGCACCATGATGTAATGGCAGGGTTAGAAAGATTAAGAAGCAAAAGCTCACAGCATGGGCATGGGTGTTGAGCACTTCTAGATAGCATTCACCTCTGTAAATAAAATCTCACTGTACCTCTTCTATGGCTCCTTGTTCTGATAAGCCGTGTTCCTGTAAACTCCATCTGAAAATTTGATTCCTGCACCAGAAAACAAAAACCAAGGCAATCAGTTCAGAGCTTCCTCCATGTGCTTTGTACAAGTTGCCAGGACATTGGCATCCCTTCACAATGAGTGAAACATCAGCCATGCCTGTTTCTTGTAAGGAATGAGGCCACAATGTACAGGACTCCATTACTCATTCCAGTAATTGCCCATTTGTGCTCCCTCCATCTTTTGTCCAATTGGCTCCCATGTTTCATTTTACTCAGCCTCCGGTTGCACTGAACTTTGGTACAGATCACCAAGCACGATGACTTTAGATCAGGAGAGGTGAAGCTATGTGCAAAACTATGGCATCGTCAGCCATGTCCTCAGGGGTTAGCCCTTGTTCCTGAGGAACCAATCTTGTATCCTCTGTGGACCCTCAAACATGTCAGGGATTTGAATGGCTCAGTATGTAGGAGTTGTGCATGGTCCCAGGGAACCAAGCACATACCTGGAGGGTTTGCTTCATGTGGTTGCAGTCCCATTGAACATTCAGTGAATGGAAGCTCTTGTGGTTGATGAAGTGCATTCTTCTCACCTGATCCCAGTTGAAGTGTGCAAAGTTGTCTGCCCTCACAAGGATTGTTTTCGTCATCTCCTGTTGATGCACTTGTGTGTGGAGGCTTATGAGATGCCACAAAAGTCACCCATGGAGCCCTGGAAGGAGCCACTCATGTAACCTTCTGGCGGGATAACATAACAGAAATGGAGGTGCTCACCCGAGCTGACATGTTAAGCATCCACACTGTATTGATTTATATGAAATTGGGCTGGTTATGTGGCCAGAATGCCTGACGCTGTATTACCAATGATGTGGGTATGCCGGCGTTGGACTGGCGTAAACACAGTAAAAAGTCTGACAACACCAGGTTTTAGTCCAACCTATTTATTTGATAATATACTCACAAGCTTTCGAGGGACACCCTCTTCGTCACCTGACGAAGAGGGTGTCCCTCGAAAGCTTGTGAGTATATTATCAAATAAATAGGTTGGACTAAAACCTGGTGTTGTCAGACTTTTTGCTGTATTACCAAGACATACCTTCTATGGAGAACTTGAGTTTTGGTTCACGCTCATGGCAGTCAAAGGACACTTACAGCTTCATTTAGGAGTTTGATAGTGCCTTCAAGAGTCCTGCGAGGAAACTCGCCCAGGATCACTGCACCTGGCAAAAACAGTACGGCCACCATCAAAAGTGAGCACATCAGAAGCAGAGGAAAAACAGGAAAATTCTAATCCAACAACTCGAGCAAAGCTCTTCACACTATTCTTTTACCCTCCCCAGCAATATCTTTTAAAGAAACATAGACCGCCAAGTTACCGTTGGCTTGACAGAAAAGCTTTGTGCTTTGGACTGGCAAGTTGTGAACAGTTTTCTTCTGGTGAATTTCTAAATACTTACTCAATGCTTTCTCACCCACCTTGTTTCTCTACGCAAAAACTGCACTGTCTAAATTCACTGTTCCTTCAAATTCAGCACAAACCATGAACTTCGTAAACTCAGACCAGGAATTTTGCCGCCTGCTTTCATCAGATGGGAGTGGCAATAGAAGTGAAATATCTCATGAGAAGCCAAAGTACTGAATTTTACCTTGGCAGAAAAGCATGCTGCAATTGCCCCCTGCCTCATCAGTGGCAGGCCACATTTCATGCCACGTAATGTTGGGAATCTCATTTTCGATAGATTTGCATCCCATTATCAAACCTTTTATGCAGGAATCATATACCCCCTGCCTCCCCAACCTCCGGTCAATAAGTTCAATCTTGGGCGTGGGGGAATGGACGACCTTTAGAAGCTTCCAAAGGCAGCTCAGGTGAAAGTGGAGAGCTTCTTGGCATAGTGGTGGTATATAGTCCGAATCTTTAATTCGTAGAGCACCATGAGCATCATGTATCTCTCCGCAATTGCTACCTGAATTGCAGAAAAATTCTCACATTTTTCTGTTTTTATTTCAGATTCTCAGCATTTGCAATATTTTGCTTTTGCACTAACTTGCCTTTTCTTATCACTGCATGCAGACACACTGAAGCTAATTATAATATTTTCACCACTGCCATAGCTCTCACCTAACTCCTGAAACTGTTATTGAATTTGAAAGCCTTAATTGATCAGTTCTGAGCTACCATTTGTACAATTGTTTTTCAAGGTGTGTGATCGAACCGCAAGATAACATGAATGGAATCGAGTTCTGTTGCTCAGCAAAGTGTTCGGATTTCTCTTGTGGAGCAGATGTTCTGAAGCTATATTATGAATCTGCCACCTCTAATTTTTGTTATTCAGTATGTGGAGAAAATGTATGGTACCTATCTATTGGCATGAGCTATATCCCATGGTTCATTCTATTCCAAGTTAAAGGGTTGAAGATTTTGAAGGGGAAGGGCTGTGAGGTGGGGGAAGAAAATAAATGTCAATATACGGAGGCTGCATTTGCAAAAAGCATGAGGATTGGTTGGTGCCGTATAGAGTTGGTAAGTGTGATATGTGCTAGATTCATCTTTGGATTAAATATGATGTATCAAGTTTTTACTTTGGGTTGTTAGAAACTAATATTGCATCCAGAACAGATTGTGCTCAATTTACATGAACATTGGCTCAGGTTGTTCAAAACAGTAGCTGCCTGTTTAAAATATGTAAATCTTTGCCAGAGCACCAAACATTTACTTAGGCCTGAATTGATATCTGTGAGACTTGGAACATTTTGAGGCCAAGAGCAATATACATTTACAAGTCTGCAGAATCTAAACATTACTTAGACAAAAACTTCTTGCACGTTCTTGGGAAAATAATTTATGTACAAATCTGTAGCAGAAATCTTGTAAAGGAATTTTTACAAGACTTGAAAGTAAAATGATTTATGCATTCTTTACAAAGTGCCAAGGGCATGTGCAGACCAATCCATGAATGGGAATCTTGTGCAGTTTTTTAACATTTAATATGTCATTAAGATGAAACCAAAATACTGCAGATGTTAGAATCTGAAACAAAAATGGAAAATCTTAGCAGGTCTGACAGCTTCTGTGGAGAGAAAATAGAGCCAGTGTTTCGAGTCAGAATAACCCTTTGTCAAAGCTTTGTGTTATCAGCAAATTTGTCAAACGTACCTTTGTTCCCTTCATTCAAGTCAGTTATATAAATTGAAGAAAGTTGAGAACTCCGCACTGATCACCTGAGGCACATTACTTGTCACACCCTACCATCCAAAAAAAGTCCCTTTATGCCACCTGTTTCCTGTTACCTCAATTAAGCCACCTATCAGCCTGTTCTGGTCTAAGGGAAACAACCATAGCGTACCTAATCTTTCCTTTTATAGCTGCAATTTTCCAGCCTTGGCAACATCTCTCCTGTACTTTCTCCATCAGTTATGTTCTTTAGTGTACTGTGACCAGAACTGTATGCAAAGGTCAGCTGTGGCCTCACCAGCATTTTGTACAGTTGCATCCCTGCTTATATATGCTATACCTCATGCAATAAAAGAGAGCATTCCATATGCTGTGTTTACCACCTTATCTACCTGTCCTGCCACTTTCAGGAACCAGTGAATGTGCACACCCAAGATCTCTCACTGCCTCTACTTCTCTCAGTATCCTCCCATTTTAATGAGTGTCCCTTTGCTTTGTTTTCCCTCTCAAAATGCATAACCTCACGTTTCTCCATTTGCCACTTTCTGCCCACAAAACCATTGATATAATTCTGGGGTCCACAGCTATACTCTTCACTATCAGCTGCAGGGTTGATTATTGTCATCTGCAAAGTTCTCAGTCATGTTCCCACATGATAGGTCCAAATCATGGTACAATATTTGCAAACCTTCAGTCCTCTGGTACCTAATGTATCCAGCAAGGATTGCAAAATGGCCCTTGGCACCTGCTAATTCCTCCCTGGCTTCCTCCAACAGCCTGGGACACAATCCATCTGGTCCTAGTGATTTATCTGCCTTCAACATTTCCCTCCAGTACTTCTGTCTCATCCTGCTTATTTTATTTAATATTTCATATTGTTCATTAATAAAATTCCTCTTCTATTTCTGGATTATCCCTCTCTTTAGTAAAGACAGACAAAGTACTAATTGAGAATCCTGTGCATGCTTTCTGGCATCAATGGATAAATTGCCACATACATCTTTGGGTCCTACTCTTTCCTTCATTATCCTCTTGTTTTTAATGTACTGATAAAACATCTTTGCGTTTTCCTTGATGTTACATAAGAACATAAGAAATAGGAGCAGGAGCAGGCCATCTAGCCCTTCAAGCCTGCCCCGCCATTCAATAAGATCATGGCTGATCTGTCGTGGCTCAGTTCCACCTTCCCGCCCTCTCCCCATAACCCTTAATCCCCTCTCTTATCAAAAACCCATCAACCCGCGTCTTAAAAATATTTAGCGAGGCAGCCTCCACCACTTCAACGGGCAGAGAATTCCAGAGATTCACCACCCTTTGAGTGAAGAAGTTCCTCCTCAACTCCGTTCTAAACTGCCCCCCCTTTATCTTGAGGCTGTGCCCCCTAGTCCTACTGTCTTTTTTGAGCAGGAAGAGTCTCTTCACCTCTATCCTATCCATCCCATTCATCATCTTATACGTCTCAATGAGATCTCCCCTCATTCTTCTAAACTCCAACGAGTACAAGCCTAGTTTATTCAGCCTCTCCTCATAGCTCAACCCCCTCAACTCCGGTATCAGCCTAGTAAACCTCCTCTGCACTCCCTCCAAGGCCAAAATATCTTTGCGCAGGTGTGGCGCCCAAAACTGCACACAGTACTCCAGCTGCGGCCTCACCAATGCCCTATACAGCTGCAGCAAGACCTCCCTACTTTTATATTCAATCCCCCTCGCTATGAAGGCCAGCATCCCATTCGCCTTCCTGACCACCTGCTGCACCTGCAAGCTGGGTTTTTGCGACTCATGCACAAGGACCCTGAGGTCCCTCTGCACCGTTGCCTGCTGCAGTTTGCCAATATTTTTTAATATGCTGTCTTGGCTTTCCTGATTTCATTTTTTTCTTCACCCTGTATTTTCGATACTCCTTTGCCTTTTTAATTGATTACTTTTTTTCATTTTCTGCTTTATCTTGCCCTGCATACCTCTAGACAATCTAGGAGATTGTAGATTTGGCAGAACCACCATTTTTTTTCTTTATGGGGACATGTCGCTACACTGTTCCATCAAAACACATTTTTGCCTCCCGTTTTGTTACTGATTTTCCCTTCAAGTAGCTGTAACCAGTCTGTTGTTGCCAGACCGGTCGTAGCTTTGTAAAATTAGATTTTCCTCAATTTAGAACTTTTGCACCTGTTTTATCTTTATCCTTTTCCATAATGATGCTGAATCTAACTGTATAATAGTCACTCATAAAAATGGTCATCCACTGTAATTTCACCCACTTGCCCAGCTTCATTCTGAAGACTAACTCTAGAAATTGCACTCCCTCTCATTGGGCTTGTTAGGTGCTGGCTAAAAACATTCTCTAGAATGCAGTTTAAGAATGTTGTGCCCTCCTTGCCTTTCATGCAGTTCGTATCCTGGTTGATATTAGGATAGTTAAAATTGTTAAGAGGTGGTAATGTGACTGCAGACCAACATACCATTTACCTTCCTAATTGCTTGCTGCACCTGCCTCTCCACTTTCATCGACTGGTGTGCAAGGACACCCAGATCCCTTTGTACATCCACACTTTCCAGTATATCACTATTTAACTAACATTTTTACCATGTTGTACTGTACCTGCCATATACTTGCCCACTCCCTCAACTTGTCTAAATCACACAATATCAGGTTAAAGTCCAACAGGTTTATTTGATAACACAAGCTTTTCAAGCACTGCTCCTTCATCAGGTGAATGAACAGGATATATATAGGCATAGACTCAATTTACAAGATAATGGTTGGCATGTGATTCTTAACAGGTAATCAGTTGTATACAGACACAAACAATGCAAGGGGAAAGAGGGTTAAGCACAGGTTAAAGAGGTATAAATTGTCTGAAGTCAGGACAGTTAGTGAGACTTTGCAAGCCTAGGCAAGTTGTGGGGGGTTACAGATAGTGTGACATGAACCCAAGATCCCAGTTGAGACATCCTTGTGTGCGGAACTTGACTATCAGTTTTGCTGCACGATTCTGCATTGTCATGTGTTGTGAAGGCCACTTTGGAGAACGTTTACCGGAAGGGCTGAATGCCCTTGACTGCTAATAATAGTAGGAGGGATTACTATTTAAAGGGTGAAAAGCTGCAGCATGCTATGGTGCAGAGGGACCTGGGCGTCCTTGTGCATGAGTTGCAAAAACCCAGCCTGCAGGTGATCAGGAAGGCGAACAGGATGCTGACCTTTGTAGCGAGGGGGATAGAATATAAAAGCAGGGAGGTCTTGCTGCAACTGTACAGGACACTGGTGAGGCCGCAGCTGGAGTACTGTGTGCAGTTTTGGTTGCCGCACTTGCGCAAGGATATTTTGGCCTTGGAGGGAGTGCAGAGGAGGTTCACTAGGCTGATACCGGAGATGAGGGGGTTGAACTATGAAGAGAGGCTGAATAAACTGGGCTTGTACTCGTTGGAGTTTAGAAGGATGAGGGGGGATCTTATTGAGACATATAAGATGATGAAGGGGATGGATAGGGTAAAGGTGGAGAGATTCTTCCCGCTCAGAAAGGACAGCAGGACTAGAGGGCACAGCCTCAAGATAAGGGGGGGGGGGTGCAGTTTAGAACGGAGTTGAGGAGGAACTTCTTCACTCAAAGGGTGGTGAATCTCTGGAATTCTCTGCCCATTGAAGTGGTGGAGGCTACCTTGCTAAATATATTTAAGACACGGGTAGATAGGTTTTTGGTAGGCAAGGGAATTAAGGGTTATGGGGAGAAAGCGGGAAAGTGGAACTGAGCCACTTCAGATCAGCCATGATCTTATTGAATGGTGGGGCAGGCTCGAGGGGCTAGATGGCCTACTCCTGCTCCTATTTCTTATGTTCTTATGCTGAAGTGTTCCCTGACAGGAAGAGAACATTCCTGTCTGGTAATTGTCGAGCAGTGTCCATTTATCCATTGTTGTAGCGTCTGCATGGTCTCGCTAATGTACCATGCCTCAGGACATCCTTTCCTGCAATGTATCAGGTAGACAATGTTGGCTGAGTCACAAGAGCGTGTACTGTGTATCTGGTAGATGGTGTTCTCACGTGAGATGATAGCACCTGTGTCGATGATTCGGCATGTCTTGCAGAGGTTATTGTGGTAGGGTTGTGTGGTGTTGTGGTCACTGTTCTTCTGAAGGCTGGGTAGTTTGTGTACAGTGGTCTGTTTGAGGTTGCACGGTTGCCTGAAGGCAAGTGGTGGGGGTGGCCTTGGCGAGATATTCATCTTCATTAAACTTCTTACTGTGCCTACCCCAGTTCTACGCCGGCAGCTCCAGATGTCTAAATCACCTGAAGCCTCCTTGTATCCTCTTCACGACAGTCAATTCCACCCAGTTATGTGTTGCCAGTAAACTTGGAAATGTTGTATTTGGTTCCCACATCCCGGCCATTTATATATACTGTGAACAACTGGGGCCCAAGCGTTGATCCCTGCAGTCTTCCACTAGTCACTGTCTGCCACTCGGAAAAGGTCCATTTATTCCCTGTTTCACGTCTGTCAAGCAACTCTCAATCATGCCAATACATTACCCCTATCCCATGTGCTTTAATTTTACCCACTAACCTCTTTGAGGGAGCTTGGCAAAACCTTCTGGAAGTCCAAATACATCACATCCATTGGTTTTCCAAGCATGATTTCCATTTTGTTAACACCGGCATTGTCCAATTCTGTTAATGCTTTCTAAATGTTCTGTTATCACTTTTTTTTATAATAAACTCCAGCATCTTCCCCCAATACTGATGTCAGGCTAACTGGACTGTAATTTTCTCTTTTTCCTCTCCCTCCCTCCCTTTTTAAACAGTGTGGTTATATTTGCCACCCTCCAACTGTAGGAAGTGCTCTGAGACTACAGAATTTTGGAAAATCACCACTGATATTTCCAGGGCCACTTCCTTTTAATGCTTTGGGATATAGATTATCAGGCCCTTGTAATTTGTCAGTCTTTAATATTCCCAGCATAATTTTCTTGCTAATATTGATTTTCCTTCAATTTTGGTCTCTCACTAGATCATTCATAGAAACCCTATGGTGCAGAAAGAGGCCATCCAGCCATCGAGTCTGCACCGACCATGATCCTGCCCAGGCCCCATCCCCATATCCCCACATATCTACCGCTAATCCCTCTAACCTACGCATCTCGGGACACTAAGGGACAATTTTAGTATGGCCAATCAATGTAACCTGCACATCTTTGGACTGTGGGACGAAACCGCAGCACCCGGAGGAAACCCACGCAGACACAAGGAGAACGTGCAGACTCCACACAAACAGTGACCCAAACTGGGAATCGAACCCAGGTCCCTGGAGCTGTGAAGCAATGGAGCTAACTACTGTGCTGCCTCTTATAGCTGAATTTTTAAACATTTCCCTTAAACACTGAGGATGCAAACTTACTGCCTGCTCCTACTGCAGCGAAGACAGATTTTGGCAACCGGTCAAATCTCTATTCATTATGCGGGAAAGGAAAATTCCACTGGCGTGAATGGTTGGGAAACTCTGGCCAAAAACTCATATATCCATGTCAATTGTACTGACCGTCACAGTATCCAAATGGTGGTACGCTGCCATTGAAGTAATTCAGTGTGTTACAATTTCATGAAAATAAACACCAAAATGATGGTGATAAACAAACATTTTCTGGACAAATGATTTTGGTCCTATCGGACCTTATCCTGTTAAGTGAGGGATTCTGTGGTTTGGAAGTGCAAAATGATTCACTGCTACATCTGGGATGACAAAGTAATGGAGGACTATTATTGGCCTATCCATTTTGCTGTCCTGCCTCCCCTGGGCACTTGTGAATTTGAAGATGGGGAATTTTTAAAGTAGTGAGAATAATATTTTCAAATTTAAAACAGTCTTAATTGGATTAATAAAAACAGCAGAGCATGAAATTTAAGGTGAAGAAAAAAAATCGTTGAAGATATGGGCATTTTAATTTGAAAATTGAATAGTGTCTGTTGTCCATCCTTGCATCTCTTGTTGATCAGGTGAGTTGCTAATTAAAAAAAATTGAAGGCACTTTGTGAAGCAAAGATTTCTTGAGAACCTGTTTTGAATGAGGGGAGCATTCAGGAGGTGCTGTGGTGGAACACATATTTAAAGATCAGTGGGTTGGTTAACAAAATAGCAGAATTGGGAATGAAACTTTTAAAGCATTAAATTATGTAATCTGGAGCAGATTTTCTTTTGGGAAAATATTGACTACTTAATGTGGAGAGCAACTCACACTTGTAATTGTGGCATAGAGTGAGTTTGGGCCTGGTGAACTGGCCATTTACTTATTAGCTAGTTTGCTAAGGTATCTTGAATGAGTACCTTACTAGGTACCATTTAAAAATAATACTTGTTTCAGTTTCTGAGCAGAACTCAGGCAGGTCTCTTAAAAACAATGTTTTAAAATTTCACAATGGAGATTTCCAACATTTTTCCCCACTTGCAATCTTACCTGGCAGCAGTATGCCTAAATCCTGATTTATGTTAATCAGGAAAGAATAAGGATATTGTACAACTAGATTTGAAACAAAATAAATTGTGCATGAGCCAAAATAGCATTCTTGGTCCTGTTGTAGTCCAAACGTTTTTAAAACCAGCCATCAGCCACTATCCACATTTGTACATGTGTTGTCCAAAACTAAAGTCTCTGAACTGGGGCTCCTATTCGCTGATTCCTTGGCCCTTGTTTCCATCACAAAAACAACACTTAAGTTGCCATGTACTGTTTCTCAGATGTTCCCCACCAGTTTGAAGACAATGCATGCTACCCAATTTCACCATTTGAAGAGCACCTACTTAATTGCATCTATCTAGGAAGCACCATGTCATGTTATGTGAACCAGAGATTGGTTAAAACCTATATGATTTCCCCCCAGCTAATCACAAGTCTGTTGGTGTAATGCAGTTTGTCAAAATTTGGTGGTCGCTAAGTGAAAATTAGAGCGCTGACATTAACTTGAATCTTGAATTGGGCATCTGAAGTTACTCTGGGCATGCTGAATATTAAGATACAGAGGTTGGATTGACCTAGGGGCTGAAAATTGTTGGCTGAGAGTCACTCCACATGTTAGAATTTTAGCACATAGTCTGGCGGTTGACTTGGTCCTTGGTGGAGGATAGACTTTGGAACTGATCGAATGGGTATTCCAGATTAGCAAGTTTCAGCACAGGCTATTTCTGCTGAAGGAATGGAGATGGAGAGCTCGGTATTCTCTGGGGTCCTAGTCTTTTCATGTTTAATCTTCAATGATTTAAAGCCCCAGAATTGTTTAGGATTGTGAATGGGATGGACTAGGTGGTGTCTGGCCGTGTTTGCTTTTATGTCTTGTCATTGGTGGTTTAATCATGGTGTATGGCTGTAATTTGAAACAGGGCATGTAGGAATTTGAAATCGCAAGGAATTGAGCTTTTAATGAAGGGTAAGCTGATTGGAGTGCCCAAAATAGCCTACAAGTGTAATATGTTTATGTGGTGTCTTTGGAATTAATACCTACGCCAGTTTTTCCAATATAGAAGGTTGTCTGATCATGTAATGCTTTTTTTAAAAAAAAATTGAGATGTGGGCATTGCTGAATCCAGCGTTTATTGCGCATCCCTAGTTGCCCTTGTGAAGGTTGTGGTGAGCTGTCCTCTTGAACCACTGCACTTCCTGAGGTGTAGGTATAAAGTCGCCGTCCCAGATGACCATAGGCTGTTGTCCCCTTTTTTTTTGAGGGGGAGAGCTGACTGGTAGTGATTTAACCTGAGGGTCACAGGTGGGGGGCAAGATTGAGAAGAATAACATCAGCTGGTACAAGAATTGAACTCATGCTATTGCCATCACTCTGCATCATGAACCAGCTGTTCAGCCAACTGAGCTAAACTGACCCTCCACATGGTCGGCTCAAAGGATATATGGATCGGCTGGTGACCAATCTGAAACTGATACATGGGCATGTACTAATTGTGGTGGTAATGAATCATTGGCTGTCATAATTGACAATGATGGACAAACCATCATCATGCATACAAAGAAAAAGTAATTGTTCAAGTGGAAGCATAAAAAGACTTGGTGTTTTATGTTGTATTAAAATCTTCGGTTAGTCTGGCCAGCAAAAAGGGGCATTGTGTCTCTTTTTTGTCAAATGAATAACTGGCACCCAGCAATGATAACATTGCATTTAGAAAGAGTTTATTGTTTTCTTTATACTGCATGTTGCTTTTTGTTATTTTTACAATCATAGAAATGCAGAGCTGTGTCTTTGAAGGAAAATAGGACTAATTGTTCAGTTCTTGGTTTTTTTGAGATATGAACATACAGTTGGTGACTGTGACGTTGTTCAAACTAACAGTTTCATTACCTTTGTGGTGCAGGAAACATGCTCAAAAGGGTGTTGTTGACGACTTTTGTCAGCCACTGAAATGAGTTGACATTCACAAGCTTAACAAAATTTTTAGTGTTGCACTGTTTCCTAACTGGTTGGACCGTGATTTATTTAACATACTCTTCAAACATGCTTGGTAGAAATCCAGAACGCAGTGCAACCATAATCAGACTATTTAGCACATATGCCTTTAATTAGGTGTCTGATTCACAATCAGCCTCATGTTTGTTTTTGTTTTTTTTTGCTACAATCCCAGCTGATGGTACTGGACAGTCAGGTCCAAGAGTGGACCCTGGCTCGACAGACCCTAAGTTTTATTTTTGCAAGAATAGAGCCACAGGACTGCCAATGAACTTTTATCAAAAGAATAAAACATTTTATTAAACAAGATAAGATTAACTATAATACACTACTCCTTCATGCCAGCTATACCATTGCAGGTACATACAGATTTGTAAGGATAACCCAAATTGCAAACTTACTCTAATGTTCTCAGTAAATGCACAGTCCATGTATACCAATACGTGAAATGTGGTCAGACACTACACTCTGAAATCAAATGACAGATGCCTCTCGGTACAACGTTTGTGGATTCCTCCTCTACACGCGCGCGCACACACACACACACCCCGCCCCAAGATGCTTGTCACATTGAGCCAACTGGTCTCACTGAACTCTGAAAGTGGTGATTGGAAACCCTCGTGTGGGAGTCAAAGAACACACTTTGAAATCTTCTCCCACGCAGGGTTTTCTCTCTGCCTTCACTAAGAATCTGCATTTAGAATTTCAACCTTGCCTTTCAGTATTCCTCTGCCTTAGATTGCCATATGCATTGAAGTTTCCATGCAACCTCTCAGGTACTGATAGCAACAGAACACAGGCTGTAATTAATTATGTCACCAACCTTAGGATTACTTCAGATCTGGCTTCTTACTAGCTGACTTCTCTAGGTCTGCACCTTGCAACTCCATTTTTAACTAGGATCCTCTCTCTGCTCTTTTAACTTCAGTTGTATCTTGTTCACATTCTGTTCTTTGTTCCTCTAACTTCAGTCTTCCTGGGATTTTATTTCCATTCCCTGGTTTTTGAAACTACCTATTCCTTAGCTTCTATGACTTGCTTTCTTCCCCTTACTTTATTGTCTGGTCTGTACTGGTACCTTTTGTGAATAGCATCTTGCTTCTGGGTAACCTAGTTCCAAACTGAATTCAAATACTTCTGCTGTTCAGTGTGAACTACTATTCAAGAATATCTATCACACAATTCTCAAAGCAAGCATCCAACTCTATGACACTAAGGCACAGAGGAAGGGCTTCTAAGCACTCTGAAAGAAATTGTACTAGTTTCTTCACTCCTAGGCACCAGTTCAGATACCTAGACCCTGGAAGCAGTTAGATTACAGTTACAAATAAGGCTGAACCACGGGAACAGAACTTGAATGCCTGAATAGAACAGGAAAAGAAAATTCTGGAACCTGTTTTTGGTGTTGCGGGGGGGGGTTCCTTGAGCAGAATGTCAAAGTCATTTAGCAGAATAGCTCATTTTAAGAAGTTTCAAACAAGCTGTAACTTGGCTAGTGGGGAGAAGGGCTCTCGCTGTCAGATCTTTCCTGCAAACCTGTAGTCTCACCATCATTGCTCATTGCCTTCTAAATGGCTGTGGTGCGGAGGAGTCTGCCATCTTGATTCAGGACTTTTGAACGAACCTTTCTCTACACTCCAAATGACTGTAACATTACACTCTGCACCCTCTCCTTTCATTCTCTTCTATGGTATGCTTTGTGTAACATGCAAGTAACAATCTTTTCGCTGTATACTAATACATGTGACAATAATAAATCAAATCAAAGGACTCTGATCTATAGCCTGTTTTTGGGATACCCACCTAAATAAACGTCAGCTGTGGCTGGGGGACGATTAATTCTGAAAGACACTCCTTGGTTTGCCAGAAATCGGTTGGCCTTCCAGTGTAAAGACATGTTCACAATCAAGTTGCAGCCTGATATTTTTCAAGGTCCAGGACTACATGCTGAGGGACGCATTTGGGTAACTGCCACAAAGACACAATGGGAAAATGCTGCTAAGACTTTCAGTCATAGTAAAAAGGCTGAAAACCTCTTGGGCTTTGTATTTGACACGTAATGAACATAGTAAGCAACATACAGTATTGGAAGAAATGGAATTGTTTTTCATTTTACAGAGTCTAACTTGATATTTCATAACATAATTGATAAAATTAATTGCATTATTGGGAAACAAAATAGAAACATGAATTACATTTTTGTGCAGGCTCTGAGGTTAATCTCTGGAGAGATGTGGCAATTAATAGATGTGACTCTCTGGTCTGGAGTTCTTGTCACAGCATTGCAGAAGCTTTGTCTTTGCAAGAACCAGTGAAGTGGGTTGCAGGTTCAATGGGATTTGTTGGAGCATCTTGCTCAAGAAGTTTCCAGGGACTAGTTGGTGCTTCCATCTTCCATTCATGCACATTTGTTTTGTAACAATTGGGAAGGAGACTACAAAATATCCTTTGATGAATCCAGATCATTGTAGCCACTGTGTTTCTGTTGCTGTCTATTGGGGCTTTCAGGATCTGTTGGTTGTCATTATCTGTGTCATTTCACAGGTCAGTGGGGCCACAGTCCAGTGGAATGGAGCCTAGCTGCCACATATGATAGTACCTTGCTTAATGCCGATCATTTCAATGGGTTCTCGTTATAACATTACAAATGCAGTAGTGGGGATATATATCCATTAAAAGTCATGATGTTCACTGTAATGCCTCTTCAGATCATCATGACAACCAAACCATGTCCTGCTCCTACCTTGCCTCCTTGTTCAAAATGCCCAAAAGAGTTATTAATATGCTGTCTTTCCCCATCCAGGTAACAAGTTGAAGAAAGAGGTGCTGGGAATCAGAGTTGGGGGCGGGGTACTGTTGAATCTAACTAGTTTATACATTCATTCATTCTTCTGGGAGAATTTGATTTACCTACTGTTCTTTTATTTAAAGAATACAACTAGGGCACTAGGTAAGGAATTACTGTACTGCGTCTTTCAGGATGGCGTCACATGCCACTTCTCCAGCTATTTCCCTCTGAACACTACGTAAATAGAATGTAGAAGGTGATGTAAGTCTAAGATAAAGCTTCAGATTATACATTCAGTAGTCACACTCCCATAGAATCCCTACCATGCAGAAAGAGGCCATTCAGCCTACTGAGTCTGCACTAACTCTCTGAAAGAGCTTCCCTATCAGGCCCTCCCCTTTGCCCTATCTCCTTAACCCTGTGCATTTAACCATGGCTCCCAGGAACACGCTGCTGTAAAAAGTCGATTACTTCTGTCCCATGACTTTTTCTTGGTAGAACATATAGAGCTGACTATCTGTTTCTTCTTGTCCTTTGGATGTGGAAGAATATTTTTGAAAGCATATGTAGACACCCAGGGAAGCTGTGTTAAACAGTAGGTTGATTTTGTCCACTTTGGAATTTACAGGTGGTGGTTGGGAATTGCGGAGCTTAGGGGTTAGGCAACCAAATCCATGGTCACCAATGGTGAGGTGATTTAAAACTGGGGACGCTGAAGAGGCCAGAATTAGAGGAGTGCAGAGGGTTCTAGGGCTGGAGGAAATTACAGATATGGGGACAGACAAAGCCATTACAAGGATTCAAAAAATGAAGATAATTTTAAAATCAAGACCTTGCTTGATAGGGAGCCAGTGTGAACAACTAAAATTACAGCACAGGAATAGTCCCTTCAGCTCTCCAAACCTGCATTGACCATGCTGCTTGACTGAACTAAAGCCCCCTACCCTTTCAGGGACCATATTCTTCTATTCCCATCCTATTCATGTATTTGTCAAGATGCCCTTTAAAAGTCACTATTGTATCTGCTTCCACTACCTCCCCTGGCAGTGAGTTCCAGGCACCCACCACCCTCTGTGTAAACCTTGCCCCTCTCACCTTCAACCTATGTTCCTGAGTAATTGACTCTTCAACCCTGAGGACAGACTGTCCACTCTGTCTATATCTTTCATAATCTAATCTTGTAGACTTCTATCAGGTTGCCCCTCAACCTCCATCATTCCAGTTTCTCCAACCTCTCCTCATTAGCTAATGCCCTCCTTGCCAGGCAACATCCCGGCAAATCATTTTTTGTACCCTGTCCAAAGTCTCTACATCCTTCTGGTAGTGTGGCGACCAGAATTGAACACCATTTTCCAAGTGCAGCCTAAGGTTCTATAAAGCTGCAACATGACTTGCCTATTTTAAACTCTGTGCCCTGGCCAAGAAGGCTTAAGAATGCCTTCTTATGCATGCCATACGCCTTCTTGGGGCAACAGTACTTGGTGTGAGTTAAGACATGGGCAGCAGAGTTTTAGATGACTTCAAATGTATGGCGCAAAAGGTAAAATGTGGAAGACCAGCCAGGGATAACTTTATTATTTCAAAGGCTTGGAAGGGAATTTGAGGCAGCTGGTTTGAAACAAGGGTTATGAGGTGAAAATAAATATACATGATGAAAAACTCTGCACTACACCCAGCAGCTAAAAGTCTCCTTTGTGGTTCAGGGTCCCCAGAACTAAATGCAGTATTGTGGTTTATTGTACGTGAAATTAAAATAAAGTGTTGGAAATATTCAACAGGTCTGTCAGCATCACTGTGGAGAAAAGAACAGAGTTTACATTTCAAATTGAATATGATTCTGGTCAGACCACACTTTTTCAACACTGTGAGCTCATGACTCTGAGGCACAGCTGCAGAGAGAAGCCATCAGGAATCTAAGTTATGAGGAAATACTACAAAACCTAGGCTTTTCAGCCCAGAAAGGAGGCATATGAGAGATAATCTTAGACGTACATTAAAAAGCTCAGATAATGAAAAATATGCAGCAGTATATTTAGGATTAAAGAAACAATTAATTTTGGATATACTTTGCCTCCATCTCATGAAATCAAACCATTTGACTTCCAGCATCCACTTTGTATTGCTGTCGTTCATTTATTCTTGGAAGTAGCATACAGTTACAGACTCTCAATATGTATTCACAACATTAAAAGTCAAGTATTTTACAACTGTGAATAGGCTGTCTTTGAATTCAGGATGGTAGCTGTTAGTAATATTTTGCTTTTACATCTGAGCATTATACGACTTGTCTAAGCTGTAATCTGTTTTTGAGGTTAGGGCTGTTCTGCTTTAAATAAACATGTTGAGTCTACAAAGATTTCTTAGCTATTCCACCTATCAAATGTCTTGCAATGTATTTGATGCTAATGGACCAAATGAATTTGACCATGTCAAGTTTTATTGCACGGTTCATGCAGTTGCCCGTCTACCTCGTTTATTCCCAGAGTTTAAGAACTATTGTTTAGTTCTGGGTTCATTTTTGATCTATGTAAGAAGATTAAAAACACCAAAAACTAGTGACCTGAAAAAAAAAGTATATAAAGCTGTTGAAGTGTGTGTCACTGTTAGTTACAATCAATGTGATCCACCATTTTAGAATATAACTTTAGAACCGCTAAAAGCAAAGTTTAAAAAGGTCTCCCTTATCTTGTTACCCCTCCCAATTTATTGGGAAATGTTAAGCTCAAATCTTTTAGCTTAAATGTTTTATCACATCTTTTATCTCAATTTCCCTGAAGAATGCCTTGTCGGTATGTAAATTTCTTTGTTGCTGGTCTGCTAAGCTTTTGTGGAAGCTTGGAAAGGAAGAATCCAGCTGATACAAAAGCAACTCAATTTTGTATTGTTACAGATCTACATAAGTTTTGCACCATTTTAAATTGCATAGAAAATAGTGCACGACTCACTTTGATGTAAAATCTGTCCAACTCTTCTCAAAACATCAGTTTAGTTTAGATTGTAAATATCTACATCAAAATCAGCACTTTATATAACAACTTTTATGTTTAAAAAGACTGAAGATGCTTTACAAAACAAAATTTGACACTGAGGCAACATTAAAATTTATTTGATCAATAATATCTTACTAAGAAATATCGGAAAGGCAAATTGTGCGGAGGGTGTGGAGAGTCTGCAGAAGGATCTAGATAGGCTGGGCGAATGGGCCAGGAAATGGCAAATGGAATTTAATGTTGGCAAGTGTGAGGTGGTCCACTTTGGTAGGAAGAATGGTAGGAAGGACTATTACTTAAGTGGCGAAAAACTGCAGCAGGCAATGGTGCAGAGGGACCTCGGGGTCCTTGTGCATGAGTTGCAAAAACCCAGCTTGCAGGTGCAGCAGGTGGTCAGGAAGGCGAATGGGATGCTGGCCTTCATAGCGAGGGGGATTGAATATAAAAGTAGGGAGGTCTTGCTGCAGCTGTATAGGGCATTGGTGAGGCCGCAGCTGGAATACTGTGTGCAGTTTTGGGCGCCGCACCTGTGCAAGGATATTTTGGCCCTGGAGGGAGTGCAGAGGAGGTTTACTAGGCTGATACCGGAGTTGAGGGGATTGAGCTATGAGGAGAGGCTGAATAAACTAGGCTTGTACTCGTTAGAGTTTAGAAGAATGAGGGGAGATCTCATTGAGACGTATAAGATGATGAATGGGATGGATAGGATAGAGGTGGAGAGACTCTTCCCGCTCAAAAAAGACAGTAGGACTAGGGGGCACAGCCTCAAGATAAAGGGGAGGCGGTTTAGAACGGAGTTGAGGAGGAACTTCTTCACTCAAAGGGTGGTGAATCTCTGGAATTCTCTGCCCGTTGAAGTGGTGGAGGCTGCCTTGCTAAATATTTTTAAGAAGCGGGTTGATGGGTTCTTGATCAGAGAGGGGATTAAGGGTTATGGGGAGAGGGCGGGAAAGTGGAACTGAGCCACAACAGATCAGCCATGATCTTA
Source organism: Carcharhinus amblyrhynchos (assembly GCF_965287045.1). Classification (NCBI taxonomy): domain Eukaryota; kingdom Metazoa; phylum Chordata; class Chondrichthyes; order Carcharhiniformes; family Carcharhinidae; genus Carcharhinus; species Carcharhinus amblyrhynchos. Next base: position 73,983,594 of record NC_137333.1, on the reverse strand, counting down.
TTGAATGGCGGGGCAGGCTCGAAGGGCTAGATGGCCTACTCCTGCTCCTATTTCTTATGTTCTTATGTTCTTAAAGGAGGGAAGAGAGACTGAAAAGGTTTATGGAATCGTAGGATAGTTACAGTGCAGGTGGAGGTCACTAGACTGTCGCATTGTGTGCCAGCTTTCTTATGAGAGCTGCTCAGACAGTCCCGCACCCCTGCCTGTTCCTGTGCCCTGTGATTTTTTTTTTCCCTTTTTTTAGCTAAATGTCTAATTCCCTTTTGAAAGCCCAGATTGAATCTTCCTCAACCAAACTCTCAGGCAATGCATTCTAGATCCCAATGACTTGCTGTGAAACAAAGCTTTTCCCTTCTGTTGCGTTTGGTCTTTTACCCATCACCATTTTAAATGTGTCCTCTGGTTCTCAGCAATTCTTACAATGGGGATTATTTCTCTCTACCTATTCATCTAGATCGCTTTGACTTTGATGCCTATCAAATCTCTCCCCAGACTGCTCTCCCCTCTAAGAAGAGCAGCCCAGCTTCAGCAATTTATTCACCTAATTGAAACAGAAATTTCTTAGAGCTCAACAAGGTAGGTGAAAAGAGATGTTGCCCCAGGCTGGGGTGTCTAGACCAAGAAACGCAGCTTCAGAAAGGGATAGGCTGTTGAGGGCTGAGATGAGCACAGTGGTTAGCACTGCTGCTTCACAGTTCCAGGGATTTGGGTTCGAATCCCGGCTCGGGTCACTGTCTGTGTGGAGTTTGCACATTCTCCCTGTATCTGCATGGGTTTCCTCTGGGTGCTCTGGTTTCCTCCCACAGTCCAAAGATGTGCGGGTTAGGTTGATTGGCCATTCTAAATTGCCTGTTAGTGTCCTGGGATGCATGGGTTAGAGGGGTTAGTGGGTAAATATGTAGGGATATAGGGATAGGGGTGGGATTGTGGTCAGTGCAGACTCGATGGGCCGAATGGCCTCTTTCTGCACTGTAGGATTCTATGAATTTCTTCATTCAGAGGGTAGGAAATCTTCGGAATTCTGTCCTCAGAGAGCTGTGGAGACTCAGTTATAAGTATGTTCAAGGCAGAGACTGACAAATTTCTACCTAGCAAAAGTTAAGAAGGTGGAGGTAGAAGATCAACCGTGATCTACCTGAATGGCAGAGCAGGCTCTAAAGGGTCAAATGGCCCACACCTCTATTTTCTATGCTGCAATGAACCATTCTTGTAAATCTTTTCTGCAATCTCTCCAACATCTTCACCTCTTTTCCTAAAGTGTAGTGCCCAGAATTGGACACACTAATTTAGTGGAGGCAGAGCTAGTGTTTTGAGCTGCCTGCTTCTATTTATAAAGTGAAGATGCCGGTGTTGGACTGGGATAAACAGAGTAAGAAGTCTCACAACACCAGGTTAAAATCCAACAGGTTTTTTAGGTAGTAAACGTCACTAGCTTTCGGTGTTTGCCCCTTTGTCAGGTGAGTGGGAGCTCTGATCACAAACAGAGCATATAAAGGCACTCAGTTTATTTGGGTTCATGTCACACTATTGTAATCCCCATGACTTTCCTGGGCTTGCAACATCTCACTTACTGTCCTGTCTGGAGACAATACATATCTCTATAACCAATGCTTAATGCTATCTCCACTCACATTGTCTGCACCTTTTAAGACTTGATTAGCTGTAAAGACTCACATTCTAATCAGTATTCTGTAAACTGTGTGTGCCTTTATATGCACTGTTTGTGATTAGAACTTCCACTCGCCTGATGAAGGGGCAAATCCCAAAAGCTTGTGGTGTTTACTACCAAATAAGCCTGTTGGACTTTAACCTGGTGTTGTGAGACTTTTTACTCTATTTATAAAGCCCAAGATCCCATGTGCCTTGCTAATTGCTTTCTTAATCTGACCAGCAGCAATAGCTTGTGCACAAATAGCCCTTGCTCCTGCCACCTCTTTACAATAGTATAATTTATTTTATGGTGCCTTTCCTTGGTACTGCTATTAAAATTGTATAATTTCATAATTTTCTACATTACATTTTGTTAGTCCATTTATTCCACCAGCCTGTCTGTGTCCTGTTGAATAGAGGTCAAGAAGAGCAGTGATCCTAATGCCAACCCTTTGGGAGCCCCAGTATAAAGCTTCTTCCAGTCTGAAAAACAAACCATTCACCACTACTATTTCCTGTCCTTAGCCAATTTTGTATCCATGCTGCAAATGTCCCTTTTTATGTTATGTGCTTTGTAAAAAAAAACTTAACTGGCATTTTATCAAATACCTTTTGGAAGACCATGTACACCACATCAACCACATTATCTAATTAAAGAACCTCAATCAAGTTAGTGAGCATTGTTCCTAGAAACCTTCTCACCACTGAAGTGAACATGACTGACTGGTCTGTAGTTTTGATTTGATTTATTGTCACATGTACTAATATACAGTGAAACATATTGTTTCTTGTGTGCTACATAGACAAACATACCATACATAGAGAAGGAAAGGAGAGAGTGCAAAATATAGTGTTAGTCAAAGCTAGGGTGTAGAGAAAGATAAACTTACTTGAGGTAGGTCCATTCTACCTCCATGAAGTAGTTGTTCTTGAGTCAGATGGTACATGTCCTCAGACTTTTGTACCTTTTTTCACAATGAGAAAGGTGGAAGAGAGCATGTCCAAGGTGTGTGGTGTCCTTAATTATGCTGGCTGCTTTTCCGAGGCAGTGGAAGTGTAGACAGTATTGATGGGTGGGAGGCTGATTTGAGTGATTGACTGCGCTTCATTCATGATCCTTTGTAGTCTGTTGTGGTTTTGGACAGACCAGGAGCCATACTAAGCTGTGATCAACCAGAAAGAATGCTTTCCTTGGTTTATCTGTAAATGTTGGTGAGAGTTGTAGTGGACGTGCCAAATTTTCTTAGCCTTCTGAGAAAGAAGAACCATTGATGTGCTTGCTTAACTATAGCGTTGACGTGGAGGGACCAGGACAGGTTGTTGGTGATCTGGACATTGAAAACTTCAAAGCGCTCAACGATTTGTACTTCATCCCCATTGATGTAGATGGAGGCATGTCCTCCGTTTATGCTGTTTGAAGTTGCTGAGTTTATTCCTATGCTTTTTTTATTGAACAAGGGTAAAACATTTGCAGTTCTTTAGCTCTTTGACCCTACCCTTGCATCTAAGAAGGATCGAAAGATTATGGCCTGTGCCTCCATAATTTTCACCCACTCTTTCCTCAATATCCTTAAATTGCCAGGGATCTGAACAGACGCATCTATCAATTTAAGTTTGCTTTTGAAAGAGTTAGATGTTCTTTTGTAGCAAGCCATTGAAACTAACTTTTTATATAATTTAAATCCCAACTAGTTGTACATTTTCTGTCCCCATTTTTCAGTTTTTCCCTTTTATCAAGCAGATATGGTCAAGCAAAAATGACTCATTCTCTGGAATGAGATATTGGTGAAAAAGATATTTAAGTGATGTTGTACTTGTTAGTTTTGAATTTTAAAACCTCTTCTCTTTCAATGAATGGAAAACAAGTGCTATTATACTATTCTTTGATGTAAAAATACTTAATATCTTATGCTGCCTGTGGGCCATTTTGATAGGTGACCATATGGAACCACTGACCATTTTCAAATTACAGTTTTCAAATGTTCATCTTTATGTTATCCATTATTCTGCATTTAATTTTTGTGCAACTAAACTTAAAACTGATCTAACAAACTACTTATTTTCATTTTTCAGGGTTTCTCTGGTCGTGCTGTCAGTGCTCCAGACTTGGTAAGGTGAACTTGAGATTTATTGACAACTAAGTATAATAGTAATATATTTGTTTTCCATTTTAAAGCAGGGAAAACTGCTTTATCCAGACTGTTTTGTAATTCTCTTTTTGTGGCTCACCTGGTAGTTCAATGTGTAGAAAACAGTGGTTGGGATGCTATAATTGGTCAGGGCAAGAGAAACAAAATTTGCATGGTCCCTACTCCTAATGATTCAATGATGCCCTCCTTCACCCCAGCCTAGAAAAATAAACATGAGTAAGGTGTGAATGTAATGGCCAATATTCACCAGATTGTTAAAATAAACCAAGTATGTTCACATTTAATGGTCCTTTGAACAAATTGCTGAATACATGATGAGTGGAGATGGTGATGTGGTGTAAAATCACTGGGCAAGTAACCCAAAGGCTCAGACTAATACTCTGGCAACATGGATTCAGATCCCACCATAGCAGCTAGTGAAATTTAAACTCAACTAATAAACCTGAAATTGAAAGTTGGTTTCAATAATGGTGATTATGAAACTATCATTGATTATTGAGGAAAAAAAATTTGGTTCACTAATGCCCTTTGGGAAAGGACATTGGCCATTCTTATCTGATCTAGCCTACATGTGATTCCAGGACCTCAGCAATGTGGTTGAAGCTTAACTGTCCTCTGAAATGGCTGAGCATGCCATTCAAAATCAATCTAGGTGTCAATGTTTGTGAATTGCAGAAAGTTGGCAGGCAGGTGCAGCACCTAATAAAAAAGGCAAATGGGATGTTTGCATTTATTGCAAAAAGACTGGAGTATAAAAGTAGAGAAGCATTGTTACAATTGTGTAGGCGTTGGTGAAGGCACATCTGAAGTTGTGTCTAGTTTTTAATCTCCTTATTTGAGGAAGGATGTGATTGATTCTGGGAATGAAGGGGTTGACGTAAGAGAAGAGATGAAAGGCTTGTACTCACTGGGGTTTAGAAGGATGAGAGAGGATCTTATTGAGGCGTATAACATTTTAAAAGGGACTGATAAAGTAAATATAGACCAAATGTTTCCTCTTATGGGGCATCTGGAACAGGAGACCTTAAGTACAGGTTACAAGGCAGTAGATTTAAAGCTGAGATGAGGAGGAACTACTACTTGCGGAGGGTGGTGAATTTGTGGAGCTCACTGCCCTGTGCAGTGGAGTCAGAGTGGTTGAATGGTTTCAAGAGGAAGGTAAACATGTTTCCAATTTTTTGAAAAAAAGGGAAAGGGGGATAGGAGGAAACGGGTGGATTTGAGACGAGAGGGAGATCAGCTATGATTTAATTGAATGGCAGAGCAGGCTCAAAGGGCTGAATTTGCCTACTACTAATTTCTATATTCTTATGTTTGTTCCATTCAATTCAAGGACACATTAGGGATGGGCAACAAATGCTGGCCCTCCAGTATTGCTCACATTCCATGAAAGAATTTACAAAACCTTCTGGTATTTTGGACCCTGTATTTCAGCAAGGACCGAGGTCCACCAAAGATGTGGAGGGAGACAGTTACTGTGAAGAAGTACCTTGATTTTGAAAAATGATTGAGCTCTAGCTCTTACTTAGCAGGTAAATATGCTGCATGGTGTGTTAGACCATTTATGCAGAGGGGTAAATATCAAAAATAATTCCTGTGCTGTTCTCGTTTCAACTGAGTGGAAGAATGCACTTGGAGTAAATGGGACTATGTTTTGGAAATGGCTCAGTGGCATGTGCTTTCCAAACTGTTCAGGGAGTTTGACAAAATCTCAGCATACTGTAAAATAAAATAACCATTAGTTGGCAATCTTTGTGTTCAATTGGTTAAACAGTACATGGCCTTTATTTGCCACTCAGTACTTCTAAGTATTGTATTTGACCTATGTCACCAGTGGGTTTCAGTGATGAGCATATTTGTTTGAGTATGAGCTATCAGATTGCTGTTTTCATGTTTTTCAAACTGATGCATCTTTAAAACTAAATCACTTAAACTTGAAGATGTGTTGAATTATGGTCCAACAGTTTTTGGTTTTAATTTTCGTATCTGGCAAAATAAGAGTTATCATATTCTTTATGTCTGTTCTGTATCTTAAAAGCATTTTTCCTGTTGATTCTGTGTACTTCTGTTCAGTACTGCATACTAATTGAAGTAACCAAGGGCACCATTATTTGTCTTTCTGTGAATAGCTGACTTGGGAAAATGTGTTACTCAGGAAGCTAATAAGTAACTTACTTTGAAAAAAGGAAGCCAAAAGTTCACTGTTTTTGGTTTAGTGAGTTGCTTATTGACATGCTTTAAATGTGGCAAAAGTGTTTCTGATTACTGCACTAGGAGGACAGTTCTGTTGCATTAAATGCACTCATCTGAATATTAGGACTGAGTGCCTGTAGCAGCTGGTGGTGAGCTGTCTTTGTACGATGATTACAAGTGAAGTGAGCTATCCTGCTAAATAATTTAGTTGTCACAATACATCGAAGTGACTGAAACTGCAGCGGTGGACTACACTGGGCTGAAGAGCTTGTTTCTGTTCTGTAACTGCTATGTAAATACTTTATTTTGGAAGTTTCAGTTTTCTTTTATTGTTTTAATTATTGTTTGAAAATCCAAGATACAATCTTTATCTGTTGTTACTCTGGCATGTTGGTTAGCACTGCTGCCTCACAGCACCAGAGACCTGGGTTCAGTTATGGCCTTGGGTCTGTGTGGAGTTTGCACATTCTCTGTGTGGGTTTCCTCTGGGTGCTCTAGTTTCCTCCCACACTCTGAAAATGTGTGGGTTAGGTTGATTGGCCATGCTTAAATTGCCCCTTTGTGTCGGGGGATTAGCAAAGTAAATACGTGGGGCTATGGGGATAGGGCCCGGGTGAGATTATGCTCTGTGGGTTGAATGGCCTCCTGTATTGTAGGGATTATATCTGTTTACACTTTCATTACCTTGTGTGTTATTGAATTTAAAATCTTAAGTTTCTTAGAATCCTACATTGCAGAATGAGGCCGTTCAGCCTATTGAGATTGCACCAACCACAATCCCACCCGGGATTGTTAGTTTACGTTTGTTTGAGACTACACCATCAATTAGAGCTTGTGGTTAGGTCAAGTAATTTATTAAGATTTAGCTTGTATTAGGAACAATTCATCTGATTCTATAATTTGGTATAACAGAACAGCATATGGTTTGACCGTTATATGCAGCACTTTTAGAGATACTGATGTTGAATTTCCACTGAGGTTCTCCTGATAATCATCTATAACCTTGGTGTTAACACCAGTTCTCCACAGATTCTGTGGATTTTTCTGCCAAAGTTGCAGTGGACAATCAACCCTTGTTTTATTGTTTGCTTTGTAAAGCCATTTTTAATGCATTTTGTGCAGTAATGGTGTTGCAAGTGACCCCTAATTTTTGGGGAAAATATTACTTTTGGCATAATGATACAGATTTGAATGATGAAGTAATTCTGCTCTGGAATTACAAGCTAAGAATAACATGGTCATTTTCCTTTACTTGGTGCAATGCTTCCATAATAAAGATGGTTGGATAAAAACACATCTCTGGTTGCAGGGTATGATAGAAGGTGCAATTTAAAAAATAATCAGTTATTGCTTATCCCTAGTTTCCTCAGAGGTGGTGGTGAGCTGTCTTCTTGAACCTCTTCAGTCCCTGCTGCTGTTAGGGTTGGAATTCCAGGATTTTGACCCAGTGACAGTGAAGGAACTCTGATATATTTCCAGATCAAAATGGTGAGTGACTTGGAGGTGTACCTCTAGGTGGTAGTGTTCCCAGGTATCTGATTTGCTTGACCTTCTAGATGGTAGTGATTGTGAGTTGGGAAGGTTCTGCCTAAGGAACCTTGGTGAGTTCCTGCAGATTTGTAGATGGTACACATGGCTGCCATTGTTTCAGTGGTGGAGGGGATTGTATATTTGTGGAAGGGGTAGCAATCAAGCAGCCTGCTTTGGGCTGGATAGTATATAACCTCTTGGGTGTGGAGCTGCACTCATCCAGATAAGTGATGAATATTCCATCACAATCCTGACTTGTGCCTTGTAGATGGTGGACAGGCTTGCGGGAGTCAGGAGGTGAGTTATTTGCTACAGGATTCCTAGCCTTTGACCTGCTGATAGCCACAGTATTTATATGGCTATTCCAGTTCAGTTTCTGGTTGATAGTAACACCAGGATGTTGAAAGTGATAGATACAGTGGTAATGTCATTGGATGTGAAAGGATGATGGTTAGATCCTCTTGTTGGAAATGATCATCGCCTGGCATTTGTGTGGCATGAATGCTACTTGCCACTTGTCAGCCTAAGCTTGGATATTATCCAGGTCTTGCTGCATTTCGAGATGAATTACTTCAGTGTCTGAGGAGTTGTGAATGATGCTAAACACTTTATAACACTTTTCATGCTATTGCCCTCTTTTAATTTTCTTATGGAAGTCAAATTTTCCAGCTGTAATAGTCCAGAAACATCAAATGAGAAAAAAGTATCATTCGTAGACCAAGTAAACAACAACGAGAAAGAGAGCAAATGCTACAAAAGTGCACAAACAAAAGAACGTTACAGATTTGATGCTTATAAACATTAACTTAAGACATACCTCTCTTTCTCGTAACACAATTTCATTCAATTGTGTTCAGCAACACCTTCAAAGAAAAGTACAATATAGTTTCATCAAAGCTTTTGAATTGGTCACATAGTAATAAGTGAAACAAATTTCATTTGATGCTAGGTGTTATTTTGCTAGTAAGTACTGAATTCAAGAAAAGTGAAGCAAAAAGGTGAAGCATTTTTGTTTTAACGTTTAGCTTGGTATTGGTTTCTTCAGTTCTGTCATGGTGTAAAAGGGTTGAAAGAAACAAATGAGATGGTTTATTTTGTGAGGCAGAATAAGGAGGTGACTTATTCATTCAAAAATAAGGAACTAAATTAAGTGGAGAAGGTCTGGGAATACATGTGCATAAAATCCATCTACTAAATGTAACAACACAGTTAAAATCATGCAAAAGAGGGATTCGTGGCTGGAGGACTGAAATGCAAACAAACTGAGGTAATGTTGAATATATAAACCACACTTGAAGTACTTAACATATTTGTGGTTTGTGTACTATAAAAATGGATATTGAAGTACAGTGCAAAACAGATTTACCAGAATTGAGAAGACACACCAGGAGAGGTTGAACAGGCTGCTTTTCCTTATTTGGAAATGTGAGAACATCTGATGAGAGCCTTTAAAATTGTAAGGAGCTTGAATAAACCATTTACACTTCTAGCTTAATCTTGAACAAAGGGACGTAATTATTAGATGGCCACTAATCGATCAATTAAGTAATTTAAGAGGAAGTTGTTCTGTGTGTGCAGAATGTGAAAATGGTAGTTGAAGCAAATCCTTGCTGACAACCTTCCTTCTGTGTCATGTGATGGTCATGTAGGAAATCAAATCTATTCAGGATGGGGTAGTTGAAGAAGGTCACATTTACATTTTAAAGGGAGCTTGATGGGTACATGAGGCAAAAGTCATTTGGGGAATGAGGTAGGATGAGAAGACTTGAATAGAGTATGGTATTTTGGCATATAAATTCTGTCATGGACTAGTTGTTTCTATACATTCTATGTGAGAGAGAACTGTTTATTTGGAACTTCTGAAGTGAATCTATTAAACTACATAACCTCTGGTTGAAAAAAGGAAAAGAGAACTGTCAAAGCAAAATTTTAGCTCAGTCATAAATTACTTTCTACAAGGGTCAAAAAATCCTAACTTGTAAAAATGTAACATTATTGCCTCTAATTGCTCATTTTGTTGCTGTTTGATCATGAGAGCCTATTCTTTGATGAAGGGTCTGAAAGTTCTGGTGAAAGGTTGTTGACCAGAAATGTTAACTGTTTCTTTCTCCACAGATGCTGTCTGACCTCCTGAATATTTTAACATTTTCCGTTTCTTGTTTCAGATTTTCAGTATCCACAGTATTTTGCTTTTGCACTTGTTGGCCATTTAAATCCAAACAGAGTTGAGTACAGTGTTGTTTCCTCGGAATAGTTGAAATCAATTCAACTTTAACTCTGTTATGCTTTCCACAGATGCTGCCAACATTTTTTCCAGCACTTTGCTTTTATTTTAGAACTTCAGCATCTCAGTACTTTGCTTTTATTTGGGTATAGAGCTATTTTTCTGCTTTCAAAATGAGAAGGATTAATTGAAGGAACAAGCAGATGAAATAATTTTAACACGTGTTTTACGCTGAACATGCTACAATATTTTAATCTGATTACAAAGCAAATGGATACACCCCTAAGGATGTAGGAGCTAAGTTTCTGAAAGTAATCTTGAGACCCGAATGAAAAGTGTCTAGTTAAGAGAAAAATAGCCTATAAAGATAGCAATAATTGCAACCTATTTTTCCACTTTTATCAGTATTCAGAATTAATTGTTTAAATCTTATGTTTCTGATATTGTGCCTTTATAGCTTGTGTTTAGTTGCCCTAAAGTGACTTGTAAGGCGGCTGCTGTATGAATGACAGGTTCCTAGTTGATTAATGGCATTCAAGGAAATGTTTTTTTTCTCTACCTAATACTGAAGCATAAATGTATATACTAAGCTAAGGACTTAAAATTGTCTTAGTTCTTGTTTGGTACAAAATTTACCAGCGCTATTATAACCAGAAGGGATCTGCTTTTTTTTAAAAGCTCATGTCATGAAGAAACCGCTATCAGTAACAGATGGTGTAACTGACAAATGCCTGAGTGATGTGTGTGGAAAGAAGCTGCCTTTGGAGTTGTCTCATTTATTATATGTGTTGCTTAGTTGTGATGAGTGCATTAACCAAGTAAATACTAAGTTGCATCAATAGTTGTTTTAATTGAACTTGGTCATAATGGAATTTTCATGTTAGTTTCGATGGAACATGCAAAATGTTGCATAACTTGAACTGCATGTATGTTGTGTCTGTCACCTTTTTTTAATGTCTTCATCTTGTTTTTCCAATTAAAAATAAAATGTAGTGAGTGCTCATTATTGTTAGCTATGCCTACCTCTTTAATGTGTGAAAAGAGCTATTATGTTTCAAAAGCTCATCTTTCCTTATAATTATAAGATCAATGTGGTTGGCGAAGGCCATCTTAACTCATTCATCCAGAAAGTCTGCAGTTCCCCATTACTGCTTCCAGCTGTAATTTAAATGATTCCAGGGTTTTTATCTTTAATGTAATCTGGAAGCTATTCCAAGTGTGGTTCCCTTTTTGTGTGAATAAGTTTCTAAGATCAGTTTTAAGTTTTTCTTTACCAGTTTGAGTCTCGGCCACCCCGATCATCCCCAATCCTTCCTCCTTAAGGTTTCATCCTGGACAAACCTTTTGATATTTACCACTTAATATAGGGTATGCTTCTGAGGTTCTCTTGATCATTTTTTTTGCTTAAAAGATCTTGCCTTCAGAGCTTCAATCATGAACAGAGACTGACACAGAACTCAATGTCTGAGCAGATCACTCATCATATGAATGAGTAAAGATGGGCTCCAAAACTCCTTCACCAGCTGGCTTTCTTGAACCTAACACTGAGGATTTTTTTTTGAAGATGCATCACCATAGCTATTTGCCCATCGTTGCAAACAAGCATTCTAAAACAGACTGGTTGCTATGTTATTACATGACATAAGCTTTCCCTGCTGTTATTCCAGAGTATGAACCTTCTTTCTGCCTTTTCCATTCACAAATAAAAAGATTTTTCTTTCAGTTGAGAATTCAGTGCTGTTGCCTTTTTGTTGTTGTTTGAGCTAAGGATTTTTGAGGTGAAACTGATTCTCAATCCATACTGCCAAATTTGTGTTTAAAAACAGGGAATAAAACAATGCAATCTATGATGAGTTGGCTTTTGGTGGTGGTATGAAATACATTTTACAATTAGATTAGAAAAACTGCTCATTTTAGAGGAAGTGATGCATTTTGAAGCTAATTATAATAACCAGTCTGAACTTATTTTCCTGAGTATTGTACGGAAACTGAGATATGTGGGGTGAATGTATACTTCATTACTATTGTAGACTGAGTGTTCATGTGAGAACATGATGATACAGCCATATAAGAGGTCATGTGACAGGAGTGCAGGTGTTATTCTCAGAATGCAGGCAGAGCACCAGTATTGTACAGAGCTATCGAATTTAGAAATAAACTATCTCTGTTAGCAGTCCTTGATGTTGGCAACTTTAAGAAACCCATAACATTCTACATGATGTCAGAAGTTGACAGTATAGTGCAAGGACTTCACCATGTTGACCCACTTGTCTGAAAATATTGCAGATAGCTGGGAAATGCTCAAGATAGAGTGGTGTATTTACTGTGATGCTGCACTTTGAGTTAAAGGTACAGGCTTATACCCTATTAACCCTTGCGGGCCTTGAGATCATTAGAAAAATGAAGTTTTTTTTGTCCTCCCAGATGGAGGAAAAAGACCCCACAATCTGGAAACAATTCAAGAACAATTATCTCCCATAAAAAGCATAATTCTTGACAGACATGCATTCAATTCAACGAACCAAAGTGCAGATGAGTCAATACAATCTTACACAGCTACCCTAAAGATTTTGGCAAAGAAGTGTGTGTGGAACTCTCACTGAAGACCTAATCAGGGATTAAGTAGTTGTGGAATCTATAGTGATTTAATCCGCAAACAGCTGCTGTGAGAAAAAGACTTAAAAGCAGCCATCAACATCTGTATGTTAAGAGAAGCAGAGATTTAAGATATTTGCAATGGGTGGCCTGCTCTAACTGCAGCAACTAGCACCCACCAAACAGAACAGCTTGTTTTGCATTTGGCAAAACAAAACAGTAAATGGAACCACTTTGATAAATGCTGCAGATCCAAACCACAACAAACCTCTGTCATCAACAGCATGGTAAGAAGTCTCATAACACCAGGTTAAAGTCCAACTGGTTTATTTGGTAGCACTAGCTTCTGGAGCACTGCTCCTTCATCAGGTGAGTGAAAGCTCTGTTCACAGGCAAGGCATATAAAGACACAAACTTAATTTACAAAAACAATGGTTGGAATGCGAGTCTTTACAGGTAATCAAGTCTTAAAGATACATACAGTGTGAGTGGAGAGAGGGTTGTCTCCAGCCAGGACAGTTAGTGAGATTTTGCAAGCCCAGGCAAGTCGTGGGGGTTACAGATAGTGTGACATGAACCCAAGATCTCGGTTGAGGCCGTCCTCGTGTGTGGAACTTGGCTATCAGTCTCTGCTCAGCGATTCTGCATTGTTGTGTGTCGTGAAGGCCGCCTCGGAGAATGCTTACTTGAAGATCAGAGGCCGAATGCCTGTGACCACTGAATCGTTCCCCAACAGCAAGAGAACGCTCTTGCTTGGTGATTTTTGCCTGGTGACCACATCAGCAGCATAGCCAGGGATAGAAGTATTAATAAGGTGACTGAATTGGAGTTCAACCAAACTCTGAAGCTATGGAACCTCTCCAAGAACATTCCATCATTACAGTGTTGACAATGTCACAGGAAAGAGTGAGATTGTTACCACTCAACAGTGACACACAATTAGATTGACATTGGAGTGAAGGATAATATACTATCCAGCCAAAGGTTACAGTTTGCAGCACCACACCCCAGCACCCAGAAGTCCCTTGTGGCTTATGGCAGACACACAATCTGCACTGAAGGTGTAGCAATCCTCATACAGGGAAATTTCAATTTCCACATAGTTGACCACAACATGAAACCATTATTAGGGCTCATTCAACTTGGTCCAGAAATGCATGCTGTACAACTCCAAGTACAATAGCGAATGGTTGATAGCGTATGGAGACAGTTTACCAATGATGGTACAGTTGAAGCTATCAGTTGTATGCCACATGAGATTAAATGATTTTAGTATTACCAACAATCTGTATTCTGTGAAGAGTGCCAGTAGCCATGAAACACAGTTATGAATATGTTGCAATGGCTCTTGGCACTGGGTGTCATAACTCCTGTACAAGGCCATAGAATGGTTTCAGCAAGGTGGTTGTAGGAAAAAATAATCTGGGTAGTTTGAACTCTACTACTTGCCAAATGTGATGAGTAAAACAGTAATCTTCAAGCTGAAGATGACACAGCATCCCACAAAGACTCATGACGAGCAACACTTGCCAATTTGTGTTTGCTGAATTTCACATCTTTGTATGCATAAGTGACTTTGATCATATCATGAGCAGTCCCCACTATATCCACAGCCAAACGGTTTGGCAGACTGGGTAGTTTGGTCAGCCAAACACTTTCTTGAGAAATGTGTATGAGATTGCACAGACTTCTATGCTGCACTCAGCCTGCAAAATCTATCATGATGGGGCCTGCCCTTATCTGCACAACAACCTTTTTTTTTCCAGTGCACCTGAACCATGATTCTTACTGCCAAGGCTCTGTTGCAGCCTAAGCTTAAAACCAACCTGAACAAAGCCCTCCAGTAATGCAGATCGGAAAGCAAAATGCATCATCAACACACGCCATAGACTCAGCCCTCTAATTCCAAGTCGAATGGTCAGGATTTGACCACACATGGCCATGACCAGTTGGTAGTAGTACACAGTAATGCCCTGCAATCAAATAGCTCTGTGGTAGGTTCATATGGTGCAGACTTTAATGCAATTGCCATCATCCCCTGTTATAGCAGAACCAGCACCAACAGACAATAAAGCACTTTAGTCATCTGGCCTATGACACATGTCCACCTGCACCAGTTCCCTCTCTACTGTATTAACCAGCAAAATGAACTACATGACCTGTCTGGAAAGCTAGTTAGAACTGCTTGCAATGTATCTATACTGAGGAGAAAATACTATTGCGTGCTTAATGAGAGCTATTAAACTGATTTATATTTAAAGGTCCAGCATATCTAAACATAGCTACTGCACAAGAACTGAATCATGGGACAATAAGACAAGATTCATGTCAATTTTAAGTTGTGATGACATTTGGCAGTGGGCCTGTTTGAAAGGAAGATTCATGAAGGTGGCTTCTTGAAAACTTTTATCTGATGCGTTTGTGAAATATGAACACTGCATTAAAGACACAAGATTCCATTTTACTTTCCTTTGGCCTGGCACAAACTGTACATTGACTTTCTTTTATTTTCTTTATAGATGCAAATAACTTGGCACACTATTATATGATTAGTTATCTCCACTTTATTCTCTCCTAGTGTCTTAGTGTCAGTTATGGCTCAGTTGGTAGTACTCTTGCCTCTAAATCAGAACTTCAGGACTCATTCCAGAGACTTCAGCACAAAATCCAAGCCAATCCTATGCAGCACTAAGGATGTGCTGGAGGTGCTGGCTTTCACGTACAACATTAAGCCAAGGCCTAACCTATTTTCTCAGGTGGATAGAAAAGATCTCGTGGCACTACTTTGAAGAAGAGCAGGGGAGTTCTCCCAGGTATCTTTTGTCAATATTTATCCCTAAATCAACATCGCAAAAGCATTATCTGACTAACCTCATGTTGCAGTTTGTGGGAACCTGCTGTGCATGAATCTTGTTGCTAATTTTTTTGGCATTATTACAGTGACTACACTTAAATACATTATTAATTGCAAAGTGCATTGGTTGTTGAGGTGGCGTAAGGGGCTATTCGTTACAAGTCATTTTTTTCCCGTGCTATTGATAAGTCATCACATCTGAGTTGGGATAATAGTGTTAGCAGGCTGTTTTGAGTTTGGAGCCTTCAGGAATTAACTTGATCCTGCCTTTACTTGGATGTTACTGAAATTGATTGCAGCACGCCAGCTGTGATGGGCTTGCTGAACACAAACTGGAAATGGAATTGAGGCTTTCCTGCTCTGAGTGGCTCTTGTTATTATCCTGTATCTTCTTGTATTTAACTATATAACAACTATGGATGCACTTTAGAAACAACATATTGCTTGTGAAATGCACTTGGATATCCTGAGATCATTCACTTTTCTTTCAAATATTAATCATTGCCATAAACCACAAAATGACAATGGGTGGGACTTTTCGGTCCCGCCTGACCCCTACGTCGTCTTAAAGGGGAAATTATTGGCAGGACTCCAAACTCCATTCCTCTGCCACAGGCTCCATCCCTCTTCCTGGTAACTTCCCAGACTGAGAATCTTAGTGTATTGTTTAACCCCAATATGAAGTTTTCCCACATTGTCATACCCTCATTAATTGGAGGAAATTTATGTTCATCCCATATTGTATGTTGTGGATGGTATATTGTTTAGCACTGCTGCCTCACAGCACCAGGGATCGAGGTTCAATCCCTGGCTTGGGTCACTCAGTGTGAAGTTTGCACGTTCTCCCCATGCCTGTGTAGGTTTCCTCCGAGTGCTCCGGTTTCCTTCCAAAGTCTGTAAGACATGCTGGTTGGATGCATTGGCCATGCTAAATTGCACGTCAGTGTACCTGAACAGATGCCAGAGTGTGGCAACTAGGGGATTTTAACAACATCTTTGCAGTGTTAATGTATGCTTACCTGTGACACTAATAAATAAACTGGATATCCAATCTGAAAGCTTTTAGCACGTGAGGTGTTGTCTGCTCACTGATTTGAAAAAAAAATTAATTGCTTTCAGATTGTTACCTAGGGACAGCATGTATATGAAAAATAGGAGGGAACCAAGGACCCTAGAGATTGACATCTATAGGAGCAGGAAAGAAGCCATTGTAAGTGATATTCTGGGTATGATTAGTTAGATAAGAATGGAAGCAAGTGCAAGCTGTTCCGTGCAACTGGACTGTAGTGAAGAAGATTTGGAAGAGAGCAACGTGGTCAGCCATGTCAAAGATTGCTGGCAGGATGAGGATGGATAATTTGCATTTGTTAATGTCATTTGTGACATAAGAGCCATAAATGACATAAGGGCGGCATGGCGGCACAATGGTTAGCACGGCTGCCTTGCAGAACCAGGGACCAGGATCCAATTCAGGCCTTGGGAGACTGACATTTTCTCCGTGTGCATGGATTTCCTCCAGGTGCTCTGGTTTCTTCCCACTATCCAAAGATGTGCAGAATACGTGGATTGGCCGTGCTTAATTGCCCCTTTGATCCAAAGATGTGTAGGTTAGATGGATTAGCTACAATAAATGTGTAGGATTACAGGGATGGGGCAGGGGAAAAAATCTTAGTAAGAAAATTTGTCAGAGAATCATTGCAGACTTGATAGGCTGAATGGCCTCCTTCTGCACTGTAGGGCATCCATGATTCATTAGGGTACAGCCTGTTTACTCATTCCTTGATGTCCTGATGCTTTTCCAAGAAGATCATTTCTAAAGACATTTGTGTGTGAGAAATCCATTGACAAAATTAATGGGGTTGGAAGAAAACAAAATCTGAGCAATTTTCACAATTCACAGGAAGCTAAAAATGAAAAGTGTGAATTACCTTAAAAATTGTTAATTTAATCTGCTGACTGTGCTCATTTAAATTTACTTTAGGCTGCTGTAATTATTTTTGAGATTAAATTTGACCCGGGCTTTCAGTTTATTTATCTTGCTTGAATGGTTGAGTATATTAATTAGACAGTGGCTGTGCTATGTAAGTGGGTGTTTCCACATGGGCTTCTGTATAATGTTTTGAATACTGGATGGAATGCAGTCACAACTTCCTGTGTACTGAGTGGGAGATATTGATTTATTGATGTTGCTTTCTCTTAGTAAGCATAATGGGAGTGACTGTAAGCTGTTTCAGAACAGTATAAAGCTATTTTGTGACTCTGAAGCAAAGTTACTTTGCAATCAACCAAACAATATCTGCATGTCAGCTGTTAGAATGTAGAACGTAGAAAAACTACAGCACAAACAGGCCCTTCGTCCCACAAGTTGCACCGAACGTATCTCTACCTACTAGGCTTACCTATAACCCTCAATCCTACTAAGTCCTGTGTACTCATCCAGAAGTCTCTTAAATGACCTTATCAAATCTGCCTTCACCATCACCGCTGGCAGCCGATTCCACGCACCCACCACCCTCTGAGTGAAAAACTTACCCCGACATCTCCTCTGTACCTAAACCTGTGTCCTCTTGTTGCAGCCATTTCAGCCCTGGGAAAAAGCCTCTGAGAACCTACCTGATCAATACCCCTCAACATCTGTTGTAGTGAGTCTACAAAAAATGAGGAGAATAAATGAGCTTTAAAAATAATAAACTTGACTGGACTAGAACATTTGCCATAGTCAGCTCAACATATCAAGGCAATTCAGCATGTCAGGAGTGTAATGGATACTCCCCAGTTGCCTAGATGGGTGCAACTCCAACAACGCTCAAGAAGCTTGACACCATCCAGGACAAAGCAGCCTGCTTGATTTGGCACCACATCTACAAACATCCACTCCCTCCACCACTGACGGTCAGTAGCAGCAGAGTGTACTATTCAAGATGCACTGCAGCAATTCATCAAAGATCCTTAGCACCTTCCAAACCCATGGCCACTTCCATCTATAAGGACGAGTGCCGCAGATACATGGGACCACCACTGCAAGTTCCCCACCAAGTCACTCACCCACCCTGACTTTTTATATATAAATTCTCTCCCTAATGGCAATGTGGGTCAACCCTCAGCACATGGACTGCAGCAATTCTAGAAGGCAGCTCACCACTGCTTTCTCAAGAGCACTAAGGATGGGCAATAAATGCTGGCCAGCCAGGAATGCCCATGTCCCACGTATGAATTAAAAAAAAAAATTGGGGTGTTGGGAAGGGAGAGAGAAATGTATATCACGTAGATGTTGGGAGACGAGCAAATGAAGTTAACCAAAGTTTTATATAGTCAAAGCATTTTGATGTTTCCAAAAGATGTCTTGCAATTATATAGTGCCATTTATAACCACCAGGCCTGTCAAAACACTTTATAGCCCATGAACTCTGTTCACTGTTGCAAGGCAGGAAATTTGGCAGTCAATTTGCACGCACACAACTCCCACCAATAGCAACATGATAATGACCACATAATCTGCTCATATGATTTTGATTGTGGATAAATATTGGCCTGGGCATTGGGAGTACTCCCCTAACCCCTCTTCAAATTGGCACTGTAGGATTTTTTACTTATCGAGTAGGCAGATGGGCCTCGGTTTAACTTCTTATTGAAAAATGGCACCTACAACCATGCAATGTTCCCTTAGTACTGGACTAGAACATTAATGTAATTTTTGTGCTCGTATCCTGGAATGAGTCTTGCATCCAGAGCCTTGTGTCTCAGAAGTGGAAGTGCTGCCAAAGGCCACAACTGACAACGCATTTAGAAATCAGGCCTTTCTTTTTGTACAAAAAAAGTTGCGTTATGTAGGGAGTCAAAGTGGTAATTTGAGCATCACGTGCCAGTCTTTGGCCAATTTGATTCACTCCACATGATTTTTTTTTTAAAAAAAGCTGAAGGCACTGGATACTGCAAAGGCTGTGAATCCTGACAGCTTTCCGGCAATGGTACTGAAGATTTGTGCTCCAGAGCTAGCTTTTGCAGTACAGTTATAGTTCTGCCTGGCAATATCAAAAATTGCCCAAGTATGTCCTGGTTTAAAAAAAACAAGCAGAGCAAATCCAACTTTTGATCTGCAGCAAAGTAATAGAAAGGATCATCGGAGGCAGCATCATCAATGGGCATTTACAACCTGGTTGTTGCTGCTAAGTTTTCTGTTCTATCCGGGCCAATCAACTCTTTACTGCAATACAACCTTGGACCAAACATGGAAAGAAGAGCTAAACTTTCTTAGGTGAGAATGACTCCCTTTGACATTAAGCAGCATTTGACTGAGTGTGGCACCCAGGCAAATGGTGAATATTCCATCACACTCACTCCTTACTATGCCTTTGTAGATGGCGGGCAGGCTATGGGGAGGATGAAAGTGAGTTATTTTCCACATTTTTCCAGCCTTTGGCCTGCTGTTATAGCCACAGTATTTGTTTGGCTGGTCTAATTCAGCTTTTGATCCATGGTAACCCCAAGTATGTTTGATGGTTGGAATTCAACAATGGTAATGCCTTTGAATATCAAGTGGAAATGGCTGGCTTCTGTTTTGTTAGAGATGCATGACGCAAATGTTACTGATCTGCCCAAGTCTGAACACTGTCCAGGTGTTTCTGAGTATGGGCACAGAATGCTTCAGTGTCTGAGAATTGAGAATGGTGCTGAACATTGTGCAATTGTCAGCAAACATCCCCACTGCTGAACATATAATGGAGAAAAGGTCATTGATGAAGATGAATGATGTCCTGGTACTGAGGTGGATGACCTTTAACAGTCACGGCCATCTTCCTTTGGGCAATGTATGATTCCAAGGATGGAGTTTTCCCCAATTCCCATTGATTCCAGTTTTGGTTGGGCTCCTTGATGCCATACTTGGTTAGATGTTGCCTTGATATCAAGGGCAATTTCTTATCTAGTTTATGGAATTCAGTTTTTTTTTGCATGTTTGAAATAGGGAGGTCAGGAGCTGAGTAACCTTGGCAGAACTCAAACTGAGTGACAGTGAGCAGAGTGCTGCTTGATAGTACTGTTGATGACCCCCTTCCATTACTTTAGTGATGGTTGAGAGCAGAGAAAATGTTGTTTCAGATTTGGACAGAGATGCTTCAAGCTTCCTCCCTAAGTTTTTTGAAAGTTTGGATCAAGAACAGTAATATTCTCTTAGGAAACTGGATTTGAATACAAGTTGTATGGAATTTAAGCATGTGTAGCTTTTGCATTAAGGAGAATTTGAGTGTATGTGTGAGATCAGGGTATTGAGGAAGTTGTCCATAAATGGCATGCAAAATATTAAATCAAAAGGGGACCAAGTATAATAGCCCTTAATGGCAAATATGAAGGTGTCAGAAAAAGTTGATTTAACTGTTGAGAGGATTAACCTCATATATTTGAGTTTTCAAGACTATGTTAACAGATTTCCTTCGGCAAGTATATCAATTGTAGGTCAATTGAGTGGGGTACAGATCAATCATTAGCTAATTGAACTGTGAAGCAGGTTTGACAAAATGAATGTCCACTTCTTTTCCCGTGTTCCCTTCCAGATTTTAGAATTGATAAAGAAAGAGTGGAAATTGAAGAGGAAGCTTGAAAAATTCATTTCTCCCACAGATCAAAACTGATAAAGATAACAGAATTGCAGATTATCTAAAACACTTCTTATTAGAGGATTAACGGCTAAATTTCTTGGTCCCCGCTGCCATAAGTAGATGTGGATTTGTTTAAATGTTTCGTTTGGTTGTCGTTACCTGGAATGTTATGGAAATAAATGTACTTAATTTTGAAACAAAATAAAATTCATTATACAGCTGCTAATCGGAATGATTTGCTGAACTGAAATTAGATCACATTGTTATATTCTGCAGAACGCGGCCCACTTGTTTTAA
Organism: Carcharhinus amblyrhynchos; assembly: GCF_965287045.1. NCBI lineage: Eukaryota > Metazoa > Chordata > Chondrichthyes > Carcharhiniformes > Carcharhinidae > Carcharhinus > Carcharhinus amblyrhynchos. The sequence goes on along the minus strand of NC_137333.1, from coordinate 73,962,507 downwards.
AATTCCTTTAACTCGTGAGTGGTGAATTATCTACAAGTGCAATATAAATATTTTGAGAATCTGGTACCTTGAAAGTTACTAGAAGTTCAGATTTTTAATAACTATGTTTTGCATATTCAGGATTTAGTTCACTGATTTTATTGAAATATAGAAGATTTTTAAAAAGTATGCAATTTGACCTAGGGCTTTAACAAAGTGATGATGACTACATTCTATATAGTTGCACAAATTTTGTAAACTTAAACTGATAGACACCAGCTAAAAACACAATGGATCTTAAAAATAGGAGTGTACCAAATAGCTCCTTCGGGCCTTTTCTGCCATTCTGTTAGGTTATGAGTTGATCTCTACTTCAATTTGATTCACTTGTTTTTGATCTGTGTCGTTTGATGCCTTTGTCTAACTTTGCACAAGACGAATGCTAGGCAATAACCACCTTCATTAAAAGGGATTCTAATCACATTCCCTTGATATTCAATGGCATTGCATAACTGAATCCTCTGCCATTAGCAGCCTAGGGTCACCATTTCCTAGAAAATTAACTCAATCGACCACATAAAATACAGGTTACAGGAGCAGATTCTGTGATGAGTAACTTGCTTCCTGATACTCCAAAGGCTGTCTAGCATCTACAAGGCATAAGTCAGGAATGTGAAAGCTTATGTTCCATATATCTGGATAATGCTCCAACAGCACTCAAGAAGCTTGACCCTATCCAGAACAAAGCATCCTAGTTCTCTGGCATCTCCTCTTCCATCATAAACGTTAATTCCCTCTACCACAAAAGCACCATTGCTTCAGTTTGTCCCAGTTTCGCTCCTGAATGGCCTGGTTTGAATTTTAAAAAATATCCACTGAAGCCCTGGATTGCCAACCAGGTATAATGGTGTCTTTGTATCTGACTTGGCAAATGCGCTTTTTTTAAATGCCTTGATTGGATCAGTCCCTCAACTTTCTGAACTCAAGGGAACTTATGAAACCTATCATCATGATTTGATCCATTAAACCACAGCACCAACTATTATTATTTTAACTTGATGGAACTAAACAGATTTAACACATTTGTTTTGTTTTAGATTACCTTGCACCTTGGTATTTTATTCTCTACCTCCAGTGATTTAAAAAATATACACTTAATGAACGGAGAAAATTCTGGAAATTCTTGGGCGGCATTTGTGCAAAGAAACAGAGTTCGCATTTCAGATTGATGATCTTTCATCAGAACTGTAGGCCAGGATTTTCTGTGGTGTTTATTGCCGATGAAAATGGCAATGCCATCAAAAAATCTTGTAAGACTGCTAAAATGAGAATCTCGGCAGGGAGATCTAGTTTTCTGACTTTCCAGGCCCCTTGCTGGTAACATAATGAGGTTCCTGCCCAGAAAAGTCAGGAACCATATTTCCGTAAATAATGATCAAATTAAAGGCTGCCCCACCTATGTTGAGAATTCCTTCCTCACCAGTATGACATCACGCTGACGAGGTTTACAACTGCTTTTGCAAAACATGATGCAGGTGAAGGGACCCCACTGGGGGAGGGGCTGTACAAGTAAGTATAGTCCTGGGAGGGAGAAGGACACGCTCAATCCATTGCTCTGGCCCCCAGATGTGAAGGAGCAGCGCTTCGAAAGCTTGTGATTTCAAATAAACCTGTTGGACCATAATCTGGTGTTGTGTAACCTCTCATCCAAAAGGGAATTAGATTACTATCTGAAAAGGGAAAATGTTTGAGAGATCTGGACAGGCTGAGTGAGTGGGCGAGGACCTGGCAGATGGAGTATAATGTTAGCAAATGTGACGTTATCCACTTTGTTAGAAATAATGGAGGGATTATTATTTAAAAGACGAAAAGCTGCAGCATGCTATGGTGCAGATGGACCTGGGGGTCCTTGTGCACGAACCGCAAAAACTCAATCTGCAGGTGCAGCAGGTGATCAAGAAGGCGAATGGAATGTTGACCCTTATAGCGAGGGGGATAGAATATAAAAGCAGGGAGGTCTTGCTACAACTGTACAGGGTACTGTTGGGCCGCAGCTGGAGTACTGTGTGCAGTTTTGGTTGCCGCACTTGCGGAAGTATATATTGGCCTTGGAGGGAGTGCAGAGAAGGTTCACTAGGCTGATACCGGAGATGAGGGGTTTAGCCTATGAGAGATTGAATAGACTGGGTCTGTACTCGGAGTTTAGAAGGCTGAGGGGGATCTTATAGTGACGTATAAGATAATGAAGGGGATAGATAAAGTAGAAGTAGAGAGATTCTTCCCGCTTAGAAAGGATAGCAGAACTAGAGGGCACAGCCTCAAAATAAGTTGGGGGGGGGGAAGCTGAGGAGGAACTTCTTCACTCAAAGGGTAGTGAGTCTCTGGAATTCTCTGCCCATTGAAGTGGTGAAGGCTACCTCGCTGAATATATTTAAGTCACGGGTAGATAGGTTTCTGAGACAAGGGAATTAAGGGTTATGGGGAGAAAGCAGGAAAGTGGAACTGATCCACTTCAGATCAGCCATGATCTTGTTGAATGGCGGGGCAGGCTCGAAGGGCTAGATGGCCTACTCCTGCTCCTATTTCTTATGCTCTTATTACACAGAGAAGGTATTTGGTGAATGGCACCAGCTGTATTGCATGCACACACATTTCAAGTTGAATGGCTTCCTTATGTGCTGTAATAATTCTGTGATTTTTGACCTTGCATGCTTTCATTACCACCCTTCCAAAACGTTGCTCCAGGATGCCTCTAACATATTTACTAGACAAAAATTCAACAAAGTCTACTTTTCAGTGTGACCACTTCAAATCAAAGTGTCCGATGCCTGGAGTTTGGCTTGATTGGTTATAGTCCACTTCCAGGACAATATAAGGGGGCATTGTTATTCCACTTATCACAATCCTATTCTCTGGTTTCCAACTGGAATCACAGAAACAATGTTCCAGCGAACTCAATAGAAGCTGATGGCAGAGAACCTTTATTTCAATTAGGCATCTTTTATTCTTTCACAGGGGTATGGGTGTTGATGGCTAGGCCAATATTTATCACCCATCCATAATTGCTCTTGAGAAGGTGCTGGTGAATCATTGCTTTAAACCACTGGAGTCCAGGTGGTGTGGGTACACTTTGTGCTGCTATTAGGAAGGATTTTGACCCAGCAACAGTGAAGGAATGGCAACACGGTTCCAAGTCTGTATAGTTTGTGGCGTGGAAGGGAATTTGCTGTTCCCATGCATCTGCTACCCCTTTTCCTTCTAGGTGGCAGATTATTGTGGTTTGGAAGATACTGTTGAAGAGCCTGAGTGAATTACTGCGGTGCACCTTGTAGATGGTACACACTGCTGCCACTGTGCAATGGTGGATGGGATGCCAATCAATTGGGCTACCTTGTTTCAGATGGTGTCAAACTACTTCTGTTGGAACAGCACTTGCCCAGGTAAGTGAAAAGTATTCCATCATGCTCCTGACTTATGCATAATAGACGGACAGATTTTGGAGACAGAAGGTGGGTTCTTTGCCAAGATTCACTATCTCTGACCTGCTGTGGAGCCATGGTAATTATATGGTTGGCCCAATTGAGTTTCTGGGTCACTGTTAGGCCCTAAGATATTAATAGTGGGGAATTCAGTGGTGGTAATGCAGTTGGATGTCAATGAGTGATGTTTGGATTCTCTTGTGTTCAAAATGGTCATTGCCTGGCACTTGTGTGGTAATAACTTTATCTCCCCTTTTTAGCTTGGACCTGAATGTTGTCCAGGTCTTCCATATGGTCATAGGTTATTTCAATATCTGAGGAGTCGTGACTGATGCTGAACATTGTGCAATCATCAGCAAGCATCCTTGTGATGGAAGGAAGGTCATTGATGAAGAGGGGGGTGCAATTCTAGCTTTGGTCTTACAAAATGGAGCTGCCAAGTAGATGAAGTAGCAGTGGTTTGATTTATTTGATTTGATTCATTATTGTCACAAATATGGTGAAAAGTATTCTTTCTTATGCACTATACAGACAAAGCAAAAGAGAAGGAAAGGAGAGAGTGTAGAATGTAGTGTTACAGTCATTATAGCTAGCGTTTAGAGAAAGATCAATTTAATGCAAGGTAGGTCCATTCAAAAGTCTGATGGCGCAGGGAAGAAGGTGTTTTTGAGTTGGTTGGTGCGTGATCTCTGACTTTGATATGTTTTCCTGATGGAAGAAGGATGACGATTTTGGGGATTTAACATCAGTGGAAAAGGACAAAGAACAAGAATAAAAGTTTTAAATTGGAGAAGTTTACAAATCTAAGATGTGAACTGGCAAGTGGATTGGGTACAGCTATTGGAAGGAAAAACTGTCAAAGCAGTGGGGAGACATTCCAAGACAACATTTTATAGGCACAGTATAGACATGTCCTCAGAATGGTACTGTCAAATCTTGAGCCCTCAGTTATCCAGAAGCATAGAGGCCATAATAATGCTGAAAAAGAAAGCTTATGTCAATTATTAAAAGGCTTAATACTACAAAAAGCCTAGAGGGGTATAGAAACTACAGGGTGAAGTAAAAATGAAAATTAGGAAAGCAAAGAGAGGATTAAAAAAATTGGCAGGTAAAGCAGAGAAAATCCTAAAATGTTTTAGAAATACATTGAGAGTAACTAAGGAAAAGGTATGGCCTTTCATTGTTATTTGTAGATTGATTCAGAAGATATGGGCTGGGTTATCTGAGTATTTTGTTTCTTTCTTCATTGAGGAGAAGGATGATTAGGATAACTAAGGCAATGTAATTAAAGAGCAGCGGGTGGTGGGCATCTGGAATTCACTATCTCAGTTGGTGGTTGAAGTTGAAATGTGTAATTCGTTCAAAAAGTACTTTGGATCTGTATCTGAGATGCTGTAACCTGTAAGACTATAGATCATTTCCAGTGCTGGAAATGGGATTAAAATGGGATTAAAATTTCCCTCCAGCTCAGGCACAGTGGACTGAATGCTGCCTTTATGCATTTAAACTTTTTTCTATTTTTTAAAATGGGTGGGCCTGGGGCACTACCCTGAGGACTTCCTGCAGCAATATCCTGGGACAGAGATGATTGACCTCCAAAAACCACAGCCATCTCCCTTTTGTGTTAGGTATCACTCCAAGTAATAGTGTTTTCCCCTTATTCCTGTTGACTCCAGTTTTGTTGGGGCTCCTTGATGCTATATTTGATCAAATGATGCCTTGATGTCAAGGGCAGTCATTTTTCTCCTTACCTCTGGAGTTCAGTTCATTTGGATGATATCTGTAATGAAATAAGGAGCTGTCTGGCCTTGGCAGAGTCTAAACTGAGCACCAGTGAACAGGTTATTGCTGAGTAAGTGCATTTGATAGCACTGTTGACAGCACTTTCCATCAGTTTGCTGCTGGATTGATTTGTCCTGCTTGTTCTGGCAGGACGTACATGGGCAATTTTCCACATTGCCAGGTGTTGTAGCTGTACTGGAACTGCGTGGATAGAGGCATGGTTACTTTTGGAGTATAAGTTCAGTGCTATTGTCGGAATGTTGTCACAATCCATTGCCTTTGCAGTATCCAGTGCCTCCAGTAGTTTCTTTAATCTCTCATGGTGTGAATCGAATTGGCTGAAGACTGACATTTGTGATGATGGAGATTTTAGGAGGAGGCCGAAATGCATTATCCACTTGACTCTAGCTGAAGATTGTTGTAAGGTCCTCGCACAATTTTAAGGATTGGGATATTGTGGCGTTTCCTCCCAGTTAGCTTTTTAATTGCCCCCCATAGATATTAGTAGGGAGGACTTTGCAGGATTGACAGGGCTGGCTGTGGCATTGTCATTCCTCGTGCTTAGATTGTTGCTGGGTTATCTATTGAGTTTCATTCCTTTTGGGCTTTGTAGCAGTTGGATACAAATGAGTGGCTTGCTAGGTCATTTTGGAAGGCAGTCAAAAGTCAACCACGTTACCATCGTAGGCCAGACCAGGTAAGGAAAGTAGATTTCTTTCTCTAAAAGGCATAGGTGAACCAGATTGACTTTTACGACAATGGCTTCGTAGTCACGATTACTGAGATCTGCTTTTTTAACTTCCAGATTTAATCATTGAATTTAAATTCCACCAGTTAGAACATAGAACACTACAGCACAAACAGGCCCTTTGGCCCACAAGTTGCACCGATCACATCTATACCTACCAAGCCATAGAACTATCTGTAACTCCCAATCCCATTAGATCCCATGTACTCATCCAGAAGTCTTTTAAAAGACCCCAGTGAGTTCGCCTCTACCACCACCGAAGGCAGCCGATTCCACTCACTCACCACCCTCTGAGTGAAAAGCTTTCCCCTAACATTTCCTCTGTACTTGCTTCCCAGCACCTTAAACCTATGTCCTCTCGTAGCAACCATTTCAGCCCTGGGAAATAGCCCCCGAGAACCCACCCTATCTATTCCTCTCAGCATTTTATATACCTCTATCAGGTCGCCTCTCAACCTTCGTCTCACCAGGGAGAAGAGACCTAGCTCCCTCAACCTATCTTCATAAGGCATGCCTCCCAATCCAGGCAACATCCTTGTAAATCTCCTCTGCACCCTCTCAATAGCTTCCACATCCTTCCTGTAGTGAGGTGACCAGAACTGCGCACAGTACTCGAAGTGGGGTCTGACAAGGGTCTTATAAAGTTGCAGCATTACCTCCAGACTCCTAAACTCAATTAATGAAGGCCAGTACACCATATGCCTTCCTGACCACATCCTCCACCTGCGAGGCCGATTTAAGAATCCTGTGGACTCGGACCCCAAGATCCTTCTGCTCTTCAACCCAGCTAAGACTCCTACCCTTGACATTGTACTCCTGCATCCCATTGGTCCTGCCAACGGAGTTGCAGGACCGAGTTGCTGTAATATAATTTAAACCTGTGTCCTCAGCATAATCTTGGGAACCTGGATTGCTCGTTCAGTGACATTGCCACTAACTCATCACTTCCCCATTCATTTTACAGTCTTCAGGCCTTGACATGTTCTGTCCTTGTTTCTTGCTTTAGTTTTTAAATTGCAGCTGTCTTTTTAATATCACTTAAACCTGCTTTATTCGTTACCATCCATTTTTGCCTTGCACCATCATCCTTTTCATCATCTCTCCTGCTGTTCACCTTCTTGCAAATCTTCCCTTTTTTTTTCTCCTGCCTCTTTCCCTCACTTGCCCTTTTCCTGCTTGTGTTCTTTCTTAAACTTTTGGTGAAAGGTCATCGACCTGATACACATGCTGGGATTTTATGGCCTCACTCGTCCCAAAACTGTAAAATGCCACCCGAGGTCAATGGACTTTTTCATTGTCCGCCACTACTCCTTTTCTCTTTTCTGTTGGCTCACTAGACCGGCTAGTGTTTCCAGCATTTTCTGTCCTTATTTCAGATTTTCTTCATCTGCAGTATTTTTTAATGCATTGAATGAATGTCAGTTCTTTTTATAATTAATTATAGCCTTACCTTGCCTCTTTTTTAATAGGTTAATAACACATAGAATAGCAATGCAAACAAAAGATACAACTAAGTTGCCATGATGTATAATTGGAAAATATCCAATTTGGAAATTGAATGATCTTCACTAGATAACAGAACCATTTCTCATATCACAAAAATAAATGTGCTCTTTCTTGCATTAAGGATTGAATCTTCTAGAATATAATGTATGAATTATTAGGATGCTACTGGGATTTGATGGCTTAAGTTATAAGGAGAGGCTGTGTGGACTGGGATTTTTTTCCCTGAAGCGTAGGAGGCTTAGGGATGATTTTATGGTGGTCTATAAAATAATGAGGCGCATAGATCAGCTAGATAGTCAGCCTCTTCTCCCAAAAGTGGGGGAATCTAAAACTAGAGGGCATAGGTTTAGCATGAGAGAGAAGAGATACAAAAGGGTCCAGAGGGGCAATTTTTCACCCAAAGGTAGTGAGTTCTTGAATGAGCTGCCAGAGGTGTTAATGGAGGTGGGTACAATTTTGTCTTTTAAAAAGCATTTAGATAGTTACACGGGTAAAATTGGTTTAGAGGGTAACAGGCCAAACGTGAGCAATTGGGATTAGCTTAATGGTTAAAAACTGGGTGGCATGAACAAGTTAGGCCAAATAGCTTGTTTCCATGCTGTAAACCTTTATGACTTTGAAAGAGCTGATACATTTCAGATTCTTGGGCCTGGGAAAGGGATCCTTCATGAAATGTAATTAGTGTGTGAAGATCTTGCCCTGATGAGAAAGTAGCAATGTCAAAATTGTGGATGTTAGCTGGAGCACAAAGAGAATGAACAAGCAAGAATCCCACAAAGGAGCCTTCCCGTTATTTGATGCAGCCAGGATGAGAGTCCAACAAACTGCAACATGATGAGGAGTTAATGAAACAAAAATGCTAAGAATAGGCTTTAATCTCTAGGAAGCTGCTTTGTCCTTCATCGGACAGGATTTGTCACCAAGGATGAAAGTGTTTCCAATAATAATTTTTAAAAAATTGCCAAACATTTAGTTTTTCAGCACTAATCCAAACAATTGTTTTTAAAAAATCAATGATATTGTCCAGTTTGATGTAAGTAAAAACATTGATCCTGAAAACAGGTTCAATTGTTTCATTCCTTTCAATCAGTACAGTTTGACCCCAGCCCCACTGTATTAATTCTGATTTTGTTTTTAAGCTGTTATTGAAATTGATGCATTTATCTGGACTGAACTCTTGCTGAGACCAGTTTGGATTTTTGCACACTTTTCATTTTTAAAGTTATACGTATAAAATTTAATAATGGAATTTAGATATGTAATCAATTTATTCAGTTGAATCTATTGTGTAACTCCATATATTTTGAAGTATCCCATTATTGTATGATGTGCCTATGGCATGGTACTGCTTTAAGAGTGTTATATAATAATGAGGCAAATCCTTCCTTTAGTATGAAAGGAGCATTGGTATATATGGCTGAATGATTGGAAACTAATGCTTTGGATAGAAAGTATTTGATCTCTGCCAACATGATGACTGGAAACCCTTTTTGTATATATGCTGTCATTTCTGTAAAGTATACAGTATAAGATTGAGGTTGCATTTTGTTGGCAAACTACACATCTGTTTCAGGTCAGGCTGAAGCAGAGAATGCAACACATTCTTTAGATTAGAGAATCTTGGAATCATTTTGAGTCAATGTTAGGAATGCAGCAGTTTCAAATATAATGGTTAATTTTAACTGCTATCCTAATCGCAGGCCATTTATCATTTTGAACTTTCTGAATTGCACAGGCTGAAGATGGAAGCTTTAAGACTGTTTTAAAATGTCTTTACATCAGAAGGAAAGAATGAAACAATTATCTTTATTTTGCATTTATATAGTGCCTGTATGACCTCTAGTTCTTTGGTTGTAAAGCACATACTTTCTAAGCATATGTAAATGTTGCCACAGTCTCAGATGACCATGGGCTTTTTACTTCTTTGAGAGAGAGCTGACCAATGATGATTTAACTTGAGGATCACTCTGGTGAGGAGTAATGTTGAGAATCAGTGTCTGCAGGAAGGAGGCTATTAGCCCATCAAGTCTGCATTGACTGACAGAATATTTTAGCCAGGTCCCTTTGGATGGCTTTAACTAACTATTACTGTTCTTTTAAAGTATACTTGCCTATCATAATAGTAATCATGAGCTTTTGGAGCATTGATGTTTTACTTGCATGAATTATAGTTAATCCCTGTCCCCGAACCACTACTAATTTCCTCGGGACTTTTGGAAAGCTTCTCCCTTTTCTGCTGTAAGTACTGAGGCAAAGTAATTATTTAACATGTCTGCCATTTGACCATAGTCATTAACAATATTCTCACTTTAATTCTTTAGTAGGCCAATATTGTTCTTGACCAGCCTCTTCCCCTTTATGTAACCATAAAACTTATTTTTTTTGATCTTGATGTTACTTTCAAAGAACAAAGAAAATTACAGTACAGGAACAGGCCCTTCGGTCTTCCAAGGCTGCACCGACCATGCTGCTTGACTGAACTAAAACCCCCTACCCTTGCAGGGACCATATCCCTCCATTCCCACCCTCTTTGTCAAGACGCCTCTGAAAAGTCAGTATCGTAACTGCTTTTGCTATATCCCCTGGTAGCAAGTTCCAGGCTCCCACCACCCTCTGTTTTGGAAAAAAAAACAAATTGCCTTATACATCTCCTATAAACCTTGTCCCTTGCACCTTAAATCCCCTAGTAATTGACTCTTCCACCCTGGGAAAGAAGCTCCTGACTATCCACTCTGTCCATGCCTTTCATAATCTTGTAGACTTCTATCAGGTTGCCCCTCAACCTCGGTCGTTCAGTGAGAGCAAACCAAGTTTTTCCAACCTCTCTTCATAGCTAATGCCCTCTGTATCAGACAACATCCTAGTAAATCTTTTCTGTACCCTCTCCAAAGCCTCCACATCTTTCTGATAATGTGGCGACTTGCCAATTTTTAAATGCAATGCCCCAGCTGATGAAGGCAAGCATGCCTTCTTGAACACCTTCACCACCTGTATTCCCACTTTCTATGGCTTGTGTACATGTACATTCAGATCCCTCTGCCTATCAATACTCTTAAGGGTTCTGCCATTTACTTTACATTTCCTATCAGTATTAGACCTTCCAAAGTGTATTAGAGCTTTCAAAATGCATTACCTCACATTCGTCCGGATTAAACTCCATCTGCCTTCTCTCCGCCCAAGTCTCCAATTGATTTATATCCTGCTGTATCCTCTGATGGTCCTCATCACTATCTGCAAATCCACCAACCTTTGTTGTCTGCAAACTTACTAATCAAACCAGTTACGTTTTCCTCCAAATCAGTTATATGTGTGTGTGTGTGTGTGTGTGTGTGTGTGTGTATATGTATTTGTGTATATAACCAGTTCTGTGTCTACGTGCATATGGTATGGAGATGCCGGCGTTGGACTGGGGTAAACACAGTAAGAAGTCTGACAGCACCAGGTTTAAGTCCAACCAATTTTATTTGATAGTAAACTCGCAAGCTTTTGAGGTTCCCCTCTTCGTCAGGTGAATGAAGAGTTCTGGCCTCAGACAGAGCATATAAAGCACAGGCAGTTTACAGATTACTGATTAGAATGCAAATCTTTACACCTAACCTGCTATTCAAGTCTTAAAGTGGCCGACAATGTGAGTGGAAGGAGCATTAAGCCCAGATTACTGTATTGTCTCCAGACAGTACAGTAAGTGAGGTTTTGCAAACTCAGGCAAGTCATGGGGGTTACAGAGTGCGACATGAACCCAAGATCCCTGTAGAGGCCGTCCTCATGTGTGTGGAACTTGGCTATCAGTGTCTGCTCAGCGACTCTGCGCTGTCGTGTGTCGTGAAGGCCGCCTTGGAGAATGCTTACCTGAAAGTCAGAGGCCGAATGCCCGTGACCACTGAAGTGTTCGCCAACAGGAAGGGAACAGTCTTCCCTAGTGATTGTCGAGCGATATTCATTCATCCGTTGTTGAAGTGTCTGCATGGTCTCCCCAATGTACCATGCTTCAGGACATCCTTTCTTGCAATGTATTAGGTAGACAATGTTGGCTGAGTTGCAAGCGTAGGTACCATGTACCTGGTGGATGGTATTTTCACGTGCAATGATGTCATCCACGTCAGTGATCTGGCATGTCTTCCAGAGATTGCTGTGGCAGGGTTGTGTGGTATTGTGGTCACTGTTCTCCTGAAGGCTTGGTAGTTTGCTGCGAACGATGGTCTGTTTGAGGTTGCATGGTTGTCTGAAGGCAAGAAATGGGGGTGTGGGGATGGCCCTGGCAAGATGTTCGTCTTCATCAATGATATGTTGAAGACTCTGGAGAAGATGTCGTAGCTTCTCCGCTCTGGGGAAGTACTGGACAACGAAGGGTACTCTGTCCACCGTCCACCGTGTCCCGTGTCTTTCTATGTATATAACCAGTTCTGTGCCTACCTTGCCAGCTCACCTCTGATCCAGTGTGACTTCACCTTCTGCACCGGTCTGCCATGAGGGACCTTGTCAAAGACCTTGCTGAAATCCATGTTGACAACATCCATTGCCTTACCCTCATCAATCATCTTCACCTCCTCAAACTTGATCAAATTAGTGAGACACAACCTCCCCTTTGCAGCCTCTTGCTAATATGTCCACTTACCAAGTGGGAGTAAATCCTGTCTCCAGGAATCTTCTCCAATAATTTTCCTCCCAGGCTCACCGGCTTGTGATTACCTGGATTATACTTGCCACCTTTCTTTAACAAAGGAACAACATTGGCTATTCTCCAATCCTCTGGGACCTCCCCTACATTAAGTCTCACAACACCAGGTTAAAGTCCAACAGGTTTATTTGATAGCAAATGCCCCTTCAGGTGGGTGGGGAGTTCAGAACTCCCCCATTCACCTGATGAAGGGGCAGAGCCCCAAAAGCTAGTGGCGTTTGCTACCAAATAAACCTGTTGGACTTTAACCTAACTTCTTATTGTGTTTACCTCAGTCCAACGCTGGCATCTCCACATCATGACCTCCCCTGTAGCCAGTGAGGATGCAAAGATGTCTCTCAAGGCTGCAGCAATTTCTTCCCATGCCTCTCTCAGTATTCTGGAGAATATCCCATCAGGCCCTGGGGACTTGTCTGTCTTAATGTTTCTCAAGAACCCCAATACCACCTCCTTTTTGATCACAACGTGACTCAAACTATCTGCACATCCTTTCCCAGACTCATCATTCACCAAGTCCTATACTAAGCACTGACGCAAAGTACTCATTTACCTCACCTATTTCCTCTGGCTGCATGCATAGATTCCCTCCCCTGTCCTTGAGTGGGCCAGCTCTCTCCCTGGCTCCTCTTCTCCCCCTCTTGCTCTTTATGTATACATAAAAAGCTTTGGGATTTTCCTTAATCCTGCTGGCCAATGACTTTTCGTGACCCCTTTTAGCCCTGCTTTCTCCTTGCTTACATTTCTTTCTACTTTCCTTGTATTCCACACTTGCTTTATGTGTTCCCAGCCTCCTAGCCTTGACAAAATATTCCTTAATCTCTTTGACTAGGCTCACAATATCTGTCATTATCCAGGGTTCCCAAAACTTACCATACTTACCTTCATTCTTACAGGAATGTGCTGGTTCTGAATTCCTTGCACTTGAAAGCCTCCTGTATGCCAGCTATTGATTTGCCCTCAAACATCTGTCCCCAATCTACATTCTTCAGTTCCTGCCTAATATTGTTGTAATTAGCCTTTCCCCAGTTTAGCACCTTAACTTGAAGACTGCACTTATCTTTATCCATCAGTACCTTTAAAGCTTACTGAATTGTGGTCACTGCTCCCCCTACTGAAACATTGACCATCTGGCTGGGCTAATTCTCCAATAACAGGTCCTGTCCAGCCCTTTCCTGAGTTGGACTATCTACATATTGTTGCAAGAAGCCTTTCAAGTCTCCTTTCATAACCCCTTTTAGAAGCTCTTATAAGCTGTTTTGTGAAACTTTGCTAGTCCTTGTGTCTTTCACATTCGGTGGGATATGTGCTGCTTTTTGCATTTTTGTAAGCCCTTTTGGTTTAATGTTGTCCATGGCTGGTTTTTCTGTAAAGTGGAGCTTTTCCTTCTCAGGGCTATGTAATGGTTTAAACTGGAGTATAAGCATTTGAGCAGTATAGCAATAATTGCTGAAAACAAGGCATAACTATTCAGTACACATTGTTTATAAATCTACAGCTGGAGTGTTGATTCCTCTTAACTCCCTGTAAGCATGAATACTTACCGCCATAAAAAACTGCAGAGTTATCAGTGAAAATTGCTATCTTGGACTTATCTGAAGTAATGTTAAATGAAGTCTAGCTTCATTTTGGTCAAAATTTCTATTAAGATGTCAAATAATCTGGTAAGCAAATGGTTTCTCTGTCAGAAAGCATAAGATTACAGAATGAAATTTGATAATTTAAAATTGGTTATTTCGTGTTTTCATGAATTTGATATTTTCCAATTAAATCATTCAGCAGCCAGCTTTTGTGAGTTTAAAACAAAGTTTGTTTGTTCTCACGTACTTGCCCTGAATCAATGCAATGTTGTACAGATAAAGATAATGTACTTAATTCAGTCTCTGCTTTATTATTTATGGTCTCCTATAATCTAGATTTATGGTCTCATATAATGGTTGCTCAAATCTGTGACTTCCTGAGTGGGTTTGATGATTTCAAGTTGGAGTGTTTTCACAGAATGTTGTGAGGTTTCTTGCAGTGGAATACCTAGTGAACTTTGAAACTGGGATTATTGAGGTACTTTGGCTGTTTAATGACTTGCAGCTAGTTTGAGTTTGATTCTCAAACTGACTGCTCCTGATTGAACTGATGGAATAATAAGGGTGCAACCCTTGAAGTAGCTTTGATCACATGACTGCAGGGGCGCCCACTCAGTCGAGTTTAGTTAAAGGTAGTTATTGCGATACAATGTGAAATTGTTAATGGACATTGAGTTTTGATCCTTCCTTTTGTCCAACATGAGATATGAAGTCAGGCATTCTAGAAACGTCTAAAGTAGACTGAGTGATCCTCCCAACTGTTAAGCAATCAAAGCTATTTCAGGAACTGTATCTTTTTTTTTAGCAAAAGTGTACTTTATTTGTAAAATCTCTGAAAGAAACATTACAAAACATTTCAAATTGAATTTTAATTTGATTTATTATTGTCACATGTATTAACATTTCAGTGAAAAGTATTGTTTCTTGCGTGCTAAACAGACAAAGCATACTGTTCATAGATAAGGAAATGAGAGAGTGCAGTTTGTAATCTTACAGTCATAGCTAGGGTACAGAGAAAGATCAACTTAATGTAAGATAAGTCCATTCAAAAATCTGACAGCAACAGCGAAGAAGCTGTTGAATCGGTTGGTACGTGACCTCAGACTTTTGTATCTTTTTCCTGAAGGAAGAAGGTGGAAGAGAGAATGTGTGGGGTTCTTAATTATGTTGGCTGCTTCGCCGAGGCAGTGGGAAGTGTAGATAGAGTCAATGGATGGGAGGCTGGTTTGCGTGATGGATTTGGCTACATTCACGACCTTTTGTAGTTCCTTGCGGTCTTAGGCAGAACAGGAGCTATACCAAGCTGTGATACAACCCGAGCGAATGCTTACTATGGTGCATCTGGAAAGATTGTTGAGATGTGTAGGTGACGTGCCAAATTTCCTTAGTGTTCTGAGAAAGTAGAGAATTGTTGTGTATTGTTATAACACTAAAGTGCAATGATATTCACATTTTCTCCAGAAATCAAGATGGACTCAGGAATTTCAATTCAGTAATGAGAACATTTCATGCATTTCAATATTTTCATTACAGAGAGTACAAACTACATAAATCAGTCATGTTGGACTCTGTAGTGCTTCATTACAGTTTCATATGGTTAGAATTAAGCACAAGCAGAGTCCAAGGTGCTTTGTACGTTGCTAGCTCCTGAATGAACTTTGGTTGAAAGGCTTTGCACAGTGCTATCTGTTGTCTTCAGGTCATACAATCTGGCATAAAAGAATTTACTGATCCTCAGAATGTCAGACTGCAGTGACTTTACTGAGCCATCTTCTTAGAGGCTGCTGATCACCTGAGGTCCCACTGTGCACATTTTAGAAGAAGATATGCAGCATGTTTCATCTTCCTCCAAGGAGTGGACTCTGGACTAGATGCTGACCTTGGAGACCTCCAAGGCAAAACAGTGAGGTTTTCTTAGAAATCTTTCTTGACAGCAACCCCCATCAACTGCAGCCAGGCGAGATTATGCATGGTTTTTCCTGCAGTTGGGATCTTTCTCTCTCGCGCTCTCTCTCTCTCTCTGTCTTCCTCCCCCTCTGTCTTCCTCCCCCTCTGTCTGTCTGTCTCTCTCTCTCTCTCTCTCTCACTCTCTCTCTCTCCCTCTCCCTCTCCCTCTCCCTCTCCCTCTCCCTCTCCCTCTCCCTCTCCCTCTCCCTCTCCCTCTCCCTCTCCCTCTCCCTCTCCCTCCAAAGATGTGCAGGGTTAGGTTGATTGGCCATGCTAAGTAATTGCCCCTTAGTGCCCAGGGATTTATAGGTTAGAGGGATTAGTGGGTACAATATGTAGGGATATGGAGATGGGGCCTGGGTGGGATTGTGTTCAATGCTGACTCGATGGGCCGAAGGGCCTCTTTCTGCACTGTAGGGTTCTATGATTCTCTCTCTCTCTCTCTCTCTCTCTCTCTCTCTCTCTCTCTCGATATCTTTCTCCTTCCATCTTTTAAGGATGAAAAACCTCTTGATTTTTCCTTTAATTGCTTCTCACCAAAGTGATGGAGACTCAAAGAGGGGTTTCATAGTTCTTGAACCTTCGTAATCCTCTTTGAGCTGCTCCAGTTTCTCTGGGGTAAACATTCAGTATCCATGTCCCCCTACCCATCCTCTGATTTCCTTGTAGGTTCCAATTGATCAGTAGGAGAGGGGACAGTGGTCAGAGAAGAACATCAACTTGACATTGGCAGACCTGATTGTGAATGCATCAGGAACCAAACGAGAGGCCTGTCCTGGAGTGGATGGGCCCATCTAACAGTGACTATGTGTCTTTACTGCACTCCATCTGAAGAGTTGCTGAAGATGTTGTGCAGCTTGACCTCTTTTACCATTTCTACTGGGAGTCTGGATGTGGCATCCAGTTTGTCGTTGGATCATTCAGCCACATTGATGGTGCAGTTGAAGTCACCATCCAGAATCACTGGCCTAGAAGTTCATGGTATGACTTGCCTTTTCTGGGCATGACAATGTTTTGAAGAATTATAGGATGAATTCACCTGGTTTTGTCAGAAATATGAATAAGTTTTTTTTTCTGATACATTTGAATGGTGATCATGTTGATGCTTATTTCTCCAAGTTGTTTCAGAATTTTTTGTAAACGTTATAACACACTGACTCAATTCTTAGGAATGCAGATGGTTTATTTAGTATAATAACTAAAATACACCACCCACACTTTAATTAGCTTTGTACGAATCTTGAGTTCACAACAAGGTCTGGTTTTCATGACAGCTCAGCAAATTTATCTAGTAAATAGCTGAAGCATGCAGAACACAATGGTCCCAAGTTAGCTGATCTTTGAGCTGATAACGATTTTACAATTGACCTTAGTGCCCCTGGATAAAAAGTGAGAAAATCAGCTGTGTTCCCGCTTCACAACACACTCCAGGATTTTCTGGATATCAGATTAGTGCAACAGCCTGTGGTGTCTTATTTTATTCTCCCTTCCCCTCCTTGTCTACAGGCAACTATTTACTTGCAGAGTTTATGATACCGAAGAGTACTTATTGCTTGTGAAGCTATTCCCAGCAAGAAACTGGTGCTTTTTGTGAAAGAAGAAAATAAAATTTGCGTAATGATTCATACAGATATCATGTTTGTTCAAAAAGTGCAGATTTTAATTGTTTTGGTAAAAATGTAAGTACATAAAAACAAATTGAGGAACAAAAAGGCTCAAGAAACTATTTGTTGACCATGAATAATCTGCTTTGACTCACCACAGTTGCACAAACATACAACAAAATGATCAGCCAGTGCATCTTATTCATCCTGTTGAAACCCCTAGTTTTCCATCACCCAGCTGCTTCATAATCTCCTGAGACAGTAGTTCTTCCAAATTTGTGCAAGTACATTAAGTAGGAAGAAAGTTCAATGAAAAGATTATGAAGTTAGCAAAGAGGCTAAAAACATAGTTAAGAAATTATTAATCAAATAATTGAAAGTATTTTATAGGGACATAATTAATAAAAGCACAATTTAAAATATGGATAAGGCCAAAAATGATGTGCACAATAAATTCACAAGGAAAAATGGTTTATTATCACAAGTAGTCTTACATTAACACTGTAATGAAGTTACTGTGAAAATCCCCTGGTTGCCACACTCTGGCGCCTGTTCGGGTATATTGAGGCAGAATTTAGCATGGCCAATGCACCTAACCAGCACATTTTTCAGACTGTGGAAGGAAACCGAAACACCCAGAGGAAACCCGCACAGATATGGGGAGAACATGCAGACTTCACACAGACAGTGACCCAAGTCAGAAATTGAACTCGGTGCCTGGCACTGTGAAGTAGCAGTGCTAACTAACCATTGTGCCACTGTGCTGCCCTGAGATGATACTGAAGTGGTATGGATCCTGAATAGATACATTGCTGCAGTTTTCATGGTGGAGGTTAACAAAGAGAAATGACAACAGTAGAATTCAAGAGGAATATTGTAACAGTTGTGAGAAGTAGTGTAATTTTTAAGGCTGCAAGAGCTAACAGTACAATCAGCAGTGATGGACGAGTTCAGCAGCATACAGAAAGGGGGAGGCACATGACAGACAGTTAACTAGGTTACACGAAACAGATAACCGCAGTGATGAGATTAAGCGCAAAATGGGAGTTGAGAGAGTGTTAATTGAAGGAATGACACAATACAAGCCATTTACAGTGTTTAAAGTTAACAAGGTTAACAGCCAAATAAGGGGGAATAACACAATACAAGCCATCACAATGTTTGAAAAACAGTATAAAATGTGCTGCAAATCTATGTAAGGTGTGCCTATTTTGACTAGACACCCGGTCTTGCAAGAACGACAAATAAAATCTTGCTCCTTCAGAACTTGACTTGACTAAATTGTTTAACTGTGAGCTGTGTTTCTCACAATTGGGGGCTCGTCCGGGATCCTAACATCCCTGGTAGGGAGGTTGCCGGTGACAACTGGGAAGACGCGTCCCGTTCCAAATTGAATGGTCCCAGGTGTTCATCGGTGGACTTCTCTGCCACTGACTGTTGAGAATCCTAGGAAAGTTGTTCTGAACGAGTAAGTGGGAAACGATAGGCACCGTCGTGTGGTCGGGCAACGCTGCGGACCAAGGTAAGAAAAGTGACTTTTAAGTATTGCCTTGGCGACCGGGTCGTGGTAGGTAAACCATGGGAAGTGGGGGTAGTAGGACAAAGTCCCCCGGGAAAGGTGCTGGGAATCCGCGGAGAAAGGGTGGGGCCCCAGGGAACATCCCTCCAGAAAGTCCTTTGGGACGGATGTTGGAAGAAGGGTGGGGCCCCAGGGAACATCCCTCCAGAAAGTCCGTTGGGAAGGATGTTGGAAGGTTTGGGCACTAGTACTTGTACTAGGGATAAAAACAAGACGACAATGATGAAATATTGTGTTTTGTTTGGTTCCTTCACCCAATCAGGAGTCCGTCTGTCTTCTGGCCAAAGTACGGTTCGGTTGAGGATTGGGTTTGTCAGATTCTTAATAAATATGTGAGACAGAAGCAGCCGGCGTCCCAGGAAGGAATTGATCATGCAAGTTGCTGGATAATGTTAATTTAGGGGCTGCGGGGGAGGTTATGTGATGAGGGAGCAGAGGAAAGTCGAATAAGGGAGGTGCCCCTAGAGGCACTGGAGTTTGTGGATGGGTCACGAAGTATATAGATGGATCAGCATGAATGGGATGGACCTACAATTGGTCTGAGCAGAAAGAGGTAGAGAGAAGTATGTCAGTGGAACTGGGAACCCTGACATGGGCTTTTACTGAGGTGCGGGGAGAACGCTAATAGTGGTTATGTATTTGGAATTGTGCATGACTATATGACTGTTTGAGAGAGAAAGGGATTTGTCACGACATGAGGCACCCGAATCAAACATGGTCAAATTTATTAGAGGCCAGTGAGCTCCCATCAGTAAAGGGTTAAAAAGAGACAAGCAGGCTGACTCTGTATGGTACAGAGAGAGAGAGAGAGAGGGTGTAACTGTGTAATTGAGACCCTCATGTGATGTAATAGATATAGCCAATCAAAGTGAATTGCTTTAAGTTTTTAAGTTTACTAAATTATGTAGGGATCGGACAGAGATTTGAATTCTGCCAAGTGGGAAAGGTGGCATTATATTGCATCTTAAAGTTGTGAGGAGAGATAACCATTTAGGCACATAGTAGATTTGATTTTGTACTTGCCTGTGTTGGTTACAAAGGCAGAGCTGTAGAAATAATTAAACATGTAGATTGCACATTAGAATGCTTTCAGTATTTCTTCGTGCATCTGTGCTCCAAGTGATGTTTTGTTTTATTGTACCAGAATTGTAAGAAGGTGCAAGGGTCTTGATTTAGTGAGGATATTTAATGGTGATAAAAATAAATCTTATTTTGGATTTTCTGAATCAGGCTTTAGTTAATTAAACTGCTGTACTTTTGACTCACAATTAGTCTCAGAGGTATCTTTACCTACAAGGATTGGTGCTGAAACCTGGGATCTGTTTATGGGTCCGGTTGAATGGCCACAACTGGAGCTCCGGAACAGATTACCAAATTTAAGGGAGTGAATCAAAGTACAGTAGGTGCTCATCTGTGATGAAAAAGTGTGAGTGTGTGTGAGAGGTCTGAGCTGAGCACGTACAGACAAGGAGGCATCTGTCTTTACACCTAGCCCTAGACCAGTTGTTAAGAGGGGTAGCCCCCTACGCAAAGCTCAGGAGTTTGAAGTGGGTGTAAAGGCTAGAGAAGGATGCCTGGGATGTGATGTTCAGACGTGAGTAAGAAAGAAAGCCGGCTTAATAGTGTGAGCTTAAAGGTGTAAGCTCACGAGTGTAAGCGGTGGTACGGAGGGGACTGATCACCCCTGATAGGTATCACCGGACTGTGATAAGAGCGACCTAGGGGTGGGATCCATTTCACCCACTAGATCAACAATGGAAATGATTGGGAAAAAAAAAGGACAGAACTAAGAAAATTGGAATTCTCTTAGTTTGAATTAATTGAACAGGTTTAAACCAGATTAATTGAACACATCTCAGTCTTGGGTAAAAAAATATTGGGCTGACGACAAGGAGAAAATTAAAACGTCAGAATCACAGATTAGAGAGTTAGAAAAGAGAAACCAAACAAAGAAAATAGCAGTATTGTTAATACATCAGTTAGCTGGACTAATTGAACAAGTAGTCACTTCCACTAAGAAGTGGAGTGGGGATAAAAAAGATTAAGGAATTAGAATTCAGAGTAAGGGAACTGGAGAAACAAAACCAAGTGTTAGAAGACTACTGCAGAGGGACATCACCTCCCTACCCCGGCAGTATGACCATGAAACTCACAGCGCCTGGGGGTGACTTTAATACTGAGGAGAAGGTCTTTAACCTTGCTCCGGTAACGAGGAGAGGAACAGTGAATAATCCATTGACCAATTTAAATACTTCACACCAGGGAAAGACATCAGATCCTAGTGTCACTGGGAAAACTCCAGCCCTGGAGTTCAAAGGCCAAATTTTGGTATTATCATTGTCCCAGGAAGTATTTATAGTATTAGATATAGCTTTGAACTGGAACTCACAGGATAAGTTTTTCTTTATAGTAGACGATAAGCACAGGTGTTATATTTGGGACATTTAATATTCCAAAGGATCAAGGAGATGCCTGTGGACAGGCTAGCCAATGAAATAGCAAAAGAAGCAACCCTAAACCCACAACCAATTAGGATGCAGGCCCTTATTTCCCTAATGCCCCGTGGATTGAATCCAATCTTTATAGAAAAGGAAAAAAAAGAGGAGCTGACTGAGATGAGACAGAGAAACAGAAGGCAAAGATAATGGTAGCGGCCGTAGATGAGATTGTGAGGAAGAGGGTGGAACCAATAACTGAGGGAAAGACACGAGGGTATCAGTATGTTGAAAGGAAGGAACGAGGAAGTAGAAAAGGTGGGGCACTAAAAGGTGGGGTAACATAAAGAACCCAACAAAAGGGGTGTTATCACTGTGGAATGGTTGGACATTTTAGAAGACAGTGCCCTGAATTACAAAAAGAGAGGGTAGTCCCTCTCATGAGTATGGATGAAGACTAGGGAGGTCAGGGGTTCCTACCCCCAGGGATCCACCGGGAATCCTTGATAAATCTGCAGGTGGGTCCCCAACAAGAAGATGCGGTGTTTCTGGTGGATACGGGGGCCACTAGATCCTCTCTGAATTTTATACCGAGAGGAATAAAGTTAATCGATAAGAAATTAATGGTATCGGGGTAAAAGGGGAAGGTTTTACAGTCCCCATGTTTGAACCGATTATGCTTAAATACCAGACTGAGCGGATAGAGGGTCAACTCTTATACATACCAGAAGTTGGCAGTAATTTATTAGGCAGAGACTTAATAATTAAATTGGGTTTGGCAATTGGAGTAGAAAAGAACCAATTAACAGTAACCATGGCAGTATTAACAGACGGACAGGAACAGCAAATAGACCCGATAGTCTGGGCAGGGGAAGGAAACCGAGGGGGATTAGACGCTCCTCCTCTGCAAATAAATTTAAAAAAAGGAGAGACGGTGTGTGTTAAGCAATACCCTATACCTTTGCAAGGAAAAAAAGGATTACAGCCAGTAATTGAAGGATTGGTTAGAGATGGACTGTTAGAACCCTGCATGTCCCCTTATAATACCCCTATATTGCCTGTAAAGAAGTCTGAGGGAACGTACCGCCTGGTACAGGACCTAAGGGCCCTGAACCAGATAGTGACGATGCGACACCCCATTGTCCCTAATCCTTATATTTTATTAAGCAAGATTCCTCCTGATCACGGATGGTTCAGTGTAGTGGACCTAAAAGATGCATTTTGGACATGCCCACTGGTGGAAGAAAGTCGAGACTTATTTGCTTTTGAGTGGGAAAATCCTATCACAGGACGGAAACAGCAGTTCAGGTGGACAGTGCTCCCACAGGGGTTCACAGAGTCCCCAAATCTTTTCGGTCAAGTCTTAGAGCAGGTGTTAGAAAGATTTAAAAAGCCTGATGAAATCACATTACTACAATATGTAGATGACCTACTAGTAACAGGAGGAGGAAAGGAAAAGGTAATAGAAGCCACAAATAGCTTATTGAATTATCTGGGACAACAGAGATTCAGGGTGTCAAAGAAAAAGCTGCAGTACGTAGAGAAGGAAGTTAAATACCTTGGACACCTAATCAGTGAGGGAAGGAGAAGAATAGATCCAGAAAGAATACAAGGAATCCTAGATCTAAATATACTATGGACTAAAAAGGAACTTAGGAGGTTCTTGGGATTAGTAGGATACTGTAGATTGTGGATCAAAGGGTACGCACAGAAAACTAAACAACTATATTTGAAACTGTTAGAAGAAGAACCTAGACGCAACACGGTTTCATTAAAGGGAAGTCGTGTCTGACAAATTTACTGGAGTTCTATGAGGATGTGTCTAGGGCAGTGGATAGAGGAGAGCCGGTGGATGTGGTCTTTCTGGATTTTCAGAAGGCGTTTGACAAGGTACCTCACAAGAGGTTATTGCAGAAGGTCAGGGGACATGGAGTTGGGGGTAGGGTGTTAGCGTGGATAGAGGATTGGTTGTCAAATAGGAGGCAGAGAGTGGGGGTCAATGGGTGCTATTCGGATTGGCGGTTGGTGACTAGTGGGGTGCCCCAGGGGTCGGTGCTGGGGCCTCAGCTATTTACCATTTATATAGATGATCTGGAGGAGGGAACCGAGTGCAGGGTGTCGAAATTTGCTGATGACACCAAGATTGGGGGAAAGGCAAATTGTGCGGAGGGTGTGGAGAGTCTGCAGAAGGATCTAGATAGGCTGGGCGAATGGGCCAGGAAATGGCAAATGGAATTTAATGTTGGCAAGTGTGAGGTGGTCCACTTTGGTAGGAAGAATGGTAGGAAGGACTATTACTTACGTGGCGAAAAACTGCAGCAGGCGACGGTGCAGAGGGACCTCGGGGTCCTTGTGCATGAGTCGCAAAAACCCAGCTTGCAGGTGCAGCAGGTGGTCAGGAAGGCGAATGGGATGCTGGCCTTCATAGCGAGGGGGATTGAATATAAAAGTAGGGAGGTCTTGCTGCAGCTGTATAGGGCATTGGTGAGGCCGCAGCTGGAGTAGTGTGTGCAGTTTTGGGCGCCGCACCTGCGCAAGGATATTTTGGCCTTGGAGGGAGTGCAGAGGAGGTTTACTAGGCTGATACCGGAGTTGAGGGGATTGAGCTATGAGGAGAGGCTGAATAAACTAGGCTTGTACTCGTTAGAGTTTAGAAGAATGAGGGGAGATCTCATTGAGACGTATAAGATGATGAATGGGATGGATAGGATAGAGGTGGAGAGACTCTTCCCGCTTAAAAAAGACAGTAGGACTAGGGGGCACAGCCTCAAGATAAAGGGGAGGCGGTTTAGAACGGAGTTGAGGAGGAACTTCTTCACTCAAAGGGTGGTGAATCTCTGGAATTCTCTGCCCGTTGAAGTGGTGGAGGCTGCCTTGCTAAATATTTTTAAGAAGCGGGTTGATGGGTTCTTGATAAGAGAGGGGATTAAGGGTTATGGGGAGAGGGCGGGAAAGTGGAACTGAGCCACAACAGATCAGCCATGATCTTATTGAATGGCGGGGCAGGCTCGAAGGGCTAGATGGCCTACTCCTGCTCCTATTTCTTATGTTCTTAATGTTTTAAAGTGGACAGAGGATCTAAGCTGATAATAGAAACGAAACTCCCTTGGACTAAGTGCTTACCAAAAGCACTTTTGCGTATTTGTACAGCTCCTCGAAAGGATTTGGGTTTATCCCCCTATGAAATGCTATTTGGACTACCTTATATGGGGGCAGTCGGGGAGTTACCGGTTCCTGAAATGAATGATCAATTTGTAAAGAAATATATACTGGGCCTGTCCTCCTCGATATCTTCCCTTAGGAAACAAGGATTATTGTCGCAGACTCCAGCCCTCGACTTCACGGTACATACAATTCAACCAGGAGATTGGGTCCTGGTAAAGTCATGGAAAGAAACTAAGCTGCAACCGGAATGGGAGGAACCATATCAAGCACTCCTAACAACTGAGACAGTAATCAGGACTGCTGAAAAGGGGTGGACACATCATACTATAATCAAGGGACTGGTAAAACCTCCAGATAATTCCAACACGTGGATGGTCAAACTGACTGAAGAACCTTTGAAGCTGAAATTTAAAAGACTCTAAATAATCAATTTTTAGTTGCGGCGTGAGCGCGGGAAAGGAACTGTTTTGAATTACGTTCTCTCCTAAAAGGTAACGAGAAAGGGATAGAATGGAAGGGGTAACCTGGATAATGCTTTCCTTCCTCTTGTCCAAGAGAGTACTTACAAGTATGGGATATAATTCAGATAAGTTAGAAGAGGACAAGGGAAACACTATGAGCTCAGTTACGGTTCTGGATCTCACTACAACACAGGTAGTAGAGACAGACCTGTGTTCTTTGGTAATATGTGGGGATCTGGTGAGCCAGCAAAAATATTCGGTAGAATCCTTACAATTTTATGCCGACGGAAAGTATCCTTGGGGTAAACTCCCTTCCATAATATCCCTTCATCAGAAACATATGCAGCCAAGATCAGAATGCCTAGATAAGGAATACAATCTTATAGGGACCAAATGGACTGAAAAAAAAAATAAGCGGTCCAGTCTTAGATCCTAAGAACCTCTCCTGGTACTCCATAGCTGGTGGGCCCTTCTTTACAGGTAACTGGACCAGGGACCAACAATTGCACCAGGCAGTATTTGGAATTAGGGTAAAGGAGGGAGGAAAAGATAGCAAATTGAAATGTTGTTTCCGAATCTATGTAGATAAAAATTTGAAAACACCTGACTAGAATGATAAGGTTCCCCAAAACGACCCAAGGGCAGTAAGAGTGGTCGAAGTAAACAACCTAAAACAAATCCTTGAAATAGAGACTGGGTATGAGGAGACTAATGCCTGGGTAGAATGGGTCAAATACACTGTAAAAAGCTTAAATAAAAGCAATTGCTATGCCTGTGCGTCTGGGAAGCCAGTGGCCCAAATAGTACCCTTCCCTCTGGGATGGAAACGCGACAGAAGAGGTATGGAGTGCATGTTAGCCCTGTATCAAGAAAAGGAAGCATGGGGCAACCCGAACTGCACATCCCTATCCCTGATGTTCCCTCCTGTGGAAGCAAAGAACTTAAAAACTCCCCCTCAGTTTCTCACTGCCGTTGTGAATCACACTTCATGTGTGAACCGACAAAGGGCAGAGTTAACTCATAATATGGGGGAGTTAGAATCATGCTCAGAGGTCAGGAGCATTACAGAGAACGGAATGGGAGGGAACTATTCATCATTGAAAATCCCCAGAGCAGATATATGGTGGTATTGTGGAGGAAGGGTACTGAGGCCAACTCTACCCCCTCAGTGGAAAGGTACATGTGCAATTGTCCAATTGGCTATACCATTTACCCTGGCATTTGAAAAATCAAAAGGATCAGGCAAAACAAGAGATCAGTGATAGGAATTTCTTTTGATGAAAAGATATATCTAGATCCCATAGGAGTGCCTCGGGGAGTTCCAGATGAATTTAAAGCTCGAAATCAGATTACAGCTGGGTTTGAATCCTTGTTTTGGTGGGTAACAATAAATAAGAACGTAGATTGGATAAATTATATAAGATTGGGACGAGCAAGTGAATAGTATGTTAGCCAAACTGGAACAACCTACACGCGCATATCTGGACTAAACCTGGAAAAAGGGATGCTAGTGAAAAATTACAGACAGCAAAAAGAAAAGGGGGGATTGTGAGAAGTAGTGTAATTTTTAAGGCTGCAAGAGCTAACAGTACAATCAGCAGTGATGGACGAGTTCAGCAGCATACAGAAAGGGGGAGGCACATGACAGACAGTTAACTAGGTTACACGAAACAGATAACCGCAGTGATGAGATTAAGCGCAAAATGGGAGTTGAGAGAGTGTTAATTGAAGGAATGACACAATACAAGCCATTTACAGTGTTTAAAGTTAACAAGGTTAACAGCCAAATAAGGGGGAATAACACAATACAAGCCATCACAATGTTTGAAAAACAGTATAAAATGTGCTGCAAATCTATGTAAGGTGTGCCTATTTTGACTAGACACCCGGTCTTGCAAGAACGACAAATAAAATCTTGCTCCTTCAGAACTTGACTTGACTAAATTGTTTAACTGTGAGCTGTGTTTCTCACACAGTTGAGGTGGGAGATGAATGTGCCAAAACGGTGGAGGATGATACTGGCGATCCAGATGGATTGCATCTGTCAACATTAAATGAAACCAGGGAGATGATTATAGATGCATTACGCACACATTCAATAGGAAAAGAATTAGTGCCAGAGAAAGAAAACAGAACTATTCCTGGGAACTATAAACCAGTTAGCTGAACATCAGTAAAGTCAAAGCTACTGGAACTTTTGCTAAAAGATAAAGCAAAAATTTATCTTTCAGTCACGTAAATGTCTGAAAGGTGCACAATTCATGGTTGGTGTTCACTCTCTACAAGTGTATCATATGTTTATCAAAGTTAAATTTTTGACCCAATTCATTCCTCTTATTTAGACACAAATTTAATTTTTTCTCCAAAGGTTCTAATACTAACAATTTTTACTTGTATATTATTCATGAAGAAAAATATCCCATGATACTTTGCTGAAGTGCTATTAAACAAAATTTGAGACTGACCAATGTAAGGAAGCATTAATGTCTAACTTGGTCAGAGACACACCTTTAAGGAGGAAAGAGAAGTAGCGAAACAGGACTTTAAAGAGATATTTCCAGAGATTAGGAACTAGGCAGCTGCAGGCATGGCTGCCAGTTGTGGATCGATGAAAACTGGGGATGGGCAAGAGGCCAGACTTCCAGTAAACCTGGTGATTAGAAGTTTAAAGGATTGGAACAAGTTAAAGATGAGGTGAGAATTTTAAAAGTAAAGTGGTGGTGCTGGATTGGGAGCCGTTCTAAGTCAGTGGGCATAGTTGGGGATGGTGAATGAAATGTAATGCAGGTAATGATATAGACGATAGGGTTTTAGATGGCCAAGTTTACAGAATATGGGAGACTGGTCAGCAGTACATTGGAATATTCAAACTGCAGGTAACAAAGGCATGGATGAAGGTTGCTGAGGAAATGTGTTGTTATGGAGATGGAAGAAGGTGGTCACAATGAGGAAAGGAGTAAGGGGCAGACGCTTAGATCATATTCAAATAGAATGCCAAGAACTGCTTCAGACTTGTGCACTATTTATATTTTTCTGCTCAATTGGTACTAATCTTTTGTGCTATCTGTAAATATGCAGGTAGCATCTTCAACCCCATCATGCAGATCATTGAATGTATGTCTTGAGCAGTAGTGTCAAATGTCGATTCATACAAGACCTCACTGTTCCATGCCAATCAGATACTGGTGGGGGGGGAGTGGAGCGATTCTCCCAAAAGTGCTGAACTGGTGGGAAAACTGTTCTAAATCATGACTGTTTGTTTTCTCAGTTCAGCTTCATACTCAAATCTCCCCATTCTGTGCACTGCAGAGGTCCCAGTTGTGAATCTCATTAAAAAACCCAGAGGGGCAAGACATATTCTAGAACTCTGCGCATGCGCAGTGGTGCTAATCTACCAGCATCCCTGTTTGCTGGCCAGCTTGGGGCCCTCGCAGTGCTGCCCCTCTAGGCCCCCCTGCCCCCATGAAAATTCCCAGGCCAGCCCTAACCCTGCCCACCCTGATCGCTGGCTTCCCTCCAGCCCAGACTGATCACCATGCAGAGTGGCAGTGGGACAACCACCCCCCCCCCCCCCCCCCCCCACCCCCACCGCTTTGCCTTAGGCCTTGGCTGTCCCTGATACTTGGTGGGCAGTGCCAAGATGTCCCTGGGCATGAGCATTTTGCCCTGTGGGCAGTGCTGGGGACACAGGCTGGCACTGCCAGGTGCCCATGCCCAGGGGGCACCACACCCCACCGCCTGATCCCCGGGGGACCCCAATTGCACCACCCCCCCACCCCCCCTTCATTTCGATGGGGTCTCCCGCTAGTTCCCTGAACGTGGGGAGCTACTCCAAACCCTGCCAGAATGAGTACTCCTGGTGTGGTGGGAGATTAAGAACATAAGAAATAGGAGCAGGAGTAGGCCATCTAGCCCTTCGAGCCTGCCCCGCCATTCAATAAGATCATGGCTGACCTGTTGTGGCTCAGTTCCACTTTCCCGCCCTCTCCCCATAACCCTTAATCCCCTCTCTTATCAAGAACCCATCAACCCGCTTCTTAAAAATATTTAGCGAGGCAGCCTCCACCACTTCAACGGGCAGAGAATTCCAGAGATTCACCACCCTTTGAGTGAAGAAGTTCCTCCTCAACTCCGTTCTAAACCGCCTCCCCTTTATCTTGAGGCTGTGCCCCCTAGTCCTACTGTCTTTTTTGAGCGGGAAGAGTCTCTCCACCTCTATCCTATCCATCCCATTCATCATCTTATACGTCTCAATGAGATCTCCCCTCATTCTTCTAAACTCTAACGAGTACAAGCCTAGTTTATTCAGCCTCTCCTCATAGCTCAATCCCCTCAACTCCGGTATCAGCCTAGTAAACCTCCTCTGCACTCCCTCCAGGGCCAAAATATCCTTGCGCAGGTGCGGCGCCCAAAACTGCACACAGTACTCCAGCTGCGGCCTCACCAATGCCCTATACAGCTGCAGCAAGACCTCCCTACTTTTATATTCAATCCCCCTCGCGATGAAGGCCAGCATCCCATTCGCCTTCCTGACCACCTGCAAGCTGGGTTTTTGCGTCTCATGCACAAGGACCCCGAGGTCCCTCTGCACCGTCGCCTGCTGCAGTTTTTCGCCACGTAAGTAATAGTCCTTCCTACCATTCTTCCTACCAAAGTGGACCACCTCACACTTGCCAACATTAAATTCCATTTGCCATTTCCTGGCCCATTCGCCCAGCCTATCTAGATCCTTCTGCAGACTCTCCACACCCTCCGCACAATTTGCCTTTCCCCCAATCTTGGTGTCATCAGCAAATTTCGACACCCTGCACTCGGTTCCCTCCTCCAGATCATCTATATAAATGGTAAATAGCTGAGGCCCCAGCACCGACCCCTGGGGCACCCCACTAGTCACCAACCGCCAATCCGAATAGCACCCATTGACCCCCACTCTCTGCCTCCTATTTGACAACCAATCCTCTATCCACGCTAACACCCTACCCCCAACTCCATGTCCCCTGACCTTCTGCAATAACCTCTTGTGAGGTACCTTGTCAAACGCCTTCTGAAAATCCAGAAAGACCACATCCACCGGCTCTCCTCTATCCACTGCCCTAGACACATCCTCATAGAACTCCAGTAAATTTGTCAGACACGACTTCCCTTTAATGAAACCGTGTTGCGTCCGCCCTATCAAGCAATTCCCTTCAAGATGCCTCGCAATTTCCTCCTTAATGACGGATTCTAACATTTTACCTACCACAGACGTTAAACTAACCGGCCTATAATTCCCCGCCTTTTGCCTGGCACCCTTCTTAAACAACGGCGTAACATTAGCCGTTTTCCAATCTTCCGGCACTTCCCCGGAATCCAGCGACGTCTGGAAAATAACCACCAAGGCATCCACTATCACCTCCGCCATTTCTTTCAGAACCCTCGGATGCATTCCATCCGGTCCTGGGGACTTGTCCACAATCAGCCCCTCCAGTCTGTCGAGCACCACCTCTCTAGTAACAGTAATGTCATTAAGACCCTCCATTCCTACCACCTTTCCATCGCTAACACCCGGCAAATTATTCACGTCCTCCTCCGTGAAGACCGAAACAAAAAAGTTATTCAAGACCTTAGCCATATCCCCATCCCCTACCACTAGCTCCCCTTTCTCATCCTCTAAAGGACCAACGTTCACCCTAGCCAGCCTCTTCCTTTTTATATATTTATAAAAACTCTTGCTATCCTTTTTTATATTAAGTGCTAGCCCAGCCTCATAGCTTCTCCTACCCTTCTTTATCAACTTCTTTGTCAATCTTTGTTGACATTTAAACCTTTCCCAATCCTCTTCTCGCCCACTACTCTTAGCTACTCTAAATTCCTCCGCTTTTAATTTAACACTTTCCTTCACCTCCTTCGTTATCCACGGCTTATTACCTCTCTTCCTACTGTCCTTTTTAACCATCGGAATAAATTTCTGCTGAGCACCAAGAAAGATCTCCTTAAAGATCCTCCACTGCTCCTCAGCAGACTTACCTTCCAACGCACTCCCCCAGTCCACATTTGCCAATTCTTCTCTCATCCTACCATACTCCCCTCTATTCAAACAAAGGACGCGTGTCCGGGAACCCACTTTCTCCTCCTCCATCTGCACCAGAAACTCCACCATACAATGATCACTCTCTCCAAGAGGATCCTTCACCGCAAGGTCCCTAATTCTACCCGCCTCATTACATAGCACCAGATCCAAGATAGCTCGCTCCCTCGTCGGCTCCAACACACACTGTTCAAGGAAATTATCCCGGCAGCATTCCAAGAACTCCTCCTCGAGCCCACCTCGTCCAACATGGGTCGACCAATCAATATGCAGATTGAAATCTCCCATAACTACTGCCGTCCCATTCCTGCACGCCGCACTTATTTGCGTGTTAACAGCCCGCCCCACCTCCAGATCATTATTCGGGGGCCTATAGACGACACCCACCAGCGTCTTCCTCCCTTTGCTGTTCCTAATCTCCACCCACAACGATTCCACGTTCTGCTCTTTGGCTCCGATATCATCCCTTGCTACCACCTTGATACTATCCTTAATCAGCAGAGCTACGCCACCCCCTCTTTCCTCCTGCCTATCCTTCCTAAACACTTGATAGCCCTGTACATTCATCTCCCAGTCCCTGTCACCTTGCAGCCACGTCTCTGTAATGGCCACCAGATCGTATCCATTTGTGTCGATCTGCGCCACCAGCTCATCCACTTTATTCCGAATGCTTCGTGCATTCAGATAAAGCGCTTTCATCCCAGCCTTCACCTGGACCCTATTTGCCGTAACGCCACCAATTGGGACATCCTCGGCCTCTTCCCTTACCTGTACCCTATCCTTAACTTTAGACCTCGTAGCGTCACCTACCCTCGCACCCTCCTCCCCCCTAATTAGTTTAAAGCCCTGTCTACAGTCCTCTTTACTCGATTCGCCAACACTCTGGTCCCAGCACGATTCAGACCAACCCCATCCCGCCCGAACAAGTCCCACCTACCCCAATACTGGTGCCAATGCCCCATAAATTCGAACCCATTCCTCCCACACCAATCCCTGAGCCACCCATTCACTTCCTTTATCCTGTCAATCCTACGCCCGTCTGCACTCAGTTCAGGCAGTAGCCCAGAGACGACCACCTTGTCTGTTCTACTTTTTAATTCCATTCCCAGCTTCTCATACTCCCTCCCCAGATCCTCAGTCCGCACTTTGCCTACGTCGCCGGCACCCACATGTACTACAACGACCGGGTTCTCACCCTCCCACTCCAGGTTCCTCTGCAGCCCAGCTGCGACATCCTGTACCCGAGCACCAGGCAGACAACACACCCTTCTGTGCACTTTGTCATTGTGACAAAGGACAGTGTCAATACTCTTCACCCCACTATCTCCAATCACTACTACGTTCCTTTTTCAATTGGGACCAGCATGTTCCTGGTAATGAAATGCTAAACATATTTAAACTACATTTAAAAAAAAATTCAAATGACTTGTCTGTCTTCCTGCCGGTTTCCAGCATGGTCTGGACTCCGACTGTTCTCTGGCTCTGGGAGATGCATATGCATTCTTGGCGCATGTGCAAATTCTGGAAAAAGGCGCATATCTACCAGCCCGACATGTCAGAAAAGTTGCGGGTCGCGATGGGAGAATCACCCCCATGGTTTCAGAAGCACTGGAACAAGATACTCTGTGGAAAACTTGAACGCCCTTGTTGTTACTTGGCCTTTAACCATTAACCAACTCTTTAAATATTTTCTCCTTTGAGAAAATAATTATTAATGAGAATGTCTTGGAGGTATATTTCATGCAGGAACTACAAGTACTCAAGAGGCAAATCCATTTATTATTTACCAGAAAAGACATTCTTGCTACTTTTATCACTAACTTCAACAACATTAGACAGGCATGTCACCGCTTACAGGTGTGAATTGTCCTTGCTAGGCTGGTCTTTTCTCTGATGATTGTCAATTATTGACAGAATTGTGAGTATTTTGTTCTGTGAACTTGTGCTTGTAATGAAACGGGTTGAGACCACTAAGTTCATTTCATAGGATCCCTTCCAGCCGCTTTGAATTGAGCTCAGAAGTGAGGTTACAACTTGGTTCAGGTGCCACTGTCACTGTACCATTTTAAAAAGTAAGTCTTGCAAGAATTCTTTTTCTAACTTAAAATTGTAAAATCCCTAAAATTCCCATTAAAATGCTTTTTTATCAAGAACATCATTTTATTTACATTTAAGGTCTAATCACATTTGCTTAGATGATTTATTGATGTTGATGATATGAAGGGACTAGAGCAGTGGTTCCCAAACTTTTTTATTTATGCAGTTTCCTAGATCATCTTCAAAAGGACCAGAACGTATGCAAATCGTTTTAAACATTTGTTTTGCAAAACCTTTGGCTAATAGGAGTTAAACTTGTATATTAATAGTTATTTCAAAACCCAGTTATTCCTCACATATTTGTGAGTGATGCACACTCACAAATATGTTGCTCTCATCACAGCATATGTACCTGTCGTAGTGGAAATGTGGTAGTTAGCTAATGAGGAGGCTGCTGTTGTTTAACAGACTCCAAACACTGGATGCCGGGTTCCAGGAATGACAGTCTCAATTGGCGATCTGGTCCAATGTTAAATTTATCCCAATATTTGGTCTTCAATGAAACAAGCCCTGAAAATCCAGTTTTGCAAAGCTAGGTTGTAGGAAAGGGCGTCTCAAACTTTATTGTCTTGTCAGACAGATTTGGGGATTCCAAAGAAACTTGAAGCCAATAATTAAATCAGATATTTCTGAGAAAAATCCAGCTATAAAGCATTATGACTGGACAGTTCCACAACACTGTCTGTCTTCCTCTCTTGAGGTCAGGCCTGCTAGGAAGTCATCATCAAGACTTGCAAAGGGATTTCATATCTAGTTGAACTTTGTTTGCAACAGGGAAGATCATGTAACTGTGTTTTCAAACTTTGCAGCTGCTCTGATGTCATGTTTCAACTGTTTGGAAGCTGTGGCCACGATTCTCCCAAAAATCAAAGTGTCGAATTTGTGGGAAAACTGATGTATATCATGCTGGCTTTTTCAGTGTGACTTCAGATAAGAATCTTCCATACTCTGTGTAGTGCCGAGGTCACAATTGGGAATATCATTGAAAGCTTGGGGAGCAAGGCTATTCACGCCTGAGGTTGACAGTCCTGGGCCTCTGCGCATGTGCAGTGGCCCCGCACTGTCAGCCTGCAGTTTGCTGGCCAGCCTGGGGCCCCCTCAGTGCTGGCCCCCTGTGCATTCGCAGGCTGAAAGTGAGAAGCTAGTCTGAACCCTGCTGGAGTGAAATACTCCTGACGGTGGTGGGAGATGCTAGTGGACCCAGACAATTCAATACTGTGCCGACTAATCAGATTTAAATTACAATAAAAGTAGATCTAAGTCAGTTACGTGTTGTTCCCACCAGTTTCAAGTATGGCTCAGATGGTGCCGGACATCCGACCTGGAAGATGAGCGCGTGATGGGAATGTCTGTGTGAATCCCATGTATCAGCGGACATGTGATTTCCTCTGGCCTGCCGCACTGAAATATTAGCATGGCGGAATGGGAGAATTGCCCCTTGTCTTTCTGCTGTGGTTAAAAAAACTTGACAGATTCGTAAATAGGTCATAAAGGCCCACATCTCTCTTCTAATTTGTAGCACATGGAGAAACTGTCACTGATTCTGCAATAAAATCACTGCTTAAGTAAGGTTATCTGTGGATTGGGAATTGCTGTTTAACTGCCTGGGTTTGACAATTTTGCACAGATTGATGCTGAACTCTGTTGTGTCCTTTCATCACCATTTACAAACTTGAAACAATGACGTCTCAGTTGACTCAATTCAGTTTCTGTTGGAAGTGGAATTTGTTGACCAAAGCTTTTGGGAACTGTGGCTCCTTGTGGTTAGTTTCAGCTCATTCTCGTTTGACCTTTCAAACAGATTTTTCCAATTAGTTTGTGTTGCTAAGAAATCGAGCAAAGGGTCCACGTTGAGTGGTTCGTCATGAGCTTCATTTATGCATTTATTTGAGATGACTTCCTTCAGCTGAAATTTGGAGAATAATCTGTCATTTAACCCAACATTTCTGTTCTCCTTGGAGATCTCCCTTCCTGTAGGCACTGCATGTCCATATACAATCTCCACATTTTGATCAGATGAATGATCAACAGTGTCTGAGGAAGTTGAGCTGCGTTGACAACCTGCATATGTTCATTGGAGATGTTTACCTGCTCATTGGAGGTAATAGTTAGGAAATCTGTCTGCCTATGGAGTTTGGGTGGCCACTGATTTATCTTCAATCATGCTCATTTCTTTACTATCAAGAGAGCTTAGTCACTCTTGCATCAATCATGCAACTGTATTGCCAATTTCAGGCACAGTTTCTTTCGATCAGTCAAATTTTTCTTGTAATTACATCCTCTGCGATGTGCAAGATCCCACTGGTTCCCAACACAAATCACATAACTGGTTATCTGGCACTGCAGTGAAGTTCTGCTTTTTCCATCCATTTATCATTCACCCCTTTTGAATCACATGACCCAATTGCCATTTGCTTGTGACCCTTAAACACTGAGAGGCGGCCAGCTTAGTGCTGCAACCAGAGGAAACACTTCCATATGTGGGAATACGGGAGCAGGGCTTTGTAACTCGTCCTGCAGAACCATGTGAGGCGTATGGATAATAAATGCCATGAGATTTGGGCATGATGGCACTGTAACACTTGTCAAGGCCAAGCTTATTCTGGTATCTTTCATAATATTTGTTGTATGTCTGTTCTGAATTTTTTCAGCAGCATCTTCTGAGACGCTCTTAGAGCACCAAGTAAGCTGAATACTTTTGCAACTTCTTTTTCACTTTGTGTAACTTTGTCTTTTAAAGACGTTTGTACAAGGCACATAATTGTATTTATTTTCCCCCATGGATCACCTGCAGTACCCTTGCAGACCACCTATAGCCTGCAGATCACAGCTTGGGAACCAGTGGACTAGAATAATAGCTTTCAGAGTTGTTAGCACAAGGTTCCCCTGACATTTCAGTAATGTGTTAATTTGCCGCCTTACACTGAAATTGCATTCCTAATATTTTCTCTGTTCATGCATTGAGTGTTGTCTCCTCTTAGTGACTTCGACCTACAACTGAACTTGCTTTTCTCTGTCTTTCCTACCTCTGTGTCTTGATCTGTATATAAATTATTTTCCGACACTAAAGACCACACCATGATATCACACTCATAATTTAAAGGATAAAAAATTAAACCAGGTGTGCTGACTTTATTAACTTATTGAATTTGTGACAAGTTCCTGTTGAAAAATGTTCTTCATTTGGGTCCTTAGCTTCTATAATCTACTCCAATATCACGTCAGAAGCCTTGGTCACAGATGAAGCTGTTTTACATAATCACTCCTCTCCTCCTGTCTCTGAGGAAAGAAAAAGACATCTTTACTTTGTCAAACGCCCTTTCAACCTGGTACTGTACCTTGCTGGTTATGTTAATGATCAAAAGACATGAGTTCAAATTCTGTCATTGAATTTCTAATCCCCAATTACAATGAAGTAAATAAAAATACTGACAATTGAGGCAACAGGTTTGTTGTAAAAACCTATCTGATTCCCTAATACTTTTTGGGAAGGAAATTTAATTGTCCTCCGCTAGTGTGGTCTATATGTCATTCTATAACCACAACACTGTGGTTGATTTAACTGCTATTTGAAATGGCTTAGCAAGCCACTCAGTTTTATTCAATAAGTTAGTTCACCACCACTTTCAACAGCAGTGATGGCCAATAAATGCTGGCGTTCTCAGAGCCACCCACATCCCATGAATGAATAAAATCAATTATCCACTACTGACTCTGAACCCATTATTCCCAGGCCAAAAAGCTACTGCTGTAGTCTTAAGTCTGAGCTGTTAATTTGAGAACACGGATGCAACCAAAAGCAATCCAATTCAATCTAAATCCCAGCTCCTGATATTCCATCCAAAAATAACATGTTAAAGAGAGACCTTCACAGATTTCTTTGTAATCAGGATTTATGTCTTTTTTGTTTCTGACATTGTCTAACCCTTCCAGTTCTCGATCTAAGGCTTCCAGCTTCTCATTGCTGCAGTTTCCAATTTCCTTCTCTCCTAAGCTTGTTTGTTCCATGCAGCTATCACCTATTTTCTCCAGTAACTGTCAATACTTCCTGTTTAAACTTTTACCTTTTATCTTTCAGCTGTATCAGCTGTAACTCAGTCATTCTCTACAAGTTGTATTCAAGTTCCACTCCTGGATTGAACACCAAAAATCTAGACTCCTGCTCCGGTGTGGTATTGAAGAGGTGCAGCACTGTTGAAAGTACTGTCTTTCAGATGTGACATTAAACTAAGCTCTTGACAGTTTCCTCAGATGGATATCAGAGATTCCATTGCTCTATTTTGAAGAAGATTAAGAGTTAGCTCCAGTGTTTATCCCTCAGCAATCAACATCACAATAACAGACCAGTTATTATCATGTTGTTTGTGGGAAGTTAGCTGTTGGTGTTTTCTGTATTACAACATTGGATGTTCTTGGTGTTCTGCTTGTGCCTAGCCTGATGCAATAGCCTCCTGTACAAGTATGGTCAGCCCTGGTGTAGTCCAGAGGTCCATCTTTGCTGCACCTCTGTTCCTTTTTTTTGTGTATACCACCGCTGTGATATCATTTCCAAGACTGTGGGTTAGCTTCTGCCTGAATGGGAATGATATTTCTCCTTCCACTATTGAATTCAAAGCTTCCATTGTTCCCTAACTACCTGGCTGACATTAAGTCCTGCATGAATCAGAATTTACCCCACGTTTAATTTATTGTCACAATTACAGCACTACTTGTCTTATTTCTTAATTGCTGCTAGTGAAACCTCCACATCATACTTTTACAATCTCAGTACTTTGCTACTTATTCAGAGATTCATGGTTTGTGCCGCTTTCTGCACATTCCTCCTGTCCTTAAATTTGAGGCATTGAAAACAGACAACAGTGTAGATTAGTAAGCACTGTATTTGCATGAAAAGAATTTGGTATATGAGCAATGAAGTTTTGAATGAGGGAGGAAAATGGGAGGTCACCCAGGAGAGCATTGAATGAGTTGATTCTAGGCGTAACAATTGGATAGCTCTTGAATGAGTTGAAATTTGTGGCATTTTGAATGATAACTCAAATAACACAGAGCATTTTTGACTCCACGTCATACAGCACAGCAGGAGAGTGGGCGGGTAAATGGAGCTGAGTCCACGAAAAGATCAGCCATGATCTTACTGAATGATGAAGCAGGCTTGATGGGCCAGAAGGGCTACTCCTGCTCCGAGTTCTTATGTTTAGATTATTCTTTGCCTCTGTTTCTTTGTATCAACTACCTAGGTTTGTAACCAAGGGACACAGACTTATCTACAATTAGAAATAGAATAAATAAGGAGAAACTGTTAAAAGCTTTCATGTCTTGGCAATAATAGGCCCAGCATCCCTTCATGTATTGCTTTGCTAATTTTAATGTATCAATTCTCTTCTACTCATTCTCCCTAAGGCCAACGTCCTCCCAAAATTTTGGTTCCCTGAACTGGGCTTAATATTCCAACTGGCGCCTACTAGTATTTCAAATCTTTAGCGTAGCTTTTTTGCTTTTGTGATGAAAGCACCACTTTATAAAGCTAAGGATCCCTTTATATAAAGACAATTTTAATGTAACCCCAGACATTACTGTCAGAACTATTAGTGGCCAAACACTAAAATTTTAAATAACACTCTTCTGTTTAGTGGGGGTGCTAAGCCACTTAAAAGACAAAAGAATGTCTTACAAGTGTGTTAAATGGTATTGCCAACAGTAAATACTTGGCAGATGTGCCTTGAGCAATTCAGCGATTAAAGCACTTGGTGGACTTGTTTTGATTATTGGTAAGATTTCTTTTGATAGTCTGATATATTTCTTTAAAGGCTATGCTGCAAAATTGGCCATGAATGATTTTTAGCTACCAATAGCTTATAGAATCATTAATCCATAAAATTAGTCAGGAAAGCAATTCTGTCTATTGGCTTCACTGTAGTGGGAACTGTTTTACATTAATCTTTCAGGGTTAATGTTGACTGTGA
This sequence comes from Carcharhinus amblyrhynchos, assembly GCF_965287045.1. Classification (NCBI taxonomy): domain Eukaryota; kingdom Metazoa; phylum Chordata; class Chondrichthyes; order Carcharhiniformes; family Carcharhinidae; genus Carcharhinus; species Carcharhinus amblyrhynchos. The sequence continues at coordinate 73,923,437 of NC_137333.1, read as the reverse complement.
CTTTGACTGTGGTTCTCTTTTTACATAAACCTTTAATATGTTCCATGCGGTATTGGAAGGAACCCATCATTAGATAGAAATGTGGTATGTGAAGTAGTACAGATCTTCAGTGTTTACAATGTAACACAATGAAATGTTGTCGAATCAATCTTTGGGTGGAGAAGGAAAGAGTACTGCATGCATGTGGTTAAATGGCACATGGAGAGCCTTGTTTTGTGAGCAACCTTTACCCAAACTGTTCTAAAAGTGCAGCTTTGTTTTAGATTTTAATAATCAGAAGCCCTGAAGAGTTACAAGTCACGAGGCAATGATTATTAATGGTAATTAATCACAAGCATTTTTTTTTCTCTCTAATTCCCACCTCCTCCTGTTTTGGTATTATGGTATCATTAAGCTTTGCCTTCCAACTCACGCAAAGAGTCATTCTTCATTTGTGAATTTAAAAACAGTAGCCATGAATTTGATGGTAGTGCGACCTGTGTGTTGAGATTAGCAGACATGAGCGTTTGTCAACAGCAGAGCTGTTTCATGCCTGCAAGAAATGCCTTTGACTTGTGACTCTCCAGCTCATAATTGTTAAGTTAGTGATTCTCCTGTTCCCACGTTCTGACTCTGGTATTTGAGAGGAAGAGGAAATACTAGATAATTTACTCCAGAGTACCATCACACATCTGAGATGCAGGAATTGGAGTGTGTGGCTCAGTTAGCTGAGTAAGGGCAATGTGGGAAAGGTAGAAAAGGAGCAGATACTGCTCCTGTCTAACAGCCGTAAAGTATCTGCGAGGATAAGGAAAAAAGACGAGCCACAATGTTGAGTAAGGCACTGTGGAACAGGAGGCTGTCCAAGAAGAGTTCTTGCAAAGTGGAAAAGTGTTCAATTAACCTGATGGAATTCTTTTGAAGAGGTGACTGAAGGAACAGATGAAGATAATGTAGTAGATATCATACTTGGATTTTCAAAATGCCTTCAATTAGATACCACACGATAAGACATGTGAAGTCAAGGAACAAATAACTAAATGGACAGCAAACTGACCAAAAATAGAAAGCAGATAGTAAGGAATAGAGGATAGTTATGCAGATAGAAGAAAATGGAAACTGGTCTTTCACAAGAATCATGGCCCCTAATTGGTCATAATCTACATTAATAACTTAACAATTTGAATTTGGGTGCAAGCAACTCCAGTATAAAAATTAGCAGGTGATGCCATACTGTGGGTATAGTCAACTCTTGGGAACAAAGCAACATAACAAAATAATACATTAGAAGACTTATTTTAGACTAAGCACTTAAATGGCAAATTAACTTTAATGCTCATAAACGGAAGGCGATGCACTTTTGTCGTAATGCAGAGACATCATCTACACTTCTGAAAATAAGAAACTAAACAGCATAGAAGAGTAAAAATATCTAGGGACAGAAGTGCACAGATCATTAAAAACAAAATTATGAATCAACAAAACAATTAGAAATGCTAACAAACCACTGGGATTTATTTCTAGGGGTATAGAATTCAAAATTAATGAAGTTCCATTAAGCTAGTAAAGGACCATGGTCAGTCTTAATTTACAGTCCATTTGTTACTTGTTTTGGTCTCCATACCATAAAAAGGACATAGAAATGCTGGAAAAAGTGCAAAATTGATTTGTAAAGGTCTAAGCACTACGATTTCGCAAATTTTTTGTTTAGGAAAAGCCAAGACTTGGAAGAGACCTGTTGAAGTGTTTGAAATTGTGACTGTGTTGAGCAGAGTATCTGTGAAGAGAATGCTTTCACTTGTGGGAGAATCTAAAACTAGTGCCCTAAATTCAAGAGTGTTACTAATAATTCAGTAGTGAAATTAGATTTTTTTTTTACTCCATGCTTTAATAGTTACCATAGGAAATGGTTGAAGAAAGGCTTAAACGTTGTTGTGAAAAGAAACTGGATGTGTTTTTTTATTTGTCCTTGGAATATGAACATTGCTGGGACGGCCAGCATTTACTGTCATCTTTAAACACTGTTGGGAAGCACGTAGTGAGCTGCCTTCTTGAACTGTTGCAAGTCCATACGCTCACAATGTTACGAAGGGAGTTCCAGGGCCTATACTTAGCTCACGTTATTTGCTAGGGCAATGCTGTGGATGCTATAATTGGTTTGAGTCTCCAAGTTAGAGAAAAACACCAGTCAGAATAATCAACTGATTCCCATCCAGCGGCACTTGCTTAAAAAAAATGCATTGGTATTAATCTGGGTGTGGAGAGTCTGCAGAAGGATCTAGATAGGCTGGGCGAATGGGCCAGGAAATGGCAAATGGAATTTAATGTTGGCAAGTGTGAGGTGGTCCACTTTGGTAGGAAGGACTATTACTTACGGGGCGAAAAACTGCAGCAGGCGACGGTGCAGAGGGACCTCGGGGTCCTTGTGCATGAGTCGCAAAAACCCAGCTTGCAGGTGCAACAGGTGGTCAGGAAGGCGAATGGGATGCTGGCCTTCATAGCGAGGGGGATTGAATATAAAAGTAGGGAGGTCTTGCTGCAGCTGTATAGGGCATTGGTGAGGCCGCAACTGGAGTACTGTGTGCATTTTTGGGCACTGCACCTGCGCAAAGATATTTTGGCCTTGGAGGGAGTGCAGAGGAGGTTTACTAGGCTGATACCGGAGTTGAGGGGGTTGAGCTGTGAGGGAAGGCTGAATAAACTGGGCTTGTACTCGTTAGAGTTTAGAAGAATGAGAGGAGATCTCATTGAGACGTATAAGATGATGAATGGGATGGATAGGATAGAGGTGGAAAGACTCTTCCCGCTCAAAAAAGACAATAGGATTAGGGGGCACAGCCTCAAGATAAAAGGGGGGCGGTTTAGAACGGAGTTAAGGAGGAACTTCTTCACTCAAAGGGTGGTGAATCTCTGGAATTCTCTGCCTGTTGAAGTGGTGGAGGCTGCCTTGCTAAATATTTTTAAGACCCGGGTTGATGGGTTTTTGATAGGAGAGGGGATTAAGGGTTATGGGAAGAGGGCGGGAAAGTGGAACTGAGCAGCGACAGATCAGCCATGATCTTATTGAATGGTGGGGCAGGCTCGAAGGGCTGGATGGCCTACTCCTGCTCCTATTTCTTATGTTCTTATGTTCTTATTTGACCTCTAGGGAGGTCAAATGCAGACTGGATTTTGCCTCTTTGATTCAGTCTGCAAGGTTGGCCATGACCTTTGCTTGCTTAATTCACTGTCTTTCATATTTATGTCCAGTGTTTGCTACAGTATTCCAGTAAGGCCCAAAATAGGCTGGAGGACCGGCACCTCACTTTCTGATTTAGGCAGCTTAAAGTTTTCTGGACTCAACTTGCATTCAGCAACTTCAGACCATGATGTCAGCCCAAGGGCCAGTTGGTATTTTGTTTTCATGTTTTTGTTTTAAGACAGAACTGACCTTTTATTTTGCTATTAACACCTATGCTGGACCAATGGAAGGGGTCATGAAAAGAGAATACAGGGAGTTAAGTAGACCGCTGAGAAGGAGGAACGCAAAGGTAGTAATCTCGGGATTGCTGCCTGTGCCATGGGAGAGTGAGAGCAGGAATGGAATGAGGTGGAGGATGAATGTGTGGCTGAGGGACTGGAGCGGGGGGCAGGGATTCACGTTCCTGGATCATTGGGACCTCTTCAGGGGCAGGTGTGACCTGTACAAAAAAGATGGGTGGCACTTGAATCCCAGGGGGACCAATATATTGGCGGGAAGGTTGGCTAAGGCTACTGGGGAGACTTTAAACTAGAAAGGTTGGGGGGAGGGAATCGAGATGTGGTGACTGAGAACGAGGAAGTTAGCTCGCATATAGAAAAGGATTGTAGACAGTGTAAGAGGGAGGATAGACGGGTGATGGGGAAGGGGAGAGCTCAGACCAAATGTCTGAGATGTATCTATTTTGATGCCAGGAGTGTAGTGAATAAAGTGGATGAGCTTAGAGGGTGGTTTGCTGCTTAGGCATGTGATGTGGTGGCCATTACAGAGACTTGGATGTCTCGGGGACAGGACTGGGTACTTCAGGTGCCGGGATTCAGATGTTTCAGGAAGGACAGGGAGGAAGGCAAAAAAAAAGGTGGGGGGGAAGGTGGTGGTGGTGGTGGTGTGGGGAGTGGCACTGTTGATCAGGGATAGTGTCACGGCTGTAGACAAGGTGGATGCCGTGAAGGGATTGTCTACAGAGTCTCTGTGGGTGGAAGTTAGGAACAGGAAGGGGTCGGTAACTTTGGGTGTTTTCTACAGGCCAAACAATAGTAACAGGGATGTTGAGGTGCAGATAGGGAAACAGATCCTGGAGAGATGTAGTAATAACAGTTGTTGTGATGGGAGACTTTAATTTCCCAAACATCGATTGGAATATCCCTAGGGTTAAGGGGTTTGGATGGGGAGGAGTTTGTTAGGTGTGTTCAGGAGGGTTTCCTGACACACTATGTGGATAAGCCTACAAGAGAAGCGGCTGTACTTGATCTGGTACTGGCTAATGAACCTGGACAGGTGTCGGATCTCTCAGTGGGAGAGCATCTTGGGGATAGCGATCATAATTCTATCTCCTTCACGATAGTATTGGAAAGAGAAAGGATCAGGCAGGCTAGGAAAGTGTTTATCTGGAGTAAGGGAAAATATGAAGCCATCAGGCAGGAAGTTAGACGAGTAAATTGGAAGGAGGTATTGGGGAAAAGTACCGAAGGAAGGTGGCGGATTTTCAAGGAATGTTTGCCTGGAGCTCCGCATGACAACGTTCCGATGGGACAGGGAGTTTTTGGTAGGTTACGGGAACCATGGTGCACGAAGGTTGTAATGAACCTAGTCAAAAAGAAAAGGCGTACAGAAGGTTCAGAGAGCTAGGCGATGTTAAAGATCTAGGAGAGTATACAGGTTGTAGGACGGAGCTTAAAAAGGAAATTAGGAGAGCCAGAAGGGGTCATGAGAAGGCCTTGGCGGGTAAGATTAAGGAGAACCCCAAGGCGTTCTACAAATATGTGAAGAGTAAAAGGATGAAATGTGAAGGAATAGGACCTATAAAAGGTGAAGGGGGAAAAGTTTGTGTGGAACTGGTAGAAATGGCAGAGGTGCTTAATGAATGCTTCACCTTGGTATTCACGGTGGAAAATGATCTGGGTGGTTCTACTGCAGGTTTGCGGTGTACTGAAAACATTGAGTATATGGATGATAAGAAAGAGGATGTGTTAGAACTTTTGAAAAGCAGCAAGATAAATAAGTCGCTGGGACCGGATGGGATGTAACCCAAGTTAATGTGGGAGGTGAGGGAAGAGATTGCAGAGCCTCTGGCAATGATCTTTGTGTCATCAATGGAGATGGGAGAGGTTCTGGAGGATTGCGGATGTGGTTCTTATGTTCAAGAAAAGGAACGGGGATAGCCTGGGAAATTACCAACCGGTGAGTCTGACCTCAATGGTAGGTAAATTGATGGAGAGGATACTGAGGGACAGGATTTATGAACATTTAGAGAGGTTTAGTATGATCAAAATTAGTCAGCATGGCTTTGTCAAGGGCAGGTCGTGCCTTACGAGCCTAGTTGAGTTCTTTGAATATGTGACTATTTGACACATTGACGAAGGAAGAGCAGTGAATGTGGTTTATATGGACTTCAGCAAGGTGTTCGATAAGGTCTCCCTTGCAAGACTTCTTGAGAAAGTGAGAGGGCATGGGATCCAAGGGGCTGTTGTCTTGTGGATCCAGAATTGGCTTGCTTGCAGAAGGCAGAGAATGGTTGGTTGTAGATGGGTCTTTTTCTGCATGGAGTTCAGTCACCTGTGGAGTCCCCCAGGGATCTGTTCTGGAACCCTTGCTATTTGTAATTTTCATAAATGACCTGGATGAGGAAGTGGAGGGATGGGTTGCTAAGTTTGCTGACGACATGAAGGTTGGTGGCGTTGTGGATAGTCTGGAGGGATGTCAGGAGTTGCAGCGTGACATAGGATGCAAGACTGGGCAGAGAAGTGGCAGATGGACTTCAACGGGGATAAATGTGTAGTTGTCCATTTTGGCAGGTCCAATGGGATGAAGGAGTATAATATCAAGGGTAGGACTCTTAGCAGTGTAGAGGATCAGAAGAACCTTAGAGTCTGGGTCCATAAGACTCTTAAATCGGCTTCGCAGGTGGAGGATGTGGTCAAGAAGACGTATGGTGTACTAGCCTTCGTTAATCGAGGGATTGAGTTTAGGAGTTGGGAGATAGTGTGCAGTTTTATAAGACCCTAGTCAGATTCCACTTGGAGTACTGTGCGCAGTTCTGGTCGTTTCGTTACAAGAAAGATGTGGAAGCTATTGAAAGGGTGCAGAGGAGATTTACAAGGATGTTGCCTGGATTGGGTGGCATGCCTTATGAAACTAGGTTGAGGGAGCTAGGTCTTTTCCTGGAGAGATGAAGGATGAGAGGTGACCTGATAGAGATTTATAAGATGTTGGGACGTATAAATCGGGTGGATTCTCGGAGGCTATTTCCCAGGGCTGAAACGGTTGCTACGAGAGGACACAGGTTTAAGGTGCTGGGGAGTACGTACAGAGAAGATGTCAGGGGAACATTTTTCACTCAGAGGGGGTGGGTGAGTGTAATCGGCTGCTATCGGTGGTGGTGGAGGTGAACTCGTTGGGGTGTTTTAAGAGACTTCTGGATAAGTACATGGCATTTAATGGGATTGAGGGTTACAAGTAGGCCTAGTAGGTAGGGATATGATCAGTGCAACTTGTGGGCCGAAGGGTCTGTTTGTGCTGTAGTTTTCTATGTTCTAATACTTTGTTTCTTTACTGCTACCACGACTGGTCCCTTTTGCCTTTGTTTCAGTGACATCTTTTGATAATTAATCTCCCCTGTCATTTAACTTAGCCACGAGTACTTTTTGTTTTAGCTGATCCCCCTCTTTTTCCACTTCAGGGAGCAATAAAATCTGGAGGGAGAATCACAGTTGAACACTATGTATCAATGGTAACTACATTTCCAAAAATGTTTTTTCTTCTCACTTGCTGTCTCCCTTTCTAATCAGAAATCAATTGTGTGGAGCTTTCCGGGGCAAAGACATGATGCTTTACCAGGTTTCACAATGAATTTGGGTTTTCACAGTTAACTTCATTGCTGTGTTAATGTCAGCCTAATTGAGACACAAATAAAATAAGGGAAAATTGGCTCCTCCCATTTTAAATTATATCACAAACTTTTGTATTCAATTAGTATCAAAATGGTCCATTTTCTACCTTCTGTTGCTATGTTTCCGATTTAATTTATTGTTTTAAACACCATCAGTTCCATGTACTCATTTTGCAAATCAAGAATTTGGGTCTGGCCCAGCTACAGTTTTCTATCCATTAAAATAAATGAATGGAAAATTGCTAGAATAAATACTCAAATTTCTGAAATATGTTTCCTGTTTGTAAAGCTTTACATTGCATGTATGTGTGAATGTATTCAGTTTGTTTTCCAATTCTGTATTGTCCACCATTGGTCTTGGATTGTACAATTTGACTATTCTACCTCCTACATCCTAAAATACATTTCTCACTCCTCTTCCACCTGCCTTTACATCATAGCTTTGATGCACAATCTTTCATTGCTGTGCTATCTGTTCCACATTAGCTGTTATTGCTGTCTCATCTTCAGTTGACTGCTTCCCAGAAAACAAATTGTAAAACAGCCATTTAAGAGTTGCTGTTTACTTGTGTGCTACCCACCACTGACTTCATGGGGTGCATGCGGGATTTACAGACAGCTCCCACTCATTTTCCTCAATCACAAGGGAAGAGTAGCACACGAGCCTTGTGTTGATAAGAACGAGGGAGCTATCCTCCTTTCTGAAGGCACAGTCTGAGAACGGGCTTTAAAGTACTGTTACTGTTGGTGGACTGAAAAGATTTTCAACTTTGAAAAATGCCTGCATTTGTATAATTCAGGTTGAATATTTGCAAAGAAACAAGCAATTTTGAGATGGATCATCCATGGATGGAGGGAGCAGCAATCATATACAGTAAAGTTATGCCTTTCGTAACATTTACGTTGTGACACTTTAGTTATACTTAATTTTTCTGTGGTGCACAACCTTCAGGAGCAGACAGACTGTACTTCAGTACTTTTACAAAAAGCTCTTTCCTTTGTTTTTGAATCTGTTCCAAGTTTAGTCAGGAGTAAAACATTTGTGTAAATTGGGTGTTGTGTTTCTTGAGCTGATAATTTTTTTTATAATACAAGTGTGGGTCTATGTTTAATTCCTGCATGAAACTTCTTGACAACCGGACTGTGTCTTATTGACTTTATTTGTTGTTTTGAAAATAAACATAGGCAATGGACAGGATTAATTTTAACTTGAGTCAAATGTACTTATTAAATGGCTGTCCTTTTAACAAACTGAAAGTATATATGTGATCGGAGCAAATACATATAATTGTGTGTCATGTGAAATGCATCATTTCCTGCCACAGTGACAACTTTGTGCACACCCCAAAGATTAAAGATCTGTGAACTGAGTGGATTTTGTATCTTCTAGTGGAATGTTTTTAGTTAAAGATTTTGTCAATCTGTACTGGTTACTATATAAACAAATATAATACATTGCTGAAGGAGGGTGAAATGCTTTCGTAATACTGGTCCAAATGACTGAAGGAAAGTATGAAGCATGTTTTCTGGTCTAAAGTGCTTTGACTTCCTGCAGCGCTGCCCACCAGCAATGCGTGGGTGGAGTCATCAGTCTCATACTGCCAACAGATCATCTTACAGTGTTTCTCAGTGCTGTACAGCTTACTTAGGAATATGGCAGAGGATTTGAATTGGAGAACGTGTCTGAGTAACAAGATGTTTTAAATTCAGATTGAGCATGTGCTACCCTTTTGCTTGGATTGGAAACTACTTTGTAAAAAGTTTTGTTCAGAAGATTTGGTGAGTTCATGTGAAGCAATTTGGATAATGCTAAAATTTTATTATGATGTATTGTATACAATAAATCTCTAGACGTTCGGAAACATCTTGGTTTTTATTTGACCATGCCACTTTCTAATGAAGCTAATTGCTAATTTTCTGATTATTTTTCTGACCACTTAAATGGTGCAGTTTAATAAATTTATGCAAAGGAATATGATGAGCTTTTCAAAGACAGGATTTTATTACATTTCAAGAACTGATGAGACCTGTTCATTCACAGTCTTAAGAACATGAGATAATGGACTACAGATTAGTTGTAATTGGATGCAGGAACTCGTCCTTATGTTGTGTTATGTACTTCCACCTTGAGAAAAATTCCTTCTTTCATTACCATCAAGATAAATGAACAGCCTTAACTATGCCAGTTATAAACAGTACACCTAGAATAACAGATCACTATCCCACATGAATTAAGTTATTCACTTATGTATATCTTATCTGCACCTTGTATTTTTTTTAAAATTCCCAACCCTTCCTGAAGGTGCTGTATTTTCCTGAAGTACAGTCCTATGGGCATTGAGTAGTACTGCTTCCATCTGAGTCTTGATGATTAGTGTTGTGAGATTATTTGACCAGTAGACCATCACAGTTAAATGAATTCTCTCTGATTCTGTGACGTCCAATTTTATCAGGGGTTACTTGATTGTAGTCAATAACGCAATATGTTGCAACTTCTTTTCTCTATAGCCTAACTTTGTTGAGACCAAATGTAAATCCCTAGTTATGCTCAAAGAACTGAGCACAAATGAAGGGTCAAACCTAAAACATTCCTGATTTGGTTTGCTAACTGGATAATGTCCCTAAGTCATCAAGGACTCATTTCTTTTGATACCATGTAGTTCTATTAGTCCTAGTTGGATTGTGGATTGTCATCCTTTCCAGTGATCTCGCTTTAACAACGTAATTCAAAATAAAGGAAAGTTTTGCAAAGAATAAGAGTATTTCAAACTTTGCAAAACTTGGAAGATGGTGTTGCAATAGTGATGTCATTCCGCTAACGCCCAGGTTAATTTTCTGGGGATGAGAGTTTCCCTCACCACAGCAGCTGTGAATTGAAAGCTAGTCCCAATAACGGTGACTGTGAAACTCTCATTGATTGTCGTAAAAAAACAATTTGGTTCCTTAATGTTCTTTTAGGGAAGGAAACTTGCCATCCTTATCTGTCTAACCGACATGTGACTCCCGACCCACATCAGTATGGTTGACTCTTAATTGCACTCTGAAATGGCTGAGCAAGCCACTCAGTTTAAGGGCAGGAGGGACAAGAAATCCCAGTCTTATTACAATGGCCATATCTCATGAAAGAATAAAGGGGGAAAAGTCCTGTGTTCTTGCAAACGGCTTGTTGAGAATGTGGCTGAGTATTGGAAGGCAGTTGTTTAGAAGTTTCTGCCTTTATGATTCTTCAGATACTCTTTATGTAATGCTGCATTAGGGATTGTCATGCAATATTTGCTAAGTGAAGTGTCAGTTAAGGAATGTCCTCCTCAAGATGCTCAATTAGGAACAAGTTCTAGAAGTGCTGATTAATTTTCTCCACATTTTCTCCTCTCATTTCATCTTCTGATCTCTCCTGAAGTTGTCACTGTGTGGGGTACAATTTCAAAAGTGGCAGCAGCTTGACAGCAGTGTGATACGTCACCTATCCATCAGTGTTAACCCTACTATCCATTTTATCATATTTACTTTTTAGCTGGTGCCATTGAAAAACTTTTGGGAGCAGAAAATCTAGTTGACATCTCATCCTCCCTCCACCAGGTGCCAAACTTACTTGAGTTGTATGTGAGCAGTGTAAACAGCCCAACCCTCTTGCCAATGGAGGCACCAACATTTTCCTAGTGTTTCTGTTTCACCCAGTGTCCCCTAGTCAAAACTGCTGATAGTGACATATAAACAATGATGCTTGAGGCATATAACTTAGTTTGTCTGCAAAACTATCATTATTTCAAACTGAATGTGAAAGCTGTTGTCTAGGAAGCTGATGTGTATTTTGAGTAACTACTAGGCTGAGCTGCTTATATACTCTAAAGAAAAGATAAATACATCAAGATAAGGCTTTGTTCTTGTGTATATTTGTTTTATAATACATTTTTTTTTCAATTCGTTACACAATAGATAGGCCTTCCTCTGTTCCCACCTAGGACCTGAACTATGACATCTGTTTTGTATAGCCTTGATGATCATTGCTTTAACCTTTTGAGTGTACTGAAAAGATAATGACCTTGATCATGAGAGTAACTCTGCAGTATGTGGTCAAACACAATTATGCAGCTTTCTTTTTATTGCCTTAAAATGTTTACTTGGAGAAAATTTAGCTACATTTAACAACCCCTATGTATTTATGTCAGTTTTTGTAAATTTGCACTATTGTTCGAAGAGAAGCAAATTTTGGCACGAGGGAAAAGTATGGGTGTGATCCAGGTAGAAATACTGAGATTAAGACAGAGGGATGCTTGGGATTCAAAAAAATTACCTTGGGAGCAGGAGGAACTTGGTAATTGAGGTCATAAGACTGTGTTAAATGAGAGAGCATCAGGCGTTAAGGGCTAAACATTGGTGCCCCACAATTGCTTTTGGGCTTCGTATTTTGACTTTGTTGTGTTGTAGTCACCTCACCACATGATTGTGACAGGAGCTTGGAGTTCTGGAGCAGTTATTTTCTGTCATGCTTCAATGAACAGGTGAATGGTGAACCATCAGTTAAGGTGGAATTCAGGTTGAAGATATACTTGAGTTGACTGGGTGAATTGGGAAGTAGTAGGGATAGGAATTGTTTGTGACCAGAAGTGAGATTGCTATGTTTGTGGACAAATTGTATTTTTTTCTGCATTTAATTATTTTTAATATTTAGGGGCACACACAGACAGGGATGACTGTCACAATGATGGTTTGGCGGAATGTAACTGGGAAGAATGGTTTTGTTCAGTATTACTGGAGTATAGTGCAAAAAGTAACTGACAAGAAAGCAAAACAAAACAAAGAACTTTAATGATTTAATCAATAGAAGTAAGTTGACTGGCTTTAGGTATCAGGAGTGACAAAATGTGCGAGACAAATGCAAATAACGTTATGTGAACTATTTACTTCCTCGAAGAATCAAAATCAATTCTAGTTTTTATTGGTCGAGTCTTCCTTTAACATAGTGATTCATATCAGTAAAATTGAATTTGATTTGAAGGACCTTTACCCTCAAAGAGCAGGATTGTGCTTCAAAGCTAAATTTACATCTAGTTTTAATTATTTGGCATGTACTCTCAAAGCTGTCATAATTGTCATTGATTTTGTAAAAAAAATCAAACTTTACTAACATTGAACATTATGAATGATTTATGAGTCTGTAGAAAACTACTTTGAAATTTTTAAAACAGAAATGGAAATTCTGAGGAAAAACTGAGATGGCTGCTATGCAGATCAATGCACAGCTAGATCAAAATTAAATGTAAAAAGCACTAAAACCATCCAAGCTAACCTATCTATACAAACTAGAGAAGTTCCTCCATTTAATTTGAGCTCAACCAGATTAACCTACAATTGGACAGATTTCTTTGTTCTGCTTCTAACAAGTAACCTTTGTACATAATGCATATTTGAGCACTGATTTGAGAATAGAATTAGGCTCAGCAGTAACGTCCCCCTTCTCTTGTTGTTCATTAGCCTGCTAATATTTACTGTGAAGCCTTGCAAATAAATAATTATACTTGGGTGAGGTACTGCTGGATGACTAACTCAGTTTTGTTGCTATGGTTGTATTGCGTTTCTGTGACTTGAGTATATGTGGCAGAAAGGAGTAGTAGTGTGACTCCGTGTGTGGCAGACAGGGTAGTCATGGCAGAGAGGGCACTGTGACTCTGTGCGATTAGGGTAGCATGACTCAGTTAGAATTTTCACTAAAAAATCCATGGTTGCCAGTATTATTCTTAACCTATCCTGTGAGTTTATTATGCTCTTGGCTATCTTCTAGAGCAGCAAGACGTAAGTAGATTACGACAGTGCTGCTTGGCGCCTAAACATAAAGATAATTTTAACTGTCAAAACGGGTAGCTTTGCATCAGCTGAGAAGTAAAAATGCTGCATTTCTTATCCGAGCCCTATGTCTCTAGCCTTGCCATTTATGATTTAATGGAGGTAGCATGAGGGGCAAGGAGACCAGTCCTCATTTGAGAAGCAGGCTGGTTGTTGACATCCTTTAAAGAGGCCATGTGCTATGATGAAACCACAGCAGATCTGTCACTACCTGGAAAAAAAAATCTGAGAATCTGTTCATAGATTTGAAGAAAAGCTGATCTTTATTGATAACTTCCATTTACCTTCTTTTGGTATTTAAAAATTGTAATGGATGTGCTTGCATCTCAGGGGAAATCTTATTGGTTGTGAGTTTGCCCATGAACTGGGGCAGCAATAATCACTAATTTTTATAGCACAGCTTGTGCCTCCAACTGGTATATAGCAAGATGTCCTACCTTTATTCTTAAATAAATCTCTAAGGCCGAGTCCTTCTCTACAGTGCAGAAGGAGGCCATTCGGCCCATTGAATCTGCACTGACTCTCTGGAAGAGCATCTTACCCAGACCCACACCCCCACCCTATCCCTGTATCACCATTTACCATGGTCAGTTCACCTAACCTGTTTATCTTTGGACTGTGGAAGGAAACTGGAGGACCTGGAGGAAACCCATGCAGACACTAAGAGCTTACAAACTCCTCACAGTCATCTGGAATTGAACCCGGATCCCTGGTGCTTTGAGGCAGCAGTGCAAATCACTGTGCTGCTTTAAGTGCATGCCTTGTAAAGTCTAACTGTGCAAATATTTATTTTGATGACAAGAACAAACCAATAAAACAAAATCCACTGATTAGATAATTAAACTTTTTTAAAAAAAACCGGCCCACCAGAGGTAAGAACATAAGAACATAAGAACATAAGAAATAGGAGCAGGAGTAGGCCATCTAGCCCTTCGAGCCTGCCCCACCATTCAATAAGTTCATGGCTGATCTGTCGTGGCTCAGTTCCATATTCCCGCCCTCTCCCCATAACCCTTATCACATATCTCTTTTAAACACTTCATATACCTTTTTAACTCTCAGGTCTTTGTGAAATAATGATCATTCAACACATTGTCTAGAATAACGGATACAAGAAGTATACTGCCACAAAGTGCAACATGGTTAGAGTTCAGATGGCAACATGTATCAGAGTGCACAGCCTATATTGTATACATCACAAGAACATAAGAAATAGGAGCAGGAGTAGGCCATCTAGCCCTTCGAGTCTGCCCCGCCATTCAATAAGATCATGGCTGATCTGAAGTGGCTCAGTTCCACTTTCCCACTTTCTCCCCATAACCCTTAATTTCCTTGCCTACCAAATACCTATCTACCCGCGTCTTAAATATATTTAGCAAGGTAGCCTCCACCACTTCAACGGGCAGAGAATTCCAGAGATTCACCACCCTTTGAGTGAAGAAGTTCCTCCTCAACTCTGTTCTAAACTGCTCCCCCCTAATCTTGAGGCTGTGCCCTCTAGCCCTGCTGTCCTTTCTGAGTGGGAAGAATCTCTCTACCTCTACCCTATCCAACCCCTTCATTATCTTATACGTCTCTATAAGATCCCCCCTCATCCTTCTAAACTCCAACGAATACAAACCCAGTCTATTCAGCCTCTCTTCATAATTCAACCCCCTCATCTCCGGTATCAGCCTAATGAACCTCCTCTGCACTCCCTCCAAGGCCAAAATATCCTTGCGCAAGTGTGGCGACCAAAACTGCACACAGTACTCCAGCTGCGACCTCACCAGTGCCCTGTACAGTTGCAGCAAGACCTCCCTGCTTTTATATTCTATCCCCCTTGCTGTAAAGGCCAGCATCCCATTTGCCTTCCTGATCACCTGCTGCACCTGCAGACTGGGTTTTTGCGACTCGTGCACAAGGACCCCCAGGTCCCTTTGCACTGTAGCATGCTGCAGCTTTTCGCCCTTTAAATAGTAATCCCTCCTACTATTATTTCTGCCAAAGTGGATAACCTCACACTTGCTAACATTGTACTCCATCTGCCAGGTCCTCGCCCACTCGCTTAGCCTATCTAGATCCCTCTGCAGACTTTCCACACCCTCCGCACAATTTGCTTTTCCACTCATCTTTGTGTCATCAGCAAATTTCGACACCCTACACTCAGCCCCCTCCTCCAGATCATCTGTATAAATGGTAAATAGTTGAGGCCCCAGCACCGATCCCTGCGGCACTCCACTTGTCACCAACCGCCAATCAGAATAGCACCCATTGATACCAACACTCTGCCTCCTACTAGACAGCCCATCCTCTATCCACGCTAACACCTTACCCCCAACTCCATGCCCCCTAACCTTCTGAAGCAACCTTTTGTGCGGCACCTTATTAAACGCCTTCTGAAAATCAAGAAACACCACATCCACTGGTTCCCCCCTGTCTAGCACACTAGTCACATCCTCATAGAAATCCAATAAATTCGTCAGACACGACTTCCCCTTAACGAATCCGTGCTGCGTCTGCTCTATCAAACAATTCTTCTCAAGGTGCCATGCTATTTCTTCTTTGATGACGGATTCCAGCATTTTTCCCACAACAGACGTTAAACTAACCGGCCTATAATTCCCTGCCTTTTGCCTGCTACCCTTTTTAAACAGCGGCGTAACATTAGCCGTTTTCCAATCTTTCGGCACTTCTCCGGAATCCAGCGAGGTTTGGAAAATAATCATTAAGGCATCCACTATCACCTCCTGCCGTTTCCTTCAGAACCCTGGGACGCATTCCATCCGGTCCTGGGGACTTGTCCACCATCAGTCCCGCTAGTCGATCAAGCGCTACCTCTCTAGTGACAGTAATCGCATTCAGGCCCTCAACTCCTACCATCCTTCTATCTTTAATACCTGGCAAACTATTCGCGTCCTCCTCCGTGAAGACCGAGACAAAAACTTATTTAAGGCCTCAGCCATTTCCTCATTCCGGCCCCCCCCCCCCCCCCCCCCATCCTCTAAGGGACCAACATTCACTCTAGCCAGCCTCCTCCTCTTTATATATTTATAAAAACTCTTGACTACCCTTCTTTATATTTAGTGCTAGTTTTTAGTGCTAGGTGGTAGCACAGTGGTGTGCAGTTGAGAGGGAATAGCCCTGGGAGACCTTGATGTTTTCCTAGGTCCCCATGAAGTCTTGTGGCATCAGGTCAAATGTGTATGGAAATCACCTGCTTGTTACCGTCCATTGTTTTCCCAGATCGCTTGCTTGCATGCACACCAACACACAAACTCTGCTATCAATCAGGGTAGCATCCTAGGCTCAGTGATCTTCAACTATTTCATCAGTGACTTTATCTCCATCATAAGGCGGAATATTTGCTGATTGCACGTTCAGCGTCTTTTTTGACTCCTCAGGTGCTGAAGCAGGCTGACTCTATATGTAGCAAGACCTGTCCAGCATTCAGACTTGGGCTGACAAGTAACAAGTTACACTTGTGCCGGACAAATGCCAGGCAATTACGATATTGACATTCGGTGGCATTACCATCACTGAATCCCGCATTATAAACATCCTGGAAGTTACCGTTGATTGAACAGGCAAACCATAGCTCCAACATCAGGCCGGATGCTGGGAATTCTGTGGTAAAAATACACCTTCTGACTCTGCAAAGCTTGTCTACCTACAAAATATAACAATGAATGTGCTGGTTATACTCTCCACTTGTTTGGATGAGTGCAGCTCCAACAGCATTCAAGCACAGTACCATCCAGGACATAACAGCCTGCTTGATTGACACCCCATCAAGCATCTTCAACATTCATTTCCCCCAGCACTGAAACACAATGCCGCAGTATGTATAATTTTGCATAATTCATTGCAGCAACTCAGCAACACACCTTCTAACCCAAGACCTCTATCGCCACAAAAGACAAGAGCAGCAGATGCATGGAAATACTACCACTTGCAAGATCCTTGTCAAGCCACCACCCCATCTCCATTCTGACCCACCAAGACTGCCAACTTTCATTTCAGTAATATTGCCTGACTCCACCCTGGTCTTATTTCGTCCATAATTGAAACCCTCTTACAGGCTTCTGCTACTTCTGGCATGAACTGAACTAATACTTTCCTGGCTGGCCTCCCATCTTCCACCCAACATAAACTTCAGTTGATCCAAAATTTTGGTGCCTGCTCAAGTCTTGTAGCAAGTCCAGTTAGATCCCAGTTGAGCCAAGCCTTGATTTTAAAATGCTTATCCTAACATTAAGATGATTTAATGGTTGTATCACATAAAATTTGCACTGAAAATAGCAGATGTTTTTTAAGAGTTTCGTGGAAGAACCGGTAGGCCTCATGCTCGTAGTCATACTGTACAGAAGAGACCTTTTGGCCCAGCCACTAGTTTAATGGTTAGAGTGCTGACCTTGTAAATCAGGGCTCGTGAGTTCAATTTTTGCTGGAGCCCGTGGTTGAACTCAGTACCATGTAAACTGTGGAGAGGACGCAGAGAAACTCAGAAGAGATCCCGACAAATTAGATGAGTGGGCGGTGGTGCACGATAGGGTATAATTTGGCCAGCACAGTGGTTAGCACTGTTGCCTC
Organism: Carcharhinus amblyrhynchos; assembly: GCF_965287045.1. Classification (NCBI taxonomy): domain Eukaryota; kingdom Metazoa; phylum Chordata; class Chondrichthyes; order Carcharhiniformes; family Carcharhinidae; genus Carcharhinus; species Carcharhinus amblyrhynchos. The sequence goes on along the minus strand of NC_137333.1, from coordinate 73,905,915 downwards.
TCAGTGCCAAGGACCTGGGTTCAATTCTGGTGTCAGGTGACTGGTGCATATTCTTCCAGTGTCTGCTTGGGTTTCCTCCAGGTGCTCCGGTTTCCTTCCACAGTCCAAAGATGTTCAGATTAAGTGGATTGGCCATGTTAAATTGCCCCTTAGTGTCAGGGGGATTAGTGGGGTAAATAGTGGGATTATGGGGATAAGGCTCGGTGGGCCAAATGGCCTCCTTCTGAACTATAGGGATTCTATGAGCAAGTCTGCACTGTTAAAACTACCCTAAATCTACATTAATTCCATTTTCTAGCACTTCACTCATAGCATTGAATATTATCACATTTCAAGTGCTCATCCACGATGAGTTCCCCACCGCTACTAACTTTCCAGGCAGTGTGTTTCCAGATTCCCACCTTGGTGAAAAACCTTTCCCTCAAAATCTTACTGTGGATTTCACAGTTAAGGAATGATGGGAGCGATTCTACCGTCGCGACCTGCAAATTTTCTAGTGGATCCAGTCCGGAGAATTGTGTGTTGGCTATTTCACAGGAATCTCCCAGAGCCAGGGAACAAGCGCAATGGGGACTGCGCTGGAACTGGCGGGAAGGGAGGTAAGTGATTTTAATCTGTTTTAAATATATTTTAAATGTTGTCATCAGGCCTGGCATGGAACTTGGCAGGCCCAGTAGCTTCTAAAATAGGTTTAGAGTAGCTCTCCACATTTGGGGAACTAGTGGGAGACCTCACCGGAGTGAAAGGGGGGGGCAATCAGGCCACCCCCACCCCCACCCCCCCCCCCACCCCCCACCCCCAGGGAGTTGGGTGGTGCCAATGGGCATGGGCACTCTGGCAGTACCAGCCTGTGCCCCGGCACTGCCCACACGGTAAAATGCCCATGCCGGGGAGGCAGTTTGACCCTTGAACATCGAGCAGTGCCAAGGGGGTGGGGTTATTGTGGGTGGGGCTGAGGTGGCGATTGGTGAGGGGGTGGGGTCCTGCTGCCACTCTGCATGGGGATCGGTCTGGGCTGGAGAGGTGGTCTGCTGGTGGGGAGGGTGGGTTTGCCATGGTGGGGGTACTTGGAGGATCACCACCAATGGGGGAGGGGGGGTGGGTGGTGGGTGGGCCGGACATCGGGGCATTCTGGGATGGGGGTTGGGGCCAGCCCAGGAATTGTCGGGAGTCACGATCAGGATGGGTGAGAGGAGCAGCAGTGCAGTGGTCCCAGGCTGGCCAATGATTGAGCTGGCCAGCAAAGGGAAAGACTGACAAATTGGGGCCAGTACGCATGCACAGAGTTCTGGAATTGTCAGCCTCTGGCGCGAATAGGCCGCGCTCCCCCAAGTTTTTAATGAGATTCACAACTCTGACCTCTGCAATGCACAGAGTGTGGAGATTCGGGTCTGAAATTGCACGAAAAAACAATCGTGATCTAGACCAGTTTTCTTGCCAATCCAGCACTTTTGGGAGAATTGCCTGATGTTTCTAATAGCTTCACACCAGTTTAGATTTTAAAATCTCTTCTTTCCCTCGTTTGTGGATCACTCTCATTTAAATGCTGGTTTTTAAACACATTCCTTTTTGAAATGCATAGTTTTTCACAGCTTCTTATGGCCATTGTGTAATTCAATTGAACAGCCGATTATCTCAAATTATTTCACAACATTTAAACAGAGTTCACTGCTGCACCTGGTATTCTCACCTGATTAATCATTCGTTTTCTGATTCCATTGGATTTTGGTGATGTAAATCAGGCCTATTTATTTAACAGGTTTAAACTTGGATCGAATATGCAAGTATTTGGGATAAATGAGATGGTGATTGGAGCCACCAAAAAAGAATAGTTTTGATCAAGTACCAAAAAAAAGCAGCTGGCAGGTCAGACAGTATCATTCTTGTTTCCTTTTAGTGTCTGCTGCATTTTACCTTTTTTAATCATATGGTATATAGCAGCTGAGACCAAAACTATTTATTGTACAGTAAAAAGCTGTTTTCAATTAATTTAGGGGATTTGGGCATTGCTGGCTAGGGCCAGTATTTTTCCCTACACCTAATTCATAGAATCCCTACAATGCAGGAGGAGCTTATCGAGCCTCGCCGACTTTCCGAAATAGCATTTGACTAAGGCACTATTTCTGTAACCCAGTGTATTTACCCTGCTAATTTATCTAACCTATACATCTTGGGATACTAAACAGAAACTTAGTACGGCTGCTCATCCTAACCCGCACATCTTTGGAGCCCTTGAGAATGTGAAGATAAACTGCCTTCTTGAACCTCTGCAGTCCAAGTGGTACAGGTACACCTATAGTGCTGTTAGGAAAGGAATTCCAGGATTTTGACTCTAACGGTAAAGGAATGGAGATATCGTTCTATGTCAGGATGGTACGAGGCTTGGTGGAGTGCTTGCAGGCGGTGGTGTTCTCATGCATCTGCTACCCTTATCATTCTAGGTGGTAAATGTCTCAGGTTTGAATGGTATTGTCGTAGAAGCCTTGGTGTGTTGCTGCAGTGGTTCTTGTAGATTGTACACACTGCTGCCACTATGTTAGTGGTGGTGGGAGTGAATGCTTATGGATGGGGTACCAATCAAGTGGATTGCTTTGTTCTGGATGTTGTTGAGCTTCTTGAGTTGTGGTTGGAATTGCACTCCTGACTTGTGTTTTGTCGATGGTGGCTAGGCTTGGGGAGTCAGGAGGTTAGTTACTCACCACAGGATTCTTATTCTGTGATCTGTTATTGTAGCCACAGTATTTATATAGTTAGTCCAAATCAGTTTTTCATGAATGCTAATCATCAGGCACTTATAATAGTGGATTCAGTTATGTTCATGCCATTAACCTTTGAGGGGCTTTGGTTAGATTCTCTCGTTGGTGAATGTCATTGCCTGGCATTTTTGTGACGTAGTGAACCTTGCCACTTGTCAGTTCAAGTCTGAATATTTGCCCAGGTCATGCTGCATTTAGATATTGACTGCTTTGGTATCTGAGGAGTCACAAATGTACTGAACATTGTGCAGTTAACAATAAACATCCCCACTCCTGACCTTATGATGGAAGGAAGGTTATTGGTGAAGCAGTTGAAGATGGTTGAGCCTAGGAACTGCCTTGAGGAATTCCTGCAATAATGTCCTGGAACTAAGGTGACTGGTTTCCAACAGCCACAACTGTATTCCTCTGTGTTCGGTCTGACTCTAACCAATGGAGAGTTTTCTCCCCGTTTCCCAATAATCTCAGTTTTGCTAGAGTTCCTTCTTGCCACACTGTCAAATGCTGCCTTGATGTCAAGGGCAGTCACTCTCACCCAAACTAAGCATCAGTAAGCAGGTTATTGCTAATAGCACAGATGACCTCTTCTGCCACTTTACTGATGACCAAGAATAGACTAATGGGGTGGTAATTGGCTGAGTTGGATTTGTCCTGCTTTTGGCATACAAGACATTTGAGCAATTTCCTGCATTGATGGGTCAATGCCACTGTTGTGTACAGATGCGAAAATGGCGATAAGGCAAACTGAAGGTTGGAGTATGATTACACTTTAAACAAGCATGGAGAGCTAATACAATTGCATTAATCAATTTATTGATTGGGTTCAAGTAATAATTATTAACAACTAATATCTATATATAACTCTGATTTTTGTCTTCCCCGGAGCACTCACTGACCTGGAAATGATTTTGAATGCCTGAAATTGGTACTGGGCAATGAGGCTGGTAGGACGTGCTAAAATGTGGAGATGCCGGCGTTGGACTGGAACAGCATAGGCTGCAGGATGTTCCGATAAGATTTTTACCTTCTCTCAACTGGAAATGCTCATAAGAGCATTTAGCCAAACCAACCAGGTGATCTATTGGAGCAGCCCATCTCTAACTGATTTTGATGTCACTCATTTATACTTGAAAAAGTATTAATTGCTTTCGATGTGCTTTGGGATAATAAATGCAAGATTGATTTTCTGTTTTTGGATTTATCTCCTATCAGGTTAAAGACATTTTAACTGATTGACTTTCAGGAGAGGTGTCGTGGTATTGTCACTGTACTAGTAATCTAGAGACCCAGGAAAGTGCTCTGGGGACCCAGGTTCTAATCCCACCAAGGTATATGGTGAAATTTGAATTCAATAAAAACCTGGAATTAAAAGTCTAATGAGGACCATGAAACTATTGTTGATTGTCGTTAAAACCCTAATATTCACTAATACTTTTAGGGAAGGAAATCTGCTGTCTTTGCCTGGTCTGGCCTACATGTGACTCAAGATCCACAGCAAAGTGGTTGACTCTTAAATGCCCTCAGGGATGGGCAATAAAGTCAGTGGCTTCCATATCCCATGAAAAAAAAGTACAGTTACAGGGCCCAGTAAAGTAATGACAGATGACTAGCATATTTACTGGTGGTGCATGATGGCAAATATTAGCCAAAACATTAAATTCCATTGGAATCTACAACTGGAAATGTTTGCAGATTAATGGGAGTATTGTTTTAACATGATAGACAGTGTGTAAGGTTCCATATTATTTGACTAAGTGGTGCACAAAGACAAGGGTGTGCCTGGTTTTTTGGGGCTCAATGTATAAATAATTTATATGACGTTATTTCTACCAAATTAAGTTACCTTATGAAAGATTAAATCCACACAACCCACAATCTATTTGGGAAAAGATATTTTATTTGACTTTAACAACAAGGATCAGACAAAATGTCTTTCAAAGTGGTATTTCTTGCATACCGTTTTTGAGACAATAGCATTTAATTCTGGTGACATTTCACAGACAATATGTTGGAATGGCCCCATTCATATAAACCCAGCAAGGGTGGTTGGTTGCAGGGGTTGCTGTACTTGGCAGTATCAGATTTGACTGGCAGCTCAATTGGTCACCTGAGGTGAAGTGCTGGGAGTGGAGTGGTCATGGAACAGATCTTTGGCTGTTGAGTTGAAGGACACCTGGTCTTTTGAAAGCTACAATGAAAACAGACTCTAAGGCTCGTGCTGACTAGTTTCGATGATCTTGCTACTCTGTAAAATGAATGTAGCCTGTTCGTAAAGATAAAGCAACAAGGCTGTATTTTCTATGTAATGGGAATTGTTTAAAGTTTATTATTTATTTATTAGTCACAAGTAAGGTTTACATTAACACTGCAATGAAGTTACTGTGAAATTCCTCTAGTCGCCACACTCCAGCACCAGTTTAGGTCAATGCACCTAGAAATCATACAGTACAGAAAGAGGACATTGGGCCCATTTTTAAGTCTGCACTGAACACAATCCCACCCAAGCCCCACCCCCACATCCCCACACACTTTACCCACTAATCCCTCTAACCTACACATCTCAGGACACTAAGGGGCAATTGTATTAGCATGGCCAATCAACCTAACCAGCAGATCTTTGGACTGTGGGAGAAAACTGGAGCACCTGGAGGAAACCCACGCAGACATGAGGAGAATGTGCAAACTCCACTCAGACAGTGACCCAAGCTGGGAATCGATCCCAGGTCCCTGGAGCTGTGAAGCAGCAATGCTAACCATTGTGCTACTGTGCCGCTGTGTCACTGAAAACTGTATTTTGTTAGTGCACATATTGTGTGTAAAACTAGCTTTGCTGGTTCACACAGACCTTGTCTCATTGATCCACTTTCTCTGAAATGGGAGAAATGCAAAAGCGGGATTACTGTACCCAATGCAAGGAGTTCTGTTATGCCCCCAGTTCTCACACATCATGTTACTAAATGTTGGCTAGTAAAAGTAAATTGTCAACGTAAGATGTGAAACGTGGATGGTATTGACATAAAATCTGTGCCAGTGAGACAACAGTACAAAGAGCAGATCTTTGAAATTTTATGGACCTGTAAATTTTCAAGAGGCCAAGTGTTGACTATGGAACAGAAACAAAAACTGTGACTAAGGAACATTACTACAAATAAGACCCTGTTGCCCTGACTCCATGTGCAAGTTGAATTTGGCCCTGGATTGCAGTTTGAATGTTATCTTTATTTGTTAAATTAATTTCCATGCTAGATTATTTTCCCCTTTTGGAAGTGCATAGATTCTGAACAAAACGTCAAGGGACTGCTCAGATATCTTGTCTAATAACACACATAATAAATGATTTAAATACATCATATGGAGTGTTTCATATTTACTGAGTTCTGTATTACATTTTTGAGTTGTTATATAGTATCCCTGCTGAGTGGTGTATTCAAACTTCAGCCTGAAAGGGTAAAAACTGAATTGTCAGGAGTTGTACATTAATGTTGATTCTGTGCCCTTTGTACTAGGTTGAAGTGACCATTTTTATGGCCCTAAATGGATTTTTACCATTAAGTTTTAAATCATTTGAAACCACCCTGCTTTTGGCAATGCAATGTATTAGGAGAGGTTCTGTGAATTAACTTCCAGAAGAAACCTGCATAGAAATGTGATTACACAGAAATGGGAGGTGACTGTTTTAACTCAAAACTGAAACTTGAGTTGTGCAAATACACAGCAGTCTAATATTTCACTATATCAGTAGCACAATTGCATTTAGTCCGACTCATTGTTTAAATAAAATGAAAATCAGGTGATACCTTTTAACAGCATGATCTTCTGCTCCATCAGCCTATCGCTAAGGTGTCAAAGCTGAAAATTGCCTCATGATCTTTCACCATTGTTGTTCTGTTTATTGTTGTTGGTTCTCCCACCCTATCTAATTCATGCCTGTTGGCAGTTGAAGACTCAGTATTACCATTGTTAAAAAGGAATGAACCCAGTTTTTGTATTTAATTTTAAAGATGTTCTTACATTTGGTGCTTTTTAAAAAATTCATTTGTGGGTCATGAATGTTGCTAGCTGACCAGCATTTATTGCCCATCCCTAGTTGGTGAGCTGCCGCCTTGAATTGTTGCAGTCCGTGTTCTGAGAGTCGACTCAACGCCATTAGAGAGGGTATTCCAGGATTTTGACCCAGCGACTGTGAAGGAATAGTGATATATTTCCAGTTCTGGGCAGTGAGTGGCTTGGAGGGGAATTTGCAGGTGTGGTGTTCCTATGCATCTGCTGACCTTGTCCTTCTAGATGGAAGTGGTTGTGGGTTTGGAAAGTGCTGTCTAAGGATCTTTCATGAATTGCTGCAGTGCATCTTGTAGATAGCATATACTGCTGTTACTGGAGTTCTATGAGGATGTGTTTAGGGTGGTGGATAGAGGAGAGCCAGCGGATGTGGTCTTTCTAGATTTTCAGAAGGCGTTTGACAAAGTACCTCACAAGAGGTTATTGCAGAAGGTCGAGGGACATGGAGTTGGGGGTAGGGTGTTAGCGTGGATAGAGGATTGGTTGTCAAATAGGAGGCAGAGAGTGGGAGTCAACGGGTGCTATTCGGATTGGCGGATGGTGACTAGTGGAGTGCCCCAGGGGTCGGTGCTGGGGCCTCAGCTTTTTACCATTTATATAGATGATCTGGAGGAGGGAACCGAGTGTAGGGTGTCGAAATTTGCTGATGACACCAAGATTGGGGGAACGGCAAATTGTGCGGAGGGTGTGGAGAGTCTGCAGAAGGATCTAGATAGGCTGGGCGAATGGGCCAGGAAATGGCAAATGGAATTTAATGTTGGCAAGTGTGAGGTGGTCTAATTTGGTAGGAATAATGGTAGGAAGGATTATTACTTATGTGGCGAATAACTGCAGCAGGCGACGGCGCAGAGGGACCTCGGGGTCCTTGTGCATGAGTCGCAAAAACCCAGCTTGCAGGTGCAGCAGGTGGTCAGGAAGGCGAATGGGATGCTGGCCTTCATAGCGAGGGGGATTGAATATAAAAGTAGGGAGGTCTTGCTGCAGCTGTATAGGGCATTGGTGAGGCCGCAGCTGGAGTAGTGTGTGCAGTTTTGGGCGCCGCACCTGCGCAAGGATATTTTGGCCCTGGAGGGAGTGCAGAGGAGGTTTACTAGGCTGATACCGGAGTTGAGGGGATTGAGCTATGAGGAGAGGCTGAATAAACTAGGCTTGTACTCGTTAGAGTTTAGAAGAATGAGGGGAGATCTCACTGAGAGGTATAAGATGATGAATGGGATGGATAGGATAGAGGTGGAGAGACTCTTCCCGCTGAAAAAAGACAGTAGGACTAGGGGGTACAGCCTCAAGGTAAAGGGGGGGTGGTTTAGAACGGAGTTGAGGAGGAACTTCTTCACTCAAAGGGTGGTGAATCTCTGGAATTCTCTGCCCGTTGAAGTGGTGGAGGCTGCCTCGCTAAATATTTTAAGACGCGGGTTGATGGGTTTTTGATAAGAGAGGGGATTAAGGGTTATGGGGAGAGGGCGGGAATGTGGAACTGAGCCACGACAGATCAGCCATGATCTTATTGAATGGCGGGGCAGGCTCGAAGGGCTAGATGGCCTACTCCTGCTCCTATTTCTTATGTTCTTAAGATAAATTTTTGATGAATCACAAGTGCAGAGTTATTTCATTAGGTGGCTTGTTCAATATTGAACTATGAAAAAAGATGGGAAATCGATCTGAGAGAATTGCACTGAGAACCATTAATTAACTTGCATGTTATTTGCTTGTTGGGTTGTAGGTGAATTTCACAGTGACTTCATGTAAGCCTTACTTGTGACAAATAAATAAACTTTAACTTTTAACTTATTGCATTGCTATCCATTTTAGTAACTATTTAATTGGGACATTTAACTTGTTTAGAATGCTTGTACCGTGGTACAGGCTGAAGTTCACATTTCTGAGCATGGTATTTTATTGATTTTGTTGATCATTTGGACTGGTACTATTAGAGTAAGGTGCACTTAGCTTAAAATTTATGGTTTCTAATCTTGGTGGTTGGGGAACAAATTGAGGTTTTTTTCATATGAATGTTTGACATATGCTTAAAGTTCTCATAAAGTTACTTTAGAGAGGCATTATTGAATGTTTTTGTGCATAAGCTGTTTTTTTTTAATTCCAATTCAATCAAATCAAGTCCAATTCAGAGTTTCAACAAGTTGACATTGTCGATCCATGCTGACAAGACAGGGCTCTTACCTCTTGTCTTGGGCTTGATCTACATGATCCAGGCTGATTGGAGTAGGCATAGCACCTCCTCCAAGGCTTGATCTCATTTGCATCTTAGCCAAAAAGCCAAGATGCCGCTTTTTAAAAATTGCTTTAAATGAAGCTAAAATGTAACCTAATGATCCGAACCAAGCGCAGCATGTCGATACTACGCTTCATCTTAGTCAAAAGGCTGAGAAGTGATTTTCATGCCAATAGCCAATCACCGTCCCCAATCTGTTGGATATGCATGAGCTGATGAATAGGATATACTCAATCTCCTAGAAGGAAACAAACATTATTACATGTTTGCACTATAAAAGACCATCATTACACCATTTGCTTCACTGAAAGCAAAAAAGCCAGAATATGAACAGTTGACAACCGTATCCCACTAACTGATAACCAAGTGACCTGTTGATGTGGTTTTAAGCAACGGATAATGCTTACAGGTTAATTCTCATTATGTTGAGCTAACAGAGAATTAGGATTTCTTCTGTAGGGCAAGGCTTGGTGAGTGTTATATGTTTTTGGTTTTAAATTTGAGAGCTTAGTGATGCTTGCAAGCAGAGCTCTGAGAGCTTGTGCTTCCCCCATTGAGCTCAGGACAATTCTCCATATTGCCATCAATGCTCAAATGTGAGACAAAGGGAGCATTCATTATTTTTAGATAAAAGCAAAATATTGCAGATGCTGGAATCTGAAACAAAAACAGAAAATGTTGGAAACCCTCAGCAGATCTGGCAGCATCTGTAGAGAGAGAGAATAGAGCCAACATTTCGAGTCTGGATGACCCTTCATCAGGGCTGATTCATAATTTTTAATCTGTTCACCAGTACGACAACTATAAGCTTTTCCATCCTGTTACTGATCCTCTTCAACAATCTTCCAATTGAGTTAATTGAAAATAGCAAAATTCTTAAATGTAGTTCTGTGTCTCTGTTTTAAATTGATGGCAAGCACTATATCCATCCATGCATTCTCAACAGAAGTAGATTTACCAAAAAAAAATCGGTTTTAATTAACTGATATTGACTATTATATTCATCAATGGAGTGAGAGGCAATGTTCATCAATCAGTAGTGGAATGCATGATAATTACATGTTTATAGTCTAGAATCTAGACTGGTTTACAGTTATAGTGCAGTTGATTGTCATCATTTAAATGGATGGTCTCTGGATTTTTCTGAAACATTTTTGAAGCAGATGCACAATCACTGCTGAAATCCGTTCACCAAAGTTATAGTACATAGTATATCATCCATAACTCTCATCCCAGATCCAACGTGATGGCTTCCGTCATCAAAAAGGAAATAGCGAGGCATCTTGAGAAGAATTGTTTGATAGAGCAGACGCAGCACGGATTCGTTAAAGGGAAGTCGTGTCTGACAAATTTGTTGGAATTCTATGAGGATGTGTCTAGTGTGGTGGATGGAGGGGAACCGGTGGATGTGGTGTTTCTCGATTTTCAGAAGGCGTTTGATAAGGTGCCGCACAAAAAGTTGTTACAGAAGGTTAGGGGGCATGGAGTTGGGGGTAAGGTGTTAGCGTGGATAGGGGATTGGCTGTCAAATAGGAGGCAGAGAGTGGGTGTCAATGGGTGCTATTCTGATTGGCGGTTGGTGACTAGTGGAGTGCCCCAGGGATCAGTGCTGGGGCCATTTATATTAGATGATCTGGAGGAGGGAGCCGAGTGTAAGGTGTCGAAATTTGCTGGTGACACAAAGATAAGTGGAACAGCAAATTGTGCGGAGGGTGTAGAAAGTCTGCAGAGGGATCTAGATAGGCTGAGCGAGTGGGTGAGGACCTGGCAGATGGAATACAATGTTGCCAAGTGTGAGGTTATCCACTTTGGTAGGAATAATAGTAGGAAGGACTACTGCTTACAGGGCGAAAAGCTGCAGCATGTTACAGTGCAGAGGGACCTCGGGGTCCTTGTGCATGAGTCGCAAAAACCCAGCCTACAGGTGCAGCAGGTGGTCAGGAAGGCAAATGGGATGCTGGCCTTCTTAGCAAGGGAAATTGAATATAAAAGCAGGGAGGTCTTGCAGCAACTGTACAGGGCACTGGTGAGGCCGCAGCTGGAGTACTGTGTGCAGTTTTGGTTGCCGCACTTACGCAAGGATATTTTGGCCTTGGAGGGAGTGCAGAGGAGGTTCACTAGGCTGATACTGGAGTTAAGGGGGTTGAGCTATGAAGAGAGGCTGAATAGACTGGGCTTGTACTTGTTGGAGTTTAGAAGGATGAGGGGGGATCTTATTGAGACGTTTAAGATGATGAAAGGGAGGGATAGGTTCTTCCTGCTCAGAAAGGACAGCAGGACTAGAGGGCACAGCCTCAAGATAAGGGGGGGAACAGTTTAGAACAGAGTTGAGGAGGAACTTCTTCACTCAAAGGGTGGTGAATCTCTGGAATTCTCTGCCTGTTGAAGTGGTGGAGGCTACCTTGCTAAATATATTTAAGACGCGGGTAGATAGGTTTTTGGTAGACAAGGGGATTAAGGGTTATGGGGAGAAAGCGGGAAAGTGGAACTGAGCCACTTCAGATCAGCCATGATCTTATTGAATGGCGGGGCAGGCTCGAGGGGCTAGATGGCCTACTCCTCCTATTTCTTATGTTCTTATGCTCTTTGCTGAGTTACTTAAACATAGAACTGTTATAGAACAAGATAACATTTTAACTGGAGCAGTTGCAGCATTTTGTCATTTTTCTTCAGCATTTATGAAAATTGTTAGTCTTGGTGAATATAAAGGCATTTTAGATTTGTTACCTTTGATCAAGGAGAGTGATGTTCAGTTGCAGACTTGTAGCCACAATATGCTGTTGCCCATAAGCTTGATGGTGATATTGTTCTTCAAACCATTTTGCTGGTAACTGATGTGGCTGTGTTGGTTGTATTAATGAATGTTGTTGTATGTGGGGAGACTGCCATCATTCCTTTTGCGTAAAAATGTTACAGTTATGTTGAATTGGTGCTGTAGGATATCATTTAGCAACATGTCTGGAACAGCATGGATATATTTAGTCCAACACTTATCTCTTTAATCATATTTTCATTAAAATGAGAACGGATTGCATCACTTATATTTGCCTATAAAAGGAAATCTTAATCTCAATTATGTGAATTAAGGGCTGAAAGTGTATTTTTGTTCTAAGCTTTTTTTCTCAAAAAAGCTCCAAATGACAGAAACTGAGTGAGGGTATTTACACTGTAACTTCATTACCTGAGAGAAGTGGTTTTGTGCTGGTGTTAAACCTGTGCAGTGCAAATATGTTGTTTACATGTGATCTGACTTTGGAGCACGAGGGAGTGAAATTCTCCTCCTCTGGCACTGGTGTTATGTCAGGTTGTGACCCTGAAATCAGTCTACTTTTCACTGCACCGCTCCCTGTCCCAGCATTCAGTAATGCCACCCTACTCCTATCTCTTGTCCTGATGATGAGTCATCGAGACACAAAACATTGGCTCTGTTCTTTGTCCATATATGCTGTTAGACCACTGAGGTTTTCCAACGTTTTCTGTTTTTGTTTTAGATTCCAGCATCCACAGTAACTTTTGTTTTTATCCTGAGTCCTGTGATTGGGCTTTTGCACAATTTCACCCTCCCCACCCTCCATGTGAGCACAATGGATACTTGTCCCAAACCCAAAGAGCGCTCAAACACAGCTCACCCAATCCATGTATGTGTGGAACCACCCCGAGGGACGCTGGGATTTGTAGTTCTCTGCATCTGCTCGGAAATCTGCTAAATCAGGATTTCTTGTTAGTCGTTGAAAAGGAACTTGTAGAAGGAATCCAGGCTGATTTTCCACTCCCTGACCAAGGCAATGGAAGATGGAGGTACTCCTGATTAGCACTGATAATTTGACTGGCATCCTTTACCTGAATTTAATAGTTTAAACACAGTTTTTCATCAGTCCTCAATCTACTATTGGGATGAGTAAAACGGATTTAGTAGTGTACACACAGGGAGCTGAGTGCAATTATAAAAGCAGTTTACTGCTTATTTTGCTGGTTGATCTGTCTATTTCTGTTTCATTCTGAACAGCACGCTAAAAACAGCTTGCAGGGAATGTGAAATTTTGTTGGAGCGAGAAAACATTTGAGAAAACTTCCTCCACAAATCTTTCCTTCAAACAACCATTGGAACTTGTATTTTTAATGTACCTGTATACTCTGCAATTCATGGCTTTTCATTTTAGGTTTAAAGCATCTTTGCTTGTGTTATGTGTACGGTTGAAGTGAGAAATTGATCAATCTTGGTTGGATAAACATTTAGAAGCTTTCTTAAAGCAAGCTAACTTTGAAGACTCAAAATTCTGTGCATGCTCAGATTTTAGTAATAATATTGATATTCATGCATGGTGACGATGACTTTACCTTTGAAATGCTGCCACTAATTTACCATGGGACTCCTATGCATCTGTTGGCTGAAGAACAGCCCAATATCAGCTTAAAATCCCATAAAAGCAATTCTGTGCAATTGGCCACCAGGCATTACTAATTCACATGAAATTCAATTTGTCCTGTGTCATTTTAAAAGCCACATTTTGCAGACAGCTTGAATAAAAAGAATGATGATGATCGAAAGACTGCTTGTATACTGATTGGTGCTGGTTAATAAATACATGGCAGACATTTTACCCTGATCAGCTGGCTGGTCAAGTATTGCTGCTGTTTCAACACACATCATTTAGTTAGCTTGATGGATGTGCTTCTGATAGGCTAGTGTGGCCTATATATGGCAATAAATAGTAGATTATTGGACAAATTGGCTGCCAAAAGTAATCTGTCACTTTAAAATATTTATATAGTACATAGTTAAGTTGTCAGGCAATTGGAACACAGGAAGGACTAGGTGATCCCTATCAATTTGTTGGTGGATGCCAGGGATTGCATATTATTCTCACTCATTTAGAATAAATAGTATGCATGTCCCATGATTCCATGCCACTATGACCCAGTGGCATGACATTAACACTCCTGATGTGGGAGTTCCTGAACCGGTTCGGCTTTGACCCTGAAGGCCATCTGTTGATCACTAATGAACCAGAACATGGTTTCCAGAAATCCCACACAATTTGCATTGCCCTTTAGAAACAATATACACTGAAAATAGAAAATGTTATAGTTTCTAAGTGATTGCATAAATGGAACATTAATCATAGAATTACATCATCAAAGCGGGCATTGGATCGATTCTGATTGTTGTGATTGTATTAGAGGAATATACACCCCAACCTGTACATTCACTCTAATCTGTACAATCAAGTTTTAATTTAACTGAAATGCTTCCACTAAATACACATGGATTAATTTTAACTAGGGCGGGTTAATGTTTGGAACTCATTTAAACACCGCAGCACTCATTTTGCCTGATACAAGTGGGAGTGGTGTGCAGAAACAAAATCAGGATGGGCACCAGGGACATCGAACCCAAAGAATTTTGCCTGTTGTGTGCATGCATTGAGTTAGGATTGATAATGGGGTGGACATAGATGTTGTGGTTTCCACGGCTGGGAGAGAGAGGCAAAGCCAAGACTGGAAAAATCCCTTGGTTCCTCATGGGTCCTGTGAAGCACTCCTGCTGGCCCTTGCCCACAAGGAATCAGCAGCAGTAAATTTAAATGCATGGCTTATTTGGGTATATCTCATTGTTTAAACTCCAGTTTCATTTTTTCCTTTTGAGAAGATCAGATTAAGATCAGAATGTTTTATCACTCTCATTCATTGATTGAATCCACTGTGGTTGTCACTACAATTCATATTCCCATACAGACAAATCCATGTAAATACTGTATCTGTGATATGTGAATGCCTGCACGTTTCACTGGGCTACTTTGACAGGTTGGGGTGTATATTCCTCTAATACAATCACAACAATCAGAATCGATCCAATGCCCGCTTTGATGATGTAATTCTATGATTAATGTTCCATTTATGCAATCACTTAGAAACTATAACATTTTCTATTTTCAGTGTATATTGTTTCTAAAGGGCAATGCAAATTGTGTGGGATTTCTGGAAACCATGTTCTGGTTCATTAGTGATCAATAGTGATCTACAGATGGCCTTCAGGGTCAAAGCCGAACCAGTTCAGGATCTCCCACATCAGGAATCAGTATTAAAAATGTACTTGGGAAAAATACCTTTGAAAGGAAAAGTGAAAATGAAAATAGATAAATTTGTTTGAATTAACCACCCTTTTACGTTTTAAAAAAAAGTCTGGGCAATTACATTTAAAGAGTTAATCTGGTTAGGTATTCCACATAATCTAAAATAAGCTTGCACTGACCAAGTTCCAGAACACATTCAGTTCTACGTTATTTAATTAATGTTGTTACTAATTGTATTGAAGGGTATGAGTTTTATCTTTTAATTAAACCTGGTATCTATCAGAGTTGCTTAATGCCCTCAGCAGTTGGTGGCTTTTGCTCATTTTTTAACCTCCATTCATGTCGTTATACATTTCATGAGCACAATTTCATTACTTTACATAAAAACCTGATATTTCAATCCATTTTTAGTTACAGATAGTTGCAATTTACTTTTATTTGCACAAACACTTGGGCGGGATTCTCTGACCTCGCAAACTGCTGCCAGCGAGAATGGAGAGTGTTGCTCAGCCAAGACTCCATTCTTTGCAACAAGACTAAAGAATTCAAGTTGCAGGCGAGGTTGGAGAATTCCAGCTTTAATTGTGCTTAAGCTGTTTTTGAGATTATTTGCTGGCTTTTTGAAGTCCCCTTTAAATTGGCCAATATAAAGGGAAGTGAATGGCTTTATGGGTTTTTCCTCCTAGAATGTTTATCAAAATTGATGCAGTGTGTCTGAGCTTTTATAATGTTATAATGCAATGTAAAGTTTTTTCTCGGTGCAGAATAGGTGTGAATATCAAGTGTTCTCTTGATCACCTACTGCTGCATAGAGATGCTCTTAGTAGCTGGTGGATGAAAGACCATTACCTGAATACCCAGCTGTGAGGCTGTCTAATGTTCTACTGGGTTAGAACAAAGAAAATTACAGTGCAGGAATAGGCTGTTTGGCCCTCCGAGCTTGCACCAACCATGCTGCTGACTTAACTAAAACCCCCTACCCTTCCGGGGACCATATCCCTCTATTCCCATCCTATTCATGCACTTGTCAAGATGCTCCTTAAAAGTCATTACCATATCTGCTTCCACTACCTCCCCTGGCAACAAGTTCCGGGCACCTACTACTCTGTGTATATAAAAAAAAATCTGCCTTGTACATTTCCTTTTAAACCTATGCCCCCTAGTAATTGACTCTTCCACCCTTTGAAAAAGCTTCTGACTATCCACTAGGTCCATGCCTCTCATAATCTTGTAAATTTCTATCAGGTCTCCCCTCAACCTCCGTCGCTCCAGTGAGAGCAAACCAAGTTTCTCCAACTTCTTCTCATAGCTAATGCCCTGCATACCAGGCGATATCCTGAAATCTTTTCTGTACCCTCTCCGAAGCCTCCACATCTTTTTCGTAATGTGGTGACCAGAATTGAACACTATATTCCAAGTGCGGCCTAAGGTTCTATAAAGCTGCAACATGACTTGCCAATTTTTAAACTCAGTACCTGGCCGATGAATGCCTTCTTGACTACTTTCTACGCCTGCATTGCCACTTTCGGTGACCTGTGTCCCTTTGCCTATCAGTACCCTTAAGGGTTCACTGGCTTAAATGGTCTGTGACTTTGGGGAAAACTTCAGTGAGAAATGTACACTACAGTTCACTGGAATTTAACCCTGGCATGTCTTGTAACACACATGTAGATGATATGTATTAAAGCTGCATGACCTTGCCCAATTATATCCCTCTAAGCCAAAGATGGTCATTGCATTTGTTAGAAAAAAAATCATGCTTAAGGGTGAGCTGCAAATTTGAAGAAATTTTGATTTTCATTTGTGATAAGAACATAAAAACATAAGAAATAGGAGCAGGAGCCTGCCCCGCCATTCAATAAGATCATGGCTGATCTGAAGTGGATCAGTTCCATTTTTCCGCTTTCTCCCCATAACCCTTAATTCCCTTGTCTGTCAAAAACCTATCTACCCGCGTCTTAAATATATTTAGCGAGGTAGCCTCCACCACTTCAACGGGCAGAGAATTCCAGAGATTCACCACCCTTTGAGTGAAGAAGTTCCTCCTCAACTCCAATCTAAACTGCCCCCCCCACCCCAAAATCTTGAGGCTGTGCCCTCTAGTCCTGCTGTCCTTTCTGAGCAGGAAGAATCTCTCGACCTCTACCCTATCCATCCCTTTCATTCTCTTATATGTCTCTGTAAGATCCCCCCTCATCCTTCTAAACTCCAGCGAGTACAGACCCAGTCTATTTAGTCTCTCTTCATAGTCTAACCCCGTCATCTCCGGTCTAACCCCCTCCGGTGATGTTGCATTCTCATTTAAGTTTTTCTTACATTTGAAAACATCTGCCTCTACTCCCGAACCTTTCTTCAGTCATATTTGGCATCTTTGATTTTTGATAAATTGTCAAGCTGTGCAGTGAAATCTCAAAATATCTACAAAATGCCTAGGTACGGCTGAGTGTGTAAACCTTTTTTTTGAGTTGCAAAAGTCCAAAGAATCAAAACCCACCTGAGTTGATCAGAATTGGGTGCAGTTCAGCTTATTTTAAAACCAATGTGTTGTGCATCTGAACAGTGCTGACGCTGCACATCTGCACAAGAATGAACTGATAAATCTGCAATAATTTGAGATCCGCTACTTTAATTATTTTATTGCTGCTCAGAGCTTGGAATTTGGGTACGAGCTGTGACAGAAATTGACAGCTTTTCGGGGGAGGCTGAACTTCATGGGAATTGCAGGGTATACCAAGCATATGATTAACTTAAAATTGGGTATTCTATTCCGTACGCAGTCTAAATGGGTCCCTTGAAACTGGCTATTATAATATGGGAACATGAGAACAGAAGTTAGCCATTAAGCCTATCTAGCGCTGTCTGCCAATCAGTCACATAATAGCTAATCTTTAACACAGCTACCTGACTATTCTCCATATTCCTTTATGCTCTTGCCAAATTTACAAAAATCTATCTCGGTCTTGAAAATTTCAATCAACCCAGCATCTACAGCCTTTTGAGAAAGTGTTTCCTTTGTGATAAAAGTGCTTCCTAATTTTCATTCCTGAATGGCCTGGCTTTACTTTGAAGATTATTATCCATGTTCTTGAGTCCATCACCAGAGGAAATAATTTCTCCAATCTAGCCCATTGAACTTCTTTATCATTTTAAATAATTAAGATTATTCCTCAAGCACTACTTGAGATATGGTCTAATTAAGGCTTTAAACAAATAAAACATACCTTCTTTTGTTTTTCAACCTCGATATAAAGGCCAACATTCCACGAGCTTATCTAATAAATTTTTGCACCTGTGCACTCATTTTTAGTTATTAGTATGGTTAGACACCTAAAGCCATTTGCTGATCCTCAGTTCCTGACTTCTTGTCATTTGAGGAAATATTCTGCTGTCTTGTTCATGGATTCAGTGTATCTGCTATGGTAGCACCCATGTCTCTTTAAAAGGTTGCGGATTTTAAGTCTCACTCAGGACTTGAGAACATTATTTAGGTTAGAACACTAGAACAATACTGAGGGAGTTCAGCATTCCTTTTTTTCAAATGTAATGTTAAACAGAGGCCCTATCTGCCCCCTCAGGTAGACTTAAAGGGGTATTTTTCAGAAGTTCTTAATTATGAAACATTTTGGGATGTCTTGCGATTTTGAAAGACACTATACAAGTTCAATCCTTTTTTCCCCCCAAAAGTTAGATGATCTCATTCCTCCCTAACTGGATGCTAATGACCACAGTTTTGCTCACTTGTTTAATCTGTTCATGTTTCTTTGTTAACTTCTAACCTAAACAGTTTATTGTGCCTCCTGACTTATTGTCGCCTGCAAACTTAGTTATACAAGTCTATTCCTTGATCCTTTTCATGTAGTCTAGTAGCTGACATAGGGGTGGGGGAAAATACATGAAGAATACTGCTGCATATAGCATACTTACCTTTACTTTGACTAAACTCATGGCTGACTTCTAACTGTTAATAATTATGCCTGCATTTTTTAAAAAAAACAAAGTTGAGCTCAAGTAGTACTTTATAAAAAGGGATTGTCAAATTGTAAATTTCTTCTCTTATTTATCAGCACATCACAAAGGAATCGTGCAGTTTTTAGTCTTTGAGTTGCTTATGGCGGAGAAACTGAGTTGAGAGCATATGACTTTTAAATCAACTAATTTCTAGATGCAAATTGCTGCCACTAGATTGCTGATTTAGTATTTATCCGTCAATGAGGCATTGATGCAAATAATAATTCCTTTAGAAATTCCAGATCTGTAAAATTCAGCCAGTGCACACCAGAA
This sequence comes from Carcharhinus amblyrhynchos, assembly GCF_965287045.1. Taxonomy (NCBI): domain Eukaryota; kingdom Metazoa; phylum Chordata; class Chondrichthyes; order Carcharhiniformes; family Carcharhinidae; genus Carcharhinus; species Carcharhinus amblyrhynchos. The sequence goes on along the minus strand of NC_137333.1, from coordinate 73,886,515 downwards.
GCTAATAAATACGAGCAAGATGACTGAGGTTTGATAGGCTAGGCTAAACTGTAGCTTATGTTAAATAACATTTGCTGACAAAAGGTATTAATATCACAAAATATATTTCCTGCTTATGATGTCATTCATCTTTAGTTCTCTGCAGGTAGCGCTCACTTTTCCTCTTACGCTAGCAAATTGTTCCTCGGGGCTGATGATTCTCTGGTACCTGTGCTAATGGTCACATTTCGTCAGTTTGCACAGAATTTACAGAATATTTATGTGGAATGGCACTCCATTCCAATCTTATTTTCCATCCACATAGCCACTATACGTATGAATCATTAATTGAAAATGAGAAATAAGCACACTGTCTGATATTTCTGTTACCCCTTCTCTAGGTTGAAAGGCCAAGAGAATTGTAGTGGCCAGTGATACTCTGTCTGAAATGTAGGGCAGAATCATATCATCTTTTGTCAGTGTGTTAGTTTCAGTGGGAAAACCGACATGTAGTTTTCCAGCTGCATGGCTGATTTCTCTCCAAATTTTCTGGGGCTCTGTGCACAAAGAATCTAGGTGTGTGGTTTGTGCCATCACTCTGGCATGACCTGATATTCCATAGAGAATAGGGTACCCTGATCAGATGGGAAACTTAGCCTCTCTCTCTCCCTCTCAATTTCTTTCTATTTTTCTCTCCTCTGTTTTTTTTCTCTGTCTCTCTCTCTCTCTTTTTCTCTGTCTCTGTCTCTCTCTCTCTTTGTCTCTGTGTCTCTCTCTCTCTTTGTCTCTGTGTCTCTCTCTCTCTCTCTTTGTCTCTGTGTCTCTCTCTCTCTCTCTCTCTTTGTCTCTGTGTCTCTCTCTCTCTCTCTTTGTCTCTGTGTGTCTCTCTCTCTCTCTTTGTCTCTGTGTGTCTCTCTCTCTCTTTGTCTCTGTGTGTCTCTCTCTCTCTCTTTGTCTCTGTGTCTCTCTCTCTCTCTTTGTCTCTGTGTCTCTCTCTCTCTCTCTTTGTCTCTGTCTCTCTCTCTCTCTTTGTCTCTGTCTCTCTCTCTCTCTCTCTTTGTCTCTGTCTCTGTCTCTCTCTCTCTTTGTCTCTGTCTCTGTCTCTCTCTCTCTTTGTCTCTGTCTCTCTCTCTCTCTCTCTCTCTCTTTGTCTCTGTCTCTCTCTCTCTCTCTCTCTCTTTGTCTCTGTCTCTCTCTCTCTCTCTCTTTGTCTCTGTCTGTCTCTCTCTCTCTCTCTTTGTCTCTGTCTCTCTCTCTCTCTCTTTGTCTCTGTCTCTCTCTCTCTTTGTCTCTGTCTCTCTCTCTCTCTCTTTGTCTCTCTCTCTCTCTCTCTCTCTTTGTCTCTGTCTCTGTCTCTCTCTCTCTTTGTCTCTGTCTCTGTCTCTCTCTCTTTGTCTCTGTCTCTGCCTCTCTCTCTCTCTCTCTTTTTCTCTGTCTCTCTTTTTCTCTGTCTCTCTCTCTTTTTCTCTGTCTCAATTTCTTTCTCATCTGCAAAAGAGGAAGTGAAACCACATTCTATGATTAAGTACAGTGGAAAGCTTCAGATGCTTTCCTTCAAGCCTGAAGGAAAATGTAAATAAATGCAGCTGACTGGAGGTGGAGTAGAAATTCATTAAGATGTCAGTGTCATCTGTTTGAAAGCATGTTGACAGAGATCTAAAGTTTTCAATGTAAAATGGAGGGTTTCTGACATTTCCACTTTCTTGGAAGGTAAAGAGATTTCAAACCAAAGTTCTATGAATACACTGAAGCTGAATGCACACCTGTCGAAAATGGACCCCCCCCCAATGCCACTGACACCTCTGTCAGAGAATTTCAAAGGGCTGTGCTCATACCTGCAGCTTCTGACAAGCGGAAGGGGAAATCCCTGCTGCAAAATGGAGTGCCGCTGTGATTTAAAAGCCTGCCAGCTGTCAAGGAAACATGGAGATTAAAATGATCAAGCCACTTCAAAATTTTCACAGCAGTCAGGCAGGAATGAAGACGTTGGTCATAAAGCTGCCTGAAGTCAAAATGTTAGGGGTGATTTTCACATCTGCTTGTGCTAGAAAGGGTCATCTGGCAACTAGGCCCCCATCCTGGGGCAAGTGGCAAGGTCAGACCTCTGCCCCCAGTTGACCCCACTCAATGCTCAAGACCCATGAGATACCCTTCCTCTACACTACAGCCAAGTAGCAGCAGAAGGGAAAATGGTTACTGGATATAGCTCCTTGACCCTTGGTGCCCAAGGCACCAGGATGTCAATGCCGGAGGGCAGTGCACCATTTGCACTGCCAAGGTGCATTGCCTGAAGGTGGGCCTGAGTGGGGCTTTGAGGGGGTAGTGTGGTGTTGGGTCGGGCCACCCTCTTGCCTGATGTGGGGGGGATGTCCCTCTTTGTTGAAGGGTTGGTGGTGCTCCCTTGGTCAGCAGGGGATGAGGGAAGTTCACTATTTCATTTTCTGGGAGTAGAGAGGCTCTTCTCCGACCACAGAGATTGGTACTGGTGGGTTTTGGGGCATGGGCTCATTTGCATCTTGCAGGTGGGTGAATCCCACCCGACGGATGCTGAGCGTATCAGTGGGAAACATTCTAGTTTTTGCACTGATTTGGACTTGTACCCTGAAAATGGAAAAGTTACACCCATTGTATAGAATAACTTGAAATTTTAGGATTCTTTTTGATTGGTAATTTTTAAAACATAAATATCAGGACAAAAGATTATCTGGGTTAGTTTGTAGCAGCTTCTATTCAATCTAATTCTAAGTTTCTGTCAGGCTTATGATAAGCATCAAATGCCTTTTTATGTATTTATTGTTAAAATTTACCAAGTTGCTTCCTTTCATTGAAGTGCTCGTTTAAATGTGAATAAATGGTGAACTTGATAAATGTGTTGGCATCAGTTTACTTTGAGAGATGGCTGTGTAATTGTAAGGCTAGTGAGTCACTAAAGTGCATTGTATTGTGATGAAATAGTTTGCACCCAGTAAGATTTTATTAAAGTGTGAAGTGCATTTTTTTCACAAAAATACTTGTCCTCAAATAATTGGAAGTGACTTCAAAACCAACATTGAAATATACCCTTGAAATGTTTAAAGCTCACAGCTATTTATCAAGGCAGTAATTTTTTGTACTTATAAACTTTTTCCAATGTGGATTATTCAATCACCCTTGATCAGATGTGATTAATTGTAGTGAAACTGTTTTTTAAAATCATCATTCCAATATGGAGCTATACTGCACATAGCAATAAATGTCTGTGCTGAGTTAAATTTCTCATCTGGAGTTGCTACTGGGACATTGTCTTTGGCCTTGGTGTCCTTGGGGTTAGTAGAGGGGAAAAAAAATCTGTCATGTGTCGTACTTCTGAAAGTTTCCCAGATGAAGTGTCAGGTGAATATGGGGATAGTTTTTATACAGTGGTGTTCTTGAAGTGAGGAATGAACATTTTTGGACCTTGGATTTGGAACTCTGGCTGGTTCTGTACGTGTGCGGATCAAGAGAGGTGCAAATGAACAGTTGGTGCTGGCACACATGACCAATTGCCTTTCCACACTTATTAAAACTTTAGCTGTTCAGATTTTTAAAGACGATTGGGTTAGGCCATCACTGGTTACTGGTTCAATTCTGAGCAACATATTGAATCCCTTAGATCACAGTAATGTCCCAACAGTTTTAGCTGTCAAATCCTTGGATGAAATGAACCCTATCACCTCTACCCCAGCAAAACCAACCAGTCCTCCTGAATTTTCCTTCAACATGCCAGATAAAAACATCAACCCAGTCATCCTACCAACTGCTCCATCAACTAGACCTTTTGGCTTAGGGCTCAATTGTGGGGCTGTTAGATATGGAGGCACTTCTAATTAGGACATCAGAGGACCTGGGCAGGGAATGACTCGGATTCAGAACTGGATTGATTAATATTCCAAGTAGATATGGAGCAGGCACTCAAGGACATGTTAACCAATTCAGATCATAAGTATGCAACATAGTACATGATGCAAAGGTGTGCTTCAAGCTGATTCCTCTTAAACTAAAAACTGTAACTGCGAAAGACTTTTAACTGTGGAAATATAATTTTGTATTATTACCTCAATATATTTAAGATCATTCCTGGACTAGTCATATTTTGGTTTCTTAAGAGTGTTTGCCTTTAATCATGCATTTACATTGCTGTGAATATATCTGGATTGTGTAATGTGCTTTCTTAAATGTAACTGGTTTGATTAGTAACTTTGCGGATGATTCAAAGGTTGGTGGATTTGTGGATAGCGAAGAGGACCATCAGAGGATACAGCAGAATATAAATTGGAGTTTAATCCGGACAAATGTGAGGTAATGCATTTTGGACAGGCTAATATAGATAGGAAATATACAGTAAATGGCAGAATCTTTAAGTGTATTGATAGGCAGAGGGATCTGGGTGTACAGATGCACACATCACTGAAAGTGGCAATGCAGGTGGCGAAGGTAGTCAAGAAGACATACGCTCGCCTTCATTGGCCGGGGCACTGAGTTTAAAAATTGGCAAGTCATGTTGCAGCTTTATAGAACCTTAGGTAGGCAGCACTTGGAACATAGTGTTCAATTCTGGTTGCCACACTACCAGAAGGATGTGGAGGCTTTGGAGAGGGTGACAGGAAAGACTTACAAGGATGTTGTCTGGTTTGGAGGGCATTAGCTACAAGGAGAGTTTGGAGAAACCTGACTTGTCCTCACTGGAACGAAAGAGGTTGAGGGGTGACCTGAGAAGTCTACAGGATTATGAGGGGCATGGACAGACTAGATAGTCAGAAGCTTTTTCACTGGCTGGAAGAGTCAATTACTAGGGGGCATAGGTTTAAAGTACGAGGGGTAAGGTTGAAGGAGATGTATAAGGCAGGTTTTTTTTTTGTGTGGTGGGTGCCTGAAACTTGCTGCTGTGGAAAGCAGATACAATAGTGACTGTTAAGGGGCGGCTTGACAAATACTTGAATAGGATGGGAATAGCGGAATATGGTCCCCAGGAGGATAGGGGGTTTTAGTTCAGTCGGGCAGCATGGTCGGTGCAGGCTTGGCCGAAGGACCTGTTCCTGTGCTGTAATTTTCTTTGTTCTTCGTACCTGAATCAAGACTGGTTGCCATTTGTGGCAGCATTCGTCATTTATGGTAGTGAAGCATGTCTTGGCCAAGCTGCTTCATTTCCATACATACCACTCTCACTCCTGTTAACCTTCATTCAGGAATGAGAGTAAACAAGTAGTGGAAAAAATCCCTGGTGCCTGTTTTAGGGAAAGAGAACTGTCTGGGTGACTTTGTGAAGAGAATTAGCAAGTGGATCAAGAACTCGTGTGTGGAAGTTTACATCAAAACCAATCTTTATTCATTTGTGGGACATGGACACCAATGGCTGGCCAGCATTTATTGTCCATCCCTTGTTGAGACTCAACCACATTACTGTAACTCTGGAGTTGCATGGAGGCCAGACTGGCTAAGGACAGCAGATTTCCTTCCCTGAAAGACATTAGTGAATCAACTGGGTTTTTCCAACAATCAGCAATGGTTTCATGGTCATCAGTAAATTCTTAATTCTAGATTTTTAAAATTGATTTCAAATTCCACCATCTGCTGTGGTGGGATTTGTACCTGGCTTCCTAGAACATTGGCTGAGTTTCTGGGTTAATAGTTTAATGATAGCACTAGGCCATTGCATCCCCCAGTGTGGCTTTGATTGCTCCACTGTTGAACTGCAACAAATTTTCGTTCATGCTCATTTGGAAGCTATATCAGACAGTTGCATAATCACAATAAAGATTGTGAAATTAAGGGAAGGGAATTGATGGAGTGGCACCATGAGAATGAGTCACTTGCAATGGGCAGTAGGCTGCCTAAATCATCTCAGGAAGTTTAAAATCCACTCGAGTAGCCCACAAAAAGGTTTGCAGTCAAATATTTTGATTATGTTTGAGTAAATTATATATTCTGACTGTAACACATTCTCTCCTTCCTCATACAAAAAATTGTGTCAACAGATCTTGGTTCATGGTAGGGTTTTTTTTGATGGTGGACCGGATACAGAGTTTCAGAGCTGAAGTCTAGCATTGAGGAGAGATCCAGATTTTGTGATGCCTGGTTGAGTTTGATTGTAGACAAGGAACTATGATATAGACTTTTACATGGAAACTGAACAAGGTATCTTTGGTCACATCAGAACCAAATTCTAGTGTGATATTGTGGACAAGCAGTTGAACAGCACAGTGACAGTTGTGAAATTGAGATCAACAATGAAGACGCAAAGCTGGATATTAATGGTACACATATGAAGACAACTATATGCTTGCGATATGTTGTGGGGCAACATTGATGAGAATAGGAATGGGCTGAAAATAAAACCTTGGAATACTCTGGAGATGAGTCTGAATGCGAGAGGGGCAAAGCCATTTGCAAGTGATATACTTCAGCATAGCAGGTAGGAGTGGAATTTTAAGAGTCCAATGCTGCAGCAGTTGAATATGCAGAAGGATGTGGAAGACGGCAGAAAGGAAGGCCCCATAGAACATTGTCAGTCTGTTGGAGCAATGTGGTGTCGGTGTTGTTTTAAGCCAAAACAGGTGAAAGAGTTCAGATGTGATGATGAGAGAGGTGGCTATGGAGTTGTGATAGCAATACATTTTAAAACTTTGGGTAGATTGGAGAAGGGACAAGAGCTGCAAAATTTGACTGTGCCAAAGTTGGACATTTTAAGGTCTGTGTTGATCACCAAAATGTTGAATGTGTAAAGCAATGCCTGAGGAGAGTGAGTAATTATATAGATGATCACTGGGTTAAGATGGATAGTTGATAATTGAGTTGGCAGGGTAGGGAATGGATAAAGTGAGCAGTGGGTGGAGGCAAGGAAGCAGAAGTTGGAGGGCCAAAGCTACAGAATGTTGTGAAATATGTTTAAAAGTGGTTTAGAAAGATAGATGAACAGCAATTGGCAAATTATTTTGAAGATTAAGTAATCCATGATTTCCTTGCAGAAACAGATAAGTGGCGGGAAAAGGAATGAAGCTCTGAGAAGGCAGTAGTGGAGATGAGGATTTAAAAATACTTTTCTTTCCAGAGTAATTTGAACAAAATTATATCATTTGGTTGTAAGAGAAATTTTTAGATGAACAGGATTGGAAGGTCAGCTTCCAATGCACCACATATGCTTCAACTTGTGGGCTTTAGATTTGAATAGATAGACGTTATTTCAGTTAGAGGGAGAGATTGGAAACTTAAGGGTTCTGGCAGACAAAGGAGCATCAAGAGCAAAGTTGAGTTGCTGATGAATAACTTGATAAAGGCTGCCATTAGGCCCAGTGGATAAGAAGAGAAAGAGTCTGGGGTCGTAAAGGGTGCTAGGAAGTCATTTTATATGAAGTAAAAGCATATGATAAAAGTTTCAGTGAGAAAGATGTAATTTCTGAAGATTAGAGAGGCCAGAATTTCTGTCAAAGACTGATGTTTGGTGACAAGGTCATTTGTGATACCAAAGTCAAGGGGATGTAAATGGGAGAGTTGAGTTTGAGTGAGAAGGAATAGCGCCAGAATGTATTCACAATTAGACATAGAAAATAAACTTGATGTTGCATGCAAAGTTATGCATTATTATATGAGACCAATTGAATGAATTTGGTTATCCAAATTTTAAAAAATTCTTACACAGAATGTGGGCACAGATGGCTGGGCCATCATTTATTTCCCACCCCTAATTGCACTGGATTGATTAGCTAGCTTGCCAGGCATTTCAGAGGGCATTTAAAAGTCAATCACATTGCTGTGGGTCTGGAGTCACATGTAGGCCAGACCAGGATGGCAGTATTCTTAAAGGATAAATGATATAGAACATTACAGCACAAACAGGCCCTTCGGGCCACGAGTTGCGCCGATCATATCCATACCTACCAGGCCATAGAACTATCTGTAACTCCCAATCCCATTAAAAGACCCCAGCGAGTTCGGCTCTACCACCACTGATGGCAGCCGATTCCACTCGCTCACCACTCTGAGTGAAAAACTTATCCTTAACATCTCTGTACTTGCTCCCCAGCACCTTAAATCTGTGTCCTCTCGTAGCGACCATTTCAGCCGTGGGAAATAGCTTCCAAGAATCCACCCTATCTATTCCTCTCAACATTGTATAAATCTCTATCAGGTTGCCTCTCAATCTTCGTCTCTCCAGGGAGAAGAGACCTAGCTCCCTCAACCTACCTTCATAAGGCATGCTTCCCAATCCAGGCAACATCCTTATAAATCTCCTCTGCACCCTCTCCATAGCTTCCACATCCTTCCTGTAGTGAGGTGACCAGAACTGCGCACAGTACTCCAAGTGGGGTCTGACAAGGGTCTTATAAAGTTGCAGCATTACCTCCTGACTCCTAAACTCAATCCCTCGATTAATGAAGGCCAGTACACCATACGCCTTCTTGATGACATCCTCCACCTGTGAGGCCAATTTAAGAATCCTATGGACCTGGACCCCAAGATCCTTCTGCTCCTCAATACTGCTGAGACTCCTACCCCTGATATTGTACTCCTGCATCCCATTGGTCCTGCCAAAATGGACCACTACACATTTATCTGCGTTGAAGTCCATCTGCCACTTCTCCGCCCAGTCTTGCATCCTATCCATGTCACGCTGCAACTTCTGACATCCCTCCAGACTATCCACAACACCACCAACCTTCGTATCGTCGGTGAACTTACTAACCCATCCCTCCGCTTCCTCATCCAGGTCATTTATGAAAATGACAAACAGCAAGGGTCCTAGAACAGATCCCTGGGGCACTCCACTGGTGACCGACCTCCATGCAGATATAGGCCTAAGTAAATGTTTCAGTAGCAGATGGATAAGATGGTGCAGGTTAATAGATGTTGGACAGCCTTATTAATGCAAGAGTCTGTTACAACTGTGATTCCGTAGTCCGTAACTGAATCACTCCCAACATCCCCTCCTGTTTGCATAGCACCTTCCTGTGCAAAGTGTCAGTCCTGGCTCAGATGATAATACTCTCACCTCTGACTCAGAGGTTATGGGTTCAAGTCCCACTTTATGACTTGAGATAAGTGAACTGATCCACTGCTTGTAGTTTCTGCCCTTTGAATGTGATTATGGGTTCTGTGTATGGTGCATGAGAAGCAGGCTTGCGCATGACTTCGGTCTTTCTAATGTTGATGGTGAGTCCAAAGTTGTCACAAGCCGTGGAAAATTTGTCCATACTGACTTGCATCTCTGGCTCTGAGCCAGCATACAGGGTGCAGTCATCGGCAAAGAGGAAATCTCTCAGAACAGTCTCTTTCACTTTGGTAATAGTTTGAAGTCTCCTCAGGTTGAAGAGCTCCCCATCCACTCTGTACTTGAGGCTGATTCCAGCAACACTGTCCTGGAAGGCATCACTCAGCATGACAGTAAACATCATGCTGAACAGTGTGGGTGCAAGCACACAGCCCTGTTTGACAGCATTGGTGACTGGGAATGCCTCAGAGGATTCTCTGCCATTCAATACTCTGGCCATCATGCCATCAAGGAACTGGCATACCATCTGAATGAATTTGGGAGGGCAGCCAAACTTTGACATGACCCTCCACAGGCCTTGTCAGTTTACAGTGTCAAAGGCTTTTGCGAGGTTAACAAAGGTTGTGTAGAGCTCGCGATTCTGCTCCTGACACTGCTCCTGAAGTTGGCACACAGCAAAAATCATGTCACTAGACCCACGACCTTTGCAGAAGCCACACTGTGACTCTGGAAGCAGGCCCAGCTCCAGATCAGTGACCAGACGATTTAGCAGGACTCTTGCAAGGGTTTCTCCTGTGATGAAGAGCAGCGAGATTCCTCAGTGGTTGTCATATACTTGCTGATTGCCCTTCCTCTTGTAGAGGTGTACAATGGAAGCATCTTTAAGTTCCTGAGGAACGGATCCTTGCTTCCAAAAGGATTGGAACAACTCGATGAGCTTCTCACCGCGTTGACCAGTGTGACTATTACACTGGTCAGATGAGCACATACCCAAGCAGCTCCTTTTTGGGGAACTCTCTGCTGAAAGACGCTCGCATGGAGGGTAGAAGAAACATTTCAAAGACACAGTCGAGGCCTCCCTGAAGTCGCTTGACATTGACACGACCACCTGGGAAACACTAGCACAAAACCATTCTACCTGGCGCTGTCTCATCCACAAAGGCTGTCAAGCTCACAAAGCAAGGTGTATTGCTGAAGCACAACTTAAGTGCGAGCTGCACAAGTCCAGAGCCACCAGCGTAACAACTACAATGTCTACACAAGTCTGTCCAATATGTGCCAGGACGTTCTGTGCCCAAATTGGCCTGATCGGTCATCTTCGGACCCACTGCAACCAGCCTCAAAATGAGTAATGGTGTTGAGGTCCCCATTGACGATGGACGAATAACATGACTTGAGCACAAATATTTACTGAGGGAGTGCTGCAGTGTTGAAGATGCCATCTTCTGGGCAAGATGTTAAACCAATGCCCCACCTGACCCCCTCAGATCGATTTATAAAAGGTTTTATGGCAGTATTTCAAAGATGAGCAAGGGAATTATCTGCTAACATCCTGGCTAATATTTATCTCAACTTCCTAAAACAGATTATTTGGTCAATATCAGATCATTGTTTCATTAGAGCTTGCTTGTGTGCAAATTGCCTACACTTCAAAAGTACTTCATTGGCTGTAAAATGCTTTAAAACCTGGTGATCATGAAAGGGGCTGAGCTCTCTTGTCCTTATCTTCCCACACGGTTCCAATGAAGTTTTTTTAAATTCATTTGGGGGACATGGGTGTCACTGGCTGGCCAGCATTTGCCCATCACTAGTTGCCCTGGAATTGAGAGGCTTGCTGGGCCATCTCAGAGGACAGTTGAGAGTCAAATTCTAAATTGGGGCAAGGCCAATTTTCATGGTATCAGGCAGGAACTTTCACAAGTTAATTGGTGGAGTCTGTGGGAAGGTAAAGGGACATCTGGTAAGTGGCACACATTCAAAAGTGTGTTAACCAGAGTTCAGGATAAACACATCTTCCTCTTAAAGTGAAGGGCAAGGCTAGCAGCAAGGAGGGAATCCTGGATGACTTGGAATCGACGCCCTGGTCAAGAAGAAAGGGGCATATGACATGCATAGGCAGCTGGGATCAAGTGAATCACTTGAAGAGTATAGTGGGTGTAGGAATAGAGTTAAGAGAGAATTCAAGAGGGCAGAAAGGGGACACGAGATTGTTTTGGCAGATAAGGCAAAGGAAAATCCAAAGAGCTTGTGCAAATACATAAAGAGCAAAAGAGTAACAAGGGAGAAAGTAGGGCCTCTTAAGGATGCACAAGAGATGGGTGAGATCCTAAATGAATATTTCTCATCAGTATTTACTGTTGAGAAAAGCATGGATATTAGGGAACTTGGGGAAATAAAAGTGATATCTTGAGCAGTGTACATATTAGAGAAGAAGATGCTGGAAGTTTTGAAGTGCATCAAGGTAGATAAATCCCCGGGACCTGATGAAGTGTATCCCAGGACGTTGTGGGAGGCTAGGGAGGAAATTGTGAGGCCCCCAGCCGAGATATTTGAATCATCAATAATCATGGATGAGGTGTCTGAAGATTGGAGAGTGGCAAATATTGTGCCTTTGTTTAAAAAGGGCTGCAGGGAAAAGCCAGGGAACTACAGGCCAGTGAGCCTCACATTTGTGGTGGGTAAATTGTTGGACGGTATTTTGAGAGACAGGAATTTAGAGCTGCAAGAACTGATTAGGGACAGTCAGCATGGCTGAGTGGAAAATCATGTCTCACAAAGTTAATTGAGTTTCTTGAAGGGGTAACCAAGAAGGTAGATGAGGGCAGTGCAGTTGATGTTGTCTACATGGACTTTAGCAAGGCCTTTGACAAGGTACCACATGGTAGGTTGCTGCATATGGTTAAATCTCATGGGATCCAGGATGAGGTATCTAAATGGATACAAAATTGGCTTCTTGACAGAAGCCAGATGGTGGTTATATAGAGTTGTTTTTCAAACTGGAGGCCTATGACCAGCATTGTGCCTCAGGGATCAGTGCTGGGTCCACTGTTATTTGTCATTTATATTCATGATTTGGATGAGAATATTGGAGCATGGTTAGTAAGTTTGCAGATGACATTAAGATTGGCATAGCAGACAGTGAAGAAAGTTATCTCCAGTTGCAACGGGATCTTAATCAATGGGCTAACGAATGGCAGATGGAGTTTAATTTGGACAAATGCGAGGTGATACATTTTGGTAAATTGAACCAGGGCAGGACTTACTCAGTTAATGTTAGGGCATTGGGGAAAGTTACAGAACAAAGAGATCTAGGGTACATGGTCATAACTCCTTTTGAAAGTGGAGTCACAAGTGGACAGAGTGGTGAAGAAGGCATTCAGCATGCTTGGTTTCATTGGCCAGAACATTGACTATAAGAGTTGGAATGTCTTGTACAAGTTGTACAAGACATTGGTAAGGCCACACTTGGAATACTGTGTGCAATTCTGGTCACCCTATTATAGAAAGGATATTATTAAACTAGAAAGAGTGCAGAAAAAATTTACTAGTATGCTACCGGGACTTGATGTTTTGAGTTATAAGGAGAGGTTGGATAGACTGGGACTTTTTTCTCTGGAGCGTAGGAAGCTGGAGGTTTACAGAATAATGAGGGGCACAGATCAGCTAGATAGTCACTATCTTTTCCCAAAGATAGGAGAGTCTAAAACTAGAGGACATAGGATTAAAGTGAGAGGGGAGAGATACAGAAGTGTCCAGAGGGGCAATTTTTTCAGCAGCTATTGATACTGATTTCTCCCATTACGTGCCCTCTAGACCCAACTTTTGTTTCATTACCTATTGAATGACCATCTCCTTTGCTTTTTAGGCTCTTCTGCCTTCATCACCCTAATACAGAACTTCTTTGTCCTTTCTTTTCCATGCTTCTTGTTACATCTCTAACTTTCTTTATTTCTGATGCAAGGTCATTGACCTGGAATATTTTCAGTTCAATGTAACAATACATGTGACAATACTAAATCAAATCAAAAAATCTGCTCGAACTGATCTACAAGAAAAGCAAGGTTTTGCCATCAAGACTTAAGAGGAAGTAAGGACCTGTGACAACATATCAAGAGCCAGTGACAGTGAAAGAACATCCCAAATACTTTATCTTTCAGAGATTAGAGGATTCAAAAAAATTGTTAAATTATACACAACAGTATGCTATCTGACATGAGTATTCCCAACATATTCTTGGTTTTATTTTAAAATTTGGGTGTACTTGTTTATGTTGTGACTTTTTTTAATTTTGAGGGAACCTTTAACTACTATTTATGAATGCGTTCTGTAACAGGCACATCCAGCTATAACAGGCAGATCTAGGGGAGCCTAAAAAGCAAAAGAGACGATCATTCAATAGGTAATGAAACAAAGGTTGGGTCTAGAGGACATGTAATGGGAGAAATCAGAATCAGTATCAATAGCTGCTGTTCAAGAAAATGGGAATATTGGTTTTCATCTGAAATTGTTGAACTCAAGTGCGAAATCCAGAAAGGAGATGCTGTTCCTTGAGTTTACGTTGCACTTCCTTTATGCCCTTTAGGGAAGGAAATCTGTCATCCTTGCCCTGTGTATGATTTAAGAATTTTTTTGAATTCCCTCATCTCTGAAAAATGTATTTGGAATGTTCTTTTGTTGTCACTGGCCCTTGATATGTTATCAAGAGTCCTTTCTTCCTCTTAAGTCTTGATGGCAAAACCTTGCTTTTCTTGTAGATTAGTTCGAGCAGACTTTGATTTATTATTGTCACATGTATTAGCATACAGTGAAAAGTATTGTTTCTTGTGTGCTATACAGACTAAGCATATGGTTCATAGAAAAGGAAAGGAGAGAACGCAGAATGTAGCGTTACAGTCATAGAACATAGAACATTACAGCGCAGAACAGGCCCTTCGGCTCACGATGTTGCGCCGACCAATTAAAAAGCAATGACCCTCTAACCTAAACCAATCCCTTTCCATCCATAAACCTATCCACGGATCTCTTAAACACCCCCAAACTAGGCGCATTTACAACTGCAGCAGGCAGGGCATTCCAATCCCTCACCACCCTCTGGGTAAAGAACCTACCTCTGACATCCGTCCTATAATTACCACCCCTTAATTTAAAGCTATGCCCCCTCGTGCTAGCTTTCTCCATCTGAGGAAAAAGGCTATTACTGTCCATAGCCATGATGTAGACAAAGATCCACTTAATGCAAGGCATGTCCATTCAAAAGCCTAATGGCAGCAGGGAAGAAGCTATTCTTGTCGGTTGGTATGTGATCTGATTGAACCGTTTGGTGCCCTGTCGCATCTAATTTCTCTCCATTTTTCCATCTTATTATGTACCATTGTTTCTGGTGGCCACAAGATGTACCTGTTACTTTGAGGCAACTGCATGTAAATATGGTGGAAATTTCAGGGGCGATTCTCCCCAAAAAAATTTGAAGTGCCAAATTCCTGTAAAAACTGGAGTAACTCCCACTCTTTTTTTAGCGGGATTTTCAAAAATGAATCTCCCACACTCTGACTGCAGAATGCCTCAGAGATTCCTTCTGAAAATCAGGGGATGGGGCCTATTCCTGCCTGAAAGCCATCAGCTGAGCAGGCCACTGTGCATGCAGCAATCTGTCATAACGGAGACTGGTGCATGCGCAGTAGTCCCGCACTACCAGCCTCCCGATCGTTGGCTAGCTCAACTGCTAGCTAAATACCACCCCCACAATCCCCAACCCCAACTCCAACTGACTGCTTACCTCCCAGACCTCTTTGGACCAGCCAGCCCAGTAGTCCTGACCCCGGCTGGCAGCCATGACACCCGACTCTGGATGGCCAGCCCCCAACCCCCACTTCCTTCCTTTGGGATCTACCAATCCCAAGTGCAGAGTGGGACTCCCTGTCCCCATGGCACTGCCTGATGTCCAGGGAGCACATCCCCTCCCCTCCTCTTCCTGGAGAGGCCCCTATGGCCTCCTTTCACTTCAGTGATTGCCAGTTTCCTGTTACCGAGGAGCTGTTGTAAATTCCGCTGGAGTGAAACACTTCTAGTGGGGGAGCTGGGAGATGCTAGTGGGCCCAGAGACCTCAGTCCCAGACCAGCTAATGGGATTTAAATGCAAATTTTAATATTTAAATCAGCTCAGCATGACTCTGGAAATTCTGTTCCCAGAGAGACTCCAAGGCCGTGGGGAATGCAGTAAATGGTCTCTGCTGAAGACTCCTGGCCCATTGCCAGAATTGCCCCCTACATTTTTTTTGCAAGCTTTTTCCTTCCATTTAAAATGGATTTTCAAAGTTAAATCAGACAAAAAAGATGCGGAAGATCATTTTTCAGAAACTGTAAACATTGAGAACATCAGTTTATAACTTATTACTTGTGTCACTGAGTTGGTGGATGTAACTTTTGTGTCCCTGTTTGTTTGTCTATAACTACAATATCTCAAAAACTAGTTTTAACCAAGGTAATAGCCGAAAGAAGAGATAATTAGTTTGTGCCAAAGGTGCAAATACCTGTCCAAATCCAGAGAATTTAAAAAAATAGTTCTGTTGATATTGGGAGATAGGGCAAATTAATTTTTACCCAAGAATGTTGGGGGTTGTTTAATGTTGCAGATTGTTGCAGCTGCTGTGGCTCAATTTGCCAATGTTGCCAGAATATGAACAGAGTTTTCAAAGCAGATTTTTGAATGTGGCTTGGCCTGAAACTTCCTCCGTGAAATGGAAGCTCTTCTTTTTCAGCTTTAGTTATGGAGCACCAACCAGGCAGGAAAAACTTCAGGAACTGTGTATTGTTATAATGTTGAGCTAACAGTGTAGTGGAGGTGTGCACTCCACGGAGAATTTTCTTCACTTGTATCAAACTGTTTTCGGTTTGTTTGATTTGGTGTATTTTCTGTGATCTACTAATTTGCTGTCCACCATTTTACAAAATGAACAAGGGATTTGAAAATCCATAGAGCTTATTGAGCCCACAGGAAAACTTCAAGTTTGTGGGACCTAATTTAAATATCATTTGTAAATGCCCAAAATGCAGGAAGGGTTAGCTTGTATATTAAGTTTTCTACAGCAGTCTCTGACTGCAGATTTTTAGAAGGCAGATGGACCCCCTTTACAAAGGAGCAATGGAGCTGGCAGTTACTGCCGTTGACTTGACGCTTAAGAATATCACGTTGCTTCCTGTAAATGCATTTCTGGTGCTCTACCAGAGAACCTTGAGTGGCTTTGTCCTCTTACTGACCTCAAAGATTTTATAACCTCAGATGTTGTTTCTCTGAAGAAGATAATTGATGATGCCTATTCCTTTAAGCTGTTTAGGGTTATTAATTGCTAAGGAGTAAATTTGGCGCCTTTCCTGGTCCATACATCTCTGTTCCAGGTCACACAATACTCTAAATGGTTCAGTGAGTAATTAAGGATTTTTCTTTTATGTACTGTACTTGAGATGATATATTTTTGACCCTATCTTCCATTACTATGCTGTGCAATATTGTTTTATTTACATTGATATAATTGAGATCTTGTGTGATACTGTCAGCTGAATTATTTGAATCATTGGCTTCTTAACAGTATGATCATAGAATCATACAGTATAGAAGGATACCATTCAGCCTATCAGATCAGTACTGACTCCTGTTCTTCCCCATAATCGGGCAACATTTTCCTTTTCGATAATAGAGCCAGTTCTCTTTTAAAAGTTACTATTAATCTGTTTTCACCATCCTTTCAGGCAGTGCATTCCAGATCTTGACGATTTGCTGCATTGAACAAAAACATTCTAATTTCCTCACTGGTTCTTCTGCAAATTATTTTAAATTTGTAATCTCTGGTAACTTAACCTCTTACCAATGGAAACTGTCAAACCCTTTGATTTCAAAACAAGGTAAACAATCCCAGTTGTTTGAGTGTGTCCCCATAAGTAAAGTGTCTTATCCCTGGATATCAGCAGGACATGGAGTAAATTTTCTTGATTGGAGCATATCATTATAAAGTGAAAGCTGTGGCGGATAGTCAGAAAGTGTGAGGTCATTCACTTTCACATCAGAGTATTTTCTTAGCTGTACAAGAATAGGAGTTGTAGAGGAGGAATGGAGTTTGGGTGTCTGCATGTTCATCTTTCATAGAGGAAGGGTGTCAGTCATAGTACAAGGTTATTTGGCATGATGAGGATTAATGTGGGACTGGAGAAATGATGCCACCCACATTATGATGTAGAGGGCCACATGATAATGAACTAAGTGGAGAGAGTCTAGCAGAAGTGGACATAAAGTTAGCTCCTAGTTAGTACAGTGTATTTTGTACACGTATACACACACCCGCACACAGTTGAGGAGAGCTGACTGGTGGTAATTTTATTTTGAAAATCACTACACCTCTGGCAAGCAGCAAAATTGAGAAGACGGGCCTTCATGGATTATCTCCGCTGGTACGGAAATTCAACCTGTGCTGGTGACATCACTTTGCATCACAATCTGACTCCTCTCCGAACATTGATGACTGGTAATCTACTGTGCTTAGAACCAGAATTTTCATGGACTTATTTCCACTGGTAAGGAACATCGAAATGTGCCCTTATAGGGATACCTCAGGCTGGGCCTTTGGTTTCAATCCATATCACAGGATTATGTTTGTAAATCCAGAATCCTGCTGGAGTTTGCGACCATTGCATTCCTGCAGGAATTGAGACTGGAATCTGCAGGAACAGCTTATGAACAAATTATTATTTCTGTTAAAGTAATTAATAAAAATAGGATCATAATAGGAGAGATGCAATTCTGATTATTTGGTAATTGCTAATTTGCAGGTTAAAAAAATCCAAGTCTGTATTTACACTATTCTCAGCATGGCAGTGATAATTACTGGTTAGACTAAATGTCAATGCAGTTAAAAGATGGTTGCTTTTGTATCATGCTGTTATTCTGCATCAACACCAATAAAGTTTCTCACTTTGAAGCAATTGTTTGAGATTTCACGGCTATTTGAATTGTGATATTACTGTATTAAAATTCATTGAAGACTAAGTCAGTTTTTCTTGGAATTAAACTGACACTTGAGTTTAAGAATGAGCACTGATTTAACCCTTCACCAGCTTTCCGCCAAAGTGGAAACAACAAGAATTCTGATCATCGTTTTGCTTCACTTTGTCAAATTTTCCCCTCTCTTCAAAACATTCGAGACACTAAGGCCTCGCCCACTTCAAACCTGCAATTCCCTTCAGCTGTCTATATTGTCAAGGGGTAATGAGAGGTGTATAGTTCCAAAACCTATGGTATGAAACCAGATGAACAATATTGGCAGTGTTACCGCCTACTGACGCACTGTCACTTGCATTTTGCTGAGCCTAACTGACGACTCGAGTGACTCGAGTATTATGAAAGGAAAGCATGAGTTGCAAAAGAAATTGTGTAAGTTGAGGGCATATAGCCTGACATCTTGTACTTGATGCCAACTTGGAATTTAGTTTTAATTTTTGTATTATCAAGGTTTAAATTAGAATAGATGTTTGAAATAAATTATCAAAACCCTTCTCTTCCCATTACTTCTGGCAACATCATGGCACCTTAGCCAAGGGGCTCTAAGTTTTTATTTATTTCAACACTGTCACTGGATTTAGGATGTCCACTGGTTGCCCTTGTATAATAAATCATGCAGCAGTGGTCTTGCTGTTAGCACAATGTTCCTTGTTATTTTGTATCAATAACAGAAAATGCAAAGGTGTGCAATCAATAAAGTTAAAAATTACATGCCAACATTTTTTTAGCCACAGGTAGGCTGACTGCTCAGGTTAGCCATTTAGGCTGGTATTGTCATTTTTGTATTACTGTTATCAATGGACCTCTGACAATGGAAGTTGTATCTCTTTTCAACTATTACACTCCACCAATGACACTATGGATTTCATGCAGTAAGGTAATGGGCATGCATTTAGAGCACTATGGCGATTAAATCCAGGTGGTCGTTTATCAGTTTCCTGTGTTGTGAATTTTTGGATAGGTACATGAATAGGGAGGGACTAGAGGGATATAGTCCATGTATGGGCAGAAGGATTTTTTTTTGTTTAGTGAAGGCATCGTGATCTGCATGGCTTGGAGGGCCCATTTCTGTGCTCTACTTTGCTTCGTTATTTGTTATTTTATACAGTGAAATGAATTTGGCAACAAATAAGGAACTGCATGTATAATACGTACATAAATACAATACTGTGACTAATAAATCCAATAGGGAATGCAAGAGAAAATTATTTACTTAGTGAGTTGCACATTCCAATTGCTATTATCTAAATACCACTGGGACCAGTGTACTGATGAATAATAGCTAGGGGTGGGGTATTGGTGGTAGTGCAAGGAGAGTTGGAAATATAAAGAGAAAGGACAACAAAATTGTGCAGGACAGTAATGCAAGTAATAATTAACCGAGTGCTGATAGGGGAAGGGATCCAGCATACAAATATAATTGCACCAGCAAATAAGGTCAGAGTAGGAAATATGGTTAAAAAAAGTCAATTAAAGACTCTGTCTAAACATTCACAACAAGATAGATTAATTGGTACCATAGTTGTTGTAGCGATATGGGTGGAATTCTCCTAAATCAGGACCAAGTGCATATGCATCTGAGAAGCCTGTCAGCTTGTCCAGCTTTTCAGAGATCTCTGTGCTAAGGGACAGGGTCCCTCTTTCCACCCTCCATCTCCCTCCCACTGACCAGAGGAGCACCACCAACCCTCACCAAAGAGGGGCATACACCCCCAACCCACAAAACGGGGGAATCCCACCTGGTAGATGCTGCTAAGACCAATGGGAAATGCTCCAGGATTAGCACTGGCATGGGCACTTTGTCCCAAATCAGGAAAACCAGGGCCAAAATCTTTGGTTTTCATGACCAGCACCATTTTATGAGCACCGGATTTCCAACGCAGTCAACCTCTCACCATAAACGGATGAGAGGTAAGTTAATACACTGAAATTTATTCAAAGAAAGATTTGTATGTCATTAGCGAGCCTGGCACTCAATCGTCAGGGCTCGCTTGCCTTTATGACATCGCTGGGAAAAGTTTGCATTGACAAGGAATAGAAATCCATGTATACAGAGCAGTGGAACTGGAGAACATTGAGTCCCCCCAGGGAGGCCGAAGGCAAGAAGGGTGCGCCCCTTGGGTAGTGCCACCCTGTCATCTGGGCAATGCCTACACCAGGCAGTGCCATGGGCTGAGGCCAGTGGAGGGAGTGGCTCTGATGGGGAGGAGGGAACCCACTACAGCGATCGTTAGGGGAAGGGGGCCCTCCTGCCACTCCATGGCGGTTGGTTGGGGGAAGGCAGCGGGGCTGCAATTGGTGGGAATGGGAGGGGGTTGGTGGAGGGTGCATCTATTGCCACAGGCCCCTGCTATTGCAGTGAGGAGGGGGAGCTGCCTCGGGCTCTCTCTTTGTCTGTCAGACCCTTGCTACTGCTAACGTGCATGTGCAGCATCAGAGGCCTGCACATGCACACTATCTCCCTCTGCAGGCTTTCAAGTGCATTAAACCCCACCCACAGGCTTCTGCAGTGAGCAACAGGCTCGCTCAGAATTTTTGCAAACATTGTGCATATGGCGGGGCCCAAAAACAAGACCAAAGGATGGATCTGAAACTCTTCCAGTTTCAAGTCCGCCCATCACTTTGACAAAAAAGTAGTAAAATACTGCCCAAAGTGCCTAGCAACATGAACCCAAGTTAGCAGAATTTGGATCCCACTTCCATTGGGATGTTATTTAGTGTGCTAAAGGGTTGGGGAAGAGATGTAACACATGGTCCCATAACCACAGTTTTGTTGATGCTTATAATCAATTGGGAGAACAAATTACAGGGATGTGAGAGATAGTCTATTAGTCTTTATAGTTAGTTTCTGTGTGAACAACTAGCTTGACACCATCAGTATAGAGGAATTCTCTGGATCAAGACTTGCTGCATTTTTGTCTTCATTTTCAGCTTAAACTGAAGGTCTGGAAAGCATGTACAAACTAGCGTACAATAACTTGAGCTCAAATGGTAATTGGAAAAATATACATTTTGATTTAATAATCTAGTAAAGCTCAACACAGAACAGATGATATTAAAATGGACCAGAGACAAAAGAAACCAAGTTTATTAACTTAATGGAAATTTTCTCAGTATTTTAATACATTGCTGAGTGGCAGATTGATTACACAAGACCTGAAACATCAGAATGAATCCATAGAATCCCTATAGTGCAGAAGGAGACCATTTGGCCCATTGAGTCTGTATCGACCGCAATCCCACCCAGGCCCTATTCCCGTAATCCCACATATTTACCCTGCAAATCCCCCTGGCTCTAGGATCAATTTAGCATGTCCAGTCAAACTATCCCGCACATCTTTGGACTGTGGGAGGAAACAGGAGCACCCGGAGGAAACCCTCGCAGACATGGGGAGAAAGTGCAAACTCCACACATACTGACCTGAGGCTGGAATTGAATCCAGGTCCCTGGTGCTGTGAGGGAACAGTGCTAGCCACCGTGCCACCATATTCCTTTTGAATTGGAAAGAAAATCTGCCGAGATTTTATATTAAAAGTTTATTTATTAGTCACAAGTAAGGCTTACGTTAACACTGCAATGAAGTTACTGTGAAATTCTTCTAGTTGTCAAACTATGGCTCCTGTTCAGGTCAATGCACCTAACCAGCATGTCTTTCAGGCTGTGGGAGGAAACGCACTCAGACACAGAGAATGTGCAAACTCCACAAAGATAATGACCCAATCTGGAAATCAAACTTGGGTACCTGGAGCTGTGAGGCAGCAGTGCTAACCACTGTGCCACCCTGCTGCCCAAATGTAAATCTAATTACCACAAAGCTAAAATAATATTCAACAGAAGATTTAAGCCATTAGTCTTGCATAATAGTGGTTTGTTTACATCATCAGTGTGCCAAAATGAAATCCGGAAAACCACTATCTCCTATTATCAATGCCCAGAGAAGGCATTTATTCCAATGGGTTTGTAAATTTGCTGAGATAGTATAAATGGGATTTTGAATCTTTCCATGACAAAGGAATTGATTTCTGAGATGTTCACCATGGCTGAAGTTAGAAGCGGCTGTGTTGTAGGTGGAGTTATAGTATGTTCTCAGGGTTGTAACTATAACTGAACACAGGGGATCCATTGACGTGCTCTTTTACAATACATAATAGTGGCTATCTTGAATGAGATCATGCAGGCCTTGCGCCAGCCTACAAATCATGATTTCATTAGAACTCATCCGAGACTGGTAATTTAAAACAAACAGAAAAATTCAAATTGTTAATAGTGGAAGAACAATGTTTTAAAATCACAGCTCTGGTTTTGATGCCAGGATTGTAATTTCTTCATTATAAGTTTTTAACATAGTGTACTGAAAGAGCCTTCAGGAGCACTTGGATTCAAAAGATAGTTTATGCAAAAGAAAATGTTGGGCAATTGGTTTCGACTGTAAAATAGTGCCTGATAGAGAGGATGCTGATGCAGACAAACAAAAACCTGTTTGACTTATTTTAACCGTATTACATTTGTATAGTTCCCTTTTTGTTCCTTAAATTCTAATAATTTTAGTAGGCGTGTTGTTTTGAGAAGAGCAGGTATTTATCCGCTTTCTGAAAAGACAAATGATGTATTGTAACCATTGGAGGGCATTCATGCTAGATTTCATTTTAAAACTTTTGTTTGGGAATACAGCAAGGTCACCATGTCAGGGCAAGAGACAAAAGGGAGAGTTTTTAATTATTTTCCACACAGAAGATTTCTTGAGCTTGCTAGCTTGATACTTTAGCTCCTTGTTTCAATGCTAAAAAGTACACAGGGAATTATTTTGTTTTATGCAATGGATTTTTTTCTCAACCCTTTCAAAATTAACGTAACCAATTTATTCACCCATGGGTCAATGAGCTGAATACCATTGCAATGTCCTTTCCTCTTTTTTCTCTCACACTATATCCACTGAGTGAGGAGGATGTATTGTCTGTGTGAGGATCTTTCCAATGACAACTTTACACAGTGGATTAAAGGCGGAAATTAGCCCCAAGGGTCATACAGCTGTGACTTTGCTCCCTCTCTCTCTCTCTCTCTCTCTCTCCTCCTCCTCCTCCTCCTCTGTTGTTCTCTAGAGATGTAATGTGCCAAACAAACAAGCAGTTAGTCACTGGTAGCCCATTGCTTATGGTGTCTACTGTCGCTTTGCTTTCTGGCTGCTTGTTCCTGAATCTCTTTGGTGTTTCTCAGTTTGCATTTTACTCTTAAGGATTTTTTTCCTCTCAAGAACTGACGAATTTTCAGTTAGGTCTTTGAGACCTCTGTGAACTGTTGCATTGTCTGGGACTGGTCCAACTGGTTTGTGATTTGATCTGCTTGCCGGTACGAAAGAGCCACTGTTTAGCAGTCACCTAGAAGTTTGTATATATGTGAATGCCCTCTGTGCTCTTTCCCAGATCACGCAGGTAAGTGTCATGTTTGTATTTTGTGTGTGTCGTTACGTGCATGTTGCTGACTTGGTCAGGGGACAGTATCTCGTAGAGTACCATGACAAGCAACAGGTAACTTGATTGCTGGCAAATGTCCTACAGCTGCAGTGATTGTAGTGAATAAAGCAAAGTTCCAGTCAGCATTACATATTTGATGTTAAAATTGAGTTGGATGGGGATATTTCTTTTGATTGTTGCTTCTAGGTTTTGTGGTTCACAACAAGATGAGCATTGTCCCCCAGCTGAGCTGCAATAAAATTGTATTGGATTTTTGTTGTATTGCAGGAAAGTGCTCTTGGAGAATATTAAGAAAAATGAGAAAACGTTCTGTTTCAGCAATATTATAGACATCAGTCATAGTCAGTTGCAGCATATTTTGAATTGAAGTGCCATTGCTTGCTTCCTGCTTGCATGTCAAACACCATTTTAGAACCTGACAACTGTTTTTATCATAAGCGCTTGTGTTCAGGACTGACCAAGTATTCCTTTTTTTTACAATAGCAACTTGTGTCTAAGCTGTTGCTCTGGCCACTAATTGCAATGGTGCATTTCTGTTTCTAGCACAGTTCAGGGCAATTCATCATGGACGTAGATGATCTAACTTCAGTTCCACGTTTTCACTCACTCAATTTAATTTTTAAAGGCCTTTTTTGATTTACAGCTCATTCATGTAGCACCAATTTGTGTACATTAACTACATGCATTATTTTTTTCAAGTTTGTAGCTTTTTGTTATTTTTATTTTGTTTTAATTTGTTTGTTTTTTATTAAGCTGGAGCTGATTGCATTTATAAGTCTGGGTGTAACCTTGCTTTCCTGATAAGAGGTAAAATCTGAAACATTGAATATTGAGATTGGCATGCAAGGCCTGTTTGTGTAATTCAAATGTTTTAAGGGGCAGCATGATGGCATAGTGGCACTGCTGTCTCTGTGCCAGGGATCAAGGTTCAACTCTGCCCTTGGGTAACTGTGTGGAGTTTGTACAATCTCCCCTTTTTTGGAGACCCATGCTTGGTCTTTCAAACAGGCTTTTCAAAGCTGAGCAATATTATGTGTGGATGACATCACTACTGCATATGTTTATTAATAACCTAGCATGTCTTCAGATAATGTGGCCTCTCTAAGTTCAGTTGAAACAGACAGGAGAATTTGTTTACATGAAATTGTGTTTTTGTAATGGGCAGGAGCGCTTGCATGGCTCCATAACTACAAGCTTATATTCAAATAAATGGTTTATCCATAACATTTTTGCTTCGCAGATTTTGCCTGTCACATTTTGTGCCATGATGTCTGACCCATATCAGTGTTCACTGAAGCTCTTATAAAAGTTGGTGATTATTTCTGAGTAATTTGACACTCTATCTTTCAGTTGATTAAAAGCAATTTGAGTAATATGCGTCCTATAATCATGAGTTGTATTAGCATAAATCTGCCAGTTTCTTCCCATAGGTGCTGAGGAAGACTGACTTTTTCTTGTATCTTGGGCCCTAGTTGTCTTACTAAAACTAGCAAATATGTTGCTGTAAGGGTAGTGTGCATTGTGCATAAGCGTTTCAGTTATCTTTGTAGTGACACCATGTTGCAATTAATTACTCCATGCATGCATGCATGCATCCTGATCAGAATGCCATAGCCAGCCTGCAGAAACATGAGATGTTGGACACCAGTGCAATCAAATTCTCAGAAGATAAAGGGGGGGCGGTTTAGAACGGAGTTGAGGAGGAACTTCTTCACTCAAAGGGTGGTGAATATCTGGAATTCTCTGCCCGTTGAAGTGGTGGAGGCTGCCTCGCTAGATATTTTTAAGAAGCGGGTTGATGGGTTTTTGATAAGAGAGGGGATTAAGGGTTATGGGGAGAGGGCGGGAAAGTGGAACTGAGCCACGACAGATCAGCCATGATCTTATTGAATGGCGGGGCAGGCTCGAAGGGCTAGATGGCCTACTCCTGGTCCTATTTCTTATGTTCTTATGTAATCCATATTCAACAACCTGCTCTGAAAGCTCTGTTTTTATTTGACAACTAACATCATAGCAGCTGAGACAATCCTTAATGTTTTTAAACAATGAACAGCATTCTAAATACAACAACTCAATATTCTAATGGGAAAATGGTCAATTTTTCCTATTTCCCAGTGCTAATGTGAATTTTAATTAAATTTTAATTTTGAAAAATTCCAGGATCTGGATCTGTAACTGCATCAGAAACTAACCAATTCTTCCTCTGGCCACACCCTATCTGGGTATGAGATTTTGTTGAAACCTACTCTCAAGTTTTTGAGATATGTTGTTAATAGACTAATGGGCAAAAACATTACCCACCCACCTTCGATGTCGGAAGTAATAACTATGCAGAGGAAGGCGGTTAAGTTCAAGGCTGAAGTATCAAAACAATTTTAAAATCAATCAGTCATTTTCTTGCTGCAATAGAAGTTACTGATGTCCTTTTTTCTCAATGTATCAGATTGTCCACAATTTAACAGTGCTACACATACATTTAAAAAAAAACTGTCCAAGTACAAGTCATCAAATGATTTTTCGCTGTCCATTTTATTTGTGTACTTTCTCTTTTGTCAATAGAAAAGAGTACTGTACATTTAACTGTTTTGTTCATGGTCATGATACCTGGGTTTTGATGGAATCAGAGGTTTGCAATTAAACAGGGAATTCCTGAGAGCCAAGTAACGTCCATTTCAAATTTGGCCATTCACACTTTGGCAACAACACACCCCTTCAAATGCTGATAAATGAGACATGTTCCAGAAGAAGAAGTGAAATAGTGCACAGATTTAGATTATTCAAACATTTTGGATGCTTGGACTGATCATGTGATGTCTGAGAAGTGTCATTCAGTAAAGTTGCGGTGTTATTTTGCACTACTTCAGAGGTTATGTGAACATGAGCCCTTCTGTTCAAACAAGCCCTATAGATTGTCACTTTGTAGATTCACAGCTTTCACACTTCAGTTTTCTTGTAATAACTTATTTGAATAATTATTAAGAAATCTATAAATCAGTCTGCTGCAATTTGCCTAATTCTCTTGTTACCCTTGAGAAGGTGCTCATGAACTGCTGTGTTGAATTACTGCAGTCCCTGACGTGTAGGAACACCCATAATGTTGTTAGGGAAAGGGTTCCAGGATTTTGACCCAGTGACAGTGAAGGCACAGTGTATATTTCCAAGTCAGGATGATGAGTGACTTGGAAGGGAATCTCCAGATATCTGTTGCCCTTGCCCTTCTAGGTGGTAATGGTTGTGGGTTTGGAAGGTGCTGTCTAAAAAATCTTGGTGAGTTCCTGCAGTGTATCTTGTAAATTGTACACATGGCTGCCACCGCTCGTCGGTAGTGTAGAGATATAATGTTTCTGGAAATCACGTGGGCTGCTTGCGCTGGATGGTATCCAACTTCTTGTGTTGTTCAAGTTGCACTGATCCAGGCAAGTGGAGAATATTCCATTACACTTCTGACTTGTGCCTTGTGGATGGCGGGCATGCACTGGGGAGTCAGGAGGCAAGTTAATTGCTATTGGATTCCTAGCCTTTGACCTGTTCTGGTAGCCACAGAATTTATATGGCTAGACCAGTTCAGTTTTCAATCAGTGGTGACCTCCAGGATGTTGATGATGGGAAGTTCAGCAATAGTAATGTTATTGAATGTCAGGGGGTGATGGTTAGATCCTCTATTTTTGGAGATGGTTTTTGCCTGGCATTTGTGTGGCATGAGTGTTACTTGCCACTTGTCAGCCCAGGCCTGGATATTGTCCAGGTTTACTGCATTTGGACATGGACTGCTTTGTTATCTGAGGAGTTGTGAATGATATGGAATTTTGCGCAGTCAGCAGTGAACATCCCCACTTTCTGATGATGAAAGGAAGGTCATCACCGAAGCAGCTAAAGATGAGGAACTTCTGCAGTGATGTCCTGGAGCTAAGATGATTGACCTATAATTGCCACAAATCATCTTCCTTTGTGACAGGTATGACTCCAACCAGCGGAGGTTTTCCCCACCATTACCATTGATTCCAATTTTGCCAGGGGCCTTTGATTCCATACTTCATTAAATGCTGCCATGATGTCAAGGGCAGTCACTTTCACCTCCACTCACCTGTGTTTGAACCAAAGCTGTCATAAGGGCAGGAGCTGAGTGACCCAGGTGGAACCCAAACTGAGCATCTGCGAGCAGTTTATTGCCCCTTGATGGTGGCATCACTTTACTGATTGTTTTATGTTTACAGGGCATACCATTTGATTTTGATTTGGTTTTTTAGTTTGATTTATTATTGTCACAATATATTAGCATACAGTGAAAAATATTGTTTCTTGCGCATTATACAGTCAAAGCATACTGTTCATAGAGAAGGAAATGAGAGTGTGCAGAATGTAGTGTTACAGTCAGAGCTAGGGTGTAGAAGAAGATCAACTTGATGCAAGGTGAATCCATTCAAAATTCTGGCAGCAGGGAAGAAATGGTTCTTGAGTCAGTTGGTACGTGACCTCAGACTTTTGTATCGTTTTCCTGACAGGAGTGGAAGACAAAATGTCGGGGGTGCGTGGGTTCCTTAATTACGCTGGCTGCTTTTCTGAGGCAGTGGGAAGTGTAGACAGTCACTGGATGGGAGGCTGGTTTGCGTGATGGATTGAGCTACATTCATGACCTTTTTGTAGTTCCTTGTTGTCTTGGGCAGAGTAGAACATAAGAACATAAGAACATAAGAAACAGGAGCAGGAGTAGGCCATCTAGCCCTTCGAGCCTGCCCCGCCATTCAATAAGATCATGGCTGATCTGTTGTGGCTCAGTTCCACTTTCCCGCCCTCTCCCCATAACCCTTAATCCCCTCTCTTATCAAGAACCCATCAACCCGCTTCTTAAAAATATTTAGCGAGGCAGCCTCCACCACTTCAACGGGCAGAGAATTCCAGAGATTCACCACCCTTTGAGTGAAGAAGTTCCTCCTCAACTCCGTTCTAAACCGCCTCCCCTTTATCTTGAGGCTGTGCCCCCTAGTCCTACTGTCTTTTTTGAGCGGGAAGAGTCTCTCCACCTCTATCCTATCCATCCCATTCATCATCTTATACGTCTCAATGAGATCTCCCCTCATTCTTCTAAACTCTAACGAGTACAAGCCTAGTTTATTCAGCCTCTCCTCATAGCTCAATCCCCTCAACTCCGGTAACAGCCTAGTAAACCTCCTCTGCACTCCCTCCAGGGCCAAAATATCCTTGCGCAGGTGCGGCGCCCAAAACTGCACACAGTACTCCAGCTGCGGCCTCACCAATGCCCTATACAGCTGCAGCAAGACCTCCCTACTTTTATATTCAATCCCCCTCGCGATGAAGGCCAGCATCCCATTCGCCTTCCTGACCACCTGCTGCACCTGCAAGCTGGGTTTTTGCGACTCATGCACAAGGACCCCGAGGTCCCTCTGCACCGTCGCCTGCTGCAGTTTTTCGCCACGTAAGTAATAGTCCTTCCTACCATTCTTCCTACCAAAGTGGACCACCTCACACTTGCCAACATTAAATTCCATTTGCCATTTCCTGGCCCATTCGCCCAGCCTATCTAGATCCTTCTGCAGACTCTCCACACCCTCCGCACAATTTGCCTTTCCCCCAATCTTGGTGTCATCAGCAAATTTCGACACCCTGCACTCGGTTCCCTCCTCCAGATCATCTATATAAATGGTAAATAGCTGAGGCCCCAGCACCGACCCCTGGGGCACCCCACTAGTCACCAACCGCCAATCCGAATAGCACCCATTGATCCCCACTCTCTGCCTCCTATTTGACAACCAATCCTCTATCCACGCTAACACCCTACCCCCAACTCCATGTCCCCTGACCTTCTGCAATAACCTCTTGTGAGGTACCTTGTCAAACGCCTTCTGAAAATCCAGAAAGACCACATCCACTGGCTCTCCTCTATCCACTGCCCTAGACACATCCTCATAGAACTCCAGTAAATTTGTCAGACACGACTTCCCTTTAATGAAACCGTGTTGCGTCCGCCCTATCAAGCAATTCCCTTCAAGTAGGACCCATACCAAGCTATGATACAATCAGGAAGAATGCTTTCCATGATGCATCTATAAAAGTTGGTGAGAGTTGGAGCTGGCGTGCCAAATTTCCTTAGTCTTCTGAGAAAGTAGAGGCGTTAGTGGGCTTTCTTAACTATAGTGTCAGCATTACTGGGGCAATTTTCCACATTGTTGGGTGCATGCCAATGTTGTAGCTGTACTGGAACAGCTTGGCTAGTGGCGTGGTAAGTCATAGAATAGAATCCCAAGAGTGCAGAGAGAGGTCATTCAGTCCATTTAAACCTGCACTGCAACAATCCCATCCAGGCCTTATTTCCATAACGCCATGTATTTGTACAGCTAATCTCCCTGACACTTGGGGACAATTTTACATGGCCAATCAATCTAACTCTCGCATCTTTGGAGTGTGGGAGGAAATCAGAATACCCGGAGGCAACTCATGCAGACACAGGGAAAACATGCAAACTCCTCACATCTGTGACCCAAGACTGGAATTGACCCTGTGCCCTGGCGCTGTGAGGCAGCAGTGCTTGCCACTGTGCTGTCCAAAAGTTCTGGAACACAAGTCTTCAGTATTGTGCTGGAGTATCATGAGAGCCCATATCACATGTTATGAATCAAATTGGCTGAAGACTGACATTTGTAATGCTGGGGAACTCCAGTAGAGGCCAAGATGGATCATCCACTTGGGAACCTCTGGCCGAGGATTGTTGTGAATGCTTCAGCCTTACCTTTTGCACTGATGTGCTGGGTTCCTGTACTGTTGAGGCTGAGGATGTTTGTGGAGCTTCCTCTTCCAGTGAGTTGTTTAATTGTCCACCACCATTCATGGCTGGATATGACAGACTACTGAGGTTGCACCTGACCTGTTGGTTGTGAGATCACTTAACTCTGTCTGTTACTTGCTGGTTATGCTGTTTGGCATATGTAGTCCTGGTTTTGTAGCTTTGCCAGGTTTCTAATGTTTTAGTATGGTGTTGCTCTTGGCATGCCTGCTTGCAGTCTTCGTTGAACCAGGGTTGATCTCCTGGCTTGGTGGTAATGGTAGAGTGGGGAATATGCTGAGCCATGAGATTACAGATTATGGTTGAGTACAATTCTACTGCTGGTTCTCCTCAGTGCCCCATTGTTGCCCAGTTTTGAGCTGCTACATATAATCGAAGTCCATCCCATTTAGCACGCTTGTGGTGCCACTAAAAAATGTTTTTTACCTATCATTTTATCTTGAATTGCCATTGACGTTAGTACAATACAGTGTTGCAATGAGTTTTGCAAATTAGACTCATGTTCATGGACCCAAATATAGTGGGTGGAATTTTACAAGATTTTTTTCTAAGTGTCCAGCTGGACTGAAAATGGGAAAGTTCCAGATCTGTTTTTTGGATGAGTTTTCATGACCAATCGTCTGCACCCTATCTCTAAAAAGATGGGTAGTCTGTTTCTAGCCAGAGGGGCCATGGGTGGGTCTTAACTTGCCAGACAGCTGTCAAGGGAGGTATTGTGCATGTGCAGACCACTGATGCTGCACATGTGCATTAACAGTAGCAGGATCTGATGGAGAGAGCGAGCTGTCAGGCCCCTGTTGCTGCAGGTAGTCTGAACTAGTAGCCTGAGATACAGCTCCTGCCTCCCCCACAGATTGCATGTAGAGTGGGAGTGGCCTGCCCCCATTAGCCTTGCCCCCTAATGCTGCCTGGTGGGCATTGTCCAGGTGCCAAGCGGCACTGCCAGTCTGGCACTGTCCAAGCGGCATCCCTGCCTTGCACTCAGCCTCCCCAGGAGGCCACAGTGGCCTCCGGTTCCACCGGCAAGGACAACACGACTGTCCCCGTTCATGGGTTTTCCTCACCAGAGAAAGCCTCTCTCAGCAAGGCCATAAAGGCAAGTGAACCTGAATGATTGAGCACCGGTCTTGCTAAATACATTGAAATGAACGTATACATAAATAAATTAATCAGCTTCTTGCTCATTTCCAGTGAGAGGCTGACCGCGCCAGACATCATAAAACAGGCGTGAAAACAGACACCGTTCACACCTGTCACTTTATGCCCGATTTTATGACATTTTCCCGCTGCAAAACGAGCATAAAGTGGCTGTAAAATTCTGCCCAGTGTTTTGCAAGCTAATTGAGGGTCGTACTTCTTATGCCCATGCCCCTTTTTAAAATTGTCTTGAATAGCTTAGTTTTGTCAAGTAGTTAATAACTACTGAGTATACTGCTTACCCCATTATAAAGTCATTATTGACAGAGGATTCTGGAACTTGTACAGTAACAATTTGTATTACTCTCCCTTACCCCAGCTTTCAGACTACTAGTCAGCCCATACCAACACTTGATCTCCAATCACTACTCCTGTCAATGGCTAAGAACACACACAACTGGATCTGTTTCAAGAGCTCTGTGGTTCCAAAGCAGTGGTGGTGCCAGTGGAGGAGCAGCCTATGACCACTTGGATGATCAGTTTCATTTCTCCTGCTTGAATAGCAGGACACCAGGATGTTGAGGGCATGACAGTAAATCTGGAGTTTTTGCACCTTTACAGCTGATATCATTATTGTGTTGGTGTTTGTGGGCCCTTGTTATACATTGCTGCATTTTCTTGCATTAAATTGTGTCATAGACAGAATGTATCCGCTGCCTTACTACCTAGTATCTGCTCTCTTATTTCCTGGAATTAGTATGCTTTGTTTGGAAAGATGGAGTACTGTGTGCAGTTTTAGTCTCCTTACTTGAGAAAGGATATACTGACACTGCAGAGGATGTAGAGGAGATTCACTGGGTTGATTCTGGAGTTGAGAGAGTTGGCTTATGAGGAGAGACTGAGTAAACTGGGGCTATACTCACTGGCATTCAGAAGAATGAGGGAGATCTTATAGAAACATACATGAAGGGAATAGATAAGATAGAAGCAGGGAAGTTGTTTCCACTGGTGGGTGAAAGTAGAACTAGGGGGCATGGTCTCAAAATAAGGGGGAGCATATGTAGGACCGAGTTGTGAACCTGTGGAATTCCCTGCCCAATGAAGAGTTGAATGTTTTTAAGGCAAGGATAGATCAATTTTTGAACAGTAAAGGAATTAAGGGTTATGGTGAGCGGGCGGTAAGTAGAGCTGAGTCCACGAAAGATCAGCCATGATCTTATTGAGTGGCAGAGCAGGCTCGAGGGGCCAGGTGGCTTACTCTTGCTCCAAGTTCTTATGTTCTTATATTCATATATTCATCTTGGGAGTGTGTATTCCAGTAAATAATTTAGTAGCAAGCTTTTGTGAGCTTAAAAATGAAGGTTATTTATTTCAATGCACCATGAAGTAACCCAGTGTCATTTACAGAAACAAGCAAGTTGGATACAGTTAAAAATTAGTTACTTCGGATTCTGATTTATGATTTCTAGTCCCCCATGTGGCAGAGCTATGGCTTCGTGAATGGATTCAATGATTTAAAGTTGGTAAGAGCCTTTTAAAGTGAAGGGCTCACAGTTTTGAAGTATCTTGTAGTTGAATATCTAGGAGGTTGGTTCTCAGATGAACAGGTTAAGTGCTTTGACTGCTTGCTGACTTGCAGCTCACTTTAGGTTCTCAGTCTGGTTGATGACGACTGGATGGATCTTCTGGGTCCTGGGGTAATAAGAGTGCATTCCCTAAAACTAGCTTGGATCACATGACATTGTTGAGTACAATTCTAGTTTGTATGGGGGAGACCATCATGTTACAGTGGGAAGTTGATTTTGAGTTTTGATCTTTCCTTTTGTCCAGTATGAAATATGAAGACAGGCAGACTGGAAACTCTATTGTGATTAGGTGTTGGTTCATGTGCGAATTCCACAAATGGCTGCCCATATTTAATGAGCTGTTGGCCGGAGACTTGATACTGTCTGTAGTATAAATGCCAAAATGTTACATCACTTGCAGCAGTTAACTTTACTTGTTTACGTCCAATTTTAAAAAATATTTACTGATAATTCACAATTTGATACACCTCCATTAGCCATGATAGTAGTGACTACATTTCCAAGTATTCAATTGATTTTTAAGGCATTGATGAGACAAACAATATGCAAAGGTTTTTTCTCTTAATACCACATTTGTTTACTCCACGTATGTATTTCCTCACATTAAGCTATTTATAACTCTTGTATGTCGGTTGAGATTAAGGGATGATTGAAAACTTTACATCAATTGTGATCAAATTAATTGTTGTGTTGTCCATCAGAGTTGACTAATGCAGTGTAGAACTATGGACGCTGGGTGGCGCAGTGTTTCACATTGCTGCCTCACAACACCAGGTACCCCACTCGATTCTGCTCTTATGTGACTGTGTGGAGTTTGCACATTCTTTATGCCTGCACAGGTTTCCTCCGGGTGTTCTAATTTCTTTCCGTAGTTCAAAGATGTGTAGGTTAGACGGATTAGCCACTTTTTTTTTAAAGAAAAGCGTTGTGATAGGGTGGAGGAGTGGGCCTGAATAAGATCATCATTCAGAGAGCCAGACTCGATGGACCAAATCGTCTCCTTCCACACCGTAGGGATTCTATAACTGAAAAGATAAGGAAATTTGGTTCATTCCCCATATTACTACTTTTTAAAATTCATTATGAAATGTGGGTGTTGCTGACTACGCCACTATTTATTTTTTATTCCTAATTGCCCAAGCCTGCAATGCCCACTTCCTGTAAATGAGCTTAAAAAAAATTTAATGGACATTTGTGTCTTTGCTTAATGCAGTTAGAAGTATTTTCTTAAAGGAGAAGGCTAAAATCCAGAATTTTAACTTGGTGGCCTGAGACTTTTTTCAGGGCTGCAGAAGTTAAGGCTTCATTTTGCAGCATTTTGAGAAATTGCTATTAACCATATTTACGGTATTGCCGTCTAAGGAACTTCGAAGCATCAGGTTTTTAATGATAAGAATTTGTACCTGATAATCTGCAAGCCTTTTGAAAAGGTGCATAAAGGATTGGTGGTTGAATTAAAATTTGTGAATTTAAAGGTACTTTGTAAGACAACATGGATGTATGAGAGGGAAGGTGGTTTTGGAATTAATCCCAGTGAGCGAATGACTCCATCTGTGAAAGCCTCGCCCATTGTGATATCTCCAAGAAAATACAGGAATACTTACAGCATGCATTACTCATTTTTCTTTCTGGTTGAATGGAACTAATAGATTTGGAACACACTTTCCATGGCACTCACCTTTGCTCATCTTCCAGGCATTCTTGGGATAGTCTTGGCATCAGAGGTTCCACTTGGGAAACAAGACATGGTAACTAATTTTTCTCCCCACAAGCTCTCAATCACTGTTAATGGCTATAGAATTTCAATATTCATCTGTGAAATAGGGGGAGAATAACTTTTCACCTTGCTCACCATTACAGGAACTGCCTTAGCACCTGTTTCTCTTGCCTTACACCAAACCATTAGCCCTGAGGAAAATTAAAAATTATTTGGGGTTCCGCCATCAAACTCTCAGCTCCCTTCCAGCTCATTACTGCCCTTGATTTGTTCAACATCCCCTTTAGACACAAGGCAACATTACATCTACTCTGACATTTTGAAATTACTCTGATAGAAGGCTTCTTTAAAACTGCCTAAATAGGCAGCTGTCCTTTGCACCTTCTGTTGCAACACCTCCAGGGCAACATCTGCTATCTTCTACTTTTCCCTACTCCCTCCTTCGTGCGGTTTTTAAGTGTACGAACCAACACCTTAGTTCTGCACTTCAAATTGATTCATGTTAATTAGCTACGCCTTTGAGTTTATGAACTCTGAAAACATCCTTTATGAATAATTTGCGATATAAAGCACCCATGATTTCAGAGACCTAAGTAATAGAGAATGCGCTTCAGATTGTTTTTTGTACTGTGGAAAATATGTAGCCATTATTTTTTCCCTTTTGATCCAAAAGGGTAGCTGGACTATTCCACCCCATGGGGAATTGAGTTCAAGGTGGTATGAACTTTGTTAAAGCCATGGTTTTTGGAGTGAAAGTCGGAAGCACAGCCTTTTGTGGGCCTGAAATTCTACTTTTGCAATAAGAATCACACTTTAGAGCATAAACTCAGGAAACAGCCTGATAGACACCAGTCTCTCAGAATCCTGTTACAGCAACAAAGCACATTTAATGATGCCATTAACACAGTAAGATAGCTTAAAGTACTTCAGGAGTGTTGTCAAATAGCTTTTGACCCTGAGCTACATAAGAAGAAATTAGAAAAGATGACTATAAATTGGACCAAGGACACAGGTTTTAGGAGGCATCTTGAAGTAGAAGCAAGAGATAGCTAGACAGACAGACAGGTTTTGGGAGGCAATTCCTAAATGGAGAGTATGAAGAATGGAAGGCATGGCCATCATTGATGGAATGATTAAAATCACAGGTGCTGCAGGACAGAATGAGGGTTATAACACTAACGGAGACCAGAAATAGAGAAGGTTGTGGTCATAAAGGGATTTGAAAACAACAACATAAATTTTACAATTGAGGCAATGTTCAGCAAGAAATCAGTGAGTACAAGGGTAATTCATGCACAGGACTTTGTGCAAAGTAGGATATAGATGGTGGAGTTTTGGATAATAAATTTGATTTAAAAAAACAAGTAAAATCTTGTGGCTCACGCTTGTTGAGTAAACTTGCTAAGTCATCAATGTGTAGTCATTATCTGCTTTGTGGAAGGCTAGTTCAGCAGCTCTTAATATGTGGTATAAAACAAAATGCTGTACAGTCCTTATATGTGGTGATGTGCTGTGTTTCAACGCAGAATTTGGTGTATTTATTAAGGCTGCCATTTGAAAGACAAGTAAAATATGGCATTAAATCCACTTGCTGAGATATTTCAGGAGCTAGCAACTCTAGTATACCGTTAAGTGTTATTTCAATGTTTCTATAATTGCACAATTTACAACCTAGTCTCAGATTTTATACAATATTGTATAGAATTTTTCTCATGTCTGCTTCATGGCTGTAAAAAGTATCTGGCTTATTGTACTTCACTGAAAGATCAGCTTGTGAAATCGCAAGATGTTCTGCAACTCCAAATCTTAACTTTCAAAAAACAAAAGCTGCTGAAATAAAAACAATTGCTAGAAACACTCAGTAGGTCAGGCAGCATGTGTGGATATACAGAATTATTGGCTGAGATCTTCTGAGCAGCTCCAAGATAGCAGGCTGCTGCTGCACTCAAATTCCGCCATTCAACATTGTACGTTTCTTTGGGACCTTCCTGGTTTTCACAGAAATGCACAGCGCAGTGCAAACTCTGTATAACTATAGAGCTGGCAGCATGGTGGCACAATGGTTAGCACTGCTGCTTCACAGCACCAGGGACCTGGGTTCAATTTCTGGCTTGGATCGCTGTCTGCGTGGGTTTCCTCTGGGTGCTCCGGTTTCCTCCCACAGTCCAAAGATGTGCAGGTTAGGTGGATTGGCCATGCTAAATTGCCCCTTGGTGTCAGGGGGACTAGCTAGGGTAAATGCATGGGGGTATGGGGATTGGGCCTGGGTGGGATTGTGGTCAGTGCAGATGTAATGGGCTGAATGGCCTCCTGCACTGTAGGATTTTATGGATTCCATGAATGTCAGTTGAGGATGCCCATCGGAGCAGAGTGGAGTTGGAGAAGACAGAATGCACGCCGTTTTTAAGGCACTTGCTGATGTGTGATAAATTTAAAGGTCCAAGTGAAGTGGATGAGTGAATAGGTTGGGGAAGATGAGATAGCTTAGCTTAGTTGGTAGTAAGGTCAGGGGGTAGTCAGGATGATCCTGTCTGATCAGTTGTGTAGTTACGCAGATACTAGATTAGTTTTTAATTTGTCTAACATTTCCTGGTTAACTACCCACAAGTCCTGCAGAATAGCTCCAAGTTGCTGACTGAGTCCGAGTTGGAGGCATTTTCACAGGATCCCAAAGAATTGCCCATTGGAAGTTGAATAATCAATGAAGCAGAAGAACAAAAGAGAAGATCTGGACTAGGATGAAAGCCAGGAGAGATTAAGTGGATCACGAGAAGGGAAGCAAAGCTGAATAATCTTTCTTCAAAATACTTCTTTTCAATCTTGTTTGAGGGCAGATGGATTTCATTAGTGCATAACATGATGGGATCTCACCAATCACATGATTGTTTATTGTTCAATTTACTATGATCTCTATTTCTAGTTATACCCAAACTAGTGTTTCTCCTTTACCATTGAATGCGAAAAGATTTGTTCAACCCTTTCTTTGTTTCCTCTGTGCAGGTACTCCAGTCAAGTGAAGCTCTGACCTCTCACAACATATATGAGGAAGAGAAGGAAGGAAGTGAAGCTGAGTTGGAGCCAGTGAATGCAATCATCAACACTCTAGATCTTTCCAGCATCTGTGGTAATGGCAACATGAAAACGCTCCATAATGGATGGACGAATGCCAATATCTTATCTGTAGATCATACAGATTCCAAAATGTTTCATAATTCATCACATCAGAAGATTGGTAATGGTTACTGTGATCATAGTAGTAATAATAATGATCAGGAAATGGAAGAGAATAAATTGAGTCCTTCAAAAATCATGCATTTTTTCTCAAATCCCAAGAAGAATCCTAGCTGTGACTCTGATAGTAGACCCCATTCTGTGATATTGATGGGAAATTCCCCTACTTGGAATGCTTTATCATCTTTAAGGAAAATGGGTTCTTTCAAAAAACTCAAGTCCTCGGTTTTTCAAGGAATTCAAGCCAGAGAAAACACTGAAGTTATAAATGCAGAAAATTTTGAAAATGTGCACAAACATATGCAAAATGGCCATGCTGTGCAAATTCAGAACAGATGTCCTTACACAGGGGCATTACAGGATTTGTGTAGTTCTGTGGAGGACATGGCTTCCGATGGCTCAGAAACTGAAGATGTTGATGAAGCCTTTTTACGCCACACTCACCGATCACGGAGCATTAGACGTGCTTACAGGGTTGGACGGATAAATTTATTGGATTATGATAAGTCCCCAATTCAGGCGGACTCTACTAGGGTTGTGCCTCTTGTGGGACAAGAATCAAACATTAGTGATCCAATAGGAACGAACTGTGAAAACCATAAAGCTATCTACAGGAGAAGCAAAAGCACTGACAATTTAAGTTTTTTCAAGAAAAGTTCATTTAAAAGGAAATCAACTTCCAACCTCACAGAGTTAAAAGTCAGCAATGAAAATGAAAGAATACAACGGACAGCAAGCACATCATCAGCAGATGAAAAAGTCAATGGCAATATTGAAAGGCGATCAAAACGCTGGAGGAGCCCAATCAGGGCTAAAGATTTTAACAGAATGCTAAGACTAGTGAGTAACGTTGCAGATGTCACAAGGAGGCGAGAGAGTCAATC
Organism: Carcharhinus amblyrhynchos; assembly: GCF_965287045.1. NCBI lineage: Eukaryota > Metazoa > Chordata > Chondrichthyes > Carcharhiniformes > Carcharhinidae > Carcharhinus > Carcharhinus amblyrhynchos. The sequence continues at coordinate 73,847,657 of NC_137333.1, read as the reverse complement.
AAAGGAAAATTCACCTTCTCATGAAAAAAACAATCCAGCTCGATCTAACAGCAGGCTACATGATGATTATTCTCGAAGAGTTTCTAGCAGTGCTGACAGTGAAAGACACAAATTTTCCTCACCTGAGTGGAACCAACCTTCTTTCTTCCCTGGATCCCACAATTCATTAACTCCCATAAATTCACAAACTGCTACGGTGCAATTGGAAAAATCATTATCCTCACCAGAGCTTAAAAACCCTCGGTCTTCCCAATGTTTGAGCTTGGCTGTAACAAAACCAAACAGTCAATGTACCTTCTCTCCTGTTAGTCCCACCACCAATGAAGTATTCTTTGATAATTCAAATGAAGACAAACACGCCAATGAATTTACATTTGAAACTGAGCAGCCTAATATTCCAGCCAGACCAATTGCTCCTAAACCTCTGAATGCTAGCATTGAAAAGGTTAAGCACAATATTACTTTTTATTGTCCGAGTCAACATAGTACTTTGTCACTTAGCTCAACAGACAGTGATGGGCGAACTGAAGGAACTATTTCAAAAGCTGGAAAATGTCCAGTATCATTTCAGGATCTGGTACAAACAGTTTCCTATGATGAAGGTAATGAAGACAGTGGGATAAGTAGCCATTCGCAGCTTAGCTTGAATACGACAATTTCTGGAGTGGATGAGAAAAGGGAGGTAGGATTTATGAACTGTTCATTTTTGCCATACACAACACATATTTCATTGATTTCCTTGAACTTAGGTGTATATGTTGATTGGGTAGCATAATGTTACAGCGCCAAGGACCTGGATTTGGTTCTGGTCTGCGTGAGTTTCCTCCTGATGCTCTGGTTTCCTCCCACAGTCCATAGATGTGCAAGGTGGATGGATTAACCACAGTAAATACTGTGGTTATTGGGGATAGGGAGGAGGGGAGAGCCTGGGTACAGATCCTCTTTTGGAGAGTTGGTGCAAATTCAGTGGGTCGAATGGCTCCTTCTGCACTGTAGAGATTCTATGGTTCTAACAATTGACAACCTTGTAGATCAGACAAGAGTACTACTCGCTGAGCTGTGGCTGACTAATATTATGTAGTCTATATGGCCATATATTTATGAAAGTAGTGATAGATCTGGGTAACATGATAAATTTACTTGATAGTTCCATTTATTGCATGAATACTTCTGCATTAAATATCCCATGGCTGCAGAATTAACATGGGTTGGGATGGGAAACTGATGAAGTACAGACTTTTAGTTTATGGCGCTATAGATTACCTGGCCCAGCAATAACACTGATTAAAGAATAATTGGAACTCCAACTTTCCAAAGATTGGACTTTTTCTTTTCATTGTTTAGATTACAACTGATGATTTTAGAAATGCTGGTATTAATTTGGCTTGAATGAGGAGGGGAAAGTTGTAAAGAAATTTTAAGGTCTAATTTCCTAAATGATAGATTAATATTATATAAACTGCTTTTATATAGATGCCAGTTTTTTTGTGGGCCTACCATTCCATTGTAGGGATAAGGAATCAGGTTGTTCATGCTTAGTCTCCTGGGTTCTGAATGAGATAATGTGGAGATGCTGGTGTTGGACTGGGATAAACACAGTAAGAAGTCTCACAACAGGTTAAAGTCCAACAGGTTTATTTGGTAGTAAACACCACTAGCTTTCGAAGCGCTGCTCCTTTGTCAGGTGAGTGGGGCGTTCTGATCACAAACAGGGCATATAAAGGCACACACAGTTTACAGAATACTGATTAGAATGTGAGTCTTTACAGCTAATCAAGTCTTAAAAATGCAGACAACGTCCTTGCTGTTTGTCATTTTCATAAATGACCTGAATGAGGAAGTGGAGGGATGGGTTAGTAAGTTCGCCGACGACATGAACGTTGGTGGTGTTGTGGATAGTCTGGAGGGATGTCAGAATTTGCAGTGTGACATGGATAGGATGCAAGACTGGGCAGGGAAGTGGCAGATGGACTTCAGTGCGGGTAAATGTGTAGTGGTCCATTTTGGCAAGTCCAATGGGATGAAGGAGTACAATATCAAGGGTAGGAGTCTTAGCAGTGTTGAGGAGCAGAAGGACCTTGGGGCCTGGGTCCATAGGACCCTTAATTCGGCCTCGCAGGTGGAGGATGTGGTCAAGAAGGCGGATGGTGTACTGGCCTTCATTAATCGAGGGATTGAGTTTAGGAGTCAGGAGGTAATGCTGCAACTTTATAAGACCCTTGTCAGACCCCACTTGGAGTACTGTGCGCAGTTCTGGTCGCCTCACTACAGGAAGGATGTGGAAGCTATGGAGAGGGTGCAGAGAAGATTTACAAGGACGTTGCCTGGATTGGGAGGCATGCCTTATGAAGATAGGTTAAGGGAGCTAGGTCTCTTCTCCCTGGAGAGACGAAGGTTGAGAGGCGACCTGACAGAGGTTTATAAAATGTTGGGAGGAATAGATAGGGTGGATTCTTGGAGGCTATTTCCCTTGGCTGAAATGGTCGCTACGAGAGGACACAGGTTTAAGGTGCTGGGGAATAGGTACAGAGGAGATGTCAGGGGTAAGTTTTTCACTCAGGATGGCGAATGAGTGGAATTGGCTGCCATCGTTGGTGGTAGAGGTGAACTCGCTGGGGTCTTTTAAAAGACTTCTGGATGAATACATGGGATTTAATGGGATTTGGAGTTACAGATAGTTCTATGGCCTGGTAGGTATGGATATGATCAACGCAACTTGTGGGCCGAAGGGCCTGTTTGTGCTGTAGTGTTCTGTGTAACGTGAATGGAGATAGCATTAAGCATAGGTTAAAGAGATGCCTATTGTCTCCAGACAGGACAGTAAGTGAAATGTTGCAAGCCCAGGCAAGTCATGAGGGTTACAGATAGTGTGGCATGAACCCAAGATCCAAGTTGAGGCCGCCCTCATGCTTGTGGAACTTGGCTATCAGTTTCTGCTCAGTGACTCTGCGCTGTCGTGTGTCATGAAGACCGCCTTGGAGAACGTTTACTCGAAGATCAGAGGCCAAATGCCCGTGATCACTGATTGTTCCCTTCCTGTTGGCGAACACATCTTGCCTGGTGACTGTCAAATGGTGTTCGTTCATCTGTTGTCATAGTGTCTGCATGTTCTGCCCAATGTACCATGCCTCAGGCCATCCTTTCCTGCAGCGTATCAGGTAGACAATGTTGGTCAAGTTGTAAGAGTATGTGCTGTGTACCTGGTGGATTGTGTTCTCACATGAGATGATGGCATCTGTGTTGATCCGGCATGTCTTGCAGAGGTTGCTGTGGTGGGATTGTGTGGTGTCGTGATCGCTGTTCTCGTGAAGGCTGGATGGTTTGCTGTGGACAATGGTCTGTTTGAGGTTGTGCAGTTATTTGAAGGCGAGACGTACGGGTATGGGGATGGCCTTGGCGAGATGTTTGTCTTTATCAATGACATGTTGAAGACTCCGGAGAAGATGTCGTAGCTTCTCTGCTCCGGGGAAGTACTGGACAGCGAAGGGTACTCTGTCTACCATGTCCCGTGTTTGTCTTCTGAGGAGGTCGGTGCTCAACTCATCGATTGCAGTTCCGACGCGCCACAGTGAAATTCCGCACCGACCTCCTCAGAGGACAAACACGGGACACAGTGGACAGAATACCGTTCGTTGCCCAGTACTTCCCCGAAGTGGAGAAGCTACGACATCTCCAGATTTTTCAACATGTCATTGATGAAGACGAGCATCTTGCCAAGGCCATTCCCATACCCCTACTTCTTGCCTTCAAATAACCGCACAACCTCAAACAGACTATTGTCCTCAGCAAGCTATCCAGCCTTCAGGAGAACAGTGACTACGACACCACACAACCCCGCCACAGCAACCTCTGCAAGACGTGCTGGATCATCAACACGGATGCCATCATCTCACGTGAGAGCACCATCCACCAGGTACACAGCACATACTCTTGCAACTTGGCCAATGTTGTCTGCCTGATATGGTGCAGGAAAGGATGTCTTGAGGCATGGTACATTGGGGAGAACGTGCAGACACTGACGACAGATGAATGAACACCATTCGACAATCACCAGGCGAGATTATTCCCTTCCTGTTGGCGAACATTTCAGCGGTCACAGGCATTTGGCCTCTGATCTTCAGGTAAACGTTCTCCAAGATGGCCTTCACGATATATGACAGCACAGTTGCTGAACAGAAACTGATAGCCAAGTTCCACACACATGAGGACAGCCTAAACTGGGATCTTGGGTTCATGTCACACTATCTGTAACCCCCATGACTTGCATGGGCTTGCAACATCTCACTTACTGTCCTGTCTGGAGACAATACACATCTCTTTAACCTATGCTTAATGCTATCTCCACTCACGCCTGCACCTTTAAGACTTAATTAGCTGTAAAGACTCGCATTCTAATAGGTATTCTGTAAACTGTGTATGCCTTTATATGCCCTGTTTGTGATCAGAACTCCCCACTCACGAAGGAGCAGCACTCAGAAAGCTGGTGGCGTTTACTACCAAATAAACCTGTTGGACTTTAACCTGGTGTGTGAGACTTCTTATTCCTGTGTATTTAGATGTGGCAATTATATTTTATATAAATCTTAATTCATTTATGTGCTTATTACCAGTAATGACTGATTTGATGCACCAAGTTGTTTGAAGGTATTTTAGCTTTGGTGATGGTTGGTCTCTGTGACCTTGAGCTAGATGAGGGAAAGTGACTAATGTTGTTGGTCTGATTTGATATCTCCTAATGATCCCTATTGACACTATGCATGTGTTGACATTGGATACTTACCTGCATGTCTTCCCTAATGGTAACTATCAATAGGATATTCTGTCCAGGCTTATGCCACCGCTCAGTGAAATATTGAAGACTCTTGGCACTGATCACACAGCCCCCAATATATGTTATTGTCTCAGGGTATAAGAGAAAGTGGGAGAAATTGTGGATCAGTGAAAAGACAGAAGGAAGCTAATAAATAAGATTAAAAACTAAAAATGCTTGAAGCATCTGTGGGGAGAGAGTTATTGTTTTAGGGTAATGATTATTCATTGGAACTAGAAAAGTTAGAGATTTAATAGTTTTAAACAGATTCATATCAGTCATGTGAACATGTTATAAGATCACTCAGGAAAATCAATTGTTCGTGCATTTTGCAGCCTTCTGAGGCCACCGTCAGTAACAGTATAAATTGAACTGCAAGGAAAGGCACTTCACATCAGATTGATAGAGAAAATCTGCTCAAAGAAAGGAATGTGGGGAAACCTGGTGGTAACTGGTCAAACCATGCATTGATTTATAGATTAGAACATCTAACATGGGTAAATGTTCATCTTCACTGTGACTGGTAGTCTGCCTATTGTAGAACCTACCTAGTTTTTTTAATTTTAATTAAGTTAATATAAGCAAAATAGGCACGTTTTACAGAAGATTGGTGTTCTGCTGTGCCAGATCACTGTCCATATGGCAAAGATTAAAAATCAGCCCCCTAGTATTTCAGTAACCTGAAGTTTTTTTTTGTGCGTGTAAATCTATCTCTCTATAAAGATGCTGACTTCTGGCACGTACTCTACAATATTTCATTTGTGTTCTTCATAACTCCTTTTGTGACCAATGACCTTAATGGCATGAGAGGAATTCTTGCTTACCCTTTATGCTGCCTGTCACAAACCAGGATGCTTTCTTTTTTGATGCATCCTGCTTTTCAAATGATATGTTTAATTGAAACAGTCCAAATTGCTTTCTGCCTTATATCCAATACTTGATGCTTTGTAGAAACCAAAGCTAATGCTAATTGGTTCCCCATCCTCTGATAAGTTAGTTGTAATTAAAATCTACGATAGCTAGCATGGATAGAAGAAAAAATAAACTTGCGGCTATTTGACTTTCAATCTTATTAGTATGTACAGCAATTTTTATAGAGCATCTTAATTACCTGGATATGTTCCTATATATGTTGTATTGTTATAGTGACCTTGAGCCTTATCACTCTGTTATATATTTTGCAACTAACTTGGGTGCAATTAGGATAAAAGAACACCCTTGCTGTTTGGGGGACCTGCTTGCTAGTTTGGACCTAAACTCTCTTGTAAGCTAGCAATAAACAGAGAAAACACTTGCAGCTCAGAAGCAAGTCATTTGGCCATTATGTCTACGCTGGTCAACTTTATCTCACTGTCCAGCTCTTGGTCTGTAGTCTGAAAGGTTACGGTATTTCAAATGCATATCCAATTTTTTTTTTAAACTGATGAGAGTTTCTAAATTTAATCCTCCTTTCAAGCAGTGCATTCCAGATACCCACACTTCCCTTTGCTGGAGAAAATTCACTTCAGATCCCTCCTGATCTTTCTGCCAGATTACTGCCCTTTCTGTCAAGGGATGTATACCCTTCCTATCTTCTCTTTCTAGGCTCCATAAACCACAGTTAAACCTCCCCTCAGCTTCTTTTCAAAGAAAACCATCCCAGTCTATCAAATCTTCCCTCATATTTAAAATTATACTCCCTCATGATCACGTGTTTTTGCAATGTGAAGACCAGCACTGTATGCAATGTTTTTGCATTCTACCTCTTGGTTAATAAAATAAAATATCCTTTTTGTCCACCATATCTTCCTGCCATGCAACATCTGATTTTGATTTGATTTATTATTGTCACAGGTTTGGGAGACAGTGAAAAGTGTTCTTTCTTGCGCATGATACAGACAAAACATACCGTTCATAAATTACATTGGGAAGGAGAGGGTGCAGAATATAGTGTTAAAGTCATAGCTATAGTGTAGAGAAAGATCAGCTTAATATATGGCAAGTTCAATCAAACGTCTGAAGGCTGGAAGAAGCTGTACTTTAGTCAGTTGGTTTACGATCTCAGGTTTTTCTATCTTTTCCCCGACAGAAGGTGGTGGAAGAGAGTATGTCTGGGGTGCATGCGTCCTTGATTATGCTGGCTACTTTTCTGAGGCAGCCGAGAGTATAGACTGAGTCAACTAATGGGGGACTGGACTATATTCACAACTCTTCATAGTTTCTTGCGGTCTTTGTCAGAGCAGGAGCCATACCAAGCTGTGATACATCTGGAAAGGATGCTTTCTTGGTGCATCTGTAAAAATTGGTGAGAGTTGTAGCCGACATGTTGAATTTCCTTAGCCTTCTGAGAAAGTAGAGGCATTCATGGACTTTCTTAACTATAGCATCAGTATAGAGGGACCAGGACAGGTTGTAGATGACACCCAGAAACTTGAAGCTGTTGACCATTTCCACTACTTCGCCATTGATGTAGATAAGGATCCTCCACTGCACTTCCTGAAGTCGATGACTAGCTCCTTCATTTTACTGACATTGAGGGAGAGATTATTGTTGTCGCACCATTTCACCAGATTCTCTATCTCTTAGCTGTACTCCGTCTGGCCGTTGTTTTGAGATCCGATCCACTACAGTGGTGCCATCAGCAAACTTGAAAATGAGTTGGAGGGGAGTTTGGCCACATAGTCATATGTGTATAAGAAGTACAGTAAGGGGCTGAGGACATAGGCTTGTGGGGCCCCAGTGTTGAGGATAATCATGGAGGCAGTGTTGCCTATCATAACTGATTGCAGTCTGTGGGTTAGAAAGGCTAGGACCCAGTTGCAGAAGGATGAGCCGAGCCCTAGGCCACAGAGTTTGGAGATGAGTTTTTTTGGGATAATGGTGTTGAAGGCTGAGCTGTGATAGATAAATAGGAGTCTGAAATAAGTGCCCTTGTTATATCTAGGTATTCCAGGGATGAATGTAGGGCCAGGGTGATTGTGTTTGCTGTGGACCTTTTGCTGTGATAGACAAACTATAAGCGTATCCCAGACACTGGGAGACTGGAGTTGATGTGTGCCATGAACATATAAGAACATAAGAAATAGGAGCAGAAGTAGGCCATCTAGCCTTTCGAGCCTGCCCCGCCATTCAATAAGATCTGTCGTAGCTCAGTTCCACATTCCCGCCCTCTCCCCATAACCCTCAATCCCCTCGCTTATCAAAAACCCATCAACCCGCGTCTTAAAAATATTTAGCGAGGCAGCCTCCACCACTTCAACAGGCAGAGAATTCCAGAGATTCACCACCCTTTGAGTGAAGAAGTTCCTCCTCAACTCCGTTCTAAACCGCCCCCCCTTTATCTTGAGGCTGTGCCCCCTAGTCCTACTGTCCTTTCTGAGCGGGAAGAGTCTCTCCACCTCTATCCTATCCATCCCATTCATCATCTTATACGTCTCAATGAGATCTCCCCTCATTCTTCTAAACTCTAACGAGTACAAGCCTAGTTTATTCAGCCTCTCCTCATAGCTCAAACCCCTCAACTCCGGCATCAGCCTAGTAAACCTCCTCTGCACTCCCTCCAAGGCCAAAATATCCTTGTGTAAGTGCGGCACCCAAAACTGCAAACAGTACTCCAGCTGCGGCCTCACCAATGCCCTATACAGCTGCAGCAAGACCTCCCTACTTTTATATTCAATCCCCCTCGCTATGAAGGCCAGCATCCCATTCGCCTTCCTGACCACCTGCTGCACCTGCAGGCTGGGTTTTTGCGACTCATGCACAAGGACCCTGAGGTCCCTCTGCACCGTCGCCTGCTGCAGTTTTTTGCCATGTAAGATAGTCCTTCCTACCATTATTCCTACCAAAGTGGACCACCTCGCACTTGCCAACATTGAATTCCATTTGCCAGTTCCTGGCCCATTTGCCCAGCCTATCTAGATCCCTCTGCAGACTCTCCACACCCTCCGCGCAATTTGCCGTTCCACCAATCTTGGTGTCATCGGCAAATTTCGACACCGTACACTCGGTTCCCTCCTCCAGATCATCTTTATAAATGGTAAATAGCTGAGGCCCCAGCACCGACCCCTGGGGCACTCCACTAGTCACCAACCACCAATCAGAATAGCACCCATTAACCCCCACTCTCTGCCTCCTATTTGACAACCAATCCTCTACCCACGCTAACACCCTACCCCCAACTCCATGCCCTCTTACCTTCTGCAATAACCTCTTGTGAGGTACCTTGTCAAACGCCTTCTGAAAATCAAGAAAGACCACATCCACCGGCTCTCCTCTATCCACCGCCCTAGACACATCCTCATAGAACTCCAATAAATTTGTCAGACGCGACTTCCCCTTAACGAAACCGTGCTGTGTCTGCCCTATCAAGCAATTCCCCTCAAGATGCCTTGCTATTTCCTCCTTGATGACGGATTCTAACATTTTACCTACAACAGACATTAAACTAACTGGCCTATAATTCCCTGCCTTTTGCCTGCCACCCTTCTTAAACAACGGCGTAACATTAGCCGTTTTCCAATCTTCCGGCACTTCCCGGAATCCAGCGATGTTTGGAAAATAACCACCAAGGCATCCGCTATCACCTCTGCCATTTCTTTCAGAACCCTCGGATGCATTCCATCCGGTCCTGGGGACTTGTCCACAATCAGTCCCTCCAGTCTGTCGAGCACCGCCTCTCTAGTAACAATAATGTCATTGAGACCCTCCCGTCCTACCACCTTTCCATCGCTAACACCTGACAAATTATTCACGTCCTCCTCCGTGAAGACCGAAACAAAAAAGGTATTCAAGACCTCAGCCATTTCCCCATCCCCTACCACTAAGTCCCCCCTCTGATCCTCTAAGGGTCCAATACTCACCCTAGCCAGCCTCTTCCTTTTTATATATTTATAAAAACTCTTGCTATCCTTTTTTTATATTAAGCGCTAGCCCAGCTTCATAGTTTCTCCTACCCTTCTTTATCAACTTCTTTGTCAATCTTTGTTGACTTTTAAACCTCTCCCAATCCTCTTCTCGCCCACTACTCTTAGCTACTCTAAACGCCTCCGCTTTTAATTTAACACTTTCCTTCACCACCTTCGTTATCCACGGCTTATCACCTCTCCTCCTACGGTCCTTTTTACCCATCGGAATAAATTTCTGCTGAGCACCAAGAAAGATCTCCTTAAAGATCCTCCAGTGCTCCTCAGCAGACCTACCTTCCAACGCGCTCCCCCAGTCAACATTCGCCAATTCTTCTCTCATCCTACCGTACTCCTCTCTGTTCAAACAAAGGATGCGTGTCCGGGAACCCACTTTCTCCTCCTCCATCTGCACCAGAAACTCCACCATACAATGATCACTCTCCCCAAGAGGATCCTTCACCACAAGGTCCCTAATTCTACCTGCCTCATTACATAACACCAGATCCAAGATAGCTCGCTCCCTCGTCGGCTCCAACACACACTGTTCAAGGAAACTATCCCGGCAGCATTCCAAGAACAACTCCTCGAGCCCACCGTGTCCAACATGGGTCGACCAATCAACATGTAGATTGAAATCCCCCATAATTATGGCCATTCCATTCCTGCACACTGCACTCATTTGCGCGTTAACAGCCCGCCCCACCTCCAGATCATTATTCGGGGGCCTATAGACGACACCCACCAGCGTCTTCCTCCCTTTGCTGTTCCTAATCTCCACCCACAACGATTCCACTTTCTGCTCTTTGGTTCCTATATCATCCCTTGCTACCACCCTGATGCTATCCTTAATCAGCAGAGCTACGCCCCCCCCCTTTTTCCTCCAGCCTATCCTTCCTAAACACTTGATACCCCTGGACATTCAGCTCCCAGTCCCTGTCACCTTGCAGCCACATCTCTGTAATGGCCACCAGATCATATCCATTTGTGCTCATCTGCGCCACCAGCTCATCCACTTTATTCCGAATGCTTCGTGCATTCAGATAAAGTGCCTTCATCCCAGCCTTCACCTGGACCCTATTTGCCAGAACGCCACCAACCATACTCACGCCCCCTACTCCCTTTTATTATTGGGACATCCTCAGCGTCTTCCCTTACCTGTACCCTCTCCTTAACTTTAGACCCCATAATACCCCCCCCCCCATTAGTTTAAAGCCCTACCTACAGTCCTATTTACACGATTCGCCAGGACTCTGGTCCCAGCACGGTTCAGACCAACCACATCCCACCCGAACAGGTCCCACCTACCCCAATACTGATGCCAATGCCCCATAAATTCAAACCCATTCCTCCCACACCAACCCCTGAGCTACCCATTCACTTCCTCAATCTTATCAACTTTACGCCCGTCTGCACTCGGTTCAGGCAGTAGCCCAGAAATAACCGCCTTGTCGGTTCTACTTTTTAATTCCATTCCCAGCTTTTCATACTCCCTCCCCAGATCCTCAGTTTGCATTTTGCCTACGTCGTTGGCACCCACATGTACCACAACAACTGAATTCTCACCCTCCCACTCCAGGTTCCTCTGCAGCCCAGATGTGACATCCCGGACCCGAGCACCAGGCAGTCAACACACCCTTCTGTGCACTTTGTCATTGTGACAAAGGACAGTGTCAATACCCTTAACCCCACTGTCCCCAATTACGACTATGTTCCTTATCACCTTCTCTTTGCCTATGTCCTGCGTCTGCATCACTGTACTGTGTGCAGTTTGCTCACCAACCTCACCTCCCTCGTTCTCGTCCAGACTGGAAGCAAGAACCTCAAACCTGTTATGCAGATTGAGAGGCTGAGGCCTCCGCTCCCCACCCTCCTCCCTCCGCTCAGCAGCCCCCGCTTGTTCCTGACCCTTAGAGTTAGCCAGTCTAGGGGGGGTGGATGTCACTTGCACCCCATTGACAATGGCACCCTCTCTCCCCTGATGAGCCTCAGTGTCTGTAGCTCAGAGGCCAGCTCATCTACCTTGAACTGGAGCTCCTCCAGCAACCTGCACTTGCTGCAGACATGGTCACTGGGAAGGACCCTGGGGTCCACCAGCTCCCACATCGTACAGAAACAACACATCACATGCCCCTCCATTATTCACTGTAGTAATATTGAAAATTTCAACACGAACTTACCTGGCCCTTTTGCTCCTAAGCCCTAGTAGCTCACTCTGCTTCCCTCTCACTCCGCTGCCCGCTTCGATGCTGCCCGCTGTCTACACCAGGCCTCCTTTTAAACCTGGCGCTGTTTTAAAGCCTGCTCCCCCACAACTCCCTGCTATCTACTCCCTTAGAATTCTTAAAGCGGTAGGTACAAAATGCTCGCAAAAATGCTTTTAAATGATTTAAACAGTTCTACAAGGTAAGTTCTTACTACAAAAGTGCTTTAAACTTATTTAAACAGGTTTTTAATAGGTAATTTCTTATCTGTCTCTCTGCTCCTTCACTCGTCTGCTCCAGCAAACAATGGAAGGCTTCACTAACCTTTCGAAGCACTTCGTGATGATGGATGTCAATGTCATTGGGTGGTAGTCATTAAGGCACACTGCCTGGCTTTTCTTTTAGTACAGGGATGATGGTTGCCACTTGAAGCAAAAGGGGACCTTAGATCGACGTAAGGAGAGCTTAAAGATATCTGTGAATACCCCTTCCAGCTGGACTGCACAAGATATGAATGTTCGTCCAGGTGCCCCTTCCAACCCAATGGTTTTCGGTGGATTAACTTTCAGAAAGGCTGATGTAATATCTGCAATGTTGACCTCGGATACGCCCAGTTCAGCTGAGGCTTCTGGGAGGGTGATATCCTCTCGCTGACCTCTTGCTTAAACTAGGTGCAGAATGTGTTAAGCTCACTGGGGAGGGGTGCCTAGTTGCTGGTAATTCTAGACGTCTTCATCTTGTAGCCTACAACGTCATGTAGGCCTTGCCATAACTGATGGGTGTTCTTGTAACTAGACTGGGTCTCTAGCTTTCTCTGGTTCTGTCTCTTGCCATCTTTGATGATGCTTCTGTAGCTGGTATCTGGATTTCTTGCATTGGTGGGGTTCACTGACTTGAACACCTCAGACCTGGACTTCAGTAAGCAGTGGATGTCCTGTTCATCCATAGTTTCCAGTTGGGAAACACATGATTTGCTTTTTTTGGCACAGTCTTCTGTGTCCTTATTAATGAAGTCTGTTACTATCACTGATGTGGCGTACTCATTCAGGTTGGTCATTGAGTTCTTAAATATTGATCAGTCCACTGAATCAAAACAGTCCCATAGGAGATCATCCCATTCCTCAGACCAACATTGCACAATTTTCTTTATCAGATTCTCTCACTTCAATTTTTGTTTGTAAGCTGGGAGCAGGAGCACAGCCTTGTGGTCTGATTTGCCAAAGTGGACAAAGGGACCACAATCCTTCTGTTCCTCCGCATCTCTGGTCCCTACTGCTTATTATTTGCGTTGCATTGTTGTTTGCCATCCCCAAATGCAATTCCTCACAGTTGTCTCTTTGTCAATCTTCTGCACGCCTGACCAAGCTTTTGCTATCTTCTTGCAGTTTAAAGCTTTCTTCCTCACTAACAACCACACAATCAATTTTTGTATCTTCTACAAACTGCTTGATGCTGCCCCTACATTTATGTCTGAACCATTGATATATACCATGAAAAGCCGGGGACCTGTTATGGAGTCTTGTGAAACCCAATAGAAACGGCCATTCAATCACAAAAACACCTATTGCTTTGCCCTTGCTTTCTGTCATTGAGCCACTTTCTCTTCAGTGTTCACTTTTCTGACCAGTTTCCACGTGGGACCTGTCCAAAGCCTTGATAAAATTAACGTAGACTATATCAAATGTTCAATCCACATGACACTCCTTGTTACTCTCTCAAAAATGTCTTTCAAATTAGTCAATCATGGCTCTCTCGTATCAAATCTATGCTGCCTGTTCTAGATTTATTTGTGTCTTCCTAATTGATTTCTGCTACTACTTAGAATTTTTCCTAATAACTTGCCCACCACCGAGGTATGGCTGGCTGGCTAGCTGACCTTCAGCGCCATGTGTGTAACTTTTGGATTGGAAAATGATGATCAGAGCCTATCTCTCTTTTCTGAACAGCCTGGGATTGGTTAGTTAGCTAGTTCCAACAGTGCTAAGCCTCTTAACATTTCCTTTCGTTGTTTATCACAACCAATATTTCATCATCCTCCATGACTGCAATGACTGCATCATCCTCCTCTTTTGATAAGTCAGACACAAAGTATTCATTCAAAACCATGCCCATCAATGTTTTCCTCCTCCACCCAGGTCAGTAATCAGATATACTTCCCCACATTTGAAATAATAACAAAAAAAATTCTGGAAATCTGAAATGAAAACTAAGTGTTGGAAGCACTCAGCTGGCTAGATTAGAGCTGTGGAGAGATAAACAGTTAGTGTTTCAGGTTAATGACTTTTTATTAGAATATTAATAAAATATTGCTCATTAAAGTAAAGGCAGGTTTTAGCCAATATATCAACAGACAGCATCATCTTCAGCTTGAAGTTGGTGCAAATCATGTATTTTGAAAGTAAGCAAATTAAACAACTAAATGATTACATTCATCCTCTGAAAGCAATTAGTGCAATTTTTTTATTTGACCCAAGCCACAGTATAGGTGGAGTGGTGTTTTACAAAACTGGGAGTAGCACTCAAATGGCTGAGTGATTTTTAGGAACTGTATTGTATAATAAATATGGTACCAAGTTATGTACTCTGAATCAACATGGCATAAAATTAACAATCATGCAGTATGATAGACAAATGTATAATTACTTTTCAGTTTTCTAATGATTAGCCACAAGTTGGTACTTAACCAGTTTTGGGTGTCTTATTTTAGGCAGTATATCAAGGGTTGGGGAAGATACAGAAGACATTACCAGAGGAGGGAGGTAATCTTTATTAAGAGGAGAGACTACAGATATCATTCATTAGGACAGAGAAGACAACAAGTAGATTTTATACATGTGTTCTAAATTATAAAGACTTCTAATCAGATAAACAAAGAAAAATATTTTGCTATTTGGGAGCTAGTAATTAAAAATCCTTTTAAAAAAAAGTGAAGGAAAAGTGATTTGTTGCACAGTTATGAGGACATTTACCTACACCAGAAACAGTGGTAGAAGTAGAATCCATAATAGCTTTGAAGAAGGAAGTAGATAATTGTATGAAATCTGAAAAACAGTTGATATGTGCAAAAAATGACATGGAATCAGATTGTTATAAAGCTTTATGATTCCATCATGATCAAATGTCAGAGTGCGTTCACCTACCCAGGTGCACAATTTTCCTGCATGAAAGATCACCTGAAATGAAATGAAGTGTGGATTATGTTCAAGTGTGTGAATTTAATTGTTTAGAATTTACAGATAAACTAATGCTGATTCTTTTGGAAACTGTTAAACTTGGTGTTCATTTGGGTGGTGGCACAATATTCTGGGCCATAAGGACATAGCTCACATTGCAACATCTTTGCCTTGGCCAGGACATTCCAACCCAAATGGCTGTTTAACAAGAGTGCTAATAGACTGAGTGGTGGGGGAGCGAGTGCCTCTCCCATGGAACCAAGGCCACTCTCTTCAGAGTGTACCTTCCAGCTGCCTGTGCTTTTATGGTAGTTGAGGCTTAGTAATATTAACATTGCTATGGAGTTGGTAGAGCTGATAATTCTGTCCATGTTTCAAAATGTCAATGCTGTGCTTGAAGCCTTAATGCATGTTGGAACTGACTCCTCCATGCTTTACAACATTTAGTGAAAGCTCACTGGCGAGGCAGTGCAATCAGAAACTCCACCCACCCCTCTCCCCATTACTGGCATGACGTCACATGTCCTGGCAAACAGGGACTGGATGAATGGTCTCTGCAGGGATGGACCCTTAAAATCAACATTTGAGCCCTCAGAGGCAGGCGTTTCTCTCTCAGGCTGACAGCAAGTGGTGTTCAATCCCCCTGGACTAACTCCCAGATGTGTATGCCCAATAATTCTTCTTGTGAAGTCACCTCTTTTAACTAAACTTCTAAAGTATAGGTTGTACTGTCTTCTCACTAAGTTGGTGTTTGGTGATGGCACAATCAAGTTAATAGTGCATCTACCATTGGTTGGTTTGCACTGGTACAAGGACTTCTGCAACTTCAGTATCTGAAATAAAATAGAGAAATGGTGGTTTTGCCTTTAGTCTGAGACATTTATGAGGAAAGATGTCAAGACATCCTACATAACATTTCCTCTGCTGTTGCCAGTCACAGTAGCTGTAACTCTTTCCTTGCCCATGATGGGCTGCTTGTCTTACCTTCAAGCTGGAGAGGGGTGCAGACTGTCCCTTCTTTCTCTGCTGTCAGTTTCCTGGTGCATATCCCTCTATAAAAAGAGGTTGTGTTAACATCTTGCTTATAATGGTAGAATAGCTGGTATGCCGATTGTCGAATCAAGTGTACAGAAGAGAGGCAAGGTTGGGAAGTATCAACTTGAGTAGCAAGGCAATAAGTGGTTGTGATGTGAGCGTGAGAGCAGTAATCTTACCTTGATATAATGAGTTCAATGAACTTCTTCCAGTATTCTCTAATAAGAACTGATATTCATATGCTCTGCAAAATCTTCACACTGTTTGTGGTCTTCATACCTGGAAGGGCAGCTGCCCCTTACAGGAAAGTGAATATCCTTTTCCCTGTCCACTGACTCCACTGCAGCATTGGAGAGCCTGGGGTGCCCTGTCTGCACACTCAGCAATATCATCCTGAGTCTGCAGTCTCTTTTGTCTTCAGCCAGATTGTGTTTCCTCTTTGAGATGTTCCTCCTTCGCACCCCCATTCCCATCTCACTGCTGAGAGATATGCAGGTAATGGGTAGCGTGCATATAGCAGGACTACTTGTCTGAGTGGTTAATTACATGCTGCCTAATGGATATGCACTGCTCAAGTCATTACCATTAAATTTCTAGGCCCATGTTCCCATATATTATACTGAGCACCAGCTTTGTGTTCAAAATGTGAGCTCGACAGAAATATAAGAAATTTCATTGATTGCTTTTCTGTCCTTTTCTCTTGGACATATTCTTGGCAGTTCCCGAGTAGTGCTGGTATTGACCTAAATTTGCATTTAATCTCTCTTGTATCTTTCTGGAAGAGGAGACTAACCAAAATAATGATTGTGAATATTCAGTGCTAGTTGTCAAGCTTTTGAGGTCAAGTAATCTTTAAATCTAAACTTTTGTACCTTTAATTTTTGTCTGCGGTGTGATCACATGACGTCATGAATTTATTGCAGCTGTTTCGGCAAGTGTTGGTGCTCCTGACTCTGTTAATTTTCATTTATAAAATATTTAAAGAGCTTGTGGAACTTCATGTTGAAACTTGAGACCTGTGAACCATCAGAAGACATTCTGCAATTTGATTTTTGCCCTCTGGTTGTTTCTGATATTGTATTATTTAGTAAAAATAGAACAATTTGCTATGGAAACAGTGCCTCATATTGCTATCACTGTGAGAGGACAAATTGTTCACTAAATTCCAACAATACAGTTTGAAACTTAATAAACTGAATAGAATAAGATTTAAGAATAAAGCACAGTTGCAATATTGAATTTGAATATTTATTAATATTCCAAGCACAATATAGAATTTTGATTTAAGATGTTTTTGCAAAAATCGCTTAGAATTAGATTGTACTGCTCACTGCATCTGTAATTCTCACAAGTTAATAGCTTTTTAGTGAGAGATGCACCGTTTTAAAAAATCTGTCAAATATAAATAGATGGGCCATTTGTGATTTATATACAAGATCATAAAACACTTGCATTAGTGAATATACGACATAAATTAAAAGCAAATTACTGCAGATACTGGATTCTGAAACCAAAAAAGAAAATGCTGAAAAATCTCAACGAGTCTGGCAGCATCTGTAAGGAGAGAAAAGAGCTGATGTTTCTAGTTCAGCTTACCCTTTGTCAAAGCCAGAAGGCATAGAAAGTGGGAGATATATTGCAGGATGAGGGAGTGAAAGATAACTCATAGCCACAGAAGTTGGGGGAGAAAACTGCTAATGGCAGTCCACAGAGAATAAAGGGTGCGAACGGCCAAAAGGCAGAGAAGCTGAAATCATGGTCCGGGGGAGTTTTCGCTCTTTGTTCCCTCAAGTCCAATGCTGATATTGTCATCAAACCTGCCAACAAAGGGGATGCTGTTGCTGTCTGGCGTTCTGACCTCTACCTCTCAGAGGTTGAGCGCCAACTTTCAGATACTCCCTCCTACCTCCCCCTGAATCATGATCACACCACTGAACATCAAGTCATTACCTCCAACACCGTCAACTGACCTCATTTCCTCCGGATTCTTCCTCCTCCTCCTCCTCCTCCTCCTCCTCCTCCTCCTCCTCCTCCTCCTCCTCCTCCTCCTCCTCCTCCTCCTCCTCCTAACAGCTTCCAACCTCATAATCTCCCAACCCCAGACAGTCCGCTTCTACCTACTTCCCAAAATCCACAAAAAGGATTGTCCTCGTATTGTGTCAGCATGCTCCTGGCCACTGAACATTTTCCCTTTTGTCTTGACTCCATCCTCACTCCTCTGGTGCAGTCCTTCCCCATCTGCATTTGGGATTCCTCTGACGCTCTGTCATATTGGTAGCTTCCAGTCTGCAGGGCCTAACTGCCTCCTATTCACCATGGATGTGCAATCTCTCTACACCTCCATCTCGCACCATAATGGCTCTTTGCTTTTTTTTCTTTTTTTTTCTTGAAAAGAGGCCTGAACAATTCCCATCCACCACCATTCTCCTCCGCCTGGCTGAACTTGTTCTATCACTCACAACTTCTCTTTTAACTCATCTCACGTTCTCCAAATCAAATGAGAAGCAATGGGTCCTAGCTACAGTTGTCTTTTTATGGGGTATGTGAAACATTCCTTGTTCCAGGCCAATGTGGGTCCCCTCCCACAATTCCTTTACTGGTACATCATTTTGGTGCCGCTTCAAGCTCTCGTCCAGACCTCAAAAAATTCATCAGCTTCGTTTCCAGCTTCCGCCCCTCCATCGACTTCATCTGATCCATCTCGCACCCTACCCTTCCTTGACCTTTCTGCCTCCATTCCTGGCAATGGACTATCTACCAATATCCATTATATTGACTTCCACAGCTATCTAGACTATAGCTCTTTGCATCCTACACCCTGTAAGGACTCCACCCCTTTCTCTCAGCTCCTTTGCCTCTGTTGCATTTGTTCCGATGATGTCACTTTTCAAAGTGGTGCTTCTAATATGAATTTCTTGTTTCCTCAAATGTGGATTCCCATCCACAGTTGTCTACATGGCTCTCAACAGCATGCGGTCCAACTCCCATGCCACAACCCTCACCTCCTCTCCTCCCTCACAGAATAAGGATAGAGTCCCCCTTGTTCTCACATTTTACCCCACCAGCTTCCACATGCGAAGCATAATACTCTGCCATTTTCGCCAACTCCAGTGTGATGCCACCATCAAACACATCTTCCCTTCATTCCCTCATTCAGCATTCTGCAGAGACTGTTCCCTCTGGGATAACCTAGTCCACTTCTTCACTATACCCAACAACTCTCCTGTCACTCGTGGCACCTTCCCGTGCAATCGCAGAAGGTGTAACACCAGCCCCTTTTATCTTTGCTGTGCTTACCATCCAAGATCCAAAACACTCATTCCAGGTTAAGCAGCATTTCACTTGCACCTCTTTCAATTTGATGTATTGCATTCACTGCTCCCAATGTGGTCTCCTTGGGGCGGCACAGTAGCATAGTGGTTAGCACTGCTGTTTCACAGCGCCAGGGACCTGGGTTCGATTCCCGGCTTGGGTCGTTGTCTGTGTGAACTTTGCACGTTCCTGCCGTGTCTACGTGGATTTCCTCCAGGTGCTCCAGTTTCCTCCCATGTTCTGAAAGACGTGTTGATTAGACCAGAACAAGTGCTGGACATGGTGACCAGGGGAATTTCACAGTAACTTCATTGCAGTGTTAATGTAAGCCTTACTTGGGACTAATAAATAAATGTTTTAAACTTTATATCAGAGAGACCAATTTTGTGAATAGTTTGAAAGACTTAATTTGCAAATACTTAAACGGGTCGAATAATCAATCAGGGTTTCTACTTCTGAGACTCTTGCTGGAAAACGGACCAGTTTTGAACAAAAGATGAGAAGGGAAAACCATCATTGTTATTCCCTGGTTATGCAGCATGCTTATTACTTATAGTGGGCCTCATAGCTGAAGAATAGCTACTTAGATGAGAAATTGCTATTGAATTTTACTCTTGAGTAATACAGTCAGGAAAATAGTATAGAAAATTGAAGGAGGAATAAAGAACAAAGAAAATTACAGCCGAGGAACAGGCCCTTTGGCCTCCCAAGCCTGCACTAACCATGCTGCCCGACTTAACTAAAACTCCCTACCCTTCCGAGGACCTTATGCCTCTATTCCGATCCTATTCATGTACTTGTCAAGATGCCCCTTAAAAGTCACTACCGTATCCACTTCCACCATCTCCCCTGGCAATGAGTTCCAGGCACCCACAGTTCTCCGCCTCGTACATCTCCTTTAAACCTTGCCCCTCGTACTTTAAACCCATGCACCCTAGAAATTGACTCATCCACCCTGTGAAAAAGCTTCTGACTATCCACTCTATCCATGCCTCTCATAATTTTGTAGACTTCTAACAGGTCTCCCCTCAACCTCCGTTGCTCCAGTGAGAACAAACCAAGTTTCTCCAACCTCTCCACATAGCTAATGCCCCCCATACTAGGCAACATCCTGGTAATTCTTTTCTACGCCCTTTCCAAAGCCTCCACATCCTTCTGGTACTGTGGTGACCAGAATTGAGCACTGTATTCCAAGTGCGGCTTAACTAAGGTTCTATAAAGCTGCAACATGACGTGCCAATTTTTAAACTCAGTATCCCGTCCGATGAAGGCAAGCATGCCATATGCCTTCTTGACTACATTCTCCACCTGCATTGCCACTTTCAGTGACCTGTGTACCCGTACACCCAGATCCCTTTGCCTATCAATACTCTTAAGGGTACTTAAGCCATTTACTGTATATTTCCTAATTGTATTAGACCTTCCAAAATGCATTACCTCACATTTGTCCAGATTAAACTCCATCTGCCATCTCTCCGCCCAAGTCTCCAACTGATCCATATCCTGCTGTATCCTCTGATGATCCTCATAGCTACCTGCAAATCCACCAACTTTTGTGTTGTCCGCAAAGTTACTAATCAATCCAGTTACATTTTCCTCCAGATCATATATATATTTATTACAAACAGCAAAAGTCCCAGAACTGATCCCTGAGGAACGCCACATGTCACAGCCCTCCATTCAGAAATGCACCCTTCCATGCTACTCTGGGACTCTGTCTTCTTTGACTGAGCCAGTTTTGTACCCATCTTTCCAGCTCACCTCTGATCCCATGCAGTTTCACCTTCTGGACCAGTCTGTCATGAGGGGCCTTGTCAAAGGCCTTACTGAAGTCCATGTGGACAACATCCACTGCCTTACCCTCATCAGTCATCTTCTTCACTTCCTCTCAAAACTCAATCAAGTTCGTGACACAACCTCCCCTTCACAAAACCATGCTGCCTTTCATTAGAAGGAATTAAAATTGGTTGAGGCACATAACAGTGACCTGTTTATCTTTTCTCTTGAAAATTGTTTGGTTTTTAAAAAATAAGACTTCATTTTTTTGGTCTTTCTCCTCCTAGATTTGTCCTGATTTCAAGTCTTTCACTAGAGCAAATTCCCTCAGGACTGATTACTTTCAAAAAGAATGATTGATGCAAATAAATGTACAACAAGATCTTGGTGTCTTAAGACATGTACTATAGTAAACAAGCTAAAATTGACTTGGATCAACCAGAAACCTCGTACTTCACTTATGCCATTTGTGTAACCTAGTGATGAAGTCCTGTACTCTTTCTCGTGATTCAAATACCATTTTCTCCCTACCATATCAGGGCAAGTCTTTCTGGGTTGTTGCCTGTGAAATATTCCATACAGACACTTTGACCAGTTTATTACTCAAAAGTGCTTTTATCCAGGTGCTCTTAGTTTGAGACAAAGGACTGTGATTCAAACTTAGTTTTATTAAAATATTTGCTAGTTAAAGAAACCACTATTACACAATAAAAAGTTAATTTTTCCACAAACTAGGCTGACTATCTGAAAACACATATACTACCCATTCTAGTGAACGTGACCTGGATGTTGGATTCAATTCACTGAGCTCATGTCGACAGATTAACTCAGTCTTCTTGATACAAAGGTGGATCATGCCTGTCCTCTAATGTCATGATGTGGAGATGCTGGCATTGGACTGGGGTAAACACAGTAAGAAGTCTCACAACACCAGATTAAAGTCCAACAGGTTTATTTTGCTACCAAATAAACCTGTTGGACTTCAACCTGGTGTTGAGAGACTTCTTACTCTTATGTCATCACAGGTCGCAGGTCACAGCAGGCTAGTCAAGTCTTCGTTCGCGGTTGTCTCCAGATGACTGTTTTTATCCCCCCTCTGAGCCCTTCTGGTACATTCTCCAATGGAGTCACAGGGTGGAAGTTTACCAATGAGGTTAGGCCAGGTTATCCGTGGTGTGCATGTTCCCTTTTGAAGATGTGATTAATAATAGGGAGTCTGGCTGAAACTAGAGAGTACACAAACATGATGTCTTTTTCCATTGATCTGGCTGAGTACCTCTTGTTGGGTTTCAGGTCATAATAATTCTCCCATTGTTAAGGTTGAGCAGCTCTGTTCAATATGCAAGACAGGTTTTGGCTGGTCCCTGTTGCTAGCCCAGCCTCAGAGGGTAGGAGAAGCTATGAGGCTGGGCTAGCACTTAATATAAAAAAGGATAGCAAGAGTTTTTATAAATATATAAAAAGGAAGAGGCTGGCTAGGGTGAACGTTGGTCCTTTAGAGGATGAGAAAGGGGAGCTAGTGGTAGGGGATGGGGATATGGCTAAGGTCTTGAATAACTTTTTTGTTTCTGTCTTCACGGAGGAGGACATGAATAATTTGCCGGGTGTTAGCGATGGAAAGGTGGTAGGACTGGAGGGTCTTAATGATATTACTGTTACTAGAGAGGTGGTGCGCGACAGACTGGAGGGGCTGATTGTGGACAAGTCCCCAGGACCGGATGGAATGCATCCGAGGGTTCTGAAAGAAATGGCGGAGGTTATAGTGGATGCCTTGGTGGTTATTTTCCAGACGTCGCTGGATTCCGGGGAAGTGCTGGAAGATTGGAAAACGGCTAATGTTACGCCGTTGTTTAAGAAGGGTGCCAGGCAAAAGGCGGGGAATTATAGGCCGGTTAGTTTAACGTCTGTGGTAGGTAAAATGTTAGAATCCGTCATTAAGGAGGAAATTGCGAGGCATCTTGAAGGGAATTGCTTGATAGGGCGGACGCAACACGGTTTCATTAAAGGGAAGTCGTGTCTGACAAATTTACTGGAGTTCTATGAGGATGTGTCTAGGGCAGTGGATAGAGGAGAGCCGGTGGATGTGGTCTTTCTGGATTTTCAGAAGGCGTTTGACAAGGTACCTTACAAGAGGTTATTGCAGAAGGTCAGGGGACATGGAGTTGGGGGTAGGGTGTTAGCGTGGATAGAGGATTGGTTGTCAAATAGGAGGCAGAGAGTGGGGGTCAATGGGTGCTATTCGGATTGGCGGTTGGTGACTAGTGGGGTGCCCCAGGGGTCGGTGCTGGGGCCTCAGCTATTTACCATTTATATAGATGATCTGGAGGAG
Organism: Carcharhinus amblyrhynchos; assembly: GCF_965287045.1. NCBI lineage: Eukaryota > Metazoa > Chordata > Chondrichthyes > Carcharhiniformes > Carcharhinidae > Carcharhinus > Carcharhinus amblyrhynchos. Next base: position 73,824,138 of record NC_137333.1, on the reverse strand, counting down.
GGAACCGAGTGCAGGGTGTCGAAATTTGCTGATGACACCAAGATTGGGGGAAAGGCAAATTGTGCGGAGGGTGTGGAGAGTCTGCAGAAGGATCTAGATAGGCTGGGCGAATGGGCCAGGAAATGGCAAATGGAATTTAATGTTGGCAAGTGTGAGGTGGTCCACTTTGGTAGGAAGAATGGTAGGAAGGACTATTACTTACGTGGCGAAAAACTGCAGCAGGCGACGGTGCAGAGGGACCTCGAGGTCCTTGTGCATGAGTCGCAAAAACCCAGCTTGCAGGTGCAGCAGGTGGTCAGGAAGGCGAATGGGATGCTGGCCTTCATAGCGAGGGGGATTGAATATAAAAGTAGGGAGGTCTTGCTGCAGCTGTATAGGGCATTGGTGAGGCCGCAGCTGGAGTACTGTGTGCAGTTTTGGGCGCCGCACCTGCGCAAGGATATTTTGGCCCTGGAGGGAGTGCAGAGGAGGTTTACTAGGCTGATACCGGAGTTGAGGGGATTGAGCTATGAGGAGAGGCTGAATAAACTAGGCTTGTACTCGTTAGAGTTTAGAAGAATGAGGGGAGATCTCATTGAGACGTATAAGATGATGAATGGGATGGATAGGATAGAGGTGGAGAGACTCTTCCCGCTCAAAAAAGACAGTAGGACTAGGGGGCACAGCCTCAAGATAAAGGGGAGGCGGTTTAGAACGGAGTTGAGGAGGAACTTCTTCACTCAAAGGGTGGTGAATCTCTGGAATTCTCTGCCCGTTGAAGTGGTGGAGGCTGCCTCGCTAAATATTTTTAAGAAGCGGGTTGATGGGTTCTTGATAAGAGAGGGGATTAAGGGTTATGGGGAGAGGGCGGGAAAGTGGAACTGAGCCACAACAGATCAGCCATGATCTTATTGAATGGCGGGGCAGGCTCGAAGGGCTAGATGGCCTACTCCTGCTCCTATTTCTTATGTTCTTATGTTCTTTTGACCTGTGGTAACCTTGGCTGCATTCCATCAGTCCTTGCTTGTCAAAACTGTCCAGCTGTGTACTAATTTAAAGTGTCTTATTTTATGTTGGGCCAAGTTGCTTAGTCCTTTGGCCACTTGACCACAGCTTCTCCCTTAATCTAATGAGTCTCAACAAATAGGATCACACAACCCAAGTCAAATTCCCTTCACAGGCAAGTAGCTGACTCTCAGTCAGCCCCAACTCCCCAATCCTTTCTCTACACGTTCTTATTGGTAACTATAAAAACATTAACTTTAAACTTCATACGCAGAAAACTTTTAATATTACAAAAATCAAGACAAAGTGAGTTCTATTCTTATTCATTTGCTCAAATGCAAAAACAAATCTCAAACATTGTAAAATCAATAATAAAAACAGGTTCATACCATCTTTTTATCAATTCAATGAATATTTATAGATATGTACAGAAGAATCTTTAATATACGCACGAGACTTTGTTGAGCATCATCTTCATACTTAATCTCTGTAGTAGTTCTTTCTTCCATCTGACAAATTTTACTCTCTTGGAGGATGATGAAGTGTATTAGTCTGCATAGGATTAGCAACATAGCCAGATGTGACAGCAAATATACCCATGGATGTATCTGGATATTTGAGTCTCAATCAGAAATCCTTCCACCAAGTAATGACTTTAATTTCATTAATGTTTTCTTTTATATTTTTGGTTTGCTATGCTATCTTGAAGGTCCTATGGGCACTGGTTAATTGGGTCCAAATTTGTTGCAGCTTCTCCGACAGAGGTTTGATGCCTGTGTCAGGCATGAACACTGGCCTGAACGTTTGAAGGTTAATCCAGAAATGTAGAATTGGGATTGTGCTTGTGGCCACGCATCTGTATTGGGTCTGTGGTGCCTCTTAGATAAAAGCATATACTGCTAGGACCAGCACTACTCTGCCCAGTCCTTCTTTTGTTCTGCATGAATGGGAAGAAGAAAAGGGACCAGCAGCTGCTACTACCTTACAGCACAGAAGCTGTGCTGTTTAAGATGGGGACACGAGAATAAAAAGGGGAATGTTGCCCCTGAACTCTGACGAGTCCTTGTCAGGAACAAGGTGATGAGAAAAAAGAGAGCAGAGGTTTGAAGAAGTTGTAAGCGAAATAGGAACAGAATTAGACCACCCGGCCCATCGAGTCTGCTCCACCATTCAATCATGGTTGATATTTTTCTCATCCCCATTCTTCTGCCTTTTCCCCATAACCCCTGATTCCTTTATTAATCAACAACCTATCTGTCTCTGTCTTGAAGACACTCAATGACCTGGCCTCCACAGACTTCTGTGACAGAGCTCTACAGATTCACCACTTAGGCTGAAGAAATTCCCCCTCATCTCTGTTTTAAAGGATTGTCCCTTTAGCCCAAGGTTGTGCCCTCTGGGTCTTGTTTTTCCTACTAGTGGAGACATCCTCTTCACATCCACTCTACTCAGGCCTTGCAGTATCCTGTAAGTTTCAATAAGATCCCCTCCAACCTCCCTCGTCCTTCTAAACTCCAAAGAGTACAGACCCAGAGTCCTCAACTGTTCCTCATCTGGCAAGCTCTTCATTCCAAGAATCATTCTTGTAAACCTCCTCTGGATCCTTTCCAAGGCCAACACATCCTTCCTTAGATTCAGGGCCCAAAACTTCTCATAATACCCAAATAGAGTCTGAGCAGAGCCTTATACAGCCTCAGAAGTACATCCCTGTTCTTGTATTCTAGCCCTCTCGACATGAATGCTGACATTGCCTGCCTAACTGTCAAATTGAACCTATATGTTAATCTTATGAGAGCCTTGAACAATGACTCCCAAGTCACTTTGTGTTTCTGATTTCCTAAGCATTTCCCCATTTAGAAAATAGTCTATGCCTCCATTCCTCCTTCAAGTGTATAACCTCACACTTTTGCACATTGTATTCCATCTGCCAATTGTTTGCCCACTTTCCTAATGGAATTCTCCACCATTTCGTTTGACTTTTAATATCGTGTCTCTGAAGCTATGCGACTTTGGCTAACTGTGCCGTCTTTAATTCGTCTGTGTAGTAGTAGTTGTTTGGAGTGTGTTCTGTTAACATGTGAGGGGATTAAGTCCAATGCTGTAGGCAGAGTGCTGTACTGCCCAGAAAAGGAGGGGCTGATTGTGGACAAGTCCCCAGGACCGGATGGAATGCATCCGAGGGTTCTGAAAGAAATGGCGGAGGTGATAGTGGATGCCTTGGTGGTTATTTTCCAGACGTCACTGGATTCCGGGGAAGTGCCGGATGATTGGAAAATGGCTAATGTTACGCCGTTGTTTAAGAAGGGTGCCAGGCAAAAGGCGGGGAATTATAGGCCGGTTAGTTTAACGTCTGTGGTAGGTAAAATGTTAGAATCTGTCATTAAGGAGGAAATTGCGAGGCATCTTGAAGGGAATTGCTTGATAGCGCAGACGCAGCACGGTTTCATTAAAGGGAAGTTGTGTCTGACAAATTTACTGGAGTTCTATGAGGATGTGTCTAGGGTGGTGGATAGAGGAGAGCCGGTGGATGTGGTCTTTCTAGATTTTCAGAAGGCGTTTGACAAAGTACCTCACAAGAGGTTATTGCAGAAGGTCGAGGGACATGGAGTTGGGGGTAGGGTGTTAGCGTGGATAGAGGATTGGTTGTCAAATAGGAGGCAGAGAGTGGGGGTCAACGGGTGCTATTCGGATTGGCGGATGGTGACTAGTGGACTGCCCCAGGGGTCGGTGCTGGGGCCTCAGCTTTTTACCATTTATATAGATGATCTGGAGGAGGGAACCGAGTGTAGGGTGTCGAAATTTGCTGATGACACCAAGATTGGGGGAATGGCAAATTGTGCGGAGGGTGTGGAGAGTCTGCAGAAGGATCTAGATAGGCTGGGCGAATGGGCCAGGAAATGGTAAATGGAATTTAATGTTGGCAAGTGTGAGGTGGTCCACTTTGGTAGGAAGAATGGTAGGAAGGACTATTACTTACGGGGCGAAAAACTGCAGCAGGTGACGGTGCAGAGGGACCTCGGGGTCCTTGTGCATGAGTCGCAAAAACCCAGCTTGCAGGTGCAGCAGGTGGTCAGGAAGGTGAATGGGATGCTGGCCTTCATAGCGAGGGGGATTGAATATAAAAGTAGGGAGGTCTTGCTGCAGCTGTATAGGGCATTGGTGAGGCCGCAGCTGGAGTACTGTGTGCAGTTTTGGGCGCCGCACCTGCGCAAAGATATTTTGGCCTTGGAGGGAGTGCAGAGGAGGTTTACTAGGCTGATGCCGGAGTTGAGGGGGTTGAGCTATGAGGAGAGGCTGAATAAACTGGGCTTGTACTCGTTAGAGTTCAGAAGAATGAGGGGAGATCTCATTGAGACGTATAAGATGATGAATGGGATGGATAGGATAGAGGTGGAGAGACTCTTCCCGCTCAAAAAAGACAGTAGGACTAGGGGGCACAGCCTCAAGATAAAAGGGGGGCGGTTTAGAACGGAGTTGAGGAGGAACTTCTTCACTCAAAGGGTGGTGAGTCTCTGGAATTCTCTGCCCGTTGAAGTGGTGGAGGCTGCCTCGCTAAATATTTTTAAGAAGAGGGTTGATGGGTTTTTGATAAGAGAGGGGATTAAGGGTTATGGGGAGAAAGCGGGAAAGTGGAACTGAGCCACGACAGATCAGCCATGATCTTATTGAATGGCGGGGCAGGCTCGAAGGGCTAGATGGCCTACTCCTGCTCCTATTTCTTATGTTCTTATGTTCTTAAAACTGCCAGAAGGTACATCACGCGCACTGAGAAACCCTGTCCTGCCAAGGATAGGAGCCACGAGGTGAAAGGCCTACAGTCTGATTCTCCTGTGGCATTCTTGGAGAAGTAAGGCTGGACAGACACAGCAGAGGCGATGGCACAGTGATATACAGTTAGGAGGGAGCAAAATAGTCCCTGAGTGAGGGGCTTCAATATTCATCACCAAGAGTCATTTGATTGCTTACCACAGGCATAGCTGTTAGAGTAGATCTGTGGCAGATGGAAAAACATACTTGACTGGGAAACATTACTGAAAGGAAAGACAGTGGATAGGCAAAGGCAAGCATTTAAAGAACAAACAGGTGAACTCCAGAAGTTGTTTATTCCTGTTTGGCGCAAGAGTGGTAAGGGAATTGTGGCCAAACCAAGGCTTACAAGGGAAAATAGAGATGGTATCAGATTCAAGGAAGAAGCATATAAATTGGCAATAGAAAGCAATAGGCATAAGTATTGGGAGCAGTTTAAAATTTATCAAAGGAGGACCAATGGAAAAGTAGAGTATGAAAGTAAACTAGCAGGGAACATAAAAACTGACTGTAAAAGTTTCTATCGAAACGTAAAGGGAAAAATTGAATTTAGGCCCCTTTCAGACAGAAATGAGAGAATTCATAATGGAATGAAGAAATGGCTGAGGAATTAAATTTGTACTTTGCTTCAGCAAAAGAAGACATGAATAATGTACCAGAAGTGCTGAGAAAAGCATGTTTTAGTGACGAACTGAAGGAAATCAGTATTCGTAGAGAAACGGCTTTGGGGAAATTGATGGGATTGAAGATGGATGAATCTCCAGGTCCTGATGATCGTCATCCCAGAGTATTTAAGGAAGTGGCCCTGGAAATAATAACCATTGATGGTTATTTTCCAAAATTCTTTGGATTCTGGAATAGTTCCTACAGATTGAAGGGTAGCTAATGTAAGCCCGCTATTCAAAAAGGGAGGTAAAGATAACAGGGAACAATAGATCATGAACCTAACGTTAGTACTGGGGAAATTGCTAGAGTGTATTATAAAGGATTTCATAACTCAACATTTGGAAGGCAGTGGTACAATCAAAGACAGCATGGATTTACAAAAGGGAAATCATACTTGACAAATCTATTGGAATTTTTTGAGGATGTAACTAGTAGAGTTGACCAAGGAGAACCAGTGCATGTAGTTTGTTTAGACTTTCAGAAGGCTGTCAACAAGGTCTCATGTAACAGATTACAATGTAAAGTTAAAGCACATGGGATTGCAGGTAATGTTTTGAGATGGATTAAAAAGCTGGTGAACAGATAGGAAGCAAAAGGCTGGCGTACATGGATTTTTTTCTTGATTGGCAGACAGTGATGAGTGGCGTTCCACAGGGATCTGTGCTAGGACCTCAACCGTTCACATATATTAATGATTTGGTAAAGAGAACTAAATGTATTAGCCGGAATTTGCCAAAACACTTCTAATGAATTCACAAGAAAACTGTGATTCATGCTGTTTTTGTCCGTGGGAATTCAGATAAGAATCTCCCACACCCTGGACTGCAGATGTCACCAGCTTGTATATCATTATAAAGCTGTGGGTGGGGCCTACTCCTGCCTGGGAAGCCAGCAGCATAGCGCTGAGTGGGCCACATGCATGTGCTGATCTTTCAGTGCCGAGATCAGCACGTGTGAAGTGGCCCGATTCAACCGACTGCAGAGTGGCAGCCTCCATTGACCCTGCCCCTTTTGCACTGTCCCATGCCTTAATGGGCAGTGCCAAGTGCCCCCTGGATATTGGCACTTCGTTTCTTGGGCAGTGCTGGAGCACGGACTGGCACTGCTGGGGTGCCAGTGCCCAAGGGGCATTCTGGGGGATCCCTTGATTGGACCCCCCATTCACTCCAGTGGGTTGGGCCACTAATCCCCTGAAAGTGGGGAGCTACTGAAATCCCACTGAAATGAACCACTTTGGTGAGGAGGGGAGGAGGGGGAGGTGCGAATACTAGCGGACCCAGAGATTTCAGCCCTGGACCCTATCTAAATGATTTCTACGCTTCCTCACTGCGTTCGGGCATGGAGCTGATGCCACTGGAAATCTGACGCAGGGAGACACTATCATGGTGGAAATGCATGCGCAAACCCCGTGAATCGGCCACTGCAAGAATCTCCTGGCCCACTATGCTAAAAAATGAGCAGGATGGGAGAATTGTGGCCATTATCTCCAGATTTGCAGATGATACAAAGTTGGGTGGGAGGGTGAGGAGGATGTAAAGATACTTCAGCATGATTTGGACAGGCCGAATGTGTGAGCGTCTGCATGGCAGATGCAGTATAATGTGGATAAATGTGAGGTTATCCACTTTGGTAGCAATAATTGAAAGACAGATTATTACTCGAATGTGTGTAAATTGAGAGAGATGGGTACTCAGTGAGACCTTGTTGTTGTGCATCAGTCACTGAAAGTAAGCACAGGTACAGCAGGCAGTAAAGAAGGCTATTGGTATGCTATCTTTCATAGCGAGACGATTTTAGTATATGGATTGGGATGTTTTGCTGGAAGTGTATAGGGCATTGGTGAGGTCACCCCTGGAGTATTGTGTGCTGTTTTGGTGTCCTTATCTGAGGAAGGATGTCCTTGCAATAGAGGGAGTACAGCAAAGGTTTACCAGGCTGATTCCAGGGATGGCAGGCATGTCATTATGAGGAGAGACTAAGTCAGTTAAGATTATATTCACTGGAGTTTAGAAGAGTGAGAGGGGATCTCATTAGAAACTTTTTAAAAAATTCTAACAGGGTTAGACAGGGTAGATTCAGAAAGAATGTTCCCGATGGTGGGGGCAGTCTAGAAGCAAGGGCTATAGTTTGAGGATTAGGGGTAAGATTTCTAGAACTGAAGGGAGGAGAAATTTCTTCACCCAGAGGGTGATTAATCTGTGGAATTCACCACCACAGAATGTAGTTGAGACCAAAATGTCTAATTTCAAGAAGAAATTAGATGTAGCTTTTTGGGCTAAAGGAATCAAAGGATGTTGGGGAAAGGGAGGATCAAGAAATTGACTTCAATGATCAGCCATGATCAAAATCAATGGCAGAGCAGGCTCAAAGGACCAAATGGCCTACTCCTGCTTTTTCCTTCTACTTTGACCTCATCTTCAACAACCTGCTTTCCACAGATGCATCTGTCCACAGCAGTGTCGGTAGGGGTGACTTCCATATGGTTGTTGATACAAGTCCCATATTCACATTGAGGATACTCTGTATCATTGTGTGGTACTACCACCATGTGAAATTGGATAGGCTTTGAATAGACCCAGCAACTCCAAACTGGGCATCCCATGAGATGCTGTGAGCCATTAGCAGCAGCCGAATCATACTCAATCACAATCTGTAACCTCATGGCCTGGCATATCCCCCACTCTACCATTATCTCCAAGCCAGGGTATCAACTCTGGTTCAGTGGAGAATGCAGGAAGGCATTCCAGGAGCAACACCAAGCATATCCAAAAATGTGGTGTTAATAGATTCCTGGCCAAGCTGTTCCAATGCAGGTACGACATTGGCATATACCCAATTATGTGGAAAATTGTCCAGGTATGTCTGGAACACAAAAAGCAAGACAAATCCAACCTGGTGAATTACTGCTCCGTCAGTCTACTCTTGATTATCAATAGAGTGATAGAAGGGGTCATCAATAGTGCCATCAAGTATCACTTGCTAAGCAATAACCTGCTCACTGTCGCTTAGTTTGTGTTGCGCCAGGGTCATTCCACTCCTGATCTCATTACAGCTTGAGTTCAAGCATAGACAAAAGAGTTGAATTCCAGAGATGAATTGAGAGTGAATGTCCTTGACATCAAGGCAGCATCTGCCAAATGTGACATCAAGGAGCTCTAGCAAAACTGGAGTCAATGGGAATCAGAGGAGGAACCTGCTGGTTGGAGTCATACCTGTGATCTATCCTTCATAATTGCTCTGTCACATCCTTTTCATTAATTTGCAGTTTGAGTATGTTGTAGGGGAAATGGAGATAGAACGTAGAACACTACAGCACAAACAGGCCCTTCGGCCCACTAGTTGCGCTGATCACTTGTATACCTACTAAGCCATAGACCTATCTATAACCCCCAATCCCATTAGATCCCATATACTCATCCAGAAGTCTTTTAAAAGACCCCAGCGAGTTCACCTCCACCACCACCGACGGCAGCCGATTCCATTCACTCACCACCCTCTCAGTGAAAAACTTACCCCTAACATCTCCTCTGTACTTGCTTCCCTGCACCTTAAATCTGTGTCCTCTCGTAGCGACAATTTCAGCCCTGGGAAATAGCCTCCGAGAATCCACCCTATCTATTCCTCTCAACATCTTATAAACCTCTATCAGGTCGCCTCTCAACCTTCGTCTCTCCAGGGAGAAGAGTCTTTAAAAAATGACTTAAGTGAGCTTAATTTTGTCTCTGTATTTGTGTGGTAAGAAAGGAGTAATAATTTCAGTTTGGTTCAGATGCCTGCATTGTAATGAAGGTTTTTCAATGTTAAAGTAGACATTGCTTAAAGAAAATGTTCCTTAGCAATAAGGGGCCACACTGAAACAGCAAGAGCACTTGAGTCAGTTGGAACCAGATAATTCAGAAGAGAGCAACACACTCAGAAACTGACCAAACAAGGAAGACATGAAAGACTGCAGAGGGTGGGTTCCAATGTAAAGAAGCAAAAGTTCTTTAGACCCGAACAGAAGAAAATTCCAGGCAGATTGTGGCATCAAAGGAACAACGAATAGGAAGAAGGTCCCATTCACTGACATTAAAGGAGGGTAAAAAGTCTGACAACACCAGGTTTTAGTCCAACCGATTTATTTGATAATAGACTCACAAGCTTTCGGGGTTAGCCCCTTTGTCAGGTGAATGGAGAGTTCTGGCCTCAGACAGAGCATATAAAGCACAGACAGTTTAGAGATTACTGATTAGAATGCGAATCCTTACACCTAACCTGCCGTTCAAGACCTGAAGTGGCTGACAATGCGAGTGGAAGGAGCACTGATCACAGGTTAAAGAGATGTGTATTGTCTCCAGACAGTACAGTAAGTGAGGTTTTGCAAACCCAGGCAAGTCACGGGGGTTACAGATAGTGCGACATGAACCCAAGATCCCTGTCGTGAAGGCGGCCTTCACGACACACGACAGCGCAGAGTCGCTGAACAGAGACTGATAGCCAAGTTCCGCGCACATGAGGACGGTCTCGACAGGGATCTTGGGTTCATGTCGCACTATCTGTAACCCCCGTGACTTGCCTGGGTTTGCAAAACCTCACTTACTGTACTGTCTGGAGACAATACACATCTCTTTAACCTGTGATCAGTGCTCCTTCCACTCGCATTGTCAGCCACTTCAGGTCTTGAACGGCAGGTTAGGTGTAAGGATTCGCATTCTAATCAGTAATCTCTAAACTGTCTGTGCTTTATATGCTCTGTCTGAGGCCAGAACTCTCCATTCACCTGACAAAGGGGCTAACCCCGAAAGCTTGTGAGTCTATTACCAAATAAATCGGTTGGACTAAAACCTGGTGTTGTCAGACTTTTTACTGTGTTTACGCCAGTCCAACGCCGGCATACCCACATCATGGTTGAAGGAGGGAGCAGAGAGAGGCTCCAAGTTGAGTTAAATTAAGTTTATTTATTAGTATCACAAGTAGGTTTGTGTTAACACTGCAGTGAAGTTTTTGTGCAAATCCCCTAGTTGGCACAATCCGACAACTGAAAAGATACACTAAGGGAAAATTTGGCATGGCCAGTACACCTAACCAGCATGTCTTTTGGATTGTGGGAGGAAACCAGAGCATCTGGAGGAAACATAGACACGAGGAGCATATGCAGACTCCGCACAGACAATGACCTAAGCTGGGAGTTGAACCTGGGTCCCTGGTACTGTGAGGCAGCAGTGCTAACCATTGTGCCACAGTGCTGAGGTGTAGACCCAGGTGCTTTGACTTGCGAGAAGTTAGATATCAGAAATGATCAAAAGGTTGGTGACTCTTTAACAGGATCTGTGATGTGTTTGTGCTCTGGTGGCATAGCTGGGTACTTGAGAGATTGCATAGAATTTGACAATGGTATAGCGAAAGGAGAGATTGAAATCCTGGAGTTAGAACCTTTCATAGAATCCCTAGAGTACAGAAGGAGACCATTTGGCCCATTGAGTCTGTACCGACCACAATCCCTAGCCCTATTTCCATAACTCCGTGCATTTACCCCAGCTAATCCTCCTGACACAAGGGTCAATTTAGCATGGTCAATCCACCTAATCCACACATCTTTGGAGTGTGGGAGTAAACTGGAGCTCTCAGAGGAAACCCACGCAGACACGGGGAGAATATGCAAACTCCACACAGACAGTGACCTGAGGCTGGAATTGAACCTGTGACTCAGTGCTAATCACTGTGCTGCCCATTCCAAGGTATGTTTTTCAAGAGTGGAGCTCAGAAACCCCTTGTGTGAATACAGAGTTCCAGTGAAACCAGTGGACTCAGAGAAGGATCTGGAGAGAATTGATGAGAAATTCGTTTAGGTGGAATCTGTCACTTGGTTTCAGAATATGGTGTGTTTGATCACGTTTTGCCTATTAGTTTATATGGACAGCGTGCTTTCTGAGATCATTGGCGTACAAGATTGATTTTGTAACTTGTGTTGTCCTTACAAATTTGTATGTATCTGTAAAGGTAAAGCTGGGGTGAAGGTGTAGTGTACCATAGTTACTCTTTTTCAGTTTAGTAAATGTTTTATTCTTTTACAAGTTCATCAGTTTTTTTTTACTTTGATCTAAATCTTTTATAGTTGACTGAATACATATTTCAATGTGCTATTTATAAAGTGAATTACATGTGAATAATTAACTAACTCCTGTTCCACAGGTTCTGATACTTCCACTCAAGTTCAGACTTAGGTAATCTGTTGACAAATATCCTTACAAGAACAATGACAGCTAATATTTATATAGTACCTTTTAATGTAATAGAACTTCCCAAGGTGCTTCATAGGCACATTATAAAAGAAAGTATGACACCCACACATACATGATCAAAGACTTGGTTAAAGAGGTAGATTTTGAGTAGAGGCTTTAAAAGAGGAAAGTGAAGTGTATATATAGAGGTTTGGGGATGGAAGGCTAGATCTTTGGCCTTAGGAAACTGAAGGCTTGACCAGCCACTAAAAATGGAGTCATTAAAATCAGGGATCTATAAGGGGCCAGAATTAGATGAGCATCATTATGTAAATGTCAGTGAATATCTAGATAAACAGACTCAGGGTCGTACTAACCATTGCTTGTGAAATAATAGTTACTAATTGTTGTGAACAGGTGGCTGGCAGTGATTAAGTATGAATCAATTTCAACCATTATGATAACATCAATTCTGTTAAACTTTAACTGGTTGAATTTGCCTCCTCTGATAGATGGATGTATTCATCAACATTAAATGATGCTGCAGAGCAGTAAATATGATTAATGCACCATTAAGCTGTAATACAGCAGGTGGAATGGTAGCACAGAATAGTGGAAGTCCAAAGTACTTAAAAAAAAATTAAGTAGCTTTTCTGACCTGCACTTTTCTGCACTCTGTTATCTACAGCTAAGAGCAATAGTTCAAAAAGTGGTTTCCTGTCCTGTTGCCAGAATTCAAGCATGAAGTTGGAGAGGAGCTTGTAGTGGAAGGGGAGGATCTGATTGTCGTGGTCCACTTGAGCACCAACAGCATCAGTGGAATTAGGAGTGTGGTTCTGCTGAGGGAGAATGAGCAGCTAGGGACCAAATTAAAAAGCAGAACCTCAAAGATAATAATCTTTGGATTATTACTTGAGCCACAAGCAAATTGGAGTTGGGTAAATAAAATTTGGCTGAAAAGAGAAATGTGTTTCAATCGATGGGCTACTGGCAGCAGTACAAGGGGCAGATGTGAGCTGTTCTGCTGGGTAGTCTTCACCTTAAACATGCTGGAACCAGTGTTCTGGTGCATTGTATAACAAAGAAAAGAAAGAGGGCTTTAAACTAAATAGCAGAGGTGAGTGATCAAGTGAGGGAAGATCTGGTAAATTATAGTGGACAAGGCAGGACGGCAAGGTAGCAATAAGGAAATTGATAGAGTGAGTGTGGCAGGAAGGGGCAAAATGTACAAAGTTAACAGGGTGCCGGCAGAAAAGACCACAGATTTCAAAAATAATATAAGGCATAATTAAATTTTATCTGAATGTACACTGGTTGATGAATTATCAGCACAAAAGGAAGTCAGCAGGTATGATCTAATTGCCATTTCAGAAATGTAGCTGCAGGGTGGCCAAGGCTGGGACCTGAATGTTCAAGCGCATTCAACATTTAGGAAGAATAGGCAAAAAGAAAAAGGCAATGGGATAGTGCTGTTAATGAAGGATGAGATTGGTATGTTAATGAGACAAAATCTTGGATCAGAAGATGAAAGTGTAGAATCAATTTGAGTGGAACCAAGAAACAGCAAGGTGCAGCAAACATTGGTATAAATTATTCATAGGCCACCAAATAGTAGTGGTAACGTAGCGTATGAGGTAAGTCGAGGCACATGCAACAAGGGTAATACAGTAACTATGTGGAACATTTTTTTGTGTATAACCTGAGTAAACCTAATTAGTACTAATGCTATGGAAGACAAATTCCTTGAGTGTATACAAGATGGATTTCTAGGACAGTGTGTTTATGAGCCAATTGGAAAATGGGCTGTTTTGGAACTTGTGTTGTACAATGAGAAAGAACTAATTAATAATTTCATTGTAAGTGAGCTTCTAAGGAGGAATGAACATAATATGCTAGGTGCAATTCAATCCATAACTAGAGTCTTAAATCTATCAAAGCATACTATAAAGATACAAGGGCCAAATTGGCTGTAGTAGATAGGGTAACTACATTAAAGGTATGATGGTGGACAGGCAGTGGCTAACATTTTAAAAATTAGTAAGTTGTTTGCAAAAAGTTACATTCCTTTGAGGTGCAAAAAGAGGGGAAAGGTGATCGAACTATAGTTTAACAAGAGAAGTGTAAGACTGTATTAGACTAAATGAAGACGCTTATAAAGTTGTCCAAAATATTGCAAGATTTAGGGTTAACAGCATTTTACAATTCAACAAAGGAGCACCAAAAAACTGATGGAAGAAATGGAATATCAAGGTAAACTAGCAAGAAACCTAAAAATGGACTGTAAATGTTTCTATTGGTATGTAAAGAGAAAAAGATCAGCAGAGGCAAATGTGGGCTCACTCCAGGCGGAGACTGGAAAGTCAAACATACAGAACAAGGAAATAGCAGAGAAACTAAACAAATACTTTGAGCGGATTTTCCAGCTGTGCTCACCTCAATGCCTGAAAATCATACCTGAAGTCAACGGATCTTTGCATGGTCCATGTCCTGCCTGCTATGATTCCTGGGAATATTGTCCCCCTTTTCTGTCTTTATGAAGAAAGGTGCACAAAAAAATCTTGCTGGAATACTAGGGAATCAATAGGCTACTGAGGACAAGGAACTGAAAAAAATGATACTTAAAAAGTAATATTTGAGAAGTTTATGGGACTGAAAGTCAATAAATTACTTGGACCTAAGTATTGAAAGGGGGTGACAATCGAGACGATGGATGTGCCAATAGTCGTCTTCCAAAATTCTGTGGATACTAGAATGGTAGAATGCAGGTTAGAAGGTAGCAAAAGTTAACCCCATTATTAAAGAAGGGAGGGAAAGAAAAAAATGGGGAATTACAAATTTGTTAGTCTGATTTTAGTAATGGTAAAAATACTAGAATTTATTATAAAATATATGATACTGGACACTTAGAAATAATAGCACTATTGGGCAAGGTTAACATGGATGTATTAAAGAGAAATCCGGTTTAACAAACATTCTGGAGTTTTGTGAGGACATAACTAGCAGAATAGAGAAGCAACCAGTAGATGTGGATGTGGTATATTTTCATTTTCTGTTTGTTTTTGAGAGGGTCCAACACAAGAGGTTGGTAATCAAAATTGCAGTAAATGGGAGTGGGGCTAATATGCTAGTTAACAGGCAGAAAACAGTGAGAATAAATGAGTCATTCTCAGGTTGGTAGGTTATGACTAGGATCAATATTTGCATACCAACTACTCACAATCACTGTCAATGATTTGAATGTGAGGGCCAAATGTAATATTTCAAGTTTACTGATAAAACTAGGTGGGAATGTGAATTGTGGGAGGATGTAGAGAGATTTCAAGGAGATTTAGAAAAATTGTGAATGTGGAAGAACATGGCAGATGATGCGCAGGGTTTTCCATTTGGATAGGAAAAACAGAAACACAAGAGTATTTCTCAAAAAAGTGAGAGATTGCAAAGTATTGATGCCTTAAGTGACCTGTATTTCCTTGTTTGTAAATCACAAAGCCAGCATGCAGGCGCAGCAAACAATTAGGAAGGCAAATTGTATGTTGGCCTTTTTTGCAAGAGTTTGACAACAGTAATAAAATGGTGTTATTGGAATTGTATGGCGCCTTGGTGAGATTGTGCCTGGAGCAATGTGCACGGATTTGGTCTCCTTACCAAAAGAAGGATATAGTTGCCATTGAGGGAGTGCAACAAAGGTTCATTAGTCTCTGGGGTGGCAGTATTGGTCTCTGTGGACACTGGGGCTATATTCTCTACAATTTAGAATAGACTTGTCCAACCTTTTTAGCCTGGAGGGCCACATTTCAAAAATGGACTGATGAGCAAATTTCAGAAAATAAAGTTCAGCACAACATTAGATATGAATTTTTTTAAAAGGGTACAAAATGAAGCAACTTGGTGAGTTTAAAAAAAGTATTAGAGTGTAATAGTGTGATTGTGTTTGTCCAGTTCACTCCCAATCTCTGGGTGCTCACTCACTCAATCTTACCCATTGCGCAAGTGGAAGAGAGTGTATGGGCAGGGTTGACATGCTATTTGTCCAATCACAGGCTTGTTTCACCCAACATAGGTTCATATATCATCAGCAAATGCATAAAGAAACCGGCCTGTAATTAAATGAGCAGGCTCTCGGCTTTCCAGGAAATTTTGGACAGTTGATTTCAGTGACATGGTGGGTCAGGTGGAAGTGCCTCAGGCTGTGTCCTGCTTGTGGGCCAGACATTAGAATCATTGAATCCAAACAGTATAGAAGGAGGCCATTCAGACCATTTGAGCCTGCACTGACAACAATCCTACCTAGGCCTGTTCACATCAACCCATGTATTTACCTGGGTAGTACTCCTGATACCAAGGGACAATTTTGCATGGCCAATCAAATTAACCTGCACATCTTTGGACTGTGGAAGAAACTGGAGCACCCAGAGGAAACCCACACAGACACGTACAGAGCTTGCAAACTTCACGTGGATAGTGACCAGAGCCCAGATTTGAACCCAGGTCTAAGGCGCTATGAGGCAGCTGTCCTAATCACTGTGCTGCTATCCTGCCCTAACCAAGCTTGGTTTAGAAGAATGAGGGCTGATCTCGTCAAAACAAAATTCCTACAGCTCTCAACAGATTAGATACAAGAAGGATGTTTCCTTTTATTGGGTGTCTAGAACTATGGGCCACACTTTCAGAATAAGAGGTAAGCTACTTAGGATTGAGATCAAGAGGAATTTCTTCACTAAGCAGATGGTGAATCTTTCAAATTCTCTACCCAGGGAACTGTACAGCTCAGTCATGAGTATGTTCAAGACCAAGATCAATCAATTTCCCAAGTATTAAAGGTAGCAAAGGATATGGGGATAGTGCAGGAAAATGGTATTAAGGTAGAAGATCAGCTAATCTAATTATATGGTGGAGCAGACTCGAGGAATCGAATGGCCTCTTCTTGTTTCCTATGTGTTTTGTTTTTATGTCTGACTTAATTTACTTTATGGAAAAGAATTTGATTTCATTGCATTTGATTGCTTCTGCTGCTAATAGAGATGTGTGTGAAAAGCAGCAAAAGATCAATAATAAATTTAAAGGATGATTTTGCGGACTTGTGTAACACAGAGAGGTATTGTGTGTCTCTTCACAGCCCTGCATTAATTACAAGAGGTATGGTGCTGCAAATCTTTAATGTTTTAAATTTGTATTTTGATATGTTTGGTACATTGTAGCTTTTGCACTGCTGTTAGTGGGTGGCACTTGTCTGACTTTAAAAGCCTTGAACAGTGCAGAGGTAAAAGTACAGTCATGGGATCAGCGTCATGAGTCATAACCTTCAGACCTCGCTCAGTATAGCTGTAGATTGCCAGATGGGCTGACGTGTTTTAATATAAAAACAGAAAGATAAAGAATTGAGTGGATGACCACTCTCAATAAGTACTGTATTGTATTTCAGTGCATGTGCAAGACTCTGCCTGACCATGAGGTAAGCACCGCAATAAGTAAGGTTGATTTTGGTTTTTTTTAAGTAGCTGTGTTTTTCTTTTTGCTGCACCCTCTGCAATGATTAGTTACTAACTATTTAAAAAAGGTGAGTTAAAATGAAGCGGTGTAAAGGATTAGAATAAACATTAATTAGAATAAAATGTTTTTCCTTCAGCAAATGTTCACAGTTAATAGCTATTGAGTTGCTTCTAACAGAATGGATATTATTTACTGTCTAAGTGAGGCATTTAACAAGTGACTGACTTTTTTCACTGTACTTAACTCTGCATCCTCATGATGAGTCAAAACACCTCAAAGCTGAGCTTTTGTCCCTGAACTGCACGGATGCAGTAAACTCTTAGATGCAATAACGACTTCTGCTGAGTCAGCTAATTTTAGCTGGCTCCACAGTAACCAGGTTAGGGCTTGTTGATCCAGAAGCATTCTCACCCTGTTCACTGCATCATAACTTCACTAGAATATTGATTGTGGATTCCGTGCTATGCATTTTCTGAGATCTGTAGACCCTGTAATATTTTTTAAGCTTAATTGTCTGTTTAAATATGCCAAGTATAGGTGTTTGAGATGTTTGTACATCTAAAAAGAGAGATGATTACTTATTATTGCTTTTAATATGCTGATATTTGGAAAACCTAGAGCTTGTAACTTGGGAAAGAAGTAATACTAATAAAGATGATGACACTTCGTGTTCACATTTGAAAGGTTTCTTCCGAAGACCAGTGGAGGAAGCCATTACCTTCCCAGGAAGAAGAAAAGACAGTTGCACAAAGGATTGGACAAAGAAATTGGAACTCATGGAAAGGCAGGCAGCGACAACGACCCCTTTCAGACTATGGTCAATTTTCTAGCGGGAAGCTTTCGATCCCAGAAAATGGTTTTCCCATTCAACCTCAAAAAATTGACCTGACGGAGAATGAAGATGCAACTAACACTTCTTGTATTGACTCCCAGCCACAGAAGTGTGCCACTGTTCAGTTCCATAGAAACCAGAAAAGGAGACCAATCTCTGTGATTGGTGGGGTCAGTACCTATGGAAATATTCGCTCGGAAGAATTGGAGGACCTTCTTACAGTACAAGTAAGGTGACACTCTTTACTGTGTCTTCTACACCAAAATCAAACTTTCCTGCTATGATCTGCTTCTTCATATTTGGCTGAAAGTTTGCTTCAGTTCTTCAAGAAACTGTGTAAAGGAGCATGTGCTACTTCCTATTCTCCCTACTTCTGATTCGGGCATTGGTGTACTTTTTATATTTACTTTTCTGTTATGCACTTGAATTTCTTGCCAACTTTTTTTCAATTTAATACAGTGTGTATTGCCAATGTTTCCACTTTGACAATTGCTGAGTCCATGAATTTGATGATTAACATGGTGCTTAAATTATTGCAACAGATAAAGATTTCTTGCATTGTACCACCTGGTGAATAAAAAGTAAATCTTTTTCAGATATTGTAAAACTCAAGTCAAATGAAAGGTTACTTGACATATCAATCCTTAAGTATCCATAAAATCTCCTGTTCCAATATAATAATAGTCAGCACAATATTTTCACTGTTATGATAAGAATAGTGACAGAAGAATGGTAGATTTTAATTTGTCAGGACGTGGCCATTTTCATTGATAATTGGAACTTTCTCTAACACTTTGAATATTACTAGATTATTCCTAGAGCAAAAATAGACCTCTATACAATAATCAGTAGAGGCTGGATCATTCAATTTATTCAAAACTCGATAGACAAGGGAGTTAAGGGTAATGGGGGAGAGGGGGGTGGATGTGGAGTGGAGGAAAGTGGAATTGAGATTGCAACTAGATCAGCCTACTGAAAGGTCACACGCAGGCTCAAAGGGCTCCTGCTCCTAAGACTTTTCCTATGATCGTATAAACAATAAGTAGCAATTGTCACAAAGGTTCTTTTCAGCAGTAGAAAAGAGGAAAAATTAATGATAAGAATATGTTATATACCACCACATGGTAAAATGGGCTTGGATGCACTGCTGTGGCCGATCATTTAGATTAGACTTGGAAGTTAGACAATGGGCATACCTGCACTTCAGGGACATAGTGATTCAAGAAGACAGCTCGCTTTTCTAAGGGCAACTAGGGATAGCTGGTTTAAATGAAGGAATAAAAAGGGGGATTTTTATTATCTTGTTTTAATATGAGGATTTATTGTGGAATGATTTTCATGTACAAGAAAACATAAAATTCTATTTATTAAATTCTTTCAAGAATATTTCCAGAAACAGTCAGCAGAGAACCCACAAGAGAAGAATTATTGTTTTTCTTCTAGTAACTAATGAAGTGGGAGTAATTAAGCCTAAATAAAGTAAGGGGTCAATTGAGAACTCATGTTCATAAAGTTTTGTTTTGAATTGAAATGCAGCTAGAATGGAAAATAAATTTATTATATTAAAGAATTGGATTTTGGCAAAGCAGATTTTGAGTGGTTGAAACACTAGTGAACAAATTTTGATAGTCAAAATTTTTTCGACTTATAATTTTGGCAAATTTTTAGCATGAATACTTGTACTTGCACACTTTTTGTTGAGCATATTATTATTTGAAGGGGTTTGAACCGTTTAAGGAGAGGGAGCTGGGGCTATTTTTTTTTTCTTTACCCCAACCTAATTATTAAAACCAATTCTGCTACCTTGACTACTGTAGCATTTCCAAGCACAGAAGGAGGCCATTTGGCCCATTGTGCCTCTTCCATATTGTTGAAAAGAGCTGCTCAATTTAATTCCACACACCTGCTTTTTCTCCACTTCCCTAAAAATTTATCTATTTAAATGCCTTTTCAAAGTTTCTATGGAATCTAATTCCACTGCCCTTTCAGGTAGTACATTCCAGATCCTAACTGTTTGTATGTGAGATGGGGGAGACTCCTCGTTTCCTCATGATTAAGATCAGCGAAACACTATCAGGGATTGAATCTTGGTGCATCCTCCATGTATCTTTGCAGCACACTGAATTTCAACAATAAGTCACGTGGAGCAATCAAACCATATTTCTTAATATGTTGAACTGGTTTATGACAGTTGTTCAAATATAGTTATGAAGAGTTCAGCATTGAAATGTTGGGAGACTAAAATAATGGTTCCTGAATGACTTTGAAAAACTTGATGGTCTATGTAATAAATGCCATACCCCATGTGGAACTGAGCCATAATGTGATCAGATTTTATCTCAGTTCGGTGCTGAGTTATAGATCTCAACTAGGATGTTGGGAGGGCTAATGAAATTGGCCTCAAGGTCTTAAGTTAGGAAGAACATAAGAACATAAGAAATAGGAGCAGGAGTAGGCCATCTAGCCCTTCGAGCCTGCCCCGCCATTCAATAAGATCATGGCTGATCTGTCGTGGCTCAGTTCCACTTTCCTGCCCTCTCCCCATAACCCTTAATCCCCTCGCTTATCAAAAACCCATCAACCCGCGTCTTAAAAATATTTAGCGAGGCAGCCTCCACCACTTCAGTGGGCAGAGAATTCCAGAGATTCACCACCCTTTGAGTGAAGAAGTTCCTCCTCAACTCCGTTCTAAAACCACCCCCCCCCCCCCCTTATCTTGAGGCTGTGCCCCCTAGTCCTACTGTCCTTTCTGAGCAGGAAGAGTCTCTCCACCTCTATCCTATCCATCCCATTCATCACCTTATATGTCTCAATGAGATCTCCCCTCATTCTTCTAAACTCTAACGAGTACAAGCCTAGTTTATTCAGCCTCTCCTCATAGCTCAACCCCCTCAACTGGCTCTCAACTACCCTCCAAGGACAATTAGGGATGGGCAATAAACACTGGCCCAGCCAGTGACACCCATGTCCCAGGAACAAATTTTAAAAATCCACTCAATCAAAAAACCCTTCATGATTCTGAACGCCCTGATTCAATCTCCCCCAGTCCACATCTTTGGACACTAAGGGGCAATTTAGCATGGCCAATCCCCCCAACCGGCAAATCATTGGAGGAAACTGGAGCACTCAGGAGGAGACATAGTGTCAACACGCAGAAAGTGTGCAGACTCCACACAGATGGGAATCGAACCCAGGTCCCTGGCATGGTGAGGCAGCAGGGTGAACCATGGCTAAGTGCTCCTAATTGCTGTGTTTACCTTGTTGTAGAGCTTGATGTTGGTCCCGGGTGTGGTAGAGCCAAAGTGATAGACCAGGGGTGCCTGGATGGAGAAGCCCTCCTCCACATCAGCTGGCCTCTCAATGTACAGGGCGCCCATGGTACCAGGGATGGAGACAGAGCCCTGGCCCACATCCAGTTCCACAAAGGTTGGTCGGCGGCCTAGCTGCATGCCGTTGTTGAACAGCAGGCGGCAGACGGTGGTCTTGCCCACGTCAGTGGGGCCCACGTCAGTGGGGCCCACCATCATGACCCGGGGCCCCCACTCGTCCTCCCTCTCCGCCTGCTGCTGCATCTGCTCCAGCGCCGCGTGACAGTTGAGGTAGAGAAGCATGGGGGTCTCGCAGGATACATACAGAGTCGGGCAAAAATTCCAGAACAATTTCTATACTGTCAAGCTTGCTGAAAGATGTATTTGTAGACATAAAACGATCAGGTTTACATGTGAATAATTATGTTATGATATCTACTTACCAAGATTCATTGTATGGTGGAATGGATCCTTATGTAGTGTACTAGAAAAATCTGTAGAGCTGCACCCTTAGCCTTAATAAAAACCATTAAACAAAGGGAAGAAGTTTGATGGTTGAGTTGGTAAATTTAAGTATCTGATATGGTTCAGAAACTTTGAAAGTTGGTCTCATTCCTAAGCTGAATAAGCTACCTCAGTTGAGATAGCTGTTGAGAAGTTACAGTTGGCTTCTGAATCCTTTGATTGGAGGGGAAATACATATGTCATTTGGCTCTTGCCCACTATCTGGTAGTCTGTGCAGAAAAATTTTCTTGAATGTGATGCACTGCAGAGTTGACTATCTTGTCTTAGCTAGCAATAGGAAAAATATCAATTCAGTAAACTGCTGGAGGGCAGCAAATGTACTTGAGGATTATGCAGAATCATTTCCCTCAGGAGAGCCAAAGTGAATATGAGTGAAAGTTATCAAATTTCAAACCATACTGAACAAAATAATGTGCATTATTAGTTTAATTTTTAAAGGTCAGCAATGTTTTTCCTTTAAAGCCTTTTAAACACCACAGTGTTTAAAAAGTGCCATGTTAACTTTCATTTTCTTGTGCTCAGAATGTTGGCTAATAGCTTTCAGACATAGTAATCACGTTTTCGAAGTTGGATATTTACGGCTGGTCGATAAACTCTATACAGGATGCAATATTTCAATCTATTTAGTTTTCAGGAAGTTGGAAACTGAAGTATCTGACAATATACAAGAACGCTGCTGAATAGATTTTGTATTGTGTACTATAGAAATCTATGTAGGTCAAAGTCACAGTACGCAGCGACACAAACCATAGAAAGGGTTATTGGAGCTGAATTATTTATTGATGCTGGTGGAGTAGTTGAATGGATTTGATGAAGAACTAGATGTTTTTCCAAGTTTTTTAATACTGTTCTCAGTTCATTTAGTCTTTTTTATGCAATTTGTAGGATACATGAAATACTTTTCTAGTCGTATTCCAATTTGAGCTAGGAAGGCATTTTTGTATGACAGATTTCTCTGTCAAAAGAAAATCTACATTATTTTCTTGTGCATCATGGCAAAAATAAAATTATATTTTGTCACACCAACAGATATTGCCACAATGCAATTCTATTGTAATTTTAAAAAAATCCTGTGGTATCTTTCTGTGATTGCTGTGTTCTGTGCATGAAGGAAGGATGAATTTCTGCTATTAAAGTATCTGGTGTTATTTTAATTAGTTTAGGAACTAACCATTATTATATCTTAATTATTACAATAATCATCATACTATACTTTTTCCTAAAAGTATAAGTGATCTACTTAATGAAAATATAAGTGTATTTCATTATATTCCCTGGGTAATGGGATTAGGCAGGTAGTAATTGATACTTTTTTTTGTCTGTGTTTTAACAATTATCCCTAGTTACCTACATTTTATGTGTAGAAAAAATTTAAAGAATTATCATAGAGTGGAAATAACCATAGGACCTATTGTATGTTCTGGGAGATCATTTTATCCCCAGCAATGCTCTGATATTTTGATACACCAACACAAAAATGACCAAAAGTCAATTTAAAATTTACTAACATTAGTTACAACTACCAATTAATTATATTAAACTGATCAGCTAAATCATCTTGCATCAGTGTTTCACCCATCAATTAAATATTCACGTGGACTTCAAGATCAAGTGGGGGTTTTTGTTTTCCAGAATGTTTTTCTACTATTTTGTTATAAAAATGAGGTTTATAAGAATATGTTTTAGAACTGGGTCTCAAGTGTAGCTAATTAGCATTTCTACCTTGACAACAAGGCCCATTTGATTTATGTTAACATGCAGGTGGGCTTTAAGGGGGAAAGATTTCTAAGGTAACTGTGAAATTTTCAGGTAAGAAATCTGCTGGAATTCTGGAGAGAGGGAGTGACATGAAGCCAAGAGTGTCTCAAGTTCATCGTATAGTGTGGGAGCCTGCACTCGAATTCTAAAAACAAATTGGTGAGGATTTGAAATGAGGCTGGAGTATTAGTTTAGCTTGTGCAAGAGGGAGAATTGCAAGGTAAAACTGTCACCTTGGAAGATAATTCTAGGGTTTAAAAACTACCAAGCTGGCAAAGGGAAGAAATGGAAATAAACCCTTAGATTTTGGACTGAGCCTGGGAAAATCAAGTGAATACTTAAGGAATCGTGTAGAGTGGATCTTTAAAGTGTGTTTTGGTTGTGCTTAAAAATAAAAAGGGAAAGTTCTGTTGTATAGTTTTAAGTAAAAGCTGAACACAGAAATTGTGTTTAGTCAATACTGCTTTTAGTCTTGTTGTTACAGTCAGTCTTAAAACCTGAAGACTTGTCATGTCATCCTTTTAGCTATCAACTGGAAGTTCAAATTTATTTTTAAAAGTTAACAGTCTCTACAGAATGTACCCTGTAAGTTTCTTCTTGAGAAATGCAAGTCCGATTGCCTCAATCCAGGAAGACTAAGATAAATCCTATAACAGGAATCAGATTTGCCATTTTGGTTCAACAAGAAATAACAAACCAATTGAAACCAACTTCAAATGACATCCATTATATTGTGGAAGCTCAGCTGAAATAGTGTATGCACTTAAACACTTATTTTTCCTTACTTACGTAAACAATTATTTTATTGTTGGTTTTTTTGTATCCAGAATGACGCATTTAATTTTCTTCATTTTCAGCCAGTTGCTCGGCCACCTGTTCCTTCACATCAGGTACCACCATATAAAGCAGTGTCTGCTAGATTTCGACCTTTCACGTTCTCCCAAAGCACACCTATTGGCTTAGATCGGGTTGGACGCAGACGGCAATTGAGAACATCAAATCGTAAGTAATATGCATTTAAATCAAGGAACATGAAAGAATGTGATTATCAGCATCCAATAAAACATACGTCTGTGAAAGTCGTACTGAGTTTCTCCCAAGTTTCTCCCAAGATTCTCATTATCATTAATGCCAATGTCCAGCTTATTTAATTTACTTCATGCAACCTTCAAAGTATGCTGCGTGATTTCAAGGCATTCAAAGCTATGGCTGTACCAAATACCCCCACAAAACTACTGAAGAATTGGATGCCAGAACTAGTAGTTCTCCCATCCTTATCTGTTTGTTGCACAGCTGCATGCAATGTGGAATGTTGTCTGGGTACTGTGGATGTCAGCATATCAGTTGACTTTTGAAGCCTTGAAAATTCCTTCTGTTAATGGGGAACAATTTATACATCAAGTATAAAAGTCCTGTGGGTATGAGTGGGCGTCATTTTGAGATATCATCTGCTTCTGATGCAGTGTGGGTGCCCTTGTAAACTTCTGCACACCTTTGCAACACTTCCCGTATCATCTGCTTGATCCCTTAAGCCCATGTATGAGGCGCTGGTAAGTAAAACATGCACTAGGAGAAAAATTGGACCTGGCTACTAATGTGAGATTGTATCATGGCTGAAAAGGAGGTCAAATTTTATGCCAAATATATGCAAAGACATGATTTTTTAGGACTGGAGAAATATGGTCGTCTGGTACGATAATCAACTTGTGTCCCATAATTTATGCTATGTCCTATCCACAAAAACAAAATAATTTACAAAGAGGCAATTCAACAATCAAAAAGTTAATGACCATTTCTGTATGTTCCACTGTCAACATCTTGGCGTTCACCATTGGACTGAAGCTTAATGGGACTAACAGCCCCTTCCCCATCCAATATGTTAAACACTAGCAGCTGCAGCACACCAAGAGGGAGTCCCAGGCAAGTGTCTTCAGAACGTTAATTCTACACCCTGCCACCCACCAATTTTACGTGGCTCTGTCAGGCACTTTGGCCTTAACAGTCATTGTCCTGCATTTTGCCAACATAACAGACTCCGGTATTATAACATCCATCCCTTGATGGAATTTAAATTGTGGGAGTTTAATGAACTTGGAAGTCAAATAAACTGAGAAATCCACAGAAAAAAAGAGCTAGAATTACATCATGCTTGAAGACCCCAGAAGTAGGTAATCCCATGGGAGGGCTGCAAAAGATGCAGCAAATCTTGAAATGTTTGACTTGTCCATTTACTTTCACCATTGTGAAAATGAGGCCACCTCAAATAAAGAATTTCTGTGCAAGTTCTTTTCATGCTCCTACTTCACAGGTTTCACTAATTGTTAAGCGCTTTGGGACATCCTGAGATCATGAGAGATAGTTTATAAATGCACCTTCAGGCTGTTAATTCTACAACCTGCCTTCCATCAATTTTACATGGCTCTGCCAGGCACTCAGGTTGAACTGCCTTGAGGAGTGCAACATCCATTGAGTCTAAACTTGGTCTTTTGCATTCAAATGGTTTTATTCTATTCCAGTATCACAGTGGTTTAGCACTGCACCATGAACATTGATTCAGTTCCAGCCTTGGGTGACTGTCTGTGTGGAGTTTCCTCTGAGTTCTCTGGCTTCCTCCCACACTCCAAAGATGTGCAAATTAGCCATGTTAAATGCTTGGGGTTACTGGGTGGGGGGTGTGCTGGGTCAGACACTCTTGCGGAGAATTGGTGCAGAATTGATGGGTCGAATGACCCCC
Source organism: Carcharhinus amblyrhynchos (assembly GCF_965287045.1). NCBI lineage: Eukaryota > Metazoa > Chordata > Chondrichthyes > Carcharhiniformes > Carcharhinidae > Carcharhinus > Carcharhinus amblyrhynchos. Next base: position 73,797,834 of record NC_137333.1, on the reverse strand, counting down.
TTCTGCATTATAGGGTTTCTATGCTTCTAAGACTCAAATTTATATTATTTGAACTTGTCTCTTGCAACAATAACAAAAGACTAGTATTTTACAACTGATGTTAATGGTATGTTAATTGTATTCAGTTTAAGGGTGAGCAAGTGAAGGGCAGTGATTGATTTAAGTACCACGAACACATGTTTAAACAAAACCTCTGGAACACTGAGTGTTGGCTAGGAAGGTGAATATTTGTTACGTTGCATTCTGTAAATAAATCTAGTATTAAGTAAAAGATTGGTGTCCAGTTGCCTATTTTATCATTTGCTTCAGAATGAATTAAGATAGTGGCAGAGGATAGTTGCTTAAAGGTGAAGGTTAGAAACTAAATTTATTTTAGACAGAAGACTATAATTTGAGTTACTTCTGTTAAGGATGGCTGAAAGCCTGTGTAAATTGTCGGAGTATGATTACCCACTAATGTTCTCGGAATTTGAACCGAATTGCCGGTGCAAAAGTGAAGTGGATGTGTAGACACTGGTTATGTCCTTACTGAAGAGAAAATCGGCATTGTCACTTACCAACAAAGGTAAAATCAGAAGCATTGTATTTTGGGAGCAGGATGCCCGTTAGTTGGATATTGATGAAGGTTTGGATCTTCTATTAAGCTTCATGGATAGAATTTGAATGAAAGATTCATAGATTTTTAAAAAAAAGAGTCATTCCGTAGAGGAATTCATCACCAACCTTAACAGAAATTCAATTGGTGATTCCTTATTTTAAAGTTTATTTATTAGTGTCACAAGTTGGCCTACATTAACACTGCATTGCAGTTACTGTGAAAATCCCTGAGTCGCCACACTGCGACGCCTGTTTGGGTACACTGAAGGAGAATTTAGTATGGCCAATGTACCTAACCAGCACATCTTTCAGACCATGGGAGGTAGAATAATGTACCTAACCAGCACATCTTTCAGACCATGGAAGGAGATAGAATTATGTGACCATAATTCTATCTCCTTCACAATTGCATTGGAACGAGATAGGATCAGGCAGGCTAGGAAGGTGTTTGTCTGGGGTAAGGGGAGATACGAAGAAGTCAGGAAGTTACTTGGACAAATAAACTGGAAGGAGGCGTTCTTAGGGAAAAGTACCGAAGGAAGGTGGCAGATATTCAAGGAATGTGTGTCTGGAGCTCTGAACGACAACGTTCCGATGAGACAAGGGGGTTTTGGTAGGTCGCGGGAACCGTGGTGCACAAAGGCTGTGTTGAACCTAGTCAGGAGGAAAAGGAAGGTGTACAAGAGGTTCAGGGAATTAGAGGTTAAAGATCTTGAGGAGTATAAGGACTGTAGGAAGGAACTTAAAAGGGAAATTAGGAGAGCCAGAAGGGGTCATGAGAAGACCTTGGCGGGTAAGATTAAGGTGAATCCCAAGGCCTTCTATAAATATGTGAAAGGTAAAAGGATAAGAAGAGAAGGGATAGGACCTATAAAAGGTGGGGGGGGAAAGGTTTGTGTGGAACCAGAAGAAATGGCAGAGGTGCTTAACGAGTACTTCGCCTCAGTATTCACGGTGGAAGCTGATCTGGGAGATTTTGTTATGGATTTGCAGCAGATGGAAAAGATTGAGTTTGTGAATATTAAGGAGGAGGATGTGTTGGAACTTTTGAATTCTATCAAGGTAGATAAGTTGCCTGGACCAGATGGGATGTACCCCAGGATACTGTGGGAGGCGAGGGAAGAGATTGCAGAGCCCCTGGCGATGATCTTTGCGTCGTCAGTGGAGACGGGAGAGGTTCTGGAGGATTGGAGGATTGCGGATGTAGTTCCTATTTTCAAGAAAGGGAACGAGATAGCCCGGGAAATTACCGACCGGTGAGTCTGACCTCTGTGGTTGGTAAGCTGATGGAGAGGCTTCTGAGGGACAAGATTTACAAACATTTGGAGAGGTTTGACATGATCAGGAATAGTCAGCATGGATTTGTCAAGGGCAGGTCGTGCCTTACAAGCCTAGTTGAGTTCTTCGATAATGTGACTGAACACATTGACGAAGGAAGTGCCATGGACGTAGTGTACATGGACTTCAGCAAGGCGTTTGATAAGGTCCCCCATGCAAGACTTCTTGAGAAGATGAGAGGGCATGGGATCCAAGGGCCTTTGGCCTTGTGGATTCAGAACTGGCTTGCCTGCAGAAGGCAGAGAGTGGTTGTGGATGGGGCTTTTTCTGAATGGAGGTCAGTCATCAGCGGAGTGCCTCAAGGATCTGTTCTGGGACCCTTGTTGTTTGTCATTTTCATAAATGACCTGGATGAGGAAGTGGAGGGATGGGTAAGTAAGTTCGCTGATGACACTAAGGTCGGTGGTGTTGTGGATGGTCTGGAAGGATGGCAAAAGTTGCAGCAGGACATAGATAGGATGCAGGACTGGGCGGAGAAGTGGCAGATGGACTTCAACGCGAATAAATGTGTAGTCATCCATTTTGGCAGAACCAACGGGATGAACGAGTACACTATCAAGGGCAGAAGTCTGAGTAGTGTTGAAGAGCAGAAGGATCTTGGGGTCCGGGTCCACAGGACTCTTAAATCGGCCTCGCAGGTGGAGGAGGTGGTCAAGAAGGCATATGGTGTACTGGCCTTCATTAATCGAGGGATTGAGTTTAGGAGTCGGGAGGTAATGCTGCAACTTTATAAGACCCTTGTCAGGCCTCATTTAGAGTATTGTGTGCAGTTCTGGTCGCCTCACTATAGGAAAGATGTAGAAGCTATTGAGAGGGTACAGAGGAGATTTACAAGGATGTTGCCTGGACTGGGAGGCATGCCTTATGAAGTTAGGTTGAGGGAGCTGGGACTCTTTTCCCTGGAGAGACGAAGGTTGAGAGGCGACCTGATAGAAGTTTACAAAATGTTGAGAGGAATAGATAGGGTGGACTCTCAGAGGCTATTTCCCCGGGTTGAAATGGTTGCTACGAGAGGACACAGATTTAAGGTGCAGGGAGGGAAGTTCAGAAGTGATGTTAGGGGTAAGTTTTTCACTCAGAGGGTGGTGAGTGAATGGAATCGGCTGCCGTCAGTGGTGGTGGAGGCGAACTCGCTGGGGTCTTTTAAAAGACTTCTGGATGAGTATATGGGGTTTAATGAGATTGAGGGTTATAGATAGGTCTGTAGGTTGGTAGGTGTTGATGTGATTGGCGCAACTCGTGGGCCGAAGGGCCTGTTTGTGCTGTAGTGTTCTATGTTCTATGAAACAGGAGCACCCGGATGAAACCCATGCATACATGGGGGAAAGGTGCAGATTCCACACTGGCACCCAAGCTGGGAATCGAACCCAGGTTCCTGGCACTGTGAGGCAACAGTGCTAACCACTGTGCCACCGTGTTATTCTTACAATCCCTGCTGATTTTAATACCGGACACGTCAGGTGCCAGAGTGAAACCTGACTTGTAGATTCAAACTTTGTTGTTTTATAGAAATCATGGAGGAATGCTCATAAGATATAGGAGCAGAAGTAGGCCATTCGGCCCATTGAGTATTTTCCGCCATTTCATCATGGCTTCTCATCCCCATTTTTCTGCCTTCTCCCCATAACCCTTCAACCCATTCCCAATTAAAAATCGGTCTAACTCTTCCTTAAATTTACTTGCTGTACCAGCATCCACTGCATTTGAGGTAGCAAATTCCACAGATTCACAACCCTTTGGGAGAAATGGGTTCTCCTCAACTCTTTTAAATTTGCTACCCCTTATCGTAAGATGATGACCTCTGTCCTAGAATGACCCTTGAGAGGAAGCATCTCCTCCATGTCTACTTTATTCATACCTTTTATCATCTTGTATATCTCAGTTTGATCTCCAGAGGCCTAAACTGGTCAATCTTTCTTCATATGACAAACTCCTCATTTCAATGGAATCAATCTAGTGAACCTCCTCTGAATTGCTTCCAATGCCACTACATCCACTGCCAGGCTGCACGGTGGCAGTGTTTAGCACTGCTGATTCACAACTCCAGGCATCTGGGTTCGATTCCCGGCTTGGGTCACTGTCTGTGGGGAGTTTGCACATTCTCCTCATGTCTGCATGGGTTTTCTTCAAGTGCTCTGGTTTCCTCCCACAGTCCAAAGATGTGCAGGTTAAGTTGATTGGCCATGCTTAAATTTGCCCCTTAGTGTCCTGAGATGTGTAAGTTAGAGGGATTAGTGGGCAAAATATCTAGGGATATGAGGTTAGAACCTGGGTGGGATTGTGGTTGGTGCAGACTCGATGGGCCAAATGGCCTCTGCCTGTACTGTAGGGTTTCTGTCTTTCCTCAGGGGATCAAAACTGTGCGCAGTACTCCAGGTGTGGCCTTGCCAACGTCTTGTATAGTTGAAACAATACTTCCTTTCCTATATATTCTAATCCTTAAGCTATAAGTACCATTCTATTCCCCTTCTTTATTATCTGCGGTACCTGCGTGCTAGTTTTCTGTGACTCTTGAACAAGGACATCCAAATTCTTCTGCACCAGAGCACCCTGAAGTCTCTCCATTTAGATAATAAGTCGCCTGCCCATTTTTCCGACCAAAACGCATGACCTTACGCTTATCCATATTAAACTCTATCTGCCACATTTTGGCCCAGTCTCCTAACCTGTCTATAAAGGTTCTGATTTCTTCATTGCAATTTACTGTCCCGCCTATTTTTGTATCATCTGCAAATTTGGCTGTAGAGCCTTCTATCCCTATATCCAAGTCATTAACATAGATTGTAAATAGCTTGGGCCCAAAAACCAAACCATCCAGGGAAAAAAAAATTCATCCCAACTCAGTCTTCTGTCAATCAGCCAGCCACCTATCCAAGCTAATAAATTATTTCTAATCCCGTGTGATATAACCTTGTGAATTAATTTTTTATTTGGCAACTTATCAAACGCCTTCCAGAAGTCCATATATACTACATCTACAGGATCCCCATTATCCACTTTGCTTGTTAAATCCTCGAAGAACTCCAGCAAATTAGTCAAACATGATTCTCCATTCATAAAACCTTGCTGACTCTGATGGATAGCGTTTTGACTTTCCAAAGCCCTGATATTCTTTGATAATTGATTCTAACGCTTTCCCAACAACAGATGTTAAACTAACTGGTCGGTAATTTCCCACATTTTGTCTCCATCCCTTTTTGAATAAGATTGTTACATTAATATTTTTCTAATCCACTGGAACCTTTCCTGCGTCCAGGGAATTTTGGAATATTATAACCAGTGGATCCACCATCTCTGCCACCACTTCCTATAATACCCTAGGATGTAAGCAATCAGGCCTATGAGAACATAGAATATAAATTTCTATTTATAAGAAATAGGAGCAGGAGTAGGCGATCTAGCCCTTCGAGCCTGCTCCGCCATTCAATAAGATCATGGCTGATCTGAAGTGGATCAGTTCCACTTTCCCGCCTTCTCCCCATAACCCTTAATTCCCTTATCTATCAGAAATGTACCTACCCATGACTTAAATACATTCAACGAGGTAGCCTCCACCACTTCAATGGGCAGGGAATTCCAGAGATTCATCACCCTTTGAGTGAAGACGTTCCTCCACAACTCTGTTCTAAACTGCACCCCCCTGCCCCATATTTTGAGACTGTGCCCTCTAGTTCTGCTTTCCTTTCTAAGTGGAAAGAATCTCTATACCTCTACCCTTTCCAGTCCCTTCATTATCTTGTAAGTCTCTATAAGATCCCCCCTCCTTAGCCTTCTAAACTCTGAGTACAGGCCCAGTCTATTTAATCTCTCCTCATAAGCTAGGGCCTGGGGGACTCAACTGCCCTCAATCGCAATAGTTTGCTGAGTACCTTTTCTGTATTGATGATATTTGTTCTAAGTTCTATTGTTTCTTTTACCATTGACTTCCCATTCCCAAAGGAAGAGTACTAGTGTCCTCCAACGTGGAAACTGAGGCAAAGTTTTGATTTCGCATCTCTGTCATTTCAGTGTTCCTCACTGTTATCTTTCTGGTTTCATCTTCCAAAGGACCAACATTCATCCTAGCGACTCTGTTCCCTTTTATATACCTATAAAAGACTTTGCTTTCCTCCTTGATATTTTGCACTAGTTTTCTTTTGTAATTTACCTCGGCTCTTTTTATTACTTTTTTAATATCCCTTTGCTTATGTTTGAAAGTTTCCCAATCATCCAGCCTGCCACTGGCCTTTGTAATATGGTTTGTTAGTGAATAAGTTCACAGGAGTTTATTGATGAACTTTTAACACAAAGAATAAAACACTTATTAAACAAGAATAACTATAATATACCAGACAAAATGTTGGAATGATTGCCACAAACACAAGAAAATGATTCAAACTCTCGTTATTCCTTTTGTTATGGAGAAAAGTACAGCTATTTGGCTATAGTGTACCTCTCTCGCACTTGGGGAAAACCAGATGTAAACTCTTGGAGTTTCAGACAAGGCCTTTAATACGAACTATATAGTAAGGGTCGGTTCCGGGTCTCCAACTTGTGATTCACCAGGGAAAAGCTCTGATTCAAGAATTTTCAGACAATTATAGTCAAGATCCAGTTATAAGAAATTAGCATATACCAATCAGGGATGTACTGAAAAAAGAGTTACATATATCCATGCATAACAATTGATTAGGGTTATATCATGCATATGATACAAATGTTAGAACAAGATACAAATATTTAAACCTAGCACAGACGTTGCTTGCCTAATTATAGTTTCTAGTCAGCATGAAGTTTGGTTATATTAGCTGATCACTTTTGCAAGTTATTCTTGATATCCTAGCTTGTGTCTGGGTTTGTAGATTTCGGTCATCTCCCCCATGTCCAGATGACTGATATTTAAATAGCTTCTCTCAGGCTGAGTCATAGGTAGATACAAAAACTTGCATTTCATGGAGTCTCCCTTCCTATTCATAGTGACGTGTTCATTGTTTGCCTGGCCTGTGAATTAACAGAGTGAGAAGTCTCACAACACCCAGGTTAAAGTCCAACCAGTTTACTTGATGGTAAATGTTATTTTATTTGATTGTGGATGTCTCCATATTGTGAATTAACAGCCCATGGCCTGATGCCCTGGTGTACTTGTATGCTTGACTGCATTTTTTTAACCCTTTCATCGAATATGGTTATTTGTATGGCTACTAGTCCTGAACACTTTTTTTATCTCAGCAATACTCTTACCGACACACAACTCGGTGAAGATTTACCGCTATCTGAACATCAAGGCTTCTTGTTTGGGCTGGGCCAGTTACAAAGCTTTTCTACTTGTGGAACTCTGAGCATTCACCAGACTTTTTTCCAACTAGTATCTCTGTCCAAGAAACCCAACATTAGACATGCAAAGCAAGCATGAGTTCCCTAAACTCAGATCCCTAACAGACTTGCAGAGTTTCTTATTGGAGAGATTAGAACTCCTGTCAACAACAGTTCTTTCTCCTTTGTTTTATTCCAACATCACTAAACAAGCATCTCTTTTTACCCATAATGGATGTAAAATGAAAAGCTTCAACAGTATACCTTATTTTTCAGCAGTGCTCAAGTTCGCCACTACCAAGCAACTAGAAGTAATTTCTCCTCCTCTCAATCCTAAATAATTGGCCCCATACCTTGAGACAGTCCTTCTGTATTTTCTGACCAGCATAAACAATCTCTCAGCATCCACCACATTTGGAAACATTGGTGAAATTTCTGACAATGGAGGAATTTTCTAATGAAAAATATGAAAATTGCATTCACAGTTGAGCAACTGTCTCTCCAGGAATCAATTTTTTTTTCCAAAGGCGGCTCTTGAGATTTTCTTGACGACTATCTTTTGGATTTCAGAAGCTCCTTTCACATTCTCACTAACTCTTTGATTAGGTGATTCAGTCATGTAGAAAAATTGCCTTCTGCAAGAGCCATTGTGCATTGAACACGGCTGCTCTTACCACATTTTCTATATTTTGTTTCCTCTCTTGTGATATTCTATAGGTTCTGCTGTGTCTGCATCACACTGTTTTTACATTTTCAGTCTTCATCACGTGATGCTTTAGTCTCCGATATAATCAATGCTATGACCTCTCACTATGATTGTTTTATGGATGGTCTAAGGCTAAAATTAAACTACCCACTGATATTCAAGTGCTAGTATTTTATCCTGTTTCAATTTTGATATTCTACAAACGTAACCTTTATTTATGTGTATGTATGCCAGATAGTGATGCTCAAGGTACTCATTTGGTACAGTAGATTTATTACACTAAAAATGTTAGCTGAATGATGTAAATCATCCAACAAGTCTGATAAAAATCTAATCCAAAAGTAAATGGTAGCCCAAATGAAGGTAATTGCAGGCATCTTTTTTTCTTTCTAGGCAGAAGGACAGAATGTAATGGTACTACTCCATTACAGATTAGTCAGGTCTCCAACTCTGAAAATCTGCCCATACTTGATTGTCTGTCAGACTAGCAGAGGTAACAAACTTAATAGTACATATAAAACTTGATGACTTAATAAATTAAAAATACAATCTTGAGCTATAGAGTTATATAATTTCAAGAATAGTTAAAATAAACTTCAAAGCCATTTATTGCCATAATGGCAAAGCAAGAATTTGGTTCAATCATTTGCTTATATCTATCAAAAAATCTAACAGCTCAACTGTCAAAAGAGGAAGCCTTTGTTATATTATTAGATCAGCAACACTGAATGGTTTATTGTTTCCATCACAATGATAACATTGGAGCTTAGTATAAGCTGGTATCAGTGGATACCCTCCCTCCCTCCCTCCCTCCCTCCTTCCCTCCCTCCTTCCCTCCCTTCTCCACTGACACACGTCGCTGGCACTGCAGCATCCAGACTATCCTGATGAGTCCTCTGGTGGATCCCAACATGACCCCCCACTCCCCTCCCCCACCCCACCCCTTCATGATGTCCTCCTCAAGTCGCCCTTGCATGGCCACCTCCCTCTTGCGTAGCCCATCATTGTGCATAACCTCCCACCCCTCCCACTCAGATCCCATCTCCTTGTCACTACCCTGACACAACTGGGCACTGGCAGAATGCCAAGCCAAGCACTGCTCAATTTGGAGGCTTCAATTGCTTCTAATTTTTCCTGGTGTGGCCATGGCACCTGGTCTCTACTACTACAGCGCATCAGTGATTTTCACCAGTGAGGTTGGAAGCACCTGGGGAAAGCAGCTGTTTCGGACCCATAATCATATGCAGATACAGGCAGTCCAATAGTAATGAGCATCATGTACTTTCTGGGTGCAAAGCCATTCTTGCTGATTAAATGGGGCCAGAAAGATAGCAATCCAATTTGTGCTGGGTGTGAATCGGATTTTTGGCCTTGCATGCTAATCGGTGATCTGTTAAGATCGTGTCCATGGCTCTGTGCCAAATTTTGCTTTATAATGCTCCTGTGAAGCAACCTTGGGCACTATTTGGACCATTATTTAAAAGGTAAAAAATTGCAGTATGCTGCCATGCAGAGGGACCTGGGTGTCCTTGTGTATGAATCACTAAAAGTTGGTTTGCAGTTGCAGCAGATAATTAAGAGGGCAAATATAATTTTGTCCTTCATTGCTAGAGGAATGGAATTTAAAAACAGGGAGGTTATGTTGCAGCTGTGTAAGGTGCTGATGAGGCCACACCTGGAGTACTGTGTACAGTTTTGGTCGCCTTACTTGAGAAAGGATATACTGGCACTGGAGGGGGTGCAGAGTAGATTCACTAGATTGATTCTGGAGCTCAGAGGGTTGATTTATGAAGAGAGAGCAAGTAGACTGGTGCTATACTTGAATTCAGAAAAGTGAGGGGAGATCTTATAGAAACATGTAAGATTATAGAAACATGTAAGATTGTGAAGGGAATCAATGAGATAGAAGCAGGGAAGTTGTTTCCACTGGCAGGTGAAACTAGAACTAGGGGCTGCAACATCAAAATAAGGGGAAACAGATTTAGGACTAAGTTGAGGAGGAAGTTCTTCACCCAAAGGGTTGTGAATCTGTGGAATTCCCTGCCCAGTAAAGCAATTGAGGCTACCTCATTGAATGTTTTTAAGACAAAGATAGATTTTTGAACAGTAAAGGAATTAAGGGTTCTGGTTAGTGGGCGGGTAAGTGGAGCGGAGTCCACGAAAAAATGAGCCACTATCTCATTGAGTGGCAGAGTAGGCTTGAGGAGCCAAATGGCCTGCTGTTGTTTCTTGTTCTTATGCTCTTATGTTCTTCCTAATAGCACACTAAGAGCACTATGGAAATATAAGTTGTTGTTTCTGCATCTTTTAGACTTGTCTGCCCTGGCATTAGTTAGGGGGTGTCGAGTGACCCAGCCTGATGACATGTCAGCATTCATTTGTCAGAGGCTTAATAAGAGCAGAAGAAATTGAAAAATAGGAAAGATCAATCTTCTGCCTTAATTTCACTTTCTTGACCACTCCATATTTCCCTGGATTCTTTGGACCAAAAATTGCTTTTGGTCTTAACTATGTGCAGGGAAAGAGAATCCACAGCTTCTCGGGTAACAGATTCCAAGAATTCACAACTATTTAAATGAAGAAATTTCTCCTTGTCTTGGTCGTAAAAGATTTATTCTGACACTTTCAGGTTCTAGGCTCCCCAGCCAAGAGAAAACAGCTCAGTGTCTACTCTGCTAAGCCCCTTCAGAATCCAAAAAATGTGCGAGTTAGGTTGATTGGCCATGCAAAATAATTAAATGTGTCTCATTCTACAATGTTAGATCTGAATTACTTTATCCTATGTTGATTCCACAATGTATTGTTCCAAAGAAAGGGTTATAAAAGTGTTCTACAAATTCATCCTCCAGAGAAACTTTGCCAATTTGATTAGTCCAGTCTATTTGAAGAGTAAAGACCCTGCAAATATTATATTGCCTTTGTTACAAGCTCCAAAATTTTGCTGTTTAATGCTCTAGCCAATGGTATAACCACTGTTAAAGACCCCATAAACTACTCCTGCCATTAACCAATACTGATTTTACTTCCAGATCTTCTGAGCCTAGATCCTTTCTTACATTGTCCTGATGTGCTTTACTAAGAGGGTTTCTAATCCTCCTTTTCCATTCTGTCTATCTTTTCAAAACGTTGTCTACTCTGGGATATTTATTTTCCAACCTCATAACCATGTCTCTGTATTGATTAGATATAAACTACTATTTTCTCTTTGTGTTACTGGTGAATATTTCTCATTGCAAATACTTTGTGTCTTCAGATATAAAATCTTTAATGTTAGTACTTTTGTCGGACCTACTTATACAATATGCCAGGACAATGATTCCATCTGGATTAAATTGAGATCACCCCAATGGATTAGTTCTCCCTTTCTCCAGCATTGTTGTTAATGCCCTATAAATTCAAATCCCCTCTTTCTACACTACTCTGAACCACATGTTTTAGATTCTCTAATTTACTTGACATCAGGCATGGCTCAAGTAATAATCTAGAGATAATTATTTTTGCGGTTCTGTATTTTAATTTGGCCTAAAACTCTCTCAGAATATCATTCCTAGTTCCCATGTGGACCAGGACAAGTGAACCATCCCCTCCCAGTCCAGTTCATCTCTGGCTGTAAACAGATGTCCCTAGCCCTGGCACTGGGCAGAAAGCACAATCTTTGGAAGCTGATGAGAATTGATTCCCCTGACTATATTGTCCCCTATCACTACCACATTCTATTTCACTTATCTTGAACCCCCATCCTCCCTCTCCAACTTGAATGACATTCTGCAGCATGGTTGTGTAGTCAGTTTGCCCCATTCACCCTGCAGTCCTTGTTCACATCTCTGTGGGCCACCATATTTTGCACCCTTAAGTGAAAGACTCCGCCATCACTACAAGCTGGATTTCCTTATTTGCCTGACTGGTCATATCCTCCTGTCTCTGACCATTGGCCATCATTGAACAAATGAATTAGGAGTAGGAATAGGCCAGTCAGCGCCTTAAGTTTGCTCCAGTATTCAATAAAATCATGGCTGATCAGGCTGTAACTTCAACCCCATGTTCTTAATTACTCTTGTTAACCTTTCACCCTTTACCCCTCTCTTATGGCTCAGCAGCTCTGAATCCAGCTCAATAATTGAATAAACGTTGCTCAAGCTGCAGACACACACTACAGATACAGTTGGTGATCAGATGCTAATAAAATGATTAGTCAGTGACTTTTCCTTCACCTGCAGATAGGTGGCATGTATGATCTAACAGTCCAACTGAGACCGGGACATTAAAATGAAGAATGACATATATGAAACCATTTGGATAGTCATCTGCCTGAAAAAAGAATACTCCGTTCAAGCAATCCGTAGATAATCAAAAATTGTCTTGCAACAATTAAATGGGCAGTAAAATGGCAAGAGGACATGAAAGTAGCATACAGCAATATAACTACTTGTGTTGAGATTTTGTGATTAGTGAGAGTTAGGGGGACTATAAAAGGTGAAGTGTGTTTTCAGTTATACGAATGTGAAAGTTTCTCCTCTGTCCTGCTTATCCTGTGTTTATGGACAGCATATTGATTCAATGTGTGCACTGTTATTTTAACTTGAAATATAGTTGCTGACAAAAATTTAAGAAATTTGTGTGCTGTATCAGATGAAGTAAAGAAAAACTTACAGCAACAACAGAATTATTCAGAACCTTTAAATTTTCCAACCCAAGTTGAGAGTTTCTCCATTGAAGCATATTTTACAATCTTATGATTATGGAACTTTGTGTAGATAAGCTTAAATGCAATTGTTCAAGGTCACAATCTGTTCCTGGGATGAATAAACTGGACCTTCGTTTATGTGAAGTGTGTGTTGAGCAGTTTTCTGTTGAGTTTGTATAACTTTGCTATCTCTAATTTCAAGGTGGCTTTGGGATATTAATTATCTGTGTGTGATAAACCATGTACTAGAAACCTTCTGATAAACAAACTTGGAATGCAGAATTTGACTTTTAACTATTTCACAATTTGTGGTCATATCTAGTTTTTAAAATCATTAACCATTAGATTAATCTAAAGGGAAATAACTTTTTCAAGTTTGTGCACTATATGTGAAGACCTCAGTTCTTACTTTATTAGTGTCACAAGTAGGCTTGCATCAACACTGCAATGAAGGTACTATGAAAATCCCCTAGTCGCCACACTCTGGTTAGTGAGGGAGAATTGAGCGTGGCCAATGCACCTAACCAGCATGTCTTTAGAACTGTGGGAGGAAACCAGAGCATCCGGAGAAAATCCATGTAGACATTAGGAAAATGTGCAGGCTCTGCACAGACAGTGACCTAAGCCAGGAATCGAACCTGGGTCCCTGGCGCTGTGAGGCAGCAACTGTGCCACCATATAAATTGTTTGCTATAACTTGTTGTAAAGTTCTATTGTATGTAAGTTGGAAAGAAAGTGTTGCTCCAATATATTCTGTTTGAACCATAATACATTATTAAGTATTTGTCACCTTGGTGCAATTTGGGAACAAATATTAAGTAAATTTGAATTTAGACATCACTCTGGTTTTTGTTTCAGAATCAAGGAGGAAGCATCGTTAATAATGTAGTGTGGCATTTATCTGCTAATTCATATTCAGCTGCACTTCAGTTTGTAGCAGTCAGATCTTTGTAGGGGGCTATTACAGTGTGTGGCACTGCATGATTAAGGAGGGGAGAGGAGGAAGGGGGTTTCTGAGCATGTTGTGGAAGAAAATGGATTTTAGATTTGGGATTTGCTGGTTTAAATAATTTAAAATTTGTTTGAGAGGGGCTTTGATTCTGGCCAACTTAGGTTTTGAAATGTAATATTTTTCATAGTCAATGACACAAATCTTACCTAGTTTGAGTTTATAAATGCTTCAGAAATTAATCTATGAACTCTGAAATATTTTGTACCACATTTCCTTAGCTATATTTTTAGGATGGTGTAACTTTAAAAGCTATTTTGCATTGCCTATTGGCTATTTCAGTCACCTTTCTTCATTCAGTAACCTCCCTTGAGTTACCCCATGACATCACAGGGGAAAAAAATCCTGTAAGTAGTTGATGTATAGTGAGCAGTGGACTGTTGGTGTTGAATCAGTGCCTGGCCTGATGAAGCCGACTGGCAATCGAGCCAATGAATGAACCATTGCAGAGGTTCAAATACGTAGCATTTGATGTGCAAGGAAACAGCAGCAATGTCTTTCAGCTAAGTCAACTGCTTTGCCATAAAATTCATATATTAAAATGGTAGCAAGGGGAGAATTGACAAGATTTTGGAGTCTAGAGAGCCTGCAGCTTGGTATGTATGTTTTAAAAAAATACTGTTTATTTGCATGAAGCTGTGAAAATTAAAGCTAAAGGTCACATGAGGAAAGTATTTCACAATAAAAATGGAACACAGAAGAAAACGTAAAGAGTTGATTTAGACAATTGTGCTCTGGATTTATTAATTTAAAAGTGAAGAAGCAGAATCTATGGTCTGAGGATAGAAATTATGGGAAGTATTCTCGATGTCTTACTCTTGAAAAATGCCAATGACTAAGCATATACGGCTAGCTGGTGGTATTCTGATTATAGGCTTTTAATTGGAGTGAAATAACTATATCCTGAACACAATATGTTAGAAAAATAAAAATTTTATAAGTCATTTTATTTATAATCACACTGAAAACCTTTAGATGTGGCTTTATTAATACCGCTATTCAAAATTTCATCTATCTTGTGGCTTTCAGCATACAGCAGTTTATACTTGTTTTTTGGAAAGTGCACATGCTTTACAGTAACTGAAGGAGCTAAGCTAACTATAAAACATTTTATCCGAGAGCATTATTTTCTACTAAATCGTGTTGTTCTATATAATAGGAACATGATAGCCGATGTCAGATTGTTTGTGGGAGACAGAAATTCATAACATAATAAATGTTTTTTTTCTCGCAAGAGGCAGAGTATTAATTTTAAAGAGACAATGTCCTTCTATTCCGGAAGTGTTTTTATCATGATGACAAAATGTGCAGGATTATGCTTCTTTAATGTGCTTAGCAATATTTCAGTGTAATTTGTCTCATAATTTAAAGAACATGGTTGTGCAGGTGTTGGTCCTTTAAAAAGCCATATTATGGGTGTATCCCTAAGATAAAATATATCTATTTAAGTAGAAAGAAAACATTGAATACAGTAAAAATATTCTTAATTGTATTTTTAAAAAAAAGTCATGTGAATATAGACCTGGGATTTATGTTGGGAGTTACCAACATATAATGCTGAATTTTCACGTGGAATGGTGTGTGTGTTTTGGAGAGCATTGAGAGCTAAAAGTGGCAAAATTGATGATATATTGAGGAAATGGACTTCTGCATTTGACAGCTGCGTGTTGGGCTGTCTGCATTTTAGGCTGCCTGTTCTGGAGAGGCAGGTCATCAATTTCCATATGCTAACCGCTCAATAAGAGCAATATTGACACACTGCTTTCACAGATTTCCTGGACTTCCTGGAACTTGCTAATGAAACTAAGTCAACTACACAATGGCAATTGAGGGGGCTAAAGCTCAGTCAGAGATGCCAATAACTACTCCGTATTTACATCTGCATTTTTATCTATGAGTTGGAAAGGATTTGTTCACAGTACTTGTGCAAAGAGATTGTGCAATTTATAGGTTACTTTTTACGCTTTGGGTGTTTACTTTACCACATAAGGCTTCTAATTGGCTTTCACATCACTTGACTTTGCAGCTTTGCCTGGCATTTTGCAGGTGCAATATGCCACCGACTGCCCATAAGACATGGGTATCTACAGACCAACCAAGTATTTTCATCAACTACAAGGGCCTCCACTCTATCAGTGTGCTGCTAGTGTGCAACTGCAAAAGATCTTTATGCAAGTGTGTGCAAAATTCCAGGAAAGCTGCCACTGTGCTTTCTTCTAATGGCAATCCAAACTCTGATTGCTTTGCACCTGGAAGCAGGCTTGAGGAGGAGCTGCTAGGTAACTGGGGTTACACACTGTAAATTTGGTTCATGATGGTCATCAGAAACTTGCCAATTGAAGTCCAACAAATCTGTAATGATATCTTATCACATACTATGTGCAATTTTGAGGCCATTGGCATGCTGAGTAGGTGCTTCAGGTGCCTGGGCAACACTGGAAGAGTTGTTCAGTAGGCCAGGGCCATGGTTTGCTTTGTTCTGCTCCACACAACAGCGTACAACAGTAAAACTTGGGCCTTCAAGATGAACAAAAGATCAGATCCCCCTCGAATGATTTGAAGGGGGAGGAGATGGAAAGCAATGAGGACAATGCACCGTAAGCTGCTCAAATTTCTTCAAGGCATGCTCTTACTAATGCAGTTAGGATGCACCAACGTATCCATGTCAGCAGAAAATGCAGTGGCCACTCTTCTCCCACCCCCATGCGACTGTCATAAAGCTGTCCTGCAACCAAACAAATGTTGACTCAGTATTCATGTGGGCATTGCCTATGTGAATTCATGTTCTCACATTCACCATCAGAACAAGTTAGAAGGTCACTTACCACCCTACTCCCAAAAAATTGGAAAAAAACATTTGTGTGATCTGAGTACATTTTTTAACAATCTTATGACCAAACATAAAAATAATTAAAATCTGTGTATATCAAAATTTGATTTTGCTATTTTGAAATGAATTTCTGCTGAACCATAAATGACTGCTATAGGTCACATAACTTGAGATCAGTCATCTGTTCTGGGGAGCTACTAACAGATATTACAATACAATTTCATACTCATCATTGTGGAATCTCATACATTTTAATCATGCAACTAGATAACTAATGGATGAACTGACTCACCCGGCCAGGATGATAACTAAGACAGAGACATCAAAACTTGTTATATCTGAAGAAGTGTTAACAGCCATCATTTGCTCCTAAGGGAAGCAATGTATTTTGACCAGAAGTACAAAAACTGCTTGCGAGGCTGCATTTAACTCATTAATGGGCGATGGCACATAACCCCATGCTCTGGTCTTCTGGATTGTTTTAATATTACATTTCTATCCTCACAGCTCAGTCTACTGTTTTAACACCGAAAGGAAGGAACAGCAGCAACTCTTGGCTGATCAAATAGTTGGTCATCATCTTTCAGCTCCTTGAAGTTTGTTTGATTTTAAGTGTTTGATCAGAATGTACCAAGCAGTCTAAGCATAGAAACCCCACAGTGCTGCATTGTCATTCATTTCCAGGAGTTTAGTGTTATTGTCTCTGAACAGAAACTCAGCTGGACTGAATTCCACCACAAAGGAAACAAACTCTGGATTTTGACTTCTCAGAACCTGGAAATTACAGGAAAAAATATTAATTTGTGTTTTTTACCTTTGCCCATAATTGTAAATCTTCCTCTTTTTCATTCCCCTTATAGTGTGCATGGGTACAACTTCACCCCAAATTTGAAAATGAATAAGCTTCTGAGGTAATTGTAATATTTGCTGTGAATTGTAGAATTTGCTGTGAGTTATTAAATTGGATGCCTCAAACTGAGGGTTTGGGGAAACGCACCACAACCTACTGTGAAAATAATTCAAAAGCACCTCTGCTTATGGACACGCAGGGAGAGGATAAAGAAGTTCAGTTTCTCTTTGTCTCTGATCCATAACACTTATTTGGCATTGCCTCAGACACCCATCTGTGTGCCCTTGTGCAACATTGGAGCTTTATTCTTCCCTTTCTTGTTTTTCCTAAGAGATGTATATGTCGCAGAGGTAGGAGCAGATTCAGATCCCAATTCTGACTGCCAAGATGTTCTTGGGCAATATCACCTGTGTTTTAGAGTCCTTGTTGAGACTGCATGTTGAAGAGGCTCTGCCTTGCTGGATGAGGCAGCATGTGTGGCACTGGCTGAGAGGTGGCCTGTGAGAAACCAAAGGGCTTTGAAAGAAGTCTCTGCCTCCACGTCCCCTTTCACTATCATCCCTCTCCAGGTCCAGCTGACTTTAATGCTACCTCTGTTTTGGAGAACTCTGCAGATAAAACATGGCACATTGTGGCCAAAACTAGGCTATCTGTCAATTTAAGGTGCAAAACATGTTTGCCTCCAGAACTTGCATGGTGCTGTTGAAGGAGGCATGGACTCACTTGAACAAAAGATGTAATGTTCCATGGTATTGGTCACTCTCTTTTCATGGAAGAACATATCATCTCAGAGGCCTGTGATTGTGTGAGTTCTACTTTGAATACCTTTCTGTGGATCACACATGGTCTGCTGCTGCTCCATAATTGTTGACAGTACCCAAGGTACAGAACCTGCATCCAGCTGAGAAGCGCTTCAAGAGAGCTATGCTCTTCAAAGCAGGCTCTCCACTGCTACTGGTGTTTCTCACATGTAAATGAGTCACCAAGTAAAAATACAACTATAACTATCTTATTGATCCCAACAAAGAATGGGTATCTTACTTCATGCATCCTCAAAAGGAGACAACTTGTTTAAGGAATCATCATCAGTAACCTTCACCAACTGATCCTGTATGCATGAAGACCTGTGGGAGATAAAAGACATGAATTAGTCCTGCCATAGATAAGGATATGTTGCGCCACACTATCATTATGAAGCTGATCATATTTCCGTTGAAATCAAATCATTGTGACTTGAGTGCTGTATGGTGCCTTTGATTTAATTGTGTCATCAGGTAGTTGGGAGTTCCACACATCTTCCCAATGCTAAAGATTGATGAGACTCCATTTATCTCCAGTGCTACTACCTTGATGTGCTTGTCAGCTGTGAGATGTTTGGAGGGCTGGTTATCTCCTGCTCTGGTGTTCTGTGCTCTTTTCCTTCTTTTGGAAGAGGCCTATGAAGAAGTGTGATAGCATTTATTCATCTTTTGGATGGAAGTGCATTGGGTAACAATGACTGAGGGAGGGGCATGACATTGTTGAAGGATGAATGGGAATGGTGGATGGATAGATAAGGATGTGAGGAAATACATAAAAAGAGAAGGGAGATGTGCACCTACAAGATATATGGCTAGAAGATACAAAAATATACAAAAAATACTGAAAATTTAGAGGTAAAAGGGAGGCAGGAACTTGTTATTAATGAAATAGTACTGGGAAAATGATATTAGAATTAAAAGTTGACAAGGCTTGATGGCTGTCATCCTAAAGTCTTGAGATAAGTGGTTGCAATAGAAGTAGATTTTTTGGTTGTGATCTGAAAAGGTCCCAGTGGATTGGAAATCACAAATCACCAATCTCAAGACCTATATTCAATAAAGGAGGGAGATTGAGAGCAGAAAACTATTATCCTAACATTTGTCATAGGGAAAATGCTAGAATCCATTACTCAGGAAGTGTAAGGCATTTAGAAAATCGCAATCCAATCAAGCGAAGTCATGGTTTCATGAAAGAGAAATTGTTTTGACAAATTTGTAAGTTCTTTGAGAAAGGCACTAATAAATAAACGAACAAAATAATACAAGTAGCAGGCAAGGTAGATTGTGTGGATGTGGTGTATTTGGATTTCCAAAACGTCTTTAGCAAGGTGATACATTTACTTGGACATAGAATTGGTTAGCCACCAGGAAGTAGAGAGTAGGGATAAGTGGGTAATTTTCAAGTTGGTAAGCTGTTAGTAGTAGAATGCCACGGAGATCAGTGAGCTCAAAAATTAGCTATCCATACCAATGACTGGGATGAAGGCACTGAATGTATTGTAGCTAAATTTGCTGATGACATAAAGAGAGGTAGGATATTTGTCAACAGTATATAGGGATTTGGATAGGTAAAGTGAGTGGGCAAAAATTTGGCAGATGTAATATAATGTGGGAAAATGTGAACTTGTTCGCTTTGGCAAAAAGAAGAAAAGCAGTATATTATTTGAATGGCGAGAGACTGCAGAAATCTATTTGTTTAAAGTTTATTTACTAGTCGCAAGGAAGGCTTACATTAACACTGCAGTGAAGTTTACTGTGAAATTTCCCTAGTCGCCGCACTCCGGTGCCTGTTTGGATCAATACACCTAACCAGCGTTTCTTTCAGAATGTGGGAAGAAATCGGAGCACCCAAAGGAAACCCACGCAGAGATGGGGAGAATGTGCAAACTCCACACAGACAGTGACTCAAGTCTGTAATCGAACCCAGGTCCCTGGTGCTGTGAAGCAGCCGTGCTAACTGCTGTGCTACCTGGCTGCCCACAATCTACAGTACATACGGATCTGGGTGTCCTTATACATGATTCACAGAAAGTTCGTATGCAGATGCAGTAAGTGATTAGGAAAGCAAATGGAACGTTGATGTTCATTGCAAGAGGAACATAAGAACATAAGAAATAGGAGCAGGAGTAGGCCATCTAGCCCTTCAAGCCTGCCCCGCCATTCAATATGATCATGGCTGATCTGTCGTGGCTCAGTTCCACATTCCCGCCCTCTCCCCATAACCCTTAATCCCCTCTCTTATTAGAAACCCATCAACCCGCGTCTTAAAAATATTTAGCGAGGTAGCCTCCACCACTTCAACGGGCAGAGAATTCCAGAGATTCACCACCCTTTGAGTGAAGAAATTCTTCCTCAACTCCGTTCTAAACCGCCCCCCTTTATCTTGAGGCTGTGCCCCTGAGCGGGAAGAGTCTCTCCACCTCTATCCTATCCATCCCATTCATCATCTTATACGTCTCAATGAGATCTCCCCTCATTCTTCTAAACTCTAACGAGTACAAGCCTAGTTTATTCAGCCTCTCCTCATAGCTCAACCCCCTCAACTCCGGTATCAGCCTAGTAAACCTCCTCTGCACTCCCTCCAAGGCCAAAATATCCTTGCGTAAGTACGGCGCCCAAAACTGCACACAGTACTCCAGCTGCGGCCTCACCAATGCCCTGTACAGCTGCAGCAAGACCTCCCTACTTTTATATTCAACCCCCTCGCTATGAAGGCCAGCATCCCATTGGTCTTCCTGACCACCTGCTGCACCTGCAGGCTGAGTTTTTGCGACTTATGCACAAGGACCCCGAGGTCCCTCTGCACCGTCGCCTGCTGCAGTTTTTCTCCACGTAAGTAATAATCCTTCCTATCATTATTCCTACCAAAGTGGACCACCTCGCACTTGCCAACATTAAATTCCATTTGCCATTTCTTACCCATTGGAGTCAGGAAGAATGAGAGGTAATCTTCAATCATATAAGATTCTGAGGGACTTGGCAGGATGGATGCTGGGAGGATGCTTCTCCCTTGTAAGGAGCCTAGAACTAGGGGACACGGAAGGCGTCTCATTTTAAGACTGAAATAAGGAGAATTTCTTTACTCTTAAGTCATTAGTCTGAGGAATTTGTTTCTCCACAAAGCAGTGGAGGCTGGGGCATTGAATATATTCAGGACTGAGTTCAGGTCAATTTTTGATCAACATAGAAATTGAACGTTATGGAGGGGGCAGACAGAAAAATAGAGTTGAGATCAAAATCAGCCATGATTTTATCAAATGACAGAACAGGAGCCAAATGATTACTCCTGCTCCTAATTCTTGTGTACTAAATGAGGAGAGATATGTTATGGAAGGGCTTGACCAGGTTAGATTTGAAGGGGTGAAGTTAGATGCAAGTTAATATGTTACTGTATCCACCTTTCGTGACTTGCTTACCTCATTAAAATGCTTCCTGCATTAAATCCAGGAGCTTGGCACCATGCTGCTATTATGATCATCACCAAGTCAATGATTCCAAACCACGTGAATGTGCAGCAGTAAGAATGTTTGTAGCTTGCCCAATACAGACAGCAAACAAACAATAGTCCTTTTAAGATGCCCATATGTGTGGTCATGAATCATTTTTATGAGTGACTGCACAAAAGGAACAGTGACTTTACTTGTACTCCCTTGGTTTTCACTGCAGACTTCTTGCTTCCTTGGTAGGAAAGAGTTTCTCTGTCCAGTTGTTCACAGAACTTCCAGGGAGCTGATACAAGGGACAGTTTGGTCCTTCTGGACTTCACTCTGACACTTTGCTCTCTGCTTTGTCAGCACCCAATTTTTGAGTTTGTGTCCTGAGGCCCATATCATGCCTGCTGTCACTGATCTACCTAGAAAACTGCAGATGAAATGATCATTAGGTGGCTATTTCTCCAGTTTCCTGTACACCATTGGATCTATCACAGCTGCACTCCCAGCATATTTTGGAATTAAAATCAGATCCATGAATATTTAATATATTTTTCTGAAATTCCATTCTGCAGTGGTTTATCTGAGACATTAATCCATGGGGTTTAAACAGGATAATGTCTTCTCCAAACTGACAGCAACAATTCTGATGGACATTTTATAGATTGAGTAAACATTATTACACTGTGCAATTTGAAAGAGGTGCAAATTGCAATAACAGTGTTTAAAATCTGTAAAATGCAGTTAAGATTTTGGGATGAGAGTTATTTGCACAACAGTATTTTACTATGGAAATTCTTATTTATTGGCAATTTTTCCAAGTCTAATTACTTGAACTTGTCTAACAAACAAGGACTTTGCTCTGGTATTTCATCAATAATATTACTTTCCACTAAATGTTTATCTAGTCTGATTGTTTGTATTCACTGATGCTTGATAAAGTAGGCCAGAATCTCCCTAAACCCCCATTTATCCTATCTGCCCCCTCCTGAACATATACACGTTACAGAACTAGAGCTGAATGCTGTAATAATGATTTTAATCTGTATAAACATTTGCTTACAATCCAACATTTTGCAATTTTGATAATTTCAATTTAGATTCATGTAGCTAGAAGTTACTCTAAAATGTGTTTGGTATTTCTAATGCTACTGAAACTACAGAGACTATGTAATTTAAAATATGATCAGTATTTATGTGCTTTGAATGGATGGGAAGTGATTCTATTTATCAACCACGTGCAAATCCATTGCTTTTGGGATCATGAGCATTTAGGAATTCATATTAGGTTTATGTTTAGATTTTCTAACTGCTAGACATTTGATATAAGACTCTAAATCAGTTGTTCGGTTTGTTCAGCTGTGTTTGCATAAAATAGATCTTTGCCAGATCGTTTAAACAAATTTACAAGTTGAGCAAAAATTGTTTCTTCGACAAGAGATAATTAGGGGAATATAGTCAAATAATTTTGAACCTTAAAGCCAACTCTCAAATAAAAACTTTTTAAAAAAAAGTTTATTTAATTATAAGCAAAACCTTTTCAGAAGCAATTGGAGTTCCTTATTTATCCCTTACTTGAGAGAATAATGGGCCAATGTTCTTAGAAAGATAAAATGTTAACATCACAGTATTAAAGCACTAATTGACCAGCAATACTCAACAGTTGCAAATCCCCAGAACTTGCTGGTCAATTTACTTACACAAATGGCATCTGGCCCTTGGCCTCCCTGATATTTTTAAGAGTTTGCTGGGATTGCATATTAATTGAGCATCTCATTATAGCAAGTTAGAGCTCATAACTAATAACATAAGTACCCTTATAACAGCATAATAATTCTTAATGCAACATCAAGCAAATTTTATTGCCCAAAAAAAACACAGTTTAAGCAGTGGAGTCACATTCCTGCAAGTAGTAAATTGCTAGACTTTTACATTTTAATTGTTTTCTTTTTTATGTTTCTTCTTTCAAAATCCAATCTTTATTTCCTTTCTCCACATCTGATTTGACTCCAATTCACCAACTTTAGTTAACGTTTCTTTTGCCATCATTTCACTGTTTCTTGTATAGTTTTAGTAAGACTTCTCTCTTCACATACGTCATCCCCTTTGAAATAAAGGCAAACCTTCCATTTACCTTCCCAATTAC
This sequence comes from Carcharhinus amblyrhynchos, assembly GCF_965287045.1. NCBI lineage: Eukaryota > Metazoa > Chordata > Chondrichthyes > Carcharhiniformes > Carcharhinidae > Carcharhinus > Carcharhinus amblyrhynchos. Next base: position 73,774,151 of record NC_137333.1, on the reverse strand, counting down.
CTGCTGAACTTGCGTGTTAGATTTTTTGTGATTTATGCACGAGGACATCCCAAAGCCTCTGTGCTACAGTTTTCTGCAGTTTTTCACTTTTGAAGTAATATTCAGCTCCCTTTTTCTACCAAAATGCATTACCTCACATTTTCCTATGTTATATTCCACCTGCCAAGTTTTTGCCCACTGACATAAACAATCTCTCTCTGTAAACTGTCACCCTCACCACTTGCCATCCCATTTATTTTTGTGTCATCTGCAAACCAGGGATTAGTACACTAACTTCTCTCATCCAGATCATTAACATGCATTGTAAATAATCATAGCCCAGCACTGATCCTTATGGCATTCCATTAGTTACAAACATTCATTATGTATTTTAGGTGTCTGTTCAACTCTTAATATTGCTTCTAATTTCGCATGATTGTGGATCCAAGTCCTTCTCCAACTTGAGTGCATAACGTAGGCTGAGTAGGTTTTCAATTTGAGATTTCAGAACCTAGGATGGTCAGGAAGCGAGAGCAGGATATCCCTGAGGTCATCTGATTTAAACCAACAACCTTCAGAATTCTGTCCAGTCGTCATGTTCCTGGGTTTACTGGATATTTACTGTAGGTTACCAAAAAAACGTTTTCTTCAATGATAACATCAACCACCCAATATGGCTAACTCTCAGAAGAATTCTCAGGAGTGTGTAATTTGTTTTTAGAAGTTTAATCTAAGCCAGGCTATAGTTCAGGACAGAATTGATGGAACCAACATCATCAATAATGCCATCCTTCAAATGACTATGTTAAATTATAGATTCAGGTGGATGTGGTTGCATAACATTTCTGACCAAACAAGAAGTTCTCCCAGTTACCCAGCCAGCATTGCTCTGTTGACCAGTAACGCTCAAAATAATACTGATCTGTTTGCTATAATTGTACAAAATGGTTGCGGCTGTATGATCACAGTTAAAACATTCCAAATGCAATGACTTAGTCATGTGATGTTTCCAAGAAACATGGCAAGGTGTTAAACAAGTGATTTATGCACCATTTATGTTGGTAAGTTATACAAGCCAGTGTGATCCTATCCTTGTCCATGTATCTAAGTGACTCTTGTGGATTAAAGGGCAAGGACATCCATAGTTTCCTTGAGAAGGTGGTACCAGTCTGTCTACTTGAGAATTAATTAATTTCACCCTAAGCTACTTTAAGGCAGCCTTTTGTCTTGTAAAATAATGGTTTGTGCCTTGGTGGTCAAGCATCGCCGAGTGTGACTCAGTACAGAGACTGCCATGCCATTTAGTAGAGGAAGATGGTGGGATGAGAAGGTGCAGGATCAGCTGACCTGTTTTCTCTGGACCCTCTTCTGACCAGCTTTTTTTTTTGTTTTCTGCTCACCTCTTGCAGTGCCCTTCCAAATATCAGCCTCCAGAGACCATGTGCATCAGCAACTGTTTTCTATAGTTGATAGTGTCAGTATCCACCATCTTCACTTGCAATTCTCCATTTAGTGGAGGTTATGGATGCTTAGCAGATTATGATTCAGTGATTAGTTCGCCATGTGAAAAGTCTTCGGGTATGTTAGGTTGTGTACAAATGACTGCTGGTTACAACTTAATGTGGATATGCCGGCGTTGGACTGGGGTAAACACAGTAAAAAGTCTGACAACACCAGGTTTAAGTCCAACTGATTTATTTGATAGTAAACTCACTAGCTTTCGAGGGGTATTGTACACATCTCTTTAACCTGTGATCAGTGCTCCTTCCGCTCACATTGTTGGCCACTTTAGGACTTGAACAGCAGGTTAAGTGTAAAGATTCGCATTCTAATCAGTAATCTGTAAACTGTCTGTGCTTTATATGCTCTGTCTGAGGCCCGAACTCTCCATTCACCTGAAGAAAAGGGAAACCCCTCGAAAGCTAGTGAGTTTACTATCAAATAAATCAGTTGGACTTAAACCTGGTGTTGTCAGACTTTTTACTGTGGTTACAACTTTGCCAGAATATCCAGCTAATCTTTCAACACGGAATGCTAGGGGAACATATGGAAAGATCAAAAAGATAATGTGCTCATCAGTGAGGGAAATAGCTTCACTGAAAATAAAGGCAGGGAAGGTCATCACCAATTATAATAAACAGTTGGAGAGATGGTGGAACACTGCCTTGGGTTGTACTCTCAGGAGTACCCTATCACCAAGAAAGCTATAAGCATGATAAAAGCTTGCTTGTAATTGCAGATTTGGATAGTGAACCCACAGTGGGAGAGCTTAGTGAAGCCACTATCTCTCTTGCTATGGGTAAAGCTCCAAGTGCTGATGTTATTCCATCTGAACTCAAATACAAGGAAGTAGCATTCCTGTAGCATCCATGCAATTTCTCTGCCCCTGTTGGAGAGGAACAGCAGCCCCCTTAGATACATAGATTGTGATGCTGTGCGAGAAAAAGGCTATTGCACTGATTGCGTCAGTTATCAAGGCATCTTCCTGCTAAGCATTGTGGGAAAATTATTTGCCCGTGTTGTCCTTGTTAGATTGTGGTTCCTGGCTGAATGTACCTACTCCAATCTCCAGTGTGTTTTTAAAGTTGGAAGAGCTACATTGGGCATGATCACCTCAGTATGGCAGCTGTAAGAGAAATGACTGGCAAGTTTCTGCTCCCCGAACCTAGAATACCTGACACTAAAATGCCGGGAGTTATCCTGACAGCAATTTGCATCCCATCCCACACAAAAGTGAAGACTGTGCTGGATAAAATATACACCATCACAAATAGCCTCGAGATGAAACATCCCAAGGTCTTGTTCAGGTATTTCAAACAGGCCTAGCTCAAGAGTGTACCACCAAGATACCACAAAACATCTCCTATTCCATCAGAGATCCAAACATCCTAGACCACTACTACACAAATATCAAACATGCCTACTGCTCTATCACTTGCCCACACTTCGACAGATCAGACCACAACACTGCTCCTGCTTCCAGCTTACAAGCAAAAGCTGAAAAGGAAGACTCCGTTAAAGAAAGTTCTGCAATGTTGGTCTGAGAAATTGGATGATCTCCCACGGGACTGCTTAGAGTCAGTTGACTGGTCAGTATTTAAAAACTTTGCAACCAGCCTGAACGAGTACGCCACAACAGTAATTGATTTCATTAGCAAGTGTGTAGAAGACTGTCCGCTAAAGAAGCAAATCCGTGTGTTTCCTAACCAGAAATCCTTGCTGAACAGGAATATCTACTGCTTGCTGAAGTCCAGGTCTGAGGCATTCAAGTCCGGTGACCCTGACCTATATAAGAAAGTGATGTATGATCTATGGAGATCTGTCAAAGATGCCAAAAGACAGTACCGGACTTAGGGAGTCCCAGACTAGCCACACGAACTCCCACCGACTATTGCAAGGCCTGAAAGACATAACAGGCTACAAGATGAAGGCATGTAAAATCGCTGGCACCAATGCACCCTTCCCTGATGAGCTCAATGTATTCTATGCCCATTTTGAGCAAGAGGTCAATGACAGCATGCCCTCCACCCTGGAAGCCTCAGACAAACCTGTATCTGAAGGCACCATTGCAGACGTAAGAGCTGCCTTCTCATAAGTCAACCCACAGAAAGTGAATGGCCTAGATGGGGTACTTGGATGAGCACTCAGATCTTGCGTGGACCAGCTAGCGAGGGTATTTGCGGACACCTTCAACCTCTCTTTACACCAATTTGAGATCCCTACCTGCTTCAAGAAGATGACCGTCATTCCGGCACCAAAGAAAAGCCATGCAGCATGCCTTAATAACTATCATCTGGAGACATCCATCATTACGGGGTGCTTTAAAAGGTTAGCTAGGGCACAAATCAATTCTGCCCCCCCCACCCCCATTGCCTGGATCCACTACAGTTCACCTACCACAACAACAGGACGACAGCTGATGCCACCTCCCTGGCCCTGCACCCAACCCTGGAACACTTAGATAACAAAGATATCTATGTCAGACACCTACTTATCGACTACAGCTCAGCCTTCAACACCATTATTTCTACAAAACTCATCTCCAAACTCTGTGGCCTGGGGCTCGGTTCTTCCCTCTGCAACTGGATCCTGAACTTCCTAACCCACAGACTGCAATCAGTAAGGAGAGGCAACAATATGTTTTCCACGATCATCTTCAACACCAGTGTCCCACAAGGCTGTGTCCTCAGCTCCTTATTCTACTCCTTATACCTATGACTGTGTGGCCAAATTCCCCTCCAACTCGATTTTCAAGTTGGCTGATGACATCACCATGGTGGGTTGGATCTCAAAGTGGAGCATAGGAATGAGAGGGAGAATCTGGTGAACTGGTACAACGATAAATATCTCTCCCTCAATGTCAACAAAACGAAGGAGATAGTCATCAACTTCAGGAAGTGCAGGACGTGCCCCTGTCTACATCAATGGGGATGAAGTAGAAATGGACGAGAGCATCAAGTTTTTAAGTGCCCAGATCATGAACAAACCTGTCCATGTCCCTCCATGCCAATGCTATAGTTAAGAAAGCCCACCAATGCCTCTACTGTCTCAGGAGACTAAGGAAATTTGGTAAGTCCACTACGACTCTCACCAACCTTTACAGTTGCATCATAAAAAGCTTTCTTTCTGGTTGTATTACAGCTTGATATGGCTCCTGCTCTGTCCAAGACTGCAAAAAACTACAAAGAGTCATGAACGAAGCCCAGTCCATCACTCAAACTAGCCTCCCATTCATTGACACTGTCTATGCTTCTCACTGCCTCGGAAAAACAGCCAGTATAATCAAAGACCCCATGCACCTGGCCACGTCCTTTTCCACCTTCTTCCATCGGGAAGGATACAAAAGCCTGAGGACATGTACCAACAGACATGAGAACAATTTTTTCCCTGCTGCCGTCAAACTTTTGAATGGACTTACCTTGCATTAAGTTAATCTTTCTCTGCACCCTAGCTATGACTGTATAGCAAATAAGAAACAATACTTTTCACTGTATACTAATACACATGACAAATCAAATCAAATGACGCAAACAAAGGAAAACATTCTATTGCCTCTGTCAATCCCACCAAGGTATTTGACCGTATGAAAAGAGGTCTTCTGTTTAAGCTGCTTGGAAAATTGGCTGTCTGCTGAAACCGTTCAATGCGATATCCTCCTTCCTAAGCAACATAAGAGAACGTTAAGAGTAAACAAGATAGCTTTGGACTACAGTCATACATAGAACAGACTACCCAGTGGTGGGGGGCTTTGTAATTGTGAACCAGTTGGACAATCTGGTGGGCTTTTTTTCATATTTTTCTCATGCTAGCCATCAACAAAACACTTGTTATCCAGAGCAGCAGTGCAGGCAGCAGAAGATATGCCAGGGAAGAGAATAAATTGAGTTTCTGTTCCTGCTCTGGATTGCTGCTACTCCCATCAGGTTGAAAGCATAATTATATAAACGTTTCATTTGATGAAATACCTGAAAATGTTTTAACATCCAAGCTAATATATGAATAGCACAGTAATGAAGAACTGGAGGGTTTTGACATCTATGGAACCATGTTTGCAGCATGAACAGTGCTTTCAAGAGAGGAAGGGTGAAAGGCATAAAAGAAGATTTTTGGGGCTAGCAGTGGAAAGAGGTTATGATGCAACTAATGAACGTCTCATGTTTGTTGCATTTTTTCTTTTTCTTCGTTTAAATGGACAGAACGTGCAGCCATCTATGTACATTTTATCCTGACCTTGGAGAAATAAAGTACAAGCTTTATAGCACTGTTTGTTTGGTCAGGATTGATATGCCACTGTGCTTGTTGCCTTGCTTTGCTTCCATTACAGTGTTGCAGCAATTAAGACTATGATGTTTGTGCACTGTTATTTTTACCAACAGAAAAAAGTGTTAATGTTACATAACAACATAAGAAATAGGAGCAGGAGTAGGCCATCTAGCCCTTCAAGCCTGCCCCGCTATTCAATAAGATCATGGCTTGATCTGTCGTGGCTCAGTTCCACATTCCCGCCCTCTCCCCATATCCCTTAATCCCCTCGCTTATCAAAAGCCCATCAACCTGCATCTTAAAAATATGTAGCGAGGCAGTCTCCACCACTTCAACGGCAGAGAATTCCAGAGATTCACCACCCTTTGAGTGAAGAAGTTCCTCCTCAACTCCGTTCTAAACCACCCCCCCTTTATCTTGAGGCTGTGCCCCTTAGTCCTACTGTCCTTTCTGAGCGGGAAGAGTCTCTCCACCTCTATCCTATCCATCCCATTCATCATCTTATATGTCTCAATGAGATCTCCCCTCATTCTTCTAAACTCTAACGAGTACAAGCCTAGTTTATTCAGCCTCTCCTCATAGCTCAACCCCCTCAACTCCGGCATCAGCCTAGTAAACCTCCTCTGCACTCCCTCCAAGGCCAAAAGATCCTTGCGTAAGTGCGGCGACCAAAACTGCACACAGTACTTCAGCTGCGGCCTCACCGATGCCCTATACAGCCGCAGCAAGACCTCCCTACTTTTATATTCAATCCCCCTCGCTAGGAAGGCCAGCATCCCATTTGCCTTCCTGACCACCTGCTGCACCTGCAGGCTGGGTTTTTGCGACTCATGCACAAGGACCCCGAGGTCCCTCTGCACCGTCGCCTGCTGCAGATTTTCGCCACGTAAGTAATAGTCCTTCCTACCATTATTCCTACCAAAGTGGACCACCTCGCACTTGCCAACATTAAATTCCATTTGCAGTTCCTGGCCCATTCGCCCAGCCTATCTAGATCCTTCTGCAGACTCTCCACACCCTCCGCGCAATTTGCCGTTCCACCAATCTTGGTGTCATCAGCAAATTTCGACACCATACACTTGGTTCCCTCCTCCAGATCATCTATATAAATGGTAAATAGCTGAGGCCCCAGCACCGACCCCTGGGGCACTCCACTAGTCACCAAACGCCAATCCGAGTAGCACCCATTAACCCCCACTCTCTGCCTCCTATTTGACAGCCAATCCTCTATCCACGCTAACACCCTACCCCCAACTCCATGCCCCCTTACCTTCCGCAATAACCTCTTGAGGTACCTTGTCAAACGCCTTCTGAAAATCAAGAAAGACCACATCCACCGGCTCTCCTCTATCCACCGCCCTAGACACATCCTCATAGAACTCCAATAAATTTGTCAGACACGACTTCCCCTTAACGAAACCGTGCTGCGTCTGCTCTATCAAGCAATTCCCCTCAAGATGCCTTGCTATTTCCTCCTTGATGATGGATTCTAACATTTTACCTACAACAGACGTTAAACTAACCGGCCCATAATTCCCTGCCTTTTGCCTGCCACCCTTCTTAAACAACGGCGTAACATTAGCTGTTTTCCAATCTTCCGGCACTTCCCCGGAATCCAGCGATGTTTGGAAAATAACCACCAAGGCATCCACTATCACCTCCGCCATTTCTTTCAGAACCCTCGGATGCATTCCATCCGGTCCTGGGGACTTGTCCACAATCAGTCCCTCCAGTCTGTCGAGCACCACCCCTCTAGTAACAATAATGTCATTGAGACCCTCCAGTCCTACCACCTTTCCATTGATAAAACCCGGCAAATTATTCACGTCCTCCTCCATGAAGACCGAAACAAAAAAGTTATTCAAGGCGTCAGCCATTTCCCCATCCCCTACCACTAAGTCCCCCCTCTCATCCTCTAAGGGTCCAACGTTCACCCTAGCCAGCCTCTTCCTTTTTATACATTTATAAAAACTCTTGCTATCCTTTTTTATATTAAGCGCTAGCCCAGCATCATAGTTTCTCGTACCCTTCTTTATCAACTTCTTTGTCAATCTTTGTTGACATTTAAACCTCTCCCAATCCTCTTCTCGCCCACTACTCTTAGCTACTCTAAACACCTCCGCTTTTAATTTAACACTTTCCTTCACCTCCTTCGTTATGCATGGCTTATTACCTCTCCTCCTACGGTCCTTTTTAACCATCGGAATAAATTTCTGCTGAGCACCAAGAAAGATCTCCTTAAAGATCCTCCAGTGCTCCTCAGCAGACCTACCTTCCAATGCGCTCCCCCAGTCAACATTCGCCAATTCTTCTCTCATCCTACCGTACTCCCCTCTGTTCAAACAAAGGACGCGTGTCCGGGAACCCACTTTCTCCTCCTCCATCTGCACCAGAAACTTCACCATACAATGATCACTCTTCCCAAGAGGATCCTTCACCACAAGGTCCCTAATTCTACCCGCCTCATTACATAACACCAGATCCAAGATAGCTCGCTCCCTCGTCGGCTCCAACACACACTGTTCAAGGAAACTATCCCGGCAGCATTCCAAGAACAACTCCTCGAGCCCACCGCGTCCAACATGGGTCGACCAATCTATATGTAGATTGAAATCCCCCATAACTACGGCCGTCCCATTCCTGCACGCCGCACTCATTTGCGCGTTAACAGCCCGCCCCACCTCCAGATCATTATTCGGGGGCCTATAGACGACACCCACCAGCGTCTTCCTCCCTTTGCTGTTCCTAATCTCCACCCACGATTCCACTTTCTGCTCTTTGGTTCCTGTATCATCCCTTGCTACCACCCTGATGCTATCCTTAATCAGCAGAGCTACGCACGCCCCCCCCCCCCCCCCCCCCTTTTTCCTCCTGCCTATCCTTCCTAAACACTTGATACCCCTGAACATCCCAGTCCCTGTCACCTTGCAGCCACATCTCTGTAATGGCCACCAGATCATATCCATTTGTGCTGATCTGCATCACCAGCTCATCCACTTTATTCCGAATGCTTCGTGCATTCAGGTAAAGTGCCTTCATCCCAGCCTTCACCTGGACCCTATTTGCCAGAACACCTACTCCCTTTATTATTGGGACATCCTCAGCCTCTTCCCTTACTTGTACCCTCTCCTTAACTTTAGACCCCGTAATGTCAGCTACCCGTGCGTGCACGCGCGCACCCCCCCCCCCCCCCCCCCGGCAATTAGTTTTATGCCCTACCTACAGTCCTATTTACTCGATTCGCTAGGACTCTGGTCCCAGCACGGTTCAGACCAACCACATCCCACCCGAACAGGTCCCACCTACCCCAATACTGATGCCAATGCCCCATAAATTCAAACCCATTCCTCCCACACCAATCCCTGAGCCACCCATTCACTTCCTTAATCTTATCAACCTTACGCCAATCTGCACTCGGTTCAGGCAGTAGCCCAGAGATGACCACCTTGTCGGTTCTACTTTTTAATCCCATTCCCAGCTTTTCATACTCCCTCCCCAGATCCTCAGTTCGCATTTTGCCTATGTCATTGGCACCCACATGTACCACAATGACCGGATTCTCACCCTCCCACTCCAGGTTCCTCTGCAGCCCAGATGTGACATTCTGGACCCGAGCACCAGGCAGACAACACACCCTTCTGTGCACTTTGTCACTGTGACAAAGGACAGTGTCAATACCCTTAACCCCACTATCCCCAATTACTACTACGTTCCTTTTCACCTTCTCTTTGCCTATGTCCTGCTGCATCACTACTGTGTGCAGTTTGCTCACCAACCTCACCTCCCTCGTCCAGACTGGGAGCAAGAACCTCAAACCTGTTATGCTGATTGAGAGGCTGAGGCATCCGCTCCCCACCCTCCTTCCTCCGCTCCCCACCCTCCTCCCTCCGCTCCCCACCCCCCTCCCTCCGCTCCCCACCCCCCTCCCTCCGCTCCCCACCCCCCTCCCTCCGCTCCCCACCCCCCTCCCTCCGCTCCCCACCCCCCTCCCTCCGCTCCCCACCCCCCTCCCTCCGCTCCCCACCCCCCTCCCTCCGCTCCCCACCCCCCTCCCTCCGCTCCCCACCCCCCTCCCTCCGCTCCCCACCCCCCTCCCTCCGCTCCCCACCCCCCTCCCTCCGCTCAGCAGCTTCTCCTGCCTCGTCCTCTTCCAGACTGGAAGCAAGAACCTCAAACCTGTTATGCAGATTAAGAGGCTGAGGCCTCCGCTCCTCACCTCCCTTCCTCCTCCCAGCAGCCCCCTCTTGTCCCTGACCCTTAGAGTTAGCCAGTCTAGGGGGGTTGGATGTCACTTGCACCCCATTGACAATGGCACCCTCTCTCCCCCTGATGAGCCTCAGTGTCTGTAGCTCAGAGGCCAGCTCATCCACCTTGAGCTGGAGCTCCTCCAGCAACCTGCACTTACTGCAGACATGGTCACTGGGGAGGACCCTGGGGTCCACCAGTTCCCACATCATACAGAAACCACACATCACATGCCCCTCCATTATTCACTGTAGTAATATTGAAAATTTCAACACAAACTTACCTGGCCCTTATTCTCCCCAGCCCTTTTGCTCCTAAGCCCTAGTATCTCACTCTGCTTTCCACTCACTCCGCTGCCCGCTCCAACGCTGCCTGCTGTCTACACCTTTTAAACCTGGTGCTGTTTTAAAGCCTGCTCCCCCACAACTCCCTGCTGTCCACTCCCTTAGAATTCTTAAAGTGGTAGATACAAAAAGCCCGCAAAAATGCTTTTAAATTATTTAAACAATGCTGCCCAAATTACAGTTCTGTGTTTAATGATGCTACTCGTATGGAAGTGTGAATATGTTCTTAACAAATAAATCTTGAAAATATCTCAATTTCTAGAATCAGTTTTTGGTTATTGCTAATGCTAGGGAGTTTATTCATGTATAGTGAGGAGGTAAGGGTGTTGAATGGGGTACTTTTAGTAAATACTGACAACGTCCTCTGGTTAATTAACTTGTGCTTAATTAAGAAACAAGCTCTATTGTAATGGTGCAAGTGAGATGCAATAGTCAATTATCTCAATCACCACAAACTCAAAATCTGACCATTTAAGAGTTGCACCCCATATTAGGCTATGTTGGTTAAAAAAATACATTTGTGTAATGCCTTTTACAAACTCAGGACATACCAAAATATCTTGGAATTAATTAAATGTTCTTGAGGTGTAGTCCCTGTTCTAATGTAGGGAAATTTGACAGCAATTTGTAGACAGCATGGTTCGCCAACAGTAATACAATGTCTGGCCATATAATCTCTCTTTCACTGAGGTTAATTGCGGCATAAATGTTATTCTGCACATCGAGAACTTCAAAGTAAAAGCAAAATGCTGTGAATATTGAAAATCTGAAATAAAAACAGAAAAGGCGAGAAAGGGCCATATTGCAGAAATTTAACTCTTTGCCTCTCCACAGATTCTGAAGGACCTGCTGACTTTTTCCAGAATTTTCTGTTTTAAATTGAAAAGGACTTTTCTTCTTCACTTCAACCTTTGCCCCTTTATAGGCAAACTGAATCTTGATTTAATGTCTCGTATGAAAAAACATTATGGGATGGCACAGTGGTTAGCACTGCTGCCTCATCGTGCCAGGGACCCAAGTTTGATTCCTGGCTGTGTCACTGTCTGTGTGGAGGTTGCACATTTTCCCCATGTCTGTGTGAGTTTCCTCTGGATGCTCCAGTTTCCTCCCACTGTCCCAAAGACATGTTGGTTAGGTGCATTGATCCGAGCAGGCATCAGACTGTGGCACCTAGGGGAATTTCACAGTAACTTCATTGCAGTCTTAATGTAAGTGTTACTTGTGACTAATAAATTAACTCTACAGTGGGGGGAATTCTCAGGCTGTTCACACCAGGGGATTCTCTGGTCCCGCTGGTAGTGCCACCTCCTGCTACCGTAAAACACACAACTGGGAGGCTGGAGAACTCTGTGCAATATCTATGACAATTCAGCAGTTCCTCAGTGCTACTTTGAGCATCAGTCTAGTTCCTGGAGTTGGGCTTGAGTTCGTGAATTCTGTCTGAGTTAGTACTACTGCCTATCTAAGACTCACACCAGTACTTTGATTCTTTGGTCTGTCAGACAAAGCTATCAAGAGGATATGAATCATATAGCTAAACCATTAAATAGCATTCTTACATGGAAACTGTTGTGATTTTTCTCCCCATTTCGGGTGCAAAGCAATATTCCCACGAAGATGTGTGCGTGCATGATCAGGCAACAATCTGAAATGTACTTGTGCATAGGCATAAGCAGGCCATTCACAATTTTGTCAGTTTGTTGGGAGAAATTTCCCACTTAATTTAAAATCTAAATTATTTTTAACTAAAACAAAGTCCTCGGGGGAGTTTGTAACTTGACCAGGGCAGATTTACAATGAAACGCAGTGTGCCTATAGGTACAGGCCTTCCAAATGACACGGAGCCTCTAAATGTTCAGTGAGTTTCTCTCAGCCGATCAAGAATAGAATAGCTTTGAAATCCCTCCCAGAATTTGCACAATAGTCACTCTGCTAGCCAGTCACAGAAGACGAGGTAATTCTTTCCTGAGGCCATCTCTGGCTGGAAATACATTACCCATGCAACTTGTTTCATGGTGAGGGGCAGCAGTGTATATTCGGGAGACCGAGCCTTTGGCCCTTGATGGGAATTGTAGTTGGGATGTGTGGCATTTGTTGCCCAATGTTTGAGAGTTCAGAGCCAATGTTTTGTGACTCGACAAGAGTGATCCAGACTCCACGTTTGCTCTGTCTTTCTCCACAGATGTTGTCAGACCAGCTGAGGTTTTCCAGTATCCTCAGTTCTTGTTTCAGCATCTGCAGTGACTTTCTTTTATCTTTTTGCAGTTTGAATTTGAGAGTGCAAGCTTGATCTCTTGAAAACCAAGGTTGCTAGCAGGGCTGGGTCATTCAGAGCTGCCCGCACCCCCCAGTATAACATCTGGCTCCAAGATTATTTTTTGACCAAGTGTCAAAAAATATGGTGGGAAAAGCCGGCATTGGAGCCAATGGGCGACACACCACTTTTCCCATCTGAATTGACACTTAGCCAAAACAAAAGAAAATTCCACCACATGTTTCTACATGGTTATCTGCACCTACAGTTTACCAGCTTCATTTGTGTGTTTACATGCATGCATTATAAAGCTAATTTGGACCATGTTACATTCTCTCTTAGTCTGATTCAATGTATAACTTAATTCTTTCATACTCTGGTGCTATTTGACTCATCCTTTGTGTATCTTACTTTGCCTTTCTAATGCCACATCCAACAGAATGATACTGAATTTTTTACTTAGATGAGGCAAATTTGTACACCGTCCCTGGGAGGTATTGCTGCTGCTTGTTTGTAGCTGTGATAAATTTGCATTTAAATTGGGTAATTGCTCAGATAATAACTGAATTAACTGGCTGATGTCTCATGGGAAGTACAAAAGCTAATGCTAATATCACACCAATTTCTTGACAAAATGCTAACTTGTCACAAGTCCCCACAAGAAATTTGTACCTAAATGTTTGTGCTTAGATTGGTAATCCACTGAGGTGGCATTCAGCCCCAAATTCGGATCATTCTCCTTTGCACTCAAACCTGTGCTGTACCCGGCAGGAAGATCTCTGACAGCCTTGCGCTACTCGGGGATACGATCGCCTACGCGCAGGACAGGCAGGTGGATACGTGCCTCATCAGCCTAGACCAGGAGAAAGCGTTTGACAGAATATAGCACAGCTACATGATGGATGTGCTCTCCAAAATGGGCTTTGGGGAGGGACTCCCCAATTGGATCCGGCTGCTCTACACCGATATCAGTAGCACAGTTTCAGTGAATGGGTGGGAAACAGCTTCCAAATCAGGTCTGGAGTCAGACAGGGCTGCCCCCTCTCCTTCGTCCTTTTTGTGTGTTGCATTGGACCCTTTGTCTAGGCCCTCAGAAGTGACCCAGGCATCAAAGGGGTGACAATCCTGGCAGCGGAGGCACGCAGGTCAAAGCCTCCCTGTAAAAGGATGACGTGGCTATCTTCTGCTCGGACCCCTTGTCTGTTTGCAGGCTCCTCCAGGTCTGCAAGCAGTTCAAGCTGGCCTTGGGAGCCAAAGTCAACCAGGGTAAGAGCGAGGCCATGTTCTTTGGGAACTGGGCCGACAAATCCTTTGTCCCCTTCTCCGTCGGGGCAGATTACCTGAAGGTGCTGGGGGTATGGTTTGGAGCGGCAGGGGCATGCGCCAAAAACTGGGACGAGCGCACCGCCAAAGCCAGGCAGAAACTGGGCTTGTGGGAGCAAAGCTCCCTTTCCATGACAGGGAAAAGGCTGGTGATCTGGTGCGAGGTGCTGTCCGTGTTGTTGTATGTGGCGCAGGTGTGGCCTATCCCCAAATCCTGCGCTGCAGCAGTGACGCAGGCCATCTTCAAGTTTATCTGGAGATCAAAGATGGATCGCGTCCAGAGGGAAGCGATGCACAAATCTCCAGAGAACGGAGGGAAAAACGTTCCCAACGCTGCCCTCATCCTGATGGCCACCTTTGTGTGCGGCTGCATCAAGCTGTGCATAGATCCTCGGTACACTAACAGCAAGTGCCACTACTTTTTGGGGTTCTACCTGTCCCGAGTGTTCCGGGGGATGGATCTGGCTGCACTGCTGCGGAGCGCTCCAGGTGGTTGGACCGTGCCGCGGCGCCTGTCCTTCATGGAGAGGTTCTTCCGCGAGCGCACAATTGGCCACGTGGCAATTGAGCGGTGGCGTTCTTGGGGCCCTGAGAGAAAAGGAGACGGCGGATCCTGTCGGATGGTTCCCTGAGCAGACTGTCAGTGTCATCTGGCAGAACGCCTCATCACCAGAACTGACTGACAAGCACCAAGATCTAGCTTGGCTGGTGGTGAGAAGGGCACTCCCCATCAGATCCTTTATGCACGATCGAGGTCTCAACAGCACCGCACGCTGCCCTCGAAACGGCTGTGGGGCTGACGAGACGGTCGCACGCCTCCTTGTGGAATCTGCCTTTGCAAAGAGGATCTGGAGTGAGATGCAGTGGTATTTGTTGAGGTTCGTCCCGAGCAGCTCAGTGACACAGGTCTCTGTGCTCTACGGGCTGATTCCGGGGACGCACACCGAGACAAATATCAACTGCTGCTGGAAGGTCATCAACTCGGTGAAAGATGCACTTTGGTCCGCCCGAAACTTGCTGATCTTCCGGCTGAAAGAATTGTCCTCGACCGAGTGTTGCAGACTGGCACATTCCAAGGTCCTGGACTACGTGCTGAGGGATGCGCTGAAGCTTGGGGCAGCCGCTGCAAAGGCACAATGGGGAAAGACCACACTATAAGGCCTTCTAACGGAGGCAGACCGAGGGCCCGGGAACTGCAGAATACCCTCGAACTGTGTAACTGTGTGCCAATCTGAGCAATAACGGCACACAGTAGTTTATTGGGGCATGTATATAGTTTTAAGTATTGAAATGTATTGACTGTAATTTGTATAAAAATGTAAAAATGTTTTGATTCTGCACTGTTTGCAATTCAAAGCCGTGTATATTTGCAACAGTTTATTTGAAATTTTTTATGAATAAAGTATATTTTTGGGGAAAAAAACTTGCAGTTAACAATGATTTACCCTTTCTGCCATGATTGCAACTTCGTCCTTAAAGCATGATACAGCTCTTTAAAAACTATTGTCAAACCCCCTTGTACCATCCTTCCCCCAGCACCCCAAACAGAAAACTCTGTGTACTTTTTCATGTGTCAGGATTTTATTGACATTAGAGGGAAGGGTTTGCATTATATAATTTGATGTCCGCATTATGGCTGAATGTAATTTACTTTGCCATGCTTGCAAAAATAGTTGTAAAAGAGGTCCCACATGGCAGATGGTACAAAAATTAAAATTACATGGGATTTGGGGTGGGCTGGTTAGATGGATACAGAGCTGGCTTGGTTGTGGAAGACAGAGAGTAGCAGTGGAAGGGTGCTTTTCAGAATGGAAATCTGTAGCTAGTGGTGTTCCGCTGCAATCAGTGCTGGGACCTCTATTGTTTGTAGTATATATAAATGATCTGGAGGAAAATGTGGGGGATCTGATTAATAAGTTTGAGGATGACATGAAGATTGGTGGAGTTGCTGATAGTGCTGGGGATTGTCAGAGGATATAACAAGATATAGATAGATTGGAGACTTGGGTACAGAAATGGAAGATGGAATTTAATCCAGACAAATGCAAGGTGATGCATTTTGGAGGATTAAATTTAGGTGTAAATGGTAGAACCCTTAGGAACATTAACATATAGAGGGATCTGGGCGTGCAGGTTCACAGTTCCCTAAAAGGGGCAACACAGGTAGCCAAGGTAAGAAAGCTATGGCATGCTTACCTTCATCAGCAGGGGCATTGAGTTCAAGGGTTGGCAAATCATGTTGCAGCTATACAAAACTTTGGTTAGGCCGCATTTGGAGTGTTGCATGGAGTTCTGGTCAGCACATTATCAGAAGGACATGGCAGCTTTGGAGAGAGTGCAAAGAATGTTCAGCAGGATGTTGCTTGGTCTTGAGGGTGTTGGCTATGAGGAGAGGTTCAATGAACTAGGATTGTTTTCACTGGAAAGGCAGAAGCTGAGGGGACTCCTGATAGAGATCTACAAAATTATGAGAGGCATAAACAAGGTGTATAGTCAGAGGCTTTTTCCCAGGGGTGGAAATGTCAATTTTAAGAGGGCACAGATTCAAGGTGGGGGGGAGGGGGAGAGTTTAAAGAGGAGAGGTTTTTCACACAGGTAGTGGTGGCTGCCTGAAACACCCTGCCAGAGGACATGGTGGAAGCAGGCACATTAGCAAAATTTACAAGACATGTGGATGGGTACATAAATAGCGAGGGATATGGACCAAGAAAGGGCAGAAGGCAGTTTTTAGTTTAGTTAGGACATCATGATCACCATGGGCTTGGAGAGCCAAAGGGCCTGTTCCTGTGCTGTACTTTTTTTTGTTCTTTCTTTGTTCTAATATGTAATATTAACTTCCTATATGTTTATCATTAAATATTACATTTTTCCCCTCCTAGTTTCTGCAGATGGAGGCACAGAGTCTTCTGCACTAGTTGATGATAATGGCAGTGAAGAAGATTTTGCATTTGAGGAAATACGCCATGCAAATCCCAGATACCTCCAGCCTGGTGGAGAACAGCTTGCCATTAATGAGGTATTGACCTTTATCATAAATGCTATTCTTATTGTAGTAAGATTGATTTTAAAGTTGATTTCCAACGTGAGATATTAAATACTGAGCACTTCATATACAGAGTTAGCATATGTGAAAGGATGCTTTCAAAAAATGTATCACGAATGTCAGTCCTACACGAGTGAATACTTAATCGGAGTGCGCTTCAACCCAGGCTTTTCTGTGTTATTTGTAAAAACAAAAGAGGTCCATGCATGTGTGTCTCTACATTTTCTGTTAATTGCACAAACACAAATGCCTAACCTTTGCATAAGTAAAGTCAGAGGCTTTCTAAGATCATGGGTGATATGCCATTAGTATTAGCAAGGACACTGTTGATAGTTTTAAAGACAGGTAAGTGTTTTTATGCTTTCTGTCATGTTCTATTTATTTCTTTGACCCTTCTCTATTTTTTTGGAAGTGCTACTTTTTTTCTGTTTCCTTGGAGAGGTGGCCCTTGGATGTTCATTGGTGGTTTTTTAAAAATCAGTGCCAATGTTAATATTATCATCCATTTCCTTTTCCAAATATTCTTCATTCTTCTCTGAAATGTTTATCATTTTTCACAATAATGTTTGCTTTTGCAGGTTTCCAGTTTTTCCCAAGTGCCATGAAATGCAACATTATCTAAGATGTGTTTTATTCATTGCACAGCTTTTTGATGAAAGATGCACCTCATTCTTTGCATAACTCTTAAATCTTAAATCTTAGAATCCATACAGTGCAGAAGGAGGCCATTCAGCCCATTGAATGTGTGCTGACCACAATCCCACTCAGTCCCTATTCCTGTAACCCCCATATTTACCCTGCTAATCTCTCTGACACTAGGGTTAATTTAGCATGGCCAATCCACCTCTCTCGCACATCTTTGGACAGTGGGAGGAAACCAGAGTACCCAGAGGAAACCCTGGCATATACAGGGAGAATGTGCAAACTCCACACAGTCACCCAAGGCTAGATTTGAACCTGGCTCCCTGGCGCTGTGAGGCAGCATTGCTAACCATTATGCCACTGTGCCGCTCCAAACTTATGATGTATAAGTTAATTGAGACAACCAAAGTTGGAATTGTAAAGAATGGAAGCTGAGACATTGATGTTTTTTTCAAATTTTCTCTCCAGCTCTCTTCCCACACTATTACTTGCAGCATTGCTGTTCCATAGATGCCAAGCATCCTCTACAGCATTTGGAGCAAGTACTCATTTTATTTACCTTCTGAGTATCAGCAGGCAGCTTCACCATGTGAAGGATTACAGCATAGACCTATTTTCCACTTTCCATATCTGACCGAGGCCAATTTTAGTGACCCTTTGCCTATCTAGTCTGAGATCAGATAACACTGACCAGGGAATTAACCTGCAGTCCTAATCTCTGTATGGCTCAGATAATCACTAGATCAACTCAAGTCCACTGAGAGGCCTTGATATTTACTGTATTTATTAGCTCCTAATGTATTTTGTGACATTTTGCTTTTATTTATTGAGGCGGTTGTAATCTGAAACTTCTTTCTTTCTGTAGCTGATAAGTGATGGCCATATTGTCTACGCAGAGGCATTATGGGATCACGTTACCATGGACGAACAGGAACTTGGATTCAAAGCCGGAGAAGTCATCCAAGTACTTGATGCCTCCAACAAGGAATGGTGGTGGGGCATGATTGAAGACAAAGAAGCCTGGTTTCCTGCTAGCTTTGTCCGAGTATGTTTTTCAGTACAAAACTGCAAAAGTTGATGATTTTCTCAGGGCAGGTTGACATTTTTACCTGATAAACCTTATTTTTAATTTGAGGGCAAGTCTCCTTTCCTCTTGTGCTCCCTCCCTTCCCTCTTTTCGAATCCCTCTGGAAGATGCAGAGACTGGTTCATCAGTAGTCAACATTCTTCCTATGGCACTCTGATCCTGTGACTGGCTCACACATGATTTGTTGCACACTCAGAATAAAAGACTGACATCTCTTTACACGTTCCTGCAGCATGCCTAAATCAAAAATGTGTGAGTGTTCATAAGTACAAAATAAATTTCAAGATGGCATGTGTATGTGTTGAAAATTAAGAACTTAAGAACTCCATGAGAAAGTTATTTGGATTGAATGAAGAGGATTATAGTTGCCAAGAAGAGTAGTAAATGCAAGGATTTGGGGTATTTTAGAAACCAGCAAAAAGTATAGATGGCGGAGCAAATGAACTGTTGAAGTCAACTAACAAGAATCAGCAAATGGAAGTGTGGGTCCCTTAGAGACTGAGACAGGAGAAATTATAATGGGGGAATAAGAACATGGTAGAGACACTGAATAAATTGTTTGGCTGTCTTTGGAGTAGAAAAGGTAAACAAAAACGTGGAGAGCTAAAAAATTAATGGGAGTGGTGGATTTAAAAATAATAATTATTAATGAAGAGAAAAATTAACAGGACCAGAAGCTGACAAATTCCATGGGCTCCAATAGCCTACGCTGTTGGGCTCTAAAAGAGGCAGTTGCAGAGATGGTGAATACGTTGGTTGTGACCTTCCAAAAATTATTGGCTGCTAGTCTCTTTTCATAAATTGTCCTCTAGATGTTGTCCTACTGACACTTGATCTTGAGCCACTTCATTCCCTGAAACCAGATCCAACAATACTTCCTTCCTCAACAGATAACTATTTCGCACCCTGTCTGTTCCTTTTTTGAATTAGGTCTCTGTTATTAGGACAACGTCATACTTCCATGTAGCTACCTGCTCCTGCCATTCCCCAACTTCATTTACTACACTGTATCTTCATAAAGTCGCCCTTGGCTCATATGACCCTAGGCTGGTCAATCACTGGTGGTGATTTAACCTGAAGATCACCACAGCTCAGATGAGGGGCAAAGTTGAGAAGACAGGCCTTCATGAATAACCTCAGCTGGTATGGAAATTGAACCCATATAGTTGGCATCACAAACCCGCTATCCAGCCAACTGACCTGATCGACACTCGTGTGCACCATAAACATAATTTAGACCTTATTGTGTTCCTTTTCACTCCAAATCCATCTCGTAAATTATTTTTAATTTAGCATTATTTCTCCCCTCCAATAACACAAGCAAACTGCTCCACAAGGTTAGGAGCTAACTATCCAATCTGTGTCGATCCCATCTGTAGCCCTTTTCCAGTCATGTATTCATCTGCTTTATCCTCCTACGTCTATACACACTAGCGTAAAGCATCAGGAGATTACTGCTTCTGAAGTGCTGCTTGGTATGTTCTTTCCTAGCTTCCTAAAATCTGTCTCTTCCTTCTTTGTACCCATGTTGTTAGTACCGACAAGGACCATGACTGCTGACTGTTCAATGCCATAGATTTGGCTTTAGCTGCACTCTCGTTTAAAAAAAAAACATAATTCTCACCATTTAGAACTAATTGGTTGGAAAGTGAGAAGGACTTGGGATCCCATACTATCTGCCAGATCTTCTTTGACTGCCCAATGGTAACCCAGCCCCTCTCTGCCTACACGCCCTTAATGAGCAAATTGATAACATCAGTTTAGCACTAAACTTCACCTTGGAGCTGCTGCTCAATCTCTGAAGCCTGGAGCACAAGCGGCTCCACCTGAAGGCAGTTCCTGTCAATGTGGTTGTCTAGGATGTGAGAAGCACCCTGGAATCCCCATGTGGAAAAGGATATGCATTCCATGGGACCAATATGCCCTGCCATGTCTCTAATCATTAGACTATTAAATGACTTGCCAAAGATAAAATTAAGACTTAAATAAGCAGTTTCTTTCTTTGTGCCAACATCACAAGTTACAACCTGCCAATTTCAGAAAATGCAGTTCATCCGTACACTCTGCATCCTGTCTTTTAATCAATTCTCCATCCATGTTAACATATTACTCTCAACATTATGAGCTCCTCTTGCATTAGTACCTGAAAAAAATAAATGCCTGGCTAGAACTCCTTATAGAATGGCATAACTTTAAACATCTACCATAGATCAGGCAAAAGGCGGGCAATTATAGGCCGGTTAGTTTAACGTCTGTGGTAGGTAAAATGTTAGAATCCGTCATTAAGGAGGAAATTGCGAGGCATCTTGAAGGGAATTGCTTGATAGGGCGGACGCAACACGGTTTCATTAAAGGGAAGTCGTGTCTGACAAATTTACTGGAGTTCTATGAGGATGTGTCTAGGGCAGTGGATAGAGGAGAGCCGGTGGATGTGGTCTTTCTGGATTTTCAGAAGGCGTTTGACAAGGTACCTCACAAGAGGTTATTGCAGAAGGTCAGGGGACATGGAGTTGGGGGTAGGGTGTTAGCGTGGATAGAGGATTGGTTGTCAAATAGGAGGCAGAGAGTGGGGGTCAATGGGTGCTATTCGGATTGGCGGTTGGTGACTAGTGGGGTGCCCCAGGGGTCGGTGCTGGGGCCTCAGCTATTTACCATTTATATAGATGATCTGGAGGAGGGAACCGAGTGCAGGGTGTCGAAATTTGCTGATGACACCAAGATTGGGGGAAAGGCAAATTGTGCGGAGGGTGTGGAGAGTCTGCAGAAGGATCTAGATAGGCTGGGCGAATGGGCCAGGAAATGGCAAATGGAATTTAATGTTGGCAAGTGTGAGGTGGTCCACTTTGGTAGGAAGAATGGTAGGAAGGACTATTACTTACGTGGCGAAAAACTGCAGCAGGCGACGGTGCAGAGGGACCTCGAGGTCCTTGTGCATGAGTCGCAAAAACCCAGCTTGCAGGTGCAGCAGGTGGTCAGGAAGGCGAATGGGATGCTGGCCTTCATAGCGAGGGGGATTGAATATAAAAGTAGGGAGGTCTTGCTGCAGCTGTATAGGGCATTGGTGAGGCCGCAGCTGGAGTACTGTGTGCAGTTTTGGGCACCGCACCTGCGCAAGGATATTTCGGCCCTGGAGGGAGTGCAGAGGAGGTTTACTAGGCTGATACCGGAGTTGAGGGGATTGAGCTATGAGGAGAGGCTGAATAAACTAGGCTTGTACTCGTTAGAGTTTAGAAGAATGAGGGGAGATCTCATTGAGACGTATAAGGTGATGAATGGGATGGATAGGATAGAGGTGGAGAGACTCTTCCCGCTCAAAAAAGACAGTAGGACTAGGGGGCACAGCCTCAAGATAAAGGGGGGGCGGTTTAGAACGGAGTTGAGGAGGAACTTCTTCACTCAAAGGGTGGTGAATCTCTGGAATTCTCTGCCCGTTGAAGTGGTGGAGGCTGCCTCGCTAAATATTTTTAAGACGCGGGTTGATGGGTTCTTGATAAGAGAGGGGATTAAGGGTTATGGGGAGAGGGCGGGAAAGTAGAACTGAGCCACAACAGATCAGCCATGATCTTATTGAATGGCGGGGCAGGCTTGAAGGGCTAGATGGCCTACTCCTGCTCCTATTTCTTATGTTCTTATGTTCTTTCTCCTGAGATGAGGTTTGGCATGCAGGTGCACCTTGACTGCAGTTATGTCACCTCTGTTTTATCAGTTGTAGAGAAACAATGGCAAAAGACAAAGAAACATAGATTTGGGAGGTAACAAAATGTTCAAGAACTTTAAAGATGAAAGGAAGATTGGAAATAGGTGATAGTTTGCAAGGTCAAAGGGGTTGCCGATTATTTTTTATGGATTATTTTATTTTGAGGGGAAGGGTGATTATTACAGTATTGAAGGAGAGGGGACAATACCTCCGGTCGGCGAATGACTAACAATATCAACTAATACACAGACCAGAAAGGTCATTCAGTGGTTAGCAATTTGGTGGAAATAGGACCAAGGGAGCATGAGGGAAGGGTGCAAGTTCAGAGCTAGGGCAGGGGAAGTGTTTGAGGAACTTTAGTCTAGTAAGCTGGTAGAAGGGAGGGAAGTGGCAGAGGCAGATAGCGGTTGGCCTCAATCTTTCTGCAAAGAAATCTGAGTGCTCGCACTTGTTGGAGGTAAAGTTGCATTTGAACATATAAATCAAGAGCAGACATAGACCAATTGGTCCCTCAAGCTTAATCTGCCATTCAATAAAGTCATGGCTAATCTGATTGTAACCTTAACCCCACATTCCTGCCACCCCGATTTAAAAAAATTCACCCCCATGTTAAGCAAGAAGCTAGCTCATCAATCTTCAAAGACTGCTTGCACTGCTATTTGAGGAAGAGAGTTCCAGAGGCTCATTATCCTTCGAGAGAAAAGATTTCTCCTCTTCTCTGTCTTAAATGAGTGACCCTTATTTTTAATCAAAGACTCCTAATTCTAGATTTTCTGACAAGAGGGAGCATCTTTTCCACGTTCACCCCATCAATATCCCTCAGGCTCCTAAAGGTTTTGATCAACTCTTCTAACCTCTACTGGATACAAACCTAACCTCCCCAACCTTCCCTCATAACTCAGCCTGCTTGTTCTTGGCATTAGTATAGTAAACCTTCTCTGAATGGCTCCTAACGCATTTACATCTTTCCTTAAATAAGGAAACCAATATATGTACACGACTCCAGATGTGGTCTCACCAATGCTCTGTGCAATTGAAACATAACCTTACTACTTTTGTAATCAATTCCCCTCACCATAAATAGTGGCATACTATTAGCTTTCCTAATTATTTGTACCTGTTTACTTTAATTTTTCTGACTCACGTACTAGGACACCTAGATCTCTCTGCATCTCAGATGTCTGCAATCTCACCATTTAGCTAATTAGCATTTTCTTATTCTTCCTGCCAAATGGACTACATCACACTTGCCCACGCTATGCTCCATTTGCCAGATTTTTACCCACTCGCTTAACCTATCCTTTGTAGCCTCCTTGCATCCTCTTCACAATTTACTCCCCTATCTATCTTTGTGTCATCAGCAAATTTAGCAACCTACCTTCAATTGGAGGAGACAAGGAGGGAAAAAGTAACTGGAATCGTTTTAGCATTTCTGGACATTTCCGCAAGAGTGAGCAGTTTTGGAAGATGAGAGTAGGACCCGAAAGTGCCCATCTGGTCCAACCAGACCTGGCAGTGAAAAGTTAAACTTATCAGCTAGGCTGTCATATCCATTCAGGTCTGTGTCCTTCCAATTTATGGGATCAAAATTTTAATGGGGACTAAGGCATCATCAAAGGAGGACTTGGCTCAGCAGAACGATAGCTTCAGAAATGTTCTGGTGAACAGAGAGCTAAAGATCATTTGGGATTTTGAAAGTGTAGTTTTAATTTAACTTAGAATCATAGAATCCCCGCAGTGCAGAAGAAGGCCATTTGGCCCATCAAGCCTGCACCTACAACAATCCCACCTAGGCCCTATCCCCATAACCCCATGTATATACCTGCTAATCCCCCCGACACCAAGGGGCAATTTAGCATGACCAATTCATCTAACCCATACGTCTTTGGAGTGTGGGAGGAAACTGGAATACTCGGAGGAAACCCGCACAGATATGGGGAGAATGTGCATACTCACACAGACAATGACCCGAGGCTGGAATTGAACCCAAGACCCTGGCACTGTGAGGCAGCAGTGCTAACCACTGTGCCACCCATCGTAGAGTTTTTTCCAAGGTTGGTTGCTTGGAGATGTAAGTATTTTTGGAGAAAGGGGATGAGATTTATGGAAGTGATCAGTGATATCTTGGTGTGTAATTGATGTGATAGGAACAGTGAAGCCACATGTGATAGCAAAGTCAAATGGGTATCTGTGAACATAGCTTAGAGAAAAATTAAGAGTGGATTGAATGGTAGAGGATATAACGAATTGAGATGGAGGTTGAAATTGCTGAGAATGCAAACTGCATAGTGTAGATGCTAAGGGAGAAAAGCAGTAAAGAGATGTCAACAACTTGTATAGCACTTTGACAAAGGGTTATCTGGACTCGAAATGTCAGCTCTTTTTTCTCCTTACAAATGCTGCCAGACCTGCTGAGATTTTCCAGCATCCTCTTCTGGTTTCAGATCCAAGCATCCGCAGTAATTTGCTTTTAACTTATATAGAGTATTTAATATAATATCCCAAGGTTCTTCATGGGAACATAATTAAATATAAGGACGGGTGGCTAGATGGGTTGAGAACTAGCTTGGCGACAGGAGACAGAGGGTAGCGGTGGAAGGGTCTTTTTCTAGCTGGAGGTCTATGACTAGTGGTGTTCCGCGAGGTTCCATATTGGGACCTCCGCTATTTGTGATATATATAAATGATTTGGAAGAGGGAGTAACTAGTGTGATCAGCAAGTTTGCAGATGAACGAAGATGGCTGGACTTGCTGATAGTGATGACAGTGTCGGACAATACAGCAGAATATAGATGGGCTGGTAAATTGGGCAGTGAAATGGCAGATGGAATTTAATCCAGATAAATGTGAGGTGATGCAATTTGGAAGAAATAACGTAGGGGGGAGTTGTACAATAAATGGTAGGACCATTACGAGTATAGAAACACAGAGGGATCTAGGTGTGCAAGTTCACAAGTCCTTGAAGGTGGCAGCACAGGTGGAGAAGGTGGTAAAGAAGGCATATGGTATGCTTGCCTTTTATAGGAAGGGGTATAGAGTATAAAAGCTGGTGTCTAATGTTGCAGTTGTATAGAACGTTGGTTAGACCACATTTGGAGTGGTATGGAGGGTCTTAGCTATGAGGAGAGATTGGGCTAATTGGGGTTGTTCTCCCTGGAAAGACGGAGAATGAGGGGAGACCTAATAGAAGTGTATAAGATTATGAAGGGTATAGATAGAGTGAACAGTGGGAAGCTTTTTCCCAGGTTGGATGCGAAAATCACGATGGTCACGGGCTTAAGGTGAGAGGGGCAAGGTGTAATTCAGATGTTAGAGGGAGGTTTTTCACACAGAGGGTTGTGGGGGCCTGGAATGCACTGCCAAGTAGGGTGGTGGAGGCAGACACACTAGGGTTGTTTAAGGCTTACCTAGATAGGCACATGAGCAGACTAGAGACGGAGGGATACAAAAGAATGTTCTAGTTGAGGATCAAGAGCCTCAGGACATTCCTGGGAATTAATAGATTCCTGTGGGCTGTCCAACATATTTCATGGCTCACCTGTCTCTTACATTGAAGCTACTGGGGATCTTCTGTTAATGTCTGTATAGGCTGTTGTATGTTTATTGATGTCTCTTTTTTACCTCCACAGGCGATTTGGTCTGCCTTGTTGGCCAACAAGGGGCATACACATGGTGGGTTGTGCGAGGGCTGCTCTTGGATGTTGCTTTGAGAGTTGCGTAGTGCTTCACGTCCTTAGTGTACACTTAAACTGGACCAATTGACTGGCAACACGACAGCTCAGTGACTATCACTGTTTGCTGTGCAGTTACAGGGACCCGGGTCGTATCTCCGACTTGGGTCAGTGACTGTGGGAGTGTGCACACTCTCCCCGTGCTTGCGTGGGTTTTCTCCGGGTGCTCCGGTTTCCTCCCACACCCCAGAAACGTGCTTTTAGGTTGATTTGGTGTTAATAAATTGCCCCTAAATTGGATCTCCCTTAATCTGGCGCACATGTAATTCTCTAAATTTGCATCCCTTTATTGTGGAGTCCACGAGATGTAGACAAAAGTCGTAGGTAGAAGAAGGATTGGAATGAGGCACTCACTGAGTGTTAAAATGGGCGGCGTGGCCTTGTAAAGCTGAAGGGCCTGTTTCCTGTGCTGTGTTGTTCTTTGTTCTAAACAACATATAACACTAAAGCATGTATGATATTAGGTTAGATGACCCAAGGCTTGCTCAAAGAGAGCAATTTTAAGTTGGTTTATAAAGGAAAAAAATGAGATTGAGAAGCAGAGAGATGTCAAGAGGATATTTCAGAGTTTGGGGACCAGGCAACCGAAGGCACTGCCGCCAATAGTGGAGAAAATAAAATAGGGGATGTACCAAAAGCCAGAATTAGTGGAGCACAGATATGAGGTTTGCGCAGCTGAATGCTATCACAAGAGGGAGGAATGAGGGATTTGAAAACAAGGATAAGAATTTTAAAATCAAAACATTGCTTGACCAGGAACTGATGATAAGTTCTTATGTCCTTGCATAGATGGTAGAGGTGAGGATTTTAAATGAGAGGGATAGAACAAGTTGACATGGTCAAGGGAGGTGCCAGAGTCGCAGGGAGAGAAACTAAGATGTAATTCAGTGATATTCACACTGCTACCACAACTGATCTAGGCATGGCAAATGGTGGAAAGTATAGCCAAATGGGAAGACTTCATTAGAGGGAAAGAAGCCACCACTTCTCAGTCAGATTTCTAAGGTTATTCTATTGATGCAGTCATTGACAATGAGCTCATTATTGGCAATTGGCTTGTTCACATATGTATGGATATTCTGGAGGGAGATATTGAGAGGGGTGGTGATGGCTAACTCCACAGGATCAGTGCTGGTTATAAGCAGATATATTCTTTAATATACAGGCATTCGCTCATTTAAACACACTTTTTAAAAGCATGCACAATAAGTTCATGTATTACACAAATTTAACCAGGATGGAAAATATCTAATTTTATTTACATCTATTCCTCAGATATGCCCATCTTTATCATTTGTTCTATCATCTTTTTTTGATACCAAAATATTACATTGACGTTTTAACAAAGGGAATTGCAGCACATTGATTTACTTTCCAGTCACATTAAGGACAACCGATTTCATTTAATACTAAGCACATTAATTTCTATCTTATTTTGTAGTTCAAATAATCTGAAAAGCGATGAGATTTTCCTTAATATAGAGCTATTGTACTTGTGACTAGTAGGTTCAGCTGAAAGTGTTTAAAAATTATTGCTACCTTCGTACTTGTACTTAACGGAGGGGTTATAATTAATAACATGCTTAATACTGAAGAAACAATGAGTATGATACACAAAAGGTCTTTGCTTATATATGTAAATAAGAATTTATAATTGCATATAAATAATACGCTGCTTATAACATATGGAAGCTTTTCTAGTTTGCTTTGATGTTTCTGCATTAGCCAGGTTTGATAAATTTACTTTTTTTTTTACTCTTAACAGCTACGGGTGAACCAGGAAGATGCTGTAGGTGAAGGCACTGGAAAGTTTCCAAATGAGCAACTGGGTGCCAGTTGCAGTAAACATCGCCTTAAAACTGCAGAGAACCAGGAGCAGATGAGAACAAATGTTATCCAAGAGATCATGAACACTGAACGTATCTATATCAAGCATCTGAAAGACATCTGTGAGGTATTGGGAAAAAAAATGCAACACTGAAACTGGAGGAAGTCTCCACTGTTTCATACCAGGGGCAGTTTGTCACTTTCATTGAATCTTAGTAAGTTTGCAACATGGAAGGAGACCAGTTGGTCTATCATGTCTGTGCTGGCTCTCTACAAGAGCAACTCAGCTAGTCCCTCTTCCCTGCCTTTTCCCCATAATGTGGGTATGCCGGCGTTGGACTGGCGTAAACACAGTAAAAAGTCTGACAACACCAGGTTTTAGTCCAACCTATTTATTTGATAATATTCTCACTAGCTTTCGAGGGGACAGCCTCTTCGTCAGGTGAATGGAGAGTTCTGGCCTCAGACAGAGCATATAAAGCACAGACAGTTTAGAGATTACTGATTAAAATGCGAATCCTTACACCTAACCTGCTGTTCAAGACCTGAAGTGGCTGATAATGTGAGTGGTAGGAGCACTGATCACAGTTTAAAGAGATGTGTATTGTCTCCAGACAGTACAGTAAGTGAGGTTTTGCAAACCCAGGCAAGTCACGGGGGTTACAGATAGTGCGACATGAACCCAAGATCCCTGTTGAGACCGTCCTCATGTGTGCGGAACTTGGCTATCAGTCTCTGCTCAGCGACTCTGCGCTGTCGTGTGTCGTGAAGGCCGCCTTGGAGAATGCTTACCCGAAGGTCAGAGGCTGAATGCCCGTGACCACTGAAGTGTTCACCAACAGGAAGGGAACAGTCTTGCCTGGTGACTGTCGAGCGATGTTCATTCATCCTGTGATCAGTGCTCCTACCGGACTGATCACAGGATGAATGAACATCGCTCGACAGTCACCAGGCAAGACTGTTCCCTTCCTGTTGGCGAACACTTCAGTGGTCACGGGCATTCAGCCTCTGACCTTCGGGTAAGCATTCTCCAAGGCGGCCTTCACGACACACAACAGCGCAGAGTCGCTGAGCAGAGACTGATAGCCAAGTTCCGCACGCATGAGGACGGTCTCAACAGGGATCTTGGGTTCATGTCGCACTATCTGTAACCCCCGTGACTTGCCTGGGTTTGCAAAACCTCACTTACTGTACTGTCTGGAGACAATACACATCTCTTTAAACTGTGATCAGTGCTCCTACCACTCACATTATCAGCCACTTCAGGTCTTGAACAGCAGGTTAGGTGTAAGGATTCGCATTCTAATCAGTAATCTCTAAACTGTCTGTGCTTTATATGCTCTGTCTGAGGCCAGAACTCTCCATTCACCTGACGAAGAGGCTGTCCCCTCGAAAGCTAGTGAGAATATTATCAAATAAATAGGTTGGACTAAAACCTGGTGTTGTCAGACTTTTTACTGTGTTTTCCCCATAACCCTGAAAATTATTTCTATTCAGGTAATTTAGAATCTTCTGCCATTTTCCACAGAGTAGCTTAGCAAAAATGAATTGCTTTTAAAATTGTCTCACAAATGTGTGTCAAGGTGATGGTAACTTAAAATGGTTATAAAAGGTTTCCCAGTGATTGCCAACAGTAAGTACCTCATGTCCACTATTTTGGAAGGTCATTGCTTGATCGGCATGGGATTTTGTAAGTTTTCTCTCCAGCAGTGGGAGATGGAAGGTAAAAGGTAATCAAAATCGAGATAAAAGCAGGAGGTCCAGCAGTAGTAGATGATTTCCAAATCTTCCCTCTGTTCACACCCAAAAAACAAAAATTGAATTATAAACCAAGAGACTGGATTTTTGTTGCCGTCGAGCAAGACTGTAACCTGTGAGAGCAGACTATCAGTGAGACACCGAAGGTGAAGGAAAGTGTAATCACTAATGTAATATAGGGTATAATCAATTTGTATTCATCAACCTCTGACAAAAAAGCAATATGCTAATAACCAGGGTATCTTTTTAGGTGTTGCTCCAGAGGTAACTGTTGAACAGGATACCAGAGGAATTCTCCTGCTGTTTAAATTGTGCCGAGACACCTTTATATCAATCTGAGAGATTAGATGGTGTTTTGGTGTAACGTTTTCATCTGACAGACGTTGCCTGTCATGAGTGCAGCACTGTTTTGATGCTGCACTGAAGAAACACTCCAGCCTTATGTACTGAAGTCACTGAAGTGGGATTTCAACCCATAACTTTCCGATCTAGAAATAAGCATGTGACTATTATGGGCAAATTGAAAACTAATGGAAATAAAATTACATTTTCTAAATGGCCTATAATGCATCTTGCCAACTATTGTGCAAAAGTGCATCTGTGTGTTGGCATGCTGTTTCAGTTTGGGAAACATCACAAGTGTGAGAAATTCTGGCTTCAGACATCTACATTTTTCCTGTTGGATTTGATAGATAAAGGAATCCTTGGCTTCCTTTCCCCCACTGTTCAGCCTGGGGATCGTTCCTATTCTGAATGGCACAGTATTAGTTACCAAGTAGGAAAGACTTTACTCAGTGGTTGTAGGTAGCAGCAATTATGTAAGTAGTTCTTGTAATTTATAGTGAAATGTGAAAGTGTACCTTTCAAGCAAATAGAACTGCTATCAAAATTAAGCTATATTGCAGGGGCAGATCTCATTCAAGAGTGATAGGAAGTTACATTCTCTTTAAATGGACTTGAATCTGGTATATACTTGTCTGATCATCTTTAATGGTGGAAAATATGCCTTTTTAAGTTTTCAAATTGTACGTGCATGTATCTGACAACTGAATGTTACATTAGCTATGCTGAGTGTACATGTATGTGGCCATGAGAATGATATCATTATACATTTGATAATTTCAAAATTGTGCTCATGAATTCCAGCATGCTGTGATCTTCAGTTATTTCCTTTAATTAAGCCCAGTTAATAATTAATCTTCTCTATAATTCTTAAACATGCTGCAGGGTGTCTTTGCACAGCTAGGTATTTAGTGAGGGCACAAAGAGTGATTTTTGAATAATAGATTAAGGCTGACATTTATGTAAAGTCAAACTGTCATATCAAATCTTGAGAATTTTCTTTTCAAAATATCTTGCATGGAAGATCAAAACCATTTGTAAGCATTATTTCAATCTTGTTTGATACAAATTATGTGCACAGTGATTTTTATTATTTTCTTGACTTTTTAGGGATATATTCGCCAGTGTCGCAAACATACAGGGATGTTTTCTGAAGCACAGTTAAATGTCATATTTGGGAACATTGAGGAGATTTACAAATTCCAAAGGAAATTTTTGAAGGACTTAGAAAAACTATTCAACAAAGATGAGCCTCATCTGAGTGAAATCGGATCCTGTTTCCTTCAGCACGTATGTTAAATGCATAATTGCACTGATTTGATGTGCATGAATTCTAGCCAATTTCATCACTAGTACAATGTTGGAAAAACAAATAGTTTATTTTGATTCAGATTTCAGCTATTCAACTAAAGTAATAAGATACAGAATTCACTTGAATGGAACCTATAACATATTTGCAGTCAACCTTGCTCCAAAATCCCCTGGCAACTGGGACATCTTGGGCACATCAGCAGTGAGCAGTGATGGATTTATGTCCCAATCAGCTATCCTGTTTGATCTAATTCAGATTGTGAGGGACATCATAATTTTTACACTCGATATTTTCTAGGTTTCAGCAGCAACAACAGCTTCTGTAAGCAGATCTTATATTTCCTATGATTCAAAGTGCATCTTTTTTGCCTAATATCAAGTTAAGCAGCTGCATGACTCATATTCATAACACCATAATAGAAACAAGCCCCTCACTGAAATAAGTGAGACCTCGTCTCAGTTCTTCTCGCCTTGCAAAATGTGAACTGAATAACACAGGCTTTGGGCTATTAACTAATTTATTTGCATAAACTACATGAATTAACAAAATGCAGTTTGACATCATTTGAACTTATATTTTGTTATATCCTTGTGTTATGAAAGCAATAAAACTACAACTAATTTTCTGTCTAAATGTATAAGATGGAAGATCGGCTTTTTTCAGTTTAACCTTTTAAAGCTAAACTGACTCTGACAAATTAAAAAGACTGGTGCTGAATCTAGAGGCACATCTGTGACTGAGAGCAAAAGAGAGATCATCCTTGCAAACTGCTTTTTTCCTTTTGAATTAGAGGTTCATTCACAGAGGGCTCTAGATCACCTGGCAAAGGAGCATCGCTCTGAAAGCTTGTGATTTCAAATGAACCTGGTGGACTATAACTTGTGTGACCTTTCATCTCGTCCACCCCAGTCCAACACTGGCAACTCCACATTATGGTTTAATTCATATACGATGTTTGTTCATCAATAGAGGGATGAGGATCTTCAGTTACATAGATTGGAGAAGCTGGGGCTGTTCTCCTGAGAGGAGAGAAGAGAAGGTTGAGAGGAGATCTGATAGAGGTATTCAAACTTGAGTGGTCTGGACAGAGTAAATATCAAAAAACTGCTCTCACTGGTCGAAGGATTGAGATGGTATGGAGGTGCTGGTGTTGGACTGGGGTAAACACAGTAAGAAGTCTCAACACCAGGTTAAAGTCCAAAGGTTTATCTGGTAGTGATTGTTTGTGATCAGAACTCCCACTCACCTGATGAAGGGGCAAACCCCAAAAGCTAGTGACGTTTACTACGGCAGGATTGAGAACCAGAGGATAACAATTTAATGCGATTGGCAAAAGAAGCAAAAGCAACACGAGGAAAATATTTTTTACACAACGAGTGGTTAGGAACTGGAATGCACTGTCTGAGAGGGCATAATTTTATGGCCCCATTGCAGTGGGGTTGGACTGGAAAATGTGGTGAGCCGTTCAAAAGTCCATTGACTTGGGAGAAACCAGAAATCCTGCCAGCAGGCCGGGCTGTGTAGTCGAGGCAGATTCAAACATGGCTCCAAAAGAAATTTTGATTTTTATCTGAAGAGGAAATATTTGCAGGTCTACAGGAAAAGTGCAAAGGAATGGTGCTAGGTGAATTGCTCTAATAAAGAGCTGGCACGAACATGATAGTCTCAATGGTGTTCTTTTGTGCTGTAACCAATTTATATTGAAAGAAAACAATATGCATTGATAAACCAAACTGTTTGCCAATGAGCACAATCATATCAATGAACAAAAATTTGGGCGTTCCAATGTTTACAGCTTCAGTAGCTCACAGAAATGAGCAGCATACATATCAACATATTGAACTGATTACTGCTTCAAATCACTATTTGCTGCTATCATTCATGCTAGTGGGAACTTGCAGTCCCGCCAAGGCATACCCCATCCTGGATTTCCCAGTGGTAAGGGTGTATTCAACAGCAAACTCCACTGACAATGGCGTGACCATACAATCCCGTTGCCAGCGAGCAGTGCCCCACTTCTCACTGCTACCAACACTCAGTAGAGAGAGAGAAAAGTCCTGCCGCATTGAGAGTCTAAAGTTGGTTTGAGCATGCTGTTTTTTGTAATGTAAAGGGCAAAGTCTTGTGCCCTTCTCATCTCATCTCATCTCATCCATCCCTCCTGTGCTCACTGAGCAATGGTTTTGCTCCTCCCAATTTTTGTAATCTCCTCCAACTCTGCAGCCTTCTGAGATATCTGCATGTCTCCAATTCTAGTCTCTTGAGCATGCCTAATTTTAAATGCTTCACTTTTGATGGTTGTGTCTTTAGCTTAAGCCCTGGAATTCCCTCCCTAAACTTCTCTGCCTCTTCACCTTCCTCTCCTCCCTTAAGGCATTTGTTAAAATCTCTCTCTTTGACTATGTTTTTGGTCTTCTGTTCTAACATTTCCTTATATGGCTTGGAAGCAAATTCTGTTTGCTTACAACTCTGTGAAGTGCCTTTTGATGTTTCACTATGATAATGGTCATATTTTAATGCAAATTTATGTTGTGCTGCTTATGAAAAGTAAACAATTAAATATTCTCAATTTTTCAAGGAGTGAAACAAGATTGAATTATTTGAATGGATTTACTTGCTTGCAAAATGCTGTAGATTGCAATGCATATGTTAAAGCCTTGCAAAATATGCCTAAAAGCTAGAGCCAACTGATTTGCTGAATATAAAATATGAACTGCCAGCGTAAATGGTTGCCATTTTGAAATATGAAAAAAAAGTACTTCTAATTAAATCAATGTGACAAATGAATTGATTCTGCAAGGATACCTTTGTGCACAAAGTGTTATATAAACCTTGAATGTAATTGTCTTTGGCATCAAATGCAAAGAATTCATCAAATTTATTCTGAGACACTTTGATTATGGCATCTTTGTAAGGATCCCACTTTCAACCACATTTAGCAGTTTCAATTTCAGGTTCATCCCTCCACAACAAATCTCTCCATTTGTTAC
Organism: Carcharhinus amblyrhynchos; assembly: GCF_965287045.1. Lineage (NCBI taxonomy): Eukaryota > Metazoa > Chordata > Chondrichthyes > Carcharhiniformes > Carcharhinidae > Carcharhinus > Carcharhinus amblyrhynchos. Next base: position 73,739,814 of record NC_137333.1, on the reverse strand, counting down.
CTTGGATACTCTGCATTCCTGAACAAAATGTCTGTATATCTAAAGTTTTCCATCTTGTATTCCATTTGCCATGCTCTTATGCAGTCACTTTAGGCTATCTAAATTCCCTTGAAGCCTGTTTACATCCTCCTCACAACTCATATTCCCACCAAGTTTTGTCATTGGCAAACTAAGAAATGTTGGTTGGAAGTCTCCACTGTTCACACCAGCAGGATTCTCTGGTCCCACTGGCAGTACAGGTTTTCTGCTGGCGTGGGGTGATGTCAGCGGGAATTCCTATTGACAGTGGTGGCACCAGGGAATCCTGTTTCTAGCAAATAATGCATCACCTCCCGCTGACAGGAAACACATGGCTGGGACACCAGAGAATCTCGCCGATTACGTTTGATCCCCAACTCCAAATCATTGATATAGATTGTAAATAGCTCGGGCCCAACAACTGATCCTTGAAGTCACAGATTGTCAACTTGTGAATGATCTGTTTATTTTCTCTTTTCTGCCCGTAAATCAATCATTAACCCATTGCTAGTATTTATACAACCAACACACCATTATTTTCTAAGTGTCCAGTTATTGTAAAATACTACTGATGCCAGGCTAACAGGTCTGTAATTCCTAGTTTTCGCTCTCTCCCACTTTCTTAAATAATGGGATTATATTTGGTACCTTTTCAGTCTGTAAGAATCATACCAGAATCTATAGAATTTTGGCAGATGACCACAAAAATTTCTAGAGCTTCTTGCTACACTCTAGGACATAGATCCCAAATCCAGGTCCAAGTCCAAATTGTTCAACTTCCAGTCCCATTTCAGTGTAGCATTTCTTAGCAGAAAAGGGAAGTTGATTTGTATGCTGCACGCAGGCTTAAACATGACTTCTTGTGCTGAAAGAATTTGGTCATCTAACATCTGGGTCGACCTGTATGCCGTGATCTATGGTATACAATATCCAGTTCATAGTTTTTGATTTAACTTTTGATACTGGTGCAGAAGACATGTTTGTGAACGTGGCTCTAAGAAACATTGATTGCTGGTGATTTTTTTAAAAATTTCAATGAGGTTGAGAAACAATTTGAAGTGTAATGATCAATTTTGTTTGATTAACTACTATTGTTCCTTTACAGAAAGAAGGGTTTGGAATATACTCTGAATATTGCAACAATCACCCTAGTGCATGTGCTGAACTTGCCAAACTAATGAAACAGAGCAAATATCGACACTTCTTTGAGGCCTGCCGACTGCTTCAACAGATGATTGACATCGCCATTGATGGCTTTCTTCTTACTCCAGTCCAGAAGATCTGTAAATACCCACTACAGCTTGCTGAGTTGCTCAAATACACTACCCCAGATCACAGGTATAGAATGAAGTCCAAATGTATTAACAGACTCTGAAAAAATTATAAATAAAGTATATTCTTCTCCCTTGTGACAATCCATCATCCTTAAATGAGAGTAGTATTTTCAAAATTTAAGAGTAACTTTGAACACAAAAAATTGCACTTAAAAACATTTAAACAACCAGCTTGAAACGTATTGGTGATCACAGATTACTTCATATTGGGTGCCTGCAGCTGGGCTAGGGGATAAGTCTTTTGAATAACGCCAATTTGTATTTGTTAAATTTGACTGCATGATTATAGTGGAAGGTTATATTTCAGATTTCCTTTAAGGTCCAGCAACTTCATATAGGTTAAGCATCTTACCAAAGGTGTTTTTTTTTCCAGACTATAGCTACTCCGAGATCTCCAGTATGTGAAGTTGAGTCATTTTGCAAATGAAAATATAGTGCTCTATGATGCCCATTGTGTTGAATCCTGCATTTCACTGAAGTGTTATGGATAAAAGTGAGATAAAGCCTGCTCACTTTTTAAGACTATTGAAGAAAGCATTTAAAGGGGGAAGAAATCCCAAAAAAACAGATAGGGATGACACTTACCTCTTTCTGTATAAAATTTTTACAGATAGAAAATATAACACCAACGGAGCTTTACCCTGCATCTGAAAATGTTTATGCCTGACCTAGTTAAGAGACCACTAAACCAGCAAAAATGTTTCATTCCTCAAAATCAAATACAAAATCCAGCCAAAAATTATGAATTCAATTTAAAAGATCTTTTTGATAACTTTCTTTGCTCCCCTGCTGAATGCATTAATCAGAGGTACAGTTTTAAGAGTTTGTGAGGCTTTTCAGATGTACGCCCAAAGGGTGGATGTGAGTCTTAATAATGCATGCGAGTGTTCTCCCTTTATCATGGTGGCATCACACGTGCACCAATTCCTACCTTTGCCTAACATCCACAATTGCACTCTTCTAGAGGTAGTCACAGGTTAGTGTTCAAGAAAAGTAACCTTGGTCAGTTATCCATTTCCCTGATCCAGAGGCCTGGGACCAATTATAATGTCCTTGCTGACACCCAAGATCGGTTAACTTCAATTGAGAATGGGAGTGGAACCTTTCAAAACTGTTTGGCCCAGCTGGTCACAGCTATAACCAACAGTAGGGAATTTAAAATAACTTTTTGGCATTTTGAACATGAAAAATATGCTTCTATTAAACATGCACAGCAGGGATGATGTATAGCTGACCGTGGTTGGATGTTTCAAAGATGGAATGTAATTGGGTGCATTTTGTTTGCTGCGATATATTACATCTCACATCAAAGATCAATGTTTCAAACTCTGTTTGGAAAACCAGTTTTGTTGTAACATAGTCATTTTATATCAAGCTGGATGGATAGTGTTGCTGCTCCTCTTGTTCTAAATTGTATTTGATTGAAATCTAGGAACCTGCACTATGGCAGTTGTTGAACAGTGTCAAAGATTAATCAAAGCTCTTGCCATTTCAGTGACTACAAAAACATCGGTGCTGCATATGAAACCATGAAGAATGTAGCACGTCTGATTAATGAACGCAAAAGACGATTAGAAAGTATAAACAAGATCGCTCAGTGGCAAGTGTCCATTGTAAATTGGGAGGTACATTTTGCATTTCTATTCTGTAATTAGATTGCTTCGGTTTATATAAATTTTTGATATTTCTATTAGTTTTGGGGCAAGCAATTTTAATATCTAATTGCTGAGATTTGCTGTTAATTACATCAAATCCTAATAGATGTGCATTGCCCTGGAAAAAGTGGTGGAGAAATAGCTGTCTTCTCCTTGCAAAATATGTACTGTTTCACCCAAACTGCCTAGATCGCAGCAGCCAATGATATAAAAATGTCAGTACTGGAATAAGTTCTCCCTGATTTGTTCCAGTGTCAAACTCAAAAACACAACAGCCTTCAGAGCTTTTACATCAAGCAAGGAAACTCTGATCATAAATCATTGCAATGTTTTGTGGCACTACGAAATCCCCTCTGCCTTTCTCCAAGAGAAACAAACAGTCCTAGCTTCTGAAATCTCTCTTCATAACAGGTTTCAGAGATAAGGAATTCATGAATTTTGTCTGCCTTCTCTCCAATGCCTTCATGTTCTTCCTTATGTATGCTAGTTATAACAGGGATGCAACACCCCAGCTGGGGTCAAACTAGTGTTTTGTACAAGTTGAGCATAACCTTGTTCTTGGACTCTGTGTGCTCTTATTAATAAAGCTTAGCATACTGTATGCTTTATTAACCAATCTCTCCACCTCTCCTGCCACCTTCCTTGATTTATGTACATATACATTCAGGTCCCTCTGCTCTTGCACCCCATTAGAGTTGTGTCTTTAATTTACATTATATCTCCATTTTTTGCCAATCAAATGAATCACTTTGCATGTCTCTGCATTGAACTTCATCTGCCATCTGACTGCCCATTCCATCAGCTTGACTGTTTCCTTCTGAAATTCTATACAATCTTTTTCATAGTTTCATGCTTTCAAGTTTTGTATTATCCACAAATTGTGCCCAGTGCACCAAGGCCTGGGTCATTAATGTATATCTGAAAAAGGGTCCCAGCACTGACACCTGGGGAGTTCTACTACACACCTTGCAACCTGAAAAACATCCATTAACCACTACTCCCTGTCACTTAGCTAAGTGTGTATCCATGTTGGTGGTGCCCCTTTTATTGCATGAGCTATGACTTTGTTCTCAAGTCTATTGTGTGACACTATATCAAATACCTTTGGAAGTCCATGTACACCGCATCAACAACATTGCTGTCAACAATCTGACTCTGTTACCTCTTCAAAAAACTCCAGTAATTTAGTTAAACACAATTTTCCCTTAAGTCCTTGCTGTTTTCCTTAATCAGTGACTTTCCCTTCTTCATAATGTCAGAAGTGGGGATGTTCACTGATGATTGCTTAATGTTCACCATTTGTGACTCCTCAAATACTTAAACAGTCCATGTCCATGTGCAACAAGACATGGGCAAATATCCAGATTGACAAGTGGCAAGTAACATTTCTACTACTTGAGTGCGAGGCAATACCATCTCCAACAAGAGAATCTAAACATGGCCTTTTGACATTAAATGAGATTACCATCGCTGAATTCCCCACTAGCAAAAACTGAACTGGACCAGCTATATAAATACTGTGGCTATAGCAGCAGATTAGAAGCTAGGAATCCTGCGTAACTCGATTCTTGACTCCCCAAAGCCTACTCACCATCTGCAAGGCAGACAGGCGTGTGATGGAATGATTTCCACTTGCCTGGATGTGTGCAACTCCAAGAACACTCAAGAAACTGGAATAAGCAACCAACTTGATTGGCATTCTCTCCACCACTGTGGCAGCAATGTATGCCATACACAAGACACAATGCAGCAACTCACCAAGGCTCCTTTGAAAGCACCTTCCAAACCTGCAATCTCTACCACCAAGAGGGACACGGGTAGCAGTTGCAAGTGAACACCACCACCTACAAATTCCTCTCCAAACAATACACTATCCTATATTTGTTATCACTGGTGCATCATATGGTCTGCATCATTTCAAGGAGGCAGGTCACCATCAACTTCCAGATGGAAATTAGGGATGAGCAATAAATGTGGCAGTCTTGTCCATGTAACTATTACTTTTGCCCCAAATTTTTATTTTGAGAAGGCTTCCCACTACCTAAGTTAAGCCGACTGGCCTATAATTGCTGAGTTTACCTTGAGCAATTCTTCTGTCTTCTGGCAACACTCCTGAGCATAGGGAACACTGAAAAAGAATGGCCTGTCCCTCCATGATTTGCACTGTCACCTCCCCCATGTTCTTGGATGCGTCTCTTCTGGTCCTTGTACCTAATCAAATTTAAGTACAGCCATCCAGAACAATACCACCCCATTATCAATTCAAAATCCTTCCAGTGTCTAAACTACCTCCTCTTTTATCAATGGCCTGGTTAGCTTCCTTGGTAAAGGCAGATGCAAAGTATTTGTTTAATACCTTAGCTTTGCTGCCTTCTCCAAACTTAATTCTCCTTTTTGGTTCCTAATTGGCCCTACTATCTTTTTTTTTGCCACGTTTTTACTATGTATATGTCTGTAGAAGATTTCTGATTCCCTTTTATTAACTGCCAGTCTCTTTTCATACTTCCTCTTCACTTATGTTTTTCACCTCCTCTAAACCTTCATCCCCTCAGTCCTTGCATACTTTAAAGCTGTGGCTACATAAATGTGCTATCCATAAAGCGCTCAACCTCACGGATGTGACGCAGTGATGCCAAGTGCTGCTCTAGTTCTCAAACCCAAGTTGTTATAACTGAACAGTTCCTGCACATATGGTTATCCAGGACACAGGCAGCTCCCTGGAGTTCCACATAGCACAGGATGGAAATCAAAGGAATGCTGACACTTTTCTATTTAGCAGTAACAAGGTTAACTAATAACGAACCTTGCCAATACTAATAAGCCTTAACTGCTGTCAAACCTCACAAAAAGGATAAATCCAACTAATACTTAACACAACTATTTAGTAGTAATAAACCTTCCTTACAAAATAAAACTCAGGACTCAGCAACTATTCACTTGTTGTTTATTATTAATACTTTATATTTTTAATTTTTAGCCTGCAAGTTGTTTGGACTTGGTCCCTAAGCGACAATACTCACCAGCCATTTGGGACATTGTTTTGCTGCCATACCTTGATTTTTGTTTCTGAATGTGCTTCTGAAGCTACAGCCTGTGTAATAACCTGCCCCACTTTCCCCTGAACCCTTGCTCTTTCTCTAATGTTTTGGCCCAAACTTGTCTCCAAACTCTAATGTTTTTGCATTATGTTGAAATTCTGTACTACTTAATTTTGACCACCAGAGTGAGCTCTGTTAGCACTTTGGAGGCACCTTGTGGTCTTAACTGGTACTCTTCCTGCACCAACAGGAAGGATAATGTGTTATATTGTTGGAGTGGCTCTATGTACCATGTCATTTACCTGTATATTTTTCAGGGACCAGATGTTTTAACTAGAAGTTCAGAATTGATCCATTCTGGAGAGTTGGCTAAAATCTCATGCCAAGGAAAGAGCCAACAGAGAACATTTTTTCTGTTTGACCACCAACTGTTTTTCTGTAAAAAGGACTTGTTGAGACGAGATATGTTATACTATAAAGGACATATTGACATGGATGAGATAAAAATATTGGACACAGAAGATGGCAAAGACAAAGATTTTAACATTAATGTAAAAAATGCCTTCAAACTGAGAAGTAAATCAACAGAAGAGGTCTACCTATTCTGTGCTAAAAAGCCAGAAGACAAACAGCGCTGGCTGCAAGCATGTATAGATGAAAGAAAAAGGGTAGAAGAAGACAAAGAAATGGGTAAGTTTGAGTTCTGAACATTTAAAAGGAGGGAAAATAGGTGCAGCAATTGGTTTCCTACCCTCCTGGTTGGGCAGTCATTCTTCAAGGAAAAACCTGACAATGAGACTTTACAGAATAATTACAGAGCATGGTAACCAAACAAAATTCAGTCTCAGCAACACTTACAAACTTCTAACATTCCGTTTCCCCAACCAAGAGGTATCGAGGTCCAAGTGATGAACTATTTGAGGTTAGATAAAGTGGAAATATTCTGCGTACATTGCTTAGCTACCCATTGACTACATTTGTTGGGAATTTGGAGAAGTACAATGGATCACGGTGCAGTCACATTACTTTCTTTCATTACCAAAGAAGCAAAGTGGAGGCTACAAATGTAATATACTTGACCATTGAATCTTTTGTGTTTCCCCCCTAATTTGCTTCCCATAATTCATTAAGGCAGTACTTTTCCCAAGAACATATCCTTATATTTTATTACAATGAATTGTAATTGCTTCCATTGCCTTTGAGAATCTGCGTTTATCGTAGTTGAGTCAAGAGATTCTGGGTTTGAAATGGAAACATCACTTTGAGACTTATGCTCATAATTTGGGCTGATACTTCATTCAAGTAAATAGGCAGTGCTGCATTTTCATAAGTGTTGCATTTGAGATGGGGATGTTAAACCGATGCCTAGTCCAAATAAGTAAATGGAGATAATAGAGCCCATGCCACTTTATTGAAAGAGAGCCAGAAATTTTCCTGTTTTCGTCATTAATATTCATCCATCAACAAACATTACCAAAAACAATGAATGGTCAGCATATTTTAGGGACATTATCAAAAATATATTGGCTGCTGCAGCAGCCTACAAACCAAGTGGTTGTATTTCAAAAATTTCGTCATTGTCTCTGAAGTAGTTTGGGGATGGTATTACATAAATATAAATCTCTCTTTTCAGAGTTACCAACAAATGTCAAATGTCTAAGGTATCATCAACCTAATATATATTAGTTGTCCTTTGTGACTGTGTTAAGTGTCACTACCAGTGTAATGATTTGGTGGCTCTATCTCCTGATCCTTAGCTAAGCTCCTGATCTGAGTTGTTCTATGAAAGAAAGAGAAGGAAATCAAAGAGGGAAGCTCCTTTTTTGTTTTGGCAATTGGCAATAAAAGAATTTCATGTTGTTAAAAGTGTAAAAGTTCAGTAACTGTTAACTTTGCTCAATAACTAAATATTTAAATGTCTAAAACCATTACTGATTTAATTTGCTAGTATTTAAGGCATTGTAATGAGGTAATTAAATTAATTCCAAAGATTGATCTTGAGATACTAAATCTTCATTATATTACTGTGTTTCCACTAATGTGATTGAGTGTCCTTCTATTTAAAGAATAAAGATCATTTGCACAGGCTTGACACTTGATTGAAGACTTGGATGAGTTGTGTTCTTCTGACTACAGAAATGTTCCTTTTCTATATATTACATCGGAATATAGATCAGTGTACTGTGAATGAAAATATAGTGGCATTTTGCATCGTGTATCCATGTTTTATTGAAAACAAAAACTGGAATATAGTACAGTATATCAGTAAGTATTTGGAAGAGGAGCTTCAGATGGGACTCTGTCAGAATGTCTTCTTTGCCAGCTGTTTTCATTCAGCAAGTACATCATCCAAATCCATGTTCATGATTCAGTAGATTAACACGAAGCTGAAAGAGAGGTACAGGTGCAACACAGATGTAAGATTGGATGTTTGCATCACGGGGAGGAGGAAGTGGGATGTGACTCACGTATGGGAATCATGAACTCAATAGGCCTGTTTGAACTTGATGCTAATTTCAAGCAAACTTCATTTTCATTGATAGCAGGGCTTGCTTTATTCTGTAATGTGGAGTTGCAGAACGTGGAATTATAAAAGACAGATGAGCTGTGAGGCACTGAAAACTTATTTAAATTGTCAGCCCTTTCAAAAAAAAAATTGCCCATCTGTGTCTGAGAGGATTGGGGGATAAAACCTAGGATGTTTCAATAGCTGTTTGTTTACATAACTGTAAATACTATCATTTTAGCAATATTAATAGAACATAGAACACTACAGCACAAACAGGCCCTTTGGCCCACTAGTTGCACTGACCACTTCTATACCTACTAAGCCATAGACCTATCTATAACCCCCAATCCCATTAGATCCCATATACTCATCCAGAAGTCTTTTAAAAGACCCCAGCGAGTTCGCCTCCACCACCACCGACGGCAGCCTATTTCATTCACTCACCACCCTCTGAGTGAAAAACTTACCCCTAACATCTCCTCTGTACTTGCTTCCCTGCACCTTAAATCTGTGTCCCCTCGTAGCAACCATTTCAGCCCTGGGAAATAGCCTCTGAGAATCCACCCTCTACTCCTCTCAACATCTTAAACCTCGATCAGGTCGCCTCTCAACCTTCGTCTCTCCAGGGAGAAGAGTCCCAGCTCCCTCAACGTATCTTCATAAGGCATGCCTCCCAGTCCAGGCAACATCCTTGTAAATCTCCTTTGCACCCTTTCAATAGCTTCCACGTCCTTCCTATAGTGAGGCGACCAGAACTGCGCACAGTACTCCAAGTGGGGTCTGACAAGGGTCTTATAAAGTTGTAGCATTACCTCCTGACTCCTAAACTCAATCCCTCGATTAATGAAGGCCAGTACACCATATGCCTTCTTGACCACATCCTCCACCTGCGAGGCCGATTTAAGAGTCCTATGGACCCGGACCCCAAGATCCCTCTGCTCTTCAACACTGTTAAGACTCCTACCCTTGATATTGTATTCCTTCATCCCACTGGTCCTGCCAAAATTGACCACTACACATTTATCTCCATTGAAGTCCATCTGCCACTTCTCCGCCCAGTCTTGCATCCTATCTATGTCTCACTGCAACTTCTGACATCCCTCCAGACCATCCACAACACCACCAACCTTCGTATCGCCTGCGAACTTACTAACCCATTCCTCCACTTCCTCATCCAGGTCATTTATGAAAATGACAAACAGCAAGGGTCCTAGAACAGATCCCTGGGGCACTCCACTGGTGACCGACCTCCATGCAGAAAAAGACCCATCCACAACCACTCTCTGCCTTCTGCAGGCAAGCCAGTTCTGGATCCACAAGACCAAAGCCCCCTGGATCCCATGCCCCCTCTCCTTCTCAAGAAGTCTTGCATGGGGGACCTTATCAAACGCCTTGCTGAAGTCTGTGTAAACCACGTCTACCGCTCTTCCTTCGTCAATGTGCTCAGTCACATTCTCAAAGAACTCAACTAGGCTCATAAGGCATGATCTGCTCTTGACAAAACCATGTTGACTATTTCTGATCATTCTAAACTTCTCCAAATGCTCATAAATCTTGTCCCTCAGAAGCCTCTCCATCAACTTACCAACCACTGAGGTCAGACTCACCGGTCGGTAATTTCCCAGCCTATCCCTGTTCCCTTTCTTGAAAATAGGAACCGCATCCGCAATCCTCCAGAACCTCTCCCGTCTCCATCGACGACGCAAAGATCATCGCCGGGGCTCTGCAATCACTTCCCTCACCTCCCACAGTAACCTGGGGTACATCCTATCCGGCCCTGGCGATTTATCTATCTTGATAGAGTTTAAAAGTTCTAACACATCCTCTTCCTTAACATCCACATACTCAATCTTTTCAGACTGCCGCAAACCTGTAGTACAACCTCCCAGATCACTTTCCACCGTGAATACCAAGGCAAAGTACTCATTAAGCACCTCTGCCATTTCTTCCGGTTCCACACAGACTTTTCCCCCTTCACCTTTTATAGGTCCTATCCCTTCTCCTTGTCCTTTTACTTTCACATATTTGTAGAAGGCCTTGGGATTCTCCTTAATCTTACCTGCCAAGGCCTTCTCATGACCCCTTCTGGCTCTCCTAATTTCCTTTTCCTTTTTAAGCTCCTTTCTACAAGCCTTATACCCCTCTAGATCTTTAACATCTCCTAGCTCTCTGAACCTGTTATACACCTTTCCTTCCTGACTAGGTTCACCACAACCTTCGTGCACCACGGTTCCTGCGTCCTACCAAAACCTCCTTGTATCTTCGGAACATTATCGTGCAGAGCTCCAGTCAAACATTCCTTGAATATCCGCCACCTTCCTTCTGTACTTTTCCCCAAGGACGCCTCCTTCCAGCTTATTTGTCCAATTATCTGCTTGACGTCTTCATATTTCCCCTTACTCCAGACAAACACCTTCCTAGCCTGCCTGATCCTATCTCTTTCCAATGCTATTGTGAAGGAGATAGAATTATGATCTCCATCCCCAAGATGCTCTCCTACCGAGAGATCCGACACCTGTCCTGGTTCATTAGCCAGCACCAGGTCAAGTACAGCCTCTCCTCTCATAGGCTTATCCACGTACTGTCAGGAAACCCTCCTGAACACACCTAACAAACTCCTCCCCATCCAAACCCCTTACCCTTGGGAAATTCCAGTCGGCTGCTTTCTACTTTGTAACTGTGTTGGGCTTTCTAATTTCTGTTCATGGTTTGATTGATAATTTAGAGGTAATTAAAGGATTTAGCAGTCTTTGATGTCTGGATATAAGACTTTTAATAAAGGATTAAATACTTGAGGGAATTTAAATGCTTTGAATGGCTTTCTTGAATGCTTTTTTATATAGTGAATGCTAATAGATATTTAGAACAATATTATGCAAAATGCATAGTAGATAATGGAGTATGTTTGAAAAGGTCACGTATTAATGAAGAATTTTCTTTCTTTCAGGATTTGTAATACCAGAAAACCAGAAGAAACAAGCAATGTCAAATGCCAAAAAATCCAGGCATGGGAAGATGAAGGGTGAGTAGGAGTACGTATTTAGAAGGTTTCCGTTGTGTAGTTTGGTAAAATATTTAAGGAGTTTATACAGGCTTCAGATTTTGAGCTGATCATTTCATTGTTGCTTTTAAAATAAATGATGTCTAACATATTAAAGACTTAAAAAATTAAATGAGTATCTTCTGGATCCAGTTTGATCGTAGAAGGACATTAGAGGAATTTTCTATACTTTTAAAATCTCCCTCAGAGTTTTTTTTCATTTCTTCCAGGAAATTACAGGGTACATAGTGAGTGTATGTATTGCTTATGTATACTATCGCAACTGTGTGGGTTAAGCAGCTCATTTCCTGTTTGACATTCTGATATGTTTGCAGTACATAGCAATTGGCAACCTGCAACTTATTCACAGCAACCAAAATAGTTTTAATTTCCCACTGTTCAGGTAATAAAATGTTCTGGTAAACGTGATAATAGCATGTTGTTGCTAGAGGAACAATGAAAATATAATAGAACCCCAGCAAGTAACCTTGTTTTAACAATCTTAAGGCAAGGAGTATAATGTGACTTCAAACCCTGTATTTTTTTCAAGGGCAGAGGAAAGAATGGTTCCAGCTAGTACTTGCAGTCACTGAATAAATCAGAATCCTTTTCATAAGATTACAGGATTTCTGATTTTTCCCATGAAAACAAAAATCATTTGCGACATCATGAGCTCATTTTTGTTTGTGTAAAATCCCTGCTGTCCTCTTACTGACTGTAATAATATGGCTGAATATCTGCTTGTGCTGTGCATGGCATATATAATACAGATCAATGAGATTGGCTGAATTTCAGGAGGCATTCCAGGCCCCCACCCTCTTTTTAAAAAAAACTTCCCAGCACATTTCTGCTGAACCTTTCCCCTCTTACCTTGAACTTGTACCCCCTAGTAATTGTCATTACTAGGGGGAAAAGGCTTCCAACTTTTCATCTTATCTATACCCCTCGTAATTTTATAAACTTCGACCAGGTCACCCCTCAGCCTCTGTCTATCCATGGAGAATAATCTCAGTTTATTCAATCTCTCCTCATGGCTAATACACTCCATACCAGACAACATCCTGGTAAACCTTTTCTGTACTCCCTCCAAAGCCTCCACATCCTTTTGGCAGCATGGCACCCAGAATTGGACATGGTATTTCAAATGTGGCCAAACCAACGTTTTACATAACTGTAACATAATTTGCCAACTTTTGTACTTGATACCCCAGCTGATGAAGACAAGCATGCCTTATGTGCTTTCTTCATCACCTTTTCCACTTGTGTTGACACTTTTAAGGATCTGTGGACCTGTACTCCAAGATCTGTGTTTAAGCTCCTAATGGTAACAAAAATGATAAAAAGTACATTTAATGCAGTGGGTATCAGTGTATGCATGAATGCGGACTTATTTGTTTTGTTCATTGTTTGATTCTGATTAAACAGCTAATTAACTGCAATATATGATTCTCCAATATTTACTGTCGTAGGGGTGAATTATAGTGGATTTTCAGTTCCTCCTTCACATCAATCGCTGCATCCACTCCACCAGCGACACATCACTGTGCCTACCAGCCTTCCTCAGCAACAAGTGTTTGCATTGGCTGAACCCAAACGTAAACCTTCTCCCTTCTGGCACAGCTTTACCAAGCTGACACCCTTTAAGAAATGAAAAGCCACAGTTACCATAAGGAGAAAAATCCAAACAAATCATTGTGGAGATCAAAGGTTCTGGGAGACCTTCCAGTTTTGAGTAGATGAACAATAAAGAGCCATCAATTATGAATGTTATACCTGCTTCTACTCTCCACATAGCTCAATTGAGGCCTTCCTGACATTTACAGCAGCTAGGCAATGAAGATAATAGAACTGTGAAGCAAGCAGTTACCAAAAGCTGCAGTTTCAAAATGTACTCTGGTTAACTCATAAGATATTCTCATATTTTACAGAAGGTGAGTACATATTTTCAGTAATTGAATTATGCTGTTATTGAGAACAATTGCCAGTATTCTGTCACATTGAGCCTTTCATTCCTTTCTGCACATTCATTTTAGTTAACCAGTAACCCCTTTGCCTTGATATTTTGTGGAACAGTGATGAAATGAAAAATTTGCAAAAACCCAGTTGAGACAAAACGCAAATATGATTCTACTACAAATTTGTACAAGAAAGCACATTATTAAATAAGAGATGAAACTGGTTGGTACATAGACATTTTAAGCAAGTCTGAAATGTGAAAAGCACATTGCATATTTTCTGTTTAGGAGTTCCATATTAATACAAGTCAGGAATATAAACAAAATGTTTTGATAGTAGTGTCTTGAATGTGCTTTAAATGTAGATGACTGCAGATGAATTCCTTCATTGCAACAGAAACATTGTCATCTAGTGCTCGAAAGGGGAATTGAGATCCGTCTGATCAGTATTTTTTTTTAACCTGCCAAGGCCTTAAAGTTCCTTGTTTACTTGTATTAGAGTAGCACAATAGGGCTTCTTTCTCATTCTCCATGTGGCATTAAATCCACAGTGTTAATCAAGAGTAAATTTAATCCTCACCATTCCAAATGAAGATTACCAAAACAAGCACACAGGACTTGGTGCTTTTGTTTTTATTTTGCTACTTATGGCATGGACTGTGAGCACCAAAACCAAACTACTGTGTCACCAGTTCTAAGTGGAATGTTTCTTAGTGAATACCATATGGAATTGCTTCATGTTTCCAGGAATGGGTTCATTCAGCCCTAAATAAGCATGGAGTATCAGAATTGTGATTTTTTTTTGCACCCATTTAAGTCTTGCCTTTATTCTGTAAAATAACACAGTTGCTTTGCTTTGTTGCTGTTGGGGAAATTTGTAGGAAGAATGTCATAAAATTGAATAGCATTTAAAAATGTTTATTTATAACCAAAATATTTTGGAAACAATTGCCTTTAAATTACAAAGGAGACCAATTGCTGGGGAAATGTTGCTGGCAAACTGCTGTGCAGCTTTTGTGAACCAAAGAACACTAGCCATAGTGACTAGTGATTAATCAGTACTCCATTACTCCCCTGTCATTTTGCAGGTTTTGAAAGTATCCAGTGAATGGATACTTACAAATTATCTGTAATACAAGAATTGCTTTGTATATAATGTGGATCTGTGTGTCTTGAAATTTTTATTGAGACCGATTTTTCTTTTGTGACATTTACCACCTCGTATAATAGATGGTCTGGTGTAGACTGTTACATTTCTGTGCAGTCATATGAGCAGATGGCCGCTTCAAAACCATGTAATTGGCTGCTGTACAATATTGTTATCTCAAGCATAAATGTACATAACTAATGTAACTAATTTTTGTAGATTAGTTTTATTATGTTGCAGCAAGTCAGTTACTTGCAGTTAATGTATGAAAACAGTTGCTCAAAAGTCATTTATTTTGGTGAAATAAATATGATTTTCTCATTCTAAACAATGCTTGTTCATTTTTAATTAACAGAAAAGGCTGCTTTTTTATGAGACTTGACAATGTTCACATCTGCCTGCAAAAGATGAGTCAACAGCTACGTATCATATTTTGAGATATTGTAGGATCCTTTGTTTTTGCCCTTATTCTTTCATTCTGTCCTGAATGCCTGTTTCTTGCTGGATTAAGCACCTCCATTACCAGCTGTCACAACTGGCCATTTTTGTATGGATCTATACATGGAGTGTCAGCATAGACTAAACAATGAGTTGTATTTTCAAAATCCCACAACTTCCCAAAGCATCTTGCAGCCAATGAAGCACATTTGAAGTACAGTCACTTACTATTAAGTAGGAAAAGTAACAGCCAATTTCCACACAGGAAACATTTGCAGACAGCAATTTGTTAATATTGTGATGTCGATTAAGAGTAACCTTTGACCAGGACACCAGGGATATAACATATTCTTCTTCAAGGATCTTTTGCGTCCATTTGAGAGGCCAACTGGGCCGCTGTTAAACATAATCTTCTGAAAGATGGCACCTCAGAGAGTGCAGCATTCCCTCAGTGTTGGCCTAAATTTTCTTGCTCAAGTCCCTGAAGCTGGACTTCCACCTCAGAGTCAGAAGATGGTGAATGTTACAAACTGAACCAAGGCTGATGTGTGCATACCACTAGAGGTTTATGTACTAGTCCAATCCAATGTTAACCAGAATTCACACCAGGCTATTCAGAGGAATCTTCTTCAAAATCTGTTTCTCCCTGAATTTGGGATTGCTTGGTCTTACTTCCAGTTTTGATGATAGATGCTGTTCACCTTGCATAATGGAGGAAGATGCACATAATAGATAAAGTATTTTATGTGTTAAAAATTTCTATTTGTAAGTGTTTTATACCAATTTCAGTTTGCTAATTTATTGCACTGGGATCCATGTACCTCTCTTTGAGAATGTGGGCCTGTTTAATGATCTTATAGTAAAGGTGCATTATTGGCTGACTCCAAATATTGATATGGTTTCTATTATCTGGGTAATTTCTTAAATCTCCAAAGAGACCAATAACTGGAAGTCTGAATTTATTTTTAAAAAAATCAGCGGTTGAAAGAATGATATAACAAGATTTGATGTTTTACAACTATTACTGTACAACCCAAGTGCAATGTTTTTGATCAAGCACTTATTTTTCTAGGCAACTTATTATTTAAACCATAGATAAGAGATTCTCCACTTAAGTTTTAACATGACTAAAAATCTCCTATTATGGTCATATGTTACACTGACCCTGAAGTGGACACTTTATCCTCCAGCAACCAGTCTAGAATTATTCTCAGCTTCTGATATCTAGCTTCCTTCCTATTTTCGTATTCGGGTTACACTGCAGAATCCTTCCTTTATCTCCAAGCTAGGTGAATCTTCCAGCCATCTCTTCAATCATCACAACATTCAGTCTGATTGATAAAGTTCTGAACAATGGTAAGTATTTTCTCTACTTGTGGTGCAGGCCTGGGTATTTCTATCCCTTGCTCTCTTCCTTGCAGATAATCTCATAAGCAGTTTGTGATATTAATTGATTTATAGAGAAACCTGCCCTCAAAAATTGTTTTCTCTACCTCATGGTATTGGGAAACACATTAGCATTTCTACTTGGATACAAAACTCATTAGTTACTTTTGATCTATACTCCCTTTCACCTTACAAAGAAATAGATAATTTGCAGCACAATTTTAAACAAATAAACACCTTTTTTGGCACCTTGAGATACTCAGGGTCCACTCATTGGAATGGGTAGAAAATACTTAACTGGACTAATATTATTGAAGCATAGAAAATCTACAGCACATTCAGCCCATTGTCTCTGTGCCATCAAGAAAAAGGGGAAAAAAAGGAAACTAGCCATCATTGTATTCCCACTTTCCAGCACATGGTCCATAGCCTGACAGGTTATAACATTTCATGTGCAGATCCAGGTACCTATCTAAATGAGTAGTGTTTCAGCCTCAACCACCAAATTAGGCAGTGAATCCTTAATGCCAACCACCCTCCTGATGTTCCTTTAATCCTGTCAATCACCTCCATTCCTCTTGATAATTGACCTCTCCGTTACAGAAACAGGATTATCTCATAATTTTGTGCACCTGAAATTGGTTAGCCATCCGCCTTCTCTGTTTTAAGGAAAACAACCCTAGGCTTTTCTCAAGTCCTGGCAACATTCTTATAAATCTCCTCTGTACATTCTCCAGAGCAATTGTGTCCTTGTAATGTGCTGGCCAGTATTGTACACAAAATTCCAGCCATGCCCTAAGCAACATTTTATATACTTTCAGCTTCACATCCCTGCATTTGCATTCAATACCTAACCCAATAAAGGAACACATTTCACATGCTTTCTTGACCATCTTTATCTACCTGTTCTGCCACTTTGACTTGTGGATAAGCACTTCAAGTTCTCTCACTTCCTCCACTCTTATTATTTGCCGATTTATTGGGTATTCCCTAGCTTTGTTTGCTCTCCCCAAATGCATTACTACGTATTTCTCAGGATTGAATTCTATTTGCCATTTTTCCACCCAATCGATGTAATTCTGGATGTAATATCACTGGAAACTGTTTTCCGTTTGCAAAAACATGTATCGATCATTACTCTTTGTTTCTAATTTTGGGTCCAACTTGCCCCCTTCCTCTGTATTCCATGTGATTCACTTTTCTTATCAGTTTGCCACGAGTATCTTGTCAAAAGCCTTACAGAAATCCATGTAAGCAATATCTATTGCAATTTCCTCATCAATTCTCCTTGTTACTTCCTGAAAAAATTTGAATAAGTTAGTAAGATGCATTCAGCCCCAACAAAACCATGCTGACCGTCCCCATGCCTTTCTAAATGACAGTTTATCCTGTCTCTCAGAATTGTTTACAATAATTCATCCACCACTGAAGCCAGACTGACTGACCGACCTATAGTTATCTGGCCTTTCCCTTACATCCTTTTTAAATAATGGTACAACATTTGCTGAACTCAAATCCTCTGGTACCTCGCCCATATCTAGTAAAGATTGGAAAATGATGCTCAGACCGTCTGCTAATTCCTCCCTAGTTTCTATTAACAGCCTAGGGTATAATCCATCAAATGCTAGTTATCTACCTTCAAGGATGTCAGTTCCTCCAGTCCTTCCTCTCTCCTTATGCTTATTGTATCTAAAATTTCACACTCCTCTTTTTAACTAGAATGTCTGCATCATCCCTGTCCTTGGTGAAGACAAAGCCCGTAGTATTTATTGAGAACTCTTCCCACATCACCTGCAACAACACATTAGTGGATCTCTAGGCTGTATCCTCTCCTTAGTTATTCTCTTGCTCTTAACATAGTGGTTAAACATTTTTGGGTTTCCCTTGATTTTACTTGCCAATATTTATTTTGTATCCTCTCTCTGCTGTCCTAATTACCTTCGTTACTTCATCCCTATACTTCCTACACTTTCTGTGACTATTGTAAGCTTTAAAAAAAAGCTAGCCAAGCAGTGCATTTTCACTGGTTCAGCCCCTCAGCTTTGTAAAATTTCTTTCCACAATTTTACTCCTGTTCTTTTTCTTTTTCATCATAATGCTAAATCTAATTATGGTCACTATCTCCAAAATAGTCACTTGCTGTTACGTCATTCACTTGTCCAGCTTCATTTCTTAAGATGAAATCTAGAATTGTGCTACCTTTTCTTTGGGCTTTGTTACATGCTGGATGAGAAAGTTCTTCTGCGTGCAGTTCAAGAATTCTCAGGTATAAACTGTCCGACTTGTACAGGTCTCATCTTCTCCAAAATTGGCCCGAATGCTACAACTGATGCCCTCACTCCTATGCCAGCTTTCCAGCCACATGTTCGATTGCTAAATTCCCTTATTTCTATGCACATTAGTACATAGGACGGGGAGTAATCCTGAGATTACTGTTTTATGGGTTTTGCTTTTCAATCTGCTCCCTAACTCCCTGAAATCTGCTTTCAGAACCTCATTCCCATTCCTACTCAAGACATTGGTACCATTGTAAACCACAACTCCTGGATGATCACCCTCCCTCAAAAAAAGAATCCTGCAACTGCTCTGTGATATCCTTGACTCTGGCACCGTAGAGACAAAGTGCCTTCTTGAAGTCACATCCATAGTCACAGAACTGCATATCTGTTCCTGTAACTAACAATTCCTCTATCGTTGCTGCTCTTCCTTTCCTCCTGTACAGCAGAGTTACTTGGCTCTGACTGTAGTCCCCAATCATGAATATCCAAAATAGATCGACGACTGGTATCCCTGGGGACTCCTACACTACATTCCTAGTTCCCTTGGACTGCCTGGTGGTCACCCATTTCCCTTCTGCTTCCAGGCTCCTAAGCTGCAGTGTGACCACCTCTCTGAATGTGAATAATAGTCCCATGGGATCCCACCATGGCAGCTTATGGAATTTAAATTCAATTCGTTAACAACCAAAGTCACGGTGCCATAAAATTATCATTGATTGTTATTTAAAACAAAAATCAGATTCACTATTTTCCTTTAGGAAAGGAAATCTGCTGTCCTTACCTGATCTAGCCTACATGTGACTCCAGACCCACAGCAATGTGGTTGCGTCTCGAGCAGAATGACAAATTTACAATAGTGTAAACGCAAAATATGAATCCACCCTTAAGAACCAAATTGTAAGTTACACTAAAATGTTACATCTATTAAGCTGAAGAGTTACCTGGCTAATTTGACATCCTCCTAAAGCAGTAAACAGCAACAAAAACCCAAAGCTGACAAAATATTCTTCGTGGTTTTTTTCAGTTTTTATCACTGTGCTGATTAAAATCACTCAGCAAATTGACAATTTCAGTTAAGAAGCAAACTAATGGCTTCTAAGTGATGAGCAGTGCAAAGTTCAGGAGATCCCCATTGCAATTAACATTCTTCCTGGTCATACCTTGTTTTTTAAATATATTTATGACAGATGACCAACGTTCATGGGTCAGGGTTCACTGAGAATGAAGGTCAGAATGGTTCACACCTGCATAAGGAGGGTGCGCGAACCAGCAGTTGCCAGATTTGTTTGAACTTGGCAGCACTGCTAATGGATTTTCCTGCTGCTGCCGACAGTCATTACACTGAAAATAGGAGGAGGCCATTTGGCCCTTCAAGCCTGCTCCGCCATTTATTACGATCATGGCTGACTGTCCAACTCAAAAGCCTAATCCTGCTTCCCTCCCACCCACCCCCCCCCCCCTGTAATTTTTGATCCCATTCGCCCCAACTGTAGGCACTGGGGGACCCACTCCTCGCCACAACGTCCTGCACTGTGGGCTTTGGTTTCTCAGTATCAGGCTTCAGGTGACAATGGGTCAGCCCTTTGTTCTTGCCCATCTTACTACTGCTGACAGAATGGAGAATTTGGCATTTGTCCAAAGCTCCATGCGCAGCATCAGGACCAGAGAATCCCAGCTACAGACAAAGTTGAAGAATTCTGTCTAATGTACCTGAATCATTTTTGAAGCAACAATTTCACTGAGTGCTTTGGAAAAGTTTGTGTCTCAGAACCTAGAACTTTACATGGTTGAACTGCTTATCTGATATCATTTCCCTACCTTTGCGATATATGTTAATGCTTTTCTGATATTCAAAGCACAGACTTGTGAAGAGAAAAAAAATCATACATTGAATTCAATCATAGAGGATAGAATCTCATTAATTTTGGGACCCACCGATCATTTGGGGTGATGTGCCATGACACTGTGTCTTTCACTGTAAATCTGCTCCCACCGGGAGGGCGAGTAAACTGACCAAAGCACCGTGGTGCAGGAGACCATTTTACTGGGGGGAATAAAAAGGAATGTCATTGTAGTAGGATCCTGTTTGCTAATACAGTTCACTGCAGCCAAGTGTGTCAATTCCAAAGACTGTTTTCTACCTAGAGCCTAAGTTAGAACATCTTGGAATTGGAGAAATACTTGGAGCAGGAGGGGAAGGATCCAATTGTCGTTATCCATGTAGGCACAAAGGACATAGGACAAAGAAAGAGGTTTCCCTGAGACGGTATGAGCCACTGGGAACTAAACTGAAAGGCAGCACCACAAAGGCAATAATTTCTAACCAGAGAGTTGAATGTGTGGTGTCAATGATGATACTGTGCTATCAATACATTTTATGTTTAAGGGGAGGCTGCTTTAAGATTCAGTGTTTTATTACAAGCAGTTGGTTTGTCTGGTAAGAATACTGCAGAAAGCAGAATAGTTACTCATTTAGGCCATGTAAGCAGAAGACTTAATGAGCTTTTCTTTATCAAAGAAGAGGACCCTTGGGCTATTTTCTAAATTGAAGTAATGTGCTGAGTTAGGTATGCAGGGACAGAATCATCTGACATTAGAAATGGAAGGAGCTTGGCTTGTAACAGAAAAGTCATTTCATTTTCATTTTTAGGAAGAGCAGTTGCTGACTGCAGCTGGTTGAAGGTTGAGGCTCTCTCTCTCTGAAAGCTCCAAGATGGTTATTCAAGTCAAAGCAAGAATGTAATGTATTGGGAATTCCAAAAGGCATCAGATAAGGTGCCACATAAAATGTTACTACACAAGATATGAACACGTGGTACTGAGGTGATATATTTATGGACGAAAAGGGATTGGTATAGGCTAGTGGGTCATTGTTTTTGTAACTGGTCGGCACAACATCGTGGGCCGAAGGGCCTGTTCTGCGCTGTAATGTTCTATGTTCTATGTTCTATTAGCATTGGCTAACTCACAGAAAACACAGTCTGTATAAATGAGTCTTTTTCAACTTGGCAAACCATCACTAATATAGTGCCACAGGGATCAGTGCTGGGGCCTCAACTATTTATAATCTGTATTAGTGACCTGGATAGATTGTAGCCAAATTTTCTAATGATACAAAGATTGTAGGAAAACAGGTTGTCAAGAGGATACAAAGAAACTGGAAAGAACATAAGGACTAGGAGCATGAGTAGGCAATTCAGCCCCTCGAACCTGCTCTGCCATTCAGTACCATGACGGCTGATCAAATCTCATCCTCATTTCCACCTTCCTGTCTACTCCCTATAGCCATTCATCCCGGTACTAATTAAAAACCTATCTATTGCCTCTTCAAATTTGCTTAGTGCTCAGTCATTCACTGCACTCTAAAGTAGAAAATTCCACAGATTCACAAAGATTTGAGCAAAGTAATTCCTCCTTATTTCAGTTTTAAATCTGCCACCACTTCACCTAAGACCATGGCCTTTTTTATTCTGAAAAGGAATATAGATAGGTTAAGAGTCAGTTTAAAAAAAAGACTGTCTGTCTCTACAGAGACTGTAGAACGTTGTGGCATAAAGAAATCTGAATGTCCTTGCAAAAATCTTAAAATATTACCATACAGATACAGCAAGAAACTAAGAAGACAAATGAATGTTGATCTTTACAACAAGGGAGTTGGATTATAAATGTAGGGATGCCTTGCTACAACTCTACAGAGAATTAATGTGAACACACCTGGCGTACCGTGTCATTTTGGTCTTGTGTAAAGAGGAGGAATATACTTATGTTGGAAATAATTCAAAGAAAGTTTATTCCCAGATTGAAATAATTGTTGTGTGAGGAAAGGTTGATCAGGTTAGGCCTATAGTTACTGGAGTTCAGAAGAATGAGATATGATCTTGTGCATTCAGAGGGAGTTTGACAGAGTAAATGCTGAGAAGATGTTTCCCCTTGTGGGGCAACTTAGAACTTGGAGACACAGTTTAAAAATAAAGCACCTCCCATTTAAGATGAGAAGAAATTTCTTAACCTAGAAGGTCATTAGTCTTTAGAACTCGCTTCCTCAGAGAGCTGTATAGGTTAGGTCATTGAATATATTTAAGATGAATTAGACAGATTTCTAGTCTATAAAGGAATCATGGGTTATCGGGGCAGGCAGGAAAATGGAGTTAAGGCCATAATCAGATCAGCTGTAATCTTATTGAATGGTAGAGCAGGATTGACAGGCCAAATGGCCTACTCCTGCTCCCACTCCTTCATTCTCTTGTGATCTTATATTTGCAAGTTATGTCCCAAACAAGTATCTGGTGATCTTCATGCATCTGACATCTGTGTGCAGATTCTTGGCTAGTGATTCCTCAGGACTCCCAGATTCACAGCTCATTGCCAATTCTCCATCATCACAGGACTTGACAAAATGGATTCTGCTAGAAGCCAGCATGTCATTTTTTTTAATGTGGGGATTTCGGAACACTGGCATTATCCACACGATCTTGACAGTGTGGTCGGATTTTGGTGACATGTTGTGCCACGATAACTTGGGCAACCTTGCAGTTGCAGCCGCCTTCCGCCTTTGCAGCTGGTGAGATGACAGTCTTTCTTTGCCAGTTTAGCCGTTGACGACTCTTTGGACTGCACTTTGTCTGGCACCTCCCACAAACCTTGCTACCATGGGTGGTCCCATCAGGAGCAAAGAGCTCCCAACGGCATTGCTCAAGAGATTGTTGGAATGCACAAGCCACTGCACCACATCAAGGTGATGATCCATGGAGAAGAAAATACATATCACACTTAGGGTGGCCAGACATTCAGTTTCATAAAGGAGGTATCAGGATTTTACTGCCTTGGGGCTTGTTGCAATATCAGAAAGTCTTCCAACAGGTAATTCCACGAGCAGAATGTTCAGTAGAATGTTTACTGATGCATCACTGAACAAAATCAATAGGACGACTAATTGCTCTGCATATTGAGGTCACTTTATTGTGTACTCCTTTGACCAGGATTTCTATCTCCAGCCAAAATTCTTACACTAACATCCTCAACCTACTTTTTGAAGAAGAATTTGAATGGGGATTAAATTTGACCTTCAAAAAAAAAGCACTTCATCGTAGTTTCCAAAAGTATTCAGGTGCACAATTGCAAACCTGGAAATACAATGTCCTGAATCAAACAATAGCATTCAATAAATATCAACATCACAAAATGCGCAGACTCAGTGATATTTCTTCATCCTTTCAGCTTAACACTACCATTTTATCACATTATTGTTTTAACGATTGTATTACTCTGGAAGCTCAATGTGACCCCACAGCTAGTTGTCTAAAATTCTATTCATGACTAAAATTAACCATGATGTGCCCTTTAACAATGTCAGATCATCCTTCTGTTTATAGACTACAGAATAATATGCAGCCAGAGAACATAGGAAACAGGGTTAGACCATTCAGCTTCTCAAGCTTGTTCTGTCATTCAATGAGATCATAGTTGTGACCTAACTTCATATACCTGCCTTTGGCTCATATTCCTCAATATCTTTGCTTAATAAAATTTATGGAACTGATGTTTAAAGATACAACTCATCTAGCACCAACTAAGGATTGTGGAAGAGAGTTCCAACCTCTGCACCCTTTGTGTGCAAAAGTGCTTCCTCACGTCTCTGCTGAACAGTCTGGCCCTAATTTTTAGGCTATACCCCTGAGTTTAAGAATCTCCTATCAGTGAAAATAGTTCCTCTTTATCTACCCTGGCTTTTCCTGTTAGTATCTTGAAGACTTTGATCAGATCAGCCCTTGACTTTAGAAAATCTAGAGAAAGTAGGCTTAATTTGTGTAATCTCTCCTCATAATTAAACCCTTGAAGTCCAGGTATCGTTCTTGTAAACCTATGCTCCACTCTTCCAAGGCCAATATATCCTTCCTCAGGCATTGCACCCAGATCTGCTCTGAGTATTCCAAGATGGGTGTAACCAGGGTTTTGTTCAGCTGCAGCATAACTTGTGTTCTTGTATTCCAGTCCTCTGGATATAAAGGCCAGCAATCCATCAGCCTCCTTGATTATTTTCTGCATCTGTTCGTGGCATTTTAAAGATCTAAGTGTCTGAACCCTCAAGTTTCTTTGGAACTTGTGTTTAACTTTATACCATTTAGAAAGTCCCATGATCAATCCTTTTTTGATCCAAAATGAATAATCTCACATTACATTAAAATCCATCTGCCACAGTTTTGTCCATTTACTTAGTCTACCAATATCCCTTTATAATTTTATGCTAACATCTACATTGTCCACAAGGCTGCCTAACTTTGTATCATCATCAAATTTAGATACGTGACTTTCTGTGCTGTTATCCAAATTGTTACTAAATAATGTGAACAAATGAGGCCCAACACAGACCCTTGTGGGATACCATTAGTCACATCCTGACGATTTGAGTATCTATACATTATCTGTACTTTCTGTCACCTACCACTCGACCCATTTCTAGCCATGACAATAATTTGCCCTCAATTCCGTGGGTTCCTACCTTAGGTTAACAGTCTCTCATGTGGGACTTTATCAAATGCCTTCTGGGAGTCCATATAATTAACATCCATAGACATTCCCCCGTCCAATACCTTAATTAGCTCTTCAAATATTTCAGTGAGATTTGACCTACCTGCCATGAATCCATGCCTGCTTGCTCTGATTAATTGAAATTTTTGGGTCTTCAGTTACTCAATCCTTGATTTTGACTCCAACAGTTTCCCTACTACAGATGTTAGGCCAACTGGTCTGTAATTCCCAGTTTTCCTCTTTTACCTTAAAATGCGGAGTGACATGAGCAATTTTTCAATCCTGGGGAACGACTCCTGAATCTAGGGAACTGTGAAAGATTATAGTTAGAACATCAACAATGTACTCTCCAATTTCATTTAACAATGGAAACACTTAGGTCTGAGTGAGGGTGGAGGGGTCAATGAGCATGTGTGGAGACATCACAGAGGGTGAGAGTGAAAGTGTCAGGGAGGGTGAGGGTGGAGTGGGTCAGAGTGGAGGGCATCAGAGAGGGGGTCAGAGAAGGTGAGGGTGGAGGGGTCAGGGAAGATGAGTGTGGAGAGAGGGATGGTGAGTGTGGAGAGACGGATGGTGAGTGTGGAGAGACGGAGGGTGAGTGTGGAGAGAGGGAGGGTGAGTGTGGAGGGGTGAGGGTGGAGAGGTCAGGGAGGATGAGGGTGGAGAGGTCAGGGAGGGTGAGTGTGGAGGGGTGAGCGTGGAGAGGTCAGGGAGGGTGAGGGTGGAAGGGTCGGTGAGGGTGGAGGAGTCAGGGACACTGAGGATGGAGGCATCAGGGAGGGTGAGGGTGGAGGGGGTCAGGAAGGATGAGGGTGGAGGGGTCAGGAATGGTGAGGATGGAGGGATCAGGGAGGGTGAGGGGGGTGGCAATAGAAAGAAAGCTGTAGAGAGGCAAGTTTTTGGTGTTTTTGTAAATTCTCAATCCGATTGTGTTCACGTTTCTGGAATAGGGCTTGAACCCACCTTCTGTCCAAAATGTGCTACCATTTCCTTTCACTGTTTAAGATTGTCTGATGGCAGAGATAATCTCAATCAGCTGTGTTCTTTTTTTCTCTATTTACGTAGGTTTATTGCTTTATTGTGTTCACTCCCTCCTCTTACCCCACCCTCCACACTAAAGTATGAAAATACATGCAGGCTTCCAGAAAAGTCTGACTTCAATCTCAGAGCACTGTACAATGATCTGAAGCATGCTCTGCATTCTCAGTAATGTTTTATTGGATCGATGAACCTTCAGTCTACAGAAATGGACGTAGAATAACTCCACAACTACTATACTGTTATCATGAGCAAATATTCATATTGTTTTGAAGGCAATGGTAAAAATTAGAAGCTAGAGAAGTATTGTTTATCTTCTAATTTGATTAAAGGGTGATTTTTCCTGTGCATTGGTTAGTTCATATGAACTGTAAAGAAACAGTTTGACTGGGCCCAATGGAAAATAACGAATCTTGGAGAAGAGCCGAAGTAACTTTCCAAGAGAAACCTATCCCAAATATTGCCTCACACCCTCTGAAGGCAGCTGCACTCAAACAATAATTAACACAACTATCTATTACTGTGATATAATGCATGCATATCACAGTCACACCTGGCCATTAGCCTTCTGGCAGTAAGAATGGTGATATCTGAGCATGTATCTGACAGTAGATGTAAACCACAGCATACTCTTTACATGAAGAATACTGACAAGTGCAAAAAAAAATTGATTTCCTAGATCTTAGTGACAAAGGGTGATGTACGTCAGTGGACTTTTAATCTGAGCTTTCAGAAATGCAAGGTCAAAGATTTCAGCTTTCCCCCTGACCCCTCCAGTCTCATCCTCACCCTCCCTCTCCCCTCCACTCTCAGCCTCCCTGTCCCCTCCAGTCTCACTCTCACCCTCACCTTGTCCTCTCTATACTCACCCTCACAATCCCTGAACTCTCCACTCTCACCCTCACCCAGTCCTCTCTACTCCTACCCTCACCTTTCCTGAGCCCTCCACTCTCACCCTCGCTCATCCTTCCTCTCACCCTCCCTGAACTCTCTACTCTCACTGTCCCTGAACTCTCTGTACTCACCCTATCCCCTCTACTCTCACCCTCCCTCTCCCCTCCACTCTCACGCTCATCCTCCCTGTCCCCTCCATTTTCAGCCTCACTCTCCCTGAATTCTCCACTTTCACCCTTACCCTCACCCTCCCTGACTGCTCCATTCACATCCTGACCTTCCCTGACCCCTCCACTCACATTCTCGCTGGCTCTCACCCTCACCCTCTCTGACCCCTCCACTCACATTCTCACTGGCTTTCACCCTTACCCTCACCCTCCCTGACCCCTCCATTCACATTCTTACTTTCCCTGACTCCTCCACTCTCACTTTCACTCTCCCTGAACTCTCCACTTTCACCCTCCCCCTCCATGACCCCCTCCATTCTCACCCACACTCTCCTGCGAGGGCAGTGTCTGCCTGTGATTCCATGACTGATGCTCAAAGGAGTATAAAATAGCTAGGACACAGAGTCGATAGTTAGGAAATTATCCTGTGAATAAACCTACTAACAAGGAAAAGAGCTGTGTCTGTTATTTATTTCACCATCTGGCTTGGATCCATTCAACGTGAAGACTGGCTGGAGATTGACTCCAGGTGGCTGACTCAGCAGGTTCTTCTGAAAGCTTCCTCACCACCTTCTGTGGCTGGTTATTCTTCACCCAATAGCTTCAATATTCCTGTTACTTAATTGCAGAATATTTCTCTTCTTCAATACTGGATATCCAATAAGCAGTGTGATGATTTAGAGAGAGTGGAGGGGTCTGTGAGCTAGTGATGAGCGAGAGCTGTGTGTTGTCAGCGAACATGGAAACTGGCTGTGGGTTTCTGGATGAAGGGGCAGCTTGTGGATGAGAAATGGAGAGGGGCAAGGATCAATTCTTGGGGGACACCAGAAACAATGCTTCAAGCCTTATCTCAATCCGTAAGGTAAGAGCTTTAGATTGGGAAGAGAAACAATTGGTGATATTCTGGCTACTCTTTAAGAATAGAGGCAGGTGAATTCAGTCCCATTCTCAGCTGGATGACAACGGAGAAGTCTTGGAGGATAGTTTTCTTTAAATTATTTATTAGTGTCACTAGGAGGCTAACATTCACACTGCAATTAAGTTACTGTGAAAATGCTCTGGTTGCCACACTCCTGCACCTGTTCAGGTACACTGTGGGAGAATTTAGCATGGCCAATGCATCTAACCAGCACATCTTTCAGACTGTGGGAGGAAACCCATGCAGACATGGGGAGAATGTGCATACTTTGCATAGACAGTGCCCCGAGCCAGGTATCAAACCCGGATCCCTGGTGCTGTGATGCACTGTGCCACTGTATGATTAACCACGTCAAAGGCCACACAGATTGAGAATGATGAGGATAGAGTGTTTACCTTTATCACAGTCAAATAGAATTTTCACCTTCACCACATGGCTGCTAATCTGGTCATCAAATCAGCAATCAGCATCCTATTTTAGAACCCACTGAATTGATATTCCATTGATTTTAGGCGTGTGATGTAAAATATGGGAATTCTGAAGAAATTCAGCATGGTGGACATGATATGTGATCTGCTGATGGAGCACATCTATTGAGATAAGTTATCAGTCTCATCATTTTGGCTAAGGTCAAGCATCAGATCAAGCCCAAGATCAAGTGCAATGTCCTTTCTTGTCAGCTTGGATCTTGTATGCATGTCTTGTGGGCACCATGAATTGGATGCACTTTGACCTCCAATTCGATCTTCAAGTTTGCTGATGACACCACCATTGTGGTCAGATCTCAAACAATGACGAGACAGAGTACAGGAATGAGATAGAGAATCTGGTGAATTGGTGCAGCAACAATAATCTCCCCCTCAATGTCAACAAAAGAAAGGAGATTATCATCGACTTCAGGAAGTGTAAAGGAGAACATGCCCCTATGTACATCAATGGGGATGAAGTAGAAAGATTGAGAGCTTCAAGTTTTTAGGTGTCCAGATAATCAACAATTTGTCCTGGTCCCCCCAGGCCAACACTATAGTTAAGAAAGCCCACCAACACCTCTACTTTCTCAGAAGTCTAAGGAAATTTGGCACGTCAGCTACGATTCTCACCAACTTTTACAGATGCACCATAGAAAGCATTCTTTCTGGTTGTAAGAGCCGACGAGGGAGCGAGCTATCTTGGATCTGGTGCTACGTAATGAGGCGGGTAGAATTAGGGACCTGGCGGTGAAGGATCCTCTTGGCGAGAGTGATCATTGCATGGTGGAGTTTCTGTTGCAGATGGAGGAGGAGAAAGTGGGTTCCCGGACACGCGTCCTTCGTTTGAATAGAGGGGAGTATGGTAGGATGAGAGAAGAATTGGCGAATGTGGACTGGGGGAACGCGTTGGAAGGTAGGTCTGCTGAGGAGCAGTGGAGGATCTTTAAGGAGATCTTTCTTGGTGCTCAGCAGAAATTTATTCCGATGGTCAAAAAGGACTGTAGGAGGAGAGGTAATAAGCCGTGGATAACGAAGGAGGTGAAGGAAAGTGTTAAATTAAAAGCGGAGGAATTTAGAGTAGCTAAGAGCAGTGGGCGAGAAGAGGATTGGGAGAGGTTTAAATGTCAACAAAGATTGACAAAGAAGTTGATAAAGGAGGGAAGGAGAAGCTATGAAGCTGGGCTAGCACTTAATATAAAAAAGGATAGCAAGAGTTTTTATAAATATATAAAAAGGAAGAGGCTGGCTAGGGTGAACGTTGGTCCTTTAGAGGATGAGAAAGGGGACCTAGTGGTAGGGGATGGGGAAATGGCTAAGGTCTTGAATAACTTTTTTGTTTCTGTCTTCACGGAGGAGGACGTGAATAATTTGCCGGGTGTTAGCTATGGAAAGGTGGTAGGAATGGAGGGTCTTAATGACATTACTGTTACTAGAGAGGTGGTGCTCGACAGACTGGAGGGGCTGATTGTGGACAAGTCGCCAGGACCGGATGGAATGCATCCGAGGGTTCTGAAAGAAATGGCGGAGGTTATAGTGGATGCCTTGGTGGTTATTTTCCAGACGTCGCTGGATTCTGGGGAAGTGCCGGAAGATTGGAAAACGGCTAATGTTACGCCGTTGTTTAAGAAGGGTGCCAGGCAAAAGGCGGGGAATTATAGGCCGGTTAGTTTAACGTCTGTGGTAGGTAAAATGTTAGAATCCGTCATTAAGGAGGAAATTGCGAGGCATCTTGAAGGGAATTGCTTGATAGGGCAGACGCAACACGGTTTCATTAAAGGGAAGTCGTGTCTGACAAATTTACTGGAGTTCTATGAGGATGTGTCTAGGGCAGTGGATAGAGGAGAGCCGGTGGATGTGGTCTTTCTGGATTTTCAGAAGGCGTTTGACAAAGTACCTCACAAGAGGTTATTGCAGAAGGTCAGGGGACATGGAGTTGGGGGTAGGGTGTTAGCGTGGATAGAGGATTGGTTGTCAAATAGGAGGCAGAGAGTGGGGGTCAATGGGTGCTATTCGGATTGGCGGTTGGTGACTAGTGGGGTGCCCCAGGGGTCGGTGCTGGGGCCTCAGCTATTTACCATTTATATAGATGATCTGGAGGAGGGAACCGAGTGCAGGGTGTCGAAATTTGCTGATGACACCAAGATTGGGGGAAAGGCAAATTGTGCGGAGGGTGTGGAGAGTCTGCAGAAGGATCTAGATAGGCTGGGCGAATGGGCCAGGAAATGGCAAATGGAATTTAATGTTGGCAAGTGTGAGGTGGTCCACTTTGGTAGGAAGAATGGTAGGAAGGACTATTACTTACGTGGCGAAAAACTGCAGCATGCGACGGTGCAGAGGGACCTCGGGGTCCTTGTGCATGAGTCGCAAAAACCCAGCTTGCAGGTGCAGCAGGTGGTCAGGAAGGCAAATGGGATGCTGGCCTTCATAGCGAGGGGGATTGAATATAAAAGTAGGGAGGTCTTGCTGCAGCTGTATAGGGCATTGGTGAGGCTGCAGCTGGAGTACTGTGTGCAGTTTTGGGCGCCGCACCTGCGCAAGGATATTTTGGCCCTGGAGGGAGTGCAGAGGAGGTTTACTAGGCTGATACCGGAGTTGAGGGGGTTGAGCTATGAGGAGAGGCTGAATAAACTAGGCTTGTACTCGTTAGAGTTTAGAAGAATGAGGGGAGATCTCATTGAGACGTATAAGATGATGAATGGGATGGATAGGATAGAGGTGGAGAGACTCTTCCCGCTCAAAAAAGACAGTAGGACTAGGGGGCACAGCCTCAAGATAAAGGGGAGGCGGTTTAGAACGGAGTTGAGGAGGAACTTCTTCACTCAAAGGGTGGTGAATCTCTGGAATTCTCTGCCCGTTGAAGTGGTGGAGGCTGCCTCGCTAAATATTTTTAAGAAGCGGGTTGATGGGTTCTTGATAAGAGAGGGGATTAAGGGTTATGGGGAGAGGGCGGGAAAGTGGAACTGAGCCACGACAGATCAGCCATGATCTTATTGAATGGCGGGGCAGGCTCGAAGGGCTAGATGGCCTACTCCTGCTCCTATTTCTTATGTTCTTATGTTCTTATTAACACAGGTAGGTATGGCTTGTGCTCTGTCCAAGACACAAGGAACTACAAAAGGTTACGAATGTAGCCCAATCCATCACGCAAACCAGCCTCCCATCCATTGACTCTGTCTACACTTTCCACTGTCTCAGCAAAGCAGCCAGCATAATTAAGGACCCCACCTCGGACATTTGCTCTTCCACTTTCTTCCTTCGGGAAAAAGATTCAAAAGTCTGAGGTCACATACCAACCGACTCAAGAACAGTTTCTTCCCTGCTGCTGTCAGACTTTTGAATGGGCTTACCTTGCATTAAATTGTTCTTTCTTTATGTCCTAGCTATGACTGTAACACTACATTCTGCACTCTCTTGTTTCCTTCTCTATGAGCAGTATGCTTTGTCTGTCTAGTGTGCAAGAAACAATACTTTTCACTGTATGTTAATACATATGACAATAATAAATCAAATCAAAAGAATTTGAATTGGTTTTTGGAGGAAGCGAAGAGATGAATTAAGGTAAAAGCAAGAAACTGCAGATGCTGGAATCTGAAACGAAAACAGAAAATGCTGGAAAATCTCAGCAACTCTGACAGCATCTGTGGAGAGCAAACAGAGCCAACATTCTGAGTGTGGATGACCCTTCACCAAAGCTGTATTCTCTCTCTACAGTTGCTGTCAGACTTGCTGAGATTTTCCAGTATTTTCTGAGCGAGATGGATTAAGACCTTGCCAGGTCCACTCTGCACACTAGCTTTGTAACTTTAAAAATGGGGTCAAATTTTAAAAAGGTTATTCTCATTTCATGGTTTTTTTAAATGTTCTCTTGGCTGAAGTACTTGTGACTGTGGAATTTGGACAACTCTAAGGTGGTTGGAACTGAGAATTAAAGTCCACTGATCCATGTAATGATTTTGTTTTTTCTGAGAATTTGCCACTGTAATTATTAATCATTTATTAAAATTTAAGGTGTATTTACCCAGATACCAGGGCTATGTTGGCACTTCAATGTTTCTAGTTTGTCTTTGATGGACTATATTTCTTAATAACTAATCTGGTTTACTAATTACACTTGGAAAAGATGTAATCTATATTTGGAAAAGCAATTCTGTGCTATGAAAGGTGTCCAGTCGGAGGTGGCATCTGGTGTGGTAAGTTGGCAGTGTTTAAGTTAACAAAGTAAACTTCAAATATATTTTTTTCTCGAGATTTAGAATTATATAAAACTTATCTAATACAATTCGCAATTCACGCTACAATCTAGTTAGTGTATAGCTTAATGGATTTTTTTGCATTTTGGTGAGGAAATTGTAAGAACTATTTCCAACATCATACTGTAAAAGTCTTGCATTTATGCAACACCTTCCATGACCACTAGACGTCATAGCCAATGAAGTATTTTTACAGTGTAGAAAACATGACAGCAAACTTGTGCTCTGCAAAGTTGCATTAAAAACAATAGGATTATGACCAGATCATTTGTTTTAGTGTTGTTGATTGGGAGATAAATATTGGCCGAGAAACTGGGGATAACTTCCTGCTCTTCAAACTATTGCAATGGAATCTTCTACAGCAACTTGATGTTGTGGGATAGTTATACTGTTATTATAGAATCCCTAAACTGCAAAAGGAGGCCATTTGGCCCATCATGTCTGCACCAACTCTTCAAAAGAGCATCTGACCTAATGTCTAACATCATAACCCCACATATTTACCCCACTAATCTCCCTAACCTACACATCTCTGCACACTGAGGGAAAACTTAGCATCTTTGGATTGTGGGAGGAAACTGGAGCACCTGGAGGAAACCCACGCAGACATGGGGAGAATTTGCAAACTTCACATAGACAGTCACCAAAAGCCGGAATTGAACTCGGCCCCTGGCACTGTAAGACAGCAGTGCTAACCACTGTGCCACTGTGTTGCTCTCTACTGCCATGTTATAACATGGACAGAGATGAGAACTGTGTAAGAACTGTGAGATGGTGATCTTGTAATTTGTAATCATGTTCAGCAGCTGTGTACCGACGGCCTTCCGTTGTTTGTTGGAGCAGACGAGTGAGGGAGCAGAGAGTCAGATAAGAAATTACCTGTTAGAAACCTGTTTAAATATGTTTAAAGCACTTTCGTAGTAAGAACTTACCTTGTAGAACTGTTTAAATCATTTAAAAGCATTTTTGCTGGCTTTTTGTATTTACCGCTTTAAGAATTCTAAGGGAGTGGATAGCAGGGAGTTCTGGGGGAGCAGGCTTTAAAACAGCGCCAGGTTTAAAAGGAGGCCTGGTGTAGACAGCGGGCAGCGTCGGAGCGGGCAGCGGAGTGAGAGGGAAGCAGAGTGAGCTATTAGGGCTTAGGATCAAAGGGCTAGGGAGAAAAAGGGCCAGGCAAGTTCGTGTTGAAATTTTCAATACTACTACAGTGAGTAATGGAGGGGCATGTGATGTGCTGTTTCTGTATGATGTGGGAGCTGGTGGACCCCAGGGTCCTTCCCAGTGACCATGTCTGCAGTAAGTGCAGGTTGCTGGAGGAGCTCCAGCTCAAGGTAGATGAGCTGGCCTCTGAGCTACAGACACTGAGGCTCATCAGGGGGAGAGAGGGTGCCATTGTCAATGGGGGGCAAGTGACATCCACCCCCCCTAGACTGGCTAACTCTAAGGGTCAGGAACAAGAGGGGGCTGCTGAGAGGAGGAAGGAGGGTGTGGACCGGAGGAAGGAGGGTGGGGACCGGAGGAAGGAGGGTGGGGGCTGGATGCCTCAGCCTCTCAATCTGCATAACAGGTTTGAGGTTCTTGCTTCCAGTGTGGACGAGAACGAGGGAGGTGAGGTTGGTGAGCAAACTGCACACAGTACAGTGATGCAGACGCAGGATATAGGCAAAGAGAAGGTGATAAGGAACGTAGTCGTAATTGGGGACAGTGGGGTTAAGGGTATTGACACTGTCCTGTGTCACAGTGACAAAGAGCACAGAAGGGTGTGTTGTCTGCCTGGTGCTCGGGCCCAGGATGTCACATCCGGGCTGCAGAAGAACGTGGAGTGGGAGGGTGAGAATCCGGTCGTTGTAGTACATGTGGGTGCCAACGACGTAGGCAAAATGCAAACTGAGGATCTGGGGAGGGAGTATGAAAAGCTGGGAATGGAATTAAAAAGTAGAACTGACAAAGTGGTTATCTCTGGACTACTGCCTGAACCGAGTGCAGACGGGCGTAGGGTTGATAAGATTAAGGAAGTGAATGGGTAGCTCAGGGATTGGTGTGGGAGGAATGGGTTTGAATTTATGGGACATTGGCATCAGTATTGGGGTAGGTGGGACCTGTTCGGGTGGGATGGGGTTGGTCTGAACCATTCTGGGACCAGAGTCCTGGCGAATCGTGTAAATAGGACTGTAGGTAGGGCTTTAAACTAATTAGAGGGGGGGGAGGGTGCGAGGGTAGGTGACATCATGGGGTCTAAAGTTAAGGAGAGGGTACAGGTAAGGGAAGAGGCCGAGGGTGTCCCAATAATAAAGGGAGTAGGGGGCGTGAGTATGGTTGGTGGCGTTCTGGCAAATAGGGTCCAGGTGAAGGCTGGGATGAAGGCACTTTATCTAAATGCATGAAGCATTCGGAATAAAGTGGATGAGCTGGTGGCGCAGATGAGCACAAATGGATATGATCTGGTGGCCATTACAGAGATGTGGCTGCAAGGTGACAGGGACTGGGAGCTGAATGTCCAGGGGTATCAAGTGTTTAGGAAGGATAGGCGGGAGGAAAAAGGGGGTGGCGTAGCTCTGCTGATTAAGGATAGCATCAGGGTGGTAGCAAGGGATGATATAGGAACCAAAGAGCAGAACGTGGAATCGTTGTGGGTGGAGATTAGGAACAGCAAAGGGAGGAAGACGCTGGTGGGTGTCGTCTATAGGCCCCCGAATAATGATCTGGAGGTGGGGCGGGCTGTTAACGCGCAAATGAGTGCGGCGTGCAGGAATGGGACGGCGATAATTGTGGGGGATTTCAATCTACATATTGATTGGTCGACCCATGTTGGACGCGGTGGGCTCGAGGAGTTGTTCTTGGAATGCTGCCGGGATAGTTTCCTTGAACAGTGTGTGTTGGAGCCGACGAGGGAGCGAGCTATCTTGGATCTGGTGTTATGTAATGAGGCGGGTAGAATTAGGGACCTTGTGGTGAAGGATCCTCTTGGGGAGAGTGATCATTGTGTGGTGGAGTTTCTGGTGCAGATGGAGGAGGAGAAAGTGGGTTCCCGGACACGCGTCCTTTGTTTGAACAGAGGGGAGTACGGTAGGATGAGAGAAGAATTGGCAAATGTGGACTGGGGGAGCGCGTTGGAAGGTAGGTCTGCTGAGGAGCACTGGAGGATCTTTAAGGAGATCTTTCTTGGTGCTCAGCAGAAATTTATTCCGATGGGTAAAAAGGACCGTAGGAGGAGAGGTAATAAGCCATGCATAACGGAGGAGGTGAAGGAAAGTGTTAAATTAAAAGCGGAGGTGTTTAGAGTAGCTAAGAGTAGTGGGCGAGAAGAGGATTGGGAGAGGTTTAAATGTCAACAAAGATTGACAAAGAAGTTGATAAAGGAGGGTAGGAGAAACTATGAAGCTGGGCTAGTGCTGAATATAAAAAAGGATAGCAAGAGTTTTTATAAATATATAAAAAGGAAGAGGCTGGCTAGGGTGAACGTTGGACCCTTAGAGGATGAGAGGGGGGACTTAGTGGTAGGGGATGGGGAAATGGCTGAGGCCTTGAATAACTTTTTTGTTTTGGTCTTCATGGAGGAGGACGTGAATAATTTGCCGGGTGTTAGCGATGGAAAGGTGGTAGGACTGGAGGGTCTCAATGACATTATTGTTACTGGAGAGGCGGTGCTCGACAGACTGGAGGGACTGATTGTGGACAAATCCCCAGGACCGGATGGAATGCATCCAAGGGTTCTGAAAGAAATGGCGGATGTGATAGCGGATGCCTTGGTGGTTATTTTCCAAACATCGCTGGATTCCGGGGAAGTGCCGGAAGATTGGAAAATGGCTAATGTTACGCCGTTGTTTAAGAAGGGTGGCAGGCAAAAGGCAGGGAATTATAGGCCAGTTAGTTTAACGTCTGTTGTAGGTAAAATGTTAGAATCCGTCATCAAGGAGGAAATAGCAAGGCATCTTGAGGGGAATTGCTTGATAGAGCAGACGCAGCACGGTTTCGTTAAGGGGAAGTCGTGTCTGACAAATTTATTGGAGTTCTATGAGGATGTGTCTAGGGTGGTGGATGTGGTCTTTCTTGATTTTCAGAAGGCTTTTGACAAGGTACCTCACAAGAGGTTATTGCGGAAGGTAAGGGGGCATGGAGTTGGGGGTAGGGTGTTAGCGTGGATAGAGGATTGGCTGTCAAATAGGAGGCAGAGAGTGGGGGTCAATGGGTGCTATTCGGATTGGAGGTTGGTGACTAGTGGAGTGCCCCAGGGGTCGGTGCTGGGGCCTCAGCTATTTACCAGTTATATAGATGATCTGGAGGAGGGAACCGAGTGTATGGTGTCGAAATTTGCTGATGACACCAAGATTGGTGGAACGGCAAATTGCGTGGAGGGTGTGGAGAGTCTACAGAAGGATCTAGATAGGCTGGGCGAATGGGCCAGGAACTGGCAAATGGAATTTAATGTTGGCAAGTGCGAGGTGGTCCACTTTGGTAGGAATAATGGTAGGAAGGACTATTACTTATGTGGCGAAAAACTGCAGCAGGCGACAGTGCAGAGGGACCTCGGGGTCCTTGTGCATGAGTCGCAAAAACCCAGCTTGCAGGTGCAGCAGGTGGTCAGGAAGGCGAATGGGATGCTGGCCTTCATCGCGAGGGGGATTGAATATAAAAGTAGGGAGGTCTTGCTGCAGCTGTATAGGGCATTGGTGAGGCCGCAGCTGGAGTACTGTGTGCAGTTTTGGGCGCCGCACCTGCGCAAAGATATTTTGGCCTTGGAGGGAGTGCAGAGGAGGTTTACTAGGCTGATACCGGAGTTGAGGGGGTTGAGCTATGAGGAGAGGCTGAATAAACTAGACTTGTACTCGTTAGAGTTTAGAAGAATGAGGGGAGATCTCATTGAGACGTATAAGATGATGAATGGGATGGATAGGATAGAGGTGGAGAGACTCTTCCCGCTTAAAAAAGACAGTAGGACTAGGGGGCACAGCCTCAAGGTAAAGGGGGGGTGGTTTAGAACGGAGTTGAGGAGGAACTTCTTCACTCAAAGGGTGGTGAATCTCTGGAATTCTCTGCCCGTTGAAGTGGTGGAGGCTGCCTCGCTAAATATTTTTAAGACGCGGGTTGATGGGTTTTTGATAAGAGAGGGGATTAAGGGTTATGGGGAGAGGGCGGGAAAGCGGAACTGAGCCACGACAGATCAGCCATGAACTTACTGAATGGCGGGGCAGGCTCGAAGGGCTAGATGGCCTACTCCTGCTCCTATTTCTTATGTTCTTATGTTCTTATGTCTTCAATTCCTACAGGCAATC
The DNA here is from genome assembly GCF_965287045.1 of Carcharhinus amblyrhynchos. NCBI lineage: Eukaryota > Metazoa > Chordata > Chondrichthyes > Carcharhiniformes > Carcharhinidae > Carcharhinus > Carcharhinus amblyrhynchos. The sequence continues at coordinate 73,701,476 of NC_137333.1, read as the reverse complement.
GTGCCATTTCACTGAGTAATTCACTACTAGTCTGTTTTTGTAAGGTATGGTCTGGAAAGATAATAGTGCGAGGTTCCACACATAGCCAGTGGAGAATTTGTAGAAACCTATGAGACCCTCATATACATTATATATATGTATTACACATACATGCATACACACACATATAGGGAGAGAGAGAGCAAAGGAAATAAACAGAAGTGAACATAAGAACATAAGAAATAGGAGCAGGAGTAGGCCATCTAGCCCTTCGAGCCTGCCCCGCCATTCAATAAGATCATTGCTGATCTGTCGTGGCTCAGTTCCACTTTCCCGCCCTCTCCCCATAACCCTTAATCCCCTCTCTTATCAAAAACCCATCAACCCGCGTCTTAAAAATATTTAGCGAGGCAGCCTCCACCACTTCAACGGGCAGAGAATTCCAGAGATTCACCACCCTTTGAGTGAAGAAGTTCCTCCTCAACTCCGTTCTAAACCACCCCCCCTTTACCTTGAGGCTGTGCCCCCTAGTCCTACTGTCTTTTTTGAGCGGGAAGAGTCTCTCCACCTCTATCCTATCCATCCCATTCATCATCTTATACGTCTCAATGAGATCTCCCCTCATTCTTCTAAACTCTAACGAGTACAAGTCTAGTTTATTCAGCCTCTCCTCATAGCTCAACCCCCTCAACTCCGGTATCAGCCTAGTAAACCTCCTCTGCACTCCCTCCAAGGCCAAAATATCTTTGCGCAGGTGCGGCGCCCAAAACTGCACACAGTACTCCAGCTGCAGCCTCACCAATGCCCTATACAGCTGCAGCAAGACCTCCCTACTTTTATATTCAATCCCCCTCGCGATGAAGGCCAGCATCCCATTCGCCTTCCTGACCACCTGCTGCACCTGCAAGCTGGGTTTTTGCGACTCATGCACAAGGACCCCGAGGTCCCTCTGCACCGTCGCCTGCTGCAGTTTTTCGCCACGTAAGTAATAGTCCTTCCTACCATTCTTCCTACCAAAGTGGACCACCTCACACTTGCCAACATTAAATTCCATTTGCCATTTCCTGGCCCATTCGCCCAGCCTATCTAGATCCTTCTGCAGACTCTCCACACCCTCCGCACAATTTGCCGTTCCCCCAATCTTGGTGTCATCAGCAAAGTTCGACACCCTGCACTCGGTTCCCTCCTCCAGATCATCTATATAAATGGTAAAAAGCAGAGGCCCCAGCACCGACCCCTGGGGCACTCCACTAGTCACCATCCGCCAATCCGAATAGCACCCGTTGACCCCCACTCTCTGCCTCGTATTTGACAACCAATCCTCTATCCACGCTAACACCCTACCCCCAACTCCATGTCCCTCGACCTTCTGCAATAACCTCTTGTGAGGTACTTTGTCAAACGCCTTCTGAAAATCCAGAAAGACCACATCCACCGGCTCTCCTCTATCCACTGCCCTAGACACATCCTCATAGAACTCCAGTAAATTTGTCAGAGACGACTTCCCTTTAATGAAACCGTGTTGCGTCTGCGCTATCAAGCAATTCCCTTCAAGATGCCTCGCAATTTCCTCCTTAATGACAGATTCTAACATTTTACCTACCACAGACGTTAAACTAACCGGCCTATAATTCCCCGCCTTTTGCCTGGCACCCTTCTTAAACAACGGCGTAACATTAGCCATTTTCCAATCTTCTGGCAGTTCCCCGGAGTCCAACGACGTCTGGAAAATAACCACCAAGGCATCCACTATCACCTCCGCCATTTCTTTCAGAACCCTCGAATGCATTCCATCCGGTCCTGGGGACTTGTCCACAATCAGTCCCTCCAGTCTGTCGAGCACCGCCTCTCTAGTAACAGTAATGTCATTAAGACCTCCAGTCCTACCACCTTTCCATCGCTAACATCCGGCAAATTATTCATGTCCTCCTCCGTGAAGACAGAAACAAAAAAGTTATTCAATACCTTAGCCATATCCCCATCCCCTACCACTAAGTCCCCCTTCTCATCCTCTAAAGGACCAATGTTCACCCTAGCCAGCCTCTTCCTTTTTATATATTTATAAAAACTCTTGCTATCCTTTTTTATATTAAGTGCTAGCCCAGCTTCATAGTTTCTCCTACCCTCCTTTATCAACTTCTTTGTCAATCTTTGTTGACATTTAAACCTCTCCCAATCCTCTTCTCGCCCACTACTCTTAGTTACTCTAAATTCCTCCGCTTTTAACACTTTCCTTCACCTCCTTCGTTATCCATGGCTTATTACCTCTCCTCCTACGGTCCTTTTTAACCATCGGAATAAATTTCTGCTGAGCACCAAGAAAGATCTCCTTAAAGATCCTCCACTGCTCCTCAGCAGACCCTCCCTCCAACGCGCTCCCCCAGTCAACATCTGCCAATTCTTCTCTCATCCTACCGTACTCCCCTCTATTCAAACAAAGGACGCGTGTCCGGGAACCCACTTTCTCCTCCTCCATCTGCACCAGAAACTCCACCATACAATGATCACTCTCTCCAAGAGGATCCTTCACCGCAAGGTCCCTAATTCTACCTGCCTCATTACATAGCACCAGATCCAAGATAGCTCGCTCCCTCGTCGGCTCCAACACACACTGTTCAAGGAAATTATCCTGGCAGCATTCCAAGAACTCCTCCTCGAGCCCACCGCGTCCAACGTGGGTCGACCAATCAATATGCAGATTGAAATCCCCCATAACTACGGCCATCCCATTCCTGCACGCCGCACTTATTTGCGCGTTAACAGCCCGCCCCACCTCCAGATCATTGTTCGGGGGCCTATAGGCGATACCCACCAGCGCCTTCCTCCCTTTGCTGTTCCTAATCTCCACCCACAACGATTCCACTTTCTGCTCTTTGGCTCCAATATCATCCCTTGCTACCACCTTGATGCTATCCTTAATCAGCAGAGCTACGCCACCCCCTCTTTCCTCCCGCCTATCCTTCCTAAACACTTGATACCCCTGGACATTCATCTCCCAGTCCCTGTCACCTTGCAGCCACGTCTCTGTAATGGCCACCAGATCATATCCAATTGTGTTGATCTGCGCCACCAGCTCATCCACTTTATTCCGAATGCTTCGTGCATTCAGATAAAGCGCTTTCATCCCAGCCTTCACCTGGACCCTATTTGCCAGATCGCCACCAACCATACTCACGCCCCCTACTCCCTCTATTATTGGGACATCCTCGGCCTCTTCCCTTACCTGTACCCTATCCTTAACTTTAGACCTCGTAACGTCACCTACCCTCGCACCCTCCCCCCCCAATTAGTTTAAAGCCCTGTCTACAGTCCTCTTTACACGATTCGCCAGCACTCTGGTCCCAGCACGGTTCAGACCAACCCCATCCCGCCCGAACAGGTCCCACCTACCCCAATACTGGTGCCAATGCCCCATAAATTCAAACCCATTCCTCCCACACCAATCCCTGAGCCACCCATTCACTTCCTTAATCCTGTCAACCCTACGCCCATCTGCACTCGGTTCAGGCAGTAGCCCAGAGATAACCACCTTGTCGGTTCTACTTTTTAATTCCATTCCCAGCTTTTCATACTCCCTCCCCAGATCCTCAGTCTGCATTTTGCTTACATCGCCGGCACCCACATGAACCACAACAACCGGATTCTCACCCTCCCACTCCAGGTTCCTCTGCAGCCCAGCTGTGGCATCCTGTACCCGAGCACCAGGCAGACAACACACCCTTCTGTGCACTTTGTCATTGTGACAAAGGACAGTGTCAATACCCTTCACCCCACTATCTCCAATCACTACTACGTTCCTTTTCCCCTTCTCTTTGCCTATGTCCTGCTGCATCACTGTACCGTGTGCAGTTTGCTCACCAACCTCTCCTGCCTCGTCCTCTTCCAGACTGGAAGCAAAAACCTCAAACCTGTTATGTAGATTAAGAGGCTGAGGCCTCCGCTCCTCACCTCCCTTCCTCCTCCCAGCAGCCCCCTCTTGTCCCTGACCCTTAGAGTTAGCCAGTCTAGGGGGGGTGGATGTCACTTCCACCCCATTGACAATGGCACCCTCTCTCCCCCTGATGAGCCTCAGTGTCTGTAGCTCAGAGGCCAGCTCATCCACCTTGAGCTGGAGCTCCTCCAGCAACCTGCACTTACTGCAGACATGGTCACTGGGGAGGACCCTGGGGTCCACCAGTTCCCACATCATACAGAAACCACACATCACATGCCCCTCCATTATTCACTGTAGTAGTTTAAAAAAAATTTTTTTTTTCCTTGTTTTTTCAAACAAACTCACCTGGCCTTTTTTCACTCAAGCCCTTTTTGATATTAAGCCCTATTAGCTCACTCTGCTTCCCTCTCACTCCACTGCCTGCTCCGACGCTGCCCGCTGTCTACACCAGGCCTCCTTTTAAACCTGGCGCTGATTTAAAGCTGGCTGGCCCACAACTGCCTGCTAACCACTCCCTCAGAATTCTTAAAGCAGTAAATACAATAAATGCTTTAAACAGTTCTACAAAGAACAAAGTGCTTTAAACTTATTTGAAACAGGTTTTTAACATGTAAAATCTTAGCTCTCTCTCTGCTCCTTCACTTGTCTGCTCCAGCAAACAATGGAAGGCTTCACCGTGTGGCCACTTGATAATTAAAGCTGGCTGGCCCACAAGTCCCTAATGAATACAACTCTAACAATATGATGAAGAAAACCTGCCCTCAGTTTTCCTTTCCTTCACTGGAGGAGAGGGTAAGGTTGGGGGGATGGCTTTCAGCAGCACCCCTCCTTCCTGATTCCCAGACCCTTGACTGAGTACTCGGCAATAGGAACTCGCCCCTACACGGCCACAAGCAAATCCAAGATTGTTTGCTGGTGGCTTTTGTGAGCCAAGGGGAAACCCATGTGAATCCCATTAAATCCAAGAACTGCCACTAAATTCCAATCAGCTCAAGAATGATTGGTGTGAAGTGAGTTTAATTGACACCCCCCCCCCCCGAACCCCCATCCCCAGAGGGCAGGATTCCATGGCAGGCCCTTCCCATCCCCATCAATGTTCCCGACCTGCCTGATTCTTGTGGCCACCATGTTCACACACTGGTGGACTCAATTAAATTCTGCCCATTGTGTCCTGCACAATGTGGATTCTTCCACATCTATTCCAGTATCAAACTAATTTCTTTCATCTTTGTAACTTCATTTGCCTCCACCCTTATATCTCCAGTTTAAATCACAAATGTCTTTGTTGCCTCCAATTGACTGTATTCCCTGAACTGGCCCTTTGTCTACAATTCATTCAGACTCCTCACCCACACAAAGCACTGCGCAATATCCGTTTATAAGCTCACTGTTTCCCATTTCCTAGTAAATCAATTTGTAGATCTCATATTCAAATTCTTTCATGATCTTGCACCTCACCACTTCATTTTTTTTTTCACTTCATCATATATCTCTACGTACACACATACTTCTCTTCTGAGATACAGTAGATGTTTGTCCTTTGAAACCTAGGTTCTGCCTAGCTGATTGCTCTTACAGTCACTATATCCTTGCTCTCTGGGAACTCCCTCCCTTAACCTTTCCCTCTGGTCCTTAACTCCAGCTTTAACTAGCCCTTATTTTTCTATTTTCTCCTTTGTCCTCCTGCCCTGTGACCATTGTTCTTCCCTCACTCTGCAATGTCTTTCTTGATTGAGCAGTACCATGAAAATATTGATCAAGAGAGAGAAACAGAAATGAACGCAACAAAAGTAGAACTGCACAGAGAGGGGGAGAGACGAAAGGGAGAAACTTTTTTGTATACCATGAGTGGCACAGTTGAACAGTGGTTAGCACTGCTGCTTCACAGCTCCAGGGACCTGGGTTTGATTCCTGGCTCGGGTCACTGTCTGTGTGGAGTTTGCACATTCTCCTTGTGTCTGTGTGGGTTTCCTCTGTGTGCTCCGGTTTCCTCCCACAGTTCAAAGATGTGTAGGTTAGGTTGATTGGCCGTGCTAAAAAATTGCCCCTTAGTGTCCTGGGATGTGTAGGCTAGAGGGATTAGTGGGTAAAATATGTAGGGATATGGGGGTAGGGCCTGGGTGGGATTGTGTTTGGTGCAGACTCGATGGGCCAAAGGGCCTCTTTCTGTACTGTAGGGCTCTATGATTCTGTGATGACTCCTGGATCCTGAACAGAACAACAGTAAAAGAGCAGAATCAGGTTATTATCTGTTTTCAAACAGCATTCCCTTCATACTTAATATCTGAGATGTACCACTGCAATAGTCCATTCTCCACTATAACATGTTATATCCTCGCACTTGCCAAGAGCAGTGCTACAACAGATTCATACACATTATGACTTAGACGGGTATTGCTGTTCTTTCATTGCTACTGTGCCTAAAATCTGCTGACTCTTCCTCACAGCACTGCAGAAGCACCTTTGTTTCACAAATTGCAGAAATTCAGGAAGGAAGGTATTTTTTACCTCATCACCGACTACTAGGCAAGGCTCACAAACACCGCCCATGCCAGAGATACTAATATCCTGAGAATGAATCATAAATATATACATTTTGGTGTTGAATTTCCTGCAGTACCACCGGTAGAACAGGGCACAACCTGCTCATCAGCTGGCCCTAACACTGACCCTGCACGGGGATCAGCAATGAACATATTTGGGGCATGTGGCCACAGCTATGTGTAATGCCGAGGGAGTGGTGGGGAGGGAGGTAGAGGTTGTGGGGAGTACTACGACAGATTAAATTCACAGAAAAATAGCTAAATTTAAATTTTTCACTTCAGGAAGCAGTGACTGAGTGTCACGTGGATTTCACGCATCTGAAAATACTGTTAGACCCACATTCACAGAATGGTGTTCTGTTACGCACTGCATACTTGGTTTTTGTGTGTGCGCGCAGTGTATCGGGGCCACTGAGATGGGACTGATGATCCTTAGTATTCCTGATTTCATCCCACCAGTTCAGTATCATCATTGAGAAACATCCCTCCCCCTTTCCAATCAGAGCCAAAAAAAGCTGGAGAGGCCAGGTTCCTACTCCATGCCCAGGAAATTTCCAGCCCAAATATACTCAAACTTCATAATATACAAATGTTTATATATCATAAACATTTATATATTTTATCAGTATGTCATTCTGTACCACTTTCTCTTCTATTCCTTAAGCAATGCCCTGAGTCTAGTTATTTTTATGATAAATTAGGTGATTTTTCTCCTCTCTCCAGCAGAGGGCAGCAGGCATCAATCTATCAGTCATAGAATAGAGCCAGAAAACTGTCTGTCAGTGAATAAATTTAGCAATGACACATTTCTTCCACAATGGATATTCAGTAGTCCTGGATCCAGACGCAATCCCATTTAGTAATTTATTTTCTTTAAAATATTGTGGAGATCAGAGCCAGCCACAAAAATGAATATAAGAGCCAATTTCTCAGCTGTTGCCATTTCCCAGCACTGTTGGAATCTGTTTCATATCAAAAGATTTAGATAAGCAAATAATCTAAGTAAATAAATACCCATTAGTAATTCAAGTGTAATGTGGCACTGAGTGTCACAAGCTCAGCATAGAAATCCATATCGAGTGCAAAGGAATATTTATAGAGGAGGTCATGAATAAAGGTGCAATCAGTTTAGTTATCTGCTTATTGTGGGTTTATCTGACTCTGGGAGAGATCGACATAGATCCCAAAATGGACATGATATTGGTGGAATATCCCCGTTTTCTGTACTTGTATATGTCTGAATTCTCGTCCCCCTCATCCTCCTTAAACCTCGCCCACCATGTAATCATCTACCTATATCCAGGGTCAGTCCTTTGGCTTGCTATCTCCTAAAAAAAAGTTAATTTATTAGTCACAAGTAAGGCTTACATTAACACTGCAATGAAGTTACTGTGAAATTTCCTTACCTGCCACATTCCAGTGTTTGTTTGGGTCAATGTCTCTAAGCAACACATCTTTCAGATGTGGGAAGAAACTGGAGTACCCAGAGGAAACCCATGCAGACACGGGGAGAACGTGCAAACTCCACACAGACAGTGACCCAAGCTGGGAATCAAACCTGGATCCCTAGTGCTGTGAGGCAGCAGTGCTAACCACTGTGCCACCCTTCTCTACTCTTATGATTTCAATGATAGGCAAGAGGACCTTGGATCACTTCCTTGTGTCTCAAACTCTCAACCATGCCCCTGCTCCCTTCAATCTCATTTTATTCTGTGTCGACCTTGGAAAAATCTCCCTGTAAGTCATTCAGAACTGCACTTTCCAATTCCCACCTTCGTAGTCTTGATCTGCTTAACCATTCCCTTTACCATTCTAATTCCAGCAAAACCTTTAGGCTCTCCCATCCCAGTTGATCTGCTTGGTTTGGCTTCATCCTCATTCCTTGGTTTAACAAGTGGTTTGACAAACAATCACCAGATAAGTGAAATATGAATCAATATATCTCCGTGCATTTCAGTCACCTCACAACTAACCTTTATTTGCAATTATTTAAAAAATAATTATGCAATAATAATCTTTTGGTTGTTTGGATAGGTCTGTGGCCTCTAATGAGATTGTTTTGATTGTTATTATTATCAGATTTGCACTGTGAGACCCTGGTAATGAGGATCTGAATCCAGGATGAAGATTTGGTCACTGTTTTCTCTTATCACTCTGGTGAACGCTGAGGTGTTCAGAAAGGAGATGTGTATCAATGGACATCCTGGAATTCCAGGAAACCCTGGCCATAACGGCTTGCCTGGAAGAGATGGGAGAGATGGTTCTGTGGGTGACAAAGGAGATACAGGTAGAGTTTCTTTTAAATCTTGTCTACACACACACACACACACACACACACACATATCTTTCATGGCCAGCAATCCGTGGCATTGGACTTGAGCCTGGGCACTGCCCACTCCGCCACAAGACCTCCAGTACTGGTAAAGCGATCTGCAAGCATGTCCTTACCATTTAACATAGTTAGAAATACCGAATCCTAGACATTTCTTAACAACTAGATACATTAACATAAATCCTTAGCTGAAAATTTTAACACTATATTAGGAGGGAAATGACTCACTGTGTTTTATATTTTATTGAGCTGATTTTTCTGTTGAGATCAGTTAGCAGAATGGAAGGAATTTCTTTCATCAGTTATGGCCAATATTTCACAGGTGATGCTATGATTGTAAATCAGTACATAACATGTCCAGTTATTATTATACATAATATTCAAACCCATGAAAAACTACCCACAGATGCAAGAATCTGAAAATGACAATGATATGGGTTAACTTTGCTAAGAGTGCTCACCTCACATCCATGATTCAGTTTCATCCACCTTTAACAGCTAAATATTGACTGAATATGAAACTCAATATTCCATTCACGTAATGCATGAATTTTCCATGTTGGTCACATCAGTAGCCTTACTATATTCTGGAATAGCACAGTATAAAATAATGCTCTATAATGCATCTTGTGAAGAAGTTTCAATATTCAAATAATTTTTTTAAAAATTGCTTCATTCTTAATGTTACAAAGTCAATGTGCAGAGTGGACTGGGTAAGCCCTTAATCCATCACCTAGCGTGCTCCAAAAATAAATTCAATTTTAATCCAATTCATAGTCCCCACAAGAGAGACAAATAAGGTCTAAGCTGACAAGAAAAGGCTTTGCCTCCCATCTTAGGCTTGATCTGAGGCTTGATCTTCACCAAAAGGCCCTTTGAATACTTACGTAAAGAGCTGGATATAATGATCCACTTAAACGGCAGTGAAGTATAAACTTATCTAGTTTCCACGATATGAAGAAGTCACAATGTGGTCATCTTATTGTATAGGTTGTGATATGCTGGAGTGAATTGCTGGACTGTCATGGAAACCAAAAGATTCTCATTCCATTAAGTTCCTTAGTATCTCAGTTTCGTTTTATAATGGGGAAGTGAGCAGACTAGGATCAATGCAATGAAGATGAAGATTCATCCCAAAATGTTCCAGTGAGAACGTATAAGAAGTTTATGGGCAACTCCTAATGTAAATAAATTGTGGTAGATTCTCCTATTTGTTTACTTGCAGCAGAGCAAATGTTGAGTAAATGTTTACCCTCACAGGACGAATGGTTATCTCATGGAGAGGTTGTCTCCCTGTTTTAGAACCTGCCCAACTTGTATTCCTTTGAAATGAATAGATTGAAAATCAGATGGGTTTTATAATGAGGTGAATAAGTTGCTCCCTCAGATGGAGGTGGACATTTATACGATGTTAAATGTGGCAAAGGTTATTACTCTAAAAACCACAGAAGTAGCTCTTCAATAAGATAGAATGGGTTCTTCAGTTTTGTGTAATGTAATGCAGAATTTTAACTTTTCAACTAACGTAAAGACTCTGTGATAAAACAACAGGTGATATTGGGAAAGCTGGACCTCCAGGCCCTGTAGGATCGAAAGGTGAACCCGGAAAACCAGGCAAGATATAATATTTTTCAATAAATTCCTCTCCCCCTCCACCACTGAGTTCCCCATGTTTTTAATTTCATTTGTCTGAATGTACAACGATTGTTTGAAATAGTTAGCTTGGAGAAATTATCAATACTCGCCATGCTGTACAAAAGCCTACTAGAATGTGTATAGAATTAATGACTTGTATTTACAAAAAAAGCTACCGGAGTAAAGAGTATTGCCACTGCCCTAATGTTTTCCGCACTTCGAATTCTTGAACCTAATGCTAGATTATTAAAAATTGAATGTGGGAGCTTGAAATGACTCCTAATGACTGCAGCCTCAACTTGTCAGTGTGCTGCATCTAACCTTAACTCAAAGTGATGGTCCAAGTACACTGTGACTTCAATACACAGAACATTCCCCAGCCTCTCCTGGAATATGTCGAGCCAGCCTGGTACACTCAACGTCCACCACAGGTTAAGAGGCTGTAAGCAATCCAGAACTAAGCGATACGGAGAGTGCGTTATCTCTCACACTGAACATATCTACAACTGGTGGACCCCCATTAACGGGAGAAAGGCTTCCCAGATGCTCTCAGTTTATTTTATTACTGTCATAAGTATCCTTACATTAACACTGCAATGAAGTTACTGTGAAAAAAGTAACTTTACCGTGAGGAACTTAGACAAGGAAAGGAAAAATGTTCACTTGTTGCTGACAGAGAAAGAAGGAGAGAATCTACCTCTGTTTGTATGGAATGTTCCACTGCCTGAGGACCTGCAGTAGGTCACAGACTTTAACAGTATTGGGTCAGAAAGAGGAAGGACCATGGCACTAAGATTCACGCATTGGTCAGAACTGATGTTACAAACTCCAGTTTTTCTGCGATATGAAAGGATGTCAGATGGGTAACAACTTTGGGCAACACCGTGGCACGGTGGTTATCCGTAGTCTCCATGATACGAAGAAGTCACAATGTTGTCATCTTACTGTATAAGTTGTGATCTGTTGGAGTGAATTGCTGGACTCTCATAGAAACCAGGGACCTGGGTTCAATTCCAGCCTTGGGTCATTGACTGTGTGGAGTTTGCACATTCTCCCCTTGTCTGCATGCGTTTCACCCGAATGCTCCAGTTTCCTCCCACGGTCCACAGATGTGCGGGTTAGGCAATGCTAAGTTAACACTAGTGCTCGGGGGATTAACAGGGGAAATATGTGGGGTTATGGGAATTGGGTCTGGATGGGATTGTGGTCGGAGCAGACTTGATGGACCGAATGGCCTCCTCCTTCACTGTAGGGATTCTATGGTTAGTTAGTTTCCAATGTGACTAGCCTACTTAACACTGTGAACCAGCACAGACAGTAGAACTAACCTCTGGGCCAGCTTGAAATAGTCGCTTGGATCTTCTTCAAACATTATTTTGTTGTACCTCCAGTGGCACTTCTCCAAATCCCGACACTGCTCCGCATTTCTTGCTGGGAATTCTGAGCCCAGCTTCTCCAGAAATGCACAGTGCAGCATCTCTCAGAGAAGTCGGGGGGGCGTTGGTGACAAGTTACTCTCCCTGTAACTGCTGTATGGTACATTTAAAATTGCAATATGAGTATTAGTGACTGGATGAGTGGACAAAAAAGTGAATGTGTAGGGTGGTAGGGTGGGCTAGGTAGAGCGATATGTGGCTGAAGTGCCAGGTGGGCAAAATTGTAGATTGAAATGGTGACGGGTGTGGGAGGTGATAACTGTGTAGGTGGCAGGTATAAAGGATGGCAGACAGGTGGCTAAAGTGACAGAGAGGTAGTGTGTTTGGTGAGGGAGGTGGTATGTGGGTTAGGGAGTAGTTGGGTTGGATGGAGAGGGCTAGTCAGGTCTGGTTGGGTGGTAGTCTGGTGAAGGTGTGGAATAAACAACCCAGAGAAGCATGGAAACAGGTGGATAAATGTAAGGGAGGCTCAGTTACTGATTGGTGATTGAGAATTATTCGATGACTGCAAAGCTTTCGTGGCTCCAAACATTCCAATGCTCCTCCTACTCCCTAAGTGACCACCCTTAGCTGTGAGAATTCTTCCTCCAATCCTTCAACACCCTTTGAACTTCTGAGGTTGCCTCTTTAATTATCCATGTACAGGTAGGCTGAATCCAAATGTGGTTATAGTGGACCACTCCCATTCCCCATAGATGTCATCTTATTGCAAGGCATATCATCACTAATGAGGTGTGGTTTTTACATGGTGGGCTGAATGTCCCAGGTCTCATGGAAGGAAGTTAGGAAGAGGGATCTTGTGCAAAGTTGGGAAATGTCGCTTCAAGTTTCACTTCTGATGTGTTCTCACCTCTCAGCTGGTTTGAAGCATGAACAACATGACAGAGGTTCCCCACCCCACTCATTAATGGGAGAGTTAAGGGAATGTTTACAGGGCAGACGGGCCCCTCCCAGAGGCCAGGGCTCAGCAGGTAGCTGGAGGCAACTTCCTGGTGTCAGCTTGGGAATCACTGACCTCTGTTCTCTCTCAGTCCAGCACACAGCACCATTTTCCAACTTTGCACAAGATCCCTGTTCCTAAGGGGCATTCAGCCCAATATGTTAAAAGCACACCTCTGGAATGAATCTTACCATCACTAGTGATGATGTGGCACTGGGATGAGGGGATTCCCTGACTGATGGCCTGCAGCCGTGCACGCTTTAAAATTTTTCCTGAAGTTAAAGAGAGCATCTCCATTTTGAGGAGGCCTCGTGGTCTCCTGTCCACCTCAGCAGAGCCCTACCTCTCCCAAAGAGGATTGGTTCCTAACCAGGTATCACTCCTATTGGGCTGCATTAGAAAAGTTACTTATTGGTAAGAGGGTCTCCCTGGGGTGTGAAAATTGAGTATAACCCTCGATGATTGAGGGGGAAGGAGCTGATGATTTGGGGAAGGGGCCAATAATCATAGGGGTGTGGGGTGGGGGAGAGAAGTGCAGGGTGGGGTAGAGAGCCCCTGCAACCTTGGCGGGGGGGTTGGGGGGCAGGGGGTGATCTACTCAGGTTATGATCAGGGGCCTGTTTAAAGATGGCGCCCCAATCTCAGTGCAGCCAGGTTTTGCAGGTGTGTTGAGGCCACCTTTATGACAATGTGAAACATGCCCCTTGATGTCTTCTGGCAGAATGTCATAGATCTGGAGAGAAAACCAACCAGTTTCCCTGCAGAGTGTTTTCTCAGAGAGAGTTTCCTCAGAGAGTGTTTCCCCGGTGAGAGTTTTCTCACTCTGCTATTGTTTGGTAAAATTCCCCCATAAATCCCAGCTTTTTAAGGTGGGGAGGGACATGAAAGACCAGGGAGCAGAATAGTGTGGTAGGGCCAGGATTTGAAGAGCTGGTGGTGGGGAAGGAAAGGGTGACATTTTGGAGGGGTGTGCCCACTGCACACAAAATACCCCCCAAAAAGAGACACTCCCCCTTCCTTCCTACTGCTTTACATCTCTGCCACACAGTAAATACTGCTCACTGCTGCCTGACCACCCATATTCTGGCACAGAGAGCAGATTATCCCAGTCAATGGGATTGCCAGCAAGTATAACCGACCTTTAATTATTGATTTAATTATGCTACAGGAGTTGCTGATTTTCAAATCTGTCCACCTAATGTATTACAGGGGTCAGCTCAGGGGTGGGTGGGAGACCTCCGTAAACACACCAGCAGAGGGGGCTGCACAATCCAGCCCATTGAACCCCTAACTTCACTGGTCTGCCTCCTTCCTTTTATCAGACAAGACTCCTGGAGGCAGCAACTGGACTGACAATCAGCCATCTTCTATTCCTGATTCCCAACTCAGAATTAAAGCCAATATCTGAACCGTGGCCCAACCAGGAATACTCAGGTTGTTATGAGCCACCCACTGCCTCTGAATTTTAATTGTTTATAATTGTTTAGATGTTATCTAATTGGGAAGTGTGTGAATGTGCTAGTGAGACACCCTCTGCCAGCCAAGAGTACCTTGAGAATCCAATTTGATTGGAAGAAACCCAGATGTATCAATGATGGGCATGAACTGAAATAGGAGAACTTTAATGCCTACTTATAAAGGCTGAAAATATACTTTCTATTGTCTGTGAAAACATGTGAGTTGTCATATATGAACATGCATATCGGCACGCAGAAAGGACACTTTTTAAAATTGGCATTTTTATGACCCTAGGATCGGTGGGGGCACCTGGGACTAAAGGAAGACGTGGTGAACAAGGAAGTAAAGGGACGCCTGGAAAATTAGGACCAAAAGGAATTCCTGGACCACTTGGACACAAAGGCCAAAAGGGAGAAATAGGGTTACAAGGACAACAGGGTGTAAAAGGGGATTTAGGACCCAGAGGTCCAAAAGGGGACAAGGGAGCTGTTGGACTTCAGGGGAATATTGGTTTACCAGGTGCCAGAGGGCCCACAGGCCTAAGAGGGCCCAAAGGGGAAGTAGGTGACGATGGCCCCAGGGGACATCCTGGAATTCAAGGTGAAAAAGGAATTAAAGGAGAAATAGGAGAGAAAGGAAACATAGGTGAGAATGCAGCGATAAGGAACAGTGCATTTAGCGTTGGCTTGACACGATCTTCCAAGTATCCTCGCTCAGACAGTCCAATCAAATTTGAAAAAATCTTCTACAACAACCAAAATCACTACAACCCCGCCACCGGGAAATTTACATGTGTCTTTTCCGGAGTTTATTATTTTGTTTATCATATCACTGTCTATGTCAAACATGTCAGAGTTTCCCTGTACAAGAATGGCACGCGGATTCTCAATACATTTGATAGTTATCAAAACAGTGAGGATCAGGCTTCTGGAGGCACGTTAGTGCAATTACAAACTGGAGATCAAGTATGGCTTCAGGTAACCGGTGGGGATTTTTATAGTGGCCTTTATGCAGACAATGATGATGATACAGTTTTTACTGGGTTTCTTTTGTTTACTGAATAAAGAATCCATAAAGTAGAGACATTTCATCAGAAGTGTAGCTAGCTATTTAGATTTGGTGTGAAGAGAATAAAGCAAGCAGCCTCATTAAAAAAACAGATTATCTGCTCATTGTTCCCAGTGCTGTTTCGAAAACCTTGCTGTGCACACAGCTGGTTCTGACATCTATGGAGAGAGAAAAGAATTCTGACACCTAGACTCGAAATGCTGGCTCTATTCTCTCTCCACAGATGCTAATTTAACAATAAATCAAATCAAATCAAAAAAGCCAGACCTGCTGAATTTCTCCAGCATTTTCTGTTTTTGCTTCAGATTCCAGCATCCGCAGTATTTAGCCTTCATCTTGCTGTATGCAAATTGGTCTGCTTTCCCACATTAATCAGGAGACTTTAAATGCGATTAGACTCCCTGAGGTTGTGAAAGGATAACTTTATCCATCATTTCTCTTCACACGAAAACAGTTGCTATTGATGATGCTTGCAAACACCTATTTTTAATAGATTATGTTTGGACAATTTTACAGAACAGCTCAAGATATCAGCCCATTCCGGTACAAAGGTTAAAATTTAATTTGCCAACAACTTGTAATCATTTTGTGCTGGATTACTCCCTTATCAGCCTTTCCCAGATCTACTGCTTGCCAGACCCCTGGGTATCCAAGCAAGTAGGAATCCCATTGGTAAACATGAGCTCACTAGTAATCCTGAGCTAAATCTGGGTGCTGCTGGAATAGACAAAGATCATGAGAAATAAGTGCAGCAGTAGGCTATTCACCCTTGGAGCTTACTCTGCCATTCAATCTTTTACCTCAGCTCCATCTTCCTGCAATATCTCCATATCCCTTAATTCCCTTGGTACCCAAAAATCTACCAACTTCTATCTTTAATATACACAACTGAATGCTCTTAACATTTTTAACAAAATGAATGAATTATTAGCTCAAATAGAAATAAATATTTATGGCTAGAGAGCCATTACAGAGACATGGCTGCAAGGTGGCCAATGTTAGGACCTGAATATTCAAGGTTACTTGATATTTCAGAAGGATGGGAAATTAGAAAAGGATGGTGGAGGATGGCTCTGCATCCCAACCCACTCCAATGTGAGACCAACAGGAACTCGGTAGGGAGTCTCACTGATGGATTGGCAGAGAGACACTACAGGCACCAATAGCATCTGTAGAGTGCATGTAAAGGTGAATGGATGTGGTCAGTGGAGATACATATCTTTATTGTTTCAGAATTCAATGGCAAAGTTACGATACAGCAAACTAGCCAATTGATGCTGTGCTGAACTGCAGCATAGCCTGAACATTCACCATGCTCCAACCTCCTGTTGTGGGGGCCACCTCCCTTCCCCTAACCTACTGGGGATGTGCAATCCAACGCAGCATTGGGATAGGCTGTGGACCATTCACAAGGATACCTGGAATGGTGTTCTACCTTTCCAAACTGAATAGAAATTCATTTGATTGTCCAGTTGTCACTGCTGGACAGGTAAATGGTGCTAGCCTCAGCCCATTTCGGGCAAAAGCAAAAAAAGATGCTGAATCATTGGAGAAGAAATACAAGCTTATCAAATTTACTCTCATCCCTGCTTTCAAATCCACCGTTCTGGGAATGGAAAAATCTGCCCCCCCACCGCTAACCCCCCCCCCCCCCCCCCCACCCCCACCCCCCCACCCCCGCCCCGGTCACCCCTCTTCTTCCCATGACTCACAAAACTGTCTCAGTCTAACTTTCATTTTGTTGGATTTTCAAGCTGTGAGTCTCCTTTGCAGATTTGGTTTACTTCCACATCATACCGATCTTAGCCAGGATTCTCTCCCAAAAAATTCTAAATGCCGAATTCGCTTAAAAACTGGAGTAACTCCCACTGGTTTTTGCTTAGCAGGATTTTCAAAATGAATCTGCCACATTCTGCGTACTACAGGGGGATTCAACTGAAAATCTGGGGGCAGGGCCTATATCCACTGGAGATGCCGGCAGCATAGCGCTGAGCAGGTCACTGCACATGCGTCGATCTGTCATAGTGGAGATCAGCACATGTTCAGTAGCCCACACTGCCAGCCTCCTGATCACTGGCCAGCACTGCAACTCTCCATCACTGTATTGCAGCGCTCCCCCCACGCCTTCCCCCATCCCCGGCACCGTACCCCCCACCCCGCCCCTAGCCCGGCTCACCTCGCGCTCCCCAAGCACCCCAACCTGGCAGCCCTGATCTGCCGATTGCCTGCACCTCCTCCCCTGGCAGCCCCTGCAGGTTGGCAATGCCCATGGGACACTCCCCCTTACCCCCAACCTCCTGGGGGGCCTCCAGGGCCTCCATTCGCTCCAGCTGAATTGGGCTGCCGGCTCCCCATTAGTGGGGAGCAGTTTTCCAGCTCTTGTGGTGTCCTGCAGTGTTGTTTTACAATTTAAGTAAGCAATTATGAAAATAACTTACAAGGGAATATTTTCCTGAACTCTGTGCCTCGCACTGCCGTTGTAGATGGTTGGCCAATAATTGGGTAACTGTCGTCAATAATTACATTAGTTTTCCACTTCAGTGATGTCATAATCAGCTGCACCTGACACAGGCTGACTCTGGTGAGAGTATTTTTATAATAAGTAATTTTTTAAACAGTTACATTGTTTTCATGTGAAAATATCAACAATTCCAGTACAGTTTGACAGGTAAGGTTGTGTCAGCCTTCAAATTTACAGTCATCATTCCAGCCCTTATCTTCCTTCTATGGGTGTACCTGCATCTAAAGTTTTAAAGTTTATTTATTGGCTCAAGTAGGCTTACATTTGCACTGCAGTGAAGATACTGTGAAAATCCCCCAGTTGCCACACTCTGGTGCCTCTTTGGGTACACTGAGGGGGAATTTAGCATGGCCAATGCAGCTAACCAGCATTCTTTCAGACAGTGGGAGGAAACTGGAGCACCTGGAGGAAACCCAGTGCAAGTGAATATCTAAACAATTCTTAAATGTTACAAGAGTTTCAGACTCAAGTGCCCTTTCAGGCAGTGAATTCCAGACTCCCACCACTCTCTGGGTGAAAGTTTCTCCTCAATTTCCCTCTTAGCTATTTACCTCTTACCTTAAATCTATGCCCCCGGTTACTGATCTGTCTACTAATGGAAAAAGTGCATCCCATCCACCCTATCCACGCCCCATAGAGGTCTTATACACCTCTATCCAATCCCCTCTCAATCTTCGCTGCTCCAAGGAAAAACCTAGCCTATCCAATCTCTGTTTCTAACTCAGCTCCTGCCCTGTTTGTGATCAGAACTCCCCACTTACCTGATGAAGGGGCAGAGCCCCGAAAGCTAGTGGTGTTTGCTACCAAATAAACCTGTAGACTTTAACTTGGTGTTGTGAGACTTCTTACTTTGATACCTTCACAGGCTTGTTGAGTCTCCTGAAACAGTGTCCTGTAAAGAGGCCCTTGTGCCCCAGTTAAATCAGACCAAACTTTATCAATTTCAACTTAAAGCCTTCATTATGTGTTGCAATCTTCATCATTTTCCTGGTTATATTTCTATCAATATTATCGTTATATTCTTCCTATTGCTTCTATCATGACATGACTATGCTGAAGATTCAGGTTTTGAAACAGTAACATAGTTGCTCCTTCCTTGATTCCAGGTGTTTTCGATGACATGCAGTGGGGGTGCTATTTACACTGGAAAGGCTGAAATCAGTGGGTCTTTGCTCATGGGCAGTGGCCCTGAAGTGTCATCCTCATGTTTGCTGGTCATCTTGATTAATGGCCATCCCAGGACCCCCGCAGTGCCGCCCCCTAACTCCCCCACAGCTCGATTGCAGTCCCCCCCCCACCCGTCCATTCGTGGGCCATCTCCTTGTCCCGGCCTGCCCCAACCTCTAGACCCTCCCCCCCAGCAGTGATCATCCCCCAGCCACCCCCACCCCCCCCCAAGGCAGACCCTCTCCACCCCCAGCAGACCACCTACAGACCTCCCCTCCCCCCCCCCCCCCCCCCGGCCACCCCTGCTGACTGACCACATCCCCTAGACCACCCTGATTGTTGGCCTCATCCCTGTCCCCATCAATTGCAATAGCAGGGTGGCAGTGGGACCTCCCCCCCCAACCAACAATTACCCCAGCTCCAGCATGCCCCACCCCCCCAATAGCCCCCTGCCCCTTTGACACTGCCCCATGCTCACTGCGCAGCGCCAAGGTGCCCTCTGGACAATGACACTTTGCCCTTTGGGCAATGCCAAGGGTCACAGGCTGACAATGCCAGGGCACCCATGCCCAAGGGACACACCCCCCCCCCCACCCCCCGCCCTTACCCCTTGACCCCCTGGTGGACTCCGATTGCCCGCCCTTCATTCCAGTGGGATTGGGTTGCTCATTCCCTGTTAGTGGGGAGTTAGTGTAATCCCTGCTGGAGTGAAACTCTGGCAGGGGTGAGAGATGCTAGGGGGCCTAAAGATTTCAGTCCTGGGTCTGCTAATGACATTTTAATAGTATATAAAATCCTATTTAAATGCCAGCCCTGCCTCCCAGCCGACTTCCAGCGGCACACAGATACTACTGGAAATCTGGGCCTGGGAGACAGATGCATGGAGTGAACATTTGCAGGAACTCCATGAATCGGGTGATGTGCAATTCTCCCGGTCTGCTAAAACATTAGCGCAGTGTGATGAGAAAATTGTGGCCATAGTTACACTTCAGATGGGGCAAAAGTTCAGCCACAGAACTGGATTCTGATTGAATAACCCCAACAGGATCGGCTTATATAGGAACAAGGAGAGCTCTATACAAAAGCCCTGGAGGATGGGAATCACGCTCGGACCTCATCCGTGCTTTCAGCAAATTAACTCAGCAGTCACTCTGTTCTACCACCATTGCCCAGTCAGCTATTATGGAACATCATCTTACAATTATGTAACATCATCATGATGTACTTCGATCTTATCAGAATACAGCACCAAACACATTGTGAATGACGAGCACATTCCTTTCTCTAAGCCGGTGGAGAATATCTTACCACTATTGCCACAGTGTTCCTGCGGCCTGGAATCAAAAGCTTTCCTCTCAACACCTGGCATTCCGCTGCCAGCTTTGTCTGATAATCTAAGAAATGAATCACTAATCCAATAGTAATACAGGGAATGCAACAGATAAATATTATTCTTTTCCAATTATAAACTTTCTATCTATAAAATCTTCCCAAACACTTGTCAGCACCAATGCAGGATACCTCAATGCTGGAATAAAACTGCTGCAGGTGGAATTTTGACTAGCCCAGAAAATAAATCTACACAGGGTAAATACGTGGGGTTAGGGCCTGGGTGGGATTGGTGTTGGTATGGGCTTGATGGGTGAATGGCTTCTCGCTGTACTGTAGAGATTCTATAATTTCCCCACTGTATCATTTACCATCCAAGGCTTTCAATTATATAACACACCCTGATAGGTGAAATACAGAACAACAATGTTCAATTCATTGTCAAAATGACAATTCATCCAAACATGGCTGGATATCCCTGGCCATGGTAGAGGATTGGCAAGAAAGAGTTCCCACCTGCCCATGCTCTCCCATTGTCCCATGACCACTTATTCTGTGGGTGGGGGAAGTTGGTTAATTTAGTTTGCAAGATGGCTTAAGGGCAGAATCCTCCTCTCTACTGTTTCTCTGTGCTACAGAGGCTACAGCAATTTAAAAGCTGCTGCTTCTAAAGGGCCAGAGAGATAGGGAGAGGAAAGAAAAGAACACTTTGGAGTCAGAGCTCAGGCAGCGACTCTTTTTATTGAGGGGAGGTGAGTGGATATCCTCACTTCCTGGTAGAACTCCATTGCCAGAGAATGATGACAGCTATGGAAAACACTAGCCCTTGCCTACCTCCTCACGTATGCTTATAATGTTAGGCACATGCCTAGAAATATGATACAGCAGCACAGTGGTTTGCACTACTGCCTCACAGTGCCAGGGATTCGGGTTCAGTTCCTGGCTTGGGTCACTGTGAAGTTTAAGGTTCTTATTTATTTATTGGTGTCACAAATAAGGCTTACATTAACACTGCAATGAAGTTACTGTGAAATTCCTCTAGTGAATCCTAATTTATTCAAAAACTCACAGAAAGGCTGTAAATCAGCCCAGGGAGGCATACAGAACAGCAAGTCTACTAAGTGTCAAAGGCTCTTTTTAATAATAATAGATCCCAGGCCACATTATCAGTACAATTCCCCTAGGCATATAATCTATTGTGATACGCTGCAACTGCAGAACAATTCCTAAAAAATAAGTCAAAGCAAGAAGTCCAAAACATTTATTAAACAAGGTTTCTTTTTAATGTCTCTAAGGAAAGCATTGTAATTACAAATATGTAACAACATAACAATGATCAAATATCATACACAGAAAATTGATATACTTCATTGCAAACAGTGCACTGCTCCAGAAATGTTATTACAGTCTTGTAATCTTATTAATTAACAACTGTAATTGTATGAATTCAACAGAGAACAAATACTTCAATTTTTAGAATAATGTAAACACTGCATATGCCAGCACTAAGTTTTTTAAGTGTCTTTATAAGTGTCACAAATAGGCTTACATTAACACTGCAGTGAAGTTACTGCGAAAATCCCCTAGTCACCACACCCCATTGCCTGTTCAAGTATGCTGAGGGAAGATTTAGTATGGCCAATGCACCTAAACAGAACGTCTTTCTGACGGTGGGAGGAAACCGGAGCACCTGGAGGGAACCCACACAGACACAGGAAGAACATGTAAACTATGCATAGACAGTGACCCAAGCCAGGAACTGAACCCGGATCCTTGGTGTTGTGAGGCAGCAGTGCTAATCGCTGTGCCACCATTTCATATTTCTAGGCATTTGCCTAATGTTATAAGCATGTACTATGTTGAGGAGTAGGCAAGGGCTGGTGTTTCCTAGCCATGTTGTGTTAGGATCTGTCGTGGGAGATTGGACAGCCCATCTTAAAGTCCACTGACTGATGGATGGCAGGACCAGATAATCCAGGCAGTGGGCGTGGCTTGAAAATCCCACTCAAGATCTTTTCATTGGGGTCCTTAATTATCTCATCATAAGATGCAGTGGGACAGCGCCTGGGGTCTGACTTCACCAGAACACATCTATAGAATGACTAAAAAGCTGCTCAATATGTCAGGAGCAGGAGCCCAAGAAGTTACCAATGTTGACTTCAACAATGCTAGCTGGCAACAGGAAGGATGCTTTCAATAACAACAATTTACATTTGCATTTATATAGTGCCTTAAATTTTAAAGTTAAAGTTTAAAGTTTATTTATTAATGTCACAAGTAGGCTTACAGTTACACCGCACTGAAGTTATGTAAACAAAGTAAAATCTGTCAAGGCACTTCAACGGAAACAAAATTTGACACCTAACCAAGTAAAAAGATATTGACTCGAAAGCTTGGTCGAAAGGTAGGTTTTAACAAAGAGCCTTATAGGTGAAAAGCAAGTTACAGAGGTGGAGAGGCTGAGGGAGAGAATTGAAGAACGTAAGGCTTAGGTGACTTAAGGCACAGCTGCCAGTGGTGGAGCAAGCAGAGATGCTTAATTGGGCAGAATTGGAGGAGCACAGATACCTCAGAGGATTGCAGGGCTTAGGGGAGGTAACAGAGCAAAACAAGGGAAGGGCCACAGGCTATGATAGGATTAGAATTTTAAAATCAAGGTGTTGTTTAATTGAGAGCCAATGCAGGTCAGTGAGCGGAACCTGGTATGAATTACGACAAGTGCACTGGAGGTTTGGAATACAGTGGAGGGTTGAAGACAGGTGGCTGACCAGCAGTGCTTTGGAATAATCAAATCGGTAGGCAAATCTTAAAGTAACAAAGGCATAGATGAGAGTTTCAGCAGCAGAAGAGCTGAGTAGGCATGGAGTCGGGCGATGATGCCGAGCCAGAATTAGACAGTTTTAGTAATTCTGCAGATATATGATCAAAAGTAATTACCACTGTGGATGAGTTGTTCTGGTCATGTGTGGCATTATCATAAAGTGTTCAGGAAGATTTCTTTTATTTTGTATTTCCAGTGAAATCAGAAACAAACATTGAACGGATTGCACCCCTCCCCCTCTCCACATCCACTCCCCACCCGCCCCATCCTGACATTTTAACATCTCTCTGCTCACAGGCTGACCAGCCTGCTGTGTAATTATCATTCCAGTACTTCATGCTTTGAAATGATAATCTTCACTCTAAATCCTGGCAAGAATCTTCCTGAACACGTTACAATGCCAGTGCACCTAACGACCCAAGCCAGCTTTGCTCATTATGTTCAAACAGGGTTTGGCACTGGATTTGAAAATACAGCTCAATCATGAGATCTTGTGTCGAGCATGATTCCATGAACTGGCATTACATGACACTTGTTTTACAAAGGTTTGACATTTCCCATTTCAGTATAGATAACTGGCCTGAATTTGTGATTTATTAAAGTAAAATTGCTTATTTTAAAAATATTTTAAAATATAAAAACTGCAGGTGTATAGCAAAAAAAATACCGGATATGCACATCAGGCCGAACAGAATTGAATAGGAGAGAAGGCAGACACTAACAGAGAAGGGGCTGGTGATAAAGAATTTCAGTGGCTATCAATATATCAAAAAAGGATGGATGAGCAAACTTCAATTTTCTACCAGGAAACAGCTGAGATTCTCCACCGCTTATGCTTTTTTTTGCCAACTGGAGACTTGGAACATATTTTTTCCCTCCAGTAATTTAGGTTTTGTTTGGTCACTACTTGCACCTTACACAGTTAATTATGGGAAGATCATGTAAACTTTTTCTCACAATCTTTTGTTTATTTAACTTCAGTGTAAATCAGGTACCTCTTCAGCGACAATTCCTTTATATCTAAAGGAAAGAAAGCAAAGCAAACATATAACAGTTATTCATTTTTCAATTTCTCCCTTTCTCCTGTAGGTCAGTTTTTTTTGGTATTGCCAGAGATCCCATGCACACTTTGATATCTACTTGAGTAACCATTTTTCACATGTGGTGGCCCACAGGTTATTGGCCACAGAGCCTATCACCACCCAACCCTGTTCTGACCTTACCTGATAGCCATTCACATTGTTCAGTTGATGGATACAAGACTAACTTATTGCTTGGCTACTTCCCGTGGGTGGCTAAGTTCACAAGTTAATACTTTGTAACAGTCCACATTTCCCTTGTTAACAGTTCCTTTGACAGGTCTGTGGGGTGAACTTTCAAATACATTGCCCAATGAAAATATTTAACAGTGGGTATCTTAGCTGTTTTATTTCCATCCCTACCTAGGGGGAGTGAAACTCCTATCTCTGTGCATTCCTAACTGTGTTCCAACACCTGATAGCACTGGCTATCTCCAGAGTCCCTCAGGAGAGAGGGAAGTGTGCTATTTGTTTTGGCCGATGTGGCTGTGAGGTTTGCAGCATGCTAAGTGTTTGAGGGTGAGGCGAGGTTTATATGTGTCAGGTGTGAGTCCTGACTGATAGAGATTATTGATGGCTGAGCAACAACAGTGTGGTGTACTGAGCAAAAGCTTAGGCTAGTAGTTCAAATGTGTGTAGTAGGCGCAGGATATGACATTTGAAAATCCATTCAGTGGCCTTGGCCATTCCTGTCAAGTCACTCAACTTTTTGTTGCACTGCATCCAGGTCAACCAAGGGCTATACTGTACCGCTGGTAAACCTTAAGTAATCCCTCGCTACCATGTGCTGCTATTATTCCGTATTCCCCAACCTCCAATCAACTGTTGAATGACTTCCAGCACCTATTCCAGCCACTAGGCACTTACTTCCCCTTTAAAAGGTGCATTAACCCAGATTACTTTTAATTTTGGGGCCCCCGCTGAGGTGTGCAGTCACTCAACAATGTGGTTAGTACTGACTGCACACTGTTAAGTATTTCACTTAGATAGAAACCATCTGATTTTTATAATGGGCATCTGCAAAGGCAGCAATGTGAAAATTGTTTCCTCACCATCTCCATCCCAAGTCACCACTTGAGTTTCCCTGTGGCATCAACTGAAAACACATTTGGTGTTTTCTGTGGTGACTTTTTTTCTGCACACCTAAACATTCAAACTGTCGCTAAAATAGCGCTAAAATATTTCATAAATGTACAAACAGAATTTGTCACTTCTCTTTTCTCCTTCATGTTCTTTAATGTTATCTATCATTTATAGTATGAGGTATAATCAACACTTTTCTCATTTTAACATGTTCCCTTGTTTTAGAAGTTTGAATGGAATCATTGTGACAATGTCAAGGCCTTAAGCCCTTTGAATAGACATGTGTAAGTACGTTTTGCCAACACCCCACCTCTGCAATTCAAAATCAACACAAGACTATTGCAAAACTACAGCATACCCACACAAACAAATATTGCCAAATACCCTTATTGAAATATAAGGAATGTTTGTTGCCACATTACTTTAAACAATTGTTCCACTGTAATCATGAACTTTTGTCTAGCAACAAGAAATTCCTATGTTAAAGAATCATCTGCTCAGCAATATTCAAAGTGTTCTTATTCTTAGTGACAAAGCAAACTCTTTAATCATAGAATCCCTACTGTGCAGAAGGGGGCCATTTGGCCATCAAGTCTGCACCAACTTTCCAACTGAGCATTTTATCCAGTCCCACCCAGGCCCTACTCCTGTAACCCACATTCCTGTAATCTACACATCTTGGGATGCTAATAGGCAATTGAGCATGGCCAATCCACCTAACGTGCACATCTTTGGACTGCGGGAGGAAACTGCAGCACTCAGAGGAAACTCATGCAGAACGAGTTGAATGTGCAAACTCCACCCAAGACTGGAATTGAACCCGGGTCCCTGGAGCTGTGAGGCAGCAGTGCTAATCACTGTGCCACCATACCACCTTAATATTTAGACTATTTGAAGAACAAATCAAAAACATAGTTTTTGATAAAACAACATTCTTGTTAGAAAGTGATTTTACACAAAATTCTGTGTTTCATAGCTAATAAATTTATTTTGAAGAGTAGTAATTGTTCTAAAGGTGAGAAAGGCAGCAGTGAATTTCATACAGCAAGATCCCGTGTGTGTCAATGAGATCAATTACGTGCAGAAGGTGGCCATTCATAGAACATAGAACATAGAACATTACAGCGCAGAACAGGCCCTTCGGCCCATGATGTTGCACCGACCAGTTTAAAAACAATGACCCTCTAACCTAAACCAATCCCTTTTCATCCATAAACCTATCCACGGAAACGCCCCCAAACTAGGCGCATTTACAACTGCAGCAGGCAGGGCATTCCAATCCCTCACCACCCTCTGGGTAAAGAACCTACCCCTGACATCCGTCCTATAACTACCCCCCCTTAATTTAAAGCCATGCCCCCTCGTGCTAGATTTTTCCATCAGAGGAAAAAGGCTATCACTGTCCACCCTATCTAAACCTCTAATCATCTTATATGTTTCAATAAGATCCCCTCTTAGCCGCCTTCTTTCCAGCGAAAACAACCCCAAATCCCTCAGTCTCTCCTCATAGGACCTCCCCTCCATACCAGGCAACATCCTGGTAAACCTCCTCTGCACCCTCTCCAAAGCCTCCACATCCTTCCTATAATGTGGGGACCAGAACTGCACACAATACTCCAAGTGCGGCCGCACCAGAGTTGTGTACAGTTGCAACATGACGCTGTGACTCCTAAATTCAGTCCATCATATCTGCACTAGTTCTCTAAATGAACAATTCACCTAATGCCATTCTCTCACTTTCCCCCCATAACCGTGCACAGTCTTCCTTTTCAAATAACATCCAGTTCCCTTATGAATGCTTCAACTGAACTAGCCTCCACTAGGCTGTGCATTCCAGACCCTGACAACTCGCTGCGTGAAAGATTTTCCTCATATTGCCTTTGCTTCTTTTACTTTAAATCTGTATTCTCTGGTTCTTGGTCCTTTCATGACCTCTCACGATTTCAAATGCCTCAATCAAATTTCCTCTCCACTTTTTCTCCAAGGAAAACACTCTTTATAACTGAAATTCTTCATCCCTGAGACCATTCTCATGAATCTTTGTTGCACTTTCCCCAATGCCTTTGCATCCAAAGCACCCAGAACAAGACACAATCCTCTAGCAGAGGCCAAGCTAGTATCTTACACAAGTTTAACATAACCTTCTTATTTTTGTAATCTATGCTCCTATTAAGAAAGCCCAGAATACCATACGCTTTTTCAAACATTCTCTCAACCTTTCTTGCCACCTTCAATAACTTATGCACATCGATACTCAGGTCTTCTTTATGTTCTTTTACCAAAATGAATCACTTCACAATTCTCTGCATTGAACCTTGGCTGCCATCTATCCGCCTGTCCCACCCTCTTATCTATTTGCTTTTGAAGGCCTACACTATCCTCCTTACACTTCACACAATATAAATGCTGCAGTTGAAGATGATAATGACACCAGGGGAACATTTTGCTCTTGTATTACTTCCATGGAATCTTTTACATCCATTAGAAAGAACCAGACAGGATCTTAGTTTACATCTCATCTGCAAGATGACAGTTCCCACATTGTACCCACCACCCCTCAGTGAAGCACTGGCACGTTAGTCTGAATTATGGGTTCATGGGCAGAATTTTTACCCATGACCGGGCTTCTGCGCCCCCACCAATCAGGGCAACACCATTAATTGGCTGGAGATGAGATTTCAAGCCTCCCTCTTCTTGCAAGTCTCACCTCAGATTGGCAGGGCAGCTTTGTGCTACTGGGACTGATGGCCACTGTAGGGATTACAGAGTCAAAGTGCCAGAGACAAGGCACAATAAGTGCAGGCTGGGGTGTCAGGGCAGGAGGCCCTGGGCAGAAGTGAGGGTGATGGGAGTGAGGGAAGGTAGGGTGTCATGATGATTTGAAGGCAAAAAGGGAGGAGGCATCCAAGGATCTCAGACCTTGGAGAGTGAGGGGCCTACAATGGAGTTGTTCTGTACTGTGCCCCCAGCTTTGCCTGATGCCTGGACAGTGTAACTTGCAGTGCTCCCCCAAATACCCCACCCAATGTCCTCGAAGCACCTTTGCCTGGCTTAGATGGGAAGGAGTCTTTATTAACATTATTTGGCCACTTAAGGACCTTAATTGGAGCATGGGCAGGTGCACTGTCCTGGGTGTCATCTACTCTCCATAAAACTGTAAACAAGTCATGGGGAGTGCGAGAGCGCAGCGGGAAGGCAATCTGGGCAATTTTACAGGCCTGCACACTTGTAAAAATTAGCCCCATGTAGTTGGAGTGAGGATTGAATCCAAGGTAATCAATTACTATGATGTGGCAGTTAATACTTTAGGATACGTTTTAGCATTTATTTGCATTTTTTTTTACGGCAAACATCATTGAAATGAATAAGTAGTTTTGGAGCCAGTTCCTTCAAAGGTTGAATTTGAAATTCTCTGCCACAATTTAACAGTTGACACAATGGTTTTCTATTGATAACTCCTCATTGCTGTTCCTACAATTGTTCATCTCTCTATGTCCCCCACAGACACAGAAGATCCCCATAACATTATAGCAACCATTAACATACTGGGCGATCAGTCAATGCAAAGACTAACATTATGAATATGAGGTGAATATTTCAGCTACTTACGTATTTATTGCACATTGCCTATGACGCTTCCATTTTCTTTTGTGCTTCATATTTTTCCTAATGTAGCAAAACAATGCAATTCTGTTACGTATTACTCTTCACTTGTGCACAGACAGGCATATACAACAGAAACAGAAATGATAAATCACTTTGGAGCTGAGAAACTTATTTAATTTTGGAATTTTGCTTGCTTCTGCCAAGCATATATTTGATTTTAAAATAAAAACAAAACGCTGGAAATACTCAGTGGGTCAAGCAACATCTAAGGAGAGAGAAACAGAGTTAATGCTTCAAATCCAATATAAGATTTATAAAGTTTTTTTTTAAGTATATTAACTTTGCAAGCAGACTTGCATTAAGTCTGTAATTAAGTTACTGTGAACATCCCCCAGTTGCCACACTCTGATGCCTGTTCAGGTACACTGAGTGAGAATTTAACATGGCCAATGAACCTAACCAACATGTCTTTCAGAATGTGGGAGGAAACTAGAAAATCCAGAGGAATCCATGCAGACACAGGCAGAACATGCAAATTCCACAGACATTGACCCAAGCCGGGAATCAACCCCAGGTCCCTGGGGCTGTGAGTCTGCAGTGCTAAGCACTGTGCCACCTCCTATTTGACTCTTCAGAATTTTGGGGTTCCAAATTTGGCACTTAGTTCGGAGGCTATTCCCAAAAAGCAGCAATGTGGGCCTCTCTCCAGGGCAAACCCATCAATGAATATAAAAAGTAAAGTAAGTAAAGTTATTTATTAGTTACAAAGTAAGGCTTACATTAACACTGCAATGAAGTTATTGCGAAATTCCCCGAGTCGCCACACTCCGGCCCTGTTTGGGTCAATGCACCTAACCAGCGCATATTTCAGAAAATGGGAGGAAACCCACACAGACACGGGGAGAATGTGCAAACTCCACACAGACAGTGACCCAAG
This sequence comes from Carcharhinus amblyrhynchos, assembly GCF_965287045.1. NCBI lineage: Eukaryota > Metazoa > Chordata > Chondrichthyes > Carcharhiniformes > Carcharhinidae > Carcharhinus > Carcharhinus amblyrhynchos. The sequence continues at coordinate 73,671,608 of NC_137333.1, read as the reverse complement.
CCAGGAATCAAATCCAGGTCCATGGTGCTGTGAAGCAGCAGTGCTAACCACTGTGCCACCCTGCGGAGTGCACATCCTGTGTCACATGGGAATTCCAGAATTCCATGTCCTGGCTTACAGTAAGTGCAAAAGTGTTACAAGCTGCAACAGCTCCAGCTTCAGCTTTTAGAGTTTGAGCAGTAGATGTTGGCACTGTGGTGCATCCATAATGCTGAAAGATTCATCGGTAGCATGTTTATAGATGTGGGCATGCTGCAGCTTAAGAATATGCAGGCAGAGAAAGAATGGGTGATTGTAAGGCAATCAAGGAGCAGGCAGGTAGTGCAGGAGTGTTCGGAGTGGTTCTCACTCTTGTGGCACTCTGAATACTGATGAGAGTAGTATGGTCAGAGCCAAGTCCATGACACTTCAGCTGGTTCAGCTGTAAAAGGGGAGCAGGAGGAAGATTGAAAAGTAACAGTGAAAGGCAATTCTGAAGTTATGGGAACAGGGTGCCTGATACCATGGACAAAGTTATCACTCAACAGCTGAAGAACACTCTGAAGAGGGAGGGTGAACAGCCAGGGATTATGGTCAACATTGGTACCAGCGACATAGATAGAAAGAGGGATGAGATCCTGCAGGCAGAGTTTAGGAAGCTAGGAGGGAAATTGACAATCAGGGTTTCAAATGTAATCATCTCGGGATTACTCCCAGAGCTATGTGCAAGTGAGAATAGAAATAGCAGGACAGAGCAGATTAATGTGCAAATGGAGAGATGGTTCAGAAAGAAGAATTTTAGATTCCTAGGAACCTGGGACAAGGTCTGGGGGAGATAGGACCTGTATAGGCAAGATGGGTTGCTCCTGAACAGAGCCAGAAGAAGCTTCTTGTGAATTATTTGTTAGTGCTATTGAGAATGGTTTAGATTAACTTGTAGGGATGTGGAAACCAGCAACTAATATCAGGGAGGAACACCAAAGTGCACTGAGAATTGGGAGGGACAGATAACACTAGAGAAGGAATGAGTAAGGCATTAGATGAGGTCAGAATAAAAGTTAATATAATAAAGTCCAAATTAGTATTACTGTGTATGTATGTGAATGTGCACAATGTAATAAATAAGATTAACAGGTCTCAGCACAGTAAATCATGTGAAAATGTTGTGGCAATCATGGAGATTTGCCTCAAAGAAGGAAGGACTGGATGCTAAATATTCCTGGATACAAGGTGTTTAAGGAGGACAGGGAAGAAAGTGAAGGATCAAGTTTGTTTGTTGATTAAAGAGAACATTAGGGTGCTCTAGAAAGAGAATATCTCAGAAGTCAAGGACAGAATCTACTTAGCTGGAGCTAAGAAACAATAGAAGTACCATTACATTGCTTTGTGTAGTCTATAGAACATCAGTTAGTGGGAAAGATATTGAGGAGCATATTTGCAAGGAAAGTGCAGAGACGTACAAGAATTATAGAGTAGTTATAATGGGGGGGGAGGGGGATGCTTTAATCCTAATATTGCCTGGGATAATGTGTTTCGGAGAATTTCCCATGTAAATATGTTTCAAATCCAACAAGTAAGGAAATATTTCTCGACCTGATCCTTGGGGAACAGGTTGGCCAAGGGATCAAGTTTAGTAACAGAACATATAGGATGCAGTGACCATTGTATCACTTTGGGTTGACCATGAAGAAAAATCAAGAGCAATCCAGAGTAACAGTAGTAATTATTTGGTGGGATGGCAAACTTCAATCGTGTGTGCAAACAGAGCTGGCCTGGATAAATTGGAATCTAAAATTGGCAAGCAAAATTGTAAACGCACAATAGGCTACTCTCAAAGAGTTCTGGTAGAATCAAGCTATATTCCCGTGAGGGGAGGAAGGTCAGGGAAACTAATCCAGAACTCCCTGGATGACAAAAGTAATAGAAAGTAAGTAAAAAGATGCATATGACAGATGTCAGGTGAATTATTAAAATTGAGAATCAGTCTCAATATGGAAAGACCAGAAAGAAATTGAAAAAATACAAACAAGGGAAGCAAAGGGAGCGTATGAGAAGAAATTGGTAGCTAACATTAATAGGAATCCAAAGGTTTTCTAGAGGCATATGAATAGTAAAATGATAGTAAAAGGAGGACTGGGACAGATCCTTAAACGTCACTTACACATAGAGGAGGAGGGCATGGCTGAGATGCTAAATGAATAATTTGCATCTGTCTTTACCAGGGCAGATATTACCCAAGTCATAGTGAGAGGAAGAAGTTGAAATATTTGATGGGTTAAAAAAGTGATAGACTGGTTGTACTTAAAGTTGATAAGTTAACAGGACCAGATGGGATGATCGAAGGATATTGAGGGACAAAAGAAAGAAAACTATGGAGGCATAATTTTTCAATCTTCTTTTAGATGCAGGGCTGACACTAGAGAACAGGAAAGTTGCAATTGTTTAAAAAATGGGAACAAAGATCAACCCAACAACTACAGGCCAATCAGTTTAGCCGTGGTATGAAGGAAGCTTTTAGAAATAATAATTTAGGACAAAATTAACAGTCAATTGAGTAAAAAATGCAGGTTAGCTAAGGAAAGCCAGCTTGGATTTGTTAAGGGCAGCTCACGTTTAACCAACTTTCCTGAATTTTTTTGATGATGTTACAGAGAGCACCCAATAGATATTTGATAAAGAGCCACACAACAGACCTGTGAGCAAAATTAGAGGTCACGGAACAAAAGGGACAATGGCAAAGGGATAATAAATTAGCTGAGTGACAGGAAACAGTAGTCACATATGGTTGTTTTTCAGACTAAAAGACAGCTTTTAGTGGGGTTTCCTTGTGGTCGGTGTTAGGATCTCTGCTCTTCTGGATAGTTATTAATTATCTAGTCTTTAGTGCACAGGGCACAGTTCCAAAAGTTGTGGATGACACAAAATTTGGAAGTATTGTGAACTGTTGAGACGGATGGTATAGAACTTCAAAAGGACATAGACAGGTTGGTTGAATAGATGGAAAAATGGCAGATTAAATTCAATGGAGAGAAGTGATTCATTTGGTAGGAAGAACACAAGAAATAGAAGCAGGAATAAACCATATAGTCTGTCGTGCCATATGGCCAAAGCCATATTCCAAAGCAGGTAGAAGTGCAGATGGACCTGGGGGTATATCATCAAAGTTGGCAGAGCAAGTTGAGAGTATGATTAACAAAACTGTACACCATTCTGGATTTTATAATTATGGTCATAGAATACAAAAGCAAAGAAATTATAGTACTGGTTTGTCCTCAGCTGGAGTATAACATCCAGTTCTGGCCACCACACTTTAGAAAGAGTGTGAAGGCATTAGAGAGAGTGCAGTAAAGTTTCACGAGATGGGAAACTTCAGTACCATAGCTAGATCAGAGAAGCTGGGGCTGTTCTCCTTGAAGAGGCATTCAAAATCACGAGGAGTCTTGTCAGAGCAGGTAGGAAAAAAGCATTCCCATTGATGGAACCATTCAGTGGTTCTTTGGTGTAAAGATCGAGAACCAGAGGGCACAGATTTAAGGTGCTTGGCAAAAGAAGTGACAGCAAGAGGTTAGGATCTAGAATGCACTGCCCGAGAGTGTGGTGGAGGCAGATTCAATTATCGTTTTCGCAAGAGAATGCGATCATTATCTGAAGAGGAAAAATTTGGAGGACAATGTGAGTATTTGGAGAGAATGGTGAGTTGCAGAGAGATCTGGCACAAACAGAATGGGTAGAATGGCCTTCTGTGCTTTAAACAATCCATGATTCTGTGATTATACATTATTATATTTTACAACAAGCACAGCAAACATGTGGAATTTCAGAGATTTAGATCTTCCCTGATGAATCATCTCACTATGCACATTTTCTTTTAGTATATTTAGTATTAGACATGTAACATTTCCTATAATTAGCCAAACAGAAATAATATTATCAAATCTGTGGCCATTTTCACTTTTAACTCAAAGTAATTTGGATTGACATTTTGCCATTAAAGACTCACCCTTCCTATTGCCACCTGAATGCGTCGAGGAACATCTGGTATGAAAGTTGACAGCAGATATTTCACTAGAAACACAGAATGCTGGAAGAAATAAAAGATATTCTCTTACATATTCACTATGTACCATTTGTTAAAGTGCATAAGCTACTGCAGTAGAAAGTGTGCTGTATTAGTACAAATATATTTTCAGTAAAAGCTAAATGGCTCATGATCCTGGAAATTCCTTCCTAACAGCATTGTGAGTGTACCTACACCTGACCTACTGCAGCGAATGAAGAAGGTGGCTTATCACTAGCTCCTCTAGGAAGATGGACAACAAATGTTAGTCTTCTAGTGTTGCTCACACCTCACAAAGCAATAAAAATAATTGGCAACAGAAGGAGATTTTCATCTTATCGCTCGAGTCCAGGTCCTGGAATGAAAGACCAGCATTCTACCCACTGCACACCCCAGTTCCTTGTTCCACCATTTCGTCCTTATTATCAAAAAAGCTACAAAAATTGAAATGTCACAAGCTTTTTCCCTCCTTCAAGAGATTTATCAGATACGTTGATATATATTTTAAATTACAGCACATAATATCAGTAAGATTAGTTATTTTGTCTTTTTCCAAAAAGTATTGTGACTGAAGTTTCTCCAGCAGATTATGTAAATTGGCATTTACTAAAATAATTACCATACCTCAAACACAATCAGGATGATAAGCTTTTCATGAAAGGGCTTATCCCTCCCGTAGTCTGCAGTAAATGCGATCAGGCAGCCATTAGTCACCACAGCTACGTTATTTATTAGATCCAATATTGTGAACCAGTGGCCTGACAATACACAATGTATGTTAGTCATGATCCATATCCACAAAGCAGAGAAAAACATGGTGCTGTAACATTTTACAAGCAGTAGGGGGTATATTTTCCCATTTAAGCCTTTTTTTAAGTTTAGTTTATTAGTCACAAGTAGGCTTACATTAACATTGCAATTAAATCTCTTAATCCCCTAGTCGCCACATTCTGGCACCTATTCAGGTACACTGAGGGAGCATTTAGCATGGCCAACGCACCTAACCAGCATGTCGTTTGGAGTGTGGGAGGAAACCGGAACACCCAGAGGAAACCCACGCAAACACAGGCAAAATGGACAAACTCCATGCAGACAGTGACCTAAGCCGGGAATTGAACCTGGGTCCCTGGCGCTGTGAGGCAGCAGTGCTGACCACTGTGTCATTGTGCTGCCCCCATATGTAATAACCACAGAGAAAGGAACTAAAAATGGAAAACTTGTTAAAGAGCAGTAAGATTCATTTCCATCATTATTAATGTTTTTTAAAGTTAACCACTGGAAATTTAAAAAAAATTATTGAGGCATACACACGTGTTTTTGATGATCTTAGCATAGGAATTAAATATTTTAATATGAAATTAGATTTGTCAGCATCTGCATCTGTGTTGATGGAATGGTTCTCCAAACTTTCTAGCCTGGTGGGATGCAGGGAGCGAGCAGCCTGGGGATATAGACTGGTACAAATAACCCCATGCTGATGAACAACATCAGCACTTTGTGGCATGTTTCAGAGCAGAATGGACAGCCTGTGTAGTATGATCACAAGAATAAGGTGCATAGAGAATGTTGTTATTCAGGGTAAATAAATCAAGATTTGATAAAATTAATAGTGCTGCAAGGATATGACTGATTGAATAAATAAAGTGAGTGCCACATAAGGTCTGTGTTGTCAACTGGGAATAGCCTGTATTCAAATTTGTTCCAAGGAAAATTTCGTGAACAATAATCCTTCCGAGTGATGTGATTACTTACTGATATGAAATATGTGATAGATTGTATCTGCACTGACAAACACTGGAGCTTGCACAGAAACTGTGTCAACCTTTACATAATAAAAGATGCAGCTTATATAAAAACAGCAAGTAGCCCAAATAATTCCAAAGAATTGGGCAGGCCATTTTCTCTGTTCAATTCATGAGTTGCCAGTCATAGGTAATCCAGATGCTCTCCAATAATAGCTCTCAAAGTTGGGGTTTCGTTCTTGGACAGTACAGCTTTAAAGAACTTCAGTCATGCAACAGATTGAAGAAGTCGAGGGCCCTATTTTACCATTTTGATTTTAAGTGCTGGGCAGACTTGAAACTGGGAGTCTTTCAGATCCGATTTTAAGACCTGTTCTCAGGCACCCGTTACGCACTCTGCCTGAAAAAATATCAACAAGTCGGAATCGCACCTGTGGGAGGGGCTGAATGTGCCCGAAACCCTGCCGCTCCGATCAGCGCCTGGGGGAGGGGCTGAATGTGCCCGAAACCCTGCTGCTCCGATCAGCGCCTGGGGGAGGGGCTGAATGTGCCCGAAACCCTGCCGCTCCAATCAGCGCCTGGGGGAGGGGCTGAATGTGCCCGAAACCCTGCAGCTCCAATCAGCGCCTGGGGGAGGGGCTGAATGTGCCCGAAACCCTGCAGCTCCGATCAGCGCCTGGGGGAGGGGCTGAATGTGCCCGAAACCCTGCCGCTCCGATCAGCGCCTGGGGGAGGGGCTGAATGTGCCCGAAACCCTGCAGCTCCGATCAGCGCCTCCAATTGCGCACACACAGAAAAGAAATGATAGGATGTTGCTCCCTGTCACATTCTTCCCAGGCCAGGTAATGCCTCCCCCTAGCCCCCATGGACATTTCCCCATCCCCACAACATTATTGATTTGATAAAGTGCTCAAAATAGTCTGGACAGAGTAGGTGGGGAAAATCTGTGCCCACTGGTGGAAGGATCAAGAAGCAGAGGACACAAATTGAAGGCGATGGGCAAAAGAAACATTCAAGATGTGAAGAGAAAGTTTTTCACTCAGTGAATCATTAGGATTTTGAATGCACTGCCTTGAGGCAGGCTCGATCAAGGTATTCAAGAGCGAACCGGATTGTTACTGAAAAGGAAGAAAGTGCAGAGTTATGAGGAGAAGGTGGGGGAATGGTGATACAGAGAGCCAGTGTGGGCAAAGTGGGCTGAATGGCCTCCTTCTATACTGTAATAATTCTGATTCTGTAAATGAAACAATGTTAAGCTCATCAAATTTTCCCATTACAATGAATGTAAAAGCTTTAGTTGGATTCTTTTAGAGATTTCTTGTCAGAAAAACTAAACAACAGGGTAAGCTGAAATACTGCGCATTGCTCAATACTTGCTTTCCCAAATTGTTTTAACTTTCAAGTTAAAACACAATTATAAATCTAAAGGAAGTATAAATGTAAATAATGCAAATCAGATTACACTTGCCAGTATGCCCTATCAGGTGGCAGGAGATGGTTTTGGTGTTGGAGCAGCTGAACAGTGGGGACAGTCCGAGTGGGTGTCAGGAGGGGAGCGGGGACAGAGGAGCAGCTGAAGGTGTTTTTGGTGGCAGTACACTAACCCCAGTGACACAGGGAAAAGTGGGGAGGGCAGTAACACTGTCCATTGGCTGCATCTCAGTCTAGAACAGAAGGGAGAGTGGACTAGTGAAAATTGGTGTGCAGGTACATTATCAGCATGTAGGATGTGCAGGCCACAGAACAGGAACTCTCTGATAAACTACCTAACAGTGAACAATGCAAAATTGAATGGATATGGTGTTGCCTATCTTATCAGCAATGTTATAATGAAACAATGTTAAGGTTAGTGAGGAATTAACATGTTATTTACAATCTCAACAAGTTGTAACACCTCTTTGTATAGACGCCTCCTGCAGTTTCCTTCACTACAGCACTAATACAACAACAGCAGCGTGTATCTATATAGCACCTTTAATGTCATAAAACTCTCCTTCACAGGAGCATTCCAAAACAAGACAGTGAACCATGTAAGGAGATAGTAGGTGACAAAAAGCTTGGTCAAAGAGGTAGATTTTAAGGAATGTGTTAAAGAAGGGAAGCAAAGCAGTGAGGCAGGGAGGTTTAGGGAGGAAATAAGAGAGCTATGGGCCTAGGCAACTGGAAGCACAGGTATAAATGGTGCAGCTATTAACATTGGGGATGGTCATGGGACCAGAGTCAGAGGTCAGCGAGCTAGGTGGTGGCAGGCGATTGGGATCTGGTGTGAGTTAAGACACAGGCAGCAGAGATTTGGATAACCTCAAATTTACAGATGGTCAAATGTGAGAGACCAGCCAGAAATGCATTGGAATGATCAAGTTTAAAGATAACAAAGGCATGAATAAGATTTCAGTGGCACATGGATTAAGGTATGAGCTAATTCGGGCAATATTATGAAGATGGAAATGAGGTCTTGGTGATGGTGCAAGTATGCAAATATGAATCTTATCTCGGGGGCAAATGTCATGACAAGGTTGTGAACAGACTGGTTTCATCTCAGACTGTTACTAGGGAATGGGATGGACCCAGTAGCTGGGGAAGAGAATCTGGAGTAAGGTATGAAAACAATGGGTGGAACTTTCCTGACCCACCCACTGGGGAAATCATAGTGGGCGGGACAGAAAATCTGGTGGACTCTTTAAAGATCCGTTGACCTTGGGAGGGAATTTCCAGTCCTGGGATGCTCATCCAGATGTCGGATAAGCAGTCTGATAATTAATGGTCAGAGCAGGGGCAGGGAGGGGAGTGGGTGCAGAGGAATAGTTGGAGGAGTCCTTAGTGGTGGTACATTCTCCAGTGGCACAGTACAAGAGCCAAGACAGGTGGTGGTGGTGAGGTGGAGCTGTGTGTCATCAGCGTGAATGTGAAAACTAACACTGTGAAGTTGTTGAAGAGCAGCATCTAGATGGGCAATAGGAATGGGCCAAGCATAGATCCTATCTCTATGATAGTGAGAAAGACTGGGAACTATTCTTCCAAATAATTTCTAAGTGTTGTCCCTGGTGAGAAAAATTGGTGAGATTCCACCGGGTGGCTCAGTGTGATCCAGATCGCAATCCACCCACACTTAGGCCAGAATTGTCCAGCCATGTATGCACCACTGCCGCTGCAAGAGAGGACGTAGAATTTGGCGCTAAGCCAAATTTGGGGTGAGAAGGATGATGAGAGAGTGAGGTGGGGCAATTGAAGTTGCTGCCTACAAAGGGCCAGCACTGAATGCCTCAATAATCTCATCAGATGTTGACAGGAAAAGCATGGAAGGGAAGCTGGAGATTTATCCAACAGGGAATCAATGTCAATTCCTTACCAAGATCTTGAGCCATATGAGCGATGGGACGTTTGTACATCCGTAACAATCGTTTAGCGTCCACATGTATATCGCAAAAGATGGTTGAGAAGAAAATAAATGGTCCCAGTGGGAAGGAGACTGCAAAAAGCTGTAAACCAGATAGCAAAGAACTTAAAAAACTATCTTCAATTTAAATAATTCATTGTGGTCTGTCCAAGATAAATTTGAACATTTCAATCACAACATTCTACATATGTTTTATTTCTCAAACTGAAGTCACTGCATGTCCTCAACTACAGATGAATATTCTAACGTATTTTACAACGGACCAAAATTAATTGTGTACTGATTTATGGAGTGGGATTTTCCCCAACCCCGTGACGTGCTTTGCAGTGTCAGAAGTAGCCCACCACTGGCCACCAGTGGGATCTTCTGATCCCCACCACTGTCAACAGGGTTATCTACTCAATGCATTCTTGCCACTGGGGAGTCAGTGGTGAGAGTACACTCTTGGAGAGGCCAGAAGGGTGAGAATGATGAAAAATTCTGGCCATAATATTTATTTTTATTTCACTTTGTAAAAAAGTAGAATGTGGGTTATCACAAGAACAAAAACACAAGAGACATCTCTGGAACACTTTTAAATTGAACACAATAGTGCTTTTCATCAACATTGCAAAAAACAATCAACATCATATACATTGATTTTGAATGGCAGCTGTACATCCTGTAAATAGCTAACAACTTTTCTTAGGCATCTGCTCTCAATTCCAGATAATTGTCACAAGAGCAGAACTTTTGCTTGGGGTCTAGGATGATGTTGCCATTCCTAGATACATCTTGATCTCTGTAGGTAAGGAATATAGTATTTATTAATGCACCTAATTCCTGTATCTTTATGAACTATACTGGACGCAATCCTTTGATACCACAGGTGGGAGTCTGGGTATGTCTGGCCACTCCTTGAGTACATTCAATGTTTTGGCATCAACTATTTCCTATGATAATGAATTCCACAAGCTCACACTCTTTGGGTGAACAAATGCCTCCTCATCTCTGTCCACTTTGGTAGGAAGAATGGTAGGAAGGACTATTACTTACGTGGCGAAAAACTGCAGCAGGCGACGGTGCAGAGGGACCTCGGGGTCCTTGTGCATGAGTCGCAAAAACCCAGCTTGCAGGTGCAGCAGGTGGTCAGGAAGGCGAATGGGATGCTGGCCTTCATAGTGAGGGGGATTGAATATAAAAGTAGGGAGGTCTTGCTGCAGCTGTATAGGGCATTGGTGAGGCCGCAGCTGGAGTACTGTGTGCAGTTTTGGGCGCCGCACCTGCGCAAGGATATTTTGGCCCTGGAGGGAGTGCAGAGGAGGTTTACTAGGCTGATACCGGAGTTGAGGGGATTGAGCTATGAGGAGAGGCTGAATAAACTAGGCTTGTACTCGTTAGAGTTTAGAAGAATGAGGGGAGATCTCATTGAGACGTATAAGATGATGAATGGGATGGATAGGATAAAGGTGGAGAGACTCTTCCCGCTCAGAAAGGACAGTAGGACTAGGGGGCACAGCCTCAAGATAAAGGGGGGGGCGGTTTAGAACGGAGTTGAGGAAGAACGTCTTCACTCAAAGGGTGGTGAATCTCTGGAATTCTCTGCCCGTTGAAGTGGTGGAGGCTGCCTCGCTAAATATTTTTAAGAAGCGGGTTGATGGGTTTTCGATAAGAGAGGGGATTAAGGGTTATGGGGAGAGGGTGGGAAAGTGGAACTGAGCCACAACAGATCAGCCATGATCTTATTGAATGGCGGGGCAGGCTCGAAGGGCTAGATGGCCTACTGCTGCTCCTATTTCTTATGTTCTTATGTTCTTATGTTCTAAATGGCCTACCCTGAATCCTCAGACTGTGACCCCTGGTTCTGGACTCCCCTAAAGGGAGAAGGGATGGTGCAGTGTTATATCTGCCTTGCGGAGTTCCTGTTTGCAACAGGCAGGGACCTCATGGTTACATGTGCACCAGGTTTTCTGACATCATAACAATGCTAACATTATTTTCTGATCATACTGCATGACTGATGTACAAGTTAGTTGCTGCATTTACCCACAAAAACAGCAGTGGTTATATTTCACAATAATTTATTTGCTGCAAAACACTTTGAGATGTCTTGACTCTGTGACGGGTGCTTTACAAATGCTGGTTTAGTTGTTATAATTTATTCTAAGTTTGAATTTAGCAGTATGAAAAGCTAAGATAACCAGTCCCACTGGTGAAGTTATTGCATGGGATGTGCACTTCCGTCAAAGAATAGCAAGGGGGGTTCATGTCTCAGGTTTGATTAATTCTGTAATTTTGAGGTCAAATACCTATCAGTCTATATTTTTTTAACCTATAACTTGAATAATGAGCCAGATTCTCTGACCTCACCTACAGCTGGGATTCTCCAGTTCCGCTGCAGTGAACGGAGATTTGGCTGAGCACCGAATTCTCCATTCTCACTAGCAGCGGCAGCAGGGTGTGAACGGCTGGAGAGTTCTCGCCAATATCTCTTTCTTTTTGGTAACTGTGCAGTAACCAATGTTCAGTCTTACCATCTGGAAGCCATATTGAATGACTTTCTCAGTGTACTCCTCCAGTGTGAAGTCCCCAAGGTCAGGTTTGTTGAAGTCCCGAAGAATATTTTCATCTGCTTTGCTGCAGTTTTTTTGAAATAAATATTTCTTTTTTGCACAGCAGAATCTGTTCACCAGTATTGTTAACCACCTAAAAAACAGTGTGTGAAGGTAAACTGTTAGGACAACAGCAATGAAATATAAAATATCAATACACAATATCGTTCACCACAATCTTTGTTTGCTGAGGTTTGTAGATAATTCATTTTTTTCAGATATTATGACCTGTGCAGCCTTATCACCTAAATTCTTAAAAGCACCTGTATCAAAGTTCTCTAGCTGGGATTTAATCCGTTTTAACTTAAACAGGTAAACACCTCCTACCACCCCCTCCACCAATTAATGTAGCAGAGGGAAGAATTTAATATTTGCTATAACTCCAATGATGGCACATGCTGCTGGAGTCAGGTCCTCATCTAGCCCTGACTCCCACCTGTGATATTGATGGATTGCTTCCAGTATAGTTCATAAAGATATAGGACCCAAAGAGGAAATGCTGGAAAATCTCAGCAGGTCTGGCAGCATCTATAAGGAGAAAAAAGAGCTGACTTTGAGTCCAGATGACCCTTTGTCAAAGCTAAAAGGCGTAGAAACTGGGAGATATTTATACCGCAGGGTAAGGGAATGAAATACAAGTCATAGCCACAAAAACAATGGAAAAGGCTGCTAATGGCAGTCCATAGACAGAATAAAAGATCTGAATGGCTGACCCCTTTCCTTATCTTTTCTCCCCCTTTGCTTCCTCTTTTTCTCCATTTTACGTCTCTCCCACCCATTCCCCTCCCTCCTCCCACATCTTCATCTGTTACAGCTTACACTCTGACTTCAGCTTCTCTGTCGTTCAGCCATTCACACCTTCTAATCTCTCTACGGACTGCCATTGGAGCCTTTCCCCTCGTTTTTGTGGCTATGACCCATCTTTCACTCTCTCATCCTGATGTCTCCCACTTTCTGTGCCTTTTAATCATCGGGACTCGAAACGTCAGCTCTTTTCTCTCCTTACAGAGGCTGCCGTTTCCTGCTGGGATTTTCCAGCATTTCCTCTTTTGGTTTCAGATTCCAACATTTGCAGTAATTTGCTTTTATAAAGATATAAAAATTAGGTGCATTAATGAATACTATTTTCCTCACCTACTGCAGCAGGCAAGTAAAAAAAATAAATCTGTGGTCATCACATATTACATAAATAACTGATCCATATAAATTAGTGTTATTATTGAAAAACTGCATAAAAGATATGTTTCATTTGCATAGCAATGAAATAAATCTATGCATCATAGTTGCTTCTTGTACTCAGTATAAAATAATCAGAAATAAAATAGATGAACGATGAAAAGTATACAACATATAACACTGCAGAATAAAGTCACTGATGCCACAATTCCAATTGGGAACCACAATCAAAGAGGTGGGTGCAGGGTCATGACAATTTGGCATCAATTCTCAACTCAATGCTCCCTTATAGCATAACTCCTCACTGGGAATGTGGGAGCACTGAATCTATCTTCACATATGAGCAGTATACAAAATCGGGAATATTATGTGCCTTAACAAACATGAATGCAACTGTACAGACATTTTTATATTCATAGTTGCACCAAACTGTATAAAGTGATATATAACTAAAAGCTCCCAAAGGGCTCCTTGGCCAGTTCTATGCACATCAAGCAATCCTGGCGACACCTCAGAAGTACATTCTTGGCTCTTTAGTGGTTTTCTCCAGCACTGAAGCTGGAGCAGCTTGTGTGAAAGCTGACTTTACACTCTCACTTTCCACTCTAACTTACCTTTCAAATGTGTGACATTTAGCAGTGAATAGTCTCACTGGTCTCTTCATGGCAGTGTCTTTCTATCAATAGAGATTACAGAAAACCCTACAAGTACAACAAAATTAGAGAACAGACGTTGCTTCAGAAATTAAAACTGAAAGGAGAAAAGGCATTTTATCATGTGGCCTGTTCTCCTATTCCTCCAAAATCAATCTTCTTTCCAGAAGTACTGCTTGAACTTCTGTGGAAATTTACCATACAACAACAACAGGTGGGCTGGGATTCTCCTGGCCTGCTGCACTGCTTGAGTGTTATGCCAGTAGTGAATCTCCCAAGCGCTTCTTTTAGCAATTTCCGGCACGGAGCTGGTAATCATTTGAAAAGCTCCAAATGAAGATGAAGAATGTGTTCATCTGGAACAGTATTCTCCAGGCCTACTAACACAGTTCCCACCAGCGGGGTTTATGACTGCTTCCACAAATGGGTACAGGCGTCCTGTCCCTGTTGGTGGAGATAGAGGCTATTGAGGTTCCTCCAGGAGGTCACAGGCAAGGGTGCTGCCCTTTGGGCACTGCCAGCCTGGCACTGCCCAAGGGGCAAATTGGCATTGCACATCAGGCACATTGGCACTGCACACCGAGCACTGGGCAGCATCAAGAGTGCAGGGCAAGAGGGAGCAGGGCATAATAGGTACAGGACCTATTTTGGGGGAGGGGGGGAATGATCAGTGGCCAGAGGATCTGCTGCCATTCTGCACTTGGAGTGTTGGGAGAGGGAGGGAGGAGAACAATCGGGCTTAGATTGGGTGGGGGTATCGAGGCTGGTCATTGGGGAGGGGAGGGTTGGGGCTGGCCCCCAGATATCCGGTAGGCCAGCAATTGGGGGGTGGTGGTGTCTGGAAGGCTAGCAATCATGGAGGTTTCAGGGCCAACCAGCAGTCGGGAGGCCAGCAGTGGGGGCCACCATATGCACTGATCTCCATACTGATGGGTTGGTATATGCACTGTGGCTCACTTAGCGCTATGCTGCTGGCCGCTCAGGTAGGAACAGGCCCTGCTCCCCTTCACCAGAGGGAACAATGCAGAGGTACTCTGCAATGCTCAGTCTGTCAAAGATTCGTCCTGGTAAGTACACCCAAAAAATGGTGGAAAATATATCTGTTTTCCCTCCTGAATAATGAATAGAACTGAGTTTAACATTTCAACTGCAGCCTGACTCCAAGACACACATATTTGATGTGTGATGTTGGATATCAGCAAGAGACTTGCTAAAATCAGGGTTCTCATAAATGCAGACAATAGGTAATTATTCCTATACTTAATGTCCTTCGAGGATGTTAATAATGTATTTTCAATTGCATTTTACTTTGCTTGGAATTTAATGTGTTTAACACATTGAGACGGATGCATCACATTGCCTAGGGTTGGGGTGAGTGGCAATGAGGACAGGTAAACAGAAATGTGGTGAAGTGCATTGAAAGTGTTGAATGAGTGAGAAGCGGTATGATGGAGAATGCTTGGCAAAGACAGGGAAAGGGAAAATGTCTTCAAGCACAGGACTTGGGATCAAATGGGATCACGTTTCCTGACTTTAGATCAATAAACCAGTAATGATTCCAGCGGTGTATCATTAAATCTGGAATGCTGCCTTTGCTTGATATCCAACTTCTATCACGAATACCTCCAATTTTACAATGTCGTAGAGTCATAGGATCCCTACAGTACAGAAGGAGGCCATTTGACCCATCAAGCCTTCACCGGCAGCAATCCCACCCAGGGCCTATCCCCCTAACCCCATGTATTTAGTCTTCTAGTTCCCTTGACCCTAAGGGACAACATTAGCATGGCCAATAAACATAACCCACACATCTTTGGACTGTGGGAGGAAACTGGAGCACCCGGAGGAAGCTCCCACAGACACAGGGAGAATGTACAGACTCCACAAAGTGACCCAAAGTCAGAATTGAACCTGGATCCTTGGAAGTGTGAGGCAGCAGTGCTAACCATTGTGCCACCATGCCTGTGCATGAACATCACACCCACTGCACAACCAAACTTGCAAGCCAAAATTAATTGCTTTGTTTCAGTTGCACCCGCAGATTTTGACCTATTGTATTGGGAATTTTCCCAGCGCCTGCCAACATGGCAACTGCTTTCAGATTAAAGATGAGAGCCTTGTGTGGTTTCACATTCTCTGACTCACTATCAATAGCTGTGAGCAGATGTGTCTACAAGTAGCTGATCTACATAAAACCTATTCTAACTGAAGATGCCTGAAGAGGGGATTGATGTACAAAGACAAACCTCACAGTTGCATACAAAGAGGAGGAACTTCTTCACCCAAAGTGTTGTAAATCTGTGGAATTACCTGACCAGTAAAGCAATTGAGGCCACCATGTTGAGTGCTTCTAAGGCAAAGATAGATACATTTTTGAACAGTAAAGGGATTTAGGGTTATGGTGAGCAGGTGGGTAAGTGGAGCTGAGTCCATGAAAAGATCATGATCTTATTGAATGGTGGAGTAGGCTCAAGGTGCCAGATGGCCCACTCCTGCTCCTAGTTCTTATGTTCTTCACGGACTGCCAGACCAAAATAACTTCAAATTAACTATAAGATTACATTTCCAAGAACTGGCCCACTGCCAATCATTTAAAACTTGAAAGCAAATGATCAGAGTTCCAAAGACAAGACTTACGGCACAATAACGTCTTTTAGAAACTTAGGAAGTGGTTTTGTGATCATCAGTGTAAGGACTTGAAAACAAAGTTCCGTCATGCAATTGTTTAGCTTTCCACAATTATCCTCCAACCCAGGTAAACCAATTGATGCGAAAAACTGCTCATTGTTCTAAAAACCAAAAGATCCATGGTGAGTATTTTAGAATTCTTATGCAATCAGTCACCTTCATAATAAACTGTTGGATGCATTACCCACCGTTCTGAGAAATGCAATATAAAACAGGGATGAGTAATTATTGGCAAACTCAAAAGCAAATAACTTTATTATCAGTGCATCATTATAATTCGTCTGAGTCCTGTAGTTTTCTGCAGAGAAGAAAAAGAATGAAATAAGCAATGACACTGATACATTGTAAAATGCTTTGAGGCATCCCGAGGATGAACTGATACATAAATGCATCTTACCACTTTCTATACGTTAGTGTCACTGCCTGGTTAAATTTAATGCTTGTCACATAGAAACTGAAATCACACTACAGAGTACACTAATATTAATACATCCAGAGTGTTTAAATTATTTTTCATTTCCCTTTCCAAACACATACCAGTGGTTTTGCTAGCTTTCCCTCATCATTCTATACTGCTTTGATCTTTCAATTATCCTCAATTTACAATATTCATAACCACATGCAATCGCCTACTTTGAAAGATACTATTTAAATCTGTGGCTAATGTCAGGTGCCATGGACAAATGACTATTTTTGACATTTAAAGGTAGAAATATATAACTGCTTACCCCAATCAGTCATTTTAACTGCGATTTGCTGATACACCTAAAATTCAAATAACAATTATCAAATCCCAATAATGTATTTTCCATACCAGGACATTGAAGTTTCATTCCAATAAAAAAGGTCATTTGGGCTTATTAAAATTAAAACGTCACAGCAGATTGAGGAGACTAAACTTCCGAGTTGTCAATCATCCAGAAGAGGGAAGAGAAAAAATGTCACAGAGCTATGGGGAAGGGCGGGAATGGGGCCAACTGAGTGGCTCTTTCGGAGAACTGGCATAACTGGCAAGGCCGCCTTCTGTGCTGTCACCATTCTGACTCAATGGAATGTCTGGCAAATAAAAAGCTTAGAAGGTATTCTATCGTGAAGCTGGCAACACAGATATGGTTGCATCATTGATTTGATTTTTTATTGTCATATGTATTAGTATACAGTGAAAAGTATTGTTTCTTACATACTATACAGACAAAGCATACCATACATAGAGATGGAAAAAAGAGGAAGTAGAAAGTAGTGTTACTGTCATAGCTAGAGCATGCAGAAAGATGATACAAGTCTATCTCTGTGTTTACACAATAAAAAGTCTGACAACACCAGGTTTTAGTCCAACCGATTTATTTACACCCAGTTTTATTATTTCACACTCGGCTATTTGTTAATTATCAGTAGCCGGCCAGGTTATTTCATACCTAGCAAACATAATAACCAAATGAACTTACCTTTCCTAGTATCGAAATGGACAGTGCATTGAGTAATGAGCTAACAACAGTGGTTAAAAGAAAATTTTCTAATGGGTTAGATGTTGTCACACGAAATCTGGTCCAGGTTTTATATATTATCACTCCCAAGATACTGATGAAGACACAGCCCACCTGTGTGTAATACAGAAGAGAAAACGGATCTTTTTTATTGATGTAATTATCACATCCATTTTTAATTTGAGTTCAATATTAAGTTTGGCCCTGATACATAAAGGCACAACAGTAATATACCTAACAAGACTTCTGTCAGATATATGATATTATCATACAGTCGAATAGAATCATAGAATCCCTACAGTGCAGAAAGAGGCCATTCTTACCCATCGAGTCTGCATCGATAATGCAACTCAGGCCCTATCCCCATAACCCCATGTATTTATCCTGCTAGTCCCCTTGACACTAAGGGGCAATTGAGCACGGCCAATCCACCTAAACCGCAGGAAACTGGGAGGAAACTGGAGCTGCCGGAGGAAACCCACGCAGACACAGGAAGAATGTTCAAACTCTACACAGACGGTAACTTGATGCCGGAACTGAACCCAGATCCCTGGCGCCATGAGGCAGCAGTGTTAACCACAATGCCACTGTCCTGCCCAGTTTTGCATCAAACCACGCCTGACTATCTTCACTGGTATATATATGTATGATAATATGTACGCTAAGCAGAGGGCAACCCTATATCACAGAGGGGATTTCAAATATTCAAACATGCAAGGGCCCTGAACACCAGGTATTTGAAAAGGCTAATCTGATGGATTTTTGGGCTCTTGGCCAAGCCTTATTATGTATTTTTGGCTGAGGGTTCAGACATCCATTATAGTACTAAAACACCTGAAACCCAGGGAAAACATTGACAGTTCTGGCTCTTTGATCTATGCTGTCATTTCCACAATATTTATTTACACAAGATAAGGAGGTTTAATCTGCTTGCAGTTTCTGCTACTGATATTTTAAAGAGTCTAGATGATTGACATTTATTAACCTATAGTAAAAATTATTTTTTTAAGTATGTGGAAAGTTATGCATGAATGTCTTTTTAATTTTTTTTAAAACACATAAGGTTGTCATTCTAGGGCTCATTCTATAGGGTTCTATACAGTGTATAGTGAGTGTGGAAGAGCCATTAGCTTGATTGGGGCATGAGGGGCCATAGGGATTGGATGGGGGTATACCATGACATAGGGGCATGAATGACCATTGGAGATGGATGAGGGACATACCATGGTCTGGAACAAAAGGGCCCATGGGAGATGGATAGGATAATATTTTGGCAGGGTGACAGGAAGGGTAATGGTGTGGGCGGGGCCCTCGTGGGGCATGGGAAGTGTATTTGAAGCGTGAGGGCTAGCAGGCCTTACATTATTCATTATAACTGGGACCAAGTCCCATGGCACTGAGGTGGGTCCTCTAAACAGCCCACTTTGGCAGCTGGCAGTCACTGTGGCAAACTTCAAACCTTCACAGGCCAGACTACAGCCAGGAACCCACCCGCTCCATATCCAGGCTGAAAAACCAGCCCACTGTTCTTTTGCTGTTGCTGGGTCAAAATCCTGGCACACCCTTCCTAGCAGCACTCAGGGTTGACCTGCACCACATGAGCTACAATGATTGAAGATGGCAATTCACTGCCACCTTCTCAAGGGCACTTAGGGATGGGCAACAAATAGTGTTGTTGCTAGAAACACCCACATCTGTGGAAGTGTGAAATAACAAAGGAGAGAGACAGAAGAGAGAGAGAAATAGACATCTCCTTTCATGTAAATTGCTTACCATTACAATCCCGACTGAAAATGAAAGCAGTATTTTCAGCCATTGCCGAGACTCTGAGTAAAAGGCATCAGGTTCACCCGTGATTGGATCCTACAAAATTGATGAATATCATCGATGAAGTCTGAAATATTCCTCATTTCATACAGTGACAACCTAGTCTATTCTTCTAGTCAACAGAGCTTATTATTGCAGTCTACTTAGTGCTGAGAAAACGCATCAGTAAGAAACCCAAAAGAAAAATTAGCACTGCTAATTGCTGCTGAATTATTAAACAAAAAGGCAAACACAGAAAACCTTCAGCAGACCAGGCAACAGCTGTAGAGATAAGGGAGAGATTCTGCCTGAAAGTAGTTTTTGTGTTGTTCTTAACGACTTCTAAACATGCTGAGAAAGTTGTTCCTCCTTTCAAACCTTTTTACCTTGAATATTTAGTATACGCGGTGTAACTTTTTTGCATGTCTGTTAAATTATTATTCTACGTTTCATCTGTCATTAGAAGCAGACTTTGCAGCCAAATATTTGTTGGGATAGATTGTGTTTTCATCATCTGGTTGATAGCCTAGTTGAAGAGATCATTGTCCTTTACAGAACCTGCCAGATTTCATTCTGTTGACAACAACTAAATGATAATCAGACAGCTCTATTACAGGCAATCCACTCCTACCAATGCTGTCCACAGTTTGTCTTTCATTTACTTCTGCTAATTCTTTGAATTGTTACTTATCTACTATGGTCACGGCACTGGATGACCCATCTAGTCCAAATCCACAAAGGGTGTTTTTGCATTTGGTCTCCTTACTTTCCCTCGCTTTACTTTATTCATCTTGTTGCTGCTTGACCTCTTGACCAGTGAGACAGTCATCATGCAGCCTTTTGGGCCGACGTGTTAAGCACCTAACATTGTTCAGCTGAGAAACTCCATTTTCACCATTTTCCAGCACGTATTCGGCACGAAGACCTATACTGGTTTTCTTCATTCTTTGTCAGAGAATATGTAGTTGGCTGGAGGTCAAATGATAAGCACCGGGTCAATGGGCAATCAAGTCACTATGGATGCATCTTGGACCCCCAGCTCCATCCTATTGGAAGCTCCAATGCTTGACTACCATCTGCAAAGTATGGGTGTACAGGTGTCAGTAGACTTAAAATCTATTGGCACCTTAACAACATTCTCTTTTAAATTGTCCTGCTCAACATGCTCCAGGTTGTTTTGCTCCCTGTGTAAGAATATCCCTCTTTGCCTCAACTCCTCCATGTTAGCAGCCTTGAGAAATCCCACATTCTGTTATGACTGGCAGTATTTGAATCCTGGCCTTTTTTTAAAACCACTCCACTAAACTGTCCCAGAACAGCTGAAGATAATGGCCCCAATATTTATATATAAATCAAAAACTTGCTGGTTCGGTTCCATAAAACTCAGGCCTGGCTAGTTCATCATTTTCATAATTTTCAACATCCCACTCGTAGACCAGTTCTGCATTCCTCCTTTTCCAACATTCCAAAAAAATTGTACCTGGAAATGAAACCGAATATTTACTCATCCATCTTAGAAATTTAAAACAATGGATTTAATGCACTCTGTAACAGGATGCAGTCTATTAAGCAGTAAACACACATCTTCAAACCAACTATTTTTTACTCAGTTTTCCTAATCTCCATCAGGCCATCAGTGAAAAGTGAGAATGGGTAAAAATGTGACAACAACAACTTGGTCTTCACACATTCCAGTGGCCAACTCATGAGCAGTGTTTACAAATACATAGGACCAAGTTGCTTGTTTGCATGTCACACACTGAACAACAGGAGGATGGAAACATGCCTCTAGATAGCAAACCACTTCAAAGAGGAAATTAAACCACAGACTGAGACTCTGTCAACATTGAGATCAGGATCAATGGGGTACATGAGGTGCTCTGGATCTTAAAGGGAAGTGAAAATAAACACAGGTGGCTGGAGAATGATGGAAATCCATTCAGTTGGCAGCTGAATCTTTTAAGAGGCAGTGCTGTTGAATTTGTTGCAGCTCAAAAGCTTCAAGTGCAATGGAGAGTGGTTCAATGATTTCACCTTGCTGGGAGGCCACAGCAACTCCAAATCAAAGCTGAGTGCATACACTGGGGCCGAGTGCACAGCTGTGCAGACTGGAACCGAACCACCCCCCCACTCCTCCTCCTCCCCCCCACCCCCCACCCAATCCCCAGCTGAAATTGACATCTCCTCTGCCAGAGGACTTCAAAGGAATTTGGGCACACATGGAATTTCTGACAGAGAGAAGGGAAAAGCTCTGCTGCTGAATGGAGTGCTGCAATGGTTTAAAATCCTACCAGGTGATTGGAGGGCATAGAGGTTAAAGTGATTTCTTTGAAATTTACACAGCTGACAGAAATGTAGAAATTGATCACAGGGCTGCCTGAAATCATCACAAGAAATCTCACAACACCAGGTTAAAGTCCAACAGGTTTATTTGGTAGCACAAGCTTTCGGAGTGTTGCTCCTTCCTCAGGTGAGTGAAGAGTTGTGTTCACAAACATAGCATACATACACACAAACTCAATTTACAAGATAATGGTTGGAATGTGAGTCTTTACAGGTAATCAAGTCTTTACGGGTAGAGACAATGTGAGTGGAGAGAGGGTTAAGCACAGGTTAAAGAGGTGTGTATTGTCTCCAGACAGGACAGTTAGTGAGATTTTGCAAGCCCAGGCAAGTTGTGGGGGTTACAGATAGTGTGACATGAACCCAAGATCCCGGTTGAGGCCATCCTCATGTGTGCAGAACTTGGCTATCAGTTTCTGTTCAGCGTTCAACAGAACGTTGACAGATTCTGTGTTGTCATGTGTCATGAAGGCTGCCTTGGAGAATGCTTATCTGAAGATCAGAGGCTGAATGCTCGTGACTGCTGAAGTGTACCCTGACAGGAAGAGAACACTCCTGTCTGGTGATTGTCGAGCGATGTTCATTCATCTGTTGTTGTAGCATCTGCATGGTCCCCTCAATGTACCATGCCTTGGGACATTCTTTCCTGTTGTAAATCACCATGCCAGGGGTGATCCTCTGGTCTGGCAAGGCCTGAGTGGGGTATTCTGAGTGGGAAAGGGGCCTGAGTGAGTGATCTGAAAGTACGGGTCAGATCACCCTCGTGCCTGCGTTGGCGGGAGGCGGGGGTGGGTGACCAGTTACTTGTGGATAGACAGGAGGATGCCCCTTTTTGGTGAGGGGTTGGTGGTGCTCCCCTGGTCAGTGGGGAGGGAGGCGGAATTGCATCCAATTCTGGACACTGCATTTTAGCAAAATGTGAAGGTTTTAGAGGTGGAACAGTAAGGGTATACAAGAACAAGTACAAGAAGGAGGAACTTGAACAAAAGCCTGTCATTTAAAAAGCGTTTTTCACAATCACTAGGTGTCTCAAAGCACTTTGTGGCCAATGAAGTACTTCTGAAGTTTAGACACCACTCTAAAGTTTCCTCGAGCTGGAAAGGAGAAGGGTGAGAAATTTGATCGAGATATTCAGAATATTCAGCAAGGGTTCCGACAGAATAAATACAAAGAAACTATTCCCACTGGCAGAAAAATGGGGAACCAGGGAGCACAGATTTAAAGTGATTGGCAAAAGAATGAAAAAAATTGCAGGGGTATAGGGAAAGAACGGCAAAGTGGAACTAGCTAAACTGCCAAGTGTCTGCTTCTATTCGATGCCCAATGATTTTATGATGATTTGATTTGTGCCTGTAAACATTCATTGTCAAGCAATGCACACTGATTTCAAATGCACCTTGGAATTTACTTTCTCCCATAGTTAAGATTTTTTGCAATGCACAAATAAGCCTTCAAATATTTCTCTTTTCGTTCAGGTGTATGTGACCAGGATATTTTTCTCCAAATGACTGTACTCTATTGTAGTGTAAAGAGGGTCCTTACCCCAAAGACAGATGATCAGTCCAAATATTGGTGTAGCTGCGTTGTCAAAGGAAGACTTAAAAATATTAAATACATCTTCTGAAGGGACCCTGTGAGGAGAACAGGATGAGTGGGAGAAACAATAAAACTTGCATCAAAAGCAATTGGCAATTTAAAATATTACATTTTACTTGTTTCACAATTGGCCTTCAGTTGTAAATCTATATCACGCAGTTATGAGTAAAAGGAATTATTACTCTTCTTGCTCGGGCTATAATACTGAGACCAGAACAATTCCAGTTCCTTGGAATTTTGGCAGAATTCAGGTGCCATCTTTAGTGCCTTCCTAAAATAGAGTCATAGAGGTTTACAGCATGGAAACAGGCCCTTCGGCCCAACTGCCACCCTTTTTTTTTTAAAATGCCTAAATTAATCCCAATTGCCCACAATAGGACCAAATCCCTCTATTGCCATCTTATCCATGTAACTGTCTAAATGCTTTTTAAAAGACAAAATTGTACCCAGCTCTACTACTACCTCTGGCAGCTTGTTCCAGCCACTCATGACCCTCTGGGTGAAAGAATTGCCCCTCTGGACATTTTTGTATCTCTCCCCTCTCACTTTAAACCTATGCCCTCTAGTTTTAGACTCCCCTATCTCTGGGAAAAGGTATTGACTATCTACCTTGTTTATGCCCCTTATTATTTTATAGATACCTAGAAGGTCACCCCTAAGTCTTCTACTCTCCAGAGAGAAAAGTCCCAGTCTATCCAGCCTCTCCTTATAACTCAATGCATCAAGTCCCGGTAGCATCCCAGTAAATCTTTTCTGCATGCTTTCTAGTTTAATAATATCAATATAAATGAGCAGAACATCGGTGAAATGCCACATCACGCACCCAAGTGGAGCTATTTTAAATGTGAGCCTTATTTAAAAGTGACCAACAAACAGGAGGTACCAATAATAGATGCACTTGAATGGTGCCCGAGGTACGGCCGGCACCATATTCCCTCAGGTGACATTTTGACACCTCTGGCAGGCATTAGGTGCTTTTTATAATCTAAAAGAGGGCCAAACATCAGTCTCATTATTCCATGTCAAAATTCAGCAGGACTGAATTGGCCATGCTTTTTAGTTTTTTGAGCTCTGACGAAGGATCATCATGACTCAAAACATTGGCTCTATTCTCTCTCCACAGATGCTGTCAGACCTGCTGAGATTTTCTAGCATTTTCTGTTTTTGTTTCAGATTCCAGCATCCACAGTATTTTGCCTATATGTCAGTTTTTGAGTTCCTCGGCAGCCTAACCAAATATTACGCACTATAACCAAGCGCATATCGGCCCGTGAATGCAAAAATCTCTCTAGATAGAAAACACTGCAGCTTGATGTAGTTGAGCAGAAGCAGTTTCAGGAAGAATGTAGGGTTGTATATTGATGGCTACTGAGCCAGAGAAGGATTTCAGTTCACATTGTTAAATCTATAAGCGAAGATGTTGCAAACACACATAGGATGTTGGGATAAATAATTAGGTTATTTGTACAGCGAAAGGTAGGAGATTGCTGCATGCACAAACTTTGAAGTTGTGAGTGAAATGCAGTCCTCCAGGTGCATGTCAGTTATTGCAGTTCACACTGGTCTAATTAGCTACCGTTGTGACCATTTTGTTTGGAGTTGGTGCATGATTCCAGTGAGTTAGGTTTTTAATGTAAATTCATAGGATGCAAATAAATGTAAACTCGGTTCCCAGGAAATCTGACCTGCTTTGAAAGTCAGGAGTGGAAGATTGCAATCTGTTTTTATGCCAGCGGGAAACTGACTTTGGTTGCACTTTGAATTTTCTGATCCCATCTGCCATGATTCTCACCACAGGCGTGGATGAAAAATCCCATCGCGAGCATGGAAAATCCCATCGCAGGCATGGAAAATCCCACCGCCAGTTTAAAACTACTTGGTTATCAGGACAGGCTTAGAAAGCTGGGACTTTTGGTGTTGGAAAACTAGATTTTGAGGGGTTATGATTACGACTTTAGAACAATGAATGGACTACATTACGTGGAGAAAAACTGCAGCAGGCGGTGGTGCAGAGGGACCTCGGGGTCCTTGTGCATGAGTCGCAAAAACCCAGCTTGCAGGTGCAGCAGGTGGTCAGGAAGGCGAATGGGATGCTGGCCTTCATAGCGAGGGGGATTGAATATAAAAGTAGGGAGGTCTTGCTGCGGCTATATAGGGCATTGGTGAGGCCGCAGCTGGAGTAGTGTGTGCAGTTTTGGGCGCCGCACTTACACAAGGATATTTTGGCTTTGGAGGGGGTGCAGAGGAGGTTTACTAGGCTGATACCGGAGTTGAGGGGGTTGAGCTATGAGGAGAGGCTGAATAAACTAGGCTTGTACTCGTTAGAGTTTAGAAGAATGAGGGGAGATCTCATTGAGACGTATAAGATGATGAATGGGATGGATAGGATAAAGGTGGAGAGACTCTTCCCGCTCAGAAAGGACAGTAGGACTAGGGGGCACAGCCTCAAGATAAAGGGGGGGGCGGTTTAGAACGGAGTTGAGGAAGAACGTCTTCACTCAAAGGGTGGTGAATCTCTGGAATTCTCTGCCCGTTGAAGTGGTGGAGGCTACCTCGCTAAATATTTTTAAGAAGAGGGTTGATGGGTTTTTGATAAGAGAGGGGATTAAGGGTTATGGGGAGAGGGTGGGAATGTGGAACTGAGCCACGACAGATCAGCCATGATCTTATTGAATGGCGGGGCAGGCTCGAAGGGCCAGATGGCCTACTCCTGCTCCTATTTCTTATGTTCTTATGTTCTTACATTTTGTTTGCATGTCTCCTTGAACTGGACAGGTAGGAAAGACTTATAGAAGCTAGAGTAGAAGTTATAAAAATTGAGTTAGGCGGCGGGACATAATGCTTTGTGCAAGAAGTGTTGTTGACCTCTGAATTTCGCTATCCATTTGCCCTTTGAATCAGAATTCATTGCAGGCAGTCAAAAGGATGTATTCCTACAAGTCCAATTATAGAATGTAGGTGCTGAACAGGGATTGTAATGCAGTTACTACTGTCTCCTTGCAGTTGTTTGATAGACTGCAGGGCTGAGAGATCAATTTCACACAGAGGTAGCATGGTGGCACAGTGGTTAGCGCTGTTGCTTCACGGGACATCAGGGACCCAGGTTCGATTCCTGCTTGGGTCACTGTTTGTGCGGAGTCAACACATTCTCTCCGTGTCTGCATGAGTTTTCTCCAGGTGCTCTAATTTTTTCCTACAGTCAAAGACGTTTTGGTTAGGTACATTGACCATGCCAAATTCTCCCTCAGCGTACCTGAACAGGCGCTGGAGTGTGGCAACTAGGGGATTTTCACAGCAACTACATTGCAGTGTTAGTTTAAGTCTACTTGTGACACTAATAAATAAACTTTAAACTCTATTTTTCATGACAGAAACAGACTGTGAATAGCATACTAAAGTGTAATTTATAATGTTTTATATGCTAATATTGTCCTTAATATCGTTGTTAGTGTTGTGTTAATGATGATAAAACTGACCAAAAAACAAAATGTGAAATGTTGGAAAATTAGGTTGAATGATCCGTCACAAAGATTGGGGTTATGTGAACTGTATTGTGTTAAAACTTTCTGAATTTTGCTTTCATGTGTCATTTACAGTTTGGTTCTGTGATGTGCAAATCCAAAGTATTTGAAGTGTTAAGTTTCAAAAGAATCATATGAGCACTCTGTTAGTTGTCTGCCTCACCCAGAGGACAGAATAACTCTGGATTGATGAGGGTTGTAGGAAGGTGAGGTTAATGGTGTGATTAGGTTGCACCATGTCAAATAGGATTGATGTGTTAAACCTTGATGTGCCTCAACTGTATTTTCATCTGTTTATGTGTCCGCAAACTGATTGTGCTAAATCAAGCATAATAAGGGGTAATTGTATGGAAAATGCATCATTACCACAATGCAGAAGACACAACTGAAGCTAAATAATCTCCCTTTTCAGATGATCGGGAATAAACTGGCAATTAAAATGATGGCAAGGTCAATAATTTTTCATTTATTTGAAATGTCAAGAAATTCACGCTTACTGAAAAGTACAATCAGCTTGTGCCATATTGCTACACGTCCAGTTGATAGTTTGTTCAATATTCCTTTTCCTTTCAGCCACATTGTCACAGTAATTCCTGAAAGAAAGAAATATGAGATCAAGATTTTTTCTACTGCATATAGTATGTATGCTAATGTGATTACTATTTATCAAGTATAAACAATAAACTCACAAATTTTGCTGATTTATAAAACGATCACAACATGTGAGTGACTGGGATCTATTCACTTTATGATCCTTATTAGTGTGGAGCACAGCAACATTTAAGCAGGACTAGGCCCTCTAAGGGTTAGAGCCCCTTCTGTCATTCAATGAGATCATAGCCATCTACCAACAATTATCTTTACTTTTCTTAACACCATCGCCACTGATATCTTGCTTCACCTTAACCAACATTTGTTTTGTTATTTGCTCTATTAACTTGGAGTTGAAAGTTTCCTCAAAGTACAGAATTGAGTGTGTACAGGATGGCTATTTCTGTGCGTGCACACCCAAACTTTACTTCACCAACAGTGACCAGTCTCTGCAGCAGAATGAGTCCTGCAGCAATGATGATGGCCGCATGAGTGAGGCTATCTGCCTACCATTCAACAAGTTCCGGGGATGGCGGGACTGAGCTTGGAGAGGACTAGGATTGTTTTCGCTGGAATTCACACAAATGAGGGGGGATCTCATACAGACTTATAAAGGTCTAACAAGATTGGGCGTCACGGTAGCACAGCGGTTAGCACTGCTGCTTCACAGCGACAGGGACCTGGGTTCGATTCCCAGCTTGGGTCACTGTCTGTGTGGAGTTTGCACATTCTCCTCGTGTCTGTGTGGGTTTCCAGTTTCCTCCCACAGTCCAAAGATGTGCGGGTTAGGTTGATTGGCCATGCTAAAAATTGCCCTTAGTATCCTGGGATGCATAGGTTAGAGGGATTAGTGGGTAAATATGTAGCGATATGGGGGTGGGGCCTGGGTGGGATTGTGGTTAGTGCAGACTTGATGGGCTGAATGGCCTGTTTCTATACTGTGAAGTTTCTATGATTAGACAGGATAGATGCAGGGAGAGTGTTCCTGATGGTGGGTGTGTCCAGAACCAGGGGTCACAGTCTGAGGATTCAGGGTAGACTAATGACCTAGATGAGGAAGTGGAGGGATGGGTTGGTAAGTTTGCCAACGACACGAAGGTTGGTGTCATTGGCAAAGTCTGGAGGGATGTCAGAAGTTGCAGTGTGACAAAGATAGGATGCAAGACTGGGCGGAGAAGTGGCAGATGGACTTCAACACGGATAAATGTGTAGTGGCCCATTTTGGCAGGTCCAATGGGATGAAGGAGTACAATATCAAGGGTAGGACTATTAGCAGTGTAGAGGATCAGAAGGACCTTGGGGTCTGGGTCCATAGGATTCTTAAATTGGCCTCACAGGCAGAGGATGTGGTCAAGAAGGCGTATGGTGTACTAGCCTTCATTAATTGAGGGATTGAGTTTAGGAGTCGGGAGATAATACTGCAGCTTTATAAGACTCTTGTCAGACCCCACTTGGAGTACTGTGCGCAGTTCTGGTCGCCTCACTACAGGAAGGATGTGAAAGCCATTGAAAGGGTGCAGAGGAGATTTACAAGGATGTTGCCTGGATTGGGTGGCATGCCTTATGAGGATAGGTAGAGGGAGCTAGGTCTTTTCTCCCTGGAGAGATGAAGGATGAGAGGTGACCTGATAGAGATTTAAGATGTTGAGAGGTATAGATCGGGTGGATTCTCAGAGGCTATTTCCCAGAGCTGAAACGGTTGCTACGAGAGGACACAGGTTTAAGGTGCTGGGGAGTATGTACAGAGGAGATGTCAGGGGTAAGTTTTTCACTCAGAGGGTGGTGGGTGAGTGGAATCGGCTGCCGTCAGCGGTGGTGGAGGTGAACTCGTTGGGGTTTTTTAAAGAGACTTCTGAATGAGTACATGGGATTTAATGGGATTGAGGGTTACAGATAGGCCTGGTAGATATGGATTTGATCAGCGCAACTTGTGGGCCGAAGGGCCTGTTTGTGTTGTAGTTTTCTAAGTTCCATGTTCTATATATTTAGGATGGAGATGAGGAGACATTCCTTCATCCAAAGAGTGGTGAGCCTATGGAATTCATTACCACAGAGTATTGTTGATGCCAAACCATTGAATGTAAACCATTGAATGCTAGGTATAGCACTTGGGGAGAACGAGATCAAATTTATGGGGAGAAAGCAGGATTAGGCTATTGAGCTGGATGATCAGCCACAATCATGACGAATAGCGGAGCAGGTTCAAATGGCTTCTTCCTGTTCCTATCTTCCATGTTTCTATGTTTCTATGTAAGTAGAGCCTAACTCCGACTCAGTAACTCAACTGAGGAAAAGTTGGGACTCACTTTTAAGGTTGCTGCCTTGCTCTATCTGATCCTTCGCCTAGAGTAAGGTTCAGTCCAGATTACCCCCCAAAGTGGGCATCTGACCGGCAAACAAACAGGGCAATGAGGTAGCCAGACCAACAATGCCCCCTTCCATATCATTTGAATGACTGCCCCAAAGGCAGGCACCTGCTACATAGAAACACTCAAGGATATTCTAGAGTTGCTTAAAGCCACCAGGTGTCTGTGCCACATTTCCTGTGCTTGGCACCTTGGAATAGGTGTTCCCTGGCACACCAGTGAAAATTGACCCTTGCATTTCACATCTTTGAACATCATTTCAAAAGGCACTTTAATGAACTCAAAAGAGAAATAACATTTAACACTGCTCCTAAGTTAGCACTGTCAGTGGATGACTTTGCTGAAACATTGCCCAAATTGGTCCACAGGATGGAGATTTAAGAACATAAGAAATAGGAGCAGGAGTAGGCCATCTAGCCCATCGAGTCTGCCCCGCCATTCAATAAGATCATGGCTGATCTGAAGTGGATCAGTTCCACTTTCCCACTTTCTCCCCATAACCCTTAATTCCCCTGTCTATCAGAAACCTATCTACCCGTGACTTAAATATATTTAGCGAGGTAGCCTCCACCACTTCAACGGGCAGAGAATTCCAGAGATTCACCACCCTTTGAGTGAAGAAGTTCCTCCTCAACTCCGTTCTAAACTGCCCCCTCCTCCCTTATCTTGAGGCTGTGCCCTCTAGTCCTGCTGTCCTTTGAGTGGGAAGAATCTCTCTATCTCTACCCTTTCCATCCCTTTCATTATCTTATACGTCTCTATAAGATCCCCCCTCATCCTTCTAAACTCCACCCAGTCTATTTAGTCTCTCTTCATAGTCTAACCCCCTCATCTCCGGTATCAGCCTAGTGAACCTCCTCTGCACTCCCTCAAAGGCCAAAAATATCCTTCCGCAAGTGCGGCGACCAAAACTGCACACAGTACTCCAGCTGCAGCCTCACCAGTGCCCTGTACAGTTGCAGCAAGACCTCCCTGCTTTTATATTCTATCCCCCTCGCTATAAAGGCCAGCATCCCATTCGCCTTCTTGATCACCTGCTGCACCTGCAGACTGGGTTTTTGCAACTCATGCACAAGGGCCCCCAGGTCCCTCTGCACCGCAGCATGCTGCAGCCTTTCGCCCTTTAAATAGTAATCCCTCCTACTATTATTTCTGCCAAAGTGGATAACCTCACACTTGCTAACATTGTACTCCATCTGCCAGGTCCTCGCCCACTCGCTCAGCCTATCTAGATCCCTCTGCAGACTTTCCACACCCTCCGCACAATTTGCTTTGCCACTCATCTTTGTGTCATCAGCAAATTTCGTCACCCTACACTCAGACCCCTCCTCCAGATCATTTATGTAAATAGTAAATAGCTGAGGCCCCAGCACCGATCCCTGCGGCACTCCACTAGTCACCAACTGCCAATCAGAATAGCACCCATTGATACCAACTCTCTGCCTCCTATTAGACAACCACTCCTCTATCCACGCTAACACCTTACCCCCAACTCCATGCCCCCTAACCTTCTGAAGCAACCTTTTGTGCGGCACCTTATCAAACACCTTTTGAAAATCGAGAAACACCACATCCACCAGTTCCCCTCTGTCTACCGTACTAGTCACATCCTCATAGAAATCCAATAAATTCGTCAAACACGACTTCCCCTTAACAAATCCATGCTGCGTCTGCTCTATCAAACCATTCCTTTCTAGGTGCCTCGCTATTTCTTCTTTGATGACGGATTCAAGCATTTTTCCAACAACAGACGTTAAACTAACCAGCCTATACTTCTTTGCCTCTTGCCTGCTACCTTTTTTTAAACAGCAGCGTAACATTAGCCGTTTTCCAATCTTCTGGCACTTCCCCGGAATCCAGCGAAGTTTGGTAAATAATCACTAAGGCATCTACTATCACCTCTGCCATTTCCTTCAGAACCCTGGGATGCATTCCATCCGGTCCTGGGGACTTGTCCACCATCAGTCCCGTTAGTCTATCAAACACTACCTCTCTAGTGACAGTAACTGCACTCAGATTTCTGACTGTTTTATTGGCTTGCACTAATAATTGTTTCATAAATAACACCAAGATTTAAAGTAGGATCCAAACGATTTGTAATATGTTCTGAATGAGCATTTACCTGAGCATTTTCACTGCCTGATCTATCATTCCTGAGGCCGCGTTTGGAATTGAACAAACAATGCTGCACTTATATCCGCCCAAGAAGGTGTTCAGATCACTATAGGCATTGTAACATGATATGCTGTAAAGAGAAATATATAGCATGTAAACATCGGCAAAACATTAATTCAGATTGGTTTAAGTCATGATATAACAATCAAATTTATTTGACATGTGAATGGTTTGCACAGAGGTTCGTTCATTAATATTTGGCCAGAGGTTCAGCAAGGTCACAGGGCTTGGGACACACACACTGCTGTCCCAGAAAACCTGTAACATTTGTGTTGTGTGCTCATAATAATAAGTCAGCAAGCAACCAGCACTGTTCACATCTGTTTGGGAGAGGACTAAGGACCGTTGGCAGGGGAGGAGGTTGTGCTCAAACATGAGTTTCTAACAGCACTTAAAAATAGAAAGCACTGAGAGGTGCACTCCAGCTCCAGGTAACAGACCACAGGGGAAGGTTCAAAGATAAAAATGGCCATAAGTCCTATAGATCATGGGGTAGCACTGTGGTTGGCACTGTTGCCTCACAGCTCCAGGGACCCAAGTTTGATTCCTGGTTGGGTCACCATCTGTGCAGAGTCTGCATATTCTCCCCCGAGTCTGCATGGATCTCCTCTGGGTGCTCCAGTTTCCTCCCACAGTCTGAAAGACGTGCTGGTTAGGTTCACTGGCCATGCTAAATTCTGCCTCAGTGTACCCGAATAGGTGCCAGAGTGTGGCAACTAGGGGATTTTCACAGTAACTTCATTGCAGTGTTAATGTAAGCCTAGTTGTGACACCAATAAATAAACTTTAAACTTTGCATCCTCAGATGCTGCTTTGTACATCCTAATCAAAATACGGGACAAGGGGAGGGAGATCTTTTCTACTCTACGTGAAAAATATCCTCCCGGTAACAACTCTGTCACCAGGGAGATGGCATCACAAATGTTAATAGCAAGAATTTAGCTACTGAACGATGGATGCAAAGACAAAAGAAGTTTACCAGAGTCAACAAGGTAATACACTTTTACTCTCTGCTCACACCTCCAGCCTTATTACTTGCATTAGCCAGTTCCCCTCTTTCCTTCACTCTTACGCAATCACTGCACACATTACATCTCTTTCATTTCTGCATGCATGCATACTTATGCATGCATGGACCAGTATTTATAGAACCCTACAGTGCAGAAACAGGCCCTTCGGCCCATCGAGTCTGCACTGACCACAATCCCACCCAGGCCCTATCCCCATACATTTACCCGCTAATCCCTCTAACCTACACATCCCAGGACACTAACGGGCAATTTTTTAGCATGGCCAATCAACCTAACCCTTTGGGCATCTTTGGACTGTGGGAGGAAACCGGAACACCCGGAGGAAACCCACGCAGACACAAGGAGAATGTGCAAACTCCACACAGACAGTGACCCGAGCCAGGAATCGAACCCAGGACCCTGGAGCTGTGAAGCAGCAGTGCTAACCACTGTGCTACTGTGCCGTCCCTGTGCTGCCGTGCCGTGCCGCCTCTACTCATACATCCACTAGTTTTGCAACGCTAATTTCTCCACATTTCCCATCTGACCCATTATTTAATAGCATTTGCATCATTTGATAAATACCTGACAAGGATGGTGCAAACACATTCCTCTCTTTCTCACATTAGGTTGCCCAGGTAGCTAAGTGTGGAAGGGAGTTTCTAATTAGATTAATCGGCAGAATGCAGTCTTTCAAAGGCCAAGGAATCAGTAAAGAGTTAAATGATTATTGGGCAAGCTAACGCAGACAGCTTACACATATGTGGATGCAGTAAAGGAGTCAAAACAAGTGGTTATGATTTTCACAGCCACTTCAGGAAGAGAAAGCCAACCTTCCTGATGAAGCAGCTTCATTCAATCGCATTATCCTAAACATCAGCTCACACTGGCACCACATATGCTTCTGAGGTTAACCCTTTGGAAATGAGCTGAGAGGATGTGTCCACACACGAAATATCAATCAAACAGGATGAGCTTAAGAAACAAAATAATCACTGAAAAAAAAGAGACATTTCTACACACTGTCAACATAGAAACACAGAAAATATGTGCAGGAGTAGGCCATTCAGCCCTTCGAACCTGCACCATCATTCAATATGATCATGGCTGATCATGCACTTTCAGTATCCCACTCTCGCTTGAACATATCTAATTGCCCCAACAGCTTTCTGTGGTAGAGAATTCCACAGTTTTCACAACTCTCTGAGTGAAGAAGTTCTTCCTCATCACAGTCCTGATTGGCTCATCCCTTATGCTTAGACTGTGACCCCTAGTTCTGGACTTCCCCAAAATCAGGAACATTGTTCCCACAGATAGCCTGTCTGGTCCCATCAGGATTTTATAAATTTCTATGAGATCCCCTCTTGATTCCAGTGAGTATAGTCTCTCTTCATATATCAGTCCTGTATTCCAGGAATCAGTCTCGTGAACCTTCGCTAGATTCCCTCAGTAGCAAGAATGTCCTTCCTCAGACCAGGAGACCAACGCTGCACATAATACTCAAGGTGTGGCCTCATAAGGCCCTGTATAACTGCAGCAAAACACCTTTACTCCTATACTCAAATCCTCTTGCTATGAAGGCCAGCATGCCATTAGCTTTCTTCATTGCCTGCTGTACCTGCATGCCAACCTTCAGTGACTCTTCCACCATGACACCCAGTTCACGCTGCACTTCCCCTTTTCCTAAACTGCCACCATTCAGGTAATAATCTTCCTTTCTGTTTTTGCCACCAAAATGATAACCTCACATTTATCCACATTATATTGCATTTATCAAGTATTTGCCCACTCAGTCTGTCCAAGTCACCCTACAGCCTCTTAGCATCCTCCTCACAGTACGCACTGCCACACAGCTTAGTGTCGTCTTCAAATTTGGAGATATTGCAATCAATTCCTTTGTCCAAATCATTAGTGTATATTGTGAATAGCTGGGATCCAAGCACTGAGTCTTGCAGCACCCCACTAGTCACTGCCTGCCACTTAGAAATGGATCTGTTTATTCCCACTTTCTGCTTCCTGTCTGCCAACCAGTTCTCTATCCACATCATTACATTATCCTTAATACCATGAGCTTTAATTTTGCTCACTAATTTTTTGTGTGGGACCTTGTGAAAAGCCTTTTAAAAGGCCAAATACACAACAACCTTGTCCACTGTACTGGTCACATTCTCAAAATATTCCAGAAGACAAGGACAATTTCCCTTAAGTGAATCCATGCTCACTTTGCAGACAGAAAGAACACATACAAACATTTTTTAGCCACAGGTTCAGCAGTGTACAAACATGCTTGTTTCAACTAAACAAATATGTGACAGGCATTGACTGGTTCATTCCTCAGGGCAATGCCTTGACAAATCAGAATCAAGCTGCCTGGTTTAAATTTTAAACAATGCTAGGCAGTTAACTGTCAGTCACAATCAACTGATGCATTCTCCATGGCAATACCTTTACCAGAGTCCACTTACCAACCAGTCCTCTCTTCTCACATAGTATAAATCTGTCGATTTCCCTTACATTATATCCCTGTGACTGTCCTGATGAGTGTAAGACAAAAAGCTTCAACTAAAAAAGTCTCTTTTCTCAGCAATCTTAAAGTTCTGTACTAACAAACAAATATTAGACAAAATAATTTTTTTTCTATGCTTTTCCTGTTTTTTATCCTTATGACAAGTTGCTATTAGAAAAAAAGCAAATGAATTGCAGTACCTTTGATAAAGGCCATATATGAAAATAAGCAAACCAATGATTGCAGGAATAAATAAGGTGACTAAAAGTTCGTCCATCACAGCAAAATAAAGTGCAATTTTTTCTCCAAAATAGTTTCTAATCTTCCATAATGGTTGGCATCGGTAGGTTCTAGCCCAGAGTTTATCAAGAGCAACCCACGCATTTTCACAATCTGTTGAATTAGAACAAGACCCATTACATTTAATGCAATGTAAATATAAAATCAGATCTTATGATCAGTAAAGCATAAACTATTTTGATTCCTTTGTTAACAATTAAAATTAAACAATAAGCACAGATTGTAGAAAGACATCCTGTAAGAAAGAAGATACAATTATGCATTATAGCAATAGCCATCTGTGCATGCAGTAGCTCCCTGGTTTTTGTTCTCATTCTAAACTTTCCCGTCTGCTTTACTGAAAGTATCAACTTGCTAGGGTTTGCTTCCACAAGGGGCATTACCTCATCTGATTTGCTATTAAAATATAGAGGGTATCAGTACCTGTGTGAGACTCTATCCTCACAAGATGTCCGTGAGTGCACACTTTCTAACAAGAGTTACAGGATAGAAATCAGGCAATTTCTCAGATTAATGCTGAGGAGATGAGAGGTGAGACTAAGTTCCCTATATTAATGAGGCCTTGTGTTTGGAGGGGGGGTAGGGGTGTAAGTGAGAGATTATGGGGTGCAAGATGGTGGCCAGACAGGGCAAATTCATGGTCAGTGGAAGGAATAGCAGGGTGAAAGTCCAAGGGTCAGATTGTCATGGGGTGAGCAGACAGATTGTGAGGACTTTGCAAAGCTGAGCTTATCTGGCCAAGATTAAACACTTCCACTCCGCCTGACCTGTCAGTAGTACACTTCATGTACTTAGCTTATGGATCTAGTCCTTCTTGCCTCCTTTCACCTGCTCCGTTTCCTGGAGCTTAAGAAATCTGGCCAGCAAGAATTCAGAACAAAACCACTGTTAAAATAATAGCACGGAACCTCTTTAAAAGGTTTCAACAACTGACCCATCTCTTGAGAGCAATCAGTCTCCTTCTTCTCAGACTATCTCCGTTAAAGGGGTTTGAGGGGAGTTGGGGTCCCTGTTTCCAATTTTAAACTTTTTAACCTCTCCCTTTTTAGCATTTTGGCAGAGGCTGGGGCCAGGCAGGGGGCACAGGGGAACATTACAGCACCAGATAAAGAGAATAGTTCTGTGGTCACAGCATATACCATAACTATGGTCAGTGTGTTAGTCTATTCTCATGGTCTTGGACTTAAGGCAAGTTCAAGCTCAAAGCATCCAAAAAATCCATCCAGTGTGTTATCTACATGTTGTTAATGGAGATTAATCAGTACAGATGTGTTTCGCATATGTTTTCCTATGATTGATGTGTCAATACAAATTAAGTCAGAGGCTGGATCTTTTATTTCTAAATAATCCCATCAATTAACAACAAAATACATTTAACACATTAAATACCCTGACCAAAGTGCTTCACAACAGCGTTACTGGATGAAATTTGGCACGGAGCCACATACAGAGATACGCAAACAGGTGACTAAATCCTTGATCAAAGAGCTAAAAATGTCTTAAAAGAGGAGAGGCAGAAGAGTTTAGGAAGAGAACACAAAAGACAAGGCGTGAGCCAAAACATATTATTCACATGAATATCTAATTTATTGTCAGCCTTCACCAAATTCCACCTGCCGTTAGTTGGTCACAAGGCTTGCTCCACTTACCACCATTTTCCAGTGTTGAAGAAGTCTCCTCTTCAGGCCCTTCATGCAATGTGAAGGCGCATGTAAATGCTTTCTTCATTAGCAAGTATGATAAAGCGGGAATCTTTTTTACTGCTTCACCTTCTTTCTCACAATCTATTTGCCAGAAAATAGCAATGTCAGTGAATGAGAGACCTTAATATAAATCTGTAAATAATGAATACAGAGTTTGATATTATCGAAGGGTAACAGGGCCATTTGATGAGCTATGGCTAGTGGCGGAAATAACAAATGTTTGGTGGTGATACGAGAAGAGCTAGAACCTCGAGGGTCTAAAGCTACTAACAAGTGGAGGAGCTTTCAGGAAGATCCTTTAAAAGTACTCACAAGGAAAGCAGTGGGGAAGTTACCTCACGTACTCTTTTCCTATGTTACATTGCTCATTGAAATTGAAAAGCGGAGGCCCTTACAAGAAACTGAAGAGGAAACCTTAAGATCACAAGGTGTGAGGATTGAGCAGCAGATCTGCTTTAGATATATCAATACCACGTTTACATGGGAAATGTTATGGCCTTGCATGCTGGTACTCTCATCCCGGAATCAGCAGGTTGTGGCTTCTAAGGCTCACTTGATCACATATTTTCGGCTGCCACATTAATGTGGTACTCAGGGTGTGCTGCATTGTTAGAAGTGCTGCCTTCTGGATGAGATGTTAAGCTGAAGTACGAGGCAAAACACCCCATGGCACTATTAAAAGTGGGCAGCTTTCCTGATATGATGCCCATCATCCATAATTCAAGCCATTCTTCATCATTCTGCTTTTTCTGGGATCTTGGTCTATGTAAATTAACTGACACATTTCTATTTTCAGCAGTAAATAGAGTTCTAACATTATACTGGCTGTGAAATACTTTGGGACATTGCAAAAGGTGTGATTTAATTGCAAGTTTTTCCTTACTGTTCAGACACATCAAGCTGGAGACCTGTTTCTGGTTGTGGGATTGTGATTTTCTATCTGACCATGCCGAGTACCATTGAGGCCAACAGCAGGCAAAGTTAGTTGTGCCTCCTTATCGCGTTGAATGGGGCTGCACTGTTGGCTTCCTGAATGCTCAGCAGGTGAATGGACAGGATACACTAATATCACATGATGCCAGCCAGACTGATCTTCTTAAAGTCTGTCTGCTGCTCTTAAAGGCAGTCTGTTCCTCTTAAAGGTGAGCTGCACTCAGTGGAAGGGAACTACTGCTGGTTGCCTGTACAGACATTGGTTGTAGGTAAGAGCTGCACAAATGGAGCAGCAGGGAAAAGACAGGCTTCATGCTTGTGGTTGACAGGAGAGAAGATCAAGAGGCCCTCAAAGGTAAACATCTGAAGGGAATGGGTTCAGGTGACCAGGGAGACCAATGCCTGCAGTCTGGCAGTAGTGCCACAAGAACCTCCTATGGCTGGTCAAGGCCAGCGAGATCATCTCCTACCTAACACTGCACCAAGCAGTCATGCTGCTCAAAGCAACCCCAGCATTTACCCAACTCCACTCTGTGGAACTCAGAATTAAAATCCCAATCCTTCACTTGCACACTGCCCAATGATGCCAGCCTCAAACACACACATTGCACTGCTTCCCATATGTCCAGCTATTCAGCACTGGCAGGCATATCCCCAAAACACAGTACAGCAGGATAACTGATATTCTCCCCTCACTCTTGTAGGACAAAGGTAGCAGTAATCAACAGGGGTAGAGCAGGACTAATGGGTGACAGGAAAGCCTACACCTGCTGCGGCTTACAGAGATGGTTCTCCTCACAATAGGCCCTGCCATGACAGAATTTGTTGAGTCTGGTTTCACAATGAACATTTGAGATGATGGTATGTACCTGCCTTATGCTCCCTTTCAACTCCCACCTTACCCTCTTTCTTCTATATGTGCAAGCGGTGGCCACAGGCCTCTTGTGCCCCCCCCCCCTTCTCTTAGTCGCTTCTCTAGTAGTTCAGAATGTCCAGTATGATTTTACCTACATAGTGCGGCAATAGTGCCACACAAGATAATGGCAGGTGCTTTCAGGGTAAAAATGGGTAAATTGAAGAAGTAGATTTTTCCCTGATATTGGTGCTCCCACCATCTGCCACAGGATCACTCAGACTGCCTGGTTGCTCAGACAAAACATAGAAATTTACTTATATGAGTTTGAACATTATGGAGGTAATTCTCCCATCTTGCCGTGCTAATGTTTTAGCAGAGTGGGCCTGGAGAATTGTGTGTCTGCTGAATTGTGGGATTCATGCATCCATTCCCACTGTGTGCGCATCTCCCAGCGCTGGATATCCGGTGTCTGAGCTGCGCTGGAATCTCTAGGTGAGTGATTTAAATCTACTTTTAATAACATTTAAATCTAATTAGCAAATCCAGGACTGAATTCGACAGGCCTGCCAGCATCTCCCACCCCATCAGGAGTATTTCACTCAAGCAGGCTTCAGGCTGGCTCCCCTCTTTCGGGAAACTAGCAGGATGACCCTGCTGGAATGAAGGGGGTCGCAATCGGGGCCCCCCAGGGGACAGATGGTGAGAGGGTGGTGCCCCCGGGCATGAGCACCCTGGCAGTGCCAGCCTGTGCCCCCTAGCACTGCCCAAAGTGCCCACACCCAGGGGACATCTTGGCACTGCCCATCAGGCAACAGGCAGTGCCAAGAGGGTGCAGCCTAGGGGCAGACTTGTTGGGGAAAGGCCTGGGGAGATGTTGGTGGGGGTGAGGGATCCCACTGCCACTCTGCCATTGCGATCGATGGATTGAGGGAGGCCA
Source organism: Carcharhinus amblyrhynchos (assembly GCF_965287045.1). NCBI lineage: Eukaryota > Metazoa > Chordata > Chondrichthyes > Carcharhiniformes > Carcharhinidae > Carcharhinus > Carcharhinus amblyrhynchos. The sequence goes on along the minus strand of NC_137333.1, from coordinate 73,631,198 downwards.
GCGTTAGGGGGGCTTTGGGGGCGGGGGGGGGGGGGATCGGGCGCAGGGAGCAGGGTAGTCAGCCGGGGAGGTCTGTCAGGGCGGGGAGGGGCAGAGTCTGCTGGGGGCAAGTTTCTGCCGGGGGTTTGGGGGAATCATCACTGCTGTGTGTGGGGGGGGGGGGGAGGGCACCTGGAGATTGGGCAGTGGGAGGGTTCGGGGCTGGCCTGCAAATGGACAGGGGGGTCGCGATCAGGCTGTGAGTAGCAGTGGAGGGGCAGCACTGCAAGGGTCCCGGGCTGGCCAGCAATCAAGCTGGCCAGCAAGCTGCAGGCTGACAAATAGGGGGCACTGCACATGCACAGAGGCCCAGAACTGTCAGCCACTGGCCTGAGTAGGCCCCGTCCGCGAGCTTTTAATAATATTCCCGACTGTGATCTCTCCAATGCACATCATCTGGGACATCCTTGTCTCCAGTCGCACTGAAAAAACCAGCGTGATTTGCACCAGTTTTCCCGCGAATTTGAAACTTTGAGCGTTTTTGGGAGAATCGCGGCCTATATTTCCAAATTGTTGGGAATGACATACCACTCTTTGTGTTACAACTGTGCAAAGCAGAACTTATCTCTGTTTCTTCATTAGGTTCACCTGAAATTATTAACAACAAATGTAAGGATATAATAAATGGCATATACAAAAGTTTATTAAATGTATATGAACTTCAATCGAATAACCCAAAGCTTCCAATAGCGTGAGGAGTTCTTCGGTGGAGTGCACATCATCAGATAAAAAGCAAAAAATACTTCCTGAACAGAAATGCTGAAGCTGCAAATTGATGGTTCCACAAAGTTACCTTTCTCCACTTGATTTTCAATGGGTATTTGGATATGAGTCAGAATGTGGTGAACCTACAACACAAACAGAATGTGCTGCCATTACTTTTCAGAAAGAAAGCTGTCACCAGTCTATTAATAACCTTTGGACAGATAGAACTTTGGCATCTCGCAGGACTTACTATGTTTGATTGTAGTACTAACTGAAACATGAGGCAAGATGCAAAGTACATTTATGAGATAGGGCTCTAATATTTCCAAGATAATGAGTGTGAACAGATTATTGTTACACATGCGAGGTTTTATAAGATGACTATATTTTGGACTATCTTAATTGTGGGCAAAAAAAATGGAATAATGAATCGGGCCATATGACTGCAATGAGTTCTGACCGGTCACAAGCCTGACAATTAGGGGCCTAGGTCAGGCTAAAATGCTTGTGCCAGGTTTAAAACCTGAAACGAAACGCAGAAGCAGATGTTCTTGTTTTTGTAGAATTTCTGTCCCAGAGACTTTAAAGAGCAACAGAGAGAGAGAGAGGGAGGGAGAGGGAGAGCGAGAGAGAAGGAACAGCAGTTGCTGCAATCTGCAGAGGAGAAAGACTATTTTCTCTGAGTTACCAGACGGAAAACTGTGGAAAGCTTGACCAGTGTATGAAGAGAAGGAACCCTCAACAATTTAAGGCCAGAAGAAGGAATTACCCAAATGGGCTTTACTGATGAAAGTTAGTTTGGGAATTCTCAATACGTTAAAGGAAAAGATCTTCAATGGTCACAGAATATTACAATTCAGCAAAATAGGAAGAAGTAAATCCTCTGGGAGCTGAGAATGGCTGTGGACTGTTTCCTGTAAAGATTGTATTCCTGTGGCAAGCAAGCTGTATTGTATATTAAGATAGTAAGGGTTATCTTTTCAGTAGTTTGGAATATCAGTTGCTGACAGAGTAATATAGTATTTAGCCAATGGTGATTTTAGTTGGTTTGTTACATTAAAAGTCTTAAAACCCGATTGCCAGTTTGGAAATTCAAATTCCTTGCTTAAAAGTTATCAATCTCTATGGGGATCATAAAAAAATTGGAGGACCTGGCAGGATACAAATCCAACAGTTGGGAATAAGAACATTGGAAATTCTTAGATTGAACAAGATTTCACAGTTCCGTTTGCCATTTTCACTGAAAAGTTGACATGGTATTTCCACTGCTGAAGCATTTCTCAAAAGGGAAGATATGTCCATGAATACCTTGCAACAGTTAACAAAGCTTAATTGTTGAAAGCTCGAACGGAACAAGTACAAGTAATGTTCAAACTAATTGCAGAATTTGCAGAGATACAGACTGAACACCAGAACCTTGAGGAAAAAAATTAATCCAGGCAGCCCTCAGGTTGAGTTAACTAGAATTCACTTAGAAATTTTAAAAAAACTGGACATGGAAAGAGACAATGCAAAAATTTTAATTTGTGAAAGAAAGTGAAATGAAAAACCTTGAATTTGAAAGAGAGGAAAAAGAGATGCGCAAACTTGAATTAGAATTCCAAGGAGCAGAAGAAAATGAAAACGTTGAATGACAAAGAGAGACAGAAGACAGAAAATGTGAACTGGATAGAGAAAAACTATCATCCAAACAGCAAGTGATAGGCAAACTTAACAATGATTGATACTTAATTCCTGTTTTTGATTTGGCAAGGAATATTCACCCAGTGCCTAAATTGCATGAGGAAGGAATTGAAATGTACTTTATGTTCTTTGAGAATTGCTGCAGGGTTACAACAGCTGCAAGAAAATTGGATTGTGATATTGGAAAGTGGGGAAACCATTACTTACCTCTTTCAGAAATGTAATAAAGTCATCATGATATAACAAAGAATGCTGTTCTGAGTACATATGAACTAGTTCAGGAAGTTTACAGGTAAAGCTTTGAACTCAAGGAAAAATAGAAACAAACTTTTGTGGAATTTGCTACAGAAAAGGAAATCAATGGCTGGGTTTACAGGTGCCACCAAAGTCAATGGACTTTTGGCTGGCTTGCTGTATGTACCACGGTGGGATTCACCATTGTAAGGCTGGAAAATCCCAGCTGATATTTTGTTGGTTGTATAATGCTCTGAATGCTTTGTAAGATTTTGAAAACCTTAGAGAGATAATGTCAGTGGAAGAATTTTAAAATAGTGCCTCTTTAGGAAAAAGGAACTGATACAGCGAGCTGTCTCCCAAATATATGAGTGACAGCAGACCATTGTTTGCATACCTCCACAGAAACTGAAGAGATAAGAGATTTGACGGGGTGGCACAGTGGCATGATGGGTGGGGATTACCCAGGAGATCCCTTGAGGAGTTAGGGGATCCTGTGAATGATCAGGGTATGGGGATGTACTCAAGGTGTGGGTAACTGTAATGGGTCAAATGGGTATTGGTAGTGGGGGGGGATAGTGGGAGGTGCCCGTGGCCCCAGGGGTTTGGTGATGGGTAGGGGCTCTCCTGTCAGGTCAGGGTGGTTCAGTACTATAACTACCCAGAAGCTAGAAGTGGTTTAATTTTTTTAGTTTTTTTTTCTGCGTAACTATTAATGTAACAGTTGGAAGTGTCCAAGTTTGCATTTCCGGATGATTCCCAATGCAGGGCAACTGCCCATTGGACGTTTGAACATCCCTAGCCTTTATCGTGCAGTCCCTGCCTGGGAACCTCTGGTGAGGTGATGGGTGGTGTTCCCTGGCACATCTTTGGCATACCCTCCACTTCCACTGTCCTGGAGCTCGTTAGTTAGACCTAATATACTGTAAATTCTGGGAAACCTGTGAAGAAAAGTAATTTTACGGCCTTTTTTAATACTCTGTGCATCGCTTATTTCTGTTATCTTCCTCATTGTAACCAGTATTCTATTCATTTTCAGATCATAGAATCCTACTGCGCAGAAGAAGGCCATTCAAGCCCATCGAATCTGCACCAACCACAATCCCTCCGAGGCCCTATCCCCATAACCCCCCTCACACTAAGGGGCAATTTAACACAGTCAATCCACCTAACCTGCACATCTTTGGACTGTGGGAGGAAATCGGAGCACCCAGAGGAAACCAATGAAATGTGCAAATTCTCTGTTGCCTAGGTGACCAACAGTCACCCAAGCTGGGAATTGAACCCATGTCCCTGGCACTGTGAGGTAGCAGTACTAACCATCATGCCACTGTGCCACCCCATCAGATCTCTTATCTCTTCAGTTTCTGTGTAGGTATGCAAACAATGGTCTGCTGTCACTCATATATTTGGGAGACAGCTCGCTGTATCAGTTCCTTTTTCCTAAAGAGGCACTATTTTAAAATTCTTCCACTGACATTATCTCTCTAAGGTTTTCAAAATCTTGCAAAGCATTCAGAGCATTATACAACCGACAAAATATCAGCGGGGATTTTCCAGCCTTACAATGGTAATAATAAATGTAGGGAAAGAGAACAGATGTGCACTAACAGAGCAACTTCTACACATCCAGGTCTTTCATCAACAAAATCTAACTGATGCTGCATTCATCTACTAATCCCGCTGACTACCAGACTGGTGAACCGGATTCTTTTATTAATTCTCCTTATGCTTAGCAGAACCTGAGACATCATCAGCAGGACTCACATTCCCAATCTCCTCCAAAGGAGCGAGGATGTGGGTGGTGGTACCACAGCGGTAATCCCTATTAAAAAGAAATAGAAGTCAGATACTTGGGACACTATGTAGCATCACAGGCAGAATCAGAGATTTTGGGTGCAGATGTAGTATAAGAGGTTAATTATGTGACATGCTGATAAGACACAATGCATGATAACAGCAAATGATGCAATGACTGATGATCTTGCTCTTTCTCTCTCTCTCTCTCTTATAAACATCATGGCAAGGGCATTTGTTTCTTAACAAAGTTAACACTTTCCTGACCTCAGCAGGCTCTATAAACATTCAAGGCAGGATTTTGCAGCCACGCTCGCTCCAGAGCTGGAAAATCCAGCCTGAGGTCAACGGACTTTTGCATGGCCCACCCCCACCCACTACAATTCCCGTGGCAGGCAGGATGGGAAAATTCAGCCTTCTGTGTTAGCGTAAAGAGGCAAAAACCATCGTTGTATAAACAGAACAGCATAAATTAAAACAATGTCTATCGCACCAAGAAATGCAACTTACAATGAGAGATCTCACAGCAGGACGGAAAAAGGTGATCTTGTTCCCAATTCCCCTGAATAGTGTTTGTTTGTCATGTCTGTAAGGTGCACTGTAGTAGTTTTCTTCATTGTCAGTCTGAAGATAAGATAACATGTTCGATAGGCCATTTGTTGGAGTGTCTGCAATCTGAAATGTCCCCAAAAAAATTCAGCATGTAATAATTGATTTGCTATTTTGAATATCTATGATTTGTCTGGAAATATTTCATTTTGTAATTGTTCCAGGTATATCTACAAGGGTTCTGGTAAATTAAACAGGTATGGGTGTAGGTGTGGGCAGAATGATCCAGAGATTAAAGTGATCATTGCTGTTACCACAAACCTGAGTTCCAGTGTTGCCTGGCACATGAACTTACCTTAACCAATTCCTCAGACCCACAATATTGAAACTTTAAACACTTGGTGCTTCAGCCTAACAAGTGGCTAGTGCTTTAAGTTGTAACTGAGCATATGCAGGGGGTCTTTTTTAAAAAAAATCATTTATGGAATGTGGGCATTGCTGGTTAGGCCAGCATTTATTGCCCTTCCCTAATTTCCCTTGAGAAAGTGGTGGTGAGCTGCCTTTTGAACCTTTGTAGTACATGTAGTGTCGGCACACCCACAGTGCTGTAAGGGTGGGAGTTCCAGGTTTTTGACCCAGCGACAGTGAATGAATGGCAATATTTTGAGGGGATTTTGAGGGAAACTTCCAGCTGGTGGCGCTCCCATGTATCTGCTGCCCTTGTCCTTCTAGATGGTAGAGGTTGTGGATTTGGAAGGTACTACAGAAGGAGACTTGGTGTGTTTCTGCAGTGCATCTTGCAGATAGTAGACACAGCTGCCACTGTGTGGCAGGTGGAGGGAGTGAATGTTTGTGGAAGGGCGGCTAATCAAGTGAGCTACTTAGTCCTGGATGGCGTCCAGCTTCTTGAGTGTTGTTGGAGCTGCTCTCATCCAGGCAAATGGAGAGTATTCCATTACACTCTTAAATTATGCTTTATAGATAATGGATGGACTTGAGTGATCTCCTAACCACACAATTCCTAGCCTATGATCTGCTGTTGTAGCCACAGTATTGATATAGTTCTCCAGTGCAGTTTCCAGTCAATGGTAACCCCAGGATGGGGGATTCCAGGATGATGATGCCATTGAATGTCAAGGGGCGATGGTTAGATTGTCTCTTGTTAGAGATGGTTATTGCCTGCCAGCTGTGTGACATGAGTGTTACTTGCCACTTGTTAGTCCAAGCCTGGATGTTGTCCAGGTCTTGTTGCATTTGGACATGGACTATTTTTATAGCTGAGGAGCTGTGAATGGTGCTGAACATACAGCAGCGAGCATCCCCACTTCTGAGCTTATGATAGAGGGCATGTTATTGATGATGTGCTGAAGATGGTTGAGCATAGGACATTATCCTGAGGAACTCCTGCAAGGATGTCCTAGAACTGGGATGATAGATCTCCAACAACCACAACCATATTCCTTGGTACTAGGTATAACTCCAACCAGTGGAGTGTTTTCTCCTGATTCCCATTGACACCAGCTATGCTTGGGTTCCTTGATGTCACACTCGGTCAAATGCTGCCTAGACGTTGAGGACAGCCACCCTCACCTCACCTCTGGAGATTAGCTGTTTTGTCCGGTGTTTGAACCAAGACTGTAATGAGGTCAGGGGCTGAGTGACTCTGATGGAACCCAACTGAGCATCAGTGAGCAGGTTATTGCTAAACAAGTGCAGCTTAATAGCACTGTTGATTAACCCTTCCATCACTCTACAAGAGTAGACTAATGGGGCAGTAATTAGCCAGGTTGGATTTGTCCTGCTTTTTGATTACAGGATACACCAGGGCAATTTTTCACATTGCCAGCTAGGGTCCATTGTTGTAGCTGTACTTGCACAGCTTGTCTAGGTGTGTGTCAAGTTCTGGAGCACAAGTGCTGGAATATTGTCAGGGTCCATTGTCAGGCTGGAATATTGTCAGGGCCTGTGCAATATACAGTGCATTCTCCCATTTCTTGATATCACATGGAATAAATTGGATTGGCTGAAGACTTACATCTGTGATGCTGTGGATCTCCGTAGGAGGCCGAGATGGATCATCCACTCGGCACTTCTGGCTGAAGAACGTTGCAACTGCTTCAGCCTTTTCTTTTGTATTGATGTCCTGGGCTTCTCTATCATTAAGGATGGGAAATTTTTTATATAGCCTCTTCCTTCAGTGTGTTGTTTAATTATCCATCACCACTCATGACTGGACATGAGTGCATTCTGCACTTTTGCCACCTTCAGTCCTTCCTCCAAGTGGTGTTCAACATGAAGGAGTATGAACTCATCAGTTGAGATTGTGTGGTAATCAGCAGGAGGTTTCTTTGCCCATGTTTGATTTCATGTGAGCCAGAGTTGATGTTGAGACATCCCAGGGCAACTCCCTCCTGTCTGTATACCGCTGTGCAGTCACCTCTGCTAGGTCTCTCCTGCCAATGGGTTTGGCCACACAAGGAATGGTGATGGTGAGGTGTCTACGACATTATATGTAAGTTTTGAATCTGTCAGTATGGCAGGATGTTGCTTGCCTAGTCTGTGAGACAGCCCCTCCAGATATAAATACAGAGGACTATGCAGGGTCAACAGAGGCTTCTCTTGTCATTATTACTGCCTAGCTCAATGTCAGGTGCTCTGTTTGGTTTCATTCCTTTGAGATATTTTAGCTGTTTGATATACAGCTGGGTAGCTTGCTAAGCCATTTCAGAGGGCATTTAAGAGTGAACCACATTACCAGTACACAGATCTGGAGTCACATGTAGGCCAGACCAGGTGAGGACAGATTTTCTTCACTACTTGTAAAATTCTATTAATATTTATAGTTTAGAGGCTTTTTGAGTTTGCTTTTTAAAATATCACATATTTTGACATTTATAGCATTTTATCTTTCACAGGTGGTTAAAGGTTGAAATGTCTATATCATGCCGATTGGTGCAGGAGTATATAAAACAATCCCTGATCAGCAAGGTTAGAAAGGCAGCATAAACAAGGGGACTGCACACATTACAAAGTTTTAAAACCTGGAATTTGATTTTTATTTTTAATAAAATCAACCCTACCTGTATTTAGAAAATGCACTTTATACATAATGTTCCTGGGAAAGAAAATCCACACTATTGCAAAAATGTCAGACATTCTTCTGAGGACACAGTGCTAAGCTCCTAGTGGCACAGGTGTAAAGTCCAAGGATGCATGCTATAAAAGACTGAAAAGTAAATAACACACCTTTCTAACAAAAGAGATTATAAATTCCGTTCAATAACTTGGGTCTTTCTGAGATATATGTGTTGTGTGTGTCTGTGTGGGTTTTCTTTGGGTGCTCCAGTTTTCCCCCACAGTCCGAAGATGTGTAGTTTAGGAATATTGGCCATGATAAATTGTGCCTTAGTATCCAAAGATGTGCAGGTTAGGTGGATTAGCAATGTTAAATTGACCCTTAGGGTCCAAATATGTGTGGGTTAGGTGAATTGGTAATACTAAATTGCCCCTTAGTGTTCAAAGATGTATAAATTAGGTGGATTAACCTGGTAAGTGTGCAGGTTTATAGGAACAGGGCGGAGGGTGGGTGGGTGGGTCTGGATAAGATGCTCTTTTGGAGAGTCAGCGCAGACTTGATGGGCCGAATGGCCTCCTTCTGCCCTGAGGGTCTCTACGATTCTGTGTAAAGGCAATAATTCTTAATGAGCTGATCGCTCAGAGGTTATACAGCAATTTTACAAGCGGTTAAATTCAGAAGTGGTCCTGATTTTCTTACCGGAACATCCAAAGGCATTTTTAATCTCATTCGCTCCGCTGCGTGGCTCAGTATGTCAAAGGGAGCGAAGATTTTAATTATTTGACACTCGTCTTCCTGTTCCTGCTGTTTGTTTTCATCGTTCTCCATCTCCCCACTTTCTAACCTGTCCAGTTCGTCAGGATCAGGATCCAGCCTGAGGCCGGTCTTTATCACCTCCCTGAGAAAGCACATTCTCTGTGTCCCGTAGGGGTTATCTTTATTCTTCTGGTACGCCAGCACATAGTCAGTCACCTGCAGCTCCTCTCCATTCCCCATTCTCTTTTTGCCCTTGCTGTGTATGTGTGTACACGTTCCTTCAGATGTAAAGATCTCAATTTTGCATACGTATCAACAGGAATGATCAGCTGTAAGCATGAGGAAACAAGCCTCAGCCACAATCTGACAGACTATCACTGGAGAGCTCACTGTGCGTATTTATAGGTAATGAGAGACGCACAAGCGCCGTACTCTGATCTTGCCTAATTTAAACACTTGGCTCCGACTGATGTGCAGATAAGGAAAAAAGGCGAGGGAAGCTTGAAATCTTTCTGGGCGCATTAGATAATGACAACTGTTTGACTGCTGCCACAATGTTATCAAACCTCAGGTCTTCAAGCCCCCTATTATGAAACCCCAGTAGTGCGAAATCTTTGCCCGCTCTTCCCTTGGCTATCTTGTTAACTCAGTAAGAAGTCTCACAACACCAGGTTAAAGTCCCTTCGTCAGGTCACACACCTAACCAAGGCGCAAACCCCGAAAGCTCGTGAATTTACTATCAAATAAACCTGTTGGACTTTAACCTGGTGTTGTGAGACTTACTGTGCCTACCCCAGTCCAACGCCTGCATCTCTACATCATATCTTGTTAACTGTCTTGTTAGCTTTTCTAGTACATCATTTTGTTCTGCATATTAGATTTCAAAGAAAAATGATGTGACCAAGTGCCTAAGGGGACAGCCACCCACAACAGGAATGGCCAATTATTTACAGTTTTCACAACAAAATATCAAGATTCCAGTGTTCAGTCTCGAAATACAATACTGGGTTACCCCGTCAATCAGTGGCTCTGAAAGTGTAATCTCCATGAGTGAAAAATATTCAAGTAAAAACCATTGCAAAGCCTTGCAAAGATGAGTGGATTAGGTGGATTGGCTATGCTAAAATTGCCCCTTAGTGTCAGGGGGACTAGCTAGAGTAAATGCATGGGGTTTAGGGGACTAGGGAACTGTGGTCAGTGCAGACTCAATGGGCTGAAATGGCCTCCTTCTGCATTGTAGGATTCTATGAAAAACAGAAAATGCTGGAAAATCTCAATAGGTCTGACAACATCTGAAGAGTTACCCTGATTCACTCTATTCTTTTTCCACAGATGCTGTCAGACCTGCTGAGACTTTCCAGCATTTTCTGTTTCCAATTCCAGCATCTACAGTATTTTCCTTTTATGCAGAGCTTATATCCTTGGCAGCTAAAGGCACAACTATCATTGATGGGGCAGCTGAAATGGGAGATTCTCAAGTGACCACAACTGGAGGAGTGCAGATATCTCGGAGGGTTGTGGGGCTGAAGGCAAGGCCATGGAGGGATTTGAAAAAAGGAGAATTTTAAACTTGGGGTGTTGCTTAATGAGGAACCAGGGTTAGTCAGGAAGCACAGGGGTGAGAACTGAACAGGACTTGGTATGAGATGAAACACAGGTAGCAGAGTTTTCAATGACCTCAAGTTTACACAGGGTAAAATGCAGGAGGTAGGACAGGAATGGTGTTGGAATAATTAAGTCTAAAGTTAACAAAGTCATGATTTCTGCAGCAGATGAGCTGAGACAGGGGCAATGAGACAGGAGCTGTAAGTAGGCCATCTTAGCGATGACTTGAACTTGTACTCAGGCACACATCTTTGGGTCAAATATAACATCATGGTGGTGAATAGTGTGGTTCAGCCTGATACAGCTGCCAAGGAATGGGATGGAGTTGGTGGCTAGGGAATGGAGTTTACAGCAGTGATCAAAACCAAGTTTTGCTTATGACCCAATATGTCTTTTCTTATTATCCATGATCAAAGAATTTCTACGTGCAAGATTAGTGTGCATTCTTGCCTTCAGAGTGGTTTGTCCCAGCGGTGAGCTTTAGGTGAATTTAAAAATAACCAAAGACATTTTATTAACACATATTTGTCCCCAATAAAATACAACATCTCACATACAAGATCATACACACAAAAATGAAGGATGGAAAATACAGTTAAAATCAAGGATTATTTCATTCACTTTTGCAGCAGACCTCTAGTTTCTGAGATGAATCGATGCTTTGGCTGGCATTCAGATTTGTAAAGTGGAGAATTTTCTGAATTCTGTAGTAGAGAAAAGAAGGCTCTGATTATCTTTATATTCCAGGGTGACCCTGAAAGTGTGAGCAGTTTGGCAGACAAGGAGCAGGACCTGATATATGGCCCAAGCAGACCCAATGGTGAATTGCTAAACCAATCTCTGCCATATGTGAAATGCCACATCCGCTCATGTCCCTGTCTTTTGGATTAAGGGAGCTGAGATGAGGACTGTACTAGAGGGAACAACTGGGGTGAGACAGAGTAATAGTTTTAATGAGGAATTGCAAACATCAAGTTGGAGGTGAGGGGATGGTTGATCTGATCAGTGGCCACAGAAATGTTATTGTGGAAAGCTGGCCAATCTAGTAGCTGGGATTTCAATGTGTAGTTGTAAGTGAATTAGGAGAGAGTTTTATCCAGGGACAGACATAGAAGGAAGTAGATTTGGGAATGGGGAGGGGATGTGGTTGGAGATTGTTATAAGGAAGTCAGAGATGACCTTATCTGTAGTTGCAATTACAATCTAGAATTGACACGATGGGAGACATCATGTGGGATGGCAGAATTTAGGCATTGAGCATGAATGGAGGTTGGGAAGCTTATATGGGGAATAGTAGGGCAGTAAGCTGAACAACATTGCTTAACTTTTAAAGCAATGGAACATCAGTTGAGAAACACATTAACTTAATTTTACCAGTTTAATCCAGTGCAAAAGGCTGTCCAGGAACTTTGAAGTCGAGTTTATGAAACAATCTAGTGCTTACGAAAGCAAGCCAAGAACCACCTTGAATCCTACATCAGTTCTTCAGTTTACTTAAGACTCTCAGAAGCAAAATCGGTCTCTGATGATTGATATAGTTCCAGTGAACTTTAGCACAATTTCTAAGTGACCAGTTGTACCTTGCACCTGCAGTATATTGCATTTTACATTACAAGTTTTGGCTTGCAGTGTAAAATCAGTCTTTGCTGTCACCATCCCATGACTGACATAGTTTACCAAGCTGAGGGACTGGGAACTGTATTTCATTAAAAAAATGATTGTTTGATGGTCACTACATCCATTGATTTTCTTTCTTTATCATTCTTCTGAAGATTGCAAACATGTTCATTGTGTTTCTGTGGACGGAAGCTAACTACTCCAAGGGCCATTCTTGTTCTGAATGGGTGAGTCTCTATAGATTGTACACATGCATACACATCTTCCTGACAACCAGGGTAAAAACCCTGGTTAATCTTTCTGTTTCTGTGAGCGATGGAAGATTATTGATCGACTTCACTCTAATTGTACATGTGTTTAGGGAGGGCAAAAAAAGCACAACATCCTGATCAGTAATACTTATTGACATGCAGGACAAGATAGACAATATGAGTGCTTGAAGTGTCTAAATATATTGTCTAGCATAAATTAAGTAGGAGGGTAAATTCTCTGATCAGTCAGTGAACATAAAGAGGTTGAAGCTGATCAGAAAAAATGGCTAGAAATGCATTATGCCAGATTTCTGCTCTTTCAGCACCTCATGTAATTTTCCAATAGAGTTCAATACTTGCTCAAAATCTGCAAGACACCTTGTAGTTAAATATTGACTTAACTTCAATATATTATGTAATTTCCTAAATGGGGATGTCTTTTAGCAGAAGCACAGCATGGAAAGGTCAGTGAGTGGTGTTGAGGGTGTTAGGCACAGATACACAGTGCTGGAGTGGTGAGACTGGTTAGAAAATCAATAGGTTAAATGGGAACCAGCAACCTCTCATACTGGAGAGAATGGGATGGTAATGGATAACTTAAGTATGGAATCAATATGCCTCTGCAGTAGATTATTAGCTGTACTACTGCTGTGCCCAGTTAATAATTAAACTTAGGGAAAGTAGTGGTGAGGTGAAACGTAGATGATGTCAAGTTAGGGAGGGCTTTATGCAACCATGTGAAATCATTGTCTTCGGGCACCATTGACTTTCACGTACAAGGATAATTGGTGTGAATAAAGCCTGTACCTCATGCCAGTCAGAGGAAAAGGTGTTTCACTGATTTTATGCCCATTTTGAGCACTATTTAGAACCACAGAATCCCTACACTGCAGGAAGAGGCCATCCGGCCCATCGAGTCTGCACTGGCTTTCTGAAAGAGCATCCCACTCAGATCCTCCCCTCCACCTGATCCCCATAATTCTGTGCATTTATCATGCTACTCTCCGCCAGCTACAGGTCTTTGGACACCAAAGGGCAATTTGACATGGCCAATCCACCTAACCTGCACATCTCCAGACTATGGGAGGAAACCCATTTGAAAATCACACCATACTTTTCCTGAAGTGAGATGCTGGCAGCAATAATCCAATGCAAAAGTAAATTTATTAATCACAAGTAAGGCTTACATTAACTTTGCAATGAAGTTACTGTGAAATTCCCCTAGTCGCCACATTCAGACACCTGTTTGGGTCAATGTACCTAACCAGCACATCTTTCAGACTATGGGAGGAAACCCATGCAGACATGGGGAGAATGTGCAAACACCAGACAGGCAGTGAACCAAGCTGGGAATCGAACTCAGGTCCCGGATACCAGAATGTTTTCCATTTTTCTTCTTTCCAATGCTGCAAATATATAGAACCTGGATCATGCACACCAGCAGTTGGGATTGTTCATGCTTGACTCCCAACGTTGAGATTCGATTCGACTACTGAAGCATTCCAGTGGAACTTTGTGGCCACACATTTTCCAGTAGAGCTCATTGATTTTGCCTTCATGATCAGTAATCTTTGATAAATGGTCTTCTCTAGTCCAGGGGAACTATGATCAAATTGTAACAACTTATTGGAATCAGAGGTGGATGAGACCCAGAACTATTGCCTCCAGCCAGCAGGACTCCATGAGGCAGGTAGCCAATTAGACTTATTAAGAGCTTTGTTAAGGATAGCTGAAATGGATATTCCAGTCAACCTCCAGTTTCCCATTCCACTGGGGGTGGGGTGCAGTCCAGCTGCCTAGGTATGCACTCAGTGACAATTCTCCTCTTTGAATAAGAACATAAGAACGCTCCAGATAAGCCCACAGCACTTTCAGCCTGCCTGTCTGGGTGATGGTGCAGTCAATGGCCACTTTGTAGAGGGATGCTCCACTTCCTTACCCCGCCCTCCCCCAAGCTCATATTAATGGTTTTTTTTAAGTTTTAAAATTGTTGGTGACATGGCACCTCCATGTTAGGTACTTACCCTCCAATGCAACCTGCTGCTCGCTGAAGCTACAAGGCCTCAGATTGGCCTTCCACATTTGAACCAATTGCCACACTTAATTGGACAGAAAACCTGTCTCATTGGCAAAAAGAAAATCACAAAGGATTTATTTCCTTGGAATTCAAGAGCTGTAAACAATCTTGGCTCCTGTTTTGTATCCCAGTAGGAATATCTGACCCCATAAGCCTAGATGTAAGAAGGGTCATATTACAGGAAGTGGGGAGGGAATACAGATTTATGCTGAGATAGAGGTATTAATCCATCCATTGCTTCAGATTGAGGCAGCCTGCAGCATCAATAATAACCAGCAGGTACAGATTCATCTGAAGGCGTTTGACAAAGTACCTCACAAGAGGTTATTGCAGAAGGTCGAGGGACATGGAGTTGGGGGTAGGGTGTTAGCGTGGATAGAGGATTGGTTGTCAAATAGGAGGCAGAGAGTGGGGGTCAACGGGTGCTATTTGGATTGGCGGATGGTGACTAGTGGAGTGCCCCAGGGGTTGGTGCTGGGGCCTCAGCTTTTTACCATTTATATAGATGATCTGGAGGAGGGAACCGAGTGTAGGGTGTCGAAATTTGCTGATGACACCAAGATTGGGGGAACGGCAAATTGTGCGGAGGGTGTGGAGAGTCTGCAGAAGGATCTAGATAGGCTGGGCGAATGGGCCAGGAAATGGCAAATGGAATTTAATGTTGGCAAGTGTGAGGTGGTCCACTTTGGTAGGAATAATGGTAGGAAGGACTATTACTTACGTGGCGAAAAACTGCAGCAGGTGACGGTGCAGAGGGACCTCGGGGTCCTTGTGCATGAGTCGCAAAAACCCAGCTTGCAGGTGCAGCAGGTGGTCAGGAAGGCGAATGGGATGCTGGCCTTCATAGCGAGGGGGATTGAATATAAAAGTAGGGAGGTCTTGCTGCGGCTCTATAGGGCATTGGTGAGGCCGCAGCTGGAGTACTGTGTGCAGTTTTGGGCGCTGCACCTGCGCAAAGATATTTTGGCCTTGGAGGGAGTGCAGAGGAGGTTTACTAGGCTGATACCGGAGTTGAGGGGGTTGAGCTATGAGGAGGGGCTGAATAAACTAGGCTTGTACTCGTTAGAGTTTAGAAGAATGAGGGGAGATCTCATTGAGACGTATAAGATGATGAATGGGATGGATAGGATAGAGGTGGAGAGACTCTTCCCGCTCAAAAAAGACAGTAGGACTAGGGGGCACAGCCTCAAGATAAAGGGGAGGCGGTTTAGAACGGAGTTGAGGAGGAACTTCTTCACTCAAAGGGTGGTGAATCTCTGGAATTCTCTGCCCGTTGAAGTGGTGGAGGCTGCCTCGCTAAATATTTTTAAGACGCGGGTTGATGGGTTTTTGATAAAAGAGGGGATTAAGGGTTATGGGGAGAGGGCGGGAAAGTGGAACTGAGCCACGACAGGTCAGCCATGATCTTATTGAATGGCGGGGCAGGCTCGAAGGGCTAGATGGCCTACTCCTGCTCCTATTTCTTATGTTCTTATGAACACCAGTCAGAAGGCCTCCAGTCCCAATCTGCTGGATGACGGCCTTGTGGTCAGGACCTCCAGGATTGTTACAGAAATTTTGATATTTTTCATGAGATGGAGAAAAACCACAAAATATGGAAGAGAAGTTTAAACCTAGCCAGACTCTGCGTAGTGACAGGGTAGCACAGTAGTTAGAACTGCTGTTTCCTTCTCTCCCTGTGCTCTTGTTTTCCACTCCAAAATTTGAATTCCCTTTCCTCTCTCCTGCGTTTTCCTAGCTACTATAATTGAAGCCAAGCTTGTGGCTTAATGTTTACTTTGAGTAACAGCTTTTACATAACTTGCTAATAAATGTAAATACCATCCATAAAGCTTCTGAGAAGCAATAAAAGTGATAGAGAGCAAGACAATGAGACAAGGAAGTTTGTGAACTTGACATCATCCAGGACAAAACAGCCCATTTGACTGGCATGTAATCCACTACCTTAAACATTCACTGTCTACATTACCACGAGCAGTGTGCCATATACAAGATGCACTACAGCTACAGACCAAGCTTCCTTCAACAACACCTTCCAGACTTGGGACTCTGACACCTGGAAGAATAAGGGTAGCAGATTCAAGGGAACACAACCACCTGCAGGTTCATCTCCAAAACACACACCATTCTGGAGAAATGAACAGAAACAATCTGCAGGTCTACGAGGAAAAGGCAGGGGGATGGCCCTCTGTCAAAATGCTCATCTGGAGAGCCAGTACATGATGGGCTGAATGGCCTCTTTCTGCGCTGTAACAAATCTATGATTCTGTGACTTGGAGCTATATCACTGTTCCTTCACTGTCCTTAAACTGGTGCTACTCTTGGTGATAGACCCCACCCAGGAAACATTTTGTTCTCTTGCTACTCTCTGTGCTTTGTCCAAGTGGAGGAAAAGCAATTCATCAGTTGGGGAAGGTAGTAATCAACAAAAGACTTTCTTGTCCATTCTCAACCCAATGTCATGAAACTTCCTGGGTATTGAGTCAAATGTTATAGACTCCAAAGGAAATTAGTGATGGCCAACAAATTCTAGCCATGCTGACAAAGCTCACATCCTGTGAATAAAATTAAAATAAAAGACTTCTTGGATTGTAAACATCCCTCAGCAAAATCTAATTAATCTCAAACATTGTCGACGAGGGTTTTCATTGCAACAGTCAGAATTTTCCAGTTGTTCTTGCCGACGGGATTTTCCAGTCTCACTGATAGAGAATCCTCAGCGGGGAGAGTGCAAACAATTGCCCGCCGCCAGTCAATGGCAGGCAATCTTCGGCACCACAAAACACATTGCGGGGGTGGGAGGAATGTCCTGTCCTACGTGATGAAAACATCCTGGATTCAATGATAAAATAGGTCAGCTTTATGGAGGGTATTTACATTTATTAGGAAGTTACGTAAAAGCTGTTGGGTGTGCCACAAGTTTAGCCTTAATTATAGTAGCTAGGAAACATAAAGGAGTGTTTATGTTGATCAACCTTTTATCCTACAATGGATTTTCTCACTTATTTTATGGGAAAAGGGGACAATCATACATTTATCCATCATGATTTGAGCTAATGGACGCATTTAGACAGCAAAGGCAACTTTTAGGTGTAAAAATTATCTAGATGACAGTTTAACTGTTTCAACAGAACTGTTACGCAAGAGAGACAGTTGATGAATTATCAGCTTAAAGTCAATAGGACAGTTAATATATTATCAGCAATATTTTTCACAACTCTTTTGTAATAAACAGCCTTTTGGTTGCAAATCTCCAGTTTCATGATTGGTAAACTCCTTGTGACTCCAGTTTTAATATGCAGAAGCAGCAAACATTTTCATGCTGAAAGTGTGGGAAGTTGAAGAAAGATTTATATTTTTGTGTGTTACTTGTAAGTGGTAGTAATGTTCATGGAAGTGAATAGAGCTGTTTTTATCATGCCCACCGACAGGACTTTTTATTTAATCAATAGTGAATGGGTAAGATGAACCAATCCCACATAATGGTGCATCCAATATAAATTGAAGACATAAAATTAGAGCCATTATCAATATTCCTGTCACAAGAACCAAATGCAGGTCCTAGTCTGTGCAGGAGAATGATGTGACTGAGGAGGGGATTTTACCAGCTAAGACCACCACTCCCCTTTCTCTCAGAGCTGTTGGCCCGGAGAGCTGGCAGCTCTGCAACGCCAGAGAGAGAAGCGGAGATTGCAGGCAGAAGACACGTTGAGGCACTCTTGAAAGGTAGGCATGAAATCTTTTCAATATGCCAGGGCCAGGTAGGCCAGCCCTAGTAATTGAAGGGCTGAATCCTCCAGCAGTGGCATCGGAGCTGAGAGGTTATACATTGCTTCCGGATGGGAGGTGGGGGCTGGATTTTACACTGCCCTGCTAGCGTGTTTGAAGGTGAGGAGCATATAAAATCCTGCACACCTGTCCTTTCTCATCACAATTTTACAATTGGTGTGCTTATTGAGATCCTCAAGTGAGAAGTAAACCCACTTAAATGTCTCATTCCATCACTGTCAGCTTTAATCAGCAGCAGGTCCCCTAGGAAAGCAGTCTCCACGTATCAGGCAGACAGGGGCCTGTTCCATACTATCCCTACAGTACCGGAGGCCATTTGGCCCACTGAGGCTGTACCAACCACCCACCCAGGCTCTATACCCACACATTTACCCCAATGATCCCCCAGACACTAGGGTCAATTTAGCACGACCGATCAACCTAACCCGCACATCTCTGGACTGTGGGAAGAAACTGGAGCATCCGGAGAAAACCCATGTAGACATGGGGAGAATGTGCAAATTCCACACAGACAGTGACCCAAGGCTGGAATTAAATCTGCGTCCCTGGCAGTGCAAGACAGCAGTGCTAACCACCGTACCACCCACTGATCAAACTGCAGTGTCAATGGCCATTAATAGATCACTCCTGTTCCTACCTTTGGAACTATCATACCACATCTCCTGGCTCCCAAGACTTCTCCAAGTAGGCTGGTAAAATTCTGGCCCGTGCTTATTTGATATTTACCTTCATGATCAGCTATTACCTTCCCTCCATCGTAGGGCAGAAGTGGTGATGTTCGCCGATGATGGCACAACATTCAGCAACACTTGCTATTCCTCAGATACCGAAGCAGCCTGTGTCCTTATGCAGCAGATGGCTGGGAACACCACCACCTGCAAGCTCCCCTCCAAGTCACACACTATCATTCTTTCACTGTCTCTGGGTCAAAATCTTCAAACTTCATCCCTAACAGCACTGTGGGTGTTCCTACATGACAGGGGACTGCACTGGTTCAAGAGTCATAGAATCCTGCAGTGCAGAAGGTGGCCATTCAGCCCATCAAGTCTGCACTGACCACAATCCCACCCAGGCCCTATCCCCATAATGCTATGTATTTACTCTAGCTGGTCCCCCTGACACGGAGGGTAATCTGCCTAACCTGCCCATCTTTGGACTTGAGGTGGTTCACCACCACCTTCAGCGGCAATTAGGGATGGGTAATAAATGCTGGCCTAGCCACTAATGCCCACAACCCTTGACTGAATTAAAAAAAAGTAAATGGATAACAAACATAAAAAGATAAAGAATTCAAAACATACTTTGACCATAAGAGGTTAATTTGGGGACTATTGTCAAGTGGCAATATTTAATTTGATAACAAGTGGCTGCCTCCTTATAGGTCAAAAAATTAGGACAACTGAAATAACCGCTTAGAGGGGATGAAGAACTTAGAATGGAGTATTAATAATCCCAGGCTATGAATGAAGCAGTGATGGGACTAAAGTAGAGTTTACGTGAGGCTGAAGACAAAATGCAGGCTGAGTAATAAAATATTGAAGCATTAAGCACAAAGCAGGGAGGAGGAAAGGTGTGCTTTGACATGACCCTAAGCCTGTCAAAGATTTGTACAAGAACCTTTAACTAGACACTGGAGGTCTAGGTAAAGGGTGAGGAAAGTTAGAAGCTCACAACTTATGAGAAAGGCAAAAGGGAAGCTGAGCACTGCAGGTATTGATCTGCTTGTGGTGCCAGCATGTTCTACTTCTTTATAAGAAAAGGAAGCAGCTGGGGGGAAGGTGTATGTGAACGTGTAAAGTGTTAACACGAAGATTGCTTTGAATGTTTGTGCAGTTATTTCTTTGTTTGCAAGCTTCCCTTCAAAATGTTTGATCTGATCTATTGTCATATGCATTAACATACAGTGAAAAGTATTGTTTCTTGCATGCTATACAGACAAAACATACCATTCAGAGAAGAAAACAAAAAAAGAGTGCAGAATGTAGTGTTACAGTCATAGCTAGGGTGTAGAGAAAGATCAACTTAATGCAAGGTAAGTCCATTCAAAAGTCTGACAGCAGCAGGGAAGAAGCTGTTCTCAAGTCAGTTGGTACGTGATCTCAGACTTTTGTATCTTCTTCCCAAAGGAAGAAAGTGGAAGAGAGAATGTCCGGGGTGTGAAGGGTCCTTAATTATGCTGGCTGCTTTGCTGAAACAGTGGGAAGTGTAAACAGAGTAAATGGATGGGAGGCTGGTTTGCGTGATGGATTGGGCTACATTCACGATCTTTTATAGTACCTTGTGGTCTTGGGCAGAGCAGGAGCCATACAAGGCTGTGATACAACCAGAAAGAATGCTTTCTATGGTGCATCTGTAAAATGTGTGATGTTTCCTGTGTCAGCTCCAGCCTTGTTTGGGTTTGGAAATGCAATCAGTAGTAAGATTCCTACCTGGCTTGTCATATTACTGACCTCCAGTCTGAAGGAACTTCTGAGGGCAGCTATGATACATTTAGTTCCAAGAAGAATCTTCACTAGAAAGACTTTGAGCTTGTACCATGGTCTTAGGAGTGGAGCTGGAGGTTAAGTTTTGAAAAGCTGGATGAGAAGCCAAAGCCACTGAGAGAGGGACACTGAAATGTTCCAACCCACAAAAAGCTGCTGAAAAAAAATACACAAGGAAAAGCTAACACAAACTGAAGGCTGTGTGTAATGAGACAAAAATGGCCATAAATATGTTTCACCTGGATCTTGTCAAAATGAAAATGATACATGGCAAATTGGCAATTTTTCCATTTACAATGGCAAAAACAACAAGACTGTAACAGATTTATTAACAAGCTGGAGCTGACACAAGTAGCAACACTTTTAACATCTGTGAAAATATTGCTGCAAATTATATTTCAACCTAAATCTAATCATAGTACAGGAAATTTAAAAAACACTGCACAAATTTTGAAAGACTTGAAGCAGTACTTTGAACCCCAAATGAATGAACAGTATGTGTTCAACATTAGGGCTCAAGATGAAAGAGTCCAGTGATCCGTATGTGACCGCAGTAAATGAGCTTGCAGAAACCTGTGAATTTGGGCAACTGAAAGATAATTTTACTAAAGATAGAATTGTTAAAGGCAAAGAGACCTGAATTTTAGCACGTTTACAGAGAGAGGAGAAACTTATTCTTGAGAAAGCAATATATATGTTTGCAGAAACACAGAGGTTGTAAAGCATCACCAACAACACACGTAGCTCTTGGTCCGTTCTGCCAAACTTTATGCCAAATGTCATGGACAAAAGGGCAGGGTGCAAACCACATAAAAGAAAAAGGAGGATTGTCCGGTACGGGGAAAGCAGTTGTTTAACTACAAAAAGCCGAGTCATTTCACACAAAAGTATTTGGCTAGGAAGATCAAAACAAGCCTTTTCAGATGGCAACTGGAGAAATGAGTCTGTTGGAGCACAATACACCATACAACAGGCTGGTACCATCAAGCTTATGGGTGATAAATGGTCTGTGACTGTTAGGATGATGACTGCAGAAGAAGGAGAGCATCAAGTGGGTAAGTAGTGTCAAATGAACATTGGTGCGTCAAGCAATATTATGGGGCAAATTTTCCCATTCCACCTGCCACAGGAATTGTAGCGGGCAAGGGCAGACCATGGAATGGTCCATTGATCTTGGGTGGGATTTTCTGGCCGCATGCACCCAGACTTTCACAGACTCGTGCCAAGTGGCTCAATGTGGTAATTTGAAATTGAAGTCCTTGAAAGTGAGATTGAGGCTAAATGACGACATGATACTCGTACCAAGAGGATAAATTATTCTGAGAGCCTAATGCAATAGCAAGAATGAAGGAGTGAAGTTCCAGCTCAGAGGCAGGTACACAACAGCCATTCATCTCAGCTGGAGGAAGTCTAAAATTTGGAAGAATAACTATTAAATTTGGAGGTTAACTATGTGCGACAACACACAAAACTGCTGAACAGATCCTAGAGAAGGGCAAAGATAAATTTACATGGTTTTGATGTCTACCCTGGAGAATATTGATCAGAATCCTATCACCGTTCACACTGGTGGGATTTTCCCATCCGACTGTAGTGAACAGAGATTTGATAGGTCAGAATTTGATGCCCATTCTGCAGCAGGAGAGTGGCATGAATGGCAGATTAAGACCAATTCTGGATCTGCTGAAGAGAGTTCAGGCTGCCCTCAAGTCGAACTTAAAAGAGGAAGAAAGAAGAGATGGAAAAGTGGCAATTAATCAAAAAAAAAGACTCCTTCAGATTGGATTCACAGCATGCAGCAGCAACTGTGCATTGACTTAAAGGATCTAAATAACTACTGAAAAAACACACTACTGCATGCCAACCATTGAAGGAATTTTTGCCACAACTTGGCAAGGTAAAAGATCTTTGCTACTCTAGTTGTGAAGGATGGTTGCTAGCAAGTGAAGCTGGATGAAAGCAGCAGCTTTTTAGTGACATTCTGGATGCAGATTGGGAGATAAGAGTGGTTGGGGATGCTGTTTGACATTTCCATAGCTCCAGAAGAGTATCAACACAGACAGCATGAGATAGTCAGTGACCTTCCTGAAGTGAAGGCCAAGTGGATGAACTATTGGTGAGACGCTGTTCACCCAAAAGTGCTTGTGGATTTCATTCATGCAAAATGAGCTAAAAACTGGAGTGTGCCGGAGAGCATGCACATCTATCTGCACAATTACCCTCAGGTCTCCTCCATCCTACTTGCTGTCAGCCACAGCAAGATCATATATAGTCTGTGTCAGCTTCCATATTCAGCTTTACTAAAAGCAATTTGCATTTTCATGCTGACTTTAATGTAGCAAAACATCTCAAAGCACTTCACAGGAGCATTAACAAACAAATTTCAATATGATATTAGGAGGTATTAAGGCAGATAACCAAAAGAGGTCTATTTTATGCAGCATCTTGAAGAAAGAAAAGATGAAGAGAATTATTAGAAATATATCTATCACCTCCTTGGAGTCATTCAACAAGTCCAACTCCACCTTGCTATGGGGCAGCGAGTTCCACAAATTCACCACCCTCTGCAAGAAGTGGTTCCTCCTCATCTCAGCTTTAAATCTACCACCTCTCAACCCATACCTATGACCTTTTATTCAAGATTGCCCCATAAGAGGTGTTAGGGGCTGTAATGATGGTTTTCTTGTTGTATTTAAAAACTATCTTTCCCCTCAAGTAGCCAGAGTAACAGAGTGGTTTCAAAATGATTTAATAAACTATAACTGTAGGATCCCAAATGAAGCCATTCTGAGTAAAAAAATCAGAAATACAAAGGCAATTAAAGTTTCAGCTCTGAGTTCAATTAGCACATATCAATAGATAATAGGAGTTATCCCTATCCAATCATAGTTAAGATTACAGCATGCATACATAAGGACATAATGTCCAATTAAAACTTTGCATGTTATACTGTCAAGAAACGATAGCTATATCTCTGACCAATGGTACCTCAACCTCTCTTTCTATTGTTCCTTGTTTTAGTGGACAGATATAGAAACTAGAAGTAGGAATAGGCCATTTGAACCTGCTCTGCCATGCATCTTCATCAAATTCAATATCCTGGTGTCCCTTCATTCCTTTAGCCCCTAGAACTATATCTAATTTTTTCTTGAAATCAGACAATGTTTTGGCCTCAACTACATTCTGTTCCGCACATTCACCACCTTCTGGATGAAGGAATTTCACCACTTCAGTTCTAAAAGGTTTACCCCTTATCCTCAAATGATGACCCCAAGTTATGGACTCTCCCACCATTGGGAACATTCTTTCTGATTCTACCCTGTCTAACCTTGTTAGACTTTTATAATGAGATCCCCCTCACTCTTCTAAACTCCAGTGAATAGAATCCCACTAGTCACTGACTGTCAATTAGAAAAAGATCTATTTATGCTAATTCATTGCTGCCTACTTTCTAACCAGCTTTCTATCCATCTCAAGACATGAACTGCAGCTGCACCTCATTCAATTAATAGTCCTCGATCCTTATCTGGGCTTACTTTAATCAAAACCTGTCATTTGTACTTAGCTTTCCTTATGTGACTGAGTAGCTTATGTGATTATTAACCCTTTCAGTCTCCCTTTTGGTCATTGGGTGACCACCCAAAAGGGCGTTAGGATGTTGAGAATACCACCTCGGGGTCCTTGTGCATGAGTCGCAAAAACCCAGCTTGCAGGTGCAGCAGGTGGTCAGGAAGGCGAATGGGATGCTGGCCTTCATAGCGAGGGGGATTGAATATAAAAGTAGGGAGGTCTTGCTGCAGCTGTATAGGGCATTGGTGAGGCCGCAGCTGGAGTACTGTGTGCAGTTTTGGGCGCCGCACCTGCGCAAGGATATTTTGGCCCTGGAGGGAGTGCAGAGGAGGTTTACTAGGCTGATACCGGAGTTGAGGGGATTGAGCTATGAGGAGAGGCTGAATAAACTAGGCTTGTACTCGTTAGAGTTTAGAAGAATGAGGGGAGATCTCATTGAGACGTATAAGATGATGAATGGGATGGATAGGATAGAGGTGGAGAGACTCTTCCCGCTCAAAAAAGACAGTAGGACTAGGGGGCACAGCCTCAAGATAAAGGGGAGGCGGTTTAGAACGGAGTTGAGGAGGAACTTCTTCACTCAAAGGGTGGTGAATCTCTGGAATTCTCTGCCCGTTGAAGTGGTGGAGGCTGCCTCGCTAAATATTTTTAAGAAGCGGGTTGATGGGTTCTTGATAAGAGAGGGGATTAAGGGTTATGGGGAGAGGGCCGGAAAGTGGAACTGAGCCACAACAGATCAGCCATGATCTTATTGAATGGCGGGGCAGGCTCGAAGGGCTAGATGGCCTACTCCTGCTCCTATTTCTTATGTTCTTATGTTCTTATGTTCTCTCCAAATCCTCTTCAGGTGGCCCTTCTTCCAGATGTCGGGTGGTATCCTAAATGATTCTGCTGTAAATTTCAGCGTCTGACCTTCCCATTTGTTCCTTACAGACAGGAATAGGAGCATAGCGAGGTATCGCCACCACCGGCAGTTTAACTGATCGTCTTTGATAACTGCACGTTTGTGGTGATCCATAATAACATTACCTCGTCGCTACGGTCATCCCCATCCTGATTATTTCCACCAATCGGTTAGGCGGTTCCCTGCTAATCCTGGAACAAATATGTTTCAATCTTGCGGTGGTGGAACAATCTGGATAGCTGGGTTTGCCTGGATTCATCCCTCAAGGGTCTATTCTTTGGAGCACCTGACCTATTCGTGGGTAATTTCCATAGACTCCTTCCCTGTCAGGCCACTTTCCTCAGTTTTTTGTCAGTATAGAATGAGTCATCCGACCAGGCATCAAACACGTATCCCAATCCCATGAGAATTTGTACCCTGTTTAAAATTCCCACATTTCTCAAAAACATCCTGGTGGCCATTAAAATGTGGCCAATTAGGCCACCTAAAATGGCAATTTATTTAGCATTCTGGGATAATTGGGCAAGAACTGAAACAGCAGGCTGCAGCTTAAAAGACAGATAAACAGGCTGCAGCTCAGACAACTGAATATACAGGATATGGGCCATCTCCAGGACAAAAGGGAACTTTCTGGATACTGGATTGTTTACCAGACATAAGAGGTTATGGTGCTCCTATTTGGGAGGGAAGTGTGTCCCCTAAGCACCTATAGACATGGCTGTCGGGGAAACACCCAGAGATTAGTGTGGCAGCACCTGACTGGACCTTAATCAATCAGGGTGATCTTGATAAGAGAGGGGATTAAGGGTTATGGGGAGAGGGCGGGAAAGTGGAACTGAGCCACGACAGATCAGCCATGATCTTATTGAATGGCGGGGCAGGCTCGAAGGGCTAGATGGCCTACTCCTGCTCCTATTTCTTATGTTCTTTAAGTCCTGATCGATTGCTTGGCAATGGTTAAAAGGGGCACGAAAACCAAAAGGGGTACAAAGGGTGCTGCACAACCAAGAATCTCTCTCTCTCCCTGATCCCACAAAACAGCAACAATGAACAATGACCATTGCCAGCAGTGATGGACAGAGAGAAAGGAAGGGTTGAGGGGGGAGGGTAAGGATGGGTTGGGGGGGGTGGGTGGCAGGAAGGAAGGAAGGGTAAGGGGGGGGGGAGGGGGGGGAAAGGCCAGAGCATCAGACCAAAACTATGCAGAGGACGACAGAGACCAGCACGTAGATAAAGACCAATATCTGGGTACTTGCCAGTCATGCAAAAGTCAAGTCAAAAGTCAAGTCAAGATCTAGTATTGGACTTGAACCTTAGTATTTCTGTAAGATAACTTATTGTTGGTTGGGTGGGTGATTGTGTGTTTAAATGAATATTGTTGTACTAAGAAATCTACTTGCAATTTTTTGTCCACCATTTAAGGATTAAAACACAGTGTGACAGCCACAATAGAAACATGAATCCTGGTCCATAACCTATGAAAAAGGTAACTTCATCAATTACACTTTTTTTAAAAAAAACTTTGACTCAAAATCAGAAAACATTAAAGCAGAGAAACCTAACACCACTTTAAAGTAACAATGAAGGTCATAAAAACAGAACCACAAGAATGCTCAACTTTCTAAATTCCTGTGATTAAAAACCCATGAAGTTATCTCCCCAGATGGAAAAACCTCGAGCTTAAAACAAAAATAAATGGTTTTATGAATATCCAGATAAGTCAGGCGCAACTTCAGTTGATAGCTACAATTCAACCCTTCCTCTAGGCAGATTAATTGGTACATGATTTAAGAGAGAGCTTTGCTTTCCTTTCCAGATACAAATTTGCACGTGAGATTGAGATTGCTTTAATTGTAACAGTTGATTAAAATTTGGGATATTTGAAATGATTATAACAAATCCTGTGTTGGATTGATCTTGGGTTAAAACTTCTCATCAGGTCAATAGATTTACCCTGATACAATTAGAACCATGGAAAAGGATGATTCTGAAATGAGATACTGGGGAAACAAAGGAGAGAGAATGATTCCCAGACTATGGGTGATGATGCAATGACGTCGATCTGAGAACTCTTCTCCACCGTTTGAGAATTAATCCTGGTCTGTTAACTGAAGATTTTTTTAATGCTGAACTGGGACTTGCAAAATTGTCAGGTGTTCTTTTTAAAGAAAAAGTTGAATTTTTTACTGCGTCATCTCCCTAGTCAGTAATAAATTCAAGTTCCGCCTTTTGGCTGCTGCCTTGTTGGCACTTGTCTTCTTGGTCTTGTTGACCACCATGAGCTCATGGTTTTTTTGAAAAATCTTTTGGGGTCCCCATATCTGGTCCACTTTACTTTGGGTTCAGATTTCACTCATTAAATTGGCTGCTGCTGCTTGGTTTACAATAGCTCAGCATCAGACAATTCATACGCACTGCTATCTGCAGCCTGCCTGAGTAAAATCCCATCCTGTTGCCAAATCTGTTAAAAGCTGTCACAATGGTTTTCTTGTTGTATTCAAAAACTATTTCCCTCAAGTAGCCAAAGTTAGAGAGGTTTCAAGGTGATTTATTAAACTATAGCCATAGGACCTGAATGAAGCCATTCAGATCGGTGAAAAATTCAGAAATACATAGGCAATTAAAGTCTCAGCTTTGATTACAAGTAATTAGCATATACCAATAGACATATAGGAGTTCTCTACCCAGAGAAGGTTACATCACGCATACATAATGTTCAATTAAAACTTATACTTATCATTTCTTGACAATATAACACGCACGTGTCTGACCAATGGCATCTCTCCTGCCCTTTCTATTCTTCCTTGTTTTAATGGGTAGATATGAACTGCAGCTTCACATCATTACCAGGAAAGTGGATGAAGGGAAGGCGGTGGATGTTGTCTACCTGGATTTTAGCAAGGCCTTTGATAAGGTCCCTCATGGGATGTTAGTTAGGAAGGTTAGGTCGCTAGGTATACATGGGGAGGTAGTAAATTGGATGAGACACTGGCTCAAATGGAAGAAGCCAAAGAGTGGTTGTGGAGGATTGCTTCTCTGAGTGGAGGTCTGTGACTAGTGGTGTGCTGTGGGGATCAGTGTTGGGTCCATTGTTGTTTGTCATCTATATCAATGATCTGGGTGACAATGTGATAAATTGGATCAGCAAATTTGCTGATGATACAAAGATTGGAGATGTAGTGGACAGTGAGGAAGGTTTTCAAAGCTTGCAGAGGGATTTGGACCAACTAGAAAAATGGGCTGAAAAATGGCAAATGGAATTTAACGCAGACAAATGTGAGGTATTGCACTTTGGAAGGACAAACCAAAGTAGAACGTACAGGCTAAATGGTAGGACTCTGAAGAGTGCAGTTGAACAGAGGGATCTGGGAATTCAGGTACAGAATTCCCTAAAAGTGATGTCACATGTGGATAGGGTCGTAAAGAGTGCTTTTGGTACATTGGCCTTCATAAATTGGAGTATTGAGTGTAAAAGTCGGAATGTTATGGTTAGGTTGTATAAGGCATTGGTGAGGCCGAACTTAGAGTAGAGTATTGTGTACAGTTTTGGTCACCTAGTTACAGAAAGGATGTAAATAAGGTTGAAAGAGTGCAGAGAAGATTTACGAGGATGTTGCCGGGACTTGAAGCCGAGTTACAGAGAGAGATCGAATAGGTTAGGACTTTATTCCCTGGAGTGTAGAAGAACGAGGGGAGATTTGATAGAGGTGTGTAAGATATTGATGGGTATAGATAGAGTGAATGCAAGCAGGCTTTTTCCACTGAAGCTAGGGAAAAAAAACCCAGAGGGCATGGGTTATGGGTGAAAAGAGAAATGTTTAAAGGGAATATTAGGGGGGCTTCTTCATACAGAGTGGTGGGAGTGTGGAATGAGCTGCTGGATAAAGTGGTAAATGTGGGGTCACTTTTAACATTCAAGAAAAACTTGGACGGGTTCATGGATGAGAAGGGTGTGGAGGGATATGGTCCAAGTGCAGGTCAGTGGGGCTAGGCAAAAAAAAAGGTTTGGCACAGAAAAGGGCCAAAGGGCCTGTTTCTGAGCTGTAATTTTCTATGGTTCTATCATTCGATTAGATAATCCTTTACCCTTATCTGGGCTTACTTTAATCAATACCTTTCATTTGCACAAAGCTTTTCCTGTGTGACTAAGATTCAGCTCGCAGCTTGTGTAATTATTAATCCTTTCAAGAGAAAGCATTTGGTTTACATTTATTTCATCAATCCCTTTTAATATTTTATATACCTTGATTAAATCCCTGCTCATCCTTTTAAACACTGAGTAGAAGCCCAAACTGTTTAATCTCTCCTCACACCTCAACCTCTTCATCCCCCAAAACAATCTGGTAAACCTCCTCTGAATTGCCTCCAAATGCAACCACATCCTTCCTGAAAGGATGGTCAATGAGACAAGTACAAGTGGGCCCTGCTGATGCCATCCCTGACTCATTAATGACATGTAAAACAATATTTAAATCATGCTGATCTCACAGGCAAAGAAAAGAAAGATTACCCGAGGCGAGAAACCTGAAGAAAACCAAAGTGCTCCAGCTTCCGCCAACAGTCCAAAGGTGTGCAGGTTAAATGGATTGACCATGCTAAACTGCCCCCTAGTGTCCCAAGATGTGCGTGTGTGGATTAGCCAAGGGAAATGTGTGGGGTTATGGGGACAGGGCCCAGGTAAGCTGCTCTGTCAGAGAGCACATACAGAATGATGGGCCAAACGGCCTCCTTTTGCATAAGATTCTAATGATATTGTCAAAAGGATGTAAGTATTCTTGTTGGGATGTTGTGGTTTTGCTCATTTAATCCTCTGTTGTACTAAAATACCATTACTGATACTATTAGCAAACTGACAGACTTAAAATGGTCTTATTATTGACTTAGCTATTTTTTTTGTCTCAAATGACAAGCTGGTTGAGCTATTATCCATTAGTGCCAAAGCTTATGTGATAAGTGCATGAACAATTAGAGTTGAATATTTGTAGAAGTCTGACATGCAGCTTTAAAACAGATAAATGGAGAGACAAGCAAGTTTCATAATACCTCAGTTTGCTGTTTCCTGCTTTTATCTGGAATTGGAATTCTCGCCTTCATATTATCCACCTCTTCCCCTCCTCAAGTTCTCTGACTCCACCCTTGGGAAAACACAGTAAAAAGTCTGACAACACCAGGTTTTAGTCCAACCGATTTATTTGATAGTAAACTCACTAGCTTTAAAGGGGATTCCCTCTTCATCAGGTGAATGGAGAGTTCTGGCCTCGGACAGAGCATATAAAGCACAGACAGTTTAGAGATTACTGATTAGAATGCGAATCTTTACACCTAACCTGTTGTTCAAGTCCTAAAGTGGCTGACAATGTGTGTGGAAGGAGCACTGATCACAGGTTAAAGAGATGTGTATTGTCTCCAGACAGTACAGTAAGTGAGGTTTTGCAAACCCAGGCAAGTCACGGGGGTTACAGATAGTGCGACATGAACCCAAGATCCCTGT
This sequence comes from Carcharhinus amblyrhynchos, assembly GCF_965287045.1. Classification (NCBI taxonomy): domain Eukaryota; kingdom Metazoa; phylum Chordata; class Chondrichthyes; order Carcharhiniformes; family Carcharhinidae; genus Carcharhinus; species Carcharhinus amblyrhynchos. The sequence goes on along the minus strand of NC_137333.1, from coordinate 73,600,572 downwards.
CGAGACCGTCCTCATGTGTGCGGAACTTGGCTATCAGTCTCTGTTCAGCGACTCTGCGCTGTCGTGTGTCGTGAAGGCCGCCTTGGAGAATGCTTACCCGAAGGTCAGAGGCTGAATGCCTGTGACCATTGAAGTGTTTGCCCACAGGAAGGGAACAGTCTTGCCTGGTGATTGTTGAGCAATGTTCATTCATCCGTTGTCGTAGCATCTGCATGGTCTCTCCAATGTACCATGCTTTCTTGCAACGTATCAGGTAGACAATGTTGGCCGAGTTGCAAGAGTATTTGCCGTGTACCTGGTGGATGGTATTCTCAGGTGTGATGATGGTATCCATGTCGATGATCTGGCATGTCTTGCAGAGGTTGCTGTGGCAGGGTTGTGGGGTATTGTGGTCACTGTTCTCCTGAAGACTGGGTAGTTTGCTGCGAACAATGGTCTGTTTGAGGCTGTGTGGTTGTCTGAAAGCAAGAAGTGGGGGTGTGGGGATGGCCCTGGCGAGATGTTCGTCTTCAATCAATGATATGTTGAAGACTCCAGAGAAGATGTCGTAGCTTCTCCGCTCTGGGGAAGTACTGGACGACGAAGGGTACTCTGTCCACTGTGTCCCGTGTTTGTCTTCTGAGGAGATCGGTGCGGTTTTTCGCTGTGGTGCATCGGAACTATCGATCTATGAGTCGAGCGCCATATCCTGTTCTTATGAGGGCATCTTTCAGCGTCTGGAGGTGTCTGTCACGATCCTCCTCATCTGAGCAGATCCTGTGTATACGGAGGGCTTGTCCATAGGGAATGGCTCCTTTAATATGTTTAGGGTGGAAGCTGGAGAAGTGGAGCATTGTGAGATTGTCTGTGGGCTTGCGGTACAGTGAGGTGCTGAGGTGACTGTCCTTGATGGAGATGCGTGTCCCCGAGAATGCAACTGATTTTGGGGAATAGTCCATGGTGAGTCTGATGGTGGGGTGGAATTTGTTGATATCATCATATAGTTGTTTCAGTGATTGTTCACCATGAAGCCAAAAGGAAGAAAATGTCATCGATGTATCTAGTGTGTAGCATCAGTTGAAGATTCTGTGCAGTGAAGAAGTCTTGTTCGAACCTGTGCATGAAGATGTTAGCATATTGAGGTGCAAATTTGGTCCCCATGGCTGTTCCATGTGTCTGGATGAAAAACTGGTTGTTGAAGGTGAAGACATTGTGGTCCAGGATAAAGCGGATGAGTTGTAAAATTGCATCTGGAAACTGGCAGTTGTCAGCATTGAGTACTGAGGCAGTCGCAGCAATGCCATCATTGTGGGGGATGTTGGTGTAGAGCGCCGAGACATCCATTGTGACGAGGAGTGTCCCTGGTTCAACTGCTCCGTGTGTGCTGAGTTTCTGTAGAAAGTTCGTAGTGTCGCGACAAAAGCTGGGGGTTCTTTGTACAATGGGTTTCAGGATGCCCTCGATGTAGCCGGAGAGGTTCTCACACAGGGTCCCATTGCCCGATACGATGGGACAGCCAGGTGTGTTTGCCTTGTGTATCTTTGGGAGGCAGTAGAGATCTCCAATGCAGGGAGTACGTGGAATGAGAGCACGGAGGGTGCTCTGAAGGTCCGGATCAAAAGGTCTTGATCAGATTGTTGAGTTGACGAGTGTGTTCTTTGGTCAGATCTGTGCGTAACTGTCTGTAGTGTTCCTCATTAAATTTAGTTGTCGGTACACTTCTTTACAGCAATCATTGTGGGGGATGTTGGCGCTCTACACCAACATCCCCCACAACGATGGCATTGCTGCGACTGCCTCAGTACTCAATGCTGACAACTGCCAGTTTCCAGATGCAATTTTACAACTCATCCGCTTTATCCTGGACCACAATGTCTTCACCTTCAACAACCAGTTTTTCATCCAGACACATGGAACAGCCACGGGGACCAAATTTGCACCTCAACATGCCAACATCTTCATGCACAGGTTCGAACAAGACTTCTTCACTGCACAGAATCTTCAACTGATGCTACACACTAGATACATCGATGACATTTTCTTCCTTTGGCCTCATGGTGAACAATCACTGAAACAACTATATGATGATATCAACAAATTCCACCCCACCATCAGACTCACCATGGACTATTCCCCAGAATCAGTTGCATTCTTGGACACACGCATCTCCATCAAGGACAGTCACCTCGGCACCTCACTGTACCGCAAGCCCACAGACAATCTCACAATGCTCCACTTCTCCAGCTTCCACCCTAAACATGTTAAAAGGAGCCATTCCCTATGGACAAGCCCTCCGTATACACAGGATTTGCTCAGATGAGGAGGATCGTGACAGACACCTCCAGACGCTGAAAGATGCCCTCATAACAGGATATGGTGCTCGACTCATAGATCGACAGTTCCGACGTGCCACAGCGAAAAACCGCACCGATCTCCTCAGAAGGCAAACACAGGACACAATGGACAGAGTTCCCTTCGTCGTCCAGTACTTCCCCGGAGCGGAGAAGCTATGACATCTTCTCCGGAGTCTTCAACATATCACTGATGAAGACGAACATCTCGCCAGGGCCATCCCCACACCCCCACTTCTTGCCTTCAGACAACCACGCAACCTCAAACAGACCATTGTTCACAGCAAACTACCCAGCCTTCAGGAGAACAGTGACCACAATACCACACAACCCTGCCACAGCAACCTCTGCAAGACATGCCGGATCATCGACATGGATACCATCATCACACCTGAGAATACCATCCACCAGGTACACGGTAAATACTCTTGCAGCTCAGCCAACGTTGTCTACCTGATACGTTGCAAGAAAGGATGTCCCGAAGCATGGTACATTGGGGAGACCATGCAGACGCTACGACAACGGATGAATGAACATCGCTCGACAATCACCAGGCAAGACTGTTCCCTTCCTGTTGGCGAACACTTCAGTGGTCACGGGCATTCAGCCTCTGACCTTCGGGTAAGCATTCTCCAAGGCGGCCTTCACGACACACGACAGCACAGAGTAGCTGAACAGAGACTGATAGCCAAGTTCCGCACACGAGGATGGTCTCAACCAGGATCTTGGGTTCATGTCGCACTATCTGTAACCCCCGTGACTTGCCTGGGTTTGCAAAACCTCACTTACTGTACTGTCTGGAGACAATACACATCTCTTTAACCTGTGATCAGTGCTCCTTCCACACACATTGTCGGCCACTTTAGGACTTGAACAGCAGGTTAGGTGTAAACTGGACAAGATACTGGGCAAGACGACAGCTCAGTGACTATCGCTGATTGCCGTGCAGACACATGGATTTGGGTCAGTGTCTGTGCAAACTCCCACATTCTCCCTGTGCTTGCGTGGGTTTTCTCCGGGTGCTCCGGTTTCCTCCCACACCCCAAAGTTGTGCTGTTTGGCAGGAATAAATTGTCTCTAAATCAGTTTCCCTCAATCTGGATGGCCATAAAACATTAGATAGGGGTCATGGGTAGAGAGGTGGACTGGTGGTGTTGAGATGGCGGCGCGGGCTCGTTGGGCCGAAGGGCCTGTTTCCTGGGCTGATTTTGTTCTTTGTAAAGATTCGCATTCTAATCAGTAATCTGTAAACTGTCTGTGCTTTATATGCTCTGTCTGAGGCCAGAACACTCCATTCACCTGACGAAGAGGGAATCCCATCAAAAGCTAGTGAGTTTACTATCAAATAAATCGGTTAGACTAAAATCTGGTGCTGTCAGACTTTTTACTGTGTTTACCCCAGTCCAACACCGGCACATCCACATCATGTCCACCCTTGGGGACATCATTCGAAGCCCACCCCCTCCCACTGTTCTCAATTACATTGCCTCTGTCAGGACTCCATTCCAATTTCTCCATTTCATCTGTTCTGATGCAATTTTCTGATGTGTTGGCACGGTGCAGCATGGTAGCAGTGGTTAGCACTGCTGCCTCACAGCACCAGGGACCTGGATTCAATTCCTGGCTTGGATCACTGTCTGTGTGGAGTTTGCATGTTCGCCTGGATGTCTGCCTGGGTTTCCTTCAGGCTCTCTGGTTCCCCACCCCCTACATTCTGAAAGATGTGCTGGTTAGGTGCATTGACCTGAACAGGCATCAGAATGTGGCAGCTTGGGGAATTTCACAGTAACTTAATTGCAGTGTTAATGTAAGCCTTACTTGTGACTAATAAACAAACTTTTCCTTTTTCCTGAAGGAAGCATTCTCTGTATCTACCTTCTCACGATCCATTGTGATTAAAAGAGGATCGCACCACATTTCCTACTTTTGCATTGACCTCTTTCTCTCCCTTACTGAATTGCAAGAGGGTTCCTTAAGATTCTCTCCAGCCCAGAGCAGATATGCCAAACCCCAACACTGGGCTAGTAATAGTCTTCTGGACTCCTGCTCTTAGCTACAGAGAATCCTGACTATACTGTACCCTACTACCACTATATTCCTATTTATTCCTCTTGAATGGTTTCCTGTACCACAGTGCCATGGTTAGTTTGCCTATCAGTGACATCAAGCAACCAATAAAATTGAATATTCTCAGTAAAGCTGGATTAAATTCATCATTTGTAAAATTTAAAAAAAGGGATAGAGAGAAATAAAAGTTTAGACTTAAAATAGGAGTAAATTAGAAACTGAAATAACATGATGCTAAAATTATGGCTGGAACTCTCCCACCTAGAGACTAAGATCCGTGGGAGAAAGACGAACATTTAGCGTTTCCTACAGCACAGGCAGACAGGAAAACATGTCAAATCTGCCAGCCCCAACTTCATTAATTATACATCATATTCCATGGTGGTGGTCCTGATGGTGTGCGTAGTCTGCTGTCCTATCCGAGCACCATATCCAGAAAAGGTGCTCAACATCACTGACCCACTATTGAGAAAGATTGCACCCGAGAATGAAAATGGATCTCCAGGAACATTCTGGAGCTGAAAGATGCATCCTCTCCAAGACACCGAATCTGGAAGGTCCACCTGCAGGATTAAACCCAGTCCCAGGACCCAGAAACACTCAAGAACACATGCAGCACATACTCCACCCAGTTTCTGCATCAATAAGTATGAAATGACTCATCTGGGTCATTTGGTAGTTACCAGTTGCCATTTGGCACTTTAGGGGGACTGAGTGTGGGAGATTGCCAGAGTCTCACATGACAGTGATAAATGTCAAGATTTTAAAGGATATTTGATTGAAGTCTTGCTACTTTAAAAGGATCAGACTTGTCCAAATGGATGAGCCATTTTGTGCTGAATGAATGGCCCAAAGTGTTTCTTGGAACCTGATCAAACAAAATCTGACGCCGAGCTACACAAAGCAGATTAGGATAACATAGGTAGTTCTTTTAAGAGTACGTTAAGAGGAAAGAGGTTTAGTGAGGAAATTCCAGAGCTTTAAGGCTTTGGTAGCTGAAGGCACTGTTGCTAATGCTGGGGTGATGCTCAAGTCAGGAGTTAGATAGGCCAGATGACAAAATATAACCGAAGCACAAAACACTGATGCATACTGATTTAAAGTTCAAAGTTTGGTATTCCTATTGGAATCTTTTTGCTGGTGTTTGGGTAGGGGTCAGAATGCCAACACCATCAGCCATCCTCATCATTGCAGCTTCTTGGAATCTCGCTTCTCTGCTCTTGGTGCTCGACTCTCCAGGGGCAGTGGGAGGTGGGGTGGAGCAGGATCACGGAGTTTTGAGTGAAGACTATTTACAACCTTACGTGCTGCGGATACATTCCATCTGCCTGATGGTCAGGCATAAGGCAAGGAGAAAAAACACAGCAAGGAGCAAATTATAGCTCCTACTCCTATGTTGACCTATAAACACAAGATGGTATTCATGCTGTCCTACAACATAATACATTAACATTCATTCTTTATGAGTCACTGCAACTTCAAAGCCAAGACTGGTTTATTAGATCAAGCTATCAACGAGCCCCATTTGCTAAATTGTTTATATTCCCCACTTTTTTCTTTCTTCCAAGATTTCCTTTGACCTGGAAAGGAGCAGACAGGCATCTTTTCCAGATCATCAAAAGCATTATTAACTAATTAGATACTTCATGGTTTATCAATTCTTGATCTGATTGTTCTGTGGAATTATACATTCCAATTTACCACCCACTAAAGGAAGGTCAGGAAGGGGAAAAATATGTAGAACAATGGAAATCAAAGACATTGAAGAAAAGGCCAAAAGTCTATTTTCACCATGGAGCTAGGCTGTAATTTAATGATTCATGAAAAACAAACACCTTTACTGGAACAGCTATTCTACAGGCTCCCAATTATTGGGACAACTGCCACTTCTGGAAATCATGTGAAAAATTTTTGATGCACAATGTGTCAAAACAAAGACAAGTCATTTACAGCTACCAAATTTAATTCTTTTAATACTTTGGTATAAAATAGCCTTTGGCTGCAGTCATTTACAAGCCTGGAGACAAACACTGTTGTGAATTCAGTGAATATTTCAGAACTAATCCATTTATTAATATTCTTACAGTATTGCTTTAAAACTTCCAGTTATGAAAAGGACTAAAACATAATCACGTTACAAAACAGTTACTATTGTCTGCTGTTTGATCATAGAGGTTAAAATCTTAGGCAGGTGATATTTGCGAGGAATCACCTGACTTGGGCAATTCTAATATCAGTGGATGCCAGAACTTGGAAGAGTTATTCCATCAATATCTGGGAAATTCTGGGAGTTATGATTGGGACAAGGTAAACCAATTGCAAATCACTCCAAACAAATAGGAATTCAATTTACAAGAATAATGAATAAAGCAAAATGTACAAGTTTCCCAACAAATTGAGTGGCTCTTGACAAGGACAATATCTTTATCCTGTGACATCACACTAAGTGTCCAGGGAATTGAAGGGTGCCAGTAAATAATCGATTGAGTGATGTTTGAGGGCAAGATAGTTACATTTTGTTGTTAGTTATTGAAATGCATACTATAGTCGGTAAATTATTTAGTTTGTACAAACCCTTGGTATCACCATGTGCATTATTTTAGAATTAAAAAATAAACACATTGAAAAGAAATAACTACTTGAATTATGCAGAAGAATGTAAAATTTTAGAAAAAAGGGTGACAACTGGGTTGTGGTGTAGGGACCACAACACAAATAAATATATATATTGCAAGTTTCTGGCTTTATAGTAATATTGCATAACTGTAACAAAGATTGCCCTGTCTGGTTAATGCCTTTCCCATAGCAAGGCATTCCAATGTGGGACAGAGGACAATAGCAACCTTTTGTTTCATTGCATTCACATGTCATCACTGAATGAGACTTGAAGTAACTCAGCAAGCACCACACACAAAATTCACAGCTAACAACATTTGAGACTAGTCTGTGATTTTAAAATATATACATGGATGTATCTATTGTTCCACAAAGATTTCCCAACTCCTGAAATAAAATGGATTCAGACACACACATTTGTCAGATTTTGTTTGGGTGGTTACTTCTACAAATTAATTTCTATGTTTTTTTTTAGACACACACACAGACACACACACACTCCCCCCCTCTGGTCTACTGTGACGAGAACCTGACAATATGAAGGTCTTATCACCTAATTGGGTACATGTTCAGGACATTGCTCTACATCATGCAACACCTCCACCTTCAAAACCTGATGACTATCAATGCTGATAGGAATAATTTACGACCAACAGATCAAGTACATCTAAGGCAGCAATTTTGGAGCTTAGGTAATAGAGGCTGCTGAACTCCTTAAGTTTGATTAATTAATTTGCTTTTCATTTCATTTAGTTGTATTCAAGAGATATTTAAAAAAAGAAGAAAATTACAGCAGTTGCATTTGTCCGAAACCGCATTCTTTAGCACTGGCCCCACAAAAACTGGAGTTGACCAGAACCATGAGATTCACACTGATTCTATAAATAGCATTGAGATACAGTTAAATAGTCAGGAAAGATATCACCGTTTATACTGACATTGTACAAAAGCTTATTTTAACATAATGTTGCATATTCTATTTTCACCAGTGGAAGTTTGGTTTAGAGCAGAGCTTTTTTTTCCCCCAAAAAACAAGAAATTCATTTTTGCTTTCCTAGTGACCCAGAATGAAAGAATGCACCCCATTTTCTCCCCTCATTTGCAAGCGGTGCTAAAAGAAAGCTTATATTTTACAAAAGATCGGTGCCATTTTAAAAGACAATATACACACACTATTCCCGGTCTTCACAATAAAATGAAGATTTTGCCCACAGTTGTATAAGTACTCCAGGTATTTCATGCAGAATATCTTTGGATTAGCAAATTTTGGCCCATTGGCAAATGTACAACTTGGTTTACCAATTTAATCGTCATTTTTGTTAAATCAGCTCTGAATGAAATAATGATATCATCTCGACTTATATTTGCATTAAGGAGCAATTCTTTCATTAAGTACAATGGATTAAAATCACCACTACATAAAAATCATTTAGCTTCACCCAAAGGATTTGTTGCTCTTCACTGGCGTATCCGTGGACTGTGATTCATTCAGAATAAAGTGCAGTTTACATCCCATCAATGCAGAATCTATGGACAATATATATAAAAAAAAAGTGTTTCATAGGAAGGTAGTCTTGTAATTCTAGACCCAAGTTGATCTGAAAATTTTGCAATAGTACTTTGACAAGATCCTAAAAACACAAGAAATGGCAAGACATTTGGCTCATTGGGAGTGCTCCATCATTTGATAAGATAGTGATTAATCTGATGGTGGCCTTAATTTCAATTTCTTGCCTGTTGTCCTGCTGTGGCTGGCTCCTTTAAAAAGGAGCCTACACCTAGAAGGTCATATGACCCAATCACCTAATGGGGAATGACCGCAGGGATCTCGGTGCAGAGCACAGACTTTTGCAACCAGATTAGATCCTAGAGTTAGAAGTGTTAACATTCTGAAAGTATGCTGTATATTTATTGCTTGTAAATTAACCATTAGTTATATACTAACTGGTGTTTCCTAATCCTTTTAATTAATACATTGAGTTGCTCTGATTTACCTCATTGCCAATTTGCAGTGAGGAATTTGAAGAGAACGTCTTTGCAAAAACTACAGAATGGATCAGATCAATCCAAGGCTCAAAAAGAGGGAGCAGGCATGCCACTCTTTGGGCAGGTAGAAGCATTCAGTGGGGTCACTGGTTACACAGTATGTGGGAAGGCTGCAGTATTTTTTCAGGGCAGTTGGAAAAGGGGGAGAAGAAGAAAGTCAGTTTATCTATCATGTGTGGGACCCAGGCATACAACTTGATCCAAAGTTTAATGTCAAAACGCTCCCAACATGGAAGACATTTGCAGAGCTCATTAAGCTCCAGGAGATCAAAAGCAATCAGGGCCAGCCTGGAAGTAGCAAAACAATTCAGCCTTCAAGGCAAGGCTAAAGTACATTGCAGAATATTTCTAATCAGCTTTGTGACTTGACGTCTGATCAGCTTTAAACAACACGTTAAGAGATTGTTTGCAGCCAAATTGGTCATACAGTTGGAAATGTTAACACCATGAAAGAACTCTGTACAGCTATCTGCTTTTAAATAAACTGCTATAGTTCATTATAAACTAACTGGTGGTCCCCAATCCTTCCATAACCCTTGGTTGATCATAAATCTCAACATATTCAAGGTTGAGTTAGGTAACAGCCCAGCCTCCCCTCTTCCTGTGGGGAAAGAAAAGTCCCAAGCCTAAAGAAATTTCTCATCTCTGCTTTAAATGGGAGATTTTTTTTAAAAAAAACTGTGCCCCCTAGTTCTAGATGTCCCCACAAGGGGGGCATCTTCCCACCATCTACCCTGTTAATTCAGCCTCCTCAATCTCACAGGTTAAAAAAGGTAGTCTCATTCTTCTAAACTCATATGAGCATAGCTCAATCTTTTACTGTTATAGGAACAGAAAGACAAAAGTAGGGTACGCAAGGAGTAAACAAATAAAGGGTCACATAGACTGAAGAGTTTCAGGTCAGAATGATGTGAACGGAACGAAAGGGAACATGGAATGACTTTTACCCAAGGAAAATCAGTAGTACAAATGAATTGTCCATAGAAAACAACTGCTTAAATACTGTAATGTACTCATGTTAAATAAAGTTGAACAGATAAATTAGGAGCAGGAGTAAGTCATTCAGCCCCTCAAGCCTGCATCCCAATCCCAAAGATCCTGGCTGATTGGATTTTAATCTCAACTTCACATTCCTGCCTTTTGCTGATAAGCAAGGGGGTGAAAGATCATCAAGAATCATCTATTTCTACCCAACTTATTCAAGGACTCTTTCTCAAAAAGTGGTTGAGGCAGAGGTTCAACTCCCACAGCCCTAAAAAAATTTCCTCATCTGTCCTAAGTGGACAACCCCTTATTTTTCTAATAATCAATACTGTCAGTGTCGAACAATTGAGCAGTGTCAGAATTGAGTACAACTACACCCAATATCCTTTCACCCTGCTAAGAGATCCCCTTGTAGGAGCAACAGGAAAAGAAGAACATTTCAGATAGGTATAAGAGGCTCATACCACACAGTCATTATCACACCAGCTTGCATTATAATAATCACTAAAAAAATTACAAGGGTTAATCTGTCAGATTATGTTTCTATAAACAGTGATTTTACTATGTGAAAACAATCCATTTATAAAAGTATCTTCAACAAAATGTAAGGCATCCCAAAGTTCTTTGCAACCAATGACATATTTTATAAATTGTAGTCATTGGCTGCTGAGTTACCTACGTTACAGCAATGTGTGCTCAGAAAGGTCCCACAATGGAACCAAGTCAGACAAAAATAGATGCTAAAGATAATTTCACCTATATACTGGCTTAATGCTCCTTCATAGAAGGAAATCTGCAACATTAAATCTATTTCGATAAAAGGAACAACTTACAGCCCTGCTGCAATTTTCTAGAATCATTTAAAGTGACGAAGGTTATTTGGATAACCTCTCATTTTTGTTGCCACTTGATGTTTCTCCTGAAATAACAGAGCAGAATACTGTTGGAGATAACAATTAGAATACAAGAGAACATTAGAACAACAATATTGCTGGAATAGACAGAACTAATACAAATGCTATTATGTATATTTACCTGAAAGTAAGTATCAAGATTCATGGACTGCACAGAAATGTCTATTGTACATTATATTACATTATGCATTTTTAACTGCAGAATACTCAGTGTAATAGATCAACCAAAAAAAAAAAATCAAACTTTGGGTCTTTTTTCCTTGTTAATATAATGGTACAGTAGGCATGTCAGTAAAGATTTACCTTTCTCATTGCCAGGAGTATATGTTGAGGAACATCTGGTATGATGGTCGTGAGCAGAAACTTCACCACAAACACTATATGCTAAAACAAAAAAAAATATAATTTCCTCTTGGTGACATAGCATATGTTTGCACAGCACTTTTAATGCAGAAATTGATACAAGGAAGCAGATAGGTCAGGGTGGCAAAAACACTTGGTCAGAGAGAAATGGACTTGAAGGATTTTATTGGAGAGGTGGTGAAGGGGAAGTGCAGGGAATATCAGAGCACAATGTACCCGATTCAGTGAGACAAGGCATTTGACTTCCAGTGAAACAAGAAGCTAGCACTGAATATTGGGTAGTTTATTTCATACATCTTTGGTTCTAAGTTCAGCTCAACTATTGGCGGCTTCTTGGAAATAAAAACACCACACCATGATCCCCACCCCTGCCAAAGAAAATATGGCATTCTTATGAAGTCAAGTTGGAAAATGTATCCAGAATTTTAAGGTACAAGATCAGTTCAGGCAATATCACATTTCACATTGTCTGCCTTTGAACCGCATACTCACAGCCAGGACAAAACTCTCCACATGGTATCCGTGTTCAGAGAACTCTGGTCCCAGTATTAAATGTCTTGAATGATGGGCAAAAGCACCCACTTGCTCCAAATCTTTCAAAGGAATCTTAGTGAAAAGAAAACGCATGGGGTGCACAAAGAATCTCTTGCGAGTTTTCTTTGAAACCAGAATTTACAACAATGGATTCATATGGAGTGGGATCTGCCTACAGATCTCACATCACTGATCTCGACCATTAAGAACCCAAAGTCAGTGTTATGCTCCAGGACAAAGTTCAAAAACAATAGTGGCAGCATGTCCACAGCCTCAGGTTACAAGTGGAAATGTAGAAACATTTTGAAGCACAAGTTATATAACAAAGCTATTCTTTTATTAAAAAGCTTATGTACTGAGCTGAATTTTTTTCCTCCATCTACTTTATACCCTCTCAAATCCAAGCCAAATTAGCATAGAGTAACTGAGAGAAAAAAGGTCCATCTCTGCCTCCAAGCAAAACATTTGATGAGATCTGTCCAGATCAAAGCCCCATACTCGTCCTTTGTTCTTACTTTCAAGAGGAATCAAAAAACTTATGCAGTAATCAAAGGGAGATTCATTGATAGTATTATTGTACCTCAATAACAATTAGGATGATGAGTTGTTCATGAAAGGGTCGCTCCCTTGCGAATTCAGTGTTGAAAGCAATCACACAGGCGTTGGTCACCACTGCTACTCCATTTATTAGCTCCAATATAGTCAACCATTGACCTGAGGAAACAATAGTAATTTTTCATTAACCTAAATATATACACTTTTGCAAATAAACCATTAGTGACAAGGACAGTCTACAAACATCTACAGAGGAATATGGAGTCATATTAAATAGGTAACTTATTTCCCAAGTGGCCATTTGTGCATCACCAAGTATTAAGCAGCTTTGTTAAAAACTTTTGATACTTCATGATTATCCAAAATTCTTGCCATCTATCTCAATTTACCAACACAACTGGATTTCTTCAAACGTTTTATTTTAGGAATCCAGGGGTTGACAAGGCCACTTGGACTGGAACTTTCCAGTTGTTTATGCCAACAGGATCTTTTGGTCCAGACAAAGACACCACCCCCCAGTTGCCAGTTTCCTGTGGCGTGGAGTTGAGTTGAGTTAATGGGAAATGCCACTGACTGTGACGGAACCGAAAATCCTGCCACCTCTGGCCAACAGTGCGCCACCTCCGGCTGTGGGAAAGATGCTGCAGGGAGGCGAGAGTATCCCACCCTTGGTGCTGCATTCATATATTTGAGCAAGGACACATCCAGAATGGGATAATGGTCTTGTTAATGCCCAGATTTAAACAGACCAATAAACTATTCAGTGAACGGCTCACAATTGCCATCGTTAATGAGCAGTTATTATTTTTTGTCTGTTATCTGCAGTAAAATTAATTTTTATAAGCAACTTTCACATCATCAGTATGTTCCAAATGATAGTCCATTTACTCATATGGACCTTTGGAGGGTGGTGGAGGCAGGGAGGTTCACTTCCTTTAAAAAGTACTTGGCATGCCATAACATTGGCATGCAATAACATTCAAGGCTATGGGCCAAGTGCTGGCAAGTGGAATTTGGTCAGGACCTTTCACGTTGGTGCAGACCCATTGGGCCAAAGGGCCTCTTCTGCACTGCAGTATTTGTGATTCTGTGATCCATATGCAGCAAATTAATTTGTAGTTAATTGGTTGTTAGCTCGGCACCCAAAGAACGACATCCCTCTAAAGTGGCAGATGATTACTATTTGTTGGGGGAAAAAAAAGCTTTAATACTATAGAACTCCTTCTCTTGGCCCTTGAAGTGCATCAAGTTCTTGAAGTGGGACTAAAAACAGAATTTGATCGAGGTGGAATTGGTATGGAATCACAGTGACAATAAATCAATAATTATCTTAATAAATAAGATTGTTCACCAAGAGGTATGGTAAGCAAGCAATGCCAGAAAACCCACATTGAGGCCAATAATCTTTTATGGGTGAGATTTTCTTCAGCCCTTCCCACTGGTTCCCAGTGGGTTCCCCAGCAGCAAGATGAGCAACCCATGCTACCCAAACTCTGCTAGGACTGGAAGATCCCCCCCCACTGGCTCATTGGAAAACCCACCGAGAGAGGGCAGAAAATCCCAGCCAAGGTCTAGAAAGGTTGACTCCTTAATATTGTATTATCCAAACGCTTTCTTATATACCATTGTATGTTCTTAGTGTAAATCTGATCAAAAAAATGCAGAATCTGGCTTCAAGTAATACTGCACTCATTAGAAATATGAAGTTTAGCCTAATCAACCTAGATTACTTACATGGTTATAATAATGCAATGAATTTTACAGGTTACCCACCAATGCAAAACAAGTGGACCTATAAATGAAGGCATGCGTACCTGTAGTGGTTGAGACATGAGGTGCATCTCCTTCTAGTTGTCAAATTGAAGGCTTTAAGTGGGCCACATGGTGGCACAATGGTTAGCACTGCTGTTTTACAGCATCAGGAACCTGGGTTCAGTTCCGGCACTGGGCAATTATGGAGTTTGCACGTTCTCCTTGTGTCTGCCTGGGTTTCCTCCAGGTGATCCAGTTTCCTCCCGCAGTCCAAAAATGTGCAGGTTAGGTGGATTGGCCATGCTAAATTGCCCCTTAGAGTCAGTCCCAAGATGTGTAGGTTAGGGGATTAGCCATGGTAAATGTGTGGGGTTACACGAATAGGGTGAGGGAAAGGACTCAGTCAGTGCAGACTCAAATGGGCCAAATGCCAAACCTTATGCACTGTAGGGATTCTATGATTTTAATTAATGCCAGCTGCTGGTCCATTAAATGGGGGCGCATCTTTATTTAACTCAAGTTAAGGTGCATCTTAGGTACGCAGTGCCAATTAAAGGTCTTCCTCTATTAGTTTGCTTTTGCTCCCAATTGACCAGCAGCTCCAAGAGGCACAACTTCCTGCTACACGTCCTCCCTTGTGTCTGTGTGGGTTTCATCCAGGTGCTCCAGTTTCCTCCCACAGTCTGAAAGATGTGCTTGTTAGGTGCATTGGCCATGCTAAATCCTCTCAGTGTACCCAAACAGACAATGTGGCGACTAGGAAACTTCACTACAGTGTTAAAGTAAGTCTACTTGTGACACTAAAATAAAGAGAGACTGACCTCGCGCTAACTAAAGGGCCATTTCCCAAAAATTAAAATGATTGAGTTGGCTAAGCAAAGGGTGGCCTGCCCCGAGATTTATGCTGGGCTGTGAGAACCCCAATCAATGGAAAATCCAGCTCCATATTATTTTTTCTTCTGTCAAGAGGATGATGCATATTAGAACAATGCCTATTGGTAACCCATTACTTCATGCACGTCTGAATTATGTGTCAATTTATCATTAGGATAAACAAATGCCAGATATACAATATCTTACCAATGTCTTGAGCCATGAAAGCAATAGGACGTTTGTACATCCATAACAGTCGCTTAGCATCAACACGTATGTCACATAAAATGGTTATGAAGAAAAGAAGGGGTGCCAGAGGAAACGAGATAGAAAAAAGCTGGAAGCAAAAATTAGGTTGGTGAATTTAGTTAATTGATTACCCATATTTAAATTAACATTTTTACATAAACACATTCTATCATGCTTAAGGACACAATTTCTCCAAACTGAAAGTAATACCTCGAGAGACAGGATGGAGGCAAGAGGGAGGGTGGCAGTACATACAAGATGCAAGTTGGCCTCTCAGTAACTTGACCATTATGGTCTATTATTTAAATTCTCACTGCGGTAAGCTAACAAATCAAGATACCATTTTGAACCAACAAACCAAGAAGCTGTTCTCCATATTTTATAAAACCACGTATTCATTATGATCAACTGTACAATTAGGAGTCGATTGGCCAAATACTGTAACCTGATTAAGATATAATTGAAATTTAATAATGTAAATACTTGATTAAGAAAGACATTTGATCAAAGCCCAGTCTAAGGCCAGAATTTGAGCCCTTCACAGTGGGGGATTTTCTAGTCCTGCCAATGTGAACGGAGATTTCAATGGCGAGGAAATCTGAGCAGGGGTTGCTGGAAAATTCCAGTTCAAGTTTTCTGAGTACATTGTCTCTTCAGGAACCACATCAAATCAGATTGTGTGCACTGGTTGAGCATCATTCAGATCTTGATCGCATTTAAGATAAGATCGAACTATAGACAAGTGTGATAGGAAAGATACTGAAATATAGAATTGTTCCTTTCAATGAACAACAGAGATAATTGAAATAATTCAATAAAAACCTCACTAAATTGATAAATTACAACAGACTTGTTCAAAGGCGAGATCATGGTAAATTAGGGGTTAGGAGGGTCTTAAGTGACATCTTCTAGTTATAATAACTGAAGCTGTAAGGTGTGTTTTTTATTCACTTACGGGATGTGGGCATTGCTGGCTAGGCCAGCATTTATTCTCTATCCCTAATTGCCCTTGACCCTAGTGGTTTGCTAGGCCATTCAAAAGCCACACTGTTGTGGTTCTGGAGTCACTTGTAGGCCAGACCAAATAAGGATGGCAGATTTCCTTCTCTAAAAAAAGGGCATTAATGAATGAGATGGGTTTTCATGACAATAGTTTCATTGTTATTAGACTTTTTAATTCCAGGTTTTTATTGAATTTAAATTGGTGGAATGTGAACCTAGGTCCCCATGATATTACCCTCAGTGTCTAAATTACTAGCCTGGTGACAATAGCACTATGCTACTTTGTGTTCTTTCAAAATAAACTTTAAAAATTTGCTATTTGAATCTACTCTAGAATGTTCTATTGTCTTATTTCAGAATTGCCAGACACACATCAGGGGTGTGATGGAATATTCTCTACTTGCCTGGATGAGTGCAACTCCAACAACACTTGAGCAGCTCGACAATATCCAAGACAAAACAGCCCCTTTTATTCGTACTACTTCCACAATCGTTTGATCTCTCCAACACCAACAAACAATGGCTACATGTGTACCATCTATAAACATGCACTGCAGGCAGCACTTTCCAAAGGCCATTGTTGCTACCTTCTAGAAGGACAAGGGCAGCAAATACCTGGGAATAATTACACCTGGAGGTTTCCCCTCACCATCCTGACTTGGAAATATATCATCGTTCCCTCACTGTCACCAGGTCAAAATTCTGGAAGAACAACCCCCCCACCCCAACCACAAACAAAAAGAAGCTGTACTTGCACTGCAGGGAGTGCAGTGGTTTAAGACAGCAGCTCAGCACCACCATCTTAAGTGCCACTAGGAATGGGCAATAAATGCTGGCCAACCAGCCACACCAACTCCTAGATAAGAATTAATCTAATTAAAATAGACAATGAAAACTGTCAATAGATTCCTTAATCTACAACTCAAATCTTTATGTGCAATTGTTTAAAATTTCATGGAAGTTATTTCTTCTTCTAATCTCCTTGGCAAGAGATGTTCAATCTTACCATTTGGTAACCATACTGTATGATTTTCTCAGTGTATTCCTCCAGCGTGAAATCTCCCAGGTCTGGTTTCTTTGATTCTTTTATAATCAAATCGTCCACAGTGAATTGCGTGGGAGTTTTTGAAGATAATCTAATTTTTATCCTGTTCAAGATCCTGTTCTTAGTTTTCTTCAACCATCTGCAATACATTGTGAATGAAAAGTTCAAATAAAAACGCAAACAAAAAAAAATCATGGTGATATTATGCAATTTCTGATAATGACCCAATGAGATCAAAAGCTCTTAAGCTTTTTGCTTCTTATAATTGAGGGAAACAGCCTTTCCACCTGCAATTCAGACAGACCAGTTTGAGAAAAATAAACTGGACTTATGTCATCCACAACAGTTTAAATATAAAATTAGCTGGGGATGGAAAGAGCGAGGTTGCAATTAAAAACCTTACATTGATCACCTCTTCCTCAATTATCCACAGATTTGAATAAAATTAGAACAAAGTCCGTTCACAGAAAAATGTTGCCGAGTTAATGTTGTTAGTCAACAAGGTTTGCTGCTTTGCTGGAATGGAATGAAATTATACATGTTGCTCATGCACATTAAACAAATTTAAGATAGCTATACAGATCTTAGTCTTCACAAAAATAAATTACAAAGAACAAAAAGTTACAGCACATGAACAGGCCCTTCGTCCCTCCAAGCCTCCACTGACTGAACTAAAACCTTCCATTCATCTGGATAGCCAGTGATGCCCACATCCCATAAATGGATACAGCTTCAGTTAATATAGCTAGAAGATGTCACTTAAGACACTTCTAACTCCTAATTTAGGATAACCTCATCTCTGAGCAGGTTGTTGTAATTTGAGAGATTTTATCAAATTGTTTTAATTATTTGTGCACATTGTTCCTCCATTCACCTCTTTTTAATGTATTTGTCAAAACATTCCTTAAAATTCACTACCGTGTCTGCTTCCACTATCTCCCCTGGCAGTGAGTTCCAGGCACCCGACATCCTGTGTAAAAAAAAAACTTGCCTCATACATCTCCTTTAAACCTTGCATCTCCCAGTTTAAAAACTTATGCCACCTAGTAATTGATTCCTCCACCCTAGGAAAAAGCTTTTGACTATCCACTCTGTCCATGCTCCTCAATCTTGTAGATTATCAGGTTGCCTCTCAACTTCTGTCATTCCAGCGAGAACAAACCAAGTTTTACCAACCTCTCCTTATAGAGAATGCCCATGCCAACGTGGAATCTGACAATCAGAAATAGAAACAGATACTCAGCAAGTCTGGCAGCTGAACATTTCATTAATTATGTTTCAAGTCAATGATCTTGCATGTCTAATCATCAAGAAACCCCTCCCTTCTGCAAAGTCAGGGTCTTTGTTTTTTCCCCTTTCTTCCTTTATCTCCCCAAAATGTATTCACCACATTTTTCTGGACTGAATTCCATTTATCGCTTTCCTACCTGGTCAAATGATATCTTCCTGCAGTCTACAGCTTACTTCCTATCAACTAGATGATCAATTTTTGTATCATCTGCAAACTTCAAGTGTAGGATTTTAAATCTGAAAGCATTGATTAGAAGCACGATGAAAACAAGGAATTTAAATATGGAAGTCTGCAGCCTTCCAGTCACAAGCACCCATCACCCTATGCTTCTTACCACTAAAATTGATTCTGGATCTAATCACTTTAGAAGATGGTGGTCAGTTGCCCTATTGAACCAAATGGTATTGGTATACCCACAATGCTGTTAAATAGAGAATTCCAGGATTTAAGTTTATTTATTAGTCTCAAGTAGGCTTACATTCACACCACAAAGAAGTTAATGTGAAATTCCCCTAGTTGCCACATTCCAGCACCTGTTCGGGTACACTGAGGAAGAATTTAGCATGGCAACTCACCTATTGTTGGATTTTGGTTCAACAATGAAGGAACAGTGACATATTTCTAAGTGAGGGTGTTAGGAGACTCGGGAGCAGAATTTGCAGGTGCTGTTGTTTCTATGCAGTGTGTGTGTGTGTGTGTGTGTGTGTGTGTGTGTGTGTGTGTGTGTGTGTGTGTGTGTGTGTGTGTGTGTGTGTGTGTGTGTGTGTGTGAGAGATATTGGTCCAGTTCAGTTTATGATCGACATTAATATCTAGGAGCATATTGATGGTGGGGAATTCAGCAATGGTAGTGTCATCCATTGAAAGTCAAGGACAGTAATTAGTCTCTTTTGTCGGAGATGGTTATAAATGATACTAGTCACTCATTAGCCCAAACCCAAATGCTGTCTATTCCTTGCTGCATGTGGACATTGGCTGATTCCAGTATTGGTGATATTATAGACAAAATATTAGCTAGGTCTACATTGAATGATTTACAACAGCTAATTAAAATAACAGCAAAAGTTCAGCATGACAAAGACTTACGGTATGAAAACATCTGTTAGAAGTTTGGGACATAGTTTGAAGATCATGAGTATAACAACTTGAATACCCAGTTCTGACATACAATTGTTCAGCGCGCCGCAATTATCTTCAAAATCAGTTAGTCCAAGCAATTGAAAAAACTGTTGATTGTTCTGTAAATAAATTTAAACATCAATGGTTAAATGCTTCTAAAAAGTCAATGTGAAGACTTTTTAACCAAAATGTTTCATGCTACCTTACCTACCTTTCTAAGGAATGCAATATAAAACAGGGATGAGTAACTGTTGGCAAAGTGGAAGGCAAACAGCTTTAATATCAAAGCATCATTATAGTTGGTCTGAGTCCTGTGGTTTTCTACAGAGAAGAGACTTTGTTAGTATTGGTGTTGCCTGGTACAAATTAGTATCAATAAAGCTTTATCTTAGAAAACAGATATAAAGTGTGGATTCTCAATAGCTCTCTTTCTCTCTTCTTCAAGAATGGCTCTGGTCTCTGTTGGTTGAATTTACACTCCAAATAAACAATAGAGCCAGACCAGTCAAACTGTAAATGATAGAGACAGAGAGAGAGAGAGAGAGAAAAAAAGAGAGAGAGAGAGAGATGCTAAGTACAGGATTTAAATTTTGTTACAATTGTACAGGGCTTTGGCAAATCTGCACAATTTTGGTCTCCCTATTTAAAGGGTGAAACATGCAGGGCTGAGGAGGCTGAGGCTATGAAAGGATTTGAAAACAAGGATATGGGCTTACAAAAAACTCAGGAGTTGGTGAAGTCGACGCACGGATCAATGAGATTTGGGACAAGTTACGATTCACCTATGGTGGGAGGAAGTAGACTGACCAGGAGAGCAAGGAACAAGTGAGGGTTTCAGCAGCAGATGAGCTGATGGTTGCGTGGGTCAAAACCAAGCATTGTTTTGGAGATAAAAATAGGCAGTATTGCAGACACGTGATAGGAAGCTCAACATGGGGTCAGAGGAGTCATGCTAAGTTGAAGACAGTTATCAGGCAACAAGAGTTTGCACAAGGGACCAAACAGAACAGCTTCAGTCTTCCCAAAATTTAGTTGGAGTAAATCTTTTCAGAATTGCCAAGATGGAAAGCTCAACTCCTAAGAGAGAAGTCCCCCAAAGAGGCACATCGGCTTCCCAACATCATCTTAGGAGATTGCCATGTGAACAACATCCTAACATTTGCTGCACGTCAACAGCCCATATCCATTTTAAATATTACTTAGTCATAAACATATTGTAGTGTCAGAAATATGAATATATAGTTTCTTACCCCAGTCTGTCATTTTAACTGCAATTATATGATATACCTGAAATAGAAGTGCTTATTGTTAAAGGATGAAGGCCACAAATTGACTTCCATTCTTATATAGTACACTTTATTAAAAAGGATACATTTAAAAGGTATATTCAAAAGCTTATTGAGGACTAAGTAGGTTCCTATGCATTGAAGGAAGACTGACTTAGTCCAATTTTTAACAAAAAGGAACATGTTGACAGTTTAACATTGTAGGAAAGCTGTTCAAATCAACAGTAAATACATTTTGGAGTTATAAATAAATGGAAACTTTGTGATTAGGGATCCCCAGCAGATGTCTAGGAAACACACGTCCAACCTCATTAAGCTAAATGAGTTCTTTGAGGAGCTCACCAGTAGATGAATAATGGTACTCCTGTTGGTGTTGGGTGCCTCAACTTCCAAAAGACGTTTGGCAAAATATGCATAGGTTAAATGAAAAGAGAAATCGCAGGATTACTGATAATGGATAGGTAATGAAATCCCATTGGGTATGAACAGAGTGGGTCTGACAAGAACTGTGTGGAGTTCCACAGGACTTAGTATCATTGTGACTTGTCTTGATCATTTGGACAGCAAATTTTTAATTTGCAGATAAGAAAAACGTCCACACAGTTTGGAATGCATCAATAAACTGCAGGCCAATCTAGACAAGCTACAGAAATTGGGCCCATGTTTGGTAAAACGTGGCTCAATATGAACTAATGTTGTGCATGTATGTAGGATTGCAAAACTGTGGGTGCATTTATGCCATGCAAGAGAAGCCCATTAGAGAGAGTGGATAAACTAAAAGAAAAGGCTTGAAGGTAATATTTGGTGACTTGTTACAAGTTGCATCAATAGGGGATTATGCCCATAATTGTGATCAGTAGGTATTATCAATAGGTGAGCATGCTAGGTGATTATAGGGAAATCTAAGGTTTTAATTTTTAAATTCTTTGTTGCTGGTATCATTATATTAAAAGAACACCTCTTTGGATGCATAAAGCTTCACAATGCACAAAGCTTTACAATTGGGGTATTTTGGGGGTTTTGGTCCCGATACATGGTAGAAGATGTGGAGATCTTGAGGAAGATGTACAGGATGACAATTTGAATGATTAAAAAAAAACTTACACGATGAGGATGGACTACAAGTATCTGGGCAATCTGCTTGCAAAATGCAGATCTAGAAGGAACTTAAAATGTTTAAGGACTCAGGCAATGACAGGTTATTTGAGATAGATCAGGATAGGGTGTATGCAAAATAGAATCCATAGTTGGAGATAGTTAGAGATAACATGAAGACCTTCATTCTGGGACTAAAGACATGTAATCTATGGATGTGTACTTTGACAAGTTGGAGTCAGAGTCAAAGTGTAATTCCAATTAGAGAGCAAGGTCTTACTTATGGGGATTCCCACAGAGACATGTGGTAGCATAGGAGGCTGCTGTTTGACCCATCATATCTATCCCCATTCACTGGAAGAGCTATCAATAAGGTAACTCCGCTCTATCTACTACCCTAAACGCCTTTAGCACATTTATCCAATTTCCTTGAGTTATTATTGACCCCTCTTTGACCACACTGTCAAGACTTGTTTTTTGTTTAAAAAGCTACCTCATGTTACCTCTGGTTCTTTGCCAACCACCAAAAACCTGTGTCCTTTGATTACTGATTTTTGCAACTGAAAATAGTTTCTTTGCATGATAATTATTCATGATTTTGAACATTTCAATCTGTTTCTGGCCCTGTCACATCACTGTAACGATCCTTAGGGTCACAAATTACAACCTATGTGACAGTGTTAATCTATTCTTGCTCAACTGGTCTGATGATGATCAGACTGTCCACTTCCAATGCCTGGTTCAATCCCAATGGATGTCTAGCTACGATTGAAGTCACTTGCAGTAGTTCCTCATCTTGCTGTCATGCCTCAAGCTTGGAATCTCTAAGGATCTATCTTTGGTTCCCCTCCCATATCTCAATTACTTGCTGCTCATCATAAATCCAAAAATATGCCAGGTTCCAGATGTAAGCAGGAAACATCCAGTTTTATTGCACCATGCATTGTTGGACATGATACTACGAAATAAGGAATTTCCTCCAGTTAAAAATCATGAAGATCAAAGCGAACATCTATCCTGCCTCCTACAAACTCTTCTTAGCCATGTGCTTCTGTACACTCCTTGGCCACTGCACAAATCAGACTGCTTGAAACACTGGTGTCCTATATGGCCCAGAACAGACTTTCTGATCCTCTATCTTCATCATCACTAGGCTGCTGACTCACCTCCCTACCATGGCTCATTTTTGCACTTACCTCGGTGACTTCAAGTCTCAACTACAAGAAATCTCCAATCCCCCAAGTCCTCGACACTAATCATCCCAGTTTGCTGAGGGACACTGGCTCCCATTACTGTCATTCCTTGAGGTAAAAGATGGAGAATTTTAAATCTATGGTCTTGCCCCCCCCCCCACCCCCCCCCCCCCCGTTCCACAACCCTTGGAGATCTTTGTACTCTCCTAATTCTGACCTTTATTCCCCTTTGCTCCAACATTGGGGACTGTGTTTTCAGTTGCCTTAATCTCAACCTCCTTTACAATACTACTTGAAACCTACTTTTCACCAAGCTCCTGGACACCTATCCAAGCATCTCCTTGTGCGCCTCAGTGTTTTGATAATTCACTTCTATAAAAGCAGCTCAATATTTTACTACTTTAAAAGGCACATGCTGCTGCTTATACATTACTTTTATCATCCTTTTTGCTAAATGTTTTGTAATTTCTTTCTCAAATGGTCTGGCTCTGATTCAAAGGTGATGTCCCTACCCCATCTGATAGGCCCCTCTACCCTATTTATTCCTTTCAAGATCATAAACCTCAATCATTCTTTTGGTTTCTCAATATGTAACCTGCCTCAGTCTTGCCTTGGAACACTAACATCACCCGGGTGAATTTGCACTTCACTGAAAACCAGTGTGTTCTGAGGGGTGTGATGCTCACACTGCACATAGTACTTCAGTATCATCTATACACACCTCAGTACTTACAGATGAACATACAAAAATTTATTTCTAACTAGCTTTGATAGTGTTAGTTAACTATAAAAATATTTGTATTTTTGTACTAATGAGAAGTTCTTCTGTTCCTACAGTGATTTGTCCATGTAGTTTATGTCAAAGTATCTAAACATTAGCAATGACCGCATAGCTCTTGATAGATAAGAGTTTCAGAATAAACTTGTTGAAATAGAACAAACTTGTGCAAATTCTAATTACATTTCATCGGGGGTTGTCCAACACCCATCATCTGTAAAATTACTCTTACATTTGTGGCAAGGGAATAAAACCCCCCCAAGGGATATTGGCCTTACAACATACCAAATGACAAACATATTTATGTATCTATGCATCTACACAAATAGCCTGAACTAAAAGTATTGAGCTAAATATTTACCATCAGTTAAGCTTTGGGAGTTTGGGAGCTGAAGTGATGGAGACAGCACAGTTCCATTACAGATGTTACCAAACGAGTTTATATTACCATATTAGTTCACTAGATTGTAAGACAAACCTCATCTCTAGAATCAAAGAGATTGGGCAGGTGAAGCCAATACTCCCTGGTACTTAGAAGAAATGAGAGAAAATCTAATTGAGGTGCACATAAGGGGATTGACAAAGTAGAGGTGGAGAAGATGTTTTCTCTTGTGGGGCACTCTAGAAAAAGGGGTCATAGTTTTGAGATAATGGGTGGCAGATTTCAAAACAGAAATGAAGAGAAATTACTTCTCTCAACGGATTGTAATTCTGAAAAATTCACTACCAGAGACACTGTGGTGGAATTCCAGGCATTGAGTAAATTTAAAGAGGTGGACAGATTTTTAATAAAAAAGGGTTTGAAGGACGATGGTGAATGGGGAGGAAAATGGAGTTGAGGCAGAGATGAGATCAGACATGATTGTATTAAATGGTGGTGCAGGCTCGAGGGGCTAAAGAACTCCTAGTTCTTATGATTGAGTGTTGGTCAAAAGGCAGAGAGAATAATCACTAACATAAGCACTTACCTTTGCTAAGATTATAATAGAGATTACATTGAGCAATGACGCACCAACTGTGGTTAGCAAAAAGCTCTCAATCGAGCTAGAAGTGGTTATTCGAAGTCTTGCCCACGTTTTGTAAATAACCACCCCAATAAGACTGGCAAATACCCAGCAGACCTATATTTTAAAAAAAGCAGAAAGTTAAACATCTAGAATGTGATTTAGTGATCTCATTCACTTTCAATGATATGTTGCAATCAACCATGGCGCACAATCACCTCAATGTATACTGCAGCAAGGCCCATCTTTGCATTCAACAGTAGAGGTTGCAATACATCTTGAGGGATGATTATGAAGCATAATGCATATCCTGGGTTCCATTGCCTTACTTGCACAGAGTAGAGCACCAAGTCAACAAGAACTTCAGTTGGAAAACCGATCTCAAAACTGTGCCCTCATGTGATTAGTGGACACGCTAACCTGCAGTCTTATCATAGGGACAAGTATGAAATTTATAGCCTTCTCAGCATGAAAGCACAATTGCACTATTGGCAATTCCCTTAACCAACATCAGCCCCAGTTCCAGAAAGCCAGTGAGGCATACTGAACTGGTAACTGCAGAGTCAAAGTGGTCTCAGGCCCAAGTTTCTCTGTTGATGAAAAACATTCAAGTCACAGCAGCATTCCACCTCATTAACCACTTGGACAAAACCTTGTAGGAACATGCAACTAACTGTGGGACTATTTCAGGTGAGCACTGTAGACTCATTTCAGCTATAAGTTAGTTGTGGGCATTTATGAAAGTTGATACAATTGTCAGTGGGGCAGGATCTTGCAGCCCTTCCCACTGGCAGGATCTACTGGACTGCTGAAGGCGACTCCCCCCCACCCCTCTCCAGTGTGTGGACATTGGTGGGATAGGGAAGATCCTGCTGGCAGCCAGTGACGAGCCTCATCTGCCTCTGGAAAATATGGCTTGGGGGATGGAAAATCCCATCCCTAGTTTTGAAATGACTGAGTCTCCTGGTAGCTCTGTCATGAATGTGCCAGCAGATTAGAAGCCATCAGCCATGATCTTATTGAATGGCGGGGCAGGCTCGAAGGGCTAGATGGCCTACTCCTGCTCCTATTTCTTATGTTCTTATGTAAAGGGGAATCCCAATAACAAGAGCAACAGTTGCTGACACTCTAAAACAAGCACATCATGCTAATAGGAAATACTTTGGGGTAGGTGGTGGTACCTTTCAGGGAAGACATACATATTTTAAAACTAATAGAAGCCACGGAGACAGACAGCGAATATCTTCAAAAGGAAACAATGGTAAAATTGGCAATCTTTTTGTGGAAGCAACAGGTAGTATCCATCTAGCAGCCTGAGATGGATTGTCCAGCTAGCAGCCTGAAAGCCAGTGCCAGAAGCAAGGGTGCAGAGTATCTTTCAGAGGCAGTTAAATCACATACCTTCACTGAAGTGAGAAGAGACATTCCTCCGAATAACTATTCGATCATATAGTGTGGTAACTATAAGCTGGCTTTTACTTATAGATCTGTTAGATTAGACGTTGTTTGGGCAGAGGCAAGTCCTGAAGGAGTTCAGATCTTGTAAACATACTTTGGATCAGATGTGTAATTCCTACTTAAAAACTGTGTGAGTGTGTTTTAGTAGTCTTATAGGTAATTGTCTGAAATCATTAAAGTCCTGTTTGTGCATGTGTCTTTTCCTTATTGTAATAAAGGGTCTTTACCACATGTGGCTCCTTGCACTGTTCTTGTAGTCAAAACCATACACCAC
Source organism: Carcharhinus amblyrhynchos (assembly GCF_965287045.1). Taxonomy (NCBI): domain Eukaryota; kingdom Metazoa; phylum Chordata; class Chondrichthyes; order Carcharhiniformes; family Carcharhinidae; genus Carcharhinus; species Carcharhinus amblyrhynchos. Next base: position 73,573,745 of record NC_137333.1, on the reverse strand, counting down.
CACAAACTGGTGTTAGGACACCCTTGCAGTTATCAGTCAGGTTCAATATGAATTTGAACTACTTGCCAAATATAAATATTTAGATTTGTTCTACAAAATCATTAAAAGTACAACTTCAATCATGTATTACATGATAATGAAGAAACCAGTGCTTGTGGATGGTCTGTAAAGAGCTCAAGATAAATGAATGCATTTGCCACAATTAGGATAACAATAAAATGGATGTGCTTGTTTACACCAGGTTCTCCACTACTGGAAATCAGAACAATAAAAATTCCCAGTGCTGACTGCCATTTCCCACTTCAACTGGGATAACAGAAGTAGAATCATAGAATCAAAAAGATGGTGCAAAGACAAAACTTACCATCAGAGCCCCTACTAAAAATGAAAGTAGCATTTTTGAACGTCGCAGAGTACCTGGGTAGTAAGGTTCAAATTCACCCGTTACTGGGTCCTACAAAATTAATGAATAGCAAGTGAAACCACAAAAAGATGCTCACGTTACCCCAGCAATGAATTGCTTCATTTTCCCCCATGTAAAAGTAAAAAAAACAAAAAAATGCTGGAAAATCTTAGCAGGCCTGCCAGTATCTGTGAAGAGAGAATAGAGCCAACATTTCAGGTCTAGATGCACCTTTGTCAGAGCTCTGATGAAGGGTCATCCAGACTCAATGTTGGTTCTATGCTCTCCCCACAGATGCTGTTAGATCTACTGAGATTTTCCAGCATTTGCAGTATTTTAAAACACAATGTTCTACTTTCAGAATTTAACCCTTCAGTTATTTTGCCATATTGCAAGTCTAGATACACAAATAGTCCACTTTAAAAAGTTCATAACTTAGAAAATCATAATGTGATCAGGCAGAGTCAACATTGCTTTGGAAATCATGCTTAACTAATGAGTTTTTCAGGAAGTAATAAAGAAGGTGAATAAAGGGTCACCTGTAGATGTGAAGTACTTGGATTTCTAAAAAGGTATTCGATAAAGTGCCACACCAAAAGTTACCATATAAAATAAGAGAACATGGTGTAGGGGCAACGTACTAACATGGATAATGGAGTTAGCTAAAAGACTAGGAATAAATGGATTATTTTTGGGGTTTGGAAATGTGAACTTGTGACAGGAATAGAAAAGCAGTATATTTTTTAAAATGGAGGGAAATTGCAGAGCTCGGTGCTACAGGGTGATGTGGGGATGCTGGTATATGAATTACAAAATCACGGGTAGCATGCAGGTAGTGAGTGATTGGGAAGGCAAATGCTATGTTATTGCCAACACATATAGAAGTCAAAAGCAAGGATCTTTTACTACAGCTGCACAGGACCTTGGTGAGATACATCTGGAATACACCAGACAGTTTTGGTTGCCTTAATTTAAAAAAAAATTGCATTAGAAGCAGCACAGAGAAGGTTCACTTGATTCATTCCTGGGATTAAGGGGATATCCTAAAAATGAAAATTCAACAGGTTATGCCTATCCATATTGTTGAAGTTTAAAAGATGAAGAAGCAAAGTGATCTTAAAGGCACTTAATAGGGTAGACACCAGGAGGGAGTTTCCACTTGGAGTAAATAGAACTAGAGGATCAGTTTAAGAAGTCTCCATTCTGAGATGAGGAGAATTTTTTTCCTGAGGGTTGACATTCTGTCACCCAAAAAAAGGCAGGAAGAGCTTGGGTCATTGAATTTATTCAAAGCTGGGTTATTCTTGATTAATGCCGAGTCGAAGAATATTGGGGATAGACATGAAAATGGAGCTGAGGCCACAATCAGATTAGCCATGATCTTACTGAATGGTAAAGCAGGCCTGAAGAATCAAATGGCCCTACTCCAGCTCCCATCTTCCTACAAGAATTAATGCTTCACACTCTTCCTTGACAGACATACAAACTCAGTTTGGATTCAGGCTTAGTTGGTGTTTTCTTTAGGGTCTCTTCAAGTTCCAAATTTAATGATCTTTTGTAAAATCTGACCATAAATATGTTTAATACACAGTTTGCTTTAACAGTTCTTTGGGAAGAGAAAGGTGAAAGGACAAAGTTATATTAAGCAGTATACATGGAATGCTAAGTGTCAGCAAATGACAAGAAATCATCTAAATCTAGAGTCATAGTGACATAGGAGGAGGAGGTCACTTGACCATCCAGTCTGCGCCTGTCTTAGGGAAATCCAAGTTAGTCCCATTTAGCTACTCTACCCTCAATTTTATTTCCCCTCAAGCATTCATCCAGCTTACTTTTGAAATCTTTTATCATCTTTGCTTTTTCCACCCTCTTAAGAGCAAATTCTAGATCATTGCATTTTAAAAAAAGTTCTTCACATTACCACTGCATCTCTTACCCAAATCCCTAATCTTGCGCCATCAGAGTTTTCTCTTGTCCATTTTACATAAGTTATCATAGCCTTGTACATCTCCCAATCAAGTATCCCTCAAACTCCTCTGCGCCAAGCAAAACAACCCCAGCCTCTCCAACCTCTCAAATGTTGTAGCTGAGATTTCTCAACCCTGGGACAATTTGGGTAAACCTCCTCTTACACCATCAGGAGCCCACACCTTTTCAAAAATGTTCTGACAGAACTAAATGTAATACTCCAATTGTGGCCTAAGCAAAGCTTTAAAGTTTCAATATAATTTCCCTTGCTGTTGTACTCAACTATGACTACATCCTTGTACCTTCAAGGACCAGTTTACACAAATCCCAAGGTCACTCTGACCCTGTACATTGCTGCACTATTTCTCCATGCGGTCTTTCCCTTTTGACTAAATAAATCAACTCAACACTTCTTTGTATTAAATTCCACCTGTCAATTGTCCATCCATTCTGCTAGCCTTTCAATGTCCTGTTGCAGTCATTTTGCATCATCACTGCTGGCCATACCCCCCATACAGCTGGCAAATGCTGCTGATTTTACTCTGAATTCCAATATTCAAGCAAGGGTTAAAAAACAAATCTCACCACACTGCTCCTTCCCCCCTCATTTCCCTTGTACATATTGCATTTGGTTTCGTTCTTATATGACAGGGTCTGTGGTAAAAAAAGTCATGGTTTTGATTCCCCTGCCTTTGGGCCTTATTGGATTGTTCCTAGTTTTTAAATATCTGCCTCTTAAAGATTACCCATTTATTCATTACAGTTTTTCTTGTCAATTTTTTTTTAAAACACTGGTGAAGCCCGCTCTCATCCTATTGAAATTGCCCATCTTCCAGTTTCAATGTTCTCCTTTGGACTGTTCTTCACATTGCTAATTAAACACGGGTGATGGAGAGCACTCCGGTGGATGTCCCCCTTCAAAATAAGTACTCCGGCCTGAGTACTACCGGGGGGGACAGCTCATCTGAGGGAGGAAGCGATGGCCAGCTCTCTGGAGCTGAGCCAGTGAGCCAAAAAATCAAAAAGGGAAGCAGAAAGGTAGTGTTAATAGGGGACTCCACAGTGAGGGGCGCGGACAGGCGTTTTTGTGGACGTAGAAGGGAGTCGCGGATGGTGGTTTGTCTCCCTGGGGCTGGGATCCGGGATGTCTCTGGGCGGGTCCCAGACATCCTGAAAGGGGAGGGTGAGGAACCGGAGGTAGTAGTACATATAGGTACTACTGACGTAGGTAAGAAGAGGGAGGCACTCGTGAAAAGGGACTATAGGGAACTGGGTAGGCAGCTGAGGAAGAGAAAAGCGAAGGTAGTAATCTCAGGATTGCTGCCTGTGCCACGGGAGAATGAGGGGAGAAATGAAATGAGGTGGAGGGTGAATGCGTGGCTGAGGGACTGGTGTAGAGGGCAGGGCTTTCGGTTCCTAGATCACTGGGACCTCTTTAGGGGTAGGTGGGACCTCTATAGTAAGGACGGGTGGCACTTAAATACCAGGGGGACTAGTATCTTGGCGGGAAGACTGGCTAAGGCTACTGGGGGGGACTTTAAACTAGAAAGGATGGGGGGAGGGAACTGTGATGGGGAAACTGGGACGGAGGAGGTTCGCTCCCAGGTAGGGGAGGACCGCAGGCAGTATGGGAGGGAGGTTAGACAGGCGGTGGAGATGGGAAATGCCCAGACTGAGGGGCTGAAGTGTATATATTTTAATGCAAGGAGTGTAGTGAATAAGGTAGATGAGCTTAGGGCGTGGATAGCTGTTTGGGATTGTGATGTGGTGGCCATTACGGAGACTTGGATGTCTCAGGGACAGGACTGGGTACTTCAGGTGCCAGGCTTCAGGTGCTTCAGGAAGGACAGGGAGGGTGGCAGAAGGGGTGGTGGAGTGGCACTGTTGATCAGGGATAGTGTCATGGCTACAGAGAAAGAGGATGTCGTGGAGGGATTGTCTACAGAATCTCTGTGGGTGGAAGTTAGGAACAGCAAAGGGTCAAAAACTTTGCTGGGTGTATTCTATAGGCCGCCCAATAGTGACAGGGAAGTTGAAGTGCAAATAGGGAAACAGATTCTGGAGAAATGTTTTAATAACAGAGTTGTCGTGATGGGAGACTTCAATTTCCCAAACATCGACTGGAATATCCCTAGGGTAAGGGGTATAGATGGGGAGGAGTTTGTTAGGTGTGTTCAGGAAGGTTTCCTGACGCAGTATGTGGACAAGCCTACGAGGGGAGAGGCTGTACTTGACCTGGTACTGGCGAATGAACCAGGGCAGGTGATGGATCTTTCGGTAGGAGAGCATCTTGGAAATGGTGACCATAATTCTATCTCCTTCACAATTGCGTTGGAACGAGATAGGATCAGGCAGGCTAGGAAGGTGTTTGTCTGGGGTAAGGGGAGATACGAAGAAGTCAGGAAGTTACTTGGACAAATAAACTGGAAGGAGGCGTTCTTAGGGAAAAGTACCGAAGGAAGGTGGCAGATATTCAAGGAATGTGTGTCTGGAGCTCTGAATGACAACGTTCCGATGAGACGAGGGGGTTTTGGTGGGTCGAGGGAACCGTGGTGCACAAAGGATGTGTTGAACCTAGTCAGGAAGAAAAGGAAGGTGTACAAGAGGTTCAGGGAATTAGGAGATGTTAAAGATCTTGAGGAGTATAAGGACTGTAGGAGGGAACTTAAAAGGGAAATTAGGAGAGCCAGAAGGGGTCATGAGAAGACCTTGGCGGGTAAGATTAAGGAGAATCCCAAGGCCTTCTATAAATATGTGAAAGGTAAAAGGATAAGAAGAGAAGGGATAGGACCTATAAAAGGTGAGGGGGGAAAGGTCTGTGTGGAACCAGAAGAAATGGCGGAGGTGCTTAACGAGTACTTCGCCTCAGTATTCACAGTGGAAGCCGATCTGGGAGATTTTGTTATGGATTTGCAGCAGATGGAAAGGATTGAGTACGTGAATATTAAGGAGGAGGATGTGTTGGAACTTTTGAATTCTATCAAGGTAGATAAGTCGCCGGGACCAGATGGGATGTACCCCAGGATACTGTGGGAGGCAAGGGAAGAGATTGCAGAGCCCCTGGCGATGATCTTTGCGTCGTCAATGGAGATGGGAGAAGTTCCAGAGGATTGGAGGATTGCGGATGTAGTTCCTATTTTCAAGAAAGGGAACAGAGATAGCCCGGGAAATTACCGACCGGTGAGTCTGACCTCAGTGGTTGGTAAGCTGATGGAGAGGCTTCTGAGGGACAAGATTTACGAACATTTGGAGAGGTTTGACATGATCAGCTATAGTCAGCATGGATTTGTCAAGGGCAGGTCGTGCCTTACAAGCCTAGTTGAGTTCTTCGATAATGTGACTGAACACATTGACGAAGGAAGTGCCGTGGACGTAGTGTACATGGACTTCAGCAAGGCGTTTGATAAGGTCCCCCATGCAAGACTTCTTGAGAAGGTGAGAGGGCATGGGATCCAAGGGCCTTTGGCCTTGTGGATCCAGAACTGGCTTGCCTGCAGAAGGCAGAGAGTGGTTGTGGATGGGGCTTTTTCTGAATGGAGGTCAGTCACCAGCAGAGTGCCTCAAGGATCTGTTCTGGGACCCTTGTTGTTTGTCATTTTCATAAATGACCTGGATGAGGAAGTGGAGGGATGGGTAAGTAAGTTCGCTGATGACACGAAGGTCGGTGGTGTTGTGGATGATCTGGAAGGATGGCAAAAGTTGCAGCAGGACATAGATAGGATGCAGGACTGGGCGGAGAAGTGGCAGATGGACTTCAACGCGGATAAATGTGTAGTCGTCCATTTTGGCAGAACCAACGGGATGAACGAGTACACTATCAAGGGCAGAAGTCTGAGTAGTGTTGAGGAGCAGAAGGATCTTGGGGTCCGGGTCCACAGGACTCTTAAATCGGCCTCGCAGGTGGAGGAGGTGGTCAAGAAGGCGTATGGTGTACTGGCCTTCATTAATCGAGGGATTGAGTTTAGGAGTCGGGAGGTAATGCTGGAACTTTATAAGACCCTTGTCAGGCCTCATTTGGAGTATTGTGTGCAGTTCTGGTCGCCTCACTATAGGAAGGATGTGGAAGCTATTGAAAGGGTACAGAGGAGATTTACAAGGATGTTGCCTGGACTGGGAGGCATGCCTTATGAAGTTAGGTTGAGGGAGCTGGGACTCTTTTCCCTGGAGAGACGAAGGTTGAGAGGCGACCTGATAGAAGTTTACAAAATGTTGAGAGGAATAGATAGGGTGGACTCTCAGAGGCTATTTCCCCGGGTTGAAATGGTCGCTACGAGAGGACACAGATTTAAGGTGCGGGGAGGGAGGTTCAGAAGTGATGTTAGGGGTAAGTTTTTCACTCAGAGGGTGGTGAGTGAATGGAATCGGCTGCCGTCAGTGGTGGTGGAGGCGAACTCGCTGGGGTCTTTTAAAAGACTTCTGGATGAGTATATGGGGTTTAATGAGATTGAGGGTTATAGATAGGTCTGTAGGTTGGTAGGTGATGATGTGATCGGCGCAACTTGTGGGCTGAAGGGCCTGTTTGTGCTGTAGTGTTCTATGTTCTATGTTCTAAACTTGATCACACCCCAAGTATTCCCTTACAAACACCTGGCCCACCTCAATTTCAGCAATACCAACCCCATCGCCACTATTGCATATTAGGATCTGATGAAACGACAATAATCTCTCTCTCAAATGTCAATAAAACGAAGGAGATCATCATTATCATTGACTTCAGGTGGTGTGGTGGAGAGCATGCCCTTATCTACATCAATGGGGATGAAGTAGAAATGGTTTAGAGAGTCAAGTTTGTATGTGCCCAGATGACCAACAACCTGTCTTGGTCACCACATGCCAACATCATAGATAAGAAAGCCCAACAATGCCTGTACTCTCAGAAGATTAAGGGAATCTGACATATCAGCTATGACTCTTGCCAACCTTTACAGATACAACCAGAAAGAATGTTTTCTGTGGTGCATCACAACTTGGCATAGCTCCTGCTCTGCCCAAGGCGGCAAAGAAACTACAAAAAGGTCGTGAATGTAGTCTAATCCATCATGCAAACTATCCTCCCATCCACTGACTCTGTCTACACTTCCTGTTGCTTCAGAAAAGCAGCCAGCATAATTAAGGACCCCACATATCCCAGATGTTCTCTCTTCCACCTTCTTTCATTGGGAAAAAGGTGCAAAAGTCTGAGGTCATGTACCAATCAACTCAAGAGCAGCTTCTTTCCTGCTGCTGCAGATTTTTGAATGGACCTACCCTGTGTTAAGTTGATCTTTCTCTACACCCTAGCTACTAACACTACATTCGAATGGAATGCTTTGTACAGCACAAAAAACAATACTTTTCCTTGTATACTAATACATGTGACAATAATAAATCAAATTGAAATGTTTAATACAATCTATTTTAAAAAGTGACCCATGTTCAGTACAATGTTGGGGAAGGGGGTTATATTTTTCTGCCTTAGTTTTTTGAGGAGTGGGTAAGCTGGAGGGGGAAAAGAGTGTCCAGCAGAAGTCCCAAAATGACATTTATGCCAGCGAGATTTCCTATTGAAATAGTCCCTGCCCCTTAGAATGACACAATGGAGTCCTCCCATCATGAAGGGACATGCTGTGGCCAGGTTTTTTTTTGGGGTGCTGGTGGTGGTGTAGAATTTGTTTTTAATTTTAGTATTTTCAGATCGGGTCTGTCAGGGGCCAAAGGTTGTTAGTGGGACGGAGTCTCTGTCTCCAGGATTTCTTTTCAAACTACCTGTCAAAAAAATATGGCAGGAAGGGCTGGCAGTGCTGCCAATGGACTACACACCACTTTTCCTGCCTGAGTTGACAGTGTAAAAAGAAAATTCTGCCCAAATGTCCCTCCCATTTGTTGTACTAGTATTAGAAATAACTCAAGGCTCAATTGCTCAATGTCACCTCCAAAAAATTTCCCAGATAGCAGCAGGCAGGAAAAGCAAGATAATATAAATAATGTTAATAAGCATGCTGCTTAATTTACGCAATGAATATAGCACTAGAGTAAAACTAATATGCTTCAAACTACTGCATATTCTACTCTGAGCATGTAGAGAGTCCAAATAAATGTCATCTTTAGCAATTTTTAATTGAAATCTGTAGGAAAAAAGTTAAAGATAGATAAATTGTGTACACCAAGGAACATAATGGTTTGTGTACTGCTATTTATTCATTATTGGGGCACTCTTCAGTAACTGCACGGATATGAAAACTCAGCAATTCAGAAATTAGACACTGCTCTAAAATTTAGGTCAATAATTTTAGCAGAAAGTGCACAAAATACTACAGATGCTCACAAAACCCAACATCTCTATAACCATCTAGAAGAACAAGGGCAACGGTGGATGTGGTGTTTCTCGATTTTCAGAAGGCGTTTGGTAAGGTGCCGCACAAAAGGTTGTTACAGAAGGTTAGGGGGCATGGAGTTGGGGGTAGGGTGTTAGCGTGGATAGGGGATTGGCTGTCAAATAGGAGGCAGGGAGTGGGTGTCAATGGGTGCTATTTGGATTGGCGGTTGGTGACTAGTGGAGTGCCCCAGGGATCGGTGCTGGGGCCTCAGCTATTTACCATTTATATATAGATGATCTGGAGGAGGGAACCCAGTGTAAGGTGTCGAAATTTGCTGATGACACAAAGATTGGTGGAACGGCAAATTGTGCGGAGGGTGTGGAAAGTCTGCAGAGGGATCTAGATAGGCTGCGCGAGTGGGCAGGGACCTGGCAGATGGAGTACAATGTTGGCAAGTGTGAGGTTATCCACTTTGGTAGGAATAATGGTAGGAAGGACTACTACTTACAGGGCAAAAAGCTGCAGCATGCTACAGTGCAGAGGGACCTGGGGGTCCTTGTGCACGAGTTGCAAAAACCCAGCCTACAGGTGCAGCAGGTGGTCAGGAAGGCGAATGGGATGCTGGCCTTCATAGTGAGGGGGATTGAATATAAAAGTAGGGAGGTCTTGCTGCAACTGTATAGGGCACTGGTGAGGCCACAGCTGGAGTACTGTGTGCAGTTTTGGTCACCGCACTTGCGCAAGGATATTTTGGCCTTGGAGGGAGTGCAGAGGAGGTTCACTAGGCTGATACCGGAGTTGAGCTATGAGGAGAGGCTGAATAAACTGGGCTTGTACTCGTTAGAGTTTAGAAGGATGAGGGGAGATCTCTGAGACGTACAAGATGATGAAAGGGATGGATAGGGTAGAGGTGGAGAGGTTCTTCCCACTCAGAAAGGACAGTAGGACTAGGGGGCACAGCCTCAAGATAAAAGGGGGGCACAGTTTAGAACAGAGTTGAGGAGGAACTTCTTCACTCAAAGGGTGGTGAATCTCTGGAATTCTCTGCCGTTGAAGTGGTGGAGGCTGCCTCGCTAAATATATTTAAGAAGCGGGTAGATAGGTTTTTGGTAGGCAAGGGGATTAAGGGTTATGGGGAGAGGGCGGGAAAGTGGAACTGAGCCACTTCAGATCAGCCATGATCTTGTTGAATGGCGGGGCAGGCTCGAGGGGCTAGATGGCCTACTCCTGCTCCTATTTCTTATGTTCTTATGCAACAGATGCACAGGAATATCAGTTGCACATTTTCCTCAAAGTCACACACCATCCGGATTTTAAACTTCTTGTTCCTTCACTGTTGTGGAATTCCCTCCCTAACTGCACTGTGAATATGTATATACCACAAAGACTACAACAGTCCAAAAAAGGTGCCACATACCACTTTCAGAAGCAGTTAATGCTGACCTTGCCAAGGATACATACATTCCATGAACATAGGAAATAACGATACCAATGATCAGACAGGACAAGCTGAATGCTGTTGGCAGGTGGTGGTAATGGACAGCAATTCAAAAATAAAAAGCATCTTCTAAACTAAAGGAAAGAGACTTAGTGGAAACGGATGTAGATAACAAACCAAGGCCAAATGCATGAACGCCCCAGAAATATTTTCTTATGGTATTATGAATAATCTCTTCATCCGAATGTGTCAAAATCTATCACCACTTCCAGCAACATCTCTAGCACAAAAATCTATTTTTGTAGCAACATAACTGGGATGCCACCTTCTTTTACAATGTTCTGCATATGGAGCAGGGAAGAGTTAGCTTTAGACACCTGGAACCAAAACTTGAATATCATTGGCTTGGCTAGTCTCAGATGTCCACGTCCAAATTAAAGATTTCCACAGAGGGAAATTAAGAATTCAGCCTCCCTGGAAGATAAACTATTTCTTGCTGTAATGTAAACATACCAAGTACAGACACATCTAAATGTCAATTTACTGATGACATTTCTTTAATTGTTTTGGCTACAACTAGTGTTTCATCATTTTGTAATGGCCCATCAGGAGGCATTCCAAAATTCATAGAATCACACCGTGCAGAACCTTTGGCCAATGAGTCTGAACTGACATGAGAAACATTTAAATGCCCATTCAATTCTGTAGCCCTGAAATGTCATGACATACCAAGTGCTCATTCAGATACTTTTTTAAAAAGGATGAGGCAACGCACCCCTACTACCCTCCTAGGCAGCGCATTCCAGACCATCACCACCCTCTGGTCAAAAAAAGGTTTTCCTCACATCCCCCAAACCCTCCTGCCCTTCACCTTGAACTCTGTCCTCTCACGACTGATCCTTCAATTAAGGAGAAGAGCTGCTCCCTATCCACCCTGTCCACGTCCTTCAATCTTGAACAACTTAATCAGGCCACCCCTCAGTCTTCTCTGCTCCAAAAATGACCCAAGTTTATCCAAACTGTCTTCACATCTTAAACATTCCATCCCAGGCAGCATCCTGGTGAATCTTCTGTGCACCCATCCAGTTCAAATCAGATCCTTCCTATTATGTGGCAACCAGGACCACACAGTACTCTAGTTAAATTCTATAGTTGCCAAGGGAAAATGCCACATTGAAACTATTAGGCATGTTTAATAACTAGCACACAATTGCCCAAAAGTCATTTTCACTGGGCACAGGATGGTGTGTGACTTGGGAGTGAATATTACAGCTGGTGATGTTCCTATGCATCTGCTGCCCTTGTTCTTCTAGATAGTTAAAGATTGCGGATTTTGATGGTGCTGTTGTAGGAGCTTCTGTGGTAACTTGAGCATCTGCTAAAATTACTGACCTGAATTGTTGAACAAAAATCTCTTTCTTGGGATTGTTCTCTCTCTCCAAATTACTTCTTCAGTGTGAGCTGCCTGTTCATTTGGCCAGAGGAACTATTCACGGAACTATTTTACAGAAGGATGTTCCTGATATCCTAACCAAAATATGTTCCTCTAGCCAACACATTCCCCCTCCCCCCACTCAACAAGTAACACTAATTTAAAATCAACTGATCAAAAATAAAACTAAAGTATCCTTCATTCCATCTTCATACAATTCCAGAAGACTGAATGAGTTGGCAGCAATACACAACCAAAGACATCTGTTGGGATTCTTCCAAAAAAAATTCCCGATTTGTGGGAAAATGAGAGAGTATATTTTGCTAGTGTTTTTAAGCGCAATTTCAAGAATGAATCTCTGACTTTGTGCACTGCAGTGTGCCTCAGTATGATGCCCTCTGGTAAACATGAGAGGCCATCAGCATAGTGCTAAGTGGGCCACTCCGATCTGTCAGAGCAACGATCGGCACACACACAGTGGCACACATTCCTGGCCCCCAGACAATGACTAACCTTGCAAACCCCCTTCTGACCGCTCCCACCCATACTGTTGACCTGGACCTCCTGGGCCAGCCATTAAATACCCAGCTAGCCCAGGTCTCCCAATTCTCCCCCATGTAACTATTAAATGTTTTTTTTACAAGATAAAATTGTATCCACCTCTACTACTACTTCTGGCAGTTTGTTCCACTCACCATCCTCTATTTGGAAAAAACTACCCCTCTGGACACTTGTATCTCTCCTCTCTCACCTTAAAACTATGCGCTCTCTTTTTTTAGACTCCCCTACCTCTGGTAAAAGATATTGACTATCTAGCTGATTTATGTTCCTCGTTATTTTATAGACCTCTATAAGATCACCCCTCAGCCTCCTACATTCCAGGGGAATGTCCCAGACTATCCAGCCTCTCCTTACAACTCAAACCATCGAGCCACAGTAGCATCCTAGTAAATCTCTTTTGCACTCTTAGTTTAATAATATCCTTTCTATAATAGGGTAACCAGAATTGCACACAGTATTCCAAGTGCGGCCTTACCAATGTCTTGTACTACCAGACATTCCAACTCCTATATTCAATGTTCTAACCAACGAAACCAAGCATCTGAATGTTTTCTTCACCACTTTGTCCACCTGCGATTCCACTTTCAAGGAGCTATGAACATGTACCCCTAAATCTTTGTTCTCTAACGCTCCCCAATGCCCTTCCATTAACAGGTTGAACCACGACAGGACTTAATCTACCAAAATGCATCACTTCACATGTCTAAATTAAACTCCATCCTCCATTCGTCAGCCCACTATCCCAATTGATCAAGATCCCATTGCAATTGGAGATAAATTTTCTTCACTGTCCACTATGCCACCAATCTTGGTGTCATCTGCAAACTTACTAACCATGCCTCCTTTATTCTCATCCAAATCATTAAATATAAAAGTGACAAATAGCGGACCCAGCACTTATCCTTAAGACACATTGCTGGTCACAGGCCTCTAGTTGGATAAACAACCCTCTACAACTATCCTCTGGCTTCTGTCAAGAGGCCAATTTTGTATGCATTTAGATACCTCACCCTGGATCCCATGAAATTTAATCTTACGCAACAACCTACCATGCGTTACCTTGTCAAAGGCCTTGCTAAAGTCCATGTCGACAACATCAACTGCACTGCCCTCATTTACCTTCTTGGTTACCCCTTCAAACAAACTCAAATTTATGATTGATTTTCCACTCAAAGCCAAAAACTTAAGAGGAATTAGGCCAGTTTCTAATGCCCATGTGGACAAATAGGGTTACCTCATACATTTAAAAACAAAATCATTGTTGCTTAGATGATCCTAAAAAATTGGGTTAATTTTGATGTAGTTGTGTTGTCTCTGGTAACTCAGCCTTCTGGCAACTTGCCCACATCATGCCTCACACATTGCAAGATTAGTTGGATATTGAAGAAGAGAGTACAAGCAGAGCATTTTTTCCTCCTGAATTTCTTAAATGGAAGGTCTCCAAAAAACTTTTAACACATCAAGTTATGGACACTTTTTCCAGAATTTGAACTGCAGGTGCACTTTGATAACATTCTTTCAAGGAACTACAAAGTTGACCAAGAGTGGAGAAATGGTCAGTAATTGTGTGTCGGATTAAAACTGGTGTTGCTGTGGAGAGAGCCTTCAATTTAAAGAATAAGGACTACAGATAAGAATTCATCTCGTCTACATTACAGCTAACTGGCTTTGTACTCACTGTCGAATGTTCCAATACATTTAACATCTTTAGTAGCAATACGTAAAGCTGAAATAAAAGGTTGTTGAACTTTGTTTTTAAAGAGATGAATAATGTCTATGTCAGTAAACAATAAATTGTCAATTTCATAAAATCTAGTAATTCTTCAGGCAAAGAAATTTATAACGTCGTGTTACAGTTTTCTGATCAATAGGGTAAATTAGAGTCAAATTCTGATGGGAAGATTTGCTTACCTATAGATTACAGAATTTCTTACTCGCCTGGTGGAGTCATCCATTAAATGGCTTTCAGCTAATGGGAGAAATGCTCCGCCCTCATGCATATACAGGGTTATACATATATCACTTAAAGCCAGATGTGGCAATTAGATAAGTTGCCTTACTCATCAGCCAGTTCTTGCAACCTCAAGTTTATTCAGGTTGACTTAGCACGCATGCCGTGCTTTCCTAAGGTGCTCGGGGCTAACATTGCAAGATTTCAAAGTGGCCTTTGGTCGTATTTACAATGTTTCAACCACCTCAGGTTTGAATAGCTAGACTGCCATTGGATGTAGATGACAAGTTTTGGGAATTCTATAAATTAGGCATGTGAACCTCTTCAGGCCAACACAAAACAGGACCATTTTGATCATGGTCTTCATTCTAATTATATTTCAGCACTGTGGGAGATGGGTGACTTGCTACTGCTTATACAGATGGCTTAATCTGAAGCCAAATATTGCTTTACTGTGCATTTTGTATATCTTTGCTGGGTCAAATCAGTAAGGCAACACCACAATCCAAAAACTTCCATCTTTGTTTCGATATTCTAAGTTTACTTTCAGCCAAATTTAAATGCTCAATTAAAATTGGATCAGGTCCTATTTTGCAGATGCAATAGACTATGGTGGAGGATCATATCATTGGTCCATGGCACATCCCGCCCCAAGTTTATCCTGTTAATAATGAGGTGATGTTATTTCAGCTTACCTACATTATAGATTGTGAAATTCTTCAAGACGGATGTAGACCAAATGAAGTCTTCAATTGTTGCAGCTATACATACAAGGACAGTTTCTATTTATGGGAAGTTTTGTATAGATGGGTAAATTTACCAATTTTTGTACTTTTGATTAGGGAACTACACACAAAAGGGAGCATAGCTGAGAATCAGCAAGTCAGCAGTATTTTAAAGAATTGAGTGTTTCTGGAAACTATTAGGAAATAGCACATGTATCATTGCAAGCTTAAACTGCCACCTTCCCAATGATCTACCGCTGATGGAGATTGTAATAGAAACCTATCAATAATAAATATTAGATCCATCCTCTTAAGTGGATGAGCTGATGTACTGACATCCAAACAAATAATAGTTCTTTTATGGCAAGTAAAATCCAAAACCCCTGCCCCAAAATTATATTTTTCCACTTTGTTGAAAGTCAGTTACAGAATGTACTAACACAAACAGCCCCATGTGTTGATCTGTATCACACTTATCTAGTAATTAATGTGATTAAGAATTTACAACAAGCAAAAATATGTACCTTTTTTACACTTGTTCCATAAAACTCAGGTCTGGCTGGCTCGTCATTTTCAAAATTTTCAACATCCCATTCATATACCAGTTTTGCATTGATCCTTTTCCACATTTCCACAAATATTGTTCCTGAGGACAATGCAATACTTTTATTCAGTCAAATGGAACTCCACGACATGTATTGCTTTCAATTTGATCAGAACAAAAAAAAACATTTTCTTGATCTTCAATGCAGTGTTTGTTATTTTACACTTCAACTTGCAGGTTCACAATTATGGGCATTTTCTTCCTCAGCCCCATTATTTTGTTTCTTTGCTTCAATTCCCCAGAAGCAGGGATTCATGCTGGGGTATCATTCCCCTTGCGCACGTGTATCCGTCCAAGCAAGCACGTTGAATACAGGGAGTGCCAGCTAGAAGATTGAGGTGGTGTTAAAAGGGAGCACCACAGAATTCAGTCCTTGTCTTTACATCTCTTTAGATGCACTTGCTAAATTTCCTCTTCCTCTATTGTGAAGCACCGAATATTGGGGTATAACCCACATTTCTCAAAATGCTGCTGATAATTCCAAATATTTCCCATTTTCAATTATCTATCATCTTCCCTTGCCTCTGACATCCTTGCATGAATTCCCTAATGCCTCCTTGTTCAATGGTCAACTTGATCAGTGCAATTCAAATTAAAAATAGTAGAAATCATTCAAAAGGTAGAAAGAAGAATATTAGGTTTTAAATTCTCAGTTCAGTTGATTCTAGGTGGGAAACCATTTTGTGATGGCATCAGTGTACAATAAAGAAGTGCTCCTCTGATCAATGTTATCTGCAGGATCATGCTGCCAGATTTGGTTCAGATATTACCAGCATCTTTATTTTGATGATTGATGCAGTATGCACTTGTATATTTTGCTCAAATTAAAAATAATTCAGAATATTAAATCTTTATTTCTGCACAATGGCAAAATATGATTGCTCAGATAGATTCTACTAAATTTAAAATAAATGACAAAGATTTGAATTTAAACATATCCCAACTTAATTCTGCATTAACATGAAGTAATTTATGGTGCAAACATTACCCATGAGATATTCCACAACAAGTGATTATCATTGACAAATTCCTTACCCCATAGACAAATAATAAGACCAAACCATGGTGTGGCATCATTATCAAAGGAAGATTGGATTATAGTAAAGAAATCATCTGAAGAAATCCTGTGACAAAACAGAATGAGCATATCTGCAAATTAAGAACAATTTAAAAAATGAAATTTATAATATTGGTTAAAAATACAAACTGGAATTAGGCCATTTTTGGATACATGGAACCCCAATCCGATTTCAATTTGGTTCGAATTGGATCTTTCTGGATTACAAAACAACAAATTCACATTGATTTCAAAAAACTACACGTGCACATCTTCATGGATGAAAAAAAAAATCGATTTAGGACTTCACTGTATATAACATTTGACTTTTGTGTAGCTAAATACAAGGTTTTATACTACAAGAACATTTAAACTTTATATAAGATGTGGGGAAGGGGGGACACGGGAAGAGAAAGGTGCAATACTGCCCTTTTAGTTAGAAAAAATATTGTACAGGGATTAGGAAGAGACAAACAACTGGAACAGAGCTGAGGGAAGTTGTATTGTCAAAGGGATCATTTTTAAAAATCAGGAAGAGGATAATACTAGGTTACAGGGATCTAAAAAGTGCTCGATACAATGGCTAAAGGCTCAGCCATCGAAAAAGGTCACAATGGGGATGACTGCAGAGTATTCTATTCCATTCGTAATTTCTCAGATACTAAAGCAGTCCATGCCCATTTGCAGCAAGACCCAAGCCATCACCTGAACAGCCTATTTCCACTTCCATAACACTGCCCAACTTCACCCCTACCTCAGCTTTACTGCTTCCAAACATCTCTTCCGCGCCTACTACTTCGTCAGACTCCAGGCTAATATCCGACATTATACATTCCATCAGATGATGGTGGGAATCCAAAAATTCCACTACGTCTAACTTCACCAGACATTCTCATGATTTCAATCCCACATCAGTATCTTCTGTAGCTACATGTGCTCTGGTCTGCTGTATGGATGATTTCCCAACCCCTTCGTGATATGTTGGGGAGTTTGCTCTGCTGAGAGTAAGGAAGGTTTTAAAAGGAAATTTGACATGACATTCAAAATCATGGGTTTTTAAAAGTAAAACAAGACAGAGCTATTTGCAATGACAGAAGGGCCAGTGACCAAAAAGATACAGACAAAACTAGAGGATGCTGGTGAAGAAACATTTTGCTGCACAGCAATTTGTGGTGATTTAGAATGCAGTGTTTGAAAAAGGGGGGTAGAAACAGCGATGGATAAAAAGGGAAAATTCACCTGGTGAAGCTAAGATACCAGATTGTGTGCATGCCAAACAGAGCCAAGTAATCCCACAATCAATGGTTCAGATCGAAGCTCTACAGTACTGCCATATCCAGTCATGAACGGTAGTGGATAGTTACACAACTGGAGGTCAGTGCCACAAATATCCCTACCCTCAAATGATAGAGAATCAGCACATTAATGCAAAAGACATGGCGGATGTATTTGCAATCACTTTCAGCCAGAATTGCTGAGTAGATGATTCATCTTGGCCTCCTCTTGAAGCCCTCAGCTTCACAGATGCCAGTCTTCGGCCAATTCGATTCACTCCACATGCTATCAAAAAAAAAAGCGGAGACCACTGGATACTGCATAGGCTATGGAGCCTGACAACAACATTCCAGTTGTAGCATTGAAGATTTGTTAACCGGAACCAGCTGTTCCCCTGATCCAGTTGTTCTAGTACAGCTATAATACTGGTATCTATTCAGCAAGGTGGCAAATTGGCCAGATATGCCTCATCTCTAAAAAGCAGAACAATCCTAATACTGCTAATTACCATCCCAGTCTATTCTTGGTCATCAGCAAATCAATGGAAAGTATCATAGACAGTGCTATCAAGCAGCTACTTGCCAAGAACCCTCCCACCAAGGCTCAACTTGGGTTCTGCCAGGGCCTCTCGGCTCCTGACCTTATTACAGCCTTGGTCCAAACAGGAGTTAAATTCCAGAGGTGAGGCAAGAGTGATTGCCTTCAACAGGCAGCATTTGACAAGGTGGCATTAAGTAGCCCTAACAAAATAATGGGAATTGGGGGAGACACTGGTTAGAGTTGTACCTAGCACAAAGAAAGATATTGCAGTTTTTAAAATGCCAATTATCCCTGTCTGGGACATCACTGCAGGAGTTCCTCAGGAAAGTGTGAGGCTCAGCCATCTTCAGTTGTTTCAGTGACCTTACCTCCATCATAGAAAGGTCAGGAGTGGGGATATTTGCTGGTGATTACCAGTGCTCTGTTCCATTTGTTATTCTGCAGTTCCTGAAAAGTTCATTCCAGCCTACAGCAAGACCAGGACAACCAAGTTCCACACAATACCCGTCTCCAACAAGAGAAAATCCAACCATCTCTCCTTGACATCCAACAGCTTTACCACCAACGAATTCCCCATCAATACTCCAAGGTTATTACCGACTACAACTTTACCTGGTTCTAGATTGCATATGTATAATAGATGACACTGCAGACAGAAAATCATCAAAATCTTAATGTATTAATAGAAACTACTAGAAGGGAAGATCTTTAAATACAAAAGTACTAAATAAAAGTAAGTCACATCAATTTCTTTGCTTCGACCTATTTTAACACAGATATGACCAGACCGTAGCAAGACAGGTGGGCAATCAAGGTCTACACCTCACAGATAAGATGATTTGCAGTGATTTCTGCTTATTTACTTAGTACCCCATATCTCTAACTTTTCTGGGAAAGCATAGTCATTGAGGAAATTCCTTGTGTGACATGGAAGATCATAAACATGGCCATGACTGACACATATTCAAGTTGCTCAAGCAGTCAGAGAAGACGTGCCTTCTTCAATACTATGATTTGGCAAATAAAACTGTTTTGAAAGTAAATGCTTCATTAAAAAGAGATGGGAGTATGTCTAACACGAAGGAAAGCCAATATCATTTGGTTCCAAAAGTCTTTCACCAATACAAACCAACTACTCTTACAGTGCACTAAACTTCCTCTTATGCTGACACATCTGTCCTTGGTGTGCTGCAATGCTCCAGTGAAGCCCAGCATAATGTAAAATGGGAACAGAGAAGTAGCAGATATGAGAGAACAAATCACAAAAGTTATTACATGAGTAAACGTAACGTTTTGCACTTTGATTGCAAAAGCAGGAAGGCTGATTATGTGAATGGCTGAATGTGCAACGCGAACTCATACTGGAGGTCAAATGAAGGTAAGCATGCAGGCGCAATAGGCGGTAAAGACGAAAATGGTACATTGACCTTCGTAATGAGGATTCAAGTGTAGGAGCAGGGATGTCTTAATGTAATTATGCAGGGCCTTGATGAGGCCACACCTGGAATATTGTGCACAGTTTTGATCGTCACATTGGAAGGAAGGATGTTCTTGTTATAGAGGGAATGAGATGAAGGTTTACCAGAACGATGGCAGGACTGACGTACGAGTAGAGATTGAGTCAGTTAGGATTGCATTTGCTGAGGTGGGGTGGGGGGGGCGGGGGTGGTGGAAATAGGGGATATCATAGAAGCCTATGAAATTCTAACAGGAATATACAGCACAGATGCAGGAAGGATGTTGCCAATTGGTTGGGTTAATTGGACAGCTTGACCAATGGGCTTGGTGCAGGCACCTTCTGTGCTGCACCATTCCATGAATATATCATTAGGTCAAAATTTTCAAACATCTCTCAGTCAACCAATTGCAAAACCTGCGTGACCAGTTTACATAGGTGAACTCTATTGCAAAATGTAGACACAAGAGGAAGTGGCGCAAAAGAGCAGTACAAATATGGTAACTTGAAGTCAAACGGCAAATACTAAACATATTAAAATGCATGTCAGATAAGTAAACATGTTAAAATTTTGGATCAGAAACTTACTGAAAATTTTCATGTTTCCATTTCGTAGTAACACACGTTGCATTAAGTGCTCTTTCAATTATAATTCGCCTTCCAGCTATGTTATTACATACATCTCTGAAATGAAGTGCACAAAAAAAAACTTAGGTTAAGTTTACCTCAACATAAATTACTGGCAGCAATACTGCCTACTCACAGCAGGAACACATCGTACAGAACTTCAGTAAGGCGTTTGACAAAGTCCCTCATGGTAGGCTGGTAGAAAAGGTTAAGACGCATGGGATACGAGGCCAGGTAGCTAGGTGGATTGAGAACTGGCTGGGAAATAGGAGACAGAGGGTAGTTGTGGAGGGGACCTTGTCGGGCTGGAGGCCAGTGACCAGTGGTGTGCCGCAGGGCTCAGTACTGGGACCTCTCCTCTTTGTAGTATACATAAATGACTTGGAAGAGGGCGTAGGTGGAGTGATCAGCAAGTTTGCTGATGACACCAAGATGGCAGGGTTGGCGGGTACGGAACTGGATTGTCAGGTGATACAACAGGATATAGATAGGTTGGTGCAGTGGGCAGATAGGTGGCAGATGGCATTTAATCCTGACAAATGCGAGGTGATGCATTTTGGACGGAATAATGCAGAGAGGAGCTATGTGATAAAAGGTAGGCCGATTAGGAGTATAGACATACAGAGGGACCTGGGAGTGCAGGTTCACAAATCCATGAAGGTTGCGTCACAAGTGGAGAAGGTTGTTAGGAAGGCTTATGGGATGTTAGCCTTTATAGGAAGGGGCATTGAGTATAAAAGCTGCCGTCTAATGCTTCAGTTATACAGAACGTTGGTTAGACCGCATTTGGAGTACTGCGTCCAGTTCTGGTCACCTTACTACCGGAAGGACGTGGAGTCTCTGGAAAGGGTGCAGAGGAGGTTTACCAGGATGTTGCCTGGCATGGAGGGGCTGGGGTACGAGGAGAGGTTGAAGAAACTGGGACTATTCTCCTTGGAAAGACGGAGATTGAGGGGGGACATGATAGAAGTATATAAGATACTGAAGGGAATAGATAGAGTTAATAGTGAGAGAGTTAATAGTGAGAGACTGCTCCCTAGACTGGGTACGAACACGAGAGGTCATCATTTAAGGGTGAGGGGGGAGAGGTATAATTTGGAGGTGAGAAGAAGGTTCTTTACGCAGAGAGTTGTGGGGGTCTGGAACGCGCTACCGAGTAGGGTGGTGGAGGCAGGAACGTTGGACTCGTTTAAGATGCAGTTAGATAGGCACATGAGTGAAACGAGAATGGAGGGATATGGTAGGGGCTATTAAATAGGGTTAAACCTCGGGAGACACCGGAAAGGCAGGCTGTAAGATTAATATTTTTGTCTTTATTCCACAGGTGGAGGTCCACCTCGTGTCAAACGAGGGGCATGCACACGGCGGGTCGTGCGTGGGCTGCTCTTGGAAGTTCCGGGAGTGGCCTAGTACTTTGTGCCGGTGTGTGTGCTTGATCCTGGACCGGTAGACGGGCGCCGCAACAGCTCAGTGACTAGCACTGCTAGCTGTGCAGATACATGGATTTGGGCCTGTGTCTGTGGGAGTTTGCGCATTCTCCCTGTGGTTGCGTGGGTTTCCTCCGGGCGCTCCGGTTTCCTCCCACACCCCAAAGATGTGCTCTTAGGCTGATCGGTTTTTACCAAATTGACACTATTTCTTCCCTGAATCTGACTGAGTAGGGTTCCATTCGTAGACACGCAGGGTAGAATAGGTGTAGGGTGATGCGGCGGCGCGGGCTCGTTGGGCTGAAGGGCCTGTTTCCCGTGCTGGGTTGTTCTTTGTTTGTTTAGAACTTAAAGGTTTCTTTGCTCCATTGAGTTGGTTGCAAAGTCCAGGAATGTTTTGTTCTCTACAGCTCACACGCTGCTCAAATATCCATCCTACTGCTTTACCAAAACATTCCACACAAAGATGGCAAATTTTCAGACCATCTCACTCAAATCAGACACAGTGGGCATGACTGTGGCATTTCTAATTTTGCTCAACATACCACACTAGAGAAAGCTTTAAGGTTGCAAACCAGGCAAGAGAAACAAAGTCTAAAACTATTAGAAATGGATAAGTGTTTTTAAGAAGTTCAGCTGTTTAGTCAAATTGAACTAACTGTTGCCACATTGCTATCAACTCTATAATACAGACCTCAGCTTAGAAGAGAGATTATACAGAAAAGAGAAATGTAATCAATCTAGTTATTAAAACACTTTGATCAGGAGGTGTTGATGTGTCAAACAGACTTTCCAGAAAAAAAATCACAGGGTTGGATAAATGTCACAAAGCAGATTGAGTGAAACATTTGGGAGAAGTGATTGGAATATAAAAGTTCATTTTTGGGAAACTGAATTATCCTGTTCTATGATGTTCCCAAGTAAGGGTTTGTCTAAAGGATGCAAAAAAAAAACACTGCTCCCTCAAGGCAATTTGATATTGTGGCAGAAAAGGAAAATACAGAACTGAAAAATCAAACCAAAAGCCAGATCTTAAGAGGCGATTCACTGACATGGCTGCACCTGGCACAGATTGTGCCAATCCTAGAGAATTGTGTGCAAGTCTTTTGTGCCTGATGGAAAACGGTTTGCAATTCTCCCAGCCCCTTTCTAATGGCATGAACTGGATCATACCCAGAAAGGGCATAAAAGGAAATGGCATTGAAGTAGGCATGACCCATTCTAATTCCAGCACATGGAATTCTCCAGCCTTTGGGCGCAGCACAAGAATCAATTTTAGCAGAGACTTGGTGCGATGATCATGCTGGGGAGTTCAGAGGCCATTGAAGCCTTAGGTGTTTGGGGGCATGACTGTGCAGAGGCATGAATGGCCATGCCCATCAGGCAGTGTCCACTGAACAGCCCACCAGTTGGGTGCCACCAAGGGGGTGTGACATGAGTTAGGGCATTTCCTGCAGGGCTAGGTCATGAAGGTGGTGATGATAGAGGGGGAGGAGGGGTACATGTCAGGAGTCAGACAGCAGGACCCAACATGCCACTAATGAGGTGGGGAATCCCTCTGTCTGGTGAGGAATGAGGGTGCATGAAGATTGGGATGCCCTTGTGAAACATCACCTGAGCACTCTGAAGCCAGAGTTTAGGCCCCAAGCCCCAGTACTAGCATGGAAACTCCCAACTTTCCACAGTATGGATTGCACCCGAGATGCAATTCTCCCAAGATCTGCCCCATGTCACAAGTTCAATTGAAGATTAGTACTAATTATTCTGAATTCATTGATTCAATCACAGAATCCCTACAGTGCAGAAAAAGACCATTTGGCCCACTGAGTCTGCCAGGCCCTATCCCCTTATCCCTACATCTTTACTTACTAATCCACACATCTCAGGACACTTAGGGGCAATTTTAGCATGGCCAATCAACCTAACCCACACATCTTTGGATTGTGCGAGGAAACCAGAGCACCTGGAGGAAACCCACACAGACAACAAGAATGTGCAAACTCCACACAGACAGTGACCCAAGCCAGGAAATGAACCCAAGTCCCTGGAGCTGTGAAGCAGCAGTGCTAACCACCGTGCTGTGCCACCCAGATAATGTATGTTAAAAAAAGTCAGGATTATAGTTTTCTGCATTGCATTTTTCCAGAAAAATTTTCCATGAAATACCATGTAATAAAGCAAAAATTGTAGTTCTGCTGCCATAGCTTAAGAGCTTGTAATAAACTAGTGTAAATATTCATACTGTGCATTAAAGGAAAATATGTTCCAACTAATTAGATATTAAGTAATAAACACATTATCCATTTCAGTTTAAAAAACAATGCACTGATTAGTCACAATTTTACCGTATTCTATCCACAGCCTCGTCTACCACATCTGCAATCTTGTCCGAAGATAAGCAGAGTTCATCGTAATTATAGCCATACAAAAATTCATCTAGATTATTGCTGGCATAGTAACATGATATACTGGAAAAGAGAAAAAGGAGACCCAGATTAAAAAAAGGTACAGCACAGAGATCCTAGTCATGTAATCACTGTTGCAAAGCACAATACACAGAAATATGCACACAGCAAGATCCCACAAACAAATCAATTATCTGGTCATTGTCATGGTCAGCATGCCTCGCTGAGGGATGAGTGCTGATCAGGGCCTGGGAAAATTCCTTGAAATAATGTTATCTTATGCCTACTTGAGGGATAATTGGGTCTTTAGTTTAATACCTCGTCTGAAAGATAGCTCTTCATGATTGGACTCGAGTGTTGGTCTCAATCTTGTGTCCAACTTGAACACATGGATTTTCCAAGTCAGAGACTGAGTGCTGCCAACCAAGTCCAGCAAGATCAATTCTGACAGAAATTTGATACAAAGTATTTTTTCTAAGCTTCTCACACAATTTTGAGATCTTTTGGTTCCCACGACTGGGGCACGATTCTTAATTGCCATTTCAAATTTAATTGATGGAGAAAAATTTACAAGCATCAAAACAGGCAAGGAAAAGTGTTTGCAATTTAGTAGAATATGTTCACATAGAGAACATACATAATTGTGCAAATTTACTAGTCAAATATTCAATACAACCACAAGAAAGACAGCAGCATGTATAGTAACACAGAAGTGTTGACATTATGCCAAATTGGAACATTTCAGCCACGTAGAACCCAATGAATACTGCTTGGTGTGATGACTACATGCTTTAGGAAGCAATCTTTTTGTGTGATGTCTCTTTAAGACCAATGTAGAATGGGGAGTATTATGAAAGAGGTTTAACTGGTTTCCCAATTATGATGTTATCACAAACAAATACCTGTCATGTCATGGTGACATAGTCATTAGCACTGCTGCCTCACAGCAGCAAGCACCATTTCTAGCCTCAGGTCACTGTGTGGAGTTTGCACATTCCCCCTGTGACTGCGTGGGTTTCCTCCACGTGCTTTAGCTTGCTCCCACAGTCCAAAGAGGTGAGAGTTGGGTTAATTTAACATAGCCAAGTCAACCTTAAAGTCAGGGGAATTAACAGAGTGAATGAGGGGTTACAGGAATAGGGCCAGTGCAGACTTGATGGGCTAAATGGCCTCCTTCTGCAATTAGGATTCTCTGATTATAGATCTTGCAAAAACCATTATGGGCAGAATTTTCTCATCCCGCCCACCATGGGAATCATTGCAGGCAGGGATGGACCATGCAAAAGGTCCGTTGACCTCAGATGAGAATGTCTGGCCTTGGGGCGAGCACTGCTGGAAAATCCTGCCCTTTTCTTAAAAAAAAGGACACAAAAAGCCTTGAAAATGGCTGCCAATCACCTGACCTTTTCCTTCTGCAACGTGCTTAAACTTCCAGAATATTCTAAAATCAATTACAAGCAGACATGCTTGAAAAGAGTTTTGAAATAACAACCAGACAATGGCCTTTCCCTGAAGGCATGAAAGCTGGTGGCCCTGACCCTTAAGCATGGCAGCTGATAAGATTTCAGATTGCTAAATGAAATGACCCCTATTTGGAAGGTGATTTGCTAGTTTGTTCACATCACATGACAACAGCTAGCCTGGCTCTCAAAAGCTACAATAGGAAAATTCATCTTGTAGTGCTCAGTACCTCAGGAAGAATATTGAGAAACAAGTTCGTGGCCAAGGGGGCACAAAGAGGAAGATTTTAAATAAATCTGCCAAAAATATCCAGGCAATCTGCAAGTGACGTCCTTGCAGAATTACTGAGGAATCTCACTCTCCAAAAATTCTGCTAAGCTGATGAGTCCATCTGCAGGAGGCAAACCCTGACTGGTTGACTGCAGAAGCCATCAGTATCTCACAGGGACAGATAGGAAATCTTGCCTTTTAGAGATCTGTTTCCTTTGCCTGCATTTTAATCTTTGTATCTGTATCTTAATTAACTGAAACTTGCAGCTAAATATCAACTGTAGTTTTGTAATGAACTAACTTAATCGTGTTCATGCCGAATACATGTCTGCTGGTGTATTTTTAAATTGAACCATGGATACATGAGGGAGGGACGCACGCAGACCACTTCAAGGAAATACCTTATGTGGTTGGAACTACACCAATAGGTTCAAACACAAAAGTGCCGGTGACCTGGGGATGAAAGCCAAGAATTTAATGATAAATATGAAAGCCAACTGCAGTGGAGTTGAGTCAGCCATTGTTTTCTATTTGACAGTTCAAAACACTTAAGAACCCTTGAGAATTTAAGTAGAGGGAACAAGAAAGATTTTCACTCCAAATCAAACAGGTTTCTGTCTAGCAGTCTTTGAACAGATCCTGGTGTTGAAGGAGTCTTGTTGAAATTGTACAAGACATTGGTAAGGCGACACTTGGAACACTGCAGTTCTGATCACCCTATTATAGATAGGATATTATTAAGCTAGAAAAAAAAGAGTGCAGAAGAGATTTACTAGGATGCTACCGGGACTTGATGGCTTGAGTTATAAGGAGAGGCTGGATAGACGGACTTTTTTCCTCTGGAGCTGAGGAGTGATCATAGAGGTCTATAAAAATAATGAGGGGCATAGATCAGCTAGATAGTCAATAGTTTTTCCCAAAGATAGGGAAGTCTAAAACTAGAGGGCATAGGTTTAAGGTGAAAGGGCAGAGGCACAGAAGGGTCCAGAGGGGCAGTTTTTACCCCCCCCCACACAGAGGGTGGTGAGTGTCTGGAACAAGCTGCAAGAGGTAGTAGTAAAGACAGGTACAATTTTGTCTTTTTCAAAGCATTTAGATGGGTATAAAAGGTATGATGGGTATAAAGGGATACTGGCCAAATGTAGGGGACTGGGACTAACTTAGGGGTTCAAATAAAAAGGGCAGCATGGACAATTTGGGCCAAAGGGTCTGGTTCCATGTTGTAAACCTTTATGACTATGGAGGTCTCAGAAGAATAGAGCAGTGACTTTGTCATTGTTCTTTCTAACAGGCTAGCATAAACAAAGAGCCAGAAACAGCAAGGAAGAAGGGACTGTGGATCGAATAGTACCCACTGCTGTTGTTTGTGTTGCTGGAACCCACAAGACCCTATGAAACAGCAGACAGTGTGTTAAGAATTCTTTGGCACTAGGACTGCCATGACCCAAGTGAGATGGGATTTAAAGAGCTGTACTTCATTGGTGTTAAACTGCACTAGAGACTTTGGATGGAATACAATTGCTGGCTGCCCACAAGCACCCCGTTAAGCCATTCATTCAATCTTGCATCACAACAGTGGGAATTTACTTTGGTGTTAAAGCCAATTGCTACTCAAGAACCACGTGGTCCTCAATTCACCAGAGACTTTGGGATGAGTGCAACCACCTTTCTGCCATTGTGACCCAGTTATGCTGTTCACCACCCTGCTGGGGCAGACTGATGCAGCCTTCTGTCTCCTTACCAATGTCGATCTGGACAGCACTGTGCTGCGGGACTGCAACAAAGGCTCAAAGTTCAACTGGGATGGAGTGTGAAGTGAAGCTGGGGCGCTTAGGGTGGGTAGATGAAGACATGGTGAGGGAGATGGGTGCTGAGGGTTCACAGTCCAGGCAGAGGGGCAAGGAGATGGATGAAGGATGGAAGGCAAAGGGAAGCTGGACCCTGACAAGAATATATCAAAAAGCTCAATCAAGGGGGTCAAAAGGGCTACCACACTGTTTATTGGCAAGAGATGCAAGAAGACTCCAGGTGCAGTGGGTAAAGGTCCAAGTGGGGCATGGGCACCTCAGTGAAGTGGGAAGAATGGTCGGATCAAGGAACAGACTTCCTCTTGAGGTTACTAACTTTTTCCCTCTGGGTTGCTGACATCCTGCACTGTCTGGTGAAGATAGGTGGGCTGATGAGAGGAGCAAGCCGGAATTTTGTTTCAGTATGATGCCAGATCCTTCGAACCAGTTAGCTGAGGGCGGGTGAACAAATCAGCTGGGAAAAAGAAACTAATTTAATACCTTATTATACCAACTAAGCATTAGCACAGAAAAAGAAAGAATCTTCAACTAACATTCCGCTGGAAGGTAAATGAGAAAATGACAATACCTGCAATAAAGGCCATAAAGGAAGATACCCACACCAAGAAGCACAGGAACAATGAGACTAATTAAAAGTGTTTCCATCACAGCAAAATAGAGTGCGATCTTTTCACCAAAATAATTTCGTATTTTCCAAAGAGGCTGGAATTTTAGGTAGGTGTTTGCCCACAAGTCATTAAGTTCTGTCCATGCATCTGGAGGGTCAGCTGGTTTGCTAGGTTCTGCAGAAAGTCACATGTCAGATCCAGAAAAGTGATAATATCATAATGAGAAAAAAAGGTCACTGTTAATAAACACTTTAAACCCACAGGTTAACTTGCGTTGTATGTATGTATAGTTTTATAAAAAAAAACTTGCAATGTATAACAGGTAACTGACACTGTTCTCAAATCCAACATTGTGTTGTGTTGATATGCCAAGTTGAAGTTCAATATGACATTTCACATATGGAGCTCCTCATCTCAGCAGAGGAGCGCTCAGCAACCAGAACATGGCAGCTGAGCGTACAGCTTTTCCAGTTTCCATGTGTACTTACTTATCTCAGCTTCTCTCAGACATACGATCATACAAAATAGGAAATTTGACTCATTGAGCTTCTTCCACCATTGAGCAGATCTGTTGGAGTTTTTAATTTCACATTCCCATCTACCCACTTATCCAACAGACTATCTACTTCGGCCTTAAAGGTATTCAATAATCCCATCTCCACCGGTGGAGAAAAACAAACATTCTCCTCATTCAGTGCTAAAGAAGTGTGCCCCCCTCTACCCCCACCCATTAAAAACAGACTCCCCCCCCCAAAAGGGAGCAACATCTTCACATCCACCTTGTTAAGACTGTTCAAGATCTCATATACTTCAATCAAGTCACCCATCACTATTAAATGCCAAGCCCAGCCTTTCCAATCTATCCTTATAGGACAACCCACTCATTCCAAGTAAATCTCCTCTAATACACAGTCACATCATTCCTTAAACAAGAGAACCAAAACTGCACACAGTATTTGGATGTGATTGCACCAATGCTTATATAACTCAAATATAACATCCTTACTTTATGTTCAATTCCTCTCAATAAAGCATAATATTCCATTCGACTTCTTGAATTACTTGTACCTGCATACTAACACTGTGACCCTGGATCTCCTTGCACTATAGAATTCTGCAGGCATTATCGGTTTGAGCAATATACTGCTTTTTTATATTTTAACTTCACATTTTCCCACATTATACTTCTATCTGCCAGAGATTTGCCCACTCACTTAACCTATCTACATCCACCTGCAGCCTCCTTACGTCCCTCTTCACAACATATTTTCCAATCTATCTTTAGGTCATCTGTAAATTTACTTACCACCTTAACTGATAAGGAGTACCCACCCCCACCAGAGAAAAAACCTTAATGGAAATTGCAATATAAAAAAGGGAGAGACTTGACTACCTGATGACTAAATCAGAGTCTGACTTTCAGAGGAGTGCAAACAGGAACCATATTCATATTGGTGCAGAATCAAAGCTTGACATATGCATTGATATCTGCATACACAATGGTTTTCATTGGTCTCTGAAAACAGCTATGTTAATTCCACATTTTCAATGGTTTAAGCTTATTCAAATACATTTTATTGGTGCAAAAATGATCTGAGATCAAATCCTGCATTGATTTATTTTTGTGGTACAACCTTTAGCATCAACAGGAATATAATAGGAGTCTCGCCTTACGCCAATCACTACCAAAGAATAGGAGTGTTACTAAATTATCAAATCTTCCTGCAGTCACAATCAGTGGGTTTTCTACTCACCACTGTCTTGTAGTGACGGTTGACTAGAATCTTGGCGAATTTTTAAATCGTGTAATATAAAGGCAGATCTGAATGCCTTCTTCATAAGTAAGAATGGGAGAGCTGGAACTTTTCCTGTAACCTTACGTGTTGCCACTGCAAAAAAGTAAGTTATTTTGGTAACACATTTATGGTTAGTCAAGAGCAAAATACTCTGGTATGTACATTGTGACTTCTTGCTCTCCTCATCACACCTTCCCCAGCTATGAAGGTTGGTGACATATCTTCAAGATTCTCTGGACACTACCGAATGACTGGTTATTAGAAATGCTGGAGTGATGTTCACTTCAGGTTTTCCTTCCTGTGTGGACAGTCAGTTAGCCTCTATCCACTGTGTGACACAGCTGACAATGAATTCATTGCAACAGAAGAAATCTGAGCATAGTTTATTCAATACAACATTCCTGGAAGTAAAGGTTCCTCATCAGGAGAGCAGAACAGTTGCTGAATAAATTGTTCTAAGGAACAATTTTAAAAGAACATTGTTTATGTTTCCCATGTAAATTCCTTATCCAAAAGTAAAAGCCAAGTTTTGAGCAAGAAGCCAAGCAGTGGGCAGGCATTCAATAAAGGCTATAAACTTACTTTATCAAACTAAGGGGGTATTAAAGGCATGGTGCAGAATCTTCCAGTCCTGCCCAACACGTAGCCAGCAGGACACAGGTCGTACAAAGGTCCACTGACGTCAGGTGGGATTTTCCAGTTCTGGGGTCAGAGTGGCCAGAAAATCCCACCCATGATTTCAAAATTTGTAGATCACAAAAAAACCTCGCAAGGGCAGTTAGTAAACTGTGGAGACAATAATAGATTTCAAGATAGCCATCATAGACAGACTGGTAGGATGTGTGAATTCATGGCAGATGAAACTTAGTGCAGAGAAGTGTGGGATGACACATTTTGCTAGAAAAATAGACAATACAATCCACATTGTAGAGTGGTGCAAGACAACTAAGTCTACTTGCTCATCAGTCACTGAGGGTCAACAGCTCAATAAAGTAGTTAAAGAAAATGGAATCATGGGCTTTATAAATAGAGGTACATGAGTACAATGGCCAGGAAATAATATCAAACCTACATAAAAACACTAGTTCAAGTATTTTATCCAAACCATCAACATCCTGGAGTGACTACTGACCAGAAACTGAATTGGTCTAGCCACATAAATACTGTATTCAATGTTCAGGATTTTGATTGCAATGGCTGAAACAATTAAGAAAACAGATTAAAAAGTATTATTCCACAGGAATGGTACAAAATAAACTTCATAGAAATTGCAGGAATGGATCATGCTCCCCACATTTTTCCAATGTGACTGCCTTTTAAGGGCCATCACCACTCGTTGTGTCCTATGCTGCATCATTCTATGCTCCAATGAAACATTTCTAGGGAACATAGCCAACAATAATTCAAGAATTATAACATCTAGATTTTCCCAACTAAATAAAGGGATCATTTGTACAGTTGACCCACAGATTCATGCTTAATATATTCTCTTGATGCAGAGGAAATGAAGTTGCTTTAGTTCGGAGAACACAGTATATTTAAACCGTTCTTGTTCTGTACAATCACTGACATGAGTTTCAGGACCATTTCTTTCTCAATTAAATTAGCTATCTCAAAAGAAATGTTCCATTTGCAGTAGCCATTATTGCTCAATGCCTAATGGCTCCACAGAGTATTTTAAATTGAACAGTGTTGATTACAAATGCAAACAAATGAGACTTAGTGCACAACGATAATTACCTTCTACATCATCATTTCTAATTTCAATGGGTATGTTTGTGAGGATGTAGTGAACCTACAAAGCAAAACAGAAAGGATTATCTTAATGCGCTTTCCTCCAGGATTTATTTTTCCAAATAGAAAAGGTTTCATTTAATATGGGAATCTTGTATGTGATGACTATGAATAGTAGACAACAATTCATTCCTGTCTGGTGTATATGGCCTTATACACAAACAGATACTTTGTGCAAGTTATATGAAGTAATGTCATCTCAGTCTCATTACTGCAAAATGCTCAAGTTTCCCTTGAGACTCAATTTCTCCACTGCTATCTCTGCCAATTTCCTGAATTCCACGCTTCATAAATCCCAAACTCATTTAAGCCTTTGTCCAAAGCCTCATTCACTCATTACATAACATCATCAAAATCCTGCATAGACTTGAACTGTCAGTCTGCCCAGGTGTATTTCATGCAGAGCTTTGAATCATCTTGTTTTCATACAAACAGATTTGTACTAAATTTATTAGTAATGCTATCATTACATTCAAAATATTTATGTATGGTCAGAACTGCACACCCAGGCATTAACATTTGTGCTCCAAATTACCTTTCAGGTCAGTTTAAAGTTACAGGCCCTGTTCCTGTGCTGTACTGTTCTATGTTCTAATTAGTGGACACATTCTGGTTTGTACGAGGTTCATCTACATCTGCAATTGGATCAGCACCAAGTTTTTAAAAAATTGATATTTTAAATACAAAACTCAATGAGATTTATTCCACATTTTTTTTAAAGAGTAACAGAATTCTGTAATTACAATTAGGGATCTCAACGCAGGGCGAAAAAACGTTTCCTCATTTTCAATTCCTCGAAACAGATGTCTTTTGTTATGTTCATAATGTGCACTAATAAAGTTGACCACAGCTTCAGTTGCAAAGCAAGCCATGAATCTTTGTAAGCGACCAGGCAATTTAACATCTACACCCTGAAACACAACAAAAAGAAAAGTCCATTAGCAATTTTGGGTTCCTGACTCTGCCAGGCATGTTTCTTTGCTGTTGTTTGGGATGCAAAATTATGGTCAATGTTAACACTATAAAAAGCAATGGCCAATTTTCAATTAAACAGCAGTGCAATACCAACCTTCCAGGTATTAATCAAACTTGGACATATTAATTACAGCTCACCAATATAATAAATCAAGAAATTCATCTTTGATCCCCACAGATAGAATTCATCCAATAATTCACTGAACAATGGTCAGAATCTTGTACCCTAAGGTGCACAACACTTTGTGCAGAAGATAGTCCAATCCTATATTCTAGGGAGCAAATGGAGAGGCATGGCCATCTCATCCCTTTGGATATGTTGCTCTATGCAGGACAAAATCCAAGATTTCATAAAAGTGTAGTCATCTCTATTTTAAAAATGATGGGAAATAGAACACAGTTTTATTTCCACAGTGCTGTACCTATCTTCCTAACAAAAGTCATAAAACTTAATTACCTTCATAGGATGGGTGGATAATTGTTAGGGTGTTAGAGCACAGACAGAGGTGTACATACAGAGCCATTCCCAGCCTCCCAATGAGATAACAGGGAACTCATAATTCTGCTCATTAGATATGCATAGCACTGTAGTGTAATAATGTGATAACTGAAAGATGTAATGCAGTCTTTGCATCAGAGAGACATCCTGTAGAACCAAGCTGCATCGCACTTGATGCTTGTGGAAAGATCTTTGCAACTGAAACTCAGACTTAAGTGGCCATACATTTTGCCACAAATGCTAGAATCCATAGATGGCTTAACCCATGTCTGGTAGAAAACAATTATATTTTCGTTATCTGGGGTTCAATAACTCATGGTGAAGTTGGCCAAACTTCACAATCTATGGGGTACCCTATTGAGGTTCATGAAAAGCAACATACTCCAGATATTAGAAATTTAAAACAAACAGCATGTCAGGTAGCATCTGTGGACAGAACAAAAGTTGAAATGAAGAGAGAGCTTTTAGATTGAAGAGAAGGTCTATTAAAGATATGCAGCATGTTTTTTTTTAAACAGATTAAATAGGAAAGGGGATAGAATCAGAATTCCTACAGTGTGGCTGTTTGATCCATCGAGTCTACGCTGACTCAGCATCCTATTCAGGGCCTACTCCTGTATTTACCATGCTAATCTCCCCAGCCTACACATCGAGACACCAAGGCCAATTCACCTTACCCACACACCTTTGCAGTCTGGGAGGAAACTGGAGCGTCCGGGGTTGGGTGGGGGGGGGAGGAACGTGCAGTTGCCAGGACAGAATTGAACCTGGGTCCCTGGCGCTCTGAGGCAGCAGTGCTAACCACTGTGCCATCCTGCCCTTGTTATTTAGAAAGTGAATGGTGCCTAAAATTACATGGAAACATCCAATTAATATTTTGATTCACAAAAAAGTTGCAATTGTAGGCCTAAATTTAAAAACATCACAAATAACTTCAATATGGTCCAACTGAAACTTTACATCGCCTCATTCTGAATGGCAGCACATCAATGTTAAATTATCCTCATGAATGTTATCAGCTACAATTAAACACCCGTTGAGTTTCTAATCACCAAATCATTAATGAGGATTACGTTACAAAAGGCTTGCTGATAACCTGACCCAGGTTAAACCATAATCAAGCAGTGCTGGCTTTTTTTTCATTTATTAGTCACAAGTAAGGCTCACATTAACACTGCAATAAAGTTACTGTGAAATTCCCCTAGTCGCCACACTTTGGTGTCTGTTTGGGTCAAAGCACTCAACCAGCATGCCTTTCAGACTGTGGGAGGAAACTGGAGCACCAGAGGAAACCCATGCAGACATGGGGAGAATGTGCAGACTCCACACAGACGGTCATCCAAGCCCGGAATCAAACCTGGACCCCTGGCGCTGTGAAGCAGCAGTGCTAACCACTGTACTACCGTGCCAGCCTTTTGACTAAGATCAGGTGTCTGATCAAGCCAGGATTCTTCATACCTCCTCTTGTCGGCTGGATCTGGTTTGTTTCCCTTGTGTAGGCTTCGGATTGGATTCAATTGGATTTTGAATTTGGTTTTTGGAACAAGCAAGGAACGTATTTGGGTTTGCCTAGTGAACTCTGAGCAGTGGCTTTGTAACTTTAAGAATGGAGTAAAAATGTACAAAAGTACAAGGTTTGACAATACAGCAAAATGGATATTAGCCACCTGCCAAGCAGAAAGGGAGGAGTTCCATTCAATTTAATATGGAATGTGAGATAATGATTTAAGAAAAATGAGGAATGGGAATATAATGGAAATTAAAAGACAACTATATTCTTAACTCCCTCTTCCCCACTGCACCTCAGTTCTTGGATGTGTGTTGAGTAGGTTTCACTGAGTCTTGTGTGGTTTTAACATTTAAGTGTTGTTAACACACAACTATTCATAGTTTGGGCTATAGCCTGTAAGAGCCAACTTTATGCTTGCTTCTACACAGGCCTCTTTCCAATCCATAACTGACCCTAGTCACTAGTCTAAGTGTCATTTAAACTATGGGTGGTACCGTTTCCCAGCTCCACATTAACCCTTCTACACCAGATATAGGTACTGCAATGTATTTCTTTGTTACAAAGATGAACACCATTTGATCAGCTGCTTTCACTTCTGATCTCACCCAACAGATGAAACTTCATTTAAAAAGTTTGCCCAGAATGTGCATTTTTTTTTCTAATTTCTCTTCTGTCGCCCTTCACATACTGAGCACACTTTAAACTCCCTCAACCCGACTCTCACTACTCAAGTCATGTAACTTCCAACCCGACTCCCATGCTAGTTGATCTTTAATGGTTTTCTCTTTTAGGTACTGTCCCTCTGTCTTCCAAATCTTTCACCCTTCATCATCCTGCATCAAAAAGTATTTTAGACCTCCCCATCCCACCTCATCATCAACTCCCCTTCCTATTTGGGCATTTGGTCACCTCCTGAATTTTTGTCTCTGCCACAGGTTACAGTTATGACAAATATGAAATAGCCCTCCCTGTTCTCCTCAACCTGTTTGCAGCCTTTGATGTAACTGGCCACACCATCCTCCTCCAATACCTTTCCACCATCTAGCTGGGCGGGACCACACTTGCCTGTTATTATTCTCATCTTTCTAAACATAGCATAGAATTGCCACTCCATTACCTCTGGAATCCCCAAAACATCTATCCTTGGCCCCACTCCCATTTCTTATCTGCACGCTAACCCCAGTGACATTGTTCTATAAACAACAGTTTTCACACGTAAGCAGACAACACTTCGTCTGACGTATCTCAAATTACCTGTCCGATGACATCTAGTATTGTATGAATAGAAATTTCTGCTCATAGCTTCAATCTTCCCAATATTTAGTTATCATCAGTCCCTGCTACAAACTCCATACTTACCTGACAACAGATGACCAAATCATTCAGTCGATTTGCAATCTTAAATGCTATATTTGATCTCAAGGTGAGCTTCCAACTACAAATCCGTACCAAATTGATTTCCAACATTAACAGTGCCCTGCCTCAGCTCATCTGCCGCTGAAACTGCACCCTTACTACTTTTCCTTCTAGATTTGACCATTCCAAATCACTCCTGGCCAGGTTCCTACCTTCCACCCTCAACCCTCTGCTGCCTCTGAACATAAATGCACCAAGTTCTGCTCACCCATCATCCCTGACCAACACTGACTCCCATTTAAGCCACACTCGGATTTTAAAAATTTCCATGCTGATTTTCAAAACCCTTCATCTGCACAGCTCGGTGACTAGCGCTGCTAGCTGTGCAGATACATGGATTTGGGCCTGTGTCTGGGAGTTTGCGCATTCTCCCTGTGGTTGCATGGGTTTCCTCTGGGCGCTCCAGTTTCCTCCCACACCCCAAAGATGTGCTCTTAGGCTGATTGGTTTACCAAATTGACACTATTCTCCCCTGAATCTGGCTAAGTTAGGGGTTCCACTCGTAGACACGCAGGGTAGAATAGGTGTAGGAGGATGCGGCGGCGCGGGCTCGTTGGGCCGAAGGGCCTGTTTCCCGTGCTGGGTTGTTCTTTGTTCATCTCTAATTTTTTTTCAAATCCACAACATATCAGCAATCTAATTCCAGCCTCCCAAGCAGACTTAACTTTAAATCGTTCCAGCTTTCGTGGCCACACTATCATTTGTCAATGTTTGTTATTTTTATAAATGATCTGAATAGAGGGTGTAGAAGGATGGGTTAGTAAATTTGCAGATGACACTAAAGTTGGTGGAGTTGTGGACTGTGTGGAAGAATGTTGCAGGTTACAGAGGGACATAGATAAACTGCAGAGCTGGGCTGAGAGTTGGCAAATGGAGTTTAATGTGGAGAAATGAGGTGATTCACTTTGGAAAGACTAATAGGAATACAGAGTACTGGGCTAATGGTAAGATACTTGGTAGTGTGGATGAGCAGAGAGATTTCGGTGTCCATGTGCATAATCTCTGAAAGTTGGCACCCAGGTTGATAGGTTTGTTAAGAAGACGTATGGTGTGTTAGCTTTTACTGGTAGAGGGTCTTGCAGCTGTACAAAACTCTGGTGCAGCCGCACTTGGAGTATTGTGTACAGTTCTGGTCACCGCATTATAGGAAGGACATGGAAGCATTGGAAAGTGCACAGAGGAGATTTACCGGGATGTCGCCCGGTATGGGAAGGTCTTGAGGAAAGGCCTTGAGGAAAGGCTGAGGGACTTGAGGCTGTTTTCGTTAGAGAGATGGTTAAGAGGTGACTTAATAGAGGCATAGAAGATGATCAGAGGATTAGATAGGGTGGACAGCGAGAGCCTTTTTCCTCAGATGGTGATGGCTAGCACGAGGGGACATAGCTTTAACTTGAGGGGTGATAGATATAGGACAGGTGTCAGAGGTAGGTTCTTTACTCAGAGTAGTAAGGACACGGAATGCCCTGCCTACAACAGTAGTGGACTTGCCAACATTAAGGGCATTTAAATGGTCATTGGATAAACATATGGATGATATTGGAATAATGTAGGTTAGATGGGCTTTAGGTTGTTTTCACAGGTTGGCACAGAGGGCCAAAGGGCCCGTACTGCGCTGTAATGTTCTATGTTATCAGCTACCCAAGAGCTGGAATTCCCTTCCTACCTCACTTCTTTCATCAAGCTTTTTGACATCTGCCTCAATATCTCCATGTCAAATTTATAAGACTCCTGTGCAGCGTGTGCTGGTTAGGAGCATTGGCCATGCTAAATTCTCACTTGCTGTCCCCAAGCAGGCGTCAGAGTGTGTTGACTAGGGTTTTCACAGTAACTTCATGGAATGTTAATGTAAGCCTACTTGTGACACTAATAAACTTAAATGCCTTGAAACATATTACATTAAAAAGATAATACCATTAAAGCAAAATACTACAGATGCTGGAAACAAAAAATGCTTGGGGAACCCAGCAGGTCAGGTAGCAACTGTGAAGGGAGAAACCAAGTTAACATTTTGATTCCATACAACTTCTTCAGACTTGAAATGTTAGCTGGCCGGAATCTTCCATCCTCGTTTGTGACTGGAATTTTCTGATGTCACCAAAAGCAAAATGGAGTTTTGGCTAAAATGCCAAATTTCCCATTCTTGCTCACAAAGGATGCCACCATGAATGGGACCAGAGAATCCCACCCAATATGTTTCGCTCTCCACAAACGTTGCCAGACCTGCTGAGTTTAATCAAGCATTTTCTGTTTATTTTATAGAAGTACAAAATGTTGCTAAAAAGACACCTTGGAGGGCAATTACACAAGTCCTTGAAAGTTAAATTGAAAAAAATCACGAACGAGTGGAAAACTAACAAGGTTAGATACATTTGTAGAAGAGCTTGGTTTATGTTCTAGTTAGATCACTGTCTATGATGGAAAGAATAATGAAAGGTCACATAGCACAGATTTCAGCAATGACAAACTACAGTTATGAGAGAAAGACCGGAGATAGTGTGATCGGCAGCAGTAGTCTTTTCTGGCCGACTTTTCTTTACATTTCAGATCAGTTGCAGTGGAGCACAGGTCAAGATTCAATTTAACAAAAGTTTTTAAAGTTGAGAAGGGATTTCCTTGTGTGGAAGAAAGATATTAGTTAAAAAGCATCATACTCCAAAGGGTTGTTGGAGCAGGACAATCTTTGCCACAAAGAGTAGTTGATTAAGAGAACATTGTATTTTTGAAACAGAAGAAAATACAGGGCTATAAGGAAAGCAAACCTGACAAATGGTGGCTGGTTTCAAATTGCTCTTGCAATCTTTACAGTTACCATTAACTAAAAAAAAGAAACAACAATCTGCTGTCAAACCAGCATTTCTCAATGCAAAACATTGCTTATAGCTGGTTGAAGGTTAAATACATCTATAGACTAATGCACAGGTTGTCTCCTGCATGGCATACACAGAGCTGACACAAACAATTGACCAAATGGCCTCATTGTTGTAAACTAAAGCCAGATGTCTCCTTAATTGAAGTGGACTGGGGAGGTGATTTTCTAAGGTGACCCTTGATGTAGCTTATTTTAAGCACCCCCAGCCACAGGGGACCTAGATACAGGTTTGAAATGGGTAATCGTGCTCCAAGGCTAAAGAGCCAAGTTATATCTGAGGGGCTTCAAAAAGTGAGAAGACTTTGATTTTGAAAATTCTATTTCACACATGCAAGGACTTAAATGTCTTCCACTGAATCAGGGAACACATTACAGAAGTAGTACCTGGTGTCATTTGTCTTTTCTACTTGGGTTTTTAAATCCAGACCTCAGGTTTTTTAGCAGGAGAGGAAGTTTCACCTATTTTGCCACCACTAAACTACTGAAGAAGAGTATGCAACTTGCCACACCTAGAAGCTTGATTCAGATGTCTTCTGCTTTTTGGCTCCTCAAAGTCATGTATTAAAACAAACTCAAACAATTGCCCTTGTTTACCCAGCAGCTTCAGAATAAGAAATACAGTCATCATAAAACACACAGTTTTCACTTCACTTGTGGCACCAGGCATGTCCCAAGAGTCACAAAAGTCACAAGTTTCTAACTTCAAGTGCCTCTCCAGGGCTCACGTACAAAAATCAAGACCGAGACACCAGGGCAGTGGTGCTGCACTGTTAGAGGCACTCTCTTTAGGTGAGGAGTTCTGCCTGTTCAGGTGAATACAAAATGATCTTACAGAGTTATCTGAAGTTACCCTATGTGAGGCAATATTTTTCCTTTGATTAATAATGCAGATTATAGTCATTGTCACATTGCTATTTGTAGGAGTTTGCTGTGTTTCCAAGATTACAAAAACCAAAACTACTCCAATGGCTTGTAAGGGGCTTCGAGACATCCAGTGTCAGTGAAAAGTCCCACATAAAACAAGTTTACTCAAAAATCAGTGGCACTGGGATTCCTTCCCAATATTCACCCCTCATCATGTTAGGCACAGAATTAATTCAATAAATTCCTCAATCCGATGCTTTCACGTTAAATTGAGAGGTCAGGATTCCCTACTGAAAAGTTGGGCTATAAGCAGCACAGTAAGGTCACGGGGAATTTCTGGAGACAGAAATAGATCGATAATTTAACAGTTCTGGTAAAAGATTAAAACGTCATCCATCTGCAACATTTCACTTTGTTGCCTTCTCCACAGATGTAGCCTGGTCTGCATTGTATTTTGGGTTTTATTTCAGATTTCCAACACCCACTATTACGTGGCTTCCTGTTTTCCCGTTGCAATATAATCAATCACTTAATCTAATTCCTGACCATCCCATTTCCCGCCCGTTCAAAACAAGGTGTGAAATATAGAATACCTTCAAAAGTACCATTAGTAAACCATACACTTTGCAACACAACCCCAGACTTTTGCATATTGCTTGAACAACAGGAGAGCACATTTCTAACAAATGATAATTCATCAACTACAGCAGGGGGTTCTGGTTGGTTAAGACAGAAAATTAAATTGAGAGGTAGGTTAATCAGCCTTGCACCCCAAAAATCCATTATCTTTCAATCACTAAGAGTCAGTATAATCTTACCTCTGCCAAAGGCATCTTCAACCTCATCCTCTCAGCTGTCTGACTAAGTAGTTCAAAGGGAGCATAGATTTTAATAATTCGATACTTGTCTTTTGCTACTTTCTGCTGAGTCGCCGCTTCTTCATCCCACTCCTCTTTGGTAATATTGAATTCTAAATGGAGCCCAGTGTCCTGCACCTCTTTTAGGAACTCCAACCTGTGTTTAGCAAAAGGGTCACAGTTTGCGGCCTCACACTCGTACATTAATACATAGTCGATAACTGGGATGTTTTCCGTCATTTTCGCCTATGCCGCTGGTGCCTGAATGGATTCAGGCGCAGGATAAGATGGTGAGCAGAGTATCAGCTCCCCCAGGACTGCCCTGTATTTGTAGTACAGCAGCTCCCCAGTGCATTCCCTACATAGGCACTGCAAGGGGTTATCTCAAAACTTCACAATTCACTCTCAAACGCAAACATCCCAACAGAATTCCCAATGTCCTCCCGTTCCTTTTACATTAAAAGGAAGTTGGAAGCTCTTTTTTTTGGGACGTCAAAGAATATCTTCTGATCTGATTTTTTTTAAATCAAATTCCTTTTCCCTCCACTTCCTGCTTGGTTCAGCCTCATCCTCTTGGTGGCTTAGGGAGGAGAGAAAAACAGTTCTGCTCAGGTGTACTCACTACCTGCTAAAACTCCTATAGAAAACGCCTGGGAATTGATAACCTAGCTCAATGAATAGAAGCAACATGTACTTGAAAAGAGGGGCTGGAGTGAATTGAGTTTTTGGAGGATGCAGGGCTGGAGGAGACGCCAGAATTGAGGACCACCAGGGCTTAGATTTGGGATCACTGCTGTTTCTCAGTTATATAATACTAAGTCTAAAGGATCAAGTTTGCTGATTATGCCAAGCAAGGAAAGGCAGTGGATAGAACTCGAAATCTGCAGTGATTTGGACCAGGTTAGCAATTTTCCAGCAGACGGTGTGGTGACACAATGGTTAGCACTGCTGCCTCACAGCGCCAGGGACCCAGATTTGATTCCTGGCTTGGGTCACTGTCTGTGTGGAGTTTACATGTTCTCCCTGTGTCTGTATGGGTTTCCTCCTGGTGCTCCGCAGTCCAAAGATGTGCAAGTTAGGTTATTGGCCATGCTAAATTGTCAGGGGGATTAGCAGGGTAACTACAGAGGTTTATAGGGATAGGGCTTGGATGGGATTGTTGTCGGTGCAGGTTCATTGGGCTGAATGGCCTCCTGCACTGTAGAGATTCTATGATAAGATTAAGTGGAGACATAAAATAGAAAAAAAACACAATACGTTATCCATGAGTTATGATGAAATAGCAATTAATGAAGTGGGAAGGACTTAGCAACCTTCGTGGATTCGGTTGCTAAATATGTCCAACCAGCACAATGTAGAAATCAGTAAAACTAACAGGATGTTGAACTACATAATCAAACACAAAAATGGAGATCCTCATCAAATAGTACAGTGCTCTGGTCTGAATACATCTTGAATATCTGACTCTGTTTGATGAGTACGAGGGAGATCATCGAGCACTGCAGGCAATGTGGTCAAAATAGAAACGTGTAACCCTTGGTGTCACGGCCAGGGTCTATGACATGAGGAATGACTGGAGAAACTAGGACTGTTCACCATGAAGAGGGGGCATGATAGAGGTAATTTTATAGAGATATTTGAGATAGAACTTCTAGGCGTTCAGAGCACCGCTACAAGAACACCTAGAAATAAGATATGAAGATAGCAGATATTAACAATTGGGAGATAGTTGTGTATGGCTCTGATCTCTGGAGGCTGACTGTTTGATGGGCATTGGAAAAGGTAAGGAGAAAGAAAAGGCTCAGCTGGGCCAAGAAGAGACCAGAGAATTGTGCACCTTCTCAGCCTAAGATCCTCCTCTACATCAAATGCAGCAGAGACTGCCATGCAGAGTGTGGCTTCAGAGTCGTATGAGATCAGATTTAACACAGAATTGACCACCACAGTGGCTGCCACAGGATGTAAGATAGTAAATTATATGGATATAGTAAACTTAGGCCAGAATTTTATTGTCTGGGGGACTAGCTAGGATAAAAAATGTTTAATTCATTTGTGGGACATGGGCGTCGCTGGCTGGCCAGCATTTATTTCCCATCTCTAGTTGCCCTTGAGAAGGTAGTGAGCTACCTTTTCAAATTGCTGCAGTCTATGTTCTGTGGGTTGACCCACGATGCAGTTAGGAAGGGAATTCCAGGATTTTGACCCAGCAACTGCAGAGGAACGTCAATATGTTTCCAAGGCAGAATGGTGAGTGGCTTGAAGGGGTACCTGCAGATGGTGGTGTTCCCATTTATCTGCTCCCTTGCCCTTCTAGATGGAAGTGGTCATGGATTTGGAAAGTGTTGTTTAAGGATCTTTGGTGAATTGCTGCAGTGCATCTTGTAGAAAGTACACATTGCTGCTACTGAGCGTCAGTGTTGGAGGGATTTAACGTCTGTAGATGAGGTGTCAACCAAGTAGGCTGCTTTGTCCTGGATGGCGTCAAGCTTCTTGAGTTTTGTTGGAGCTGCACTCATCCAGGCCAGTGGGGAGTCACACTCCTGACTTGTGCCCTGTAGATGGTGGGCAGGCTTTGGGAAGTCATGAGGTGAGTTACTTGCCACAGTATTCCTAGCCTCTAACCTGCCATTGTAGCCATTGTGTTTATGTTTAACACTTGGAATGGACTTCTGAGCAAAATAGTAAAAAGCAAAACAGCTAGATACAATTAAGAAATTACTCTATCATCTAGGCTGACATTTTCAAGGGAGTGCTGCATTGTTGAAGGTTCCGATTTACAGATGATACGTTCATCCCTCGTCTCTGTTTATTGTCTCATGACAATTTACGATCCCATGACAGTATTCAAAGATGAGGAGAGGTGTTTTCCCAAGTGCCCTGGCCAATATTTAGCCTTCACCCTGAAGTCATGAAAGGTGCTATTTAAATAAAAGCCTTTCTTTCTTTAGGGATCACAATTGTGGTGATGGATGGCTTTTCTAGACGAATGTATTAATATGAGAAGAATGGTCTTCTCCTTTTAAACTTTTGTCCTGCTATTAAAGATTAGTGTGGATGTTTTCAGGTTCTCCCAGTGTCTGCATGGGTTTCCTCTGGATGCTCTGGTTTCCTCCCACAGTCCAAAGAGGTGCAGACTGGGTTGATTAGCTATGCCAAATTGTCCCTTAGTCTCCAAAGATAGCT
Source organism: Carcharhinus amblyrhynchos (assembly GCF_965287045.1). Lineage (NCBI taxonomy): Eukaryota > Metazoa > Chordata > Chondrichthyes > Carcharhiniformes > Carcharhinidae > Carcharhinus > Carcharhinus amblyrhynchos. The sequence continues at coordinate 73,529,670 of NC_137333.1, read as the reverse complement.
ATGGTAAATGCATGGGGTTATGGTGTTTGGGAAAGTTGGGGGGGGAGGGGAGCTAAGTGAGATGCTGTGTTGGAGAGTTGGTGCAGACTCAATGGGCTGAATGGCCTCCATCTGCACTGTAGGGATTCAATTGTTCTTTGATTCTATGATGCTGTATGACGTGCAGAGTTGCTTTGATGCAAAAATTAGTGCCAGGCCCAAATAATAGGTAACTCATTTCTGCTAACTTGGCGTTGAGTTATATTAAAGTAGGCAGGAGTACAAAAAGCAACAATATTGGAGAGAAGTCAAGCAAGGGTGGAAGGAGATTAAATCCCATCATGGATTGGGGCCCTTAACATTAATTCAATGGAAGTCTGAGTGCCAAGCTTTAATGGTGCAAAATTAAATAAAAACTATCCTCCATTTGCTGTATTAAAATAAATAGTTTATCAAAAGGTAAATATTTGGGGTACTTCTCAGCAAAGAGCCAAATCTTCATAAACCTGAACTGAAGTGGGGGAGAATAAACAATCCATTTGGAGTGAGAACTTTTAAGACTGTCCTTAACAAACTGATTTATTTCTTTATTGCTATTTCTGATGCTGAGCACCACTTGAGAAGACCACCAATATAAATTGGAGAATAAATTCAATGCTACCTCACTAATTGTACTCATTCAGCTGTGGAAATGTAGTTACTCTTTTAATTGACCAGTAAGGAGACACAGAGTTATTGCCTCAATTCATCAACCCAATTAATAAGTATTCTAATAAAAGGGAACCCCTTTTAAAAAGGCATGACCAGTAGAATTAAACCTTAAACTTATCTGGCAGGGGAGAGTCAATAATCAGGCCTCTTAGCCCTTTGGCTAAGATGAAGCATTAGATCAAGCCCAAGATGGGGTACCAAAGTCTTTTCTTGTCTGCTTGGATTTTGTTTTTCTCTCTTGTGGGGACCATGAGTCGAATTCAATTTGAATTGGTTTTTGGAGCAAGCAAGGAGATGAATTAAGGGCTTACCAAGTCCACCCTATGTACTAGCTTTATAACTTTAAGAAAGGAATAAAATTAATTTTAAAAACAAAAGAAAACTTGTCAAATTAAGTAAGCTAATATGTCAACAATACAACACAGTCCCTCCAGTACCCACTAATTATGGAAGGCCCCAAGCCTGCTGACAGATTCTGCATTCACTTTCCCCAGGTGCAACATAGTGTCGATGTAGCCACTGATAAGACGAAGAAAGCCAAAATAACCACTTCCAAGAGCTGAGTCCAACTTGGATCTATGGATAAAAGCCTTGGCCAAGTCTGGAACAGTCTCTCTTCAATAGGTTCTCCAGTTGGCATATGCCACCGATTCCCATAGCAGGTGAAGAAAGATCAGGATATTAAATACACACTCTGAGTCTGTGAAATGTCTTAATACTTGATTTGTTAGCACTGTGCCCTGCAAAACTGTCCAGCACAGATTTCCCAGTAATACAGAGAGCCCTCAATTGGAGGTATATGTGTCTGGAGTGCAAGATCATGAAAAACGTACAGGAGTAGCACACACAGGAAACCCTTTTGCACTGAGTGGAATGGGGCAGGTGGAATTTCCGAGAGACAGCTCAAACTGTGAAGCACAGGCCTCATATTGCAGTTGAGGATCTCAAACCAATGGGAAAGTCCATCTGAGTAAACCCCTGTTTAGATAGGGGAGTTTCATATGTTTGAGACTCAATACACAAGTGTACTGAGAGCTCCGAATAGCTTTTGGCACTTGGATGATTTTGGCCCTTGGCCAGATGAAGCACCAGGATGTTTCTCTGGCAGTGTCACAGGCACCCAGTCTACCCTTTTGCCATGTAGAATATCCATAACTCCAGTTCCCTGGTATTCCTCTCCACACACCATGTATTGCCCATCAAAAGTCAACCAGATGGAGGTGTAGGTTCCTAAATAACATATCCTGTAGGATAGACACCAACCCCGACAGAAGAGAGTGCCAGATGGAGACAAACATTTTCCAGCCCCAAATCAGTAAAGTACAAGACAGGTAGCTCAATCAAGGACACATGGATGCTGAGCAGCTTAGTGAACAGTAAATTCTACCATGCAGTTGGTGGAAGAAATAGGGCACCATTGCATATCACCTTGGAGAACTTTTGATACCTGCAGTACTGAAAGTGAAATGTTGTAACCTGCCTGTAAACACCCTCCAGTGACTAACTGGAGTCCCTAAGTTGGAGATTCAGAATAGCACGAGTGGAACAGAGCTAGGAAATTTGATCTATTCTTCTTAATGGCCAATCATAATGGGAGTGGGTTGCCCCAGAAGTCATCAACCAAAATAAAATTAATCGAACATTTGTGCTGCTTTATTAAAGAAGCACAATACAAGAACCCAAATTAAAAATAGAAGAAACTTATCAAATAAAGATATTCTCTTTGTCAACAATGCACCCCAGTCCCCCCTGTGCCCATGAACCACGGAAGGCCTAATGTGTGCCTGCAGACATCACCGCCCTCTCCCCTGGATACACCCAGGTGCAGACATAGCCATGTTGAGAGGCAGTACCCAGAGCGACCAATCCCATGGACAATGCCTAACCTGGACTTGTTGATGGCTACCTTGGCAAGGCTCAAGAACAGACTCACATGGTGTTGCTCACGCAGGAATGTGGGACTATAAATTTAGAAACAGCCACTTCAAGTAATGGAACAGGAGTTGCATCCTCTCACACCCTGTGTGAATGTGGGACATAGAATCTTCCAAGTCACGGAGTCCATGAATCAATTTAAAAATCTATTGGATTCTATGCAACTTTCTGCAAGATGATCTATATAGGCAATAGGGTGAGGAACAACCCATACAGGAAACACTTCCATGCAACATCAATAACTTGTACTTATATGGGGCTTATAACTTAGTAAAACATCTTAACGAATTCCTCGGCAACAGGGTTGTAGGGCTGGAAGAGGTTACAGAGAGACTGTGGAGGATTTTGAAAACACAGCTGAAGTTTTAAAATTGAAATATTGCTGGACTGGAAGCCAATGTAGGTTACCAAGCACAGAGCTGATGGGTTAATGAAATTTGTTGCAAGTCGGATTGGAGGCAACAGACTTAGCATTAGCTCAAGTTTATGAAGAGTGGCAAGTGAAAGGCTGGCCAGGAGAGTGTTGGAATAGTCAGGTTTAGAGATAACAAAGACATGGCTGAAGCTTTCAGTAGTAGCTGAACTGAGGTTGGGCAGAGTCAGATAATGCTATAAAGGTGTCTTGATGTCTTGGTGATTGCATAGATATGTGTTTGGAAACTCATCTCAGGGTCAAGTAGGATACCAAGGTTGCAAACAGTTGCCAGGGAGACGGATGAAGTCAGTGATTAGGGAAGACTTTGTCTTCAATCTTCATAATATTTAACTGGGGGAAACTTCTGCTCATCCAGTACAGGATATTGGCCAAACAGTGTGACAAATTGAAGACAACAGAAGTCAAGAAATATGGTGGTGGAATAAAGCTGGGTCATCAGTGCATATGTGGAATCTAATGTACTTTCAGATTTGGCAGTGGACATTTTAGTCTTCCACTGAGGCGGAAGTCTAATTGGAGGAATTCAAGCACAGAGTTCTGGAAAAGATAAAGATCTGGATTTGAGATGTGTGCGCACAGGATGGTTGGGTCATGGATTATTCGATTGGATCTTTAAGGCTTTTATTTTGCTACTATTACTGTTACTTGGGATAGGAGTGCTTGGTTGCTTGTGTAAATGCATTATTAATCGAGTCATGGATATACCTACTTAGTTAGTTGTCGTGATATGACAAAAGGAGGGAATGTGATGTTGTACAAATGAAGTAATGGCATGATGGGAAAATTGGTCAAGTATTTGATACAAAGGAAAACTGATTCTGCATAACCCAAGACATGAATAAAACCAGGGGAGGCCAAATGCCTGACCTCAGTCTGTCTTGATAAGGTTGACTGGGACTACATACACAAAATAAGATAAAATCAGAGTCACAGAACCTTCTATTACATCAGAAAACAAGATATGGTCAGAGATCACGAAACCTTTCTGTTCCTTCAAAGGACAAGATAATGATATCATTGATGAGACCGAGGGGTCTCGGAGGTCACCAGATTATAATACAATTAATGATGTATTACTGCTTGGATTATTATTTGAATTCCTGAAGTCATGTAAGCTGATAAGAAAAAGGTATAACTATTGAATTGATACTTGTAGTTGGCATGGTCTTGGGATAGAATCAACAGTTTGTATGGACGGCTCTCTGTTTCCAAGATTCTGCCATATACTGCATGCAGTCTTTCGGAAATAAAGATGTTGTTTTGTTAGAACGAACCTTATTGAGTCTCCCTATCACAGTCAAGAAGCGGGAAAAATTTCCACTTCAACATCATCTCAGTCCTAAAAGGTTTACTCTTTGTCCTCAAATTATGACCCTTAGTTTTGTCTCCCTGCAATTGGGACATTCTTTCTGAATCTACCCTGTCTAATCCTGTTAGAATTTTTATCAATTTCAATGAGATTCCCTCTCATTCTTTTAAACTCCAATGAATATAATTCTAACCAATTTAGTCTCTCTTCATATGGCAGATCTGCTACCCAAGAATCAGCTTGGTAAACCTTCGCTGCAATCCTTCCATGGCAAGAATATCTTCCCTCAGATAAGGACACCAAAACTGTGCACAATACTCCAGGTGTGGCCTCACCAATGCCCTATACAGTTGCAGCAAAACATCCCTATACTCAAATATCTGACTTGATGCGGTGAATCCTGTGATTGAGTAGATTGCTTCATTGACATGTGCATTGCTGCCTGCCCCAGTGAAATTATATCCTCACTTAATTCACAATTGTCATGGAAGGCAGGGAAAATCTGGGAACAGAAATGGAAAAGCAAAATATCGTGGCTGCTGGAAATTCAAAATAAGTTGCAAATGCTGAATAGGAATGGCAGCATCTCTACAGAAACAGCATTCATAATTCAGGTCTGTGACTTTACATCAGCCCAACAAGAATTTTTTGTTTATTTCAGATTTCCACTATCGCAGTATTTTGATTTTGTAATAAGTGTTTAATTCACCAGCACCCCTCTTCCAGAAATTGGAGAAGTTCTGCTGTGCTCACGAATGGAATTTTTATTTGCCTGTTACATCTTGTTCTGCTTTATTGCCTTCTATTTGTCTTCTCCTGTTTGATTTTATATCTATGAAAACTTGCTTCCAAAGCCTTAATGACTGTTTCTGTCTCCAACTGCTGCCATGTGTAATCCAACCAACATTCCATCACCAAGTTTCAGATCTACTTCAAATTAGAAATATTTCCTAGACATGAACTGTTGTTCTTGCTGCATCCTGAGAGCCACACTCAATGGGCGGCACAGTGGCACAGTGGTTAGACCTGCTGCCTCATAGTACCAGGGACCTGGGTTCAATTCCCAGCTTGGGTCTCTGTCTGTGTGGAGTCTGCATGTTTTCCCCCTGTCTGCGTGTGTTTCCTCTGGGTGCTCCAGTTTCTCCCTGCAGTCTGAAAGATATGCTGGTTAGGTGCATTGGCCATGTTAAATCCTCTCTCAGTGTACCCAAACACATGCTGGAGTGTGCCGACTAGGGGATTTTCACAGTGACTTTATTGCTAATAAGTAGACCTAAACTTACTGTGCACTTCCACACCCAGCCCTTTCTTCAGCAGCACTCACTCACTCTATCGCAAATCTGTCCTAGTCCACATTTTCATTTCATCTTATCTGATGCTTGAACAAAAAACTTTGGGCCCTATTCTCCTCTGGCAACCCACAACCTTTCTGGCGGGCCCTGTTGGGAGAATTGCGCGTCGGCCTTTTTCTGGGATTTGTGCGTGTGTGGGGGATGCATGTGCATCTCCCAGAGCCAGAGAACAGTCAGAGACCAGACCATGCTGGAAACTGGCATAAGGTAAGTAATTTGAATTTTTTTTAATATGTTTTGCATGTGATTATCGGGAACTTACTGGACCTGATTGAATCTCCCACCCCACCAGGAGTACTTCATTCCAGCAGGGTTTAGAGTAACTCCCCATGTTTGGGGAACTAGCGGGAGACCCCAACGGAATGAGGGGGGGGGCAATCGGGGGCCCCCCCAAACGGCAGGTTGGTGGGGGTTGGTTCCCCCTGGGCATGGGCACCCTGGTAGTGCCAGCCCCTGCCCTCTGGCACTGCCCAAGGAGCAAAGTGCCCATGCCCAGGGAGCACCTTGGCCCTGCCCATCAGGTATTGGGCAGTGCGAAGGGGCAGGGGCAATCGCTGGAGGTGAGAGGTCTCCTCTGCCACTCTCCATGGGGATTGGTCAGGGCTGGAGAGAAGCCCAGCAATCGATGCGGGCTGTGGTTGGCGGGGGGGGAAGAGGGGGGAAGGTGATGATCTGCCAGGGAGTGGTTTGCTTCCCTGGGGGGAGGGGGGGTTCTGATCCCAGGGGGTTCTGCTGGGGTGAGGGGATTGTGGGGGGGGGGTCGCCATTGCTGGGGGATGGGCTGGACATTGGGGAACTCTGGGGCAGAGGAGGGTCAGGGCTGGCCCAGGAATTGTCATTAGGGCCGTGATTGGGCTGGGGGGGGAGATGGAGAGACAGCACTGCGGGGGTCCTGGGCTGGCCAGAGGTTGAGCTGGCCAGCAAACGGGGAGACTGACAGACCTGGACCACTGCGCATGGGCAGAGTTCCGGAGCTGTCAGACTCTGGTGCGATTAGGCCTCGTCCCCCTGGGTTTTTAAAGAGGTTCACAATTGTGACCTCTGCAGTGCACAGAGTGCGGAGATTCAGGTCTGAAACTGCACTGAAAACAATTGTGATCGAGAACAGTTTTATCACAAGTTCAGCACTTTTGGGAGAACCGCCCCCTTTATTTCTTCCTTTCAGAGGGGGTAGCACAGGGGTTAGTACTGCTGCCTCACAGCGCCAGGGACCTGAGTTCAATTCCAGTCTGGTCGGGGGTCACTGTCCATGTGGAGTTTGCACGTTCTCCCTGTGTCTACATGTGTTTCACCCAATTGATCCGGTTTCCTCCCACAGTCCAAAGCTGTGCTGGTTAGGTTGATTGACCGTGCTAAGTTGACCCTACTGTCAGGGGGATTAGCAGGGTAAATATGTGGGGGTATGGGAATAGGGCCTGAGTGGGATTGTGGTCAGTGCAGGCTCAAAGGGCTGAATGGCCTCCTTCTGCAATGAGGGGATCCTGGATGCCAGGATTTTCTGCTTGAATACCAATGCTCCACCAGATCCTTCTGCCCCTTCATCTCCCTGATCCCATCCTTTCTTCCAATCTCACTCCATGCTACATATTCATGATACACTCTGACCTTAAACTCTCTGATGCCGAATGAGCATAGGCCTCAGCTTCACCCTCTTATGCCCCATTCAGAATGTAAACTAGCTGTGATACATGTGGATTAGAAGCAGGAATCGGGCATTCAACCCTTTGAACATGCTCCGCCATTAAATATGATGATGGCTGATCTGATGGTAACTACCCCCATTAACCTTTCACCCCCTTGTTAATTAAGAATTTATCTAGCTCTGCCTTGAAAATATTCAAAAATGCTGCCTCCACTGCCTCTGTGAAAGAGAGTTCCAGAGACTCATGATCTTCTGAAAGAAAACCTTTCTCCACATCTTTGTCTTAAATGAGCGACTCCTTATTTGTACACAGGAACCCCAAGTTCTGGATTCTCCACCAAGAGGAAAGATCCTTCCATATCCACCCTGTCAATACTTCTCAGGCTCTTAAAGGTTTCGTTCACATCACTTCTTACTCTTGTAAACTCTCGTGGATACAAACCTAACGGGCAGATCTTTTATGAGATTTAGTCTAAGTGTCCAGCTGGCATGAAAATGGGAGAATTCCAGATTCAATTTTTTTTGGGCCAGTCTTCATTTCCAATCTTATGCACTTTGTCACTCAAAATATGGGCTTGACTGTTTCTAGCTGCTGCAGGCAGTGGGCTGGGCTTAATTCGCCAGCCAGCCTATAGAGGGAGCGAAATGCATATGTAGACCTCTGATGCTGCACATGCGCAATTGCAGGAATAGGACTCTAACAGAGAAAGAGTTGTCAGGCTCCAGCTGCTGGAGCCAGCCTGAACACAGTTCCTCACCACAATCGCGTGGGCCTATTGCGAGCTGTACAACACATGGGCATCTAGCACTTGCTACCGCCCTGCCACCCAGACCTATCATACCCTCCCCGATCCAATCCCATTGCAGAGTGGCAGTAGGTTCCCCTCCCCCCGATCTGATTTTGTTACAGAGTGGCAGTGGGCTGCCCCTCCCCACCCAATCAGGCTGCCCCCTTCAGCCCCTACCTCTTCAGATTCTTACCCCTTCAGGCCCATCCCCTGGGCCCTTACTCTATAGATCCTGCCCCCTGGCACTGTTCATGTGTGTGCAGGGCAGAGCCAAGATGCCATGCTGGTATTGCCAGGCTGGCACTGCCCAAGGGCGCCCCCACGCCCTCACCCTCAGCCTTCCTGGGGGCCTCAGTGGCCTCCAGTTCTGCCAGCGAGGCCAACATGACTGTTCCCTGCCAGTGGTGAGCAGATGTTTTCCTCACCGGAGAGAACCTGTGCCAGCGAAGCCCATAAAGGCAAGTGAACCCAGCCAACTGAGCACTGGGTTCACTAAAGACATGTAAATTGTAATTTAAATATATTTAAACAAATTAATCAGCCTCTCGCCCATTTTGATGGGCGGGGTGAGGCAGTAAAATTCCACCCAACCTTTCTTCGTAAGACGATGAGCTCATCCCTGGTATTAATCTGGTGAATTTTTTCTGAACTGTTTCTAAAGCATTGACATCTTTGCTTAGATAAAGGAACCAGTATTGTCCATAATATTTCAGATGTGGTCTCACCACTGCACTTTGCAACTGAAGCGTAACCTCCCTACTTTGGTAATCAATTCTCTTCATAATAAACGATAATATTCTATTGGTTTTCCTAATTATTTGCAGTGCCTGTATTCTAGCCTTTTGTGATTCATGCGCTAGATAGATGATTAGAATACAGGGCAAAATTATACCACTCTGCTAGTACAAAATGCTGCTATGTCCTAATATGTGGTGTTTAAGGGTATGTAACTGACTAACAAATTAGAATTCTCTAAGGACAATTACATAATATAATATATAGGTTTTTGATCTCTCAAAGAAACAAGAGATATGGGGAGCAGATGAAAAGTGAAGATGAGACTGAAGATCACTATGAATGTATCCTTGGTGGAGTAGACTTGAGAGACCACATTGTTCATTCCTGTTCCAATTACTTATGCTTTTATGTTCTGAAAAAGGAGAGGGAGAAAGACCCACTCTGAAAAGTTTAACTAACAATTAGCTGAACCCAACATAAGAGGAAGGTTCTATGTTTGACATTTGGGTATCAATTTTCATCAAGATCTGTTTTTCAGTCTGAGAAATAGCACTGCACACCTGAAGCAAGAAACCTGAGGATCAATTCTTGTCAATATTATATCTCGTTTATATATATATATATGTGCGAATGTATATATGATGTGGAGATGCCGGCGTTGGATGTGGAAGGCACGGTGAGAAGTCTCACAACATCAGGTTAAAGTCCAACAGGTTTATTTGGAATCACAAGCTTTCAGAGTGCCGCTCCTTCATCAGGTAAGTGCATTTGAGTCCCCATTGAGTCCCCATTCACCTGATGAAGGAGCGGCGCTCCAAAAGCTTGTGATACCAAATAAACCTGTTGGACTTCAACCTGGTGTTGTGAGACTTCTTGCATCTATATATATCTAATCTATATATGTGTGTGCTGCTGGTGCTGTTCACACATCTGCAGCTAACTTGCTCAATGGGAAATATCAATTTCAGTTTTTGTGCCCCGCTGTCAACAACCAACACTCTGCTGAGACAAGCCTTGTGGGATGGAGGGCTGATGGTGATGACTATGAGTCAGGAAGCACTTCTGCTCACAGAAATATTTTATAAAAATCTTATCTTTTGCTCGCAGTTTCAAGAGTCGCTGAGGAATTCGGAGCAGGGCAGGTCCAAGATCTGTTTTACTCATTTAGTATTGGGTCCTTCAACAGAGGTTATGCCCCTCATTTATATATGCAAGAAATCCACCGCATGTTTACATACCATCAGGGATGTCTAAAAAATGGGCCTGATTAGTTGAGCAGTTGGCCTTCTGATAAATTGGTATATGTTGTGTGCAATTTAAACCCAAAGAAAGATGAAGTTTCCCTGAGGACCAAGTTGATCACTCATTTGTCCTATGCCATATGATCACCACCTGGAAGTTCCCCTCAAAGCTGCATTCACCATCCTGACTTGGATCTATATCGCCATTCCTTCACAGTTGCTGGTCAATATCCTAGAACTTTCTCACAGCACTGTGGGTGTACGTACACCACACTGACTGCAGCAGTTCATAAAGGCTACCACCTACTCCAGGGCAGTTAGGGAAGGGTAGTAAATGCTGACCATGCCAGTGCCACCCACATTTCATGAATGAAAAATAAATAAATAAATAAAACAATACACATTAATTCTTTATTCTTGACTTGCACAAACGACCACATTGTTAAATAAATCCAAGTAAGATTTGCTTCACTTTGACAGTCAATTTTATAGGCACAACGAAATAAACACATAACTACAATGAAATGTTATCATTAGTTCATTATTTATGTTCTGGCATCAAAATTGGTCAAAGATGACAATTGAATGAAATGTGAGCTTCTTGTGAATGATTTTATGTATTGTATGTGGATGTTGTAGTAAGGTAAGATTAACTTGTTGTGAAATAAAAGAATAGAGAATCAAGTCTCCAGAAGGCGAGGTTCAGAAGAACCAATTGCAAGAAAAAATTGTCTCTGGGGATAATGATCTGAAGTGAAGGAATGGCAAAAATAATGAGGATCAGCCAACTTGCAAAGCTTCTGCACAGTTTGCTGGTGATCTATAGGCTAGGATACAACGTTCTTACAGCTGCAGCATGGATTTGTTTATGTGTCACTGGCTAGGAAATAATGACTTATTGCTCTTGTGCAAATTGTCTAAAGTAACACAAATTATTTACTGATTGTCATTTAGAATCATACACTGCAGAAGAGGCTCTTTAGCTCATCAAGTCTGCACCGACATGTGAAAAACACCTGATCTAACTTGGTAGCACTAAACTTGATATTACTAAAAAGAAATATGTTGCTGAAGCTTTTTTCTTGCACTCATCAGGACAACTGCAAGAATACCAAATTTCCAATGACAACAATTTATGCTACAGGAGAACTAAGCGCTAATTTGTTGTCAAGTCAACTTTGATTGACCGAGGCATTGTCAGAGCTGACGAAGAGTCATCCAGACTTGAAACATTGGCTCTGTTTCTTTCCGCAGATGCTGTCAGACCTGCTGAGATTTTCCAGCACTTTTCTGTTTTCATTTCAGATTACAGCACCTGCAATATTTTGCCTTTACATTAAAGAATCCTAGAATCATACAGTTCAGAAGAGGCCTTTCGGCCCATCGAGTCCGAATTGACATATTAGAAGCCCCTGATACTGGAATCTGAAACAAAAACAGAAAAATAATTTTGTACACCTCAATCAGGTCACCCCTCAGTTTTCTCATGTTTGGAAACAATGAAGATAAATCTTTCACGCTTCTAAACTCCTCAGCCTTTCCTTATAAGACAACTCCTTCAACACAGCCAAGTGAACTTCCTTCAGATTGCTTCAAACACTTACAACATAATTATTCCCTCCTTAAATAAGGAGACCAGAGCCATATACAGTACTCCAGATGCAGTCTCAATAAGGGCTTGTAAGGCAGCTGTTTTATTTTAGCTCATTTTATTACAAGCCATATAAGTGGCATGTATCAATTCAATAGTAAGACTTAATTAGATCATTGTAAATTCATGAAAATGGTATAAATATTGCTGAAAATTTAAAACAAAGTAATCATAGTTTATACAAATGAATAATTATTCAATTTTGCATCAAAGATGTACAATTGATGGAATGTGCACTGGAGTTCAGAAGAGTGAGAGATGATCTTATTGAAACATGTAAGATTCAGAGGGGAGTTAACAAGCCTAATGCAGGGGGAATGTTTCCCTTTCTGGGGGAGTCTGGGACTAAGGGGCATAGTTTAAAAATAAGGAGTCTCATATTAAAGACAGGAATGAAGAGGATATTTTAGAACTCTCTGCTCCTGAGAGCAATGGAGGCTGCATGGGTCTTTAACTATATTCAACACCGAATTAGATTTTTGATCAACAAGAGAGTCAAGGGTTAGGGGGAGCAGGCAGGAAAGTGAAGACCGCAATCAGATCAGTCACAATCCTATTAAATGGTGGAGCAACCTCAAGAGGTTGAATGGCCTACTTCTGCTCATATTTCTTATGATCTGTAAAAATTTATCTTCATTGTTTCCGTAACACAAGAGCTGCTTTACTTTAGCTCATTTTATTACAAACCATATAAATGGTATGTAAGAATTCAATAATAAGACTTAATTAAATCAATGTAAATTCATGAAGGCGGTATCAATATTGGTGAAAATTTAGAACAAAATAATCATAGTTTTTACAAATGAATGGCTATTCAATTTGCATCAAAGATGTACAATTGATGTGGTGTGCATAGGTAATTAAATTAATCACAAACAAATTAAATGGTATGTCACGTTCACTGTAAAGCATGCAGGTGACCTTTCAAATTATGTGAAAAACAAAGAAAAAAGTATAGGAAGACTTGCATTTATATAAAACCTTCATGACCACCCAACATCCCAGAAAGCTTTACCGCCAACAAAGTACCTTTTAAAGTGTAGTTACATGTTGAAAACACAACAACCAATTTGCACACACAAATGCCTACTAACAACAATGTGATAATGACCATAAGAACACAAGAACATAAGAACATAAGAGATAGGAGCAGGAGTAGGCCATATAGCCCTTCGAGCCTGCCCCGCCATTCAATAAGATCATGGCTGATCTGTCGTGGCTCAGTTCCACATTCCCGCCCTCTCCCCATAACCCTTAATCCCCACTCTTATCAAAAACCCATCAACCCGTGTCTTAAAAATATTTAGCGAGGTAGCCTCCACCACTTCAACGGGCAGAGAATTCCAGAGATTCACCACCCTTTGAGTGAAGAAGTTCCTCCTCAACTCCGTTCTAAACCGCCCCCCCTTTATCTTGAGGCTGTGCCCCCTAGTCCTACTATCCTTTCTGAGTGGGAAGAGTCTCTCCACCTCTATCCTATCCATCCCATTCATCATCTTATACGTCTCAATGAGATCTCCCCTCATTCTTCTAAACTCTAACGAGTACAAGCCTAGTTTATTCAGCCTCTCCTCATAGCTCAACCCCCTCAACTCCGGCATCAGCCTAGTAAACCTCCTCTGCACTCCCTCCAAGGCCAAAATATCCTTGCATAAATATAATTTGTTTCTGTGATGTTGATTGAGGGATAAATGTTGGGCAAAACAATGCGAATAACTCTTCTGTTCTTTGTTGAAATAGTGTCATGGGATCTTTCTTGTCCACCTAAAAAAATAAGAAGTCTCACAACCCCAGGTTAAAGTCCAACAAGTTCTTTTGGCAGCACAAGCTTTCAGAGTCTCGCTCCTTCTTCAGGTGAGTGACAAGTTGTGTTCACAAACAGGGCATATACAGACACAAACTCAATTTACAAGATAATGGTTGGAATGCAAGTCTTTACAGGTAATCAATTCTTAAAGATAAGATAATGTGAATGGAGAGAGGGCCAAGCACAGATTAAAGAGGTGTGTATTGTCTCCAGCCAGGATAGTTAGTGAGATTTTGCAAGCCCAGGCAAGTTGTGGGGGTTACAGATAGTGTGACAAGAACCCAAGATCCTCGTTGAGGCCGTCCTCATGTGTTTGGAACTTGGCTATCAGTTTCTGCTCAACGATTCTGTGTTGTCGTGTGTTGTGAAGGCTGCCTTGGAGAACGTTAACCCAAAGATCAGAGGCTGAATGCCCGTGATTGCTGAAATGTTTGCCAACAGGAAGAGAACACTCCTGCCTGGTGATTGTTGAGTGGTGTTCATTCATCCATTGTCATAGCATCTGCATGGTCTCCTCAATGTACCATGCTGGGGGATATCCTTTCCTGCAGCATATGCAAAACATGGACAGGTGCAACATTGGTTAAAGTCTCATCCGAAAGATTGTCTTTAATAATGCAATTCTGCCTGAGGACCACAATGGACTGTTTGCCTAGATTGCCTTATTGGTCTTGAACTCACAACCTTGTGACTCAGAGGCAAGAGTGTTATGAATCAAACCACAGCTGATACAAAATTGGTACAATAAGCAAATACTTGATTTCAGTGAAGTACAGTATGATAAATCATGCTCAAATTCAATGGTTAGGATGTGATTCATTTAGCTGAGGCACCTATACCTAATGTTTCCATTGGAGAAACTATTGAACACTTTTATAAGAGAATGCAACTCATAAGAGTTGTGCAAACTAATAGTGATGCATTTTTACATACAAACCTAGGTGCCTAACTGCTCATTCCAGCTAGAAAGACAGAGTGCCTGGGCTTGAGGTTGGTTTGCCCGGTCCTGCTGCCAAAACCAGATTTCCATCATTTTTCAATCCTGCTGGTGTCCCACTGAATTCTAATGAGAAATCTGTAGAACCTGTGAAGAATTTTAACAGTGAGTTCTTTTGAAGTGATGTTAAATCTAATAAGGCCAACTGTTTAATGGGAATGTTAACTAATATTGTTACAACTAAAGTTACATGCAGTAACTGAAAGAATATATTCACGCTAAACTCAACTAAAATAGCTAATATGAATTCATGAAAATTCAGAATTTTTGATTCAGCGTTGACAGTGCAATTAAATATTTCAATGTTGATAACATTAAGAAGTAATTTGGGGCTTTGCAAACTACAATCCTGGCAAATACTCAAGAATGCATCCAGATTCAGTTGTCACAAACTTTATTTGTTCTTTGTTTTTCAAAGTCTTCGCCCCTTCTCGTGACTGTTGTGACACCTTGGTGATGTTTGTGAGAATCCATTGCAAATTCACTTAGGAGAAAAGCAAACACAAAAACAAAACACAAAACCTGCTGCAGTCAGTTCCCTGGAGTTCTTTGTCACACAAACAGATGCAATCTCAGAGGATTTGGCCAATTGAAAGGCTGCATCACTGTCTAGAAATGATGTTTTGGGATGGTGGAAAGGTATTCCACCATTGCAGATGTGGTTTTGCTGAGAAAGATGTTGAGTAACAGATTTAGAGAAGAGGACTGGTGAATCTTCTTTACCAGGCTTCTTACTGTGTTTACCCCAGTCCAATGCCGGCATCTCCACATCATGAACCTTCTTTACACAGAGAGCTACGGGTATTGGTTGTTAAAACAGAAACTATGTCAATGGATAGGCGGATGAGGGAAAAAGGGGAAAAAGGGTTGAAGGGATGTGGGAAAATGGGATTAGAATTATTTGCTCATATGGGATGTAAATGATGACAGGTTGTGCAGAATGGCCTGTTACTATGTTGTAACAGTATTTTTATGTTTTTTTTCCCCTTACGTGCTTTCTTCACAAAAGTCTGGTAAACTACTGTGTTGAATATTGCTTTGGTAATAATATACTACTCTAAGTCAAAATTTAAAATGACTAATTTCTCCACCCTTCTCAGCAGAATAACAATGCCTGCAAATTATAATAAACTAAAGAAAACCTCAGGATTGTTAATTGTGCATTTCACTGGGTGGAAATTTAGGCTCATTAGTGCCCCTTTATGGGTACTATAGTACCCTTAGAACTCCAAAATGGCATCTGTACATATGCGCACATTGTGCGCTGAATGATGCCAAGTGTTACATTGGTAATGCCATTAGGATAAGAACATAAGAACATAAGAAATAGGAGCAGGACTAGGCCATCTAGCCCTTCGAGCCTGCCCCGCCATTCAATAAGATCATGGCTGATCTGAAGTGGATCAGTTCCACTTTCCCGCTTTCTCCCCATAACCCTTAATTCCTCTGTCTATCAGAAACCTATCTACCCGTGACTTAAATATATTTAGCGAAGTAGACTCCACCACTTCAATGGGCAGAGAATTCCAGAGATTCACCACCCTTTGAGTGAAGAAGTTCCTCCTCAACTCCGATCTAAACTGCTCCCCCCCCACTTATCTTGAGGGATATATGCAGTGAACATCAATCGGAAGTAAGCAGAGCGCATAGATCATGACCATTGGCATATATTGCTGACTTGATGCCAGCAGTTCCATTTTGGAGCTCAGCGCTCCAGTTAATATCCTTTCTTAACCTCGCATAGCTGAATGCATGTTCAGCAGCAGGAAAGACCCACTATCTCCACAAGCTTCACTTAAGGGGAGCATCAACTGCTTACAAGTTAATTGCTACTGTTCTGGAAGTGGTTTGCATTTTCTATAGTTTCTTAAAGCTGCAAAAGCCTACTAAAGGGAGTAGTGAGGCAGGTGAAGAATGTTTTGCCAAATTCAAGGTTTCTACACTAAGAGGTTGCTCCCTGACATGGGTTTGTCAGTAAAGATTTCCTCTGAAATGCAACAGGACTTAGAGAATGAATGGAGGCCAAGGAGAACAGGATAAGCTGCTTGAAGAGGGAAAAGGTGGAAAAGGAGAAGTGCTCTCAGCAGAAGACCATGATGTACAGGGAGTATAATTCTCCTACCTGATGCTCAGCAAGGGACAATGTACTTCAGTATGGATATCTTCATTGAAGGCTGCCATCTGCTGGACTGATTACTACAATGTCAGAGCACAGCAAGGGCCAAAGTATGAGTGGCTATGAAGGTGGCTGTGGCTATCAACCTTTATGTGTCTGGTTCCTTCCAGGCTGGAATTGGAGACATGCTCTTGCCAGAGAGAAGCAGATGAAGCAAGCATGCAGATTTGCAAGGATTGCAAGTTTCCCCATGGTGCTTGCACACGTGCTGCATGCATATCGATTTGTTGGTATAGCCCATCAACTCTACCCCTTATTAAAGGATTTCAGACCCTCACTATCTGCAGCAAATCATATCAGTCAATGCACGGTATTCTGGCAGCTCTCACTGTGTCTTCATTTTGCAGCAGTTACTGTGCCACCTGCATCTGAGCCACCATGGCAAACCAATAGATGCCTATTGGGCAACAATGACTTTTGTTGACAACGTCTCTGGAAAACAAATTCTCCACTGCTACCAAAGACTTTAGTTTTCAATCTGTGTGCCAAGATCAAGGCTATATTTCAACCAGCACCAGGCATGGGCAATAGGCCATTGTCCTAACAATGGTGCTGGCTATAGGTACCATTTCAAAGCTTTTTCATCTTCACCAAAGACAATCAAGATCCATTTTTTTTGTGAAAAATCACAAACAGTGAGGTCCTTCATTGCGTTAGGGTTAACAGCATAGAGATCACCTTCCAGAAATTTCAACATAGATGGGTAGGTCATGTCTCCCTCTACAGAATCCCCAAGCTGATTTTCTATAGACAATTATCTCAGGACAACCAACAAGAAGGTAGTCAATACAAATTATATAAGGACGCCCTAAAAAAAAACTTGCAAACATTTGCACAGCACATCACTTTTTTGGGGGGAAAGAACTGCAGCCAAATGGAAGCAAGCACTTAAATTTGGTTCATTATATATAACCATCCTTGCCAAATTTGCAACATCTGATGTGTCCAGAGGAAGATCAGAGGTAGTGCTGCTGCAGATGTTCTTCCAAGTAGCAACAATGATAACATGAACTATTAGTTCTCTGGGTGTCCAGGCTGATCCGAAATTGGACTCTTTAGTCATAACAGGACCACAGAAAACAATGACATCATTTACAGTTTGGACATTTTAATGAGGTGTCTCCCGTGATGCTGAAGTTATGGCTGATGATTCCAGTCTGCAATTCCTGCACACATGTATAGCGTACATACAATTAAAATGACATTGCGACAATGAAGTGTGAAAGAGCAAACCATTGGTATACTGCAACAATGCTTCTTGCCTGGACTGCCCTGGAAGAGCCCTGCAGTACTCGGCAGAATAATTATCAAAATTTAGATGGTCTACTGCATGCTGCAACAACTCATCATGATAGGAATGCCCTTACCACCAGCAAAGCGACCAGTGGCTGAAGAGCAGGCATGTGAGGAGGAGGAGGAGAAAGGAGGGTGGAAACCAAGACAACCTCTTTCTGACCTTCAGGCTACCCATGAAGAATTCAACCAACTGCATTTTGAGAAACCAAAATCACAATTCTCCTTTCAGAAAAGGCTGACAGTCCTTCTACCACTGTCCATTACAGGATTGGCTTACTGTTACAATCACAGCTCTAGTTACTACTGGACAAATCAAATTCTAGAATGAAACCTTGCTTGATATATCCTAATTTTTCTTCAAAAATTGTAGAGAATAGTTACTGAATGCATGGCATGGCACGATGGGTTAGCATTGCTGCTTTACAGTGCCAGGGACCCTGATTCAGTTCCATCCTTGGGTGACTGTCTGTGTTGAGTTTGCATTTCCCTCTGTGCCTGTCTGAGTTTCCTCCAGATGCTCCGGTTTCCTCCCACAGTCCAAAGATGTGCAGGTTAGATGGATTGACCATGCTAAGTTGCTCCTCAGTATCCCAAGTTATGTAGGTTAGGAGGATTAATGGGGTATATACCATGAAATTACAGGGATAGGACCTGGGTAAGATGCTCTGCTGGAGAGGAGACTTGACGGGCCAAATGGTTTCTTCTGCACTGTAGGGATTCTATGAAACAAACTCTCAGGAGTTTGCTTATAAACTTATAACATAAAAAGTAAAACATTTATTAAACAAGAGAAATAAACTATATCATATCAGACAAAAGTTTGGAACAACAAGAAAGTGATGCAAACTCACACAATATGCCTAAGTAAATGACTGATGTGACCAAAGCAGATTCAATGGATTTCTCAACAACCCATCCAAACACTGAGCTAACCAGTCCCACTTAAACTTTGGCTGTGTTTCTCCCATCCCACTGCACTAATTTTTTAGTGCAGCAAGCCAGGAGATTCTCATGTTGGGTGATATGTGGAATTCACGCGTTCATGCACTGCTAGTGTCTCCCAGTGCTGGATTTCCAGTGGTGTCAGATCCATGCCGGAAATCAGCGAGGAGGTGCAAAGACTATTTAAATTATTTGCATAAAATTTAAATATGATTAGCAGGCCTGGGATTGAAAACTTCAAGCTTGCTAGTATTTTTCCCCTACTACCCTCCACCACCCTGTACCCCTTCCCCCAACCCCCGCCAGAGAGGTTTACTCCAGCAGGGTTAAGAGTAGCTCCACACTAACGGGGAATTAGTGGCCCAACCCTGCTGGAGTGAAGGGGCAGGGGCAATTGGGGACCCCAGAGGGTCAGGTGACAAGGGATAGTGCCCCCTGGGCATTGGCACCCTGGCAGTACTAGCCTGTGCCTCCTAGCACTGTAAAAAGTCTGACAACACCAGGTTTTAGTCCAACCGATTTATTTGATAGTAAACTCACAAGCTTTCAAGGTTCCCCTCTTCGTCAGGTGAATGGAGAGTTCTGGCCTCGTACAGAGCATATAAAGCACAGACAGTTTAGAGATTACTGATTAGAATGCGAATCTTTACACCTAACCTGCTGTTCAAGTCCTAAAGTGGCTGACAATGTGTGTGGAAGGAGCACTGATCACAGGTTAAAGAGATGTGTATTGTCTCCAGACAGCACAGTGAGTGAGGTTTTGCAAACCCAGGCAAGTCACGGGGATCCTCCTAGCACTGCCCAAGGGATAAAGTGCCCTTGCCTGGGGGCATGTTGGCACTGCCATTAGGCATAGGAAGTGCCAAAAGGGCAGGGCAAATGGGGGCAAGACCTGGGGCGGTGCCTGATGGGTCAGGGCTTAGGGGTGATTTGTGGGGGTTGGGGAATCCTGCTGCCACTCTGCATAGGGATCAGTGGAGAAAGAAGGGAGAGCAATGACTGGAGTGGGTGGGGGGTGTTGGGGCTGGCCCAGGAATGGTCGATCAGGCCATGGGGGGATGGAGAGCTGGTGGTGTGGGTGTTGTGGGGCTGGCCAGCAATTGAGCTGGTTAGCAATCGGGAGGCCATCAGTGCAGGCCCACTGTGCACACACATGCAGTAACACGTTGGCGCATGCATGATAGCCTGCTTGGTGCACTGATTTCAGCCTCTCCAGCTGGGATTGGCCCTATCCCCTAGGTTTTAATGATATTCACGTGGGTGGCCTCTGCAGTGCACAGAGTGCAGGAGATTCTTCTCTGAGTTCCCACTGAGAAAAACAGCATGAATTATTTGTTTTCACGCGAATTCAACACTTATAATTTTTTGGGGAGAATTCTGCACTTTGTCTTTCTCATGAGAGTTTCTTATCTCCACAGTTGAAGATTGCTCCATGAAATCCTTTCCAAATGTCACACCTATTTGGACAGCTTCAGCAAAGATCCATCTCGAGGGTTTCACTCTCATTTTCCGATTATACCGAAGTTTCACCTTCCAAACAGTTTTTCAGATCTTCGTCCGTGTCAAGCAGAACACCACTGCCCCAAACTGATATCTGTGCCCTTATTGCCTGCAGCACTGAGTGCTGAAGGACAAAGCTGCTAGACTGAGTCTGCAGCACCTGGTGAGGGAACCAAAAGTTGTACGGATATGCACTCCAACTGCCATAGTCTACTGGGTTATAGACTGAATGCCAGAAAGTTGGATTAGGCTGGGTGGCTTATTTTTCAGCTGGTGCAGACATGATGGGCCAAGTGGCCTCTTTCTGTGCCAGAAACTTTCTATGATTCCATTACCATTGCTGAATTTCCACTATCAAAATCCTGGGAGGGCTGCTATTGACCAGAAATTAAATGGGGCAAGGATTCACAACACCACAGGCCTGGGTTCGATTCCAGCCTTGGGTGATTGACAGCGTGGAGTTTGCACATGCTCCCTATGCCTGTGTAGGTGCTCTGGTTTCCCCCCACAGTCCAAAGATACACAGGTTAGGTGGATTGACCGTGCTAAATTGCCCCTTAGTATGTAAAGACGTGTAGCTAAGGGAGAGAGTAACTCACCTCATACAATCATAGAATCCCTATAGTGCAGAAGAAACCATTAGGCCCATTGAGTCCTGACTCCTGATTCCCAAAAACTATCCACTATCTACGAGGCACAAGTCAGGAATATAATGTATTACTTGCCTGGATGAGCGCAGCTCCAACAACTCAAGAGCTTCCTATCTCAAGAAGGCTAATGGAATATTATTTTTTAACTACAAGAGGAATTAAACTTTAAAGTGAGGATGTTATGCTTTAGTTACACAGGGCATTGGTGGGGCTACATCTCGAATACTGCGTGCAGTTTTGGTTTTCTCACTTACAGAAGGATGTAAATATTTTATAGGTGGTTCAGAGGAGGTTTACTAGATTGGTAGCTGAAATGAGCGGATTGTCTTATGAGGAAAGATCAGGCTGGGCTTGTTTGCACTGGAGTTTGGAAGAGTGAGGAGTGACTTGACTGAAGCAAATAAGATCCTGAATGGTTTTGACAAGGTGGACCTGGAAAGAATATTTCCTCTTGCGGGTGAGTCCAGAACTAGGGGGCATGGTTTTAAAATGAGCACTTACCCTTTTAGGACAGAGACGAGGATTTTTTTTTCTCCTATGGGGTTGTGCAATTTGAGGGGATGGTCATGCCCATTTGCAATGGAAGCAATGAAAATTGAGAGGAAGAAGGAGGAAGGCAGACGCAAGAGGATACAAATGACTTTGTCCAGGAAAACTAGAGATCAGTGAAGATAATGAGCAGGCAGAAAAAATTAGGTACACGATGAAATTTACTGAGAATAGTGAGGGAGTTAGAAGTAAAAGAGATTATAAAGAGGCTGTAAACCTTCAATTCCCAAAGGCAAAGCGGAAGAAATTCATTTGTGAAGTGGTGATAGAAGATTTAGCTTGATTCATGGGAACAGGCTGCACTCTGTATGGTCCCCGCTGCCCTTCAATTACAGCAATGAAGGGAGCCGTGTGAGACACAGATAGGGGCTTCTCTGCTGCCAGGGAACTGATGGTTATTGGGCATGAATTTCTCCTCCCATGTGTTACAGATTTCCATTATGCTTTGTGAGAAAATATCTTCCTGATTTCACCTCCTTGTTCAGGATTCCCCCAGCAGGGGCAGGAAACTTGTTTCTTAGTGTCTTTACTTATTAAAACAAAACCCTTCATCATTACAAACAGCTTAGTTAGATAGATCAGCAATGAACTATTTGAATGCAAAGGAACCACAACCAATGTTTTGCAATCTGTCTTTAAAGGCTAGTATCATACTGATGAATCTGTACTGGCAATTTGTTTAACCCAGAAGCTGGCGGAGATCCAGAACCTGCTAAGTGAACGGCAGAAATCCTTAGACATGTACTTGAATGTTGTAACCTAGAGGACCTAAAAAGTAGGATTAAGCTGCATAACTCTTTTTCCGACGACAGACATGATGGGCTGAATGGTTCCTTCTGTTCCATAAATTTTCGATATTTTTATTTCCCCAGATCCAGTTATATTCTTCCTTTTAAAATATTTATTCCCGATCCCTTTTAAATGGCAGTCTGTTTGAAGTTCTATTTTTCAAAACTTCTAAACTGCCTTAGTTCTTCTGGTAATCAGTTTCTGAGCGTATTTACCCCCAAGTTTACTTCACCTCTTCTTTACTGGCTGCTCCTCTCTGGGTTTTGTTCCTACTGACCAATTTGCTGGGATTCACGACTCTACAGAAAACAGATCCTCAGATCGAACTCATTCCACATCCTCTCTGGCCATTATTTCCATCTCACTCTGCCTTTGGCTTCTCCTTTTCGCTGCTCCTTAAATCTTGGTCTTTCTCAAGTCCTAATCTCCCTCTCTTCCCTAGAAACCCTACCCATTTAGATTGTTGCTTTTAGCCCAAAACTAAAACCTAGCAGCCAGAAGTAATGCTTTCTTCCCCCTGTAGTACTCATTACGAAATAAAGCTAACTTCCTAGCATCTTGGGAAGTTAAATGTTCACAGCTTAGAAACCAACAGCCTCCCACCCATTCAGCCTGAAGTAATTACGCAGCTCGTACCGTTGGAAAACATCACTGTGCTGATGAATCACATACACTAGCTAGTGAATGGATCATTCTTCATTCAACCATTCACAAACACTTCAGCCAGTTCCTTTTCTTGTCCTTCATTTTCCCTGACCTCACCTCCCCAGGGGAAAAATACACAACAGCACAGAAATTGACCTTTCCATGCGGACTATTTTATGAGCTCCCAGACTCACCATTTTCATAGAATCCCTATAGTGCAGAAAGAGATCATTTGGTCCATTGACACTAACCCACCCAAGTTTTATCCCCCTAATCACACGTTTACCATGCTAAATGAATGTTGGACCCTTGGAGGATGAGAGGGAGGATTTAGCGGTGGGTGATGAGGAAATGGCTGAGGCTTTAAATAAGTTTTTTGCCTCGGTCTTCATGGAGGAGGACACGAATAGTTTGCCAGATATTAAAGATAGAAGGATGGTAGGAGATGAGGGCCTAAATGCGATTACTATCACTAGAGAGGTAGTGCTTGATAGACTAATGGGACTGAAGGTGGGCAAGTCCCCAGGACCGGATGGAATGCATCCCAGGGTTCTGAAAGAAATGGCACAGGTGATAATGGATGCCTTAGTAATTATTTATCAAAATTCGCTGGACTCCGGGGAAGTACCGGAAGATTGGAAAACGGCTAATGTTACGCCGCTGTTTAAAAAAGGTAGCAGACAAAAGGCAGGGAATTATAGGCCGGTTAGTTTAACGTCTGTAGTTGGAAAAATGCTAGAATCCGTCATCAAAGAAGAAATAGCGAGGCATCTAGAAAAGAATGGTTTGATCGAGCAGGCGCAGCACGGATTCATTAAGGGGAAGTCGTGTTTGACGAATTTATTGGATTTCTATGAGGATGTGACTAATGCGGTAGACAGAAGGGAACCAGTGGATGTGGTGTTTTTAGATTTCCAAAAGGCATTTGATAAGGTGCCTCACAAAAGGTTGCTACAGCAGGTTAGGGTGCACGGAGTTAGGGGTAAGGTGTTAATATGGATAAGAGGATTGGCTGTCTAATAGGAAGCAAAGAGTTGGTATAATGGGCGCTATTCTGGTTGGCAGTTGGTGACTAGTGGAGTGCCGCAGGGATCGGTGCTGGGGCCTCAACTGTTTACCATTTACATAGATGATCTGGAGGAGGGGGCTGAGTGTAAGGTGACGAAATTTGCTGATGACACAAAGATGAGTGGAAAAGCAAATTGCGTGGAGGGTGTGGAAAGTCTGCAGAGAGATCTGGATAGGCTGAGCGATTGGGCGAGGACCTGGCAGATGGAGTAAAATGTTAGCAAGTAAAAGGTTATCCACTTTGGCAGAAATAATAGTAGGAGGGATTATTATTTAAAAGGCGAAAAGCTGCAACATACTACGGTGCAGAGGGACCTGGGGGTCCTTGTGCACGAGTCGCAAAAACCCAGTCTGCAGGTGCAGCAGGTTGTCAAGAAGGCGAATGGAATATTGGCCTTTATAGCGAGGGGGATAGAGTATAAAAGTAGGGAGGTCTTGCTGCAACTGTGCAGGGTAATGGTGAGGCTGCAGCTAGAGTACTGTGTGCAGTTTTGGTCGCCGTACTTGCGGAAGGATATATTGGCCTTGGAGGGAGTGCAGAGGAGGTTCACTAGGCTGATACCAGAGATGAGGGGGTTGGCCTATGAAGAGACTGAATAGACTGGGTCTGTACTCGTTGGAGTTTAGAAGGCTGAGGGGGATGTTATAGAGACGTATAAGATAATGAAGGGGATAGATAGGGTAGAGATTCTTCCTGCTTAGAAAGGATAGCAGGACTAGAGGACACAGCCTCAAGATAAGGGGGGGGGGCAGTTTAGATCAGAGTTGAGGAGGAACTTCTTCACTCAAAGGGTGGTGAATCTCAGGAATTCTCTGCCCATTGAAGTGGTGGAGGCTACCTCGCTAAATATATTTAAGTCACGGGTAGATAGGTTTCTGATAGACAGGGGAATTAAGAGTTATGGGAAGAAAGCAGGAAAATGGAACTGATCCACTTCAGATCAGCCACAATCTTATTGAATGGCGGGGTAGGCTCAAAGGGCTAGATGGCCTACTCCTGCTCCTATTTCTTATGTTTTAATCCCTCTGACATTAAGATCAATCAACCATGGCCAATCAACCTAACCCCCCCATCTTTGGACACGAACGGGCAATTTACCATGACCAATCCACCTAATATGCATATCTTTGTGACCTCACTCTCTTCCTCACCCGGCCTCCCAATCCCCAGTCCGTCAGCTTCACACACCCTATAGCATCTCCTCCAGGTACAGAATCACAGAAACCCTACAGTCCAGAAAGAGGCCATTTGGCCCATGAAGATTGCACCAACTACAATCCCACCTAGGCTGTACCCCCTATCCCTACATATTTACCCACTAATCCCTCTAACCTATACATCGCAGGACTCTAAGGGGCAACTTCAGCATTGCCAATCAACCTAACCTGCACATCTTTGGACTGTGGGAGGAAACTGGAGTACCCAGAGGAAACCCATCCAGACACGAGGAGAACATGCAAACTCCACACAGACAGTGGCCCAAGCTGGGAATCGAACCCAGGTCCCTGGAGCTGGGAAGCAGCAGTGCTAACCACGGTGCCGCCTCCACTGTAGCACCGTTGCCCCTTCACTTTTGTGCCTGGCTGCGTTACAAATGTATCACACCCACGTGGCCTGCTGAACAACTTGTCGATGTCAATGTTCGCGCGCCACCTCTTCCGTTGCTTGGTGACGGCTCAGGCGTTCGATTCTGCGCATGCCCCTTTTCGAAAAAAAAGCGAAGAAAAAACACCAACTCCCAGAATGCTGCTGGCCCATACGCAGGCGTAGTAGCTGGGCCGCGGGCGGAAGTAGCCGGCGTGCGGAGGTCGCGAGCGTCCTGGCCATGTTGAACAGGCGGCTGCTGAACCTCTTCAAATGTATTCGAGGCCGGCGCTTAAAAACGTTCAGCAATTTCTCCACTTCATGGTCTCCGGTGGGGGCGGCCTTCAATGTCAGACCGAGGAGGAAGGCGGATTTATTTGGGAAGAACGTGGTTAGTGAAGCTTTGGGTGAAATGGGCTCGTGAGGCTGGTGCCGGTTAGACGGTTAACGCTCAGACTGGCCGGGACAAACAACAGCCATGTGCTTCACGGCAAGCTCCCAAAGACCAACGGCCAGCTAGTCACTTTGAGACGCTGTGTTGGCCAGTTTACCACCCCACAATAGCAAAGCAAAATACTGCGAAAGCTTGAATCTGAAACAAAATGCTGGAAAATCACAGCAGGTCCGACTCATCCATAATGGAAATGTTAGCCCTATTCGCTCTTCACAGATGCTGTCGGACCTGCTGAAGTTTTTCCAACATTTTCTCTTTGTGTGCTATTTAACAGTACCACTGGTACTCCTGAACCCTTAGACTATGCTTTAACTTCTTCAGGATGTGAAGATGCTGGCATTGGACTAATAAACACAGTAAGAAGTCTCACAACACCAGGTTAAACACCAGACCTGCCTGACGAAGGAACACCCAGTTCCGAAAGGCAGTGGCGTTTGCTACAAATAAACCTGTTGGTCTTTAACCTGGTGTTGTAAGACTTCTTACTATGTTAACTTCTTCAGCCAGTCTTTCAACTCAAAAGCTAATCTTTCACTAACTCTTCCAAGAACAGGCATTTTTATTGACTGTTGTTACCCTCATTGTTTGTGGTTTGCAATGCAATGAGCCAAGCTAGCAAACTATAGTTAGCTTAAAATTATGTTCATAAACATTTCAAATTTGTGCAGTTCAACATAACTGCCTCTTTTATTGTGCTAATTTACATACAATCTTGGCTGATATTTCTGTGCAGTACTGAGAAGGTGCCACATTGTGACCAAGGAATGGCTATAGCACATCTGGCCTTTACGTGCTGGCTTGCTGCAAGAGCATTTTAGTGAGCCCCACACTCCCCTGCCATTTACCTGCAATGTTTTTCTCTTCAGATAATCCAATATCCTTTTCAAAGCCACAATTGACCCTGTCGTCACTGCGTTTACAGGCAATATTCACTGGTGTCTCACTGCAAGTTTTAGAAAAAGTTTCTCCTCCTGTTACTCTTTTCTCCTTTGCCATTCACTTTAATTTGATGTCTTCCTGTTCTCGGCTGTTCTTCCAATGGGATCAGTTTCTCTGTATCAGTTCTGTCCAGATCTCCCTCAATTTTGAACACCTATCCATAGAATCATCAAATCAGACAGTGCCAAAGGAGGCCATTTGGCCCATTGAGTCTGCTCTGAAAGAGCATTTTACCCACACCCTGCCTCATATGCGTAACTTGGAGCATTTACTATGGCTAATCCACCTAGTTTAGAAACAGGAATAGGCCATTTCAGCGAAACTGATTCTGGGATGAAGGGGTTGTCTTGGGAGGAAAGATTGAGTAGCTTGGGTCTGGATCCAAAGGCGTTCAGAAGAATGAAAGATGATCTTATTGACGCACACAAGATTCTGAGGGGACTTGACAGGGTATTTTCTGAAAGAATGTTCCCCCTTGCAGGGGAATCTAGAACTAGGGAGCACAGTTTCAAACTAGAGTCTCTGATTTGAAATAGAGATGGTTTCCTCCCACAATCCGAAGATGTGCCGATTATGTCTAATGGCCATGCAGAGTAACCCCTTAGTGTCATGGGGTTATGGGATAGGGGCTGGGTGGGATTATTGTTGGTGCAAGCACGATGCACTGAATGGCCTCTTTCTGCACTATAGGGTTTCTATGATTCTTTGATCTTTAGACACGAAGGGGCAATTTAGCATGGCCAGTCCAACTAACCTGCACATATTTGGACTGTGGGAAGAAACCAGAGCACCTGGAGGAAATCTAGGTGGACATGAGGATAACATGTAAACCACACCCACCCACCCAGTCACTGAAGGCTGGAATTGAGTCCAAATCCCAGGCATTGAGATAGCAGTACCAGGTGCTGTGCCACTGTGCTGCCCATCAAATCCCCTTTTCACTATCTCTTGAGGATACTCAGCTTCCCAAATTCTACTCTTTATTCAAAATTGCAACATATTTGTATATAGCAAAAAAAAAACAAGGTCTGAACACTGATCCTTGGGAAGCCCCACAGTTTACCTTCTTTAATTTGAAAACAACCATTTACTGTTTCCTCTTAAGCTGACCTTTTATCCAACCAGGCGTAGGCCCTCCTATTCTAAGAGCCACAATTCAACCAGACACAGGCTGTCCTATTCCATGAGCCTCCATCCAACAGAACTCAGGCCTCCTATTCCAACAGCCTCAATCAGCTTATTAAGTGGTATTTTCATAGCATTCCTACAGTGCAGGAGGAGGCCATTCAGCTCATTCATAACAACCCCAGCCAGGTCCTATCCCTGCAACCCCATATATTTACTCTGCTAATTTCCTTGACACTAATGGACAATCTATCATGACCAATCTACCTAACCTGCACAAATCTGGACTGTGGGAGGAAACTGGAGCACCCGGCAGAAATCCACACAGACACGTGGAGAATGTGGAAACTCCACACAGTGACCCAAGCCCGGAATCAAACCCGGGTCCCTGGCGTTCTGAGGCAGCAATGCTAGCCACTGTGTCACCCTTAATTTGTTGAAAACTTTTCTAAAATCCATATATACAACATCCACTGCATTCCGCTTATCAGCCTTCTCTGTTACTTAAATCAATTAGCTTAGTCAAGCATGATTTGCCTTTTACAAGTCCATGCTGGATCTCAATTTATTCAAACCTTTTACCGATTGTTATTTCTAAGACCTTACCTACCATTGATCTGTAGATGCTAGGATTGTCCTTGTGTCATTTTTTTAGAAAAGTAGTATGTACAAAGGAGGGGATTGTACAACAAGACTTGGGTGTCCTTGTACACCAGTTGCTGAAGTTAAGCATGCAGGTGCAGCAGGCAATAAAAAAGGTAAATGGTATATGTTGGCCTTCATGGCAAGAGAATTTGAGTGCAGCAGCAGGAATGTCTTGCTTTAAATTTGCAGGTCCATGGCATGGCCACACGTGGAATATTGTGTTCAGTTTTAGTCTCCGTAGCTGAAGAAGGGTGTTATTGCTGTAGAGGGAGTGTAGTGAAGGTTTACCAGATTGATTTCTGGGATGGTAGGACTGACAAATAAGGAGAGATTGAATCAGTTAGGATTATACTCACTGGAGTTTAGAAGCTTGAGAAGGGATCGCATTAAAACTTATAAAATTCTAACAGGGCTAGACAGGGTAGATGCCAGAAGGATGTTCCTGTTGGTGGGAGAGCCCAGAACCAGGGGTCATGGTCAAAGGCTACAGAATGCATCTTTTAAGATTGGTTGAAGAAATTTCTCCTCATCTCAGAGTGGTGAGACTGTGTAATTCGTTACCACAAAAAGCAGTTGAGGCCAAAATGTTGTATGCTTTCAAGAAGGACTTGAATATAACTCTTAGGGGATCAAAGAATATGGAGGGGAAAGTTGGATGAGGCTATTGAGTGGATGATCAGCCATGATCATAATGAATGGTGAAATAGGCTTAAAGGGGCCAAACTGCCTACTCCTATTTTCTATGTTTCTCTTTGCAACTCCAATCCTCTGGCACCACCCTGTATCGAGGGAAGCTTGGAAGATTATCTCCTGCCCCTATCTTAATCCTCCAGCAACGTAGAAAGCAAGCCACCCAGACCAGGTGACTTACCTACCCTAAATATAGCCAGCCTTTCCAGTACCATCTCCTTCTCAATTCTCACTCAATTGCTCTATCCTGGATCATAGGTAAACAGTCAGTTTGGACACTATTTGAATTACTCAACCTTCCATAGTTGTGGCCAAAATGCTGTGTGATGCCAGGAAGAAATTGGATGTAGCTCTTGGGGCTAACATGATCAAGGAGGAAGGGGGGGGGTGGGACGCGGCATCAGGATATTGAATTTGGTGATCAGCCATGATCGAAATGAATGCTGGAGCAGGCTCAAATGGGCCAAATGACTTACTCCTGCTTCTATTTCCAATGTTTCTAACTTAATTCATTATTCATGAAGTGCTTTTGACATGTTTCTAAGGTGCTTGAAATATAACTTATAAATGCAAGCTTTCATTGTTACATCTCCTGAATGTTAATTTTTCCAACTTTTTAACATGCAATGAAAGTTTAGTCCAAAGGTTTTGTAGTCTGTGTGCTTTAACATCAATTTCCCAGTTAAACGTCAATGTACGCTAGGCTAAATTTTATGTGCCAATGTAGTCACTTTCTTTTCATAGAATCAAACAGCGCAGAAGAGACCCTTTGGCCCATTGAGTCTGCACCGACACGTTAGAAACACCTGAACTCCCACCTAATCCCATCTGTCAGCACTTGACCTATAGCCCTGAATGTTATGTTGTGAGGAGTGCACACATCCAGGTACTTTTTAAAGGATGTGAGGCAACCCGCCTCCACCTTCCCAGGCAGCACATTCCAGACCATCACCACCCTCACCTACCCTAAGTATAGCCAGCTTTTCCAGTACCATCTCCTTCTCAATTCTCTCTCTATCGCTTCATCCTGGATCATAGTGTTCAAACTGACTGTTTACCTATTTGAATTACTCAACTTTCCATAGTTGAGGCCAAAATACTGTATCATGTCAAGAAGAAATTGGATGTAGCTCTTGGGGCCAAAGTGATCAGGGGTGGGGGAGGGGAAGGTTTGGAATCAGGATATCCCTTGAACCTGTGTCCCCTTGTGACTGATCCTTCAACCAAGGGGAACAGCCGCTCTTTATTCACTCTGTCCATGTCTCTCATGATCTTGTACACCTCGATCAGGTCGCATCTCAGTCTT
This sequence comes from Carcharhinus amblyrhynchos, assembly GCF_965287045.1. NCBI lineage: Eukaryota > Metazoa > Chordata > Chondrichthyes > Carcharhiniformes > Carcharhinidae > Carcharhinus > Carcharhinus amblyrhynchos. The sequence goes on along the minus strand of NC_137333.1, from coordinate 73,498,725 downwards.
CTCAGCTCCAATGCAAACAACCCAAGCGGATGCAACCTCTCTTCATAACTCAAATGTTCCATCCCAAGCAGCATCCTGGTGAATCTCCTCTGTACCCCCTCCAACGCAGTCACATCCTTCCGATAATGCGATGATCAGAACTGCACACAGTACTCTAGCTGTGGCCTCATCAAAGTTTTATACAACTCCAACATGACTTCCCTGCTTTTGTAATCTATGCCTCAACTAATAAAGGCAAGTGTCCCATGTGCCTTTTTTACCATTCTACTAACCCTGCTTTCAGAGATCTGTGGACAAATGTGCCAAGGTCTTTTTGTTCCAGAGAACTTTCTAGAGTCCTACTATTCATTGAATACTTCCTTGTCAAATTACTCCTTCCAAAATGTATCACCTCACATTTTTCAGGATTAACTTCCATCTGCCACTTATATGCCCATTTGACCATTCCATCTATACCTTGTTGTAGCCCAAGACACTTTGCCTCACTGTTAACCACCCGTTCAATCTTTGTGTCATCTGCAAACTTATAAATCTTGCCCCCCACGTAGTCATCAATGTCATTTATATAAATAACGGATAAAGGCGGCCCAACACAGATCCCTGTGGCACCACACTGGCTTCCAGTTGCTAAAGCAGCCTTCTGGCATCAATCTCTGATTCTGATTACTGAGTCAATTTTGAATCCACTTACGAAGTTATTCTGTATCCCATGTGAATTTACCTCCTTTACAAGTCTCCCGTTTGGGGTCTTGTCAAAGGCTTAGCTGAGATACATATAAGCTATTTTTGGATAGTAAATATTGTAAACTTCCATTGTATGTTGCAAAATTTTAATTTTGCACACAAGAGGTACCTGTGGTTCAGTTCTTGACACTCACCTCTTGAGTTGGGTTCTAATCTCATTCCTGAGACTTGAGCACAAAACAGGTGGATGTAAAAGGTTCCATTGCACTATTTTGAAGAGGAGCAGGGGAGTTACACTGTCTCCTGTCAATGCAAGGTGGCCACCAATACCTGACACTGCAAGTGCACTGTTCATGTACGCACAGGAAAGGAGTTGAATCCTACCTTAAAACATGTGCATGTTCTCTAATCTCTTCCGTTTAAAAAAGAATCAAATGAATTAGTCTTGTTGCAGAATTAAATATGATTTTGCAAAGTATAGACAACTACTTTGCTTTGATGCACAGCTGATGATTCTTGAAAGCTTATTCTTGAATAAGCTGGATTCTTGACATCTTCTGCTGCCTATAAAGTAGGAGGCAACATATGCGCAATGCTGCCTATTGTCCCTATACAAATGGTGGCTGTGCATGCATGACCTTGGCAGCAAATGCAGCTGGGGTGTTAACCTGGTCAATCTTAATCTGTTTTTATCACATTGAAGAATAATCTGGTTAACAAATTGTGAGAACTAGCTGTGTCCAAATTGCTGCATTTCCTATATATTACAACAATTTATTTGCTCTAAAGTCCTTTGTGATGTCCTGTGATCATGAACAACATTATATAAATGCGTGCTGTGAACTGAAGTTTCCTACTTTTTCATTAAGGGTCTTTTTGGTGTACATGAACTAAGTTCCCCAGCAGGATTTCAGGTGGCTCAAGAAAATGCATTGAAAGAAACTGAGGAGTTAGTGGAGCAAGCCTGTAAAACACCACCGGGTCCTCAGATTGTGCAAATCTTTGACAGACTTTCAGACTGTCTTTGTAGAGTTGCTGATTTGGTAAGTAAACATAGTTTTTTTTAAACTCATAATATAACTTCCAACTTTGGCAACCACCAATTTTCAAGTTAAATTGGTTTTGTTTTGTTTTTGATCAAAAATGTGCTCGCATTACAATTAAAGTGAAAATTTGTTTGTAGGAGGCAAGCAAATCTGGCATTCGGGATGAGCCACTTTAGGGTTATCGATTTTGTTCTCAAGTGTGGAGGTATTACTGGTTAAGCTCATAAAACTTCAGGAGACATTGCAGCCGTCTCCTCTGATCCTGCCGACTTTGCACTTAAGCTGTTTTGCAAAATTGTATTGTCTCCTGATAAGCCATTTTGATTCTTAATTGAAATTTTGACCATATTACAATATTACTACAGCAGTGACTGCACCTTAATGGCTCTAAAGTGCTTTGAGTCATCCTGAGCTTGTGAAATGCACTTTATACAAGTACATTTTTTTTTGTATAGTCAATTCAGTTGAAAGTGGAATGATAGTGTGATTGATGGCTGCAGTCTACAGTTGTTTTATGCATATCTATGCAGTATTTGGCCTCGTTTATAGCCTTGATCCAAATTTAAACAAAACAACTGATCTGGAGGGGAAGTGAGAATGATTGCTATTGACATCAAGGTAGCATTTGACTTGCTGTGGCATCAAGAAACCCTGGTAAAGTGAGCTCTGGTAAACTTAGCACCAAAGAAGATGACAGTAATTGTTCGAAGTCAACTATCCCAGCCCTAGGGCATTGCTGCAAGTGTCCCTCAGGATTATTGACCCAACCATCCTTGGCTGCCTCATCACGATCTTTCCTCCATCGTAAGATCAGGCATGGGGATGTTTGCTGATGATTGCACAATGCGAGGTTTCATTTTTAACTCTTCACAATGTGAAGCAGTTTTTTTTATTCATTCAAGGGATGTGGGCCTACTGACTAAGTCACTGTTCATTGCATTTCCCTAATTGCCCTTGAGAAGGTGGTGGTGGTGCCTTTTTGAACTGTCACAGTGAAGTTTTAGTTCTGAGTCAGGATGGTTTGTGAGTTGGAGGGGAATTTGCAGATGATGGTGTTCCCATGGGTGGTATAGTACAAGTGTTACTTTATCAATTTTCCTCTATATTCTGTACTTGTTTAAAATGATTTTTTTATTAGCGACCACACAAGCCATTAGCTGCTGTTGGTATTGTGTTGTATTTTGTCTTGAACTGTTTGGAATAGGGATTTTGCCTGGAATTGGGACAAAGAATCTTGTATTGTCCTTTAAGTGCCCGAGTAATGCTTGTTTAATCATCATTAAGTTTCACTATTTAGATTTAGTATTTTTTATATTTTCATTGGTTTTATTGTGAGGTTAAAACGTTGATTTTATTGTTATCACATACTGGTACACAGTGAAAAATATTGTTTCTCGCATGCTGTATAGGTAAAGCATACTGTTCATAAAGAAGGAAAGGAGAGAGTGCAGAATGTAGTGTTACTGTCATAGCTAAGGTGTAGAGAAAGATCAACTTAATGCGAGGTAAGCCATTCCAAAGTCTGGCAGCAGGGAAGATGCTGTTCTTGAGTCAGTTGGTACGTGTCCTTTTTCTGATGGAAAAGAGTATGTCTGAGGTGCGTGGAATTCTTGAATGTGCTGGCTGCTTTTCTGAGGCTGTGGGAAGCGTAGACAGAAACAGTGGATGGGAGGCTGGTTTGCGTGATGGACTGGATTTCGTTCATGATCCTTTATAGTTTCTTGTGGTATTGGACAGAGCAGGAGCCATACCAAGATGTGATACAACAAGAAAGAATGCTTTCTATGGTGCATCTGTAAAAGTTGGTAGGAATTGTAGTGGACAAGCCAAATTTCCTTAGCCTCCTGAGAAAGTAAAGGCGGTGGTGGGCTTTCTTAACGGTAACATTGCCATAGAGGGTCCAGGACAGGTTGTTGGTGACCTGGACATCTAAAAACTTGAAGGTCTTGACCATTCCTCCTTCCTCCCCATTGATGTATACAGGGGTGTATCCTTCACTACGCTTCCTAAAATTGATGACTATCTCCTTCATTTTGTTGACATTGAGGGTGAGATTATTGTCATTGCATCAGTTCATCAGATTCTCTCTTTCCTATACTCTGTCCCATCATTGTTTGAGATCCAACCCACTACGGCGGTGTTATCAGCAAATTTGAAAATTAAGTTGGAGGGGAATTTTGCCAGTCATAGGTGTATGAGAAATATAGTAAGGAGCTGAGGACACAGCCTTGTGGGGCACCAGTGTTGAAGATGATCATGGAGGTATTGTTGCCTACTCTTGCTGGTTGTGGTCTGTGGGTTAGAAAGTCTAGGATCCAGTCACAGAGGGCGGAGCCGAACCCCAGGCCACAGAGTTTTGGAGGTGAGTTTCGTAGGAATGAAGACTGAGCTATAGTCAAATAGGAATCTGACATTCCTGACAGTGTCTTTGTTGTCTAAGTATTCCAGGGTTGGATGTAGGGCCAGGGGAAATGGCATCTGCTGGGACCTGTTGCGGAGATAGGCTAACTGTAGTGGATCCAGGCAATCCGGGAAATCGGAATTGATTTGCGTCATGACTGACCTTTTCGAAGCACACCATAATGATGGACGTCAGATCCCCTAGACGATAGTCATTAAGGCACGCTGCTTGGCTTTTTGTTGGTACTGGGATGGTAGTCATCTTCTTGAAGCAGATAAAAACAAAGGTTAAAGATTTTGACGAATACCCACGGCAGCTGGTCCGTGCAGGATCTGAGTGCTCGTCTGGGTATATTTTTGGTTTCTTTGTCTTCCTGTGGCAGCTTCATTTTTTTGTTTGCATAATGTTTCCCAACTAAATTCTAAATTATGGTCTACGTTTGATTTTACAATATATTGGTAGATTTTATCAGGAGTATGCAAAGGATACCTGCAAACTGGTGCAAAGGGTTGATGTTTTGTGATATGTTATTTTTGGAAATTGAACTCTCTTGCTGTGGTCTGTATACAATATGCCTTCTGTACACAGGCAGTTTGTTTTGATAATGATATTTGTTAATGCCTTACTGCAGCAGCCTGTATGTATGCGAAATTTAAACTTGCATGTTTATTGGACGTGCAAAATTATGAGCCTAATGTCTTAAGGATTAAATATTTCTAGAAAATAAGTTTTGTGACAAATTGAAATGTATCATGATCTTGTCACTTATTCCTGTATTTTTCTTATCAGGCAGATTTTATTAAGGTGGCGCATCCAGACCCTTCATTTCGAGAAGCTGCAGAGATCACATGTATGACCATAGGCACAGCGGTGGAAAAGTATGTTTTCAGAATTGACAGTGCAAGAACTATTGTGCAAATTAAATGCTACTTCATTGTAATTGCAGAAAATCAAAAGATAAACAAAGCCATTACTCCTCTCCTGAAGGCAGCACCTAAAGCTGGCCTATGTTTGGTGTGACCCTTCAATCATGTAGCTATTCTTAATAACAGAAAATGTTGGGTTATTCAATGACATGGGGCATTCAGAAATGAACGCCACTTTGTCCTTCCCTGTTGTCTGAATGTGTATTGGTGATCATTGGAACCTTCTGAGCTGCGACTCAGTCCCACACATTGATTTGACCTGTGCTCCAGGGAAAACCCAATTAATTTTTGAATGTTTATTCTTGACCAGAGATTCCTAAATTTTTTGTTGCGCTTTGGGGATTCGGCTTCTCTTTTTATATCCGAATCACCCCTTTGTCCCCCACTGTTATTCTAAGACCTATGATCCCCAAGGCAATGTGAGACAATATGACCCCATTGGCTTCAAAAACCAGGACAAATTGAGAATGTTTATCCTCCTTTCAGTGATGTAAGGATTGGATACCTTACGCAACTAACAGCTTAAATGTTCTCTACTTTCAAGTGGAAATCAGGTGCCACAGGAATGTCTTTCATAATAGCCCAAACAAGAAGAGGTGCATTGTGAGATTTAGGAAAGCTTTAGCTTATCAAAAGCAGCTCTAACACCAACTAGAAATTTGCAGAACTTCAAACACTGAAAAATAAATTAATATTGTTGTTTGTGGGACCTTGCCACCTGCAATTTAGCTACTACATTCTTCTACAAAATAGATGACAGTATTTCAAAAGCAATTTATTTGGAAGTGAAATCTTTTGAGAGATCTGAAGAGAATAAATTGGACTGTACAAATACAAAAAATACTTCCTGTTCTGAGTACCAATAGTGGAAGGCATTAGTGAAGGGGGTGTAAAGCAAAGGCCCACTAGCGGATTGGTGAGGTTATTGGGATGGGATCAGGAGGTGAAAATGTTAGCAAAATGCAAAAGCTACTGACACAGCTGCACATATCTGCCTCTGGCTTTAAGAAGGTGAACCTGTGGCTCTCTACTTTGGATAGCCTGTTCTCCTTCCACCACTGGAAAGGCTTAAATATGCTAAAAGCTTCAATTAAGTATTAAAGGACAAGTGACAGTCCAATGGATAGGTTTTATCATGGTAATGTGGATTTGTTCTTGTGCACTTATTTTGGACATCAGAAATTAAATACGGTGAGAAGAATGCAAGTGGAAATGACCTGGGAACAAAGTGGCTGTATTGTGTAATCATGTGATGAGGTACCTACCCGATCAAGTAGCAGCTATTTTATGTGTCACAAGCTGAAGCAGGAAATTGACACCAGAGACATTGAAATACCTATCATGTTGTCACCTACAGGAGTGGCAAGTACTGTAGCCTCTTGTGAGTTCAAGCAAATGCATGCCTTACGTACTAAATGTATATGTTACAGCAATCTAAATAATTTTAAAGCTATTCAAATCCTATTCTTTCCCACTGACATTTTCAAAACTTGAATATGCCATTTATTTAGTGTGTTTGCAACTGAAGCTGTTTTTAAATGCATGCAAATTACTGATGCAGTATACATTTCTTTAGATTTTGGGTGCAAGATGCGTACTTTTACTGGGACAAATCTATTACATCAGCCCTGCTTAGCTGAGCAAATTAAATATTGCTTGCTTTTTGTAAATGCTCACAAAAAGTGCCATCTTTACCAACCTTGACAGACCCATACTCGTGAGGTGTGTTTCTTCTGCAGAAATTGATTTTTGTGCCATTTGCAGAATATTTTAAGGAATTAGTTTGTTAATTCTTAATTCTGGTGCCACCTCTGTGGGATATCTACATTGATAGGCAAAGTGGGATTCACCACATATGAATCCTTTGGTTGGAAAACCTGGGCTGGAATCTTCTAGTCCTGCCGATGGCACACCCCCATCGCAGGTTTCCTGGCGACATGGGGTGCATTCAGTGGAAAATCCCATTGACACTGGTGGGAGACAGTGTGTCTCCCTACTGCGAGAAACATGCCATGGGGAGATCAGAAAATTCCCCTCATGGAGAACAATTTGCAAAATAACAGTATTTTTCCAGAGAACAGTGCTTGGAGACGTCTGAGAGCAGCAGTTTGTGTTCAAACAACTGAAGAGTTCGTATTCTTAGAGCAGTTGAAGTACTGAGTCTATTACTTCATGGAAGACCTACTAGTGAGAATATCAGATTTTAGTAGGATGTTCTCCCAGATGATGACTTCGGCAGGAACTGGTGTTATGTGAATCTGTCATCAAAAGTATCTGTGTATTAGCACAGTCGGACCTTCATAGAGAACATAGGAACTGATCTTGAAGGAGTGGCAACAACTGGTTGAGCAGTGATTGAAGCAATAGTGTCTTAATGGAAGCCTGAACCAACAATACATTGAATGCAACATACACATCTGAAATATGGCAAGTCAGTGAAGCAATCAGTAGTCTGTGTTCAAAGTTAGCCCATTGGGTGGCACTAATGTTGAATATACTTTGCATTTTTTTCTACTTTTTTTAATTACAATGTACAATATAATGTAACACTCACAGTGAGAGTCTTTTTCCTTTTTAGGCTGAACACGAATATTGAACTTTGTAATAGTTTGAAAAATTTATTGAATGATAAAGAAGCCTTGGATTCCCTGGATCCAGATACAAGGTATTTTTATAGTTTGTTCCCTGTACCCTTTCTCTGATGATCTCTGAGAAAATAAAGTAAGCTAGGGAGTTGAAAATCAATGTACTGAACAATCTATGTTATGGAAACATTACAACTTGACAGTAGACAATCTGTGGACATCTCTGGGTTATCTCAGTAGTTGCTCATTCATTCAGTCACTGGACACTCCTGTAAGTGGATCTTGCATCCCCTTGATTTAGAGTATGGCCTTTCCTGCCCAACATCTGGTTAAAAATTAGAATGGCCTAGCAATTCTAGCAGTACACTGGCTATTGGAATGCAAAGCCTTGTTCTTTGGACATGGCGTAAACTTTGAATCAATAAGTGGTCTTATTCACATGAGATTGGTTGAACAAAAAAAAAGTTTAAATAGTGAGATTTTTATTTCCCTACCTTCCTTGATGTATCAGACATCAATGCTGACAACTTTCTTTCTTAAAACTTGGATTTTTAACAAAAACGTAACCTGTCAACTCCACTCGATCACCCTCTAGCTAATTGCTATGAATTTTAGAGAATTGGCCTTAAGTAATGACTAAGTTTGAAACAGTCTGTAATCGATCCTGTTTATTTGAATAAACGGCCGCCCCCCCCCCCCCCCCCCCCCTTCCTTTTTGGGGGGCTAACCCTTTTAATTTGTCCTTAAGTTAATTTGAGTTTGTTTACTTGTTTAGCATGCAAAAGAGCAGCTCTCTGGTTAACAAGTGTGTTTGGCCACCATTAGTGATGTCATTTCCTGTTTGATACAATTGCTTTGTGGTCCTGGAGTATAAATCTGAGTCCTTTGGCTGGGAGCTTTTAGGTGTTGGTGTTTGTCCTCAGTTTGGGAACAGAAGCTCGCAGTCACAAAATGGCCTCCCAGATTTCCCAGAACTATCACCAGGATTGTGAAGCTGGCGTCAACAAGCAGATTAACCTGGAGCTCACGGCCGCCTATCTCTATCTTTCTCTGAAGTCTTTCTTTGACTGGGATGATGTCGCCCTTCACAATTTCTCCCACTTCTTCAAACATCAGTCCCAGGGGAAGCAGGAACATTTGGAGAAACTGATTAAATTCCAGAATAAATGTGGAGGCCAGATCCTCCTCCAGGATATGAAGAAACCAGAGAGGGATGAGTGGGGCAATGGTCTACAGGCAATGCAAGTTGCCCTGGATCTGGAGAAGAATGTAATCACTATTGATATTGGTGGATTGAGCCTATTAGAATTTTTCAGTATTTCAGTAAGCATAATGGCAGAGTAAATGAAAAGTCCTAAGAAACTTAGCATGGTGGAAGTATATGTGCATATTGCCATTACAATAATGCCAGTTTTCAGTAAAATGTGGGCCAATTCCTCTGCGCATTAGGATGTTAATCAGAGAGCTTGGGAAATGAAGGATTCTATCTTCCTTTTGAAGGTCTCAAACAGCTGTCTTTTGCTACCTCAAGTTGTGTGTACCATCTTAACTTTCACCATCCCACACAACATCTGTAACTGGGTACTTTGTCATATAGTTTTGCATTTATTGCATACTGATAATTTCTTAAACATTGTAATGTTAAAATTTATCCAATTGGGAAATAATGCCCTAATATTTAGCTTTTTAAAGCTGTCACTTGATAATTGAGTTACATCAAATTTATTTCGCTTTTCATATTACAGGAGAGTTGCAGAACTGTTCATGTTTGACTTTGAGATCAGTGGAATTCATCTGAATGAGGAAAAGGTACTTCTTAAAAAATAGTTATGAATGAAGCAAGCAGAGAACTTGCATCAATCAAACCACTTTCACTAGCTCAGGATGTCTGAAAAACCCTATGTAGTTGATTAAGCAATGTTTGAAATGTAGCTTGGCATCCAGTTTAGGGATACTAATGTCCTACAGGTGTCATTGATATAATGACAGTGATCTATCGCTTTTATGATGTTGACTGAGGGTCTTGATAATGGGCGAACTTTTTTGTTAGGTTATGAAGTGTTTTACTTAATGTACTTTTGTTTTATTTTTCTTTAAAGCCTTTGGCCAGTTTCCTTTTGAAAGCCACTATTGAGTCTGCTTCCGTTACAACATTATGCAGTGCACTCCAAATCCTAACCACCCATTATGTTTAAAAAAAGAAGTGTTCCTCATGTAACCTTTGGTTCTTTTGACAGTTACTTTAAATGTGTGTTTTCAGTTTATCAAACTCAGTCATTGGAAGCAGTTTAACCTTATTTACTCTATATAAACTCTATGATTTTAAACACTTGTGTGAAATCTCATCTTTGCTCTCTTTGCAGTTAGAAGAACACCACCAATGCAAACCTGTCCACTTAACCAATTCTCATCTCTGGAACCATGCTAGTCAATTTCGCCTGCACCCTCTCCACAGCCTTTATATTCTTCTTAAAATATAATGTCCAAATTGGACGCAGTACTACATTTATCATGCAAAATGCACTGCAGCTAATTTATGCAGAACAAGATCCTAGAAATACCAATAAGATAAAGAACCAACTGATCTGTCTTAGTAGTATGATCTAAGAGTGCTGTCTTGGGAATGCCCCTGCCGTCATTAAACGTGCCATTGGACTTTTACATCCACTGAGAGGGCAGGTGGGGCCTAGTTAATGTCTTGTGCTAACAATTCAGAAATATGCTGAGTGCAAGTCTTGATGTCCTCTTTTCGTTGAGTGGAGCTTGAGTCCGTGACTTGCGTCTTGGCGACAGAATTGCTATATGTGAGCCAAGACTGGCACTGTACTTTGCATAGGCAAAAAGCAGCTGTCATCCTATACCTGTGGTACCCTGGAAAAGCACCAAGATGAATGGTCACTTGATCTGTATTTGGTAGAATTGGGTGAGGAGAAATACTGGCTAAGATAACAGGAGAACTTAGTGTACAGTAATGTCAGCCTAAATATGAGCTTGGGTTGTGGTGTAATATTCAAACTTACAACATTTTGACCCAGAGGCTATCAACTGAGCAAGCAACTCGAGAGGGGCAGTGCAATGAAATGATTTTATAAGGGAGGTTGACAGAATATTGACATAATAACTGAAAGATAGACTGATGCTGGAATGAAGCTAGAAGAATGAAGGTGCATACCAGGGCATATGTTAGAAGATCCTTTTATCAAAAGAGGCCTGACCTTAATGGAGCTGCAAGAGAATTGCCTTGTGGCTTTGCTTGGGAAGGAACTTGGGCCACACTTTATAAATAAGCAAAAATTAATGCAAATCTGTTGGGAACATTTGAGTAGAGATTGTGAGGCAGCCTTGTGCAAGGTACCTTCTGATGCTGTCGTGGGACTAATCACGTGGCGATGAACAATCATCCTTTTCTGTTTCTATGGAAAAATATCTGGCTGACTTGTTTCTCTCCTGAATAACATAGTTGATGAAGATGAGGGCTGATCTGCTTTCAGGAAGTATGATGTGTTTACAGGCAGTGAGTTCCTACTCATTAAGTTTAATAAATGCTGTATCATGGAAATTTAGCTGTGATTTTCTGCAGTGTGCACCTGTGAAATCAGTTGTAATATTCTAAAATATGGCTTAAATTGTGCGGTTCTATCCCTTCCCACAATATTTACTTTCCACTCCTCCCACGTATATCTGAGAATATGTTGTGTTTTTTGTCTTTATAGCGTAGAAAGGTTGTAAACCTCAACGTTCAAATGCTGGACTTGAATAATAGTTTTCTACTGGGCACTCAACTCCCTAACAGAATTGACCGAAGTGCTATCCCAGAACACATTCATAATTATTTCTCAATACAAAACGATCATATTCGTATTAATGGCCTTCATGCAGACGCACCTGATGATTTGGTAAGTTTGGGGTGAATTGTTCCTTTTTGTGTATGTATACACTGTGTAGAGCCTCTGCTTCTTATACTTAATATATTGTTCTAGCCATTCATTGTGATTCAATTACAATAGACTTGCAGCACCCGAGTTGCATTTGTAGTAAATGGTATTTAAATAGTTTGTATATGAAAATGTCGTAAGAACTGCAGGGAAAGGAGCATGCTTGATGGACTACTGGATTATAGTTTTGGATTGTAGACCAGACTGATTATAGTCCAGTACTGTACTGGATTATAGTACTACTAATGTGCCATAGTTGAAATGTTTTATATCATTTGATGGGGCAAAAAAAGGAACAAATTGTAATAAGCAAAATGTTGCGGTTTCTGGAACCTGAAACAAGAACATTGGATGCTGGAAAAACTCAGCAGGTCTGGCAGCATCTGTAAGAGGAGAAAACAGAGTTAACGTTTTGAGTCCTTTGATTCTTCATCGGAATTGAAGAGAGGAAGAATGTGTTAGATTTTAAAGTGTGGCTGTGAGAGATTGCAACAAAATGTAGCAACTTTAAGAACGAAATTCAGGTGGCCTGGTGTGGGAGGGGGCAGGAGAGGCTGTATTGAGGTAATTCACGTCTGAGATTATTAAAAAGGAGTTTGAAGAGAAAGGACATTTCTGACGCAGAGTCAAAGGACTTGAAACACTGCTTTCTCTCCTAGTAAATGCTGCCAGATATACTGAGTTTTTCCAGCATCTTCTGCTCTTGGTACAAGTTGGACTCTTTTTAAACAAAACAGGAAGAGCTAAATGAAGGAATGACAAGAATAAGGGAAAGAATTCCATCAGAGCGTGATGTGATGCCCACCTGCTGCTCAGGAAGTGGGAACTGAATTTAATCGGGAACTGAAACTGAGCAGTAGGAAGTTGAAGAAGCTCCAAGCCGGGAGAGGAAGCAACATTTTTTAACTCCATTTGTGGGATGTGCCTATCACTGGCTAGGCCAGCATTTATTACCCAGCCCTAATTGCCCTTGAAGCTGGTGGTGAGCTGCCTCCTTCAATTGATACCCAGTGATGTAGGTAAGTGCTGTTAGGCAGTTTCAGGATTTTGACCTAGTGAAGGAGCAGCAATACTCCTTAAATTGGGATGATGTATGGCTTGGAGGGAAACTTTAGAATCATAGACCCTACAATGCAGAAAAAGGCCCTTCAGCCCATCGAGTCTGCACTGAACACAATCCCACACAGGCCCTACCCCCATATCCCTACGTATTATACCCACTAATCCCTCTAACCTACGTATCCTAAGTGGCGATTTCTTAGCATGGCCAATCAACCTAATGCGCACATCTTTGGACTGTGGGAGGAAACCGGAGTACCCGGAGGAAACCCACACAGACATGAGGAGAATGTGTAAACTCCACACAGACAGTGACCTGAGCCAGGAATCGAGCCCAGGACCCTGGAACTATGAAGCAGCAGTGCTAACCACTGTGCTACTGTGCCACCCCAACTTCCCAATGTTGGTGTTCCCATGTATTTGTTGCCCTTGTCCTTCTAGTAAGTAATGGTTGTGTATTTGGAAAGAGTCATCTAAGAAGCCTTAGTGAATTCCTGCACTGCATCTTGTGGATAGTAAACACTTGCCATTGTGTGTCAGTAGTGGAGGGTATGAATGGCACTGCATCTACAAACAATCAAATGGGCTGCTTTGTCCTGGATGGTGTTAAGGTTCTTGAATGGAGCTGCACTCATCCAGGCAAATGGAAAGTATTCCATCACACTCCTGACTTGTGCCTCATAGATGGTGGCCAGGCTTGGGAATTCAAGAGATGTGTTACTCACTGTGATTCCTAGCTTCTGGCCTGCTCTTGTAGCCTGGCTACTCCAGTTCAGTTTCTGGTCCATAGTAACACCAGGATGTTGATAGTGGGGGTGTTGGTGATGGTAATGCCATTGAATGTTAACGAATGATGCCAGACACAGAATTACATAATTTTTATAATGCTGAAAGAAGCCATTGAGCACATCAGGTCTGCACTGGCTCTCTGGAGAAGCATTTTACCTAGTCCCACTCCCCTGCCTTATCCACCTTGTCCATTCTTTGTTTTCAGATAGTAATCAAATTCCCTGTTGAATACCTCGATTGAACCTGCCTCCACCACCCTCTCAAGAAATGTGTTCCAGCCTCCAACCACCCTCTGGGTGAAAACATTTTTCAGATCACCCGTACTACTTTTGCCCATTATTTTGCATCTGTGCCCTCTAGTTCTTGATGAACCCTTGACGGGGTTTCTTCCTATTTATCCTGTCTATACCAGTCAGGGTCTTAAATATTTCAAGCAAATCTGCTCTCCATCTTCTTTTCTCCAAGGAAAACAGATCCGGCCTCCCTAATTTATCCTCATAGCTACAGTTTGTCCCTGGAATCATTCTTGTGAATTTCCCCTGTACACTCTCTCCATTGCCTTCATCATTCCTCAGGTCTTGTGCCCAGAGCGTTATACCTGAGGAATGATGAAGACAATGGAGGCCTAACATTCTGCAACTATCAGTGAAACTTCCCACTTCTGACCTTATGATGGAAGGGAGGTCATTGATGAAACAACTGAAGATAATTGGGCCTAGGATACTACCCTGATGAAATCTGGTGATGCTTTGAAACTGGGTTGATTGACCTCCCACAACAAACTTCCTTTGTGCTTGTTATGACTCCAACAAGTGAAGAGTTCTTCCCCTGATTCCCATTGATTTAAGTTATGCTTGGGCTCCTTGCTGTCACATTTGGTCAAATGCTACCATGATGTCAAGGCATTCACTCTCACCTCCAGTTCAGCGCTTTGTACATGATTGAATCGAGGTCAGGTGCTGTGTGGTCCTGGCCAAACCTAAGCTGAGTGTCAGTGAATAGTTCGTTATTAAGTGTCACTTGATAGCACTGTTTCTCATAGCTTACATCACTTTACTGCTGAATTGAATTTGTCTTGCTTTTTGTGCACAGGACATACCTGGGCAATTTTCCACATTAAGGATCATCTGGACTTGAAATGTCAGCTCTTTTCTCTTCTTGCAGAAGGTGCCAGACCTGCTGAGATTTTCCAGCATTTTCTCTTTGGTTTCATATTCCAGCATCTGCAGTAATTAGCTTTTTTCCACATTATAGCTTGGGTTGAAACAGCTTGGCCAGAGTTGCGAAAAGTCCTGGAGCACAAGTCTTCAGTACTACTGCTGGAACATTGTCAGGGCCCATAGTCTTTGCAACATCCAATACCTTCAGCTATTTCTTGGTATCACATGGAATAAATTGAGTAGGCTAAAATTGGACATCAGTGATGATGGGTACCTCTGGAGAAGGCTGAGATGAATCATCTACTTGGACATTCTGGCTGCAAATCTTTTGAAATGCTTTAGTCTTCATTTGCACTGATGCTGTGGGCTCCCCACCATTGAGGAAGGGATATTTGTAGGACACCCTCCTTCAGTGAGAGATTTAATTTTCCACCACCATTCACAGCTGGGTGTGGCAAGACTGCAGAGCTTAGATTTGATCTGTTGGTTGTGTAATTGCTTATTTTGTCTATCGCTTGCTATGTTTGCTCTTTGGCACACAATAATCCTGTATTGTAGTTTCAGGAGGTTGATGCTTCATTTTTAGATATGTCTGTTTCTGCTCTGGGCATGCCCTCCTGAACCCTTGACTGAACCAGGATTGATCCCTGGCTTGATAGTAATGGTAGAGTGGGGGGATATGCCAGGCCATGAAGTTACAGATTGTGTTGAATGCACAGTCTTGAGTTGCTAGATCTGTTTGAAGTCTCTCCCATTTAGCATGGTTATCATACCACACAACACTGGAGGTGATCTGAACCCATGGAGCTAGGTGCAGAAAGAGAGTAAGAGATCCAGATCCATACATCTAGGTGAAGAGAGAATAATCAAGACATGTATTATGATACTGTGTTGGTGTAGAGTTTTTATTTAAGTAGGGTCAGGCAGTGTGGCGAGCCAATGGGGAAGCCAGCTAAGAACATTACAAAGTGCAGGTGTAGGTCATATAGCTTGTCACATTTGCTCCACCTTTCAATATGACCATGGCTCATCTGCTTGAAGTCCCACTTTCCCACCACCACTTCCCATATTCCTTGATTCCCTGAGATTTCAAAAATTTATCTCAACCTTAAATGTGTTACATGGTGAAGCATCCACAATCCTCTGGGCTAGAGAATTTCCAAGCTTCATAGCCCTTTAAAGAACAAACAAAATTGCAGCACAGGAACAGGCCCTTCGATCCTCCAACCCTGCACCAATCATGCTGCCCAACTGAACTGAAACCCCTGTCCTTCCAGGGACCATATCCCATTATTCCCATCCTATTCATGTATTTGTCCTGACGCCCCTTAAAACTCACTATTGTATCTGCTTCCATTACCTCCCCTGCAGCGAGTTCTAAGCACCCACCAGTCTCTATGTTAAAAAATCTTGTATATCTCCTTTAAAACTTGCCCCTTGCATCTTAAACCTATGCCCCCTAGTAATTGACTCTTCCACCCTGGGGAAAAAGCTTCTGACTATCCACTCTGTCCATACTTCTCATAATCTTGTAGACTTCTATCAGGTCACCCCTCAACCTCAGTCGTTCCAGTGAGAACAAACCAAATTTCTCCAACCTCTCCTCATAGCTAAGGCCTTACATAGCTAATGCCCTCCATCTTGGTAAATCTTTTCTGTACCCTCTCCAAAGCCTCCACATCTAGTGTTATTGGGGAGTGTTTAAACTAGATTTGCAGGGGGATGGGAACCGAAGTGCCAGTGCAGATAGTGGAGCGGGGGTAAAAAGACAGGTTAGTTCAAGCAAAATCACAAATGAAAGGGTTGAGTGTGGTGGTAATAATCTTTTGAGGTGTGTCTACTTCAGTGCCAGGAGTATTGTGGGGAAGACAGATGAGCTGAAGGCGTGGATTGACATGTGGAAATATGACATTATAGCCATTAATGAAACTTGGCTACAGGAGGCACAGGACTGGCAGCTCAATGTTCCAGGGTTCCAATGTTTCAGGTGTGATAGAGGCAGAGGGATAAAAGGTGGGGGGGTGGCATTGTTGGTCAGGGAAAATGTTACAGTGGTACTCAGGCAGGATAGATGAGGGAGCTTGTCTACAGAGGCCCTATGGGTGGAGGTGAGAAACAGGAAAGGTATGACCACATTAATGGGGTTGTATTATAGGGTACCCAATCAACAGCAAGAATTGGAGGAGCAAATCAGCAGAGAGATAGCTGATAACTGCAAGAATCACAAAGTTGTGATAGGGGATTTTAATTTCCCACATAGATTGGGACTCGCATACTGTTAAAGGTTTAGACAGGGTAGAGTTTGTAAAATGTGTTCAGCAGAATTTTCTACATCAGTATATAGAGGTGCCGACTAGAGAGGATGCGACATTGGATCTCCTATTGGGAAATGAGTTAGGGCAGCTGGTGGATGTGAGTGTGAGGGAACACTTTGGATCCGGTGATCATAATGCCATTAGTTTTAACCTGATCATGGATAAGGATAGATCTGGTCCTCGGGTTGAAGTTCTGAACTGGAAAAAGGCCAAATTTGATGAAATGAGAAGGACTCTGGGAAGTGTGGATTAGCACAGGCTGTTCTCTGGTAAGGATGTAAATGGAAACTGGGAGGCCTTCAAAGGAGAAATTTTGAGAGTGCAGAGTTTGTATGTTCCTGTCAGGATTAAAGGCAAAGTAAATAGGAATAAGAAACGTTAGTTCTCGAGGGAGATTGTAACACTGCTTAAGAGGAAGAGAGAGTTGTATGTAATGTACAGGCAGCAAGGAACAGATCAGATGCTCGGAGTATAAAAAGTGCAAAAAGCTACTTGAAGAAAATCAGGAGGGCTAAAAAAAAGACATGAGGTTGCTTTGGCAGACAGAGTGAAGGAAAATCCAAAGAGCTTCTATAGGTATTTAAGGAGCAAAAGGATAGTGAGGGATAAAATTGGTCCTCTTGAAGACCAGAGTGGTAGACTATGTATGGAACCAAAAGAGGTGGGGGAGGTACTAAATGGGTTTTTTGCATCTGTACTTACTGAGGAAACGAACATGGAGCCTACAGAAATAGGGCGACAGGTAGGGAGGTCATGGAACCTTTACAGATCACAGGGGAGGAGGTGCTGGCTGTCTTGAGGCAAATTAGAGTGGGTAAATCCCCAGGACCGGACATGGTATTCCCATGGACCTTGAGGGAGGCTAATGTTGAACTTGCATGTGCCCTGGCAGACACATTTAAAATGTCAGTATTCACGGGGGAGGTGCTGGAAGATTGGAGGGTGGCTCATGTTGTTTAAAAAAGTTTCCAAAAGAAATCTGGGAAATTGTAGGCCAGTAAGTTTGATGTCAGTGGTGGGCAAGTTATTGGAAGGTGTGTTAAGAGATAGGATCTACAAATATTTGGATAGACAGGGACTTATTAGGGAGAGTCAACATGGATTTGTGTGTGGTAGGTCATGTTTGACCAATCTATTAGAGTTTTTCGAGGAGGTTACCAGGAAAGTGGATGAAGGGAAGGCGATGGATGTTGTCTACCTGGATTTCAGCAAGGCCTTTGATAAGGTCCCTCATGGGAGGTTAGTTAGGAAGGTTCAGCCACTAGGTATACATGGGGAGGTAGTAAATTGGATTAGACGCTGGTTCAGTGGAAGAAGCCAGAGAGTGGTTGTGGAGGATTGCTTCTCTGAGTGGAGGCCTGTGACTAGAGGTGTGCCGCAGTGATTGGTGTTGGGTCCATTGTTGTTTGTCATCTATATCAATGATCTGGATGATAATGTGGTAAATTTAGATCAGCAAATTTACTGATGATACAAAGATTTGGAGGTGTAGTGGACAGTGAGAAGGTTTTCAAAGCTTGCAGAGGGATTTGGACCAACTAGAAAAATGGGCTGAAAAATGGCAAATGGAATTTAACGCAGACAAATGTGAGGTATTGCACTTTGGAAGGACAAACCAAAGTAGAACGTACAGGCTAAATAGTAGGACTCTGAAGAGTGCAGCTGAACAGAGGGAACTGGGAATACAGGTACAGAATTCGCTAAAAGTGATGTCACAGGTGAATAGGGTCGTAAAGAGTGCTTGTGGTACACTGGCCTTTATAAATTGGAGTATCGAGTATAAAAGTTGGAGTGTTATGGTTAGGTTATATGAAGCATTGGTGAGGCCGAATTTAGAATATTGTGTACAGTTTTGGTCACCTTGTTAACAGGAAGGATGTAAATAAGGTTGAAACAGTGTAGAGAAGGTTTACGAGGATGTTGCTGGGACTTGAGAAGCTGAGTTACAGAGATTGAAAAGGTTAGGACTTTATTCCCTGGAGCGTAGAAGAATGAGGGGAGATTTGATAGCGGTGTGTAAGATTTTGATGGGCATAGATAGCGTGAATGCAAGCAGGCTTTTTCCACTGAGGCTAGGGGAGAAAAAAAACCAGAGGGCATGGGTTAAGGGTGAAAGGAGAAAAGTTTAAAGGGAATATTATGGGGGGCTTATTCGCGCAGAGTGGTGGGAGTGTAGAATGAGCTGCCGGATAAAGTGGTAAATGCAGGGTCACTTTTACCATTTAAGAAAAACTTGGACGGGCTCATGGATGAGAGGGGTGTGGAGGGATATGGTCCAAGTGCAGGTCAGTGGGACTAGGCAAAAAATGGTTCGGCACGGAGAAGAAGGGCCAAAGGGCCTGTTTCTGAGCTGTAATTTTCTATGGTTCTGTCTGGTAGTGTGGTGACCAGAATTGAACACTATATTCCAAGTGCAGTCTCGCTAAGGTTCTATAAAGCTGCAACATGGTTTGCCAATTTTTAAACTCAATGCCTGGCTGATGAAGGCAAGCATGCTGTATGTCTTCTTGACTACCTTCTCCACCTGCATTGTCACTTTCACCTGCACACCCAATCCCTTTGCCTATCAATCCTCTTAAGGGCTCTGCCATTTTCTGTACACTTCCTATCTGTACTAGACCTTCCAAAATGCATTATCTCACATTTGTCCAGATTAAACTCCATCTGCCATCTCTCCGCCCAAGCCTCCAACTGGTCTATATCCTGCTGTATCCTCTGATGGTTCTCACTATCTGCAAATTCATCAACCGTTGTGTTGTCCGCAAACTTATTAACCAAACCAGTTGCATTTTCCTCCGAATCATTTATATATATTGTAAACAGTGAGGAACACCACTTGTCACCACCCTCCATTCAGAAACATACCTTCCCACTGCTACTCTGTCTTCTGTGACTGAGCCAGTTCTGTATCCACCTTGCCAGCTCACCTCTGATTCCATACAACTTCGCCTTCTGCACCAGTCTGTACTTTGTCAAAGACCTTACTGAAATCTGTGTAGACAGCATCCATTGCTCCATCCTCATCAATCATCTTCATCGCTTCCTCGAAAAACTCGATCTAGTGAGACATGACCTCTACTTCACAAAACCATGCTGCCTCTCGCTAATACTTCTTTTGAAGTGGGAGTAAATCCTGTCTTGAAGAATCCTCTTCAATAATTTCCCTACTACTGACGTAATGCTCAACCAGCCTGTAATTACCTGGGTTATTCTTGCTGCCCTTCTTAAACAAAGAAACATTGGCTATTCTCCAATCCTCTGGGAACTTCCCTGTAAGAACTCTCACAATACCAGGTTAAAGTTCAACCAGTTTATTTGATGGTAAACCCACAAGCTTTTCGGGGTTTGCCCCTTCGTCAGGTGAGTGGAAAATTCTGGTCTCAAACAGAGCAAACCCTGAAAGCTTGTGGGTTTACTATCAAATAAACTGGTTGGATTTTAACCTGGTGTTGTAAGATTTCTTACTGTGTTTACCCCAGCCTAAGGCTGGCATCTCCACGTTATAACTCCCCTGTAGCCAGTGGGGATTTCTCTTGAGGCCTCAGCAGTTTCCCCCCCTTGCCTCTCAATATTTTGGGGGTATATTCCATGAGTCCCTGGGAACTTGTCTACCTTAATGTTTCTCAAGAACCCTAATGCCACCTCCTTTTTGATCTCAACATGATTCAAACTGTCTACACACCCTTTCCCAGACTCATCATCCACCAAATCCTTCTCTTTGGTGAATACTGCTGCAAAGTACTCATTTTTTACCTCACTCATTTCCTTTGGCTCCATGCATAGATTTCCTCCCCTGTCCTTCAGTGGGCCAACCCTCTCCCTGGCTACTCTCTTGCTCTTTTATATACAATATATAAAAAGCCTTCAGATTTTCATTAATCCTGCTGGCTAATGATTTTTTGCGACCCCCCCTTTTTAGCCCTCCTTACTCCTTGCTTAAGTTTCTTTCTACTTTCCTTGTATTGCACACTTGCTTTGTGTGTTCCCAGCCTCCTAGTCTTGACAAATGCTTCCTTTTTCTCTTTGACTAGGCTCACAATTACTCTCATTATCCAAGATTCCCAAAATTTGCCATACTTATCCTTCATCCTTACAGGAATGTGCTGGTCCTGAATCACTATCAACTTACACTTGAAAGCCTCCCACAGGCCAGATGTTGATTTACCCTCAAGCATCTGCCCCCAATCTACATTCTTCAGTTCCTGCCTAATATTGTTATAGTAGCCTTAACCCAGTTTAGTACCTTAACTTGGGGACTACACTTCTCTTTACCCATTAATAGCTTAAAGCTTACTAAATTGTGGTCACTGTTCCTAAACTGCTTCCCTACTGAAACGTCAACCACCTGGCTGGGCTCATTTCCCAATACCAGGTCCAGTATGGCCCCTTCCCTAGTTGGACTATCTAAATACTGTTTCAAGAAGCCCTCCTGGTTGCTCCTTACAAACTCTACCCTATCCACGCCCCAGCGCTAAGTGAGTCCCAGTTAATATAGCGGAAATTAAAATCGCCCACCACAACAACCTGTTATTGTTACACCTTGCCAAAATCTGCCTACATGCCTATTCCTCTATCTCCCATTGGCTGTTAGGCAGCCTATAATAAACCCCCAACAATGTAACTACACCCTTCCTATTCCTGAGCTTTACCCATATTACCTTGCTGTATGAGCCCTCTGAGGTATCCTCCCACAATACAGCTGTGATATTCTTCTTAACCAGTAGTGCAACTCCCCTACCTCTTTTACGTACCCCTCTATCCTGCCTGAAACATCTGTTTCCTGAAATGTTAAGCTGCCGATCCTGTCCTTCCTTAACCAAATCTCTGTAATAGTAACAACATCATAGTTCCAACTACTAATCCAAGCTCTAAGTTCATCTGCCTTACCTGGTATACTTTTTGCATTGAAACAAATGCACTTCAGGTCACCAGACCCTGTTTGCCTGCCCTTCCCCTGAGTCTTACTGGCCCTAATCTTTGGTTCCCCTTCAGTTAATTTTGAGTGAAGAAATTTCTTATCTCAATCCTAAATGATCAGTTTCTTCTGCGGTTGTGACACATGGTTCTATGTTCTTCAATTAGAGGAGTCAGCCAACCTGTTCGTTCAAACCCCTTCAGAATTTTGCATGGTTCAATGAGATCACCTCTCGTTCATCTAACATTCAGGGAACATAGATCCAATTTACTCAGTATCATCTCAGGACAACCCAGGAACCTAGTGGCCTTCCCTGTACCACCTCTTCAATGCCAGTATATCTTTCTTAAATATGAAGACCAAAACTGCCACGGTACACTAGGTACGGTCTTGCCAAATCCCTGCACAACGTAGTATGAATTCCTTATTGTCCAATCCCCTTGTAACAAAGGTCAAGGTGCATTTGCCTTCCAAAATGTTTGCTGTGCCTGCATGCCAACTCGTGTTCCTTTTAAGGGTCCACTCAAATCTCTCTAAATGTCAACATCTTGAAACTTCACACTTTTTAAAAACACATTCTTTGTTTCTGTTCTTTCTAGCAAAGTGAGTAACCTCCTAATTCCTCAAATTATACTCCACCTTCCACCTTGTTGCCCATTTGCTAGATTTATCTATGTCTTTGTAGCCTCTTATTGTTCTTATAGCTTACATTTCCGCCTAGCTTTGTATCATAAACAAACCTGGATACATTAGTCTATCTGCCCATTTATCTTTACATCCTGCTTCCTACCTGTTCATAATTCCTCTGTTCATGCTAATCTATGACACTTGCCCCTAACTTTGTGAACCCTGACTTACTTATCTGAGAGTGATGAAAATTAAGTTCACATTTCCTCTATAATTTTAAAAGTTGCTTTACAGAGCCATCCAGTGATCAGAGTCTGTATCTGCAAGCTGCTCAATTTTTTTAATAATATCTTATGAAGTTTAAAGCAGATCATTCATCCGATTAGTCTCTGCTGCCATTTATGCTCCACCAAACCCTTCTTTTGTCTAAGTGTGCTAGTGTAGCCTTCTATTTCTTTCTCCCTAATTTGTTTATCTAGCTTCCCCTTAAAGATACCTCCGCTATTAGTGGCTTAGAATGAGGGGTCAGTCATTTAGAAGTCTGATGAAAAGAATTTTCTGCACTTAAAGCTTTTATGGATCTTTGGAATTTTCTGCGCCTGACTGCTGTGGGTGCTTAGTCATCTCCACGTATGGCATCTCACAACTTGGATTAAAATTGTAAATCCTATTCAAATGCCACCTGCCACGTCATGGCCAAAATGGTTACATATAAATGCAGCTAGTATGCATGGATATTCCATAGTAGTTGTTGAGCCGGAAACTTTCAAATGGAAGAGGTTTACCAGTTTTAATATATTGATTGTTTTGAGAAAAGTATAACATTTCAGTTGGTGCATGTGTACCAAAGACAATTCTATCTGAATAAATGTACAATGGTTTCCAGGAGTCAACAAGATTGGATGTTTTAATTAGCATAGAGCCATTGAGATTTGTAGCACAAGAAGTGGCAATTCTGTAAGTAGATCTGTGCTGGATAGCACTAGTTGGATCTGTTGCCTCTCCTCCTGCATCTATCTTTCTTTCATATAGTTATTACTCTATCCTTGAAACATGCAATGGCTGCTGCCTCTGTTACTCTCTATATAAAGTATCCTGCATTCTAACAATTTTCTAGTTGATTTATTATTGTCACATGTATTAATATACAGTGAAAAGTATTGTTTCTTGCACGCTATACAGACAAAGCATACCATACATAGAAAAGAAAGAAGAGTGCAGAATGTGGTGTTACAGTCATAGCGAGGGTGTAGAAATAGATCAATTTATTACAAGGTAGGTCCATTCAAAAATCTGATAGCAGGAGAGAGGTTCTTCTCGAGTCAGTCGGTACATAACCTCAGACTTGTGTATTTCAGTAGAAATTTCTGCTAACCTCACTCCTGTAAATGCAAGTTTGTTCTTTCTTTTCTTCATTCGGTACTGATCCTGTCAAAGCCCTGCATAATTTTCATTTAGAATATTTTAACTAAAGGTTTTAATATTACATCTGCTGAGAAATGCAGCAAATCCCCAAAATCTAGTACAGTACAGAGCAATCCTTATTCCACAAAAACATACTGAAAAGACCAGTGAATAATCATACAAATGATTCCAATTATCTATCATTGCAGTTGTTATAATTAGCATCTCTTGTATGGATAAGGTGGGAGTCCTCAGGATAACAGGATAAAATCAGGAGTATAGCATCTCATGGTGCACACCACCTCTACTGGATCACATAACAGAGCATATGCAGGGCTAGAAAAGTATGGGATACCTTGTGAGATAATAGACGTGAGCCTGATCCAGCATCCCATGACCTCTAGACAATGAAAGAATAATCCATGAAAGGAGGCATATCAGGCTACCACCATTGGTACAGGCTGTGGCATAGCAGATTATGTTCTCATGTATAGGAACTAGCGAGTCAACAGGTTCACAGCACTACAAACCTCCCTCCTCTCCAACTAAATCAGCAGCACTGATCAGACTCCCCAACACTGGAAAATTTAAGCCATTTTCCTTCAAGGAAATCCTACCAACAAGAAGAATTGTCAAGACCTCCATCAACGGGGCATCTCGGGGAGAGATACAACCCTCCTACTCCTGACAAGATAAGGGAATCCCACTAAGACAGATGAAAACAAATCAATCTATCAAAAACCCATCTACTTGAATAGAAAGAGGAGGCCCCAAAAAGAGAGGAGCGTCAGGATTCTCCAGTAAATGCCAGATGTATTCATTCAGCATACGCTTTCAGAAGAAGGATACCAAGAACAGAGCAGCATAACCTTAGTATGAACTGGACAATCTCTCTCCCTCCCTCTCCCTCCCTCTCCCTCTCTCTCTCTCTCTCTCTCTCTCTCTCTCACACACACCCACGCACGCACGCACGCTATCTGCTCGACCATACTCTACAATAAGGGCCAATAAACTAAGAATACTTGCATCACTCTTGCATGTCAATTATCCCCCCCAGGTACCACAAAAGCACTATCTAGGGCCTGCTATTAACCAGTTTCAACCCATTACCCCTCATCAAAGAAACTGTAATAATTGGATAACAGGTCCACCATGCATTCCAGGGGCCAAATTATCAAATAATCTCTGCCTGCACAGCCAAATCAAAATAGAAGACCATCTTAACAAAGTTAGATATTCAAGGATTTGTTAGCTTCATCTGGACGTGCACCAAAACATAATTCTCCCACTCCAGCATCATGGGAGATGCCAATGACAGAGAGAAGAAAGGCCCAGTCTTTTCCAGGATACGTAATCTGTCTGTATGTTCTCAGGAAATAAGCAAGTATTCCTCAGTCCCATAAAAACCAAAATACAGAAGAAAAACACAACTGCAATAGTTCTGACGGGACTTTCCTCACCTACTATGAGGCTCATAAGGTCATATCAACCATCTCCATATCAAACCACCTACCCACCACTGTGGAGCTACACATCTTTAAAAAACAAAGTGAAGGGTATTAAAGTTGTACTCCCCCAGTGTAAATTTAGGGATTACAGCACATAAAAAAGGCAAACCAGATAAATACCACACAGCCCTTATGGTGGGCAATCAACTGAGCACACTCCCCAATGGAAAGAAGGAGACCCACAAAGAACTAAACCTTGACTTCCCATGTTCCATCATCAGAGCACACTGGTGGATGAACACCATCAAAAAATAAATAATCCTGGTTTTCATAGGTTGGCAGGTGACAAACACTTGTGTTCTTTTATCCTGTCAAGGATGTATGATAGAAGACAGTATTAGAAAATCAGGATTAAAATCTCAAGGGTTCAGGATTAATAACAAACTGAAGGATAATACACCATCCACAGAGCATGAAAAGGCCAAAGCTTCGACAGGAATGTCAAGCAATGCCCATAATCCATCCAGAGTTTCACTGGAGCCTCTACACTTCCACAATGCCATCGCCTCAAAGCCCCAGCAAAGGAAATTGTAGGCATTGGCTGGTGATGAAGATTTGAGAGGTCCAGCTGCTTCCAGCCCTTCTCGACGAACGCCAAGGACAAGATGATGAAAAATCAGTGGTCAGAGTCTTCGACTGACTCGAAGACCAGGCACAATGTGCTTCATCGATCTTGAGATGCCCAGTCCTCAAATTGAGATTGTGAAAACATGGCAACCAATTCTCAAATATGACCATGAATTCCCCTGGCACCCATTCAGAGACTGGGCTCACTGACGCTCCTCCTCCTTTCCCATCATCCTGAATCAGCCAAGATTTATGACAAACCATACAACGGGATTTCTAAGAACTGAAGATGAGCCGCCTTTGATTTATTATGGTCACATGTATTCACATACAGTGAAAAGTATTGTTTCTTGCGTGCTATATGCACAAAACATACCGTTTATAGAGAAGGAAACGAGAGAGTGCAGAATGTGGTGTTACAGTCATAGCTAAGGTGTAGAGGAAGATCAACTTATTGCAGGTAAATCCATTCAAAAGTCTGACAGCAGTAGAGAAGAAGCTGTTCTTGAATCGGCAGGTATGTGACCATAGACCTTTACCTTTTCCCTTAAGGAAGAAAGTGGAAGAGAGAACGTCTGGAGTGTATAGGGTCCTTAATTATGCTGGCAGCTTAGAGAAGGGAAGTGTAGGCAGAGTCAGTGGATGGGAGGTTGTTTTGCATGATGGATTGGGCTACATTCATGACCTTTTTGAAGGTCTTGAGTGAGGGAGCCATACCAAGTTATGATACAATCAAAAAGAATGCTTTCTATGGTACATCTTCACCCATAATGGCCATTGTCTTGACGTCAGCAGCATCACTGAAGCATAAGGTCTGTTCACTGAGGAAACTACTTTTCCCATTGACAGGATTCTCTTCTCCACTTCATATATTCTTTTAAGGATATCTTGCAGTTTCTCAAAATAAGCATTAAAATTTGTGCCGGGGAGCTGAGATCATTGTCCACAACTTCACCCATAATGGTGGCCATCGTCTTGACGCCAATAGCATCACTGAAGCATAGGCCCATTCACCAGCACCTACAAACTGGGCCTCACTTTGGCTGTCTCCAACAAATCAAACAAAAATTTTCCTGACTTAACTCTGCTTTCCTTTGCCAAAATCTAGCCAGGGTCTTCCAGGGTGATGGCACGGATTATATACATTAGGATTGGATAATCATGGGTTATGCATCAGGATAAAAAAACATATTAACAAATGAGTAGCACCAGAGCTTGCGAAAATGCAGTGACTTCTGCGCTTATCTTGTGAAAGCTGCTATTAAATGTCTTTATCAACTATCTCATCAGTGAATCACCTAACTAAATGCTGTATATTCCATTGTTTAAATGCTGCTTTTAATAACTACGTGCCTAGAACTGCATTCTGCATCTTAATCAATTTATCATTGCTTCCTTGCTTTGTACTCTGTCTCCATTTATAAAGCAATGTGCTATCGGTCTTTTATGCTTTAAGCTCAATTTCATCAGATTTTTTGCAACAAAATAAATAGAAAGCAGTTGAACATTTACAATACAAGAAACATTGTTAGCAAGAAATATTAATACGACTAAATTTTTGTCACAATTTTACCATTTATAACTGATGAAAGTAGAATATAATTTATATTATCACAAAAATGGCTAAACCTGTACTGTAATCCTGTGATAACACTTTTTAAAAAAACTGACACATTTACTCAGACTAAACTTGCCTACGACAGTAATTTATTGTACTGGTGAGAAGTGGAAGCAATGTCCTGTAAGCATCTTGTACTGGGATTATTGTTGTTTGCTGTATCCATCAGTGATTTGCACTAATAAATTGAAGATATGCTGTTTAAATTTGCAAATGATGCAAAATTTGAGGGTGTAGTGGAGTATTGCACTAAAATACAGGAGGATATCTGTCCAAAGATGTGCTGGTTAGGTTGATTGGCCACGTTAAATTGACCCTCCTATCAGTGATTAGTAGGATGAATATGTGGGGTTACAGGAATAGGGCCTAGGTGGGATTGTGGTTGGTGCAGACTTGATGGGCTGAATGGTCTCCTTCTGCACTGTTGGGATTCTATGAACACAAAAAATTTTGCAGAGCGACGGATAGATGGCAACTGAAATTCAATGTAGCGGTATATCTTGTCAGGCGGATCAAGGGAGAAAATTACCCTGTATTTGTTATTGCGACAAGTTCTTTTTGTTGCTCTTGGTGATTCGTTTTTTTTCCCCATATGTCTAAAGTGTTCCTGTATGTGACCTCTAGGTGCGAGAAGCTGCCTACAAGATCTTTCTGTACCCCAACCCTGAAATGTTACAGTGTTTGGACCAGCTATTGGCTTGTAGGAACCAATTGGCACATCTAGTTGGTTATGAGAGCTTTGCACACCGAGCATTAAAAGGCACAATGGCCAAGGACCCAGGTAATGCACACCATGGTTGTGGTGTTTTTATATGTAATATCAATGCTTATTATTAGTTGTAATTTTATTCTTCTTTCAGAAACCGTGATGCATTTCCTCACAAAATTGTCGGAAAAATTATCTAAAAGGTAGGCTTTGTTGGCCCCTTCGTTACTATCAACTTCAGATTTTATCTTTCCCTTTATTAGTGTTGAGCATTTTTTAACTGCATCTTTTTCAGTTTGTCCATCGTATTTTCTCAAAACCAGATATCTTGGGTAATTTGCTGATGTGCAAATTTGAAATGTAAATTTCTTGGGGGAATGTGAACACATTCAGGAAAATAACCTGTTTACAGATTAAAATATATTTGTTTACAAAATGCATTGTATGGAAAGCAGCGAATACTCTGTATACACCACACAGTGTAGGTGGACACCATCCTAAAGAGTTAAAATAACTCTTTCTGAACCTGTTTCTTTCACAGTTTGATTCAATGTGTATTGTGTTTGCATTTAGGTAATTAGACATTTTTATACAGTTTAAACCTTTTGTTAATTTTTGTATCTACCTGAGTAAATCTTAGCGATATTTAGCAAACTCTTTAGCTAACTTAAGGAACCTAGCTGCCTTATTTTTGAACTGAGTTATGCACAGGTAAATACATATATTAAATCAACACCACCACCTCATTTTTACATCCAAACTCTGTTATAACCAACTGTTCATGGTGGCTTCATCTAAAAAGATATCAGGTTTCACATGTACATTAATGATGCCCAGCTCTTAATCACCAACATCTCACTCAACTCCTCCACTGCTTCACTGATTTGTCAAGCTGCTTTTCTAATGTCCACTTTTGCTGAGAAGTGATTTCTTCCGATTTAAATATTGGGTAGACCAAAACCACTGTCTTTAATCCTCAAACTCCTGTCGATAGCCACACACACTCTGTTCTTGCTGGTACTGAACCACCTTGTCCTATTTGACTTTGACTTTGAGTTGAGTTTCTGATCCTAAATCCTTTAGATCTCTAAGATTGCATATTCCATCTCTTTAACGTTTCCTATCTCTGCCTTGTGCTTCAGTTCACCCTCTGCTAAACTCCTCATCTATGCCTTTATCTCCAGATTCTACTATTGCAATGCTCTGCTGATTGGCTTCCAAGCTTTGTAGACTTGAATTTACCCAAAACTCTCCTGTCTATATCCTAACGTATACTAAGTTCCAGTCGCTCATCATCCTTGTTTTCACTAACCTACATTGATTCTTGGTCTGATAATAGCTTGATTTTAAAATTTTTATTGCTTTCAAATCCCTTCATGATCTCTCCCAGTCCGATAATTCTGAGAGATGGGAAGCAATTTAAGGAAGCAATTCATAACAAAAATACATTTCATTGAAAAACAAATGTCTGTTGAGAAAGATCCATCCGTGACTTACTGTGGACTTGAAGTAAAACAGTATAATAGATTTAAAAAAGAGTCTTACTACCAACCTTTGCAATATTGTAAGACTGAGGATTGGGACTAATTCAGGATCCAGTGAAGGAACACAAAAAAGTTGATAAATAAAGGAGAAAAATAGAATGAGTAGAGTAGCCAGGAATATGAAAACAGATTGCCAAGCCTTTTACAAATACATGAGAAGTATGAGAAAAGCTAATGTAAATGTTGGTCCCTTTGAGGCAGAGACAAGATAGTTATCACAGGGAATGAGGAAATGGCAAAGACACTGAAAAAATACCTTGTATAGTAAGAGTGAGGACATTTTAAGGTAATCAGTCTTCATTCGTTCATGGGATGTGGGTGTCACTGGCACCAATTTGTTTCCCATTCCTAATTACTCTTGAATTGAGTGACTTAAGTTATTTCAGAGAGCATTTGAGAGTCAACCACATTGCTGTGGGTCTGGAGTCATATGTAAGCTAGATCAGATGAGGATGGTAGATTTCCAAACCCTAGAGGACATTAGTGAACCTGATGGATTTTTAGAACAATCGATGATAGTTTCATGGCCCCATACTGACACTAGTTTTATATTCCAGCTTTATTAACTGAACTCAAATTGAACCAGTTGCCATTTGGACTCGTGCTGCAGTGCAATTGCCTGGGTCTCTGGATTAATAGTCTAGTGACATTACCACTACACTGCCATCTACCTATATAATTTCGGCAGGGAAAAAGTACTGGAAAAACTGAAGAGACTAAAATCTGAAAAATTCTTGTGCCCTGATGGCCTACATCCTTGGGTTGCTGAAGAAATAGCTGCAGAGATTGTGGATGCGCTAGTTATGATATTTTAAAACTACCTAGATTCTAGAATGGGCCAGAACTTCCAATCCCCTGGGACCAATGTATCTAAGTTTATTGATGATGCAAAGCTAGATGGGAATGCAAGCTATCAGGGGAGTAAAAAGAGGCTGCAAAGAGGTTAGGTGAATGGACAACAAGATGGCAGATGGCATTTATTGTGGGGAAGGGTGAGATTTTTAGAAGGTGTGAAACTTGTAACTGTTGATGTTCAGAGGGACTTGGATGCGCTCGTACAAGGAACATAAAGCTGATAATCAGGGAGGGCAAATTGCATGTTAATCATTATTGCAAGGTGATTGGAAGTTGCGAATAAAGATGGAATGCTGCAATTATGTAAGGCTTTATGTTCTCTTACTGGGCCTTTACTGTGACATTTAGAAGAATGAGAAGTGATCTCATTCAAAATTCTTACAGGGTTCAACAGGGTAGATGCAAGAAGGGTGTTTCCCCTGGCCAGGGTATCTAGGACAAGGAACACAGTCTCAGAATAAGGGGTATCTCATTTAGGACTGAGATGAGGAGGAATTTCTTCACTCAGAGGATGTTGAATCTTTGGAATTCTGTGGCAGCTCAGTCATTGAGCATGTTCAAGACGGAGGTTGAAAAGGTTTCACGTATTTAAAAACATCAGGGATATGGGTATAGTGCAGAAAAATTGTGTTGAAGTAGAAGATCGGCCATGATCTCATTGAATGGTGGAGCAGACTTGAAGGGCTCTCATCTTATATGCTTTGGTGAGACCACACCTGGAATACTGTATATAATTTTGGCTTCACATTGGGTGGCAGTACAGTCAAGGTTCACTAGATTGTCCTGGGGCGAGAGAGGATGATCAACATACAAGATTCTGAAGGGTCTCGTGTTTTCCCTGTCTGGGGAATTTCGAACATGGTGACAGTCACAGGATAAGGGTTGGTTAGTGCAAATTGTTACGCTAACATTGACTTGTGTTCCCATGTTGTTTTGTGTGTATTTGCATTATCGTTTGGATCCACTGGTGTTTATATCAGATACCTTTTATTTTCCAGAACTGAGAGTGATTTTTGTATGATGCAAGAAATGAAGAAAAAATTAAATCCAAAATGTAGTGTAAGTATTTTTCTCATTATTCAAATCAGTTGACCTACACGATGGTGTTCCTTATTTATTCTTTTGATTGGGGAAAAGTAATAGTATAATATGCCTATAGAAGATTTTGTAATGCCAAGATACTTTTGGAACATAGGAGCTAAGTGGTTGAGAAACTGCTGGAAAACAGGTGCTTGAAGAGACTCTCAGCAGTAGTTTTTGGTGTTGCCTCACCAGCACACAGGTCAGACTGATAATTTTGTGAGGCTATTCCTAACCAGGAAACATTTCATACTAAAATCTCTTGTAATGTTGTTCATGGTGAGTTCCGTTATTCACTGTAGTTTTCTATTCTGTGAAATCTAAACAAGTAGTGCTTATTATTTCACACATGCATTTATGCCTCCAACTTTTGCATTTAGTTTTCAATCCTATTCCAATTTTAAAGCTGAAAATAGATGGAATGTTTTACTAATTGAGTAACTAAATGCCCGAATTCAGAATTTCATGCTTCGGTGGCATAACTTCAATTGATAATTATGGCAGAAATTATTTATTGACAGCTAACTGAGGTGGAAGCTGCTAACACCATTTTTCTGTTGAAAATGTATTCTTCCTCTCCCTGTATTTCTTTGTGCTTTTTGGGCTGTAGTTTGTTCCAGTGTTACTGTTTTCCACATGACAGATATTTTTGGAAGGATTACTGCCACTGGCATCCAGCATCTGTCTCTTTTATGCTCAATTTCATGCAAGAGGGTTTTTAGGTCAGTTTTTGGGAAGTTGTGGCAGGATTTTCTGTCTTTGCCATCCCTGATACCTTGTTTGCATGCACTTAACACAAAAACAAGCATGCAACATCTAATCAATCTAGCTGACAGTCAACTGAGCCAAGCTGTAGTCCTCAATTGGCTGTTGATTTTATTGATACAATCTTCAGCCAGCACTTTTTAAAGGCTGCACTCTTTAACTTTCAAGCACTCTATCATGCCACCCCCGTTTTACAGATGCTTTTGACAGTCGCTAGCCTAATTGTTATGCAAGTGAGCTCACTGGGATATTTTGCTGTTTTTAAAAAAAAAGTCAATTGACAACCATTATCATTGATGTGGAAATTCAGCACCCTGATATTTAAAAGTAGCGTGTAGATGGGGTAGGGCTTATTATGATGCGCGTTATCGTGAGTGAAAGGCCCTTTGAATTGGTTTAACTGAGATGGGGACTCTGGATTTTGGCAGCATTATGGTGAAACTTTATCAACATGAGACGATTATTTGGTCTGCCAACACTGAAACCTGAGATTTGGCAAAAGGGAATAAAATGTGGAGTTTGATTTACTGGTGATTTCCACCTTTCCTCAATATTGAGGAGACCTTATGGGTCTGACTGCATTGGGTGCAGCACATCCCAGGTCTGACAGCATTTGTAACTTAACAAGAGATTTTTATAAATGCAAGATTTGGTGATTGGTTGTTGGAATTGAGCAGTAGCCCTTGTCACTACAGGACACCACAGGACTGAGAGCTTTATGGACAGCATCTTTGTGGAGGTGGTCACTACACAGTTTAGAAGTGTGCAGGCAGAGAGGGAATGGATGATGGTCAGAAGGACAATGAGGATCAGGCAGGCAGAGCAGGAATCCCATGCATGCACCTTGCTGCCCAGCCAGTATTCCATTTTGACAACTGGTAAGACTGGTGGTTCATCTGAAATGTGCAGGTAAATCCAAGTACCATGACACCATAGGTTGCTCAACAGCACAGGAGGAGGGAAATGAAAGAACAGTTATGATGGAGAATCAGATAGGGAACAGAGAGGCATCTCTGTGGCTGTAATCATGATTCCAGGATGTGTCTCTGGTGTCATGGTCAAAGATATTTCTGGCTGCAGGACATTGAGGGGGTGGGGAAGTAAACATCAGAGGACCTGGTTCATGTTGGCAGTAGGAGGGATGAGACCCAGAAGGCAGAGTTTAGTGAGTTGAAAGAGAGATTGGAAAATGCACTTCAGAGATAAATTTCCCTGATTATTCCCAGTGATGCATGCTGGTGAATACCAAAATGGGAAGATAGCTGGAAAACTGGTGTAGAAAGGCTGGAGACACTTAGATTCCGGAGGCCATGAGATTGTTTCTGACAGAAGTGGAATCTGTACAAACTGAATGATTTGTACTTCAACAGAACTGGGACAAATGTTCTCTTGGAATTCTGCTAAGTGTTGTTAAGAAGGATTTGAATTATCTTGGCATGGGCATGAGAGCCCCAGAGTGCTTTTGAAGGGAGAGAAGTTGGAAATGAGTGCTTGGAAGGGAGAGGAAACAAAAGTTAGAAAGCAGACAATAAGGATGTTTGGCATTTTTGTTTCAATGTAAGAAATATGGGGAATGAGATAAGAGGACAAATTGAAAAGTGGAAGCATGATATTATAGTTATTACTGAGCTATGGCTGAAAGCAGAGCAAGAATAGCATCTTACAGTTGCTGGTTACAGGATTTTCAATTGAAATGGAGAAAGGATAAAAAAAACAATATTGATTGAATCAACAGTTACAGTTGGTAGGAGGGACGATCTGACAGAAGGTTTATTAAATGAAGCTGTACGGGTGGAAATGAAGAACAAAGATTAAGCAATCGTTACTAGGAATGTACTATAAAAAAAGTCAGGAAATGAGAAGAACATGTATGTAAGCTAAGCTCTAAGAGGTGCAAAAGCAATAGGGCAGCAATTGGGTGATATCTAGGATGGAATAAGTGTGAAGGGCACAGATGCAGCAACATTTTAGAAACGCATTCAGGTGAAATGTTTTTAGCCAGAATGTAGCAAGCCCAATAGAAATAGTTTTGACGAAGCTGGGCAATTGGAAAGGGAGCACATTGTCCTTACTCATTCTGTGCAGTCTGCTGTTTTGCATTGGACTTCTGTGTAAGCATCAAGGACGTGTGTTAGCAGCATGTAAAAGGCTTGCTATAATTAATAATGGCCTTGTTGTAGGATTCTTTTTGTAAAATAAATCTGTCCCAGTACAGGATAAAAGCAATGCATAATGCCAAAGGGAGCAAGGAAACTGAAATGTTATTTGAAGAATTTATCTTCAACGCAGTTTAGTTGCTGATTTGCCAATTTTGCTATTTAACTTCTGGAATGTTTTGTTCAAACCTTCTTTCAGCCTTCTACAGGTGAATTTTAACTTCTGACAAGGTGGCAGCCTGCTTTTGTCTACCTTCAGTTTTATTGCAATCTTGGGTGATATGTTAGCACCCTCTTTCTTTTTAGAGGAGAAAAGAGACTGGGAAAGAAAACGAGAGCAGAAGTGGGAAGGGGAGGGTATGCATACAGGCTGCAATAACAACATATCTTCAGGGAGCATTTCTAACTCGGTTTCACTGAGCTGCAATGTGTCAACTGCAACACTCAATCTACAATTTCAATTTTATATGGACGAAAACTTGCATTTTCACTCCAAAGAATCTAGTGTCAGAAGTTATTTTAAGGAATAGAGGATAGAAGTCATCCATCCTTTTCTTGTTACAGAGTAAAAAGCTTTCATGGATGCTGTACCACTCACTTCCTGAGTTGTGCAAATTTCTCTTGATAGAGATAAGTAAAATTTTTTTAAAAAATTATCAAAATTTTCCTGAGCCCAAAGAACTGTTCTCTTGAATACGACAAACAACATGGTGAAATTTTCATGGAAGGGTGAGCTTCTCTGAAGTGTGCAGAAAGCAAGACTAAATATGCAATTTCAAATCAGTTATATTTTTGGGGTTAGATTACAAACCTTAGGTTTTTAGCTCAATCTATTAATCACAAAGTTATTGCATCTTTATGGAGGATCTGCTTGTTCGTGTCCAGAAGCCTCCTGAAATGTTCTTAGTCTCTAATGGATTTTTATCACAATTGTAGATTTCATATTGTGTATATCGGAAAATCACTGAATATATGATAGGTGAAATACTAAGAGTCATTTCAGATTGTTTGGAGAGTTTTGAATCAATTGAATTTGAAACAATGTAGCAATCTACAAAGGAGGTAGGAAGTAGAATCCTAGAAAAAATTCAGAAAAGATGGAAATAGATGCCTAAACTAAAGGCATCAAAGAGTATGGGGAAAGCACAGGAATATGGCATTGAGATACAGGATGAGTCCTGATCATATTGAATTGTGAAACAGGCTCAAAAGACCGAAAATCCGCCTTATTCTATTTTCTAGATTTCTATGCTCAATAATGGATATATTGAGTCGTAAACTACAAACAGGATCAGAAGTTGCTTCACTCTCAAGTATGACTACTCAAGTAAACCAATTGAATCAACAAATAGTCAGTTTTTTAGGACCAACAAAGAAGGGTGAATACCATGGCTGAGGCTTGTAGCTGTAGGCCAAATTAAAAACTGAACTTGAGTTAAAGCTGCCATGTTAGATGCCTATGTTGAGCTTGCCACTTCAAATGTTACTGTTTCTCTAGTTTGTAAATGATGTACAATCATGTGCGTAGCCCATGGTTGATTAAGGCAAAAATAATAACTTCAGAGTATTCTGATGAAAGACAACTCACTGAAATGTTAACTTTATTTCTCTCTAGTTGCCTGAGCTGTTGAGAATTTCCAATATTTTCAGTTTTAATTTCAGATTTCCAGCATCTGCAGTATTTCACGATTGCAACTTTTATTTTGGTGTATTATCTAGAAACAACACAGTAAATAGGAGCAGGAGTAAGCCATTCGACCCTTCGAGGTTGCTGTGCCATCCACTATGGTCATGGCTATTCCTCCATCTCAAAACCAAGCTCCTGCACTTTCCTCTTGCCCCTTGACTCAATTAGAGTCTGAAAATCTATCAGATTCCTTCTTAAATAAACTCTGATGTGACCTTCACAGTCTTCTATGATAGAAAGCTCCGCAGGCTCACCACCCTTTGAAGAAATATTTCTTTATCTCTGCCCTATATGGCCAACCCTATATCCCAAGACTTGTCAGCTCTTGTTCTAGACCTCCCAGTCAGAGGAAACAACATCCATTCTGTCCAACCCTGTCAGAGTTTTATATGTTTTAATTAGATCCTTCTCATTCTTCTAAATTCCACTGAATGCAGGCCTAGTTGATCAATCTATCCTGGTGTGACAATCCTACCATCCCAGGAATCAGTCTGGTGAACCTTGGCTGCATCGTATGGCAAGTTTGTCCTTTCTTAGATAAAGAGACCAAAATTGCAATCAGTACTTGAGGTGTGGTCTCACCAAGGCCCTGTACAGCTGCAGTAAGTCATGCTTGCTCTTGTACTTAAATTCTCTTGCAATGAAGTCCAACATACCATTTGCCTTCCTAACTGCTTGTTGTACTTTATTGTTTTCAGTGACTGGGGTACCAAGACACCCAGATCACTTTGTACATCAACATTTTCCAATCTATCACCACTTAAATAATACTCTGCTATTCTGGTTCTCCGTCTGAAATGGATAACTTCATGTCTACCCGGCAATGTGGAAAATTGCCTAGATTCGTCCTATACGCAAGAAACAGGACAAATTCAACCCAGTCAATTACCACCACATCAGTCTACTCTCGATCGTCAGTGAAATGTTGGAAGTGGCCATTTTCAGTGCAATCAAGTGGCTGTTACTCAGCAATAACCTGCTCACGGATGCTCAGTTTGGGTTCTGCCAGGGTCACTCAGCTCTTGACCTCATTATAGTCTTCGTTCAATAATGGACAAAAGAGCTGAATGCCAGAGATGAGTGGAGGTGAAAGTGACTGCCCTTGACATGGAGGCAGCATTTGACCAAGTATGACATCAGAGTCCTAGCAAAACTGGAATCACTGCGAATTGGGGGGGAAACTCTCTGCTAGTTAGAGTTGTACCTGGCAGAAAGGAAGATGGTTGTGGTGTTTGGAAGTCAATTATTTCAGCTCCAAGATACAGAATCATAGAAACCTTACGGAGCAGAAAGAGGCCATTGGGCCCATCGAATCTGCACTGACCACAATCCCACCCAGGCCCTACCTTCATATCCCTACGTATTTACCCTCTAACTTACACATCTCAGGACACTATAAGGGGCAATTTTAGCATGGCCAATCAACCTAACCTACACATCGCTGCAGAAGTTTTTACATTTAGTGTTTGAATCCCAAGCATCTTCAGTTGCTTCATTAATGATCTTTCTTTCATCATAAGATCAAAAATAGGGCTGTTCACCGATGATTGCTCAATGATCAGTATCACTCATGATACTGAAGCAGTACATATCCAAATGCAGGAAGAATTGGACAATATCCAGGCTTGGGCTGATAAGTGGCAAGTAACATTCATACCACACAAGTGCAGGCAATGACCCCTTGACATTCAACAGCATTATCATTACTGAATCCTCTACTATCAACATCCAGGAGGTTATCATTGCCAAAAAACTGAGCCTGAACTAGCCATAGTTCAGGCTGTCAGAGCAGGACAAGGGTAGGAATCCTACTGCGAGTGACTCCCCAAAGGTGGTCCACCATATATAAAGGCACAAGTCAGGATTGTATTGGAGTACTCGCCACTTGCCTGGACGAGTGCAGCTCCAACAACACTCAAGGAGCTTGACCCCATCCAGGACAATGCCGCCCACTTGATTGTTACCCCTTCCACAATCGTTCAATCCCTCCATCACCGACACACAGTGGCAGGCATGTGTACCATCTACTAGATGCACTGCAGAAGCAGCAGATACTGGGGAACATCACCTGGAGATTCCCCTCCAAGCTTCTGACCATCCTGATTTGGAAATATATTGTTGTTCCTTCACTGTTGCTGGATCAAAATCCTGGAACTCTCTCCCTAACAGCAGCGTGGGTGTTCCTACACTTCATAACCTGTAGCAGTTCAAGAAGGTAGCTCACCATTACCTACACTAGAGCGTCTACGGGTGGGCAATAAACGCTGGTCTAGCCAGTGATGTCCACATCCTATAAGTGAGTAAAAAAGAAAATTATCCACATTATACTGCATCTGTTATGTATTTGCCTACTCATTCAATTTGTCTAAATCACACTTTGAAACCTCTTTATATCCTCCTCACCACTCTCATTCCACCAAGTTTCATGTCAGCAAACTTGGAAGTATTACTTTTGTTTCCTTATCCAAATTATTGATGTATGTTGTGATTTGCTGGGGCCTGAGCGCTGATCCTTGCGGGACCCCAATAGTCACTGCCTACAATATTGAAGAAGATCCATTTATTGCTACTGTGTTTCCTATTTGCTAACCAATTCTCAATTTGTGCCAATATATTACCCAAAGCCCCATGTGTTCCCCACCCACAAGGTTCATGATACAAGAACCTGGCTATTGTTGCATTCAGCTGAGAAACCACCTCCCCAGCAGTGCCTAATGCAGAAAACCTGCTGGATAGGGAAATGAGCCCACTGAACTCCTGTACCATCTATCTAGAGCCTTTGCTTTTTCTGGCAGTCACCAATTCACTTTCTGCAAGTGCGCTCTTTATTTGTGACGTGATCGCCTCACTGTATGTGCTATCCACGAAGATCTCTGCCTTGCAGATGCTCCACAGTGACTCCAGTCTCAACTCCAGTTCCGCAACATGGATTTCATGTAGCTGCAGCTAGGGAGACACTCCCTGCACATGTGGTCACCTTGGATATTGGAAGAATCCCTGACTTCCTCCATCGCACAAGGAGTATTCCACAAACTTGAGCTGCTCTGCCATGACTTGCACTTAAATTTACTCTTTACTTTTAGGGTACATTAAGGACAGCAGAAATACTCACCAGACCCTACTTACCATGGCTGCCACCCTTTTTTTTTCCTGAGGACGGGGAGAAAAGGAAAGCAACAGCTTGCTCCCTCTTCATCCCAGTCACCGAACTCCAACTTTTGCACTCCACTGTAGTCAAAAGGCGCACTCTGGTGCAGACAAACTACCTTATCTGTTGTCGTTGATGCAACTGAATCATCCTAACCTGATATGCATATGTTAGTCATGTTGGCTGCATTCACAAATATGAAGACCACTTTCAGTAAGATGATGTCTGTCAAGCAAACCCACCTTTTATTAAAGGATGACTTGCTATTGCTTTAAATATGCTTAACAAGTCTTGGCAACTAAAGACGAGTGCAGTATTTTCTGAAACACTAAGAAAGAAAGCAAAAGATACAGCTGCTTTACTAAGTTGGTATTGATCCATAGGATGGAGGGAATTTTAAAGCTTGTTTTGGGCTTCTATCAAAATGAGATGTTACAAAGAAAAATTATTGCCTAAATGGTTTGACATGATCGAGGTGAAGTGGAAATGAGTCAACAGCTTCAAATCTATTCTTGTTTTGCAATCAGCTTGTGTCATGGATGGTTTTCTTTTGGTGCAGACGCCACAATAAGGTACTATTGCTGACATCGGGTAAAATAAACTGTGGGAGGAGGTTTCCAGACTGAGGCTTTTAAGCATCATGGAAAGAGGAGAACACTAGACAAAAAATTGAAAATTCCTGAAAGGACAAATTTGGTGATTCTAATGAGTAAGATGGAAATCTTGATATTTGGGAGAGAAATGATGAAGAAGCAATGAGTACTTTTAACCTTGTTTTTCTATGATAAAGTATAATTGCCAGGTGTGTTGTCACACATTTTAATCTAAATAATGGTATACAATAACATACATTGTACATTGTAACAATTTGAATGATAACTTTTTAACATTGCAGGAGTTGATGCCTTGGGATCACCCTTATTATAGTGGTGTCCTCCGTGCAGAGAGGTAAGATCTGTTATTGCATCACCTCTTTATTGGCAGATATGATTTCTTATAAGTTTCGTTGCTAATTTCATTTAAATAATTTGGATTTGGGCCAGCAATGTGCTGAAATGCAAAGACACTGAAACCTTGCATGATCCTAGTGGTATGACTTGATTCTTAAATCGAAAATAGTTTATTCATTCAGTACTTATTTAATTCTGTGGGGATTAATGCAGAACTGGAGATAATTTGGTGACAAGTGTGTGGTTAATTCATGCACTTCGTGCTTGTTTGGGAGCAATAGAAATGGCTGCAGTTGTCAGGAATCTACAAGGAAAATTGAGAAAATTCTAGACACTCCAGGGGTGACTCTCCCATCCTACTGTGCTGCATTGTTGGCAAGTGTGAGGTGGTCCACTTTGGTAGGAAGAATGGTAGGAAGGACTATTACTTACGGGGCGAAAAACTGCAGCAGGCGACGGTGCAGAGGGACCTCGGGGTCCTTGTGCATGAGTCGCAAAAACCCAGCTTGCAGGTGCAGCAGGTGGTCAGGAAGGCGAATGGGATGCTGGCCTTCATAGCGAGGGGGATTGAATATAAAAGTAGGGAGGTCTTGCTGCAGCTGTATAGGGCATTGGTGAGGCCGCAGCTGGAGTACTGTGTGCAGTTTTGGGCGCCGCACCTGCGCAAGGATATTTTGGCCCTGGAGGGAGTGCAGAGGAGGTTTACTAGGCTGATACCGGAGTTGAGGGGATTGAGCTATGAGGAGAGGCTGAATAAACTAGGCTTGTACTCGTTAGAGTTTAGAAGAATGAGGGGAGATCTCATTGAGACGTATATGATGATGAATGGGATGGATAGGATAGAGGTGGAGAGACTCTTCCCGCTCAAAAAAGATAGTAGGACTAGGGGGCACAGCCTCAAGATAAAGGGGAGGCGGTTTAGAACGGAGTTGAGGAGGAACTTCTTCACTCAAAGGGTGGTGAATCTCTGGAATTCTCTGCCCATTGAAGTGGTGGAGGCTGCCTCGCTAAATATTTTTAAGACGCGGGTTGATGGGTTCTTGATAAGAGAGGGGATTAAGGGTTATGGGGAGAGGGCGGGAAAGTGGAACTGAGCCACAACAGATCAGCCATGATCTTATTGAATGGCGGGGCAGGCTCGAAGGGCTAGATGGCCTACTCCTGCTCCTATTTCTTATGTTCTTATGTTCTTATTTGTAGTGCAGCGGGCCGGGAAACTCGAGCAGAGGCCGTTTTGCGGGCTCGCAGTTGGTTGCTATGGCCTTCGCGCATCTTCCAGCGTTGGATTTCTGGTGCTGTCAGCTGCCTAATGTGTTCAGCATCTAATTTCAATATGCTTTAAATGCCATTCACGGGCCTGGGACTGAAATCTCCAGGCCCGCAACCCCCCTCTCCCCTCCCAGGACAATTTCAGTCCAGGGTTTACAGTGGCTCCCTGCTTGTAGGGAGCTAGTGGGCTAACCTTGCTGGAGTGAAGGAGGGCTATAATGGTCCCCCCAGAAGGTTGGGTGGTGGTGCCCCCTGGGCATTGCCAGCCTGGGCCCCTGGCACTGCCCATTGGGCATCAGGCAGTGCCAGGGAGATGATACCTAATGGGGGTTGGGGCCTATGGGGAGGGGGGAATCTGTTTGGATTGGAGGTCCCACTGCCACTCTGTATTTGGGCTGAGTGACAGAGGGAGGAAGACCAGTGATTGAGGCTGGCCATTGGCCACGGGAAGGTAGTGAGCCTTCTGGAGGGTTTGGCGCCAGGGGTGGGGGTGGTCAGGTCAGGGCTGGGCCTGTACCTGGACAGAGGTCATGGGGCTGGCCATCAGTCAGGAGGCCAGCAGTGTGGGGCTGCTGGTGTATGCACCAATCTGACAGATCGGCACATGCGCAGTGGCCTGCTCAGCGCTGTGCTGCCATCCTCTCCAGTGGGAATAGGCCTCACCCACTGCTTTTTGAACTGATTCACACTAGTGCACTCTGCAGTGCACAGAATGTGGGAGTTCATTTCGAAAGTCCCTCTGGGAAAACCAGAGTGATTTACTCCAGTTTTTACATGAATTCGACACTTGGAATTTGTTTAGAATTTTTTATGGGAGAATCGCCGCCTCCTTTCATTGCTTTTGGTAATTTATTCCTTTCATTCTAATTTTAAATGAAAATGTGCTTTTATTTAATCTCATTCTGCCAATCTCCAAAGTATGCGTCTTGGACAACCAGAAATATCTGAAACTCAAATGGACTGGATTTTCTTTTAGCCAGATGACTTGTTTTAAATGGCATTTTCCCAAATGTTACTGAGTTTCCACTGGCAATGGCCATTGACAGTGACATCATGGAGTAAATTTTAATTGCGGATGGGTTTCAGATAGGAAAGTTACTTTCCCAGATATGCTGACCTTTGCAGGATGCAGTTTAAGATGAGAAAAATTCATACAACAAAAAATAGTACAATGCAGAAGGAAGCCATTGATTCTATGCCAGCTTCATTAGAAACCAGGCCAGTTTGTCACATTCCCAAGTTCTTTTCCCATATGCCTGCAGTTTTTCTTTTTGTTTATTAAAGCTACTTTTGAATTTGTGTCCATCTGCCAGGCAACATATTCCAAATCTTAGTCAGAATTGCATAAAGTTTTTCCTCCTGTTGACTCTAGTTTCTTGCCAAGCACCTTTAAATCTGTGCCCTCTGGTATTTGACTCTGCAGTCATTGGAAACAGTTTTTCCTTATTAATTCTATCTTAACTTTCATGATTTTAAACATTCCCATCAAATCTCCTTTAGCTTTCAGTGCTGTAAGGAGAATACCTCCCACTTTCCCACTTTATCCATCCATGAAATCATTCCAGTTGATCACTTTCTGTACACTGTTCTCATCCTCCTTAAAGTATGGTGCCCAGAATTGGAAACTGTGCTAATTGTTGGAGTTGGACTAGTGTGTTATATAAAATCAGTATAACTTTAGTACTCTGCCTCTCTTTATAGACCC
Organism: Carcharhinus amblyrhynchos; assembly: GCF_965287045.1. NCBI lineage: Eukaryota > Metazoa > Chordata > Chondrichthyes > Carcharhiniformes > Carcharhinidae > Carcharhinus > Carcharhinus amblyrhynchos. Next base: position 73,455,321 of record NC_137333.1, on the reverse strand, counting down.
AGGATCCCATATGCTTTATTAACTGTTGAATTAACTTATCCTGGCAATTGCAAAGTTGCCTATTTTTGCAGCCTTTTTAAAATTAGTACTATTTAGATTATATTGGCTTTCTTAATTTTACTTCTCAAAATGTATCACCCCAAACATTCTCTGCATTGAATTTATTTGTACATTCCACCAGTCATCTGCACTCTGTACAGGTCTACCAGTATCTTTCAGTGTCAGCCTTGATTGATTGGCAGAGCAGACTCGATGGGCCAAATAGCCTAATTCTGTTCCTATGTCTTATGGTCTTATGGTTGCCTTGCAAGTTGTGTTGCCTGCAAATTTGAAATTGTATCCTGTGCCCCAAGTCTAAGTCATTTAATGTATATTCAAAACAGCAGTCCTACTTCTGAACCATGGGGAGCCATCACTGTGTGCCTCACTACAGTCTGAAAAATAACCATTCACCACAGCTGTTTTCTATCCTTCAGTTAATTTTGTACCAACACTGTTTCTGTACCTTTTATCCCATGAGCTTCAATTTTGTTAACAAGCTTTCAGTGTGGTACTTTATAAAACACTTCTTGAAAGCACATATACACAAAACCAACTGCACAACCTTCATCCCCATTTGTTATCCCATCACAAAGTCACATTGGTCAAATATGATTTAAATCTGTGGTAGCTCTCCATCATTAGTCCATACTTGTTCCAGAAGCTATTAGTTTCTTCACAAGTCTGTCCTACACTGATCTGGCTTGTAATTGCCAGATTTATCACTTCCCCCATTGAGTTAGAGTGTAATGTTTCCTGGCATCACTCCTGCATCTAAGGAGGATTGGGAAGATTGAAGCTAATACCTCCACAGTTGGTACCTACTTCCCTCAGCAGGCTAATTGCATCTCATTTGGGCTGGGTGATTTATCCAATTTAGTTATTGATTGCCTTTCTAGTACCTCTTCATTTTTCTCATCACGTATAAGAACTTTGCAGCAAGAGAAGAGATGTAGGGCAGATGGACACAAAGAGGAGAGATGTATGGCCTCCCCAGTTGTATAAGTTCACTGCTGAACTTTATCCTCAATTCCATTTTCCCAATGATCTCCATCTCTCATTTCCTCCATCCATTTCAAATATCTATTTATCTTAATCTTGCGTATACTCAGTGACTTAAGCATCCACAATCCATTGGGGAAGGAAATTCCACAGATTCACATCTCTCTGACCACCTGTCCTGAGACCATGCCCCTAGTTCTAGACTGTAGCTAGGGGTAACAACCTCTTAGCATTTGTCCTGTCAGTGAGATTACTTTTCAGTCTTCTGAAGTCCAGAGTGTAGTATAATTTGTGTAATCTGAGAACTTCCTAAATGGCTATATTGTTAGTAATATCTCCCTTCTTGATAAACATCATGCAAAGTACTCAGAGTACTCCAGCCATGACTTCTGCCTCAATTATTAAATCTCTGTTTTGGTCCATTGCGTCTCTGACAGCACGCTCTATTAATATTCTTGTGGAAGACGTGCAGATGCATGGAATCCTTGCAAGTTAGCTGCCATTTATTCTTGTGCTATCTCTTTGCCCATCTTATCTTTTCTTCATTTCTGTGTATCCTCTGTTTACAATCTGATTCTGTCTGTATTATCAAACTGACATCTATCATATGCCCTTTACTAATTTGAATTCATGGCCATTAGCACCATTACACTAAAAGTGTGCACTTGGAATCACAGGATCGATACAATGCAGAAGGAGCCACATGTCCTATTGTGTCTGTACTGGTTCTTTAAATGAATATTATGACTTGGTGTCAATTTCCTGCCTTTTTCCCAAACCCCTGCACATTTGTTTCTTTTCAAATAATCATCTAATGACCTCTCGAATGTCTCGATTGAACTTGCCTCAGCCACACTTCCAGGCAGTACGTTCCAGACTCCAACTACTCGCAGTGTGAAAATGCTTTTTTTTTGCATCATGTTTGCTTCTTTTGAAAATCACTTTAAATCTGTGCCCTCTTGTGCTGCATCTTTTTGAGTTGGAATGGTATCTCCCTATCTACTCTGTCCAGCCCCCTCATGAGACTGAGATGAAAGGTGTCAATGACCCCAGAAAGGTATCTATGACTGTTAAATTTGGAATACCAACTCTGGTTAAATACTGTATAAGCTCATATGAAAGTCATGTTTTTTAAATGTAGACTGAATAATTAGGGAAAAAGTAGGAGTTAATTTGTACACTAGATGAACTATTGCTTTAGTATACATAATAGTGGGAATATAAATTGCAATGAGTTGTAAGTGTACATACACCAAAAAAACCACAGAGGCAGTGATGAGTGAAACCAGATTCATAAATGCAGAAAAGAAACAACATTTAAATGAAGAGGCACAAAGTCACCACTTGTTTTCCATGCAAATATCCCTCGAGTTTGAGGTGCCATTAAATTTGCATTGCATTGATATGTTTTTTTCTGTGTATATATATATATATATATATATATATAATGTTTGACAAAAAAAACTTCTTACTATAACTTGCAGAACTGCACAACAAAACTACCACTATTTGTTTAGCAGTTGTTAACGTATTTTCCATTCTTTTCTTGATGTAAGAATATCACGATATGAAGAAATGTTTTCAATACTCTTGTTTTTCCCCCTCTTGTAGTTAGCATTAAAGACATGTCTCACAAGTGAACTCTTACTTCCTTTGTGTTAGGGTAAGGTGATTTGGGAAGGGGATTGAGAATGGCTAGAAGCTGTGCTTCATTTTGGAAGCAATTAAATTGAGTTCCTGAAAATGGAGTTATAGCAATTAAGAGAGCTGACAAGTTAGGATTAGTTTTGGAACAGGGATTCACCTGAATAATACTGTCACTTTTGCCCTCAGTGGGAGAGTTAAATACAGTACATAAAGTACATAATGATTTATGCTAACGTGATAGTACATTTATACCATCAGGTCTATGCTGGCTCCATTTAAAGCAGTCCAGTCGGTCCCATTCATCCCACTGTATTCCTCTGGTCCAACAAATTTATTTGCCTCAAGTGGTTTATCCAGTTTCCTTTTGAAATAATTGATTGTCTCCTCTTCCACCACCCTCATGGGCAGTGTGTTCCCGGTCTTTGCCAGTTGCGTTTTTAGAAAAAAATAGTTCTTCCTCTTATTTTGTCTGTTTCTCCTGCTCAAAAACTTACATCTGTGTATCCCAACCTTTGAGCTATCAGCTAATGGGAATGGCTTTTCCTTGCTTTCACTTTCTAAACTTGTAATAATAATGTACACAGCGATCAAATCTCCCCTCAATCTCCTGTGCTCCAAGGAGAACAGCTACAGTTTTTGCAAATTAACTTTGTACTAAATTCCCTCAACCCTGAACCATGCTGATAGATCACTGCATGTTTTTGAGGAACTTGAGGTAGAAGTTTGGATACGTTAACTGCAGTTAGTGCTAGATCAGTTGCTATCTTTAAATCATATATGGGCCAAAGTCTTGTGAAGTTAGGCCATAGATCAGCCATGATCTCATTGAATGGCAGCACAGGCTTGATGGGCTGAATGGCCTACTCCTGTTCCTGTCATCCATTGTTTGGTTGGTTTCTTCTTGTCAAACTTTGGTTCCATTTTACTCTGGCTAGATCCTCTATCAACCAATTTGAGGTCCAATTTAGATATTACACATAGGATTGTTCCTTACTCTTCTCCATTACTAAGCTAAACTTTATGATGCAATGAGCGCTTTTACCCAAATGTTCTCCATAGGCATCCACCTGGTCCACTTGATTCTCAGCGGTAGCTCCTTCCAAGTTAGAGATCAAATTTGTCAAAAGTTCTGCTGAACACATTTATGAAATTTCCCTCCCTTTTTTCATTTTACTCTTAACATTATCCCAGTTGATGTTTGAGTAGTTTTCTTCCCCTAACATCATCACTGTGATTTTCCTACAGATCCCTTCCCCCCTCGCTCTTTTTCTCTTATTTAGAAACCTATGGAATACACCCAGTAGTACGATCACCTGTAAGACATGAGAAATAAGAACAGGAATAGGTTATTTGGCCCCTTGACTCTGCGTCACCATACAAAAAGATCATGGCTGATCTGATATGGTCTGAGCTGCACTTTGCTTGAGACTCCCTTGTCGATCAAAAATCTGTCTACCTCAACCTCGAATGTATTCAATGGTCCAGCCTCCACTGCTTACTGGGGTATAGACCAAAGACCAGTGTTCCTCTGAGAAAAGTAAGAAGTCTGACTGCACCAGGTTAAAGTCCAACAGGCTTATTTGGAATCATGAACTTTTAGAGAGCTGCTCCCTCGTGAGGTGATCATATTCAAAGCTGCTAATTCTCGCATTAGGTGGACACCTTGGCCATATGGCTGCCATTTTGATAGATGGTGCATTTCCAACGGGGTATTGGAAGATTACTCCTGAAATTTGGCTCCCCTAGCTGCTGTTTTCTGCTCTTAAAATGCAATGCAGTAGGGACTGGTTTCTCTTTAATAATGTTATCTGCAGCATGTAGAGCTTTTAACGCCATTAAATTTACTTATCCTTCATCATGATGACTTCAACTTGTGTGCAGTTGCAGACTTGTTTTAAGAGTATTCATATACTACATATTTTGTGATGGTTTCAGACCCTCGAGGGACAACATAATCGTATGTTATTCAAAGAATGAAGAGACAAATAATAAAGCTCTCGCTCACTCATCACTTCACAAATTTAAGTTAACTTCTAAATGTTTAGAAATCTTGCACATCAAATAAATTACAGATTGTAGGTCAAATCAAATTGTTTTGTAATTATCACTTCATCTTGTAAATGTTGGAGCAATTATTTTGTTAAAACATGTTTTAAATATTCTGAAAATTTGTAAGAAAAAATATTATGGATAATTTTGAAGTAATGTTTAGTTTCAAATGAAGCGTAGTATGCGTAGTGTATTATCAACTGAACTGACTACCTTGAAGCCATTTATAAATCTAGTTTTTGTGACTAAACAATGATCCTTTGTTAAAGTCATATGAAAATTGTAATTTCACAAAAAGATAATTTGTGACCTTAAAATAAACTATCCCACCCTATGGAAAGGAAATTCTGTTTAGTGCTTACCTTGGGTATCAGAGGTGTTAACGTTGGGCAAATTCTGGGTGTGAATTGTATATCTGACACACAGACCTGATTAAAAGTAGGCATATTGGAAAGTGATGTGAATATAGCCGACCCATCTCTTATCCACATTGTTATTTTCTTTTTGCTATAAAAGGAGACATGCTGTAGAAGCTTTTCATCTTATGCTATTCAGGATAGTTACAGGAATACAAAATTTCAAAGGGAACAACAGTTTACGCATCATGAGGAAAGGGGGCTGAGACAAGTAGACTGATCAAGGCATTATCACTCACTTGCGCAAAGATTTGACCAACAGGTGAAACTGGTCATTTCATGCTGCTGTTATGTATTAGCAATTATTGTATTCTCCACAAAAATCAATAATATGGCATATGGATTTGTGCTGATATGATGCTGGATATGCAGTCTATGTTCAAAGATGGTGGATCATTTCAAACAGCATGTTCCTTTGGCTGTTTGTAACAGGCAGAGTACTGACTGTACTCAACCAGTTTGTGCTGCAAAATTCAGAACATTGTGTCCAACATTAGACATGATTTTGTGATTGACAAAAACTTGTTGAACAATCCCGAATGTGCTAAGAATTACACTAATGGCCAATTTAAAATTATCATTTGAACTCACAATCTGACTTACCAGAAGCTACATATATACAAAGCCCTGCCTCTTCAAGAATATGTCTAGATATTGTGCCTTTTTCAATTAATCAAAAGATTAGGGAGTAACTGTCCTTTGTGCGTTTTCCAAGGCAATACTTCAGATAACCGGAGTCCATTTGCCACCCAATCAGCACCCTTTTGTGATGCAGTATAAATTGATAATCTCCCTTGAAATCTGGTATTCTAGTACCTGTCCTGATGAGTGCAAGGTCTTTGACAGCATGTCTCTTTTTTTAGCAACACTCAAATTTTGTACTACCAAGCAACGATTTATTTATTGTAATCGTGCAAAATTCAGTAATATTTTGTAATCTTTCCCTTTTTCTTTACACAGCCATCCTGCTGTGGCAGTTGTAAAGAGAGTATGACATTGCTTTGATGCTGGCCACCCAGCACTCAGAGTTTCATTTAAAGTTCTTCAGTTTGGTCTTGAGCTTTAATACCGGATTTTTATGATGCTGTATGCCTAAATCTCCACACTATTTCTTGCTTTCTTTACATTCCAGCAAATGCAGAGAGGTGCTGGGCACTACTTCCATTTCGCGCACTATTGCTAGGCTCACCTGTTAGATGCCATTCATATAGTCTTCAGCTTATGAATTTGGGTACTATCATGTGGTAAAACTAATCCAAACCCCAAACCAAAAGAGAAAATGCTGGAAAATTTCAGTTGGTCTGGCAGCATTTGTAAGGAGAGAAAAGAGCTGATGTTTTGAGTCCAGATGCCCCTTTGTCAAAGCTAAAGGGCATAGAAAGTGAGAGATATTTTACTGCAAGGAAAGGTAATGAAAGATGAATCATAGCCATAGAAATCAGAGAAAAAGACTGTTAATATCTGTCCACAGAGAGAATAAAGGGCATGAATGGCCAAATGGCAGAGCAGCTGCAAGCTGTGACAGATGAAGATGTTGGGGGAGTGGGGGAAAGTTAGGAGAGGTAGAATGTAGAGAAGAGGAAGCGGTGGGTGGAGAAAAGGTAAGGGAAGGGAGAAGGAGTTGGAGGTGGGAAAGAAGAATGAAAAAAGACAATAAAGAAATAAAGGGTACAGAACAGTAAAACAAATGAAATAAAATAGAATGAAAAGAAAGGGGGCCGAGGTGGGATAGAGCAAATCATCTGAAGTTTTTGAATTCCATGTTGAGACTGGAAGGCTGTAAAGTACCTGGTCGTAAGATGAGATGCTGTTCCTCCAGTTTGCATTAAGCTTCACTGGATCATTGTTCACTGGAACATTGAGCTTCATTGCAACAACTTGGAACAATATAAATCTAATATGAAAACTTAAAAGAAATTTGGTCAATTACCAATTTATGGGTGACATGGTGGCACAGTGGTTAACACTGCTGCCTCATAGCACCAGAGATCTAGGTTCAATTCCGGCCTCAGGTTACTGTCTGTGTGTGGTTTGCACGTTCTGCCTGTGTTTGCATGGGTTTCCTACAGGTGCTTCGGTTTTCTTCCACAGTCCAAAGATGTGCAGGTTAGGTAGACTGGCCATGCTAAATTAGGCCTGGTGTCAGGGGGATTAGCAGGGTAAATATGAGGGGTTACAGGAATAGGGCCTGGGTGGGATTGTGATCGGTGCAGATTTGATGGGCTGAATGGTCTCCTTTTGCACTCTAGGGATTCTATGATTCTATTGGAACATAGAATAAAATAATTACTAATTCTCACTTTTTTGTCAATAAAATGAGAGATTGATGTGTTTTCAAGAATACTCAAAAAGCAAAAGAAATTGTGAAATATTAGAATGATATGATACAGAAGGAGGCCATTTGACCCATTGTGCCATTCAATTAGCCCCACTCTCTTGCCCTTTCCTCAGCCCTGCAAATGCTTCTGCTCCCAAATAGCTATCTAATTCCCTTTACAAAGTTATTATTGACTTTGCTTCCACCACCCTTTCAAGCAATGCATTCCAGATCATCATAACTCGCGTCATTGCTGACTCTTTTACTGATGCTCATCAATCTATGTCCTCTGGTTACTGACCTTTCTGCCGCTGGAAACAGTTCCTCCTTTTTACTTAACGTGCTCAAAAAAAACCTCATGGTTTTGAACATCCATATCAAAATGTTCCTGAACTTTCCTATGCTAAGGAGAACATTTTCTCTGGTTTCCCCGTGTATTTGATGTCCGTCACTCTGCCACCATTCTAGTAACTATCCTTTGCACCCACTGTAAGGTCTTGACATCCTTCCCAAAGTATAGTGCTCCAAATTGGGCAGGATTTTCCCAATCAAGTTCAACGTTGTCGATTCTGAGGCAGGAGAGTTCTGGTGCCAGATGAAGCCTTATTGGTGTTTTATAAAAGATTAGAATAACCTCTTTCCTTTTGTACTCCAGGGATCATGCATCACTTTCTAACAGTCTTCTCAACTGTATTATTTTTTATATTTAAGTTATTCAAGCATGAACAATATGTAGAACAATGCTCCTTCCCCCAGGAGATATATAATGGAAAAATCTGAACTGGCCTGAAATTCTGAAACCTTTGTTTCAGAAGTTGTTTGAAGGCTTGAAAAACCAATTTTTTTGTTAGAACTGCAAGGTGACTTGATTGAGGTGTTTCAATTATGAATGGATGGAACAAGAACTATTTCTAGAGGTTGTGGGTCTAAAACAATGGGGCATAGACATGAGATTAAGTCAAGAAATTCAGAACAGAGAGCGAGTATTTTATTAGACACAGCAGAGTTGTGAGGCTGTTAAATACCCCACTGAGGTTAACAGTTGAAGCAGACACTATGGGAGGAATCTTAACCTTCAAAACAGGCAGGTTTAGTTTAGATGAAATGTTAAAAATAGGAATCCCAAGTCCAACCTCCCTACTTCCAGTTTTGACAGAAGGAATGAGTGGGTTAGACCTACCCATTCTCTCTTCCTGCTGAGTTAATATCCATTTCTACGTTAGCATTTAAAAAATTAGATAGGCTAAAGGAAAATCGATAAGGGATACAGAAACAGAGGGGTCACATGGGAGTAAGGTTACTGCTCCTGGGTGATGAACATTTAAAAAGTCTCACAACATTATGTTGAAGTCCAACAGGTTTATTTGGTAGTAAATGTCACTAGCTTTCAGGGTTTGCCCCTTCGTCGGATGAACTCCCACTCACCTGACGAAGGGCAAACCCCGAAAGCTAGTTGCGTTTACTACCAAATAAACTTGTTGGACTTTAACTTGGTGTTGTGAGACTTCTTACTGTGTTTACCCCAGTCCAATGCCGGCATCTCCACATCATGGTGAACATTTAGGTTGGTTTTATTGAATGGAATGTTTTCTTGTAATTTCTGTACAATTACATGAATTCTACTTGGTCTAACTGCTACAAAACTAACATTAGAACTCAGATTATCTTCACATTTCATTGTATCTCTTGAGCACAGTCCAAATTGTTTTTGTCCACCTCAAGCAAGCAAATCTAATCCTAGGGATGGGAAAAATAAACCATTGCTTAGCCCAAAATAATCTTGCTTACCCTCGACATGTAATTACTTCGATCCTGCATATCTGTTCTCAACATGCAGAGCTCGAGGCAAAGTTTTGAATTTCATGTGGGTTAATAACAAAAAGGTGAATTATGAGAGGGATTTCTCTGATTCCCAGTCCTTTTGCCCTGTAGTATCCAGTGACACACATCTCTTGAGGTTTTAATATTCTTCTCTTTCAAGTTTTCATGCAACTATTGAAGTACTATCTTCTCTGCTGGCTGACAGGTAAAATGGGATGCAGATTTTTCTTGACAGTTGAAAAGAATAGGTTTTTTGATAGAAGATCAAGAGGTGCAGATGTCAGGTGTGTGAAAGCCATGGATTTCACGAGCAACAGTAACTAAAGTTTGCACACTCTAGGTTTTTAAAAAGACACTTCCTTTTGTTTGGTTACATAGTTTTTTAAGTGTTGGGGCTTACACGGCATCTTTGGGGGTCTTAAAATGAAAAAATGGTATATTTTTAAGCTTTTTGTGTATGTGTCTCACAGATACAACACCACTTGAATGTTAATACTACCTTGACTACTCTTTTTATGTAAAATGTATCAAAAGAATAATATTTCTTCAAAAATAGGAATGTATATATAGCTTGCAATCCGCAGTATTGTCTCTTACAGTTTGTCTTAACAAATGGTTAAGAACATAAGAACATAAGAAATAGGAGCAGGAGTAGGCCATCTGGCCCTTCGAGCCTGCCCCGCCATTCAATAAGATCATGGCTGATCTGTCGTGGCTCAGTTCCACTTTCCCGCCCTCTCCCCATAACCCTTAATCCCCTCTCTTATCAAAAACCCATCAACCCGCTTCTTAAAAATATTTAGCGAGGCAGCCTCCACCACTTCAACGGGCAGAGAATTCCAGAGATTCACCACCCTTTGAGTGAAGAAGTTCCTCCTCAACTCCGTTCTGAACTGCCCCCCCTTTATCTTGAGGCTGTGCCCCCTAGTCCTACTGTCTTTTTTGAGCGGGAAGAGTCTTTCCACCTCTATCCTATCCATCCCATTCATCATCTTATACGTCTCAATGAGATCTCCCCTCATTCTTCTAAACTCTAACGAGTACAAGCCTAGTTTATTCAGCCTCTCCTCATAGCTCAACCCCCTCAACTCCGGTATCAGCCTAGTAAACCTCCTCTGCACTCCCTCCAAGGCCAAAATATCCTTGCATAAGTACGGCGACCAAAACTGCACACAGTACTCCAGCTGCGGCCTCACCAATGCCCTATACAGCTGCAGCAAGACCTCCCTACTTTTATATTCAATCCCCCTCGCTATGAAGGCCAGCATCCCATTCGCCTTCCTGACCACCTGCTGCACCTGCAGGCTGGGTTTTTGCGACTCATGCACAAGGACCCCGAGGTCCCTCTGCACTGTCGCCTGCTGCAGTTTTTCGCCACGTAAGTAATAGTCCTTCCTACCATTCTTCCTACCAAAGTGGACCACCTCACACTTGCCAACATTAAATTCCATTTGCCATTTCCTGGCCCATTCGCCCAGCCTATCTAGATCCTTCTGCAGACTCTCCACACCCTCCGCACAATTTGCCTTTCCCCCAATCTTGGTGTCATCAGCAAATTTCGACACCCTACACTCGGTTCCCTCCTCCAGATCATCTATATAAATGGTAAATAGCTGAGGCCCCAGCACCGACCCCTGGGGCACTCCACTAGTCACCAACCGCCAATCCGAATAGCACCCATTGACCCCCACTCTCTGCCTCCTATTTGACAACCAATCCTCTATCCACGCTAACACCCTACCCCGAACTCCATGTCCTCTGACCTTCTGCAGTAACCTCTTGTGAGGTACCTTATCAAACGCCTTCTGAAAATCCAGAAAGACCACATCCACCGGCTCTCCTCTATCCACCGCCCTAGACACATCCTCATAGAACTCCAGTAAATTTGTCAGACACGACTTCCCTTTAATGAAACCGTGTTGCGTCTGCTCTATCAAGCAATTCCCTTCAAGATGCCTCGCAATTTCCTCCTTAATGACGGATTCTAACATTTTACCTACCACAGACGTTAAACTAACCGGCCTGTAATTCCCCGCCTTTTGCCTGGCACCCTTCTTAAACAACGGCGTAACATTAGCCGTTTTCCAATCCTCCGGCACTTCCCCGGAATCCAGCGATGTCTGGAAAATAACCACCAAGGCATCCACTATCACCTCCGCCATTTCTTTCAGAACCCTCGGATGCATTCCATCCGGTCCTGGGGACTTGTCCACAATCAGCCCCTCCAGTCTGTCGCGCACCACCTCTCAATGAGAGATAAAGATTGTCTAGCTCCTTTGAAACTATTAATTAAATCAAAGAATATTGGAATATGGGGGCTGTTTTTGAATCAGCGAATATTTTATAAGCTGCCAAGACAAATTCGCAGTTTTGTTTGCTAGTTTTGGGTAAATAGATGGAGTTGTCCAATTTTAAGATTTCTTAAGTGGTGCCATGCAAGTAAAATCTTGAGTTTTATTTTTGTCTAGAAGGCATGACTGAATGACTCCCTTGTCATAGTTAAGAGTGTAATTTGCAGAAAAAATAAATCCATAACAGAAAATGCTTTAAAAGGCTCTGTGTGATCTGGTTGGTCTTTAATGAAATGTTCATGATAGGAATTAGGCAAGTCACCTTAAATAGAGCTCTGAAGGGCCATCCAGACGTGAAACGTTGACTCTATTCTCTCTCCACAGATGCTGTCAGACCTGCTGAGATTTTCCAGCGTTTTCTGTTCTTTTTTGTTTGATTCCAACATTGCTATATTTTGCCTTAAATAGAGACTGTGTTTGTATGTTTTAACCCATGTGCACGTTTGGCAGTGCATCATAGAATCCTGTAGGACCAGTTTTACTGCACCCATTAATTAGGCATCCTTCCTAGAGCTAATACTGGTGAAAATCTCTAAGCTGCTTGATGTAATTTTACTAAACTTCTACTTAACAAAACTTCTCAGATTTCTTATCTGGTGGTACTTAATGATCTTTTCTACTCCTTACTGCTAAGGAGAAGAACTAAATAAATTTTATAATGGATAACTTTATTTTATATAGGTAAAGTGTCCATGTTTTTTCCTACAGTCAATTCAGTCTTTTTATAAGCAACATGGTGATGGAATTGCATGATTTTTAAGAACTTATGCCACTTAACTTACATTGTGAAAGTTAGAATAACAGAATTAAAATGGCAATGTTGACATAATATGCCACGTCGTTTGTTATACTCATGAAAGCATCCCAACATTAATCTCAACACAATGCAAGGTTAGTTGAAAACAAGTGTTAGGATCTTTGTAAAGACCTATAACTTTAAAAATAAATTTGAATTCCCAATTGTTAGCTCAAAGAATGACAACACAATTTCAAGTTTTAAAACTTTGTCTATAATAAGTGACTAAATAACACCACAGATTGAACACTCTTTTTTGGCAGCTTATACTTCAATTACAGAAAGTGACTTTCTCTTGCGTACTCATTACCCATCACTCTCCACGGAATTATAATCTGTTTAGTAAGTACTCCATTGTTGTTTCTAGCTCCCAATGGGTTTCCATATTGCTGTTTCACCAAGTGGAAACTATGACCATCTCCAAAACGTTTCCTTAATCTACCACCAATAGTTCCAATGATTCTTCTTCCCCCACATAAACACAAGACAAATCTCCCAAAATCTTTAGATGGCTGCAGAATTTGTCTCTCTGACTACAGACTCTCTCCGTCCTGCATCTGGCTGCTGTGATTCATAAAGTCAAGCAGCCTTTTCTCTTTGCTAAGCATAATAGTGTAGAGGCAATCTTACCAAAAAATTTGAGGGGCCGAACGAGCATGAAAATGGAAGAGAATCATTTTTTTAAAAACCCAAATCTTACTCCCTGTGGAAAACAAAATGCAAAACCTGTTTCTTGCCAGCAAGGGTAAGGGAGCAGGGCCTAGGCTTGCTGAAACATAGAAAATAGGAACCGGAGGAGGACATTCGGTCTTGAGCCTGCTCTGCCCGTCATTATGATCATGGCCTATCATCTAACTCAGTAACTTGATCCTGCCTTCCCACATAGCCTTTGCAATAGCACAGAATACAGATTTGTCTGTCACTGCATCCCCTAGCTACTGCTGTCTCCCTGATCCATGCATTGGCACTACCTGGCAATGCCCATCAACCAGCCAGTGGGGTGAGATAGTGGGATCACCCCCTGTGTGTCTGAGATGTCATTGAATGTAGGAAAGCCTGATCTCAAAAAAAAATGGAGTTGAGGAGGAACTTCTTCACTCAAAGGGTGGTGAATCTCTGGAATTCTCCACCCGTTGAAGTGGTGGAGGCTGCCTTGCTAAATATATTTAAGACGCGGGTTGATAGGTTTTTGATAGGCAGGGGGATTAAGGGTTATGGGGAGAAGGTGGGAAAGTGGAACTGAGCCACTTCAGATCAGCCATGATCTTATTGAATGGCGGGGCAGGCTCGAAGGGCTAGATGGCCTACTCCTGCTCCTATTTATGTTCTTATGTCTTCCTCTGCTGCCTTCTCCATGTCATCATGAAACATGTAATCTTGTAAATAAACTTGTATTTGGGTAGAAATGTTAATTAGCGATCCTTGATCTCAACTCTTTTTCATCTTCGAAGTAAATGGATTGTTTTACAACACAACTGTTTAGTCTAATACTAAAAAACACCTTTCTGGGACATTGGGAAACTCGAGTCTACTTGTTGCAAACCCAGAGATTGCTGCCATTGTCTCCAAATGCACCACCTTCTCAGTAAAACAATGCAAGTCCCCCTTTGATCTTCAACAATCAAATCATCCAGGGTTACTGGTAAATGTCTCTTCCAAAGTAAGATGGGTGCAAGAATGGCTGGTGACACATGCCTACTTATATGCTGCACCTGAATAAAAACTTTGTCGTGCATAATTCATCATTAAAAGTTTGGGAGAGAAGTAGGATCAGGATTCATCTTATCCTCAGGATATTGAATGCAGTATGTCCTTGATTGAAAATGCAAATCACTGAAGCGGATCTGAGGTTATGGTATGGTACCTGAATGGGAAAATCACCCAAGTACTCATGTTTTATGCAGAGATAAGCTAGATAAAGTCATTCAAAACTAAATCGAAAATATCAAGCCACCTTAATTCAAGTATCATGGGGATGTGGTAAATATGATGATTCAAATTATCTTTTGAATCATCTTTGCAAACATCTTTCTAAGAAAGACATTTTGTAGCTATACTGATAAGTGTGATTAAATTCACCGTAGCTTCACAATGATGTCATGGAGTTAACTCCATGAACAACTGTGCATGCACTGCGTTGACAGGAAATGCAGCTTGTTTGCTGTCAGGCAGATTGGGCACAAGTGAGGGTTTCATGTTGTGTGATCTCCACCATTTGGCTTAGACTTGCAAAATCCTACTAACTGTCCTGGCTTGAGACAATTCACACCTTTTTAACCTGTGAATATCCTTCTCTCCACTTGCACTGTCTGTACCTGTAAAGACTTGCATTCCAACCATTATCTTGCTATTGTGTCTCTTTATATATGCCATGTTTGTGAACCCACCTCTCCACACCTGATGAAGCGACAGTATTCCAAAAACTCATGATTCAAAATAAACCTGTTGGACTTTAACCTGGTGTTGTGAGACTTCTTATTGTGCCCTGTCCAAGTCGGTAGTGCCACATCATAAAATGTAATGGCTCTGAAAATTCGAGCTCAGGGGCAACATTATGTCCCCAGAAAGTTCCCAGGTGACAGGTGTAAGGATTGCCAAACTTTTGGCAGACAATTGCCCTATGCAGGGAGACATATAATGTGATTTAAATCAAACTTTGGATGGTTCTGACTGTATTATAGTGATGGTTGCAGAACAATTTTGAAAAATTAAAACCAACTTTTCTGGGTTACTATGGAACTGACTCATCTCAAGCCTCCCACAGGACTCGCCATCGGGCCTCCCAACTGTCCTCTTCAAACCCCCTCTGTGCATTATACATCCAACACCCTTGACTGCCATCCCCATTGATTAACTTCCTCTGGCCTCCCACTCCTGCCCCCCCAATTGTGCCCACTTAGTATATAAACATAGCTTCTCCCTGGCTGCTCAAAGCAGTTGGAACTTTAAATTTACCTGTGTTATGATAGCTGGTGCCATTTAAAAAAAGGGGGCACATCCTACAACTCTGGACAGTAGGTCATGAGAAACCCCTGCATCAAACAGATTTTACCTGGCCTCAGGTCAAGCAAAATAGGAGCAGCCTGATTTCCAGGTAAAGCAGTGGCAGTACAACCCAATTGCCACCCACTGAAAGTTACAGCCCATCTTGTAAACCTTATAATTGTACCACAGGTATATGTCCTACACACTTTAATATCTGGATATCTGATTTTGATTTTAAAAAATAATGATTTTAAAGTCATTAATTTTGAGAATGGATTTCACTAAACCCAGATATTTCTATAAAACTCCAATGTGCCATTCCTTTGGTTTGTCATATTTAGAACAACACTTTTATGGAAAAATCTCCGGACAGCTTTTCAACAGATCTTGTCTTGTACATCTATACAAATGAGAATGTGAAATGTAGGTTTGACATCTTAATGTAAGAATGCAGATTCTACTCAGCCATGTAAAAGACAATGTAAGTGATTGACAAGCAGTGGAGTTAGGTTAAATGCCTTCTTAATTTGAAGATGGGTTAGACGAGCAATAATCTATGAATCTGCGCTGGGTTCATTTTTGCCCTTGATGCGCATAATCAATTAGAACTCGGGCTTGGGGAGCACAATTTAAAGTTTGCTGATGACATGTAGAAATGAGGTTTTGCAGCAGTGAGGAGAACTGTGAAAAAAGCAAAAGGTCTAAGCAGATGAGCAGAATGAGTAATAAGAAATAGGAAGGCACACTTAATTTTTAAAAAGTGGTAGTTTGCATGAAGAGGTTGAAAACAAAATCCCTTGAAAGTAGGAGTGAAGGCAGATAAAGCCATAAGATGGTCAATAATATTTTAAGATTTCTAATTAGCGGACAGCACCATGGCACAGTAGTTAGCACTGCTAGCTCACGGTGCCAGGGACCCGGGTTCGATTTCAGGTTTAGGTCATTGTTTGTGTGGAGCTCGCATGTCCTCCCTGAGTCTACGTGGGTTTCCTACGGGTGCTCCCGTTTCCTCCCAGAGTTTGAGAGATGTGTTGGTTAGGTGTATTAACCCAATCAGGTGCCGGAATGTGGCGACTATGGAAATTTCACAGTAACTTCTTTGCAATGTTAATGTAAGCCTACTTGTGACTAATAAATTTTAACTTTAAATTTAGCATAGGAGTAAGAAATAGTGATAGATTTACGCAAAACAGTAAAGGACGTTAAAGGTATGCATTGCAAACGTAGCAAATCATCCAGAGTTGTATCAACAATCGGAAATGATGGCTAAGGTGAGAATCTTATAATGCTGGAGCAATTTCTAGTGCATCAGAGAGCTCAAGAAAAGCTTTCATCGAAATTTTTAAAAGTCATGATGTTTTGTTAGGATGAAGAGAGAATGGCCATTTCGTGGGATAATAAAACACAGAAGGAGGCAATTAGACCAAGGGTATTACATTTGATTTTATTTGGTGAATCTAGGCTGTAGGAGGGGAAGCAAAATTAACCAAAACTGAGGAAGAAAATAAACACAAGCGGTTGGAAAGAGATTAAAAGTTCTTAATACACAAAGGTGGTCTGAATTATGTAATCCAGAGGTGAATAAAATGGCTGCAGAGTTGGAGAGAATACAGTGAAAGTCAGTGAGAGAATTGACCAAAGAGAACCATGAAAGTTAATATTATGAGCACAGATTACCAGGACAAAATTGTTTTCACTTAGTATTAAACTTGATATGTAGTAAAGCAGGAGATCAGATATTGAAATATTAAGGGTGTAAGGTTCCTGGAAGTGTGTTAATGGAAGATAAATGGAAATGAAAATAGATACTTAAATTCATGGAAGAGAAGATATTGAAGAGATAGATCCTGAAATGGTTAATGGTAACATGAATAACGCTGAAATAAATAAAAGGAAAGTGTTAAAGATGTTAGGCTGACTCCAGGACCTGACTCGAAACATCCAAGGATCCAAAGGCAAATTGAGAAAGTGGTTGAATAAGGCCCAGAAATTATATTTCAGGGTTCAGTTCAGAGTTGATATATGCTAGAGGAGGGAGTTTAATGTATTACCCATTCTCAGAAAAAAGACTTGCTATAATTATAGACCAGTTATTTGACATCTGTAGTAGGGAGAATTTTGGAATCTTTAACTATACATGACATGACTAACTGAATGAAAGCATAATATCTAAAAAGCAGCCTGCAAGGATTTCTGAAGGGAGAATTAATTATGTTTCACAAACCTGAGGGTTCTTCTGGGAGATTATTGGTTTAGTGGGAAATCATAGCAGATTTAAAGATTGGAAATTCATTAAGATAAAAGAGCTAATGCCCCAAGGGAAGGTAACAGTGTGGCTGATATCTACAAGGTCCATAAGGGTTTCTTAATTGATATCATTAAAGAAACACGTTCAGGCTACACCAGTAGCCGCCTGTGGCACTATCTGCCGCTGTGGAATAAATGCGGTCCACATATCACTGCCTGAAGTGACTCTATAAGAACAACATTTTAGCCCATTGACTTACAAAGAACCATTGACCTCATGCTACATGGAACGCTAATGGAAAATGGTAAGGGCTTGTGAAATTAGGGTAAGGGTAGCAAATTGGATTAAAAACTATTTAAGAGGGAGGAAACCAGAGGGGAACAAATATCCTGGGGGGTAAATTTGTGAAGGTTATGCGGAGTGGTTTAAACTGATTCAGAGGGGGGGGTGGGATCCTGAGTAGAGGGGGTGAAAGTGAGGGGGGCATAGATGGGGACTGCAATGCACGGCATTGTGGGGGTGGGGCGGAGCAGGGTTTGAAATGCGTATACTTTAATGCGAGGAGTATTCGCAATAAAGTGGATGAACTTGCAGCGTGGACCAGTACCTGGGACTTTGATGTTGTGGCCATTTCAGAGACTTGGATAGAGCAGGGTCAGGAATGGATGTTGCAGGTCCCGGGGTACAAATGCTTTAGCCGGAGTAGAGAAGGAGGTAGAAGGGGGGGGGTGGGGTAGCATTATTGGTCAAGGACTGTATCACAGTGTCAGAGAGGAACTTTGATGATGACTTGTCTGTTGAGGTAGTATGGGCGGAGATTAGAAATAGGAGAGGAGAGGTCACCCTGTTGGGAGTCTTTTATAGACCTCCAAAAAGTTCTAGAGAGGTTGAGGAAAGGATTGCGGAGACGATCCTTGTTAGGAGTGAAAGTAATAGGGTAATTGTTATGGGGGACTTTAACTTTACTCATGTTGATTGGAATTGCTATAGCTCTAGCTCGTTAGAGGGGTCAGTTTTTGTTCAAAGTGTGCAGGAAGGTTTTTTGACTCAGTATGTAGATAGGCCGACTAGAGGTGAGGCTATATTGGATTTGGTGCTGGGTAATGAGCCAGACCAGGTGCTAGACTTGGAAGTTGGTGTGCATTTTGGGGATAGTGACCACAATTCGATTACGTTCACCTTAGTGATGGAAAGGGATAGGCATGAACCTCGGGTCAGTAGTTTCAGCTGGGGGAAGGGTAATTATGAGGCTATTAGGAGAGAATTAGGAAGCATTGGTTGGACTAGGAGATTACAGGGACTGGGAACGTCTGAGATGTGGAGATTTTTCAAGGAGCAGCTACTGCGGGTCTGTGATAGGTATATCCCTGTCAGGCAAGGAGGATTTGGTAGGCCCAGGGAACCGTGGTGCACTAAAAAAGTTGATTCGTTGGTTAGGAAGAAAAAGGAGGCTTATGTTCGGATGAGGCTTGAGGGCTCAGGTAGTGCATTAGAAAGTTTTAGATTGGCTAGGAGGGAGTTGAAGAGGGAGTTAAGAAGGGCTAAAAGAGGACATGAGATGACTTTGGCTGATAGGATTAAGGAGAACCCTAAGGCATTTTACAGGTATGTCAAGAACAGAAGGTTGGTTAGGGCAAGATTAGGGCCAGTTACAGACAGTAGAGGGAAGTTGTGTGTGGAACTGGAGGAGATTGGAGAGGCGTTGAACCAATATTTCTCTTCGGTGTTCACACAAGGGGACATGAATGTAGCTGAGGAGGACACTGGGGTGCAGGGGTGTAAAATAGATAGTATTGCAATTGATACGGGGGATGTGCTGGATATTCTAGAGGGTTTGAAAATAGATAAGTCCCCCTGGTCCGGATGGGATTTACCCTAGGATTCCCTGGGAGGCAAGAGAGGTGATTGCGGAGCCTCTGGCTCTGATCTTCAGGTCGTCATTGGTCTCTGGTATAGTACCGGAAGATTGGAGGACAGCAAATGTTGTCCCATTGTTTAAGAAGGGGAGCAGAGACTTCCCTGGGAATTATAGACCGGTGAGTCTTACTTCTGTGGTAGGTAAGGTTTTGGAAAGGATTATTAGAGACAGGATTTATAGTTATTTGGAGAGTAATGAATTGATTAGAGACAGTCAGCATGGTTTTGTAGCGGGTAGGTCGTGCCTTACTAACCTTATCGAGTTCTTTGAGAAAGTGACCAAAGAGGTGGATAGGGGTAAGGCAGTTGACGTGGTGTATATGGATTTTAGTAAGGCGTTTGATAAGGTTCACCATGGTAGGCTTCTGCAGAAAATGCAGATGTATGGGATTGGGGGTGATCTAGGTAATTGGATCAGGAATTGGCTAGCAGATAGGAGACAGAGGGTGGTGGTTGATGGTAAATATTCATCATGGAGTTCGGTTACGAGTGGTGTGCCTCAGGGATCTGTTTTGGGGCCACTGCTGTTTGTAATTTTTATTAATGATCTGGATGAGGGTATAGTTGGGTGGATTAGTAAGTTTGCTGATGACACCAAAGTCGGAGGTGTGGTAGAGTGTGAGGAAGGGTGTCATAGTTTGCAGGGTGACTTAGAAAGGTTGCAGAGCTGGGCCGCGAGGTGGCGGATGGAGTTTAATGTGGAGAAGTGTGAGGTAATTCATTTCGGTAGGAATAACAGATGTGTTGAGTATAGGGCTAACGGGAGGACTTTGAATAGTGTGGAGGAGCAGAGGGACCTAGGTGTATGTGTACATAGATCCCTGAAAGTTGGGAATCAAGTAGATAAGGTTGTTAAGAAGGCATACGGTGTCTTGGCGTTTATTGGTAGGGGGATTGAATTTAGGAGTCGCAGCGTCATGATGCAACTGTACACAACTCTGGTGCGGCCACACTTGGAGTATTGTGTGCAGTTCTGGTCCCCACATTACAGGAAGGATGTAGAGGCTTTGGAGAGGGTGCAGAGGAGGTTTACCAGGATGTTGCCTGGTATGGAGGGGAGATCCTATGAGGAGAGACTGAGAGATTTGGGGTTGTTTTCGCTGGAAAGAAGGCGGCTAAGAGGGGACCTTATTGAAACATATAAGATGATTAGAGGTTTAGACAGGGTGGATAGTGATAGCCTTTTTCCTAGGATGGAGAAAGCTAGCACGAGGGGGCACGGCTTTAAATTAAGGGGGGGTAGTTATAGGACTGATGTCAGGGGTAGGTTCTTTACCCAGAGGGTGGTGAGGGACTGGAATGCCCTGCCAGCTGCAGTTGTAAATGCGCCTAGTTTGGGGGCGTTTAAGAGATCTGTGGATAGGTTTATGGACGAAATGGGATTGGTTTAGATTAGTGGGTTAGTGTTGTTTTTTTTTAAAAAGCTGGTCGGCGCAACATCGTGGGCCGAAGGGCCTGTTCTGCGCTGTAATGTTCTATGAAACAAAAGTTAGGTGTTGAGGGTAATTTCTTAATGAGTAGAAGTGCATATCGTTGTCTGGCAGAGTTTTGCTCTGGGGCAGCATCACTAAGTCAGTGATTTGGATATAGGGGTAGAAAAGATCGTGTCCAAATATATGGACAATTTTGAAATACAAGGTATAGTAAACAATTATGAAGACCAAAGGAAGCTGCAAGGGAATGTTAATAAATAGAATGGATGTAAAGTGACAGAATTCAACAATGCTAGGTATAAGGTAGTGCATTTTGGTTAAAAAAAATTGAAGTAATTGTACAGTGAACAGAGGAATATTTGTCGATCTGGAACAGTGAGATTTGGAGCTTTTGCTTCAGAGCTTTAAAAGGCAGTACCTCAGTGCTCCTTCGTCTCAGGAATCAGGGGAGTGAATCTTCTCTGAACTGCTTCGCAAGTAAGGAAACCAAAATGTACACAGTACAGGGATGTGCTCTTACCAGCAACTTATCCAATTAAAGCAAAATTCCCCACCTTTATATTCCATTTTCCTTGACAATATTCCATTCACCTTCCTAGTCACTTGCCGTGCCTGCATATTAATCTTTTGTGATTTATTACCAGGACAGCCAGATCCTTCTATACCACAGAGTTTTGCAAGCTCTCTCCATTTAAATAGTGTACTATTTTAATGTTCTTCCTGCCAAAGTGGACAAGTTCACATTTTCCCACATTATACTCCATCTGCCAATTTTCATCCACTGACTTAACCTGTCTAAGTCCCTTTGTAGACACTGTCTTCCTCACAATTTGCTTTCCTACCTCCTCACAATTTGCAACCTGTGTGTTATCAGCAAACTTAGCAACTATACGTTTAGTACCTGTATCAAGTCGTTGACGTAGATTGGAAATAATTGAGGCCTCAGCCCTGATCCCTATGGCAGTCCACTGATTATTGCTTGCCAACCTTAGAATTACCCATATATCCCTATTCTCTGCTTCCTGTTAGCCAACCAATCCACTACCATGATGATAACTTTTCCCTCACCATAAGCTCTTATTGTATGGTAACCTTTGATAAGGCATCTTATCAAATGCCTTCTGGAAATCCGAATACATCCTTATCCACATTACTTGTCACTTCCACAAAGAACTCTAAGGATTTCAGAAACCATGTTGACTCTGCCTAATTGTGTTCAGATTTTCTAAGCGTCTTACCATAACCTCCTTATTAATCAATTTCAGCAATTTCTCTGTTAGTCCAACCATAGTTTCCTAGTTTATGCCTTCTTCCTTTCTGAATAGAGGAGTTATGTTTGCAATTTTCCAACCTGAATAGGATCGTTCCAGAATCAAGGGAGATTTGGAAAATTAAAATCAATGCATCTATTACCTCAGCAGCCACTTTTTTTAAGATCCTAGATTGAAGTCCATTAGGTCCTGATGACTTGTCTGCCTTTAGTTCAGTAATTTTCTCAGTATGCTTCCCCTGTTGATTGTAAAGTTTCTCTCTTTCACTGTTTTGCAGATATTTGTGGAATGTTATTTGTGTCTTCCACAGTGAAGACACACAAAACATCTGTTCAATGCTTTCATGTTTTCTTATTTCGCATTATTAATTCACCATATTCTCCCTAGAGGACCCACCTTTTTTGTATTTCTAGCCAACTTCCTCTCATGCACTAATTTCTCCCTTTTTTTTTATCCCCCCTTATTACCTTTCTAGTTTTTGTTTTGCTGCTTTTAAAATTCTATCTGATCTACTAACCTACCCTTTGCAGATTATTTTCTTTCACCCTGATGGTCTCTTTAATTTTCTTCGTTAGTCCTATATGAACCATCCTTTCACTAGAGTCTTTCTTCCTCACTGGAGTGCATCTTTGCTGAATGTTATGAAATATCTCCTTTTAGAATCAAGTCCATTATAATTCTCAATGGGGTTCTGGCATGAAACTGTGGAAACCAGGTACCTTCTCACCTTGCTATGACAACCCAGTGGGTTATTGGCCTATCACTGACTTGTGGTGCAAATTGTCTGCAGGTCTGTGGAGTCTCAATTCTTCCTCCCCCTCTCACACCAGACCCTATCTGGGTCTTTTCTTAAATTTGCTGCATTTTGTTACAATCTCTCGTAGCTGCACATTAAAATTTAATACGGTCAGTTCTGCTGAAGAGCCAGAAGGACTCGATGTTAACTCTGCTTTTTTTTCCTTACAGACCTGCTGAGTTTTTTCCAGCATCCTCTGTCCTTGTTATGTGTTTAATCTCTATAGTAGTTCTGTCTAAATCGTACAAAATTTTGCACTTATGCCTTGTTACTTGAAAGCTCGCAAAGATGGAATATAAAAGGATGGGTGTTAAAGTAAACAAAAAAAAACAGGGCAATGATAATTGTTATATCACCCATTTTCAAGATTCCTTGCGTACTTTAATTGTAGCCAGTAATGGATTCATTTCAGCAGTTTGGTCCTCATGTTGAATTTCCATTCTATGGAAAGTGAATTATGGTTACTTGTATCATATTTGGTGTATAGGAACAGTATGTGCAAGAGGTCTTATAATAGATACAAATACAATGTGAGGAAAGTGAGTAGGCTCAATGTTTTTAAAAATCAGGTTTCCTAATGCTTCCTTTTTGGTCTAATTTTCAGGTTTAACATAGAGCCTTGTCTGTATAGCCCATTTTTCTCTTTGGGGGCCTGTATGGACGGTTTGAATCTGCTTTTCACCCAGTTATTGGGTGTCTCACTATATGTAGAAGAGCCAGAGAAAGGGGAAGTTTGGTCTGATGATGTCCGAAAACTGGTGAGTTAATGTTGAAGTACTTTAACTGTAGTAAAACTCCTATTATAAATACAGGAACAGAAAATGCTGTAAAACTCAGCAGGTGTAACTTCATCTGTGAAGAGAGAATAGAGGCAACGTTTCAAGTCAGGGACGAAGGACCATCTTGATTTAGCGTTCTTTCTCCAGATGCTGTCAGATCTGCTGAGTCTTAAGCATTTTCTGTTTTTATTTCAGATTTCAGCATCCACAGTATTTCGCCTTTATCCTATTATAAATAGTTGTGGACCACCTTATTAAGATTTGAGCTCCTGTAACGATCACAAGATTTTAATGTTGGCAGACTTGTAATATGTTTATTCCTTTGAGGCCTCATGTTTAAACTTGAAGAACTTTGAAAATTAGCATTCTTAATTTTGGTTTCTTCTGTTTTATGTTATTGAGTCTCATAAATTGTACGGGCCTACGCAGACTACTGGGGAGAGTAGAGGATTATGGGCTCAGAACTAAAGGGCAGTTGAAAATAGTAGATCCTCCTTTAGAATTCAATAAAGGGATAAGTGAGTTAAGTTTGACAGGTGGTTCTTGTGCCAGCTGTCTTTATTCATGATTAGTTCCACCAAAATGAATAGATTGCCTGATCAAGTTTATGATTTAATGCTTGGTGAAACTGTTCTAATTTTAAAATACTTCAGTTTAAAAGTTTTAGTATATTTAAATTAGATACTGCAAAAAATAACCTTTGAATAGTTTGTATGTCATTAATGTCTGATGCAAAGTGATTCTTTAACATAAATTGTTTTGAAGTTGTGCTGGAATGATCAGTGTTATTCTTATTTGCTAGGCTGTGGTTGATGAAACAGATGGACTTGTTGGATACATTTACTGTGATTTCTTCCACAGATCTGACAAACCCCATCAGGTATGTTCTCACTAATATTTTGTTTCATGTATTTTATATCAAACTTTTAGATGAATTCCCAAACTGAGCCAGTGTATTTATATGGCTGGTCCAGTTTGGATTCTGGTCAGTGGTAACCCCAGGATATTAATAGTGGGAGATTCAGTGATGACAGTGCCATTGAATGTTGAAGGGCGAATGTTGGATTCTTTCTTTCGTTTGTTATTAGCCACTTATCAGCCCAAAATTGAATGTTGTCCAAGCACAGACTTTTGTATCAGAGGTGTTGTGCATGATATTGAAGACTGTGCCACATCAGTGAACATTTCCACTCCTGAACTTATGACAGTCATTGAAGCAGCTAAAGATGGTTGGGTCTTGGACACTCCCCTAAGGAACTCCTGCAGTGATGTCCAACAACAACAACCATCTTCCTTTGTGCTAGGTATGACACCTACCAGTGGAATCCAAGATAATACTACCCCTTAGGTTGGGGAAGCATTTAGCTTCGCTTTCCCTTATTGGTTCAATGCTCTTATTAACGAGCTGGCTTCAACAGACTGGTCCCAGGTCAAGAGAGCTCTTTTGTATTAGATAATTTTTTGTACAAGCAGAAGTATCTTGAGGTGCAAATTGAAGATGAGCTTGCAGCATCAGATGTGCTCAACTTGCAGTCCATTTTGTGCTTCAGCAGTTGACCAATTAGCATGTAGTTGTTTGATTTTGCTTGAGCTGGATTTAGTATACACTGCTGGTGATGGCTGCCACATCCTGCCAGGCATACTTACCGACATCTAGGAAAAGTGCAATGAAGTGCCTAAGCTAATATTCTCCAGCTATTTCAGCTCTTTTAACTTGGCCACCCATTAAAAAGAAGATTAAAATATTATATTGCACCATCATTTGCCCACAGGCTCTCTTTCATGCCTCCGCATTTGTTTTTGCCAACTAGTGGTGCATGCCTGTTACTTCTACTGGGTTTGGAAAGGATACCAAAAGTTGTGATTCTCAGATTTTTTGAAAGGGTTGCAAAATGTTTTATTCCACAGGTATTAATTTATCTCCCTGTGTAACATCCCTTCGAAACCTTGAAGAGATGTAGTCCTGGCAGATTTTCTGCCCTTCTGCTCACTTCCAATTTTAGTCGGCTCCGCGTAGGACACACAACTGCATAATATCTGACTGCACACTTTATCTGTTTAGACTGAACCCCAGAAGAAAAGTTCAAATTTAACAGTGCGCCTGTTTTCAAACCTTGCTCTACACTCTGATCTCTCTTTCGCGCAATAAAACTAATGAAGTATTTGTACATATGACAACAAATGAGTAGAAAGCTGAAATGCAGTAAAAGTTACCATCGTTTTAATTTCATGTTTTGATGAGTTGTTTGATGCAGTCAGCTAGCGAAAATATTAGCGCGGTGGCACAGTGGTTAGCACTACTCCCTCACAGTGCCAGAGACCCGGGTTTGATTCGCGGCTTGGGTCCCTGTCTGTGTGGAGTTTGCACATTATCCCCATGTCTGCGTGGGTTTCCTCTGGATGCTCTATTTTCCTCCCACAGTCTAAAGATGTGCTAGTTAGGTGCATTGGCCATGTTAAATTCTCCTCCAGTGTACCCGAGCAGGCGCCGGAATGTGGCAACTAGGAGATTTTCACAGTAACTTTATTACAGTGTGAATATAAGCCTACTTGTGACTAATAAATAAACTTAAAATGTTATGCCTTCACCTTTCATAGCAGTTGTGTAATAATTTGCAATTCTGACAGCCTGCTTATATATACGGCTAACCGTAATCATATTCCATTCTTTGTCTGTTAAATGCGGCGCTCAAATATTTCAATCATATAACCTATCAAAAAGAATGCTTTACAATGGGAATCTGAGGGCTGACTGAGCTTGCTTTATATAATGTCTAAACTCCTGCTTAGTATTTCTTTCTTGGTACGAAAGGCATTCTTTTGTTTAAACGCTAGCTATTTGATTAGTGTAAAATTAATGATTGACGTGCCACAGATATTCTGTCCATCTCCATAGAATCATAGAATCCCTATAGAGCAGAAGGAGGTCATTTAGTCCAATGAATCTACACAGACTCTCCAAAAGAACATATTACCCAGGCCAACCCTCCACTTTAACCCCATAACTCAGTGTATTTACCATGGTTAATCCACCTAACCTGCACGTCTTTGGACTGTGAAAGGTAACCGGAGCACCCAGTGGAAAACTCACAGACGTGGGGAGAATGTGCAAACTCGACACAGACAGTCAGCCGAGGCTGAAGTCGAATCTAGGACCCTGGTGCTGTGAGGCAGCAGTGTTCATCACTGTGCCATTGTCCTGTCCTATTGATCATATATTAGACATCTGGAATAGTAACTAATAGCATATTGACTTAATTGTTGGGCATGAGGCAGAGTGCTAAAATTGGCTTTTGCATAGTCGCATAAATATTAAGCCAGATTTCCGATCCTGATTGCTGACCAATGACCATCTGAAATGAGATCTGTATGAGAGTAGATTTCAGGTAAGGACACAATTGTGCTTGTTTATGATGTCCTAGTGTTCAGCCCCAGCAAGTTTTGCATATGTATGAAGGTTGATCAAATGACTGAAGTTCTTGAGTGCTGTCAGGGTACGAGAACTGTATTTCAACATGTTACTACGTTCAGGAGAGAAAGGAGAATTATAGAGGAAATTGATGTATAAAAGAACTAGATAAGTCTTTAAAAAAAAACAATTGAAAGTTAGAATTAACTCTATTGATTTTCAAACACTTGGTTAACATAGAAGACATTCCCATTGACTTACTGTGAAACTGTGATAAGATTGTGGACAGGGCTGAATTATGTAAATTGTATTATGACATTGTTATCCTAACTTTTATGCTTTAATAACTTTAGGAGCAGCAGAAAACTTCCGGTGCTTTTTCTTATTGGTCAACTTAATTCTGGTTATTTATCTCACTCAGGGCAAGCCAAGCCAAATAGAGTGGGCTTGATGACAGAAGTGTTGAAGAATTGGCCCCTATTCATGCAGAATTAACTATTATTCTGTTTTCTGTTGGTTTATCTTGCGTAGCTGTCCTGATAAATGCAAGATGAAAAGCTTTGATAACATGCCTCTCTTTTGCAATGCAATATTCAAACTCTACTACCAAATGACAAGTTAATTAGTTACAGGACATGCTTGTTGAAACTGCTGCAGAATATTGCATTGCAATTATTCAGGATCTTTCTTAGAAGTTTAAAGTGTTGATTTATAGATTCATGAATGTGTGTGATATGTTTATGGTATGGTAGCAGTTGCCATGGGGATTTATTGATGGTTCCAAAAAGCACTTTGTTGAAAAAGAAGCAGTTGTACTTACAGTTGGAAAATATTTTCATTTCAACGCAAAAGTGGAGATGAATCGTATATTTGAACATATAATTAATAATTGTGATGTGATACAAAACTCTTAGCAAATTTACAGCTGGAGTAGATTTGATCAAATTGGGACAATGAGAAAATGTCAGACAACAGAATTGTTACCAAGCGACAGTATAATTATTTGGAAATTAAGTTTATTTATTAGCAGACTCTGCAGTAATTTCCTAACCAGTTCTCAGTTACACTCAAGTAGCCATTTCATAACTTGTATTATGTATTTCAAGTATTTGGTTGCTGAGAAACCACAACACACTGAAACTTTGAAATTCCAATCAATAAACGTAGAGTGCTTTCCTTTCCAGCCAGGTTTCCAGAGACACAGCTAAATTGTCAACACTCACAACGGCTCTGCCGTATCTGATACTGATTTGTAAATTTTGCATTTCTACATGGAAATTCAAGGTCATTGGAATTATTCTAAGCGCACTTTTGTCTAGATTTTAAGTCAATATCTCTTTGTTAACGATTGCCAGAATAATTTGATTTATTATTATCACATGTATTAATTAGTATATAGTGAAAAGTGTTGTTTCACGCTAGACAGACAAAGCATATTGTACATAGAGAAGGACGGGAGAGAGTACAGAATGTAGTGTTAAAATCTTAGCTAGGATGTAGAGAAAGATCAACTTAATGCGAGGTAGGTTCATTCAAAAGTCTGGTGGCAGCAGGAAAGAAGCTGTCCTTAAGTCTGCTGGTATGTGACCTCAGACTTTTGTATCTTTTTTTCCCCATGGAAGAAGGTAGAAGAGAGTATGTCCAGGCGCAAGGGGTTCTTAATTAAAAAAAATTACTGCCAATGCTGGAACCTGAAACCAAAAGGGAAAATACTCAAAATTCTCAGCAGGTCTGGCAGCATCTGTAAGGAGAGAAAAGAGCTATTGTTTTGAGTCCAGTTGACCCTTTGTCAAAGCTGACAAAATCAACTTTGACAAAGGGTCATTTATACTCAGTGTCATTTTCTCTTTTTGGGTCCTTAATTATGCTGGCTGCTTTTCTGAGGCAGTGGGAAGTGTAGACAGTGTCAATGGGTGGAAGGCTGGTTTGAATGATGGATTGGGCTTTCTTTGTTCGTGACCCTTTATAGTTTCTTGTGGTCTTGGACAGAGCAGGAGCCATACCAAGCTGTGATACAACCAGAAAGAAGGCTTTCTGTGGTGCATCTGTAGAAGATTGGTGAGAGTTGTAGTGGAAATGCCAAATTTTGTTCTTATCTCCCATTTCCAGATATTGCTGAACCTCCCGATGATTTATTCACCTGTCTTGCTGCCTCGTATTCAAACATTTTCTATTTCATTTGAGGAATTTATAATTGCTGCATTTAAATTGTGTAAAGCAGCAGAGTTTTAGGATGAGCTAAAATTCTTTCCCTTGAACATAAGAATCAAACAAAGGTACTGTAGCATTACTGGCTGATCATGGACTGACAGCATAGTCATGACTTGAAGATTTCTCCACTCTGAACCTTCACCTTGGCCTATCTTGCTGTCAACATTGTGTATGTGCTTGTGTTGATAGTGTATGGTGTGCTTCCTTATGTTGCTGCCAGTATGCTACACATACTCTTGTAGTTTGATTGTTTCTTGCTGTAACCTCTGGGAACCAGATTTCCTGTATTGGTGGACCCATTGTCCCCTTAGACTGCATGTCTTGCAAAATTCTTGGAAAGCATGACAGCTTTGAGATGGGTGCAGAAGATCACACTTCTCACATGGTTTGCTTGGTTTCTGCATCTTGGATATTGCACGAGTGCTGTTAACTGCATCCAATGCTTGCAGGTATTGTTCAGCCTCAACGGTTTCATACTTTCTTCTGGTTTTTAACAGTGTGTCAATGTCACTGCCTTTCTTTTTCTCCAAAAAGACTTTTTGAAGATTTCGATCAATACTAAGCTGTGACTATCTCCATTATCTGTTCTGACATCTTTTGAAAAATCTCAGTCCCTGCCCTCTGTATTTTCAGTTAGCTTTTGGTCAGTTTTGCAGACGGTCTTCAAATGAATTCGCAGTTCCACCTTTCAGGATGACGAGTCAAAGTGTACTCGTATTCTAAAGCTCGGGTCTGTGGAAGCTGCTCATGTCACATTAGAACTAGAATCCCTACAGTGCAGAAGGAGAACATTTGGCACATCAAGTCTGCACTGACCACAATCCCAACCAGACCGATTCCCATAATCTCTCACATTTACCCTGCTAATCACCCTGACACTGGGTCAATTTAGCATAGCCAGTCCACCTAACCTGCCATCTTTGGACTGTGGGAGGAAACCGGAGCAACCAGAGGAAACGCATGCAAACACAGGGAGAATGTGCAGATTCCATAGACACAGTGATCCGAGGCTGGAATTGAAACCAGCCCCTGGTGCTGTGAGGCAGCAGTGCTAACCACCGTGCCACCTGCACTCCTTATTTAGGCTTGTTGACTTTGACATTTATATCAACTGTTCTCTTGGCCTGCACTTCTACTGTGATTTTAAGGCAGCTGTCAATGGTTTTGTACAGATTTAAGAGTACTGAATATAACTCAGGCCAGCCTGCATCCAGAAGGCTGTCATTTTCACCTTGCTCCTTTCACTGCCCCTGTCATGACACCTGCTGATGAATTGGTCAATTGACTTGTGGCGGTTGTCTGTAAGTCATCGGCTTCAAATGGTGTATTCTGAAGTTCACCTTTGTGCAAAGCTGATTCTGTCCCATGCTCTGCAGCTTAACAGGGTCCTTCTGATGTTCCTCAAACAAGTTGGAAGTGTTGACTCAATGCAACCCTCATTTTCAATGACTAACCTTATTTTCACTGCTTGATTATCTGGTTTTGTAATGGATAAATCTAAAAAATATAATCTACCTTTTGTTTAAACAGCCAAAATTTGGATAGGATATTTGTGGCCTTACAGTGTATGCTGGGGAATTTTCTGGTCCTCTTTTTGATGGTCCCTATCTTTATAGGTGCTCCCAATGTATGGGGCTTTTGTAATCTCGCTACTCTGGGGAGATTCAGCAATGCATTACTCTCTCCTCTCTTTTGGCTGCAGTTCAGGTTTGTGCCACACATCCCAGTTTGTGTGCTTTTTTTATCTTTTGCGTAGGAATGACAACTGAGGATGTCTCGACGACCTTGTAGATTTTCTGCCTATCTTAAAACTGGTCCTGTACAGCACAACCCTGTATCTGCCTGTTCATCATTAGCATAGTTTAAAGTTTATTTAATAGTGTCACAAGTAGGCTTACATTAACACTGCAATGAAGTTACTGTGAAAATCCCCTAGTCGCCACACTCCAAAGCCTCTTCGGGTACACTGAGGGGGAATTTAGGATGACCATTGCACCTAACCAGCAGTCTTTTGGACTGTGGGAGGAAACTGGAGCATCTGGAGGAAACCTACACAGACACGGGGAGAACATGCAAACCCCGCACAGACAGTGACCCAAGATGGGAATCAAACCCAGGTCCCTGGTGCTGTGAGGCAGCAGTGCTAACCATTGTGCTACCGTGACGCCCCAATGCCAACTAAATGTTATAAACAGATGTGGTATTTATGTATGTGAATGGGCTCCAGAGCCGTTTCCGTGCCTGCTGATATTGGCCCTAAATAGATTTGTGTGGAAATCTGTATGACCTGTGGACAGTTACCTCAAATTGTTAAATTACATCTCCCTGCTGCTTTACAGAGCTGCTGGGGGCATTGCAACTTAGGATTTTCAGCACAATTGCCCACATGGAAATTGCAGTGCCCTGCTGGCCCTCAATAGTGGCAAGCGTTGCAAAACCTGAGCCTATTGTTCAGAGGTTGCAGCCTCTTCAACATTACCTGACCCTTTACATTTTAACCAGTCATTCCGAGACTCAACTTTACTAATATCTTTCTCACCAGCCTAACATGCTCCATCGTACAGGAGCTGCAACTCACTCACTGTGCTGTTGCTCACACCCAGTAGATCTCCATTGAAATTTGACTTGCCCATCAATGTTGTCGTTATCCATTTCTGTTTACTCCCTTTCCCTAAAACATTAAATTCAGAATGTTATCCTCATTTCCACATCCCAAACATGCACCATGCTAACTCTTCAAGTCTTGAAGCCCATATTCTATTTTGACTTTTGTTTATCTTGAAGGTTAGGTAACAAAAATTGCATTGATGGTATGCACATCTTTCACTAGACAACTGTATGTACTTGAATTGAATAAATTATAACTGGCTTTTGTTTGTGGAATTGATTCATAACAAATTAATTGACTCAAGTTTGCTTCTACTTTAACTTTTTTCCAGTTGCCTATTATACCACATAGTACCAGTGTTGGAGCTGTGGACAACCTCTGCATTCTAGAACAGAAGTAATCATAAAATGATTTTAAAAACTGATACAATTAGACTGTGCTGTCAATTTTATAAATTATTATCGCCATTGTTATCTGAGTTTTTGCCACATCGACTGCGGTCAGCAACGTGTCCCATATATTGTCTTATTAGGGATAATTTCTTGATGATAGATACTATGAAGCATTCAAACAATATTGAACAAAAATTATTTTGCATTAATTTAAGGACTGTCATTTTACAATCCGGGGTGGCCGATTGCTGGAGACTGGAGAGTATCAGCTTCCTGTTGTTGTGCTGATGCTCAGTCTGCCTCATCCGACAAAGTCCTCCCCAACGCTTCTAACCCCTGGGATGATGGAGAATCTCTTCCACGAAATGGGTCATGCGATGCATTCCATGTTGGGGCGAACCAGATATCAACATATAACAGGTAGATAATTCCCGATTCAATGGAGGATTGCCCTTCTACTTTTATCACTAAAAACAAAATTTATGCAGTAGATTTGAAAATAGTAATACTTAACATCATATTAATAATGTTAGGATTTTCTGATTTTTCAGGAAAGTTTGGAAAAATGAAGCTATCTACTAAGTTCTCTTTCAGTTTTCCAATGGCCTGTTGATTGTGGAACTTCTTCTGTATATTTTTACTTCCTTTGACATATTCATGCAGGATGTTTTTATTGAATTACCTTAAACAGCTGGCCTCCTCCAGTCGTCCCCAGCATCTCAGATATCAGTCTCCAGCCAATTTGATTCACTCCACACGATATCAAGAAATGTTGGCGGCACTGGAAACTGAAAAGGCAGAGGGCCCTGGTAACATTTCAGCAATAATACTGAAGACTTGTGCTCCAGAGCTTGCCACTTCCCTAGCCAAGCTCTTCCAGTATAGTTACAACACTGGCATCTACCCAACAATGTGGAAAATTGGCCAGGTATGTCCTGTACACACAAAGCAGGACACATCCAACCAGCCAGATACTGCCCAATCAATCTACTTTCGATCATCAATAAAGTGATGGAAGGATTCATCAACAGTGCTATAAAGCAGCACCTGCTTAGCAATAACCTGCTCAGTGATGCCCAGTTTGGGTTTTGCCAGGGTCACTCAGCTCCTGACCTTGGTTCAAATAAGGACAAAAGAGCCGAATTTCAGAAGTGAAGTGAGAGTGACAACCCTTGACACCAACACTGCACTTGATTGAGTATGGTGTCAAGGAGCCCTGGCGAAACTGGAATCAATGGCTATCAGGGGGCAAACAGTCCGTTGGTTGGAGTCATACCTGGTACATAGGAAGCTGGTTGTGATTATGGAGGGTCAGACATCTCAGCTTCAGGACATCTCTGCAGGAGTCCCTCAGGGTAATGTCCTAGGCCCAACAATCTTCACCAATGACCTTCTGTCTGTCATAAGGTCAGTTCTGGGAATGTTCGCCGATGATTGCACAGTTTTCAGCACCATTCACGACTCCCCAGATACTGAAGCAGTCCGTGTTCAAATGCAACATGATCTGGACAATATCAGGCTTGGGCTGACAAGTGGCAAGTAACATTCACACCACACAAATGCCAGGCAATGACCATCACCAACAAGAGATACTCTAACCACCCCCACTTGACATTCAATGGTGTAACTATCACTGAATTCCCCCTCTGTCAACATCCTTGGGGTTACCATTGACCAGAAGCTCAACTGGACTCATCACATAAACACTGGCTACAAGGACAGCTCAGAGGCTAGGAATACTGCGGCGAGTAACTCATCTCCTTACTCCCTAAAGCCTATCCATTATCTACAAGACACAAGTCAAGAGTGTGATGGAATACTCCCTATGTGCCTGGGTGCAGCTCCAACAACACTCATGAAGCTTGACACCATCCAGGGCAAAGCAGCCTGTATGATTGGCACCACATTGCAAACATTCAATTCCCCTAGCACTGATGCTCAGTAGCAGCAGTGTGTACTTTCTACAAGATGCGCTGCAGCAATTCACCAAAGATCCTTAGACAACACCTTCCAAACCCATGACCACTTCCATCTAGAAGGGCAAGGGATCAGATAAATGGGAACACCACTATCTGCAGGTACCCCTCCGAGCCACTCGCCATTCTGCCTTGGAAATATATCGATATTCCTTTGCAGTTGCTGGGTCAAAATCCTGGAATTCCATTCCTAACGGCATTGTGGGTGAACGTACAGAACATGGACTGCAACATTTCAAAAAGGCAGCTCACTAACACAAGCTCAAGAGTAACCAGGGATGAGTAGCAAATGCTGGCCAACCAGTGACGCCCATGTCCCATGAATGAATATAAAAAGCTAGTTTATTTACTCTTCAAGCCGTAGCCTTCTCTAAGTAAACCAGAATCACAGTTGGAATTGGAACGAGCGCTCACACATAAGAACATAAGAAATAGGAGCAGGAGTAGGCCATCTAGCCCTTCGAGCCTGCCCCGCCATTCAATAAGATCATGGCTGATCTGTCGTGGCTCAGTTCCACTTTCCCGTCCTCTCCCCATAACCCTTAATCCCCTCGCTTATCAAAAACCCATCAACCCGCGTGTTAAAAATATTTAGCGAGGCAGCCTCCACCACTTCAACGGGCAGAGAATTCCAGAGATTCACCACCCTTTGAGTGAAGAAGTTCCTCCTCAACTCCGTTCTAAACCACCCCCCCTTTATCTTGAGGCTGTGCCCCCTAGTCCTACTGTCCTTTCTGAGCGGGAAGAGTCTCTCCACCTCTATCCTATCCATCCCATTCATCATCTTATATGTCTCAATGAGATCTCCCCTCATTCTTCTAAACTCTAACGAGTACAAGCCTAGTTTATTCAGCCTCTCCTCATAGCTCAACCCCCTCAACTCCGGTATCAGCCTAGTAAACCTCCTCTGCACTCCCTCCAAGGCCAAAATATCCTTGCGTAAGTGCGGCGACCAAAACTGCACACAGTACTCCAGTTGCGGCCTCACCAGTGCCCTATACAGCTGCAGCAAGACCTCCCTACTTTTATATTCAATCCCCCTCACTATGAAGGCCAGCATCCCATTAGCCTTCCTGACCGCCTGCTGCACCTGTAGGCTGGGTTTTTGCGACTCATGCACAAGGACCCTGAGGTCCCTCTGCACCGTCGCCTGCTGCAGTTTTTCGCCCCGTAAGTAATAGTCCTTCCTACCATTATTCCTACCAAAGTGGACCACCTCACACTTGCCAACATTAAATTCCATTTGCCATTTCCTGGCCCATTCGCCCAGCCTATCTAGATCCTTCTGCAGACTCTCCACACCCTCCGCGCAATTTGCCGTTCCACCAATCTTGGTGTCATCAGCAAATTTCGACACCGTACACTCGGTTCTCTCCTCCAGATCATCTGTGTAAATGGTAAATAGCTGAGGCCCCAGCACCGACCCCTGGGGTACTCCACTAGTCACCAACCGCCAATCCGAATAGCACCCATTGACCCCCACTCTCTGCCTCCTATTTGACAACCAGTCCTCTATCCACGCTAACACCCTATCCCCAACTCCATGCCCCCTTACCTTCTGCAATAACCTCTTGTGAGGTACTTTGTCAAACGCCTTCTGAAAATCAAGAAAGACCACATCCACTGGCTCTCCTCTATCCACCGCCCTAGACACATCCTCATAGAACTCCAGTAAATTTGTCAGACACGACTTCCCCTTAACGAAACCGTGCTGCGTCTGCTCTATCAAGCAATTCCCCTCAAGATGCCTCGCTATTTCCTCCTTGATGACGGATTCTAACATTTTACCTACAACAGACGTTAAACTAACCGGCCTATAATTCCCTGCCTTTTGCCTGCCACCCTTCTTAAACAACGGCGTAACATTAGCCGTTTTCCAATCTTCCGGCACTTCCCCGGAATCCAGTGACGTTTGGAAAATAACCACCAAGGCATCCACCATCAACTCCGCCGTTTCTTTCAGAACCCTTGGATGCATTCCATCCGGTCCTGGGGACTTGTCCACAATTAGTCCCTCCAGTCTGTCGAGCACCGCCTCTCTAGTTACAATAATGTCATTGAGACCCTCCTGTCCTACCATTTTTCCATCGCTAACACCCAGCAAATTATTCACGTTCTCCTCTGTGAAGACCGAAACAAAAAAGTTATTCAAGGCCTCAGCCATTTCCCCATCCCCTACCACTAAGTCCCCCCTCTCATCCTCTAAGGGTCCAACGTTCACCCTAGCCAGCCTCTTCCTTTTTATATATTTATAAAAACTCTTGCTATCCTTTTTTATATTAACATCTTTATACAAACATCTTTGCCCAAGAGGAATCTAACTATAGATTTTATCTTTCCAGAACCAAAGTATAACATTGAACCCACTCCAAACTATATCTTATTCCTAATATTTAACCCATACATATATAAATCCCTTAGAACTACCTTTGTTTTTGTAACACTTAATGTGTTCCAATAATCCAGTCATGTAAGATGTGTGTGCTTTCTCTAAGTGGTAATACACTACCTTTGTCAATAATACTTAAATCAGCTTTGTTTATAATTGCAGGCTTCATTCCAGTTGGATTTTTCAGCAATGTTTGATTATTTCATTTATTTTATGTTCTAATCTGAAAACCAAATTTCCCATGGAAGACAGTATTTTTCTTATTTTCAGGTACAAGATGTCCAACTGATTTTGCAGAAGTTCCTTCAATTTTAATGGAATACTTTGCCAGTGACTACCGTGTAGTGAAGCAGTTTGCAAGACATTACCAGACAGGACAGGTAAACACATTATTTAGTGTGACTCCTATTCCAGTGCTTCAATAATATTCCATGGAAAATAACCAAAGGAACACAAAATTGATTATCAGGCAGTGATATAATGTAAAGGTTCAAACAATCATTGTCAATCACAGCCTTGATATTATCTAAAGAAAATCATCATAAATAGCTTTTATTTTGGATGGTGGGTCTATGCATAGCATATTGTGTGGGCCCTTCTTTTCATGCACCACAGCCCCTCTCTCTGGGCCTGTGATAGTTGTTCTTTCTCTAGCCTTGTCCAGGTTGCCTGGCTCATGGAAAACCTAGAAAATCTTGGAATTTATAAAATGACTTTTTCAACACTGGCGAAGTCATGGAAATTTCCAAACAAATTCCAAAGTATTTGAAAAGTCATGGAATTTTTAAAGATGAGGATGAAACTTTCTGACTTGGCAGAACTCCAACGTTTTCTCTAATGTCTACATGTCTAATATACATATCTTCTATCTAATACCAGTACAAAGACTGGTTATGCCATAAGCACTTTTCATGGTATGCAAAATTCTACAAAGCAAGATACTGTCTTGTGAGAAATTGAGGTTATTGGATAACTGGCAGACCGTGCAAGGTTCCCATGTTCATGTAAAGCTACAAATACAAGTGCCTCAATTTGGTTAGGGGAAAGTTGTGGAATTTTATTTTGCTAAAGGTGCAGGAATCTATCTGTCTTTCTCATTCTGTTTCAGATATTAAAAATTATAATCTCTGTCTCACACGTGTACATAATTCACATTGAACTTTTCTGAGATTTTTCTTTATTCATTCATGGGATGTAGGTGTTACTGGTGCCAGTGCCCATCCCTAATTGGCCTTAAACTAAGTGGCTTGCTGACGCATTTCAGAGGCCACTTGCTCTCAGGTAGATGTCAAAAGATCCCATGACACAATTTTGAATAAAATCAGTGGAAGTATCCTTGGTCTGCTGGCCAATATTGCTTCTTCAGTCAACATCACAAAAAAGACAGATTTTCGGATCATTGTCACATTGCTATTTGTGGAATCTGATTATATACAGATTTGTCCCTGCATTTCCAACATTTGAACTGCCAACCCTTCAAACTAACTTAATTGGGCGTAAAGTGCTTTGAGCTGCCCAGTGGCCGTGAATGGTGTTATTTAAATGCCAGTCTTTTATTACATGACTGAGCCAATCTGCCTCACAGCACCAGGGACCTGGGTTTGATTCCTGGCTTGGGTAACTCTGTGCGGAGTATGTACGTTCTCCCTGTGTTTGCTTGGGTTTCCTCCAGGTGCTGCAGTTTCCTCTCACTGTGTACAAAAGACACACTAGTTAGGTGCGCTGGCCATGCTAAATTCTCCCTCGGTGTATCCAAACAGGCGTCAGACTGTGGCGACTAAGGGATTTTCACAGTAACTTCATTGCAGTGTTAATGTAAGCCTACTTATGATACTAATAAATAAACTTTAAAACTTTAAAATAGTTTGAACAATGAAACAAAAATTATGAATCATAGATGCTGTGGAAATACAAGCACTTCGTAATCGCAAAGTTGCCAGCTAGCTCATTGTTTTCTGCAAGGGAATGTTGGTACTTAAGTGGTTAATTGCTGCATGAAGTTCAGTTTGTGGTGACTTGCTTTCTGTTTTTTTTTTGCCTCCAGCCTTATTAATCATTTAATTACTGTGATGTTTCTACATAAATGTGATTCCAGAATTTTTATTGCTGATACTTGTCTTTTTTAGTAATGCTCCTTAAATCCTTTTTATCTTGTGAATGCAGGTGTTCTAGCGTAAATGTTTTTCGCATCATTGTTCTTTTCCCGCCAGTCCCAAATGTATTTTGCTATGCTGAATTTATGGTTATCTGTTTGGAGCTTACTCCCGCTCCCAGTTTTACCTCCACGGGAGGAAAAGGCTGATCATCATTTCCCAACAAAATAACCAAATTCTGTAAATTGCCATGTGGACAAATCTATTGTGTAAATCTGTAACTCACTCTGCAGCTGTGTTGTAAATATGTAAAATTTGTATTTTGCGTAAGCAAAAATTACACAAGTAACTGGCTGTAGATTTTTATTTTCTAACTGTTCAGAAATTAAATAGTTTGGTTTTCTTTTGCTGATAAGTAAACATGGATTAGAGGTTTATAGCTTGGAAACTGGCCCTTCGGCCCAACTTGTCCATGCTGTCCTTGTTTTAAAACTCCTAAGCTAGTCCCACCAGCCTGCATTTGGCCTATATCTCTCTACACGCATTCTACCCATGTAACTCTCTAAACGCTTTTTAAAAGACAGAATTGTACCCGTCTCTACTACTACCTCTGGCAGCTTGTTCCAGACACTCCCCACCCTCTGTGTGAAAAAATTGCCTCTCTGGACACCTTCTCCCATCTCTCTTTAAACCTGTGCCCTCTAGATTTAGACTCTCCTACTTTGGGAAAAGATACTGACTATCTAGCTGATCTGTGCCCCTCGCTATTTTCTAGAGCTTAGGTATAGGTATTGCTTCTTGGATTGGGTATGCACTTAATTCACA
This sequence comes from Carcharhinus amblyrhynchos, assembly GCF_965287045.1. Lineage (NCBI taxonomy): Eukaryota > Metazoa > Chordata > Chondrichthyes > Carcharhiniformes > Carcharhinidae > Carcharhinus > Carcharhinus amblyrhynchos. Next base: position 73,415,551 of record NC_137333.1, on the reverse strand, counting down.
TTCGTACATGGAATTGTTTTTGTGAAATTGCATTTTATTTCCCATTTTGGAATGTGGTTGTACTTTGGGAAGCCAGGAACATTATCGGTAACTTTTTTTAATGTGCCAGCTATCACAAGGCCTGATGGTGAATTCTTATAATGGCACATATGCCTACAAATTCAGTTGGGTTGTGTCAGATTGTCAGAAGGCAGGAGCGAGATTTTCTCCTGCACCAGCAAATAAATTAACTATTATTGTGGCTATTTTGAATAGCACTGGAAAATGTTTGACTATTTTGATTAGAATAGGGTGATTAGGTGATATGTATGTAGCTTAGGCTGATGATTGCTCTGTTATCTCATTGTATAGAAAATAAATGAGAATTTTCAGCACAGTCAGTTATATTACTCTAATAACTCTCTCTTTTCTGGAATCTTGAAACTGGAATTCCTTATCACTCTCAGCTTTCACTTTCTCGATTCTTAAATCCCAAGTCAGCTGTCTATTTATCCTGTTTTATACAGTTTTCAGTCTTAGGCTGGGATTTTCCAGTCCCCCCGCAGTGGATTTTGTGGCGGCAGAGGTGGTTTGCCAATGATCACTCGCATGATCTCCTAGTCCCACCAATGTCAATCAGTGGCCATTTGCATTGCTCACCGGCCATGTCGCTGGGAACCAACTACTACAGGAGTTCACCTTCAGTGGGCCTGGAATTTCCCACTGGCAGGAAGGACTGGAAAATTCCACCATTGGTATTCTGTACTACACTGCCACTTTCTCCAGGCTTCCCAGGTTTAGAAAGTTAGACATGTATTTAAATTATATCAGTTTCTTAATTTGGAGGTATAAACAACCAAAGGATTAAAATCTACTTCAGGGAAACAGGAAAATATGTTGCTGCAATAGTTTCACATGGTTGAGCAACCAGTCTGAACTATAACCAAGTGAGAATTCATAAACAATGTGGAAAAACAGACTGTACAACAAGTTTGGCTATAAAACTGAGTTGCATTTATAAGTGCCTTTAACACGGAGTTCACCTTCACAGGAAAGTTATCAAACAAAATTTGATATGGAGCCACACAGATCTTGAGTCAGGTGACAAGAAGCTTGGTCAGAGGTAGGTTTTAAGGAGCCTCGTAGAAAGAGGCAGTGTGATTTAGGAAAGGGACTTCAGAGCTTAGGATCTAAGCAACTGAAGGCATGACTGCCATTGTTGGAGAGAAGAAAAAAACTGATTTTGTGGCCAGAGTTTATGGAATGTAGATATCTAGGAAGGTTGTGAGGTGTAAGAAGTTGTAGAGGTATGGAGTGGGTGCGGTCATAGAGGAATTTTAAAGTCAAGGTGTGGCTGGACTGGGAGTCACTGTAGATCAGCAATCATGAGGGGGGTGATAGGTAAGTGGGACTTGTTTTGATTCAGAGCACAGTTGAGCTCAAGCCTATGGAAGATGCAAGGTTGCAAACAGAGGCTGGCCAAGAGCTTTGGAATTGTAAAACTAGAATTAGCAAACATCTGGATGTGGGCTTCAAAAGCAGATAAGCTGAGTCTGAGGAAGATGAGGCAGTTTTATTGAGGTGGAATTAAGCAGCTTTGACAGTGAGGATAGGAGGTCAGAAGCAGATCTGAGTCAAATAGGGGCAGAATTAGCAAGCAGTTTGGTTTTGCCTTGGACAGGAAAAGACCCATTTTATCTCATCAGCACAACAGCAACACTAATGTTACTGGAGTTTGTACTTCATTAACTAGGTTACAACATCATTTTAATTGACTATATATAACCTATCAGCTGTAATGTATAGTTCTTCTAAAGTTCCAAAAATATTTGTATCTCATTCTCTGAATTCTATGCCCTTCAACAAATTTCTATGATGAGCTGAAATAGAATAATACATTTATTTTTAAATTGCGTTCAACAAATGTGATTTTCTTTCATACATTGGTTCACAATTCAACACTAGTTGCCAATGTGTGCATTTTAGAGTTGTTTAGGTGTTGGCTTGGCAATGGCAGTATCCGCACTTTTATATTTGGGAGTCAACCAGGAAAGGTTTTAACCTTCCAGTATATTGTGCAAAGCAATCAAGAGACAGGAGTATGAATTAATAAGATAGCAATATGAATGTTTTATTTAAAAGAAAACAAGGATTAATTCTCCTAGGAGAATTGAGACGAATAAATATCGTGCATTTCTCGAATACTATTTCAGCCATTACCTCAGAATATGGTTTCCCGGCTCTGTGAATCTAAGAAGGTTTGTGCTGCTGCAGATCTGCAACTTCAGGTAGGTAAACATACAGCTGCATTATCTCTGATTAAAGCTTTCATACAAATCCTAACCTGAACTATAATGATTGAATGCCAATATTTGATTAATCAGAAAACAATCAGCACTAGTTCTCTTGGCAGAATTAAAACTTCTGCGCAAGTGTGATGAACCTTGATTTCATAAATGTTCTTTCTTTAATTCCCATGCCCAATGGCACATGAACCAGACAAAGCTCATGGTTACATCTGTTTTTGTAGCTAGCTTTTCCTGGAACAGATCAATGGCCTATTGCTAGGGCTATAGCTTGAGGGGCATTACTGCATATCAAGCAACACTAACCAAGAGACTAACCTGCTTTTACTGTCTGTTGAAGGTATATTGAAAGGATATAATTTGACCACAATTATGAATGCACCTTCTGTGGCCATCAAATCTTCAACTGGGACTTGAGCCTGGAGCTTCAGGCTCAGAGGCAGGGCTGTGAACCACTGTGCCACAAGATCTCCAGTTCTATGGACTAGCACTTCTCAATCTTGATATATTTAGAACTCTCCTTTTTATTTAAAATGATTTGGGATGTGGCTGTATTTGAAAAACCAGAAATGTTATTTATTGCCTCATTGTGCCTGTTATCGCAGTGTTAATAAACCCAATCACAGGAGGGACATTATAATGTGAATGTGATATTACTGGGGAGAGGGATAAACTTTTATTTCTCTCACCCTAGCTTCAATAAACATGATAAAATGAATTGGGGGCAATAAGCTAGTGATCTGGTATGTTGTTATGCTAGCAGACAATTGGCATCAAGTTACATATTTGTGCTTTCAGGAAAGAAATTAAATGGCAATCACGGGAGGAAAAAAAACTGTTCTCCCTGGTGGACCTACACATCACAGTTTAGATTGAAGGGCACTTTTGGAAGATGCTTAAGAGGTTACCATGTATCTACTCTCTCTCTGCAATAATGTACAACAGGGGGCACCTTAGGAACATAAGAACATGAGTAGGTCACTTAGCCCCTCAGCCTCTTCTGTCTTTCAGTGAGATTATGGCCGATCTGTGATCTAATCCTGTACAGTCACCTTTGCCCCAAATTTCTTTATCTTTAGATTGACAAAAAATTGTTGATCTTTGATTTAATATTTACAGTTTATCTACAGCACTTGGTTTGCGGGACATAAGAACATAAGAGAAATAGAAACAGGAATAGACCACATGGCACATGAAGCCTGCTATGCCATTCAATAAGATCATGGCTGATCTGATCTTTCTTTTCTGCTTTCATGCCTGCTGCCCATAACGCTTGACTCCCCTCTAATTCAAGAAAATGTTTATCTTGGCCTTGAAAATATTCAATGACTTAGCCTTCATAGCTTTGTGGGAAAGTGAATTCCAAATATTAATGACCCTTGGAGAAAAGAAATTCCTTCTCTTCTCCGTTCTAAAGAAGTGACGTCTTATGTTAAAATTTCCCCCTAGTTCTAGACTTCTCCAGGAGAGGATACGTTCTCTTACCATCTACCATGTCAAGCCCCTCAGAAACTTAACTCCAATGAGAATAGACCCCACCTGCTCAACCTTTTCCTGGGATGAAGGAACTGTCTTATGAAAATCAGCCTCGTGAACCTTCTTCTGAACTGCTTGCAATGTAAATAAGCAATTCCTTAAACAAGGAGACCAAAGCTGTATGCAGCACTCTGGGTGTGGTCTCACCAACACCATGTACTTTGTAACAAAACTTTGCAATCCTGGAATTCCCTTCCTAACAACATTGTGGGTGTTCCACAGCGGTTGAAGATGGCAGCTCACCCCCACCTTTTCCGGGGCAATTAGGGATGGGTAATAAATGGCTTCACCAGTGACGCCCAAATCCCATGAATGAATACAAAAAAATCCCCTTTGCAATAGATCCCATTGCAGTAAAAACCAAATTCCATTTCTCTTGCTAAATAATTACTTGCTGTATTTGTGTGGAAACAAGTTGTATTTCATGTACAACGATATCCAGATCCCTCTGAGCTGCAGAATTTTGTAGTCCTTCTCTAATTAGATAATATTTACTTTTCAGTTTTTCATACAGTGTGCTAAATCTCACTTTTTCCCACATTTTGCTCCAGCTCTCCAATTTTTGTCCACTCACTTGACCAATCTCTATCCCTTTTTGAACTCTTTGAGCTGGATTTTAAAAGTGGGGCCTAAAACCTGATGTCTGAATAAATCTGGATCCCAACCCCACACCCTCACTGTGCTATTCATGCAATATTTCTTTGAAATAGAAATGCCAGAATTGGGCAGGATACAAATCAAGCACTAAAAGGTTTCCTTTTAAATTAGATCTTCTATTCGGTCTTGGATCAAATCTACCATGGAAAGTACCCTTTACCAAAATCAACAACCGAGATACTGAAAGAAACCCAGGAAAAATTTTATGGCCTGCCCTATGTACCAAACACGGTAAGACTTTGTTAATATTGGATTATCTTTAAATCAGAAATGACGTATTTTGGCATGGTGGCACAGTGGTTAGCACTGTTGCTAAGTTCAATCCCTGGCTTGGGTCACAGTCTGTCTGGAGTCTGCACGTTCTCCCTGTGTCTGCAAGGGTTTCCTCTGGGTGCTCCGGTTTCCTCCCACAGTTCGAAAGACGTGCTGGCTGCATTGGCCATGCTAAGTTCTCTCTGTACTCGAATAGCCTCTGGAGTTTGGCGACTGGGGGATTTTCGCAATAACTTCATTGCAGAGTCAATGTAAGCCTACTTGTAACACTAATAAAATAAACCAAGTCTGCATTAAACTTGTATTGTGATTTTGTATGGATTGCATATAAAAGTTTAAACCTGGCATTTTTTATCTTAGCCCAAATCAGTTTGTTTTCATTTAGTCTGAAATTTGAGCTCTGATGCAGCAAAATATTCTTTTGTCAAAAATAAGCATTTTTAATCTGTTGCCTTTCTGGAGGGAAATCCCCTAAGCATTTGCATAAAGCAATTTATTTCTTAATGAAATAACGAAGTATTTTAGTGACCTTGGATGTACCTATTTATTGAGCGTGCCATTAAAACCAATACTCCTAAGTGGATGCATGCAAACTAAGATTATTTTTGAGTAGAAAAAATTCTGTTTATAGTTTTGGGGACATTTTTGAACCATAAAAGGTGGTCTTAGGTCAAGTGGTAAGTAAAAACCTAAAAAATAACCTGAAACCTAAAATGAACCCACCTTACAACCAACCGCTTCCAGTTTGAATGGAGACAGGATTTTAAGCAGGCCTTGTACCCCATATTTCTTTCTCTATCCCAGCTTTAATGCTGAATTCCTGAGCCTTGCAACATACCCCTCCTCTGCCTTGGCTTCGTAAGTGAAACTGTTAACCAACCCCATTCTTCCGCAATCATTGTCCTCTGTATACAAGGTCACTGTGCCTGTGTGTGATTGCTGACTCCCACTTTTGCATGCATGATTCTCACCACCCTCCCCCCACTCCACATGCACAAAAGCCGCTTTCCCCTGCCCCTGAAGAGGATCCAAAGTCCTGCCCCTAACGTGCATACATTTGCCGCTAATATTTTTGAGTCTGCAGGACTCGAGGTTGCTTAATTTGTTGATGTTCACAATAAATGTCAAAGTAACTAAGTCAAGATCTTCCCAAATACATTGACTTAGTGTGTCCATATGTTAAAACAATATTTTTCCATGTGATTAATTTCAGCACAGTGAAAGGTTTGGAAATTCAGTATTCTGTGACCTTGATGTACTTATTTCATGCAGAGGAAGTAAACCATTGGATATAGAGTTCCTGAATTCTCTGTTTCATATTTTACTCATTGCAGCATATTCAGTCAGCTTTTCTTAGAAACTTTGATCTCCCATTGTGAATTTGAGTTTATTCCAGAGGATGTAAAAACGTAATGGTGTAAAGCACAGACCAAACTGGGCCATCCCCTTCAGTTAGCTAAGTTTAAGTAACCTCCACAACATCTACGAGTTACCTATTTACCATCACTCCTTTCTCGAATCTCTTTTTTCTGTGATTACAGCATTCTTGTACGTATTGGATTATTTTTTGTTATCCACAAAACCACAAAATCCTTCCAGTACAGAAAGAGGCCATTCGGCCAGTCGAGTCTGTAGTGACTCCCCGAAACAGCATCCCACCCAGGCCCTTCGCTCTGCCCATCCCCATAAACCTGTGCATATACCATGATTGATCCATCTAACCTACATACCTTTGGATTCTTAGGGGCAATTTAGCATAAACAAACCACCTAACTTGCACATCTTTGGACTGCGGGAGGAAATGGAACACCCGGAGGAAACCCAAATAGACGCAGAGAACATTCAAACTTCACACTGTGACCCAAGGCCAGAATCAAACTCGGGTCCCTTGCGCTTTGAGGTAGCAGTACTAACCCTTGTTCTACCCTACTGCCCCATTCATTCCAAAAGTTAAGAGTCAACTACATTGCTGTGGATTTGGAGTCACGTAGACCAGATCCGGTAAGGGCAGAAGATTTCTTTCCCTAAAGGGACATTAATGAACTAGATGGCTTTTTACAGAACCTCTGAGCCACCAGCACTGAGACTAGCTTTTCATATTTTCAGATTTTATTAATTGAATTTGAACTCCACTAGCTGCCATGGTGGGATCTGAACCAATGCCTCCAGAGCCTCAGTATTACTAATCCAGTGACAATAAAGTATTCAGAAACTCTGCTTCCACCTACTTCAAGAAGAGAATTCCAGAGAGACTGCTGCCCAGAATATCACCTCTGTGAGTGTACTAGAGGGATGAGGGGGTGACGGGTTTCTCTCCACGACCTCTAGTGTGTGTGAAGTAGACAATAAGAACAACTACCCTTCAGATATTGGGTGCTAAAGGCATGCCTGGGGAACAGTCCTCAGAGATCGGTGATGCAGGAGGTGGCCACGGCCAGCAGGCATTTCATCAGGACCAATGACTGCTTTCTGTGGTGACCTTGCTGGGGAACATGGCTGCACCCATCGCACCCTTCTTGTTATCATTGCACTCATATGACTTCTTCCTAATAATTGATGCACACTTTTGTTCCCCTATTTAAAATACGTTGCTGTTAATTTTAACCTTTTAATAATTGAATTATATTAGGAAGTTCTATCATGTTGTATCATGGTGTGCTTGTTCATTCTATAGAAATCAATAAATAGTTGCATTCTAATGAAACATTTACAAAATGGTAAAATTGTGACAGTAAATTTAAAATACATCTTAAACATTCTGAAATGTTTCTGAAATACTGAAACAGTGATGTGATATTTGTGATACATTCGAAGTATGATAATTAAGTTATTAAATATTTTTCTTAAGATATTCATTCATTAGGTTTAGTCTTCCTTCTCTTCCCTGCTGTAATTTCAATGCATTCGGATTAATTTTTTTTAAAAGTTTATTTATTAGTGTCACAAGTAGGCTTACATTAACACTGCAATGAAGTTACTGTGAAAAATCCCCTAGTCGCCACACTCCGGTGCCTGTTTGGGTACACTGAGGGAGAATTTAGCATGGCCAGTGCACCTAACAAGCATGTCTTTTGGACTGTGGGAGGAAATTGGAGCACCCGGAGGAAACCCACACGGACAGAGACAGACTGTGATCCAAGCTGGGAATTGAACCTTAGCCCCTGGTGCTGTGAGACAGCAGTATAGTTGACAGATTTTGCTTCTGGGTGAGATATATGAAACGAAGGCTTTTACTGAAATTTAATTAGACCTGTTCTCTGTATTCAAACAGCTGTCAACTTTGCAATGTTGAGGAATGTGAATATCTAAGCACCTTTTGCTGCATTCTTTTGTAACTGATGTATTTTACTGCTGTTACATTGAATCTAGTCCACCGCATATCTAAACATTGTTTTCCCTCCAGTGTTTATTTTGGCACTACATATTTTTTCAGCATTTGTATGTGGAAGGTGCACAAGGTTCACAGTCACAAACTTTGTTTAATGCCTGGTACAGCACAGAAGCAAAGGTAATACAAAGATGCATCTGTTGCCAATAACATACAGAATGGGTAAAATATAGTGTAGGCAGATAGGTAGAAGATACCAGGCAATGAGTAGATGTGGAGTGATGAGCACTCAAAGTGACTCACTTAGTTGTATTGTTTGTTCAGTTTCACAGTGGCACAACTATTGAGGAGCCTTTATAAAGACAAAAAATATGATATTTTATAGTGATGTTGGTCCATTATATTCTTGTACCAGCAGGATTTTTTTGCCGACTTTTAAAATACATCTACAAAAACAAATTGTGCATTTCTTACTTATCAGACTGAAAACAGGGATCACAAAATTAAATCCCATAATTACAAATTGTGAATTGAATTACATGTTTAAAAGCCTGGCATGTGAGCTACACTGATAAGGCACGAGGGCATTAAGAGTCACTTGAATAATGTAGGGAATGGAGTCATTTGTAGGCTACATCAAGTAACAGTGGCATATTCCTTCCCTGGATGTCTGTTTCATTAGTTTTATGCAAATTTTATAATCATTTTATTTTGGAGCTTCCCTTAATTCTGGGGAACCACCTTGCCCCTTCTATTGGAATAATTGCATCTGTCAGTTCTCCAGTTCCTTAGCTAAGTAGGACCCACCTGCCGTTTTGATTCTCACTGACTTTATCCTATAAGCAAAAGTTACCTTTTGAATTGTAATAACCTAAGTCTGTACGGTTTGCCAGTCTCGACATGTTTACCAGAGCTTTTCGCACTAAACTGGCATTTAAAATTCAGTTTCTGTATAGAAAGCTAGAACTTTCAATCATATTAACTAAACCATTAGGCAAACTTAGCAAAATTGGTTGGGCTCTTTTCATGTCGCAACTGATATTACTCTTAAATGTGTAGCATAATCCAAACCTTATGTTGTCCAGGTCCTATTTGCACATTGGTAAGGATTGACTTATTATTTGAAGAGTTGTGAATGAAACTGATCAGCAAAAAATTGTGACTGGTCAATTCTGTTTCTGAACATAAAATGGAGAGAATGTTATTGGTGAAGCAGCTGAAGTTATTTGGTCCAAGTACATGGTGTAAGGGACTCTTATGGTTGTGATGCTTGGCTTCCAATAAGCACAACATTTCCCTTTCTGTCAAGTATGGCTCAGTCATTGGATGGTTTCTCATTGACTCCAGTTGACACCAAGTTTTACTAAGGCTTCCTGGTGTCATGCATAGTCAAATGCTGCCTTCAGCACTAGATTTACAAGATTGATGGAGCACATTATCTTTATTGGGTACAGTGCACTGAGCTGCTTCTTACTGTCACTCGGATAATTATTGTCTGTTGAACCAGTGAAATAAACTGGCTGGACACCAGCATTTATGTAAGGTTGAGTGTGAGATACTTTTGGTTGATGACATTTAAAACACTTTAGAAATGTTCAAGAACCCACTTCTTCCCATTAATTAGCTGATTATCCTCCAGGTGCTACTAAAGTGATGCATGCCAAATGTGACTGATCTTCATTGCATCTATAATCCTTTGAATGGGCATGTATGGGGTGTCAAGGAGGGGTAATATCTCTGGTGGGGGAACATGTCGCGTCCTTTCAGGGCGGTTTGTCCATCCTTTGTTCCCACCTGGCACTCAGCTCTCACCTGTGGCTCCCCGCAGCTGTTTGCATGTGACAGCAGCCACACCCCTGGCAACAGCCTCGACAAGCCGGCTAAACCAGGTGGTTTAAGTAGCCGAAGGATCTCAACCCTCAGTGAGATAGGGAGATGCCTGTCCCAGCATGTGAAGACAGAGTCTGGCGGATTGAGCGGATGGTCCAATGGAATGGAAGGTCCAACGTTCAAGAAGGCAGCCTCTGCAAGCATTGTGGAACACGAAGAGCAGGACAAGACACAGAAGACATCCTGGTCATCCACTGTGCCTAGTCCCACCTCCAGCCGTCTTGACTCTTGTCTTGCCACTAGATCTAGATGGGAATTGGGAAGAGAGAGTGAGGCTGACGCTGCGCAAATCTCCCTCACTTTAATCCAAATCAAGTGCTAGTTTCGACACCACCACCACCATCATCATCATCATCAGTGTCCTGTTCAACCCTTGAAGTCTTGTGACGGAGCAGCACGTGTGGATACACTGGGAGCTGTAGTCACGGACGTGCACGCAGGTGGCTCAGGTCTAATGGTCATTTTCCGCTGACCGAAGCAGCAGTGGAACTCGGCGTCTACCTGGAGCAGTCCTCTTCAGGAATGCACTGCTCACCTCCGTAAAATGAGGACGGGGCTAGAAAAGGTGCCCTAAACATTGCCTGCTTCGCTACACACTGGCCAGTTTACCATGACTGGCGGGGATCCCATCTTGAGGTCGAGCAAACAAAATAAAACACAAGGTGACCCTGCTCACCATTGGCACTTGGAACTTGTGCATGCTTTTGGACAACCTTACAGTAGACAGACCAGAAAGAAGAACAGCCTTAGTTGCCAGAGAGCTTGCAAGATACAACATTGACATTGCAGCCCTGAGCAAAACTCGTCTTGCCAACGTAGGTCAGTTGACTGAAACTGGAGGTGGATACACTTTTTTCTGGAGTGGTCGCAGCAGCAATGAGCGTCGTGATGCTGGGGTTGGATTCGCCGTCAGGAGTCACCTTGTTCGGAAACTTGATTGTTCACATCTTTGGGTAGACTATCGGCTTATGACATTACAGCTTCCACTACAGAACAGAAATCAAGCCACCCTAATCAGCGCCTGTGCCCCCCGCAATGAACAACCTGGACAAGATGAAAGACAAGTTCTATGAAGAATTAAAGCCCTACTATCGGCAGTGAGCAGTACCAACAAGCTGATCTTGCTTGGTGACTACAATGCAAGAGTAGAATGTGACTCTGCAACCTGGCAGGGAGTCATTGGGAGGCATGGAGTGGGCAAGTGTAACTGTAATGGCCTACTCTTAATGAAGACCGATGTGGCACACAACCTCCGCCTGCCTACCCGTAACAAGACCTCCTGGATGCACCCCTGCTCTAAGCATTGGCATCTTATCGACTATGTCATTGTCAGGAGAAAAGACCAGCAGGATGTCAGAGTGACCAAGGCCATGAGTGGTGCCGACTGCTGGACAGATCACAGGCTCATTGTCTCCAAAATGAGGCTCCATATCAGACCCAAGAGACAACAACAAGGAAGGAAGGTTATGAAAAGAATCAATGCGGCCAAGCTAAAGAACCCCGGCATAGCTTCAGCACTGGCTGAAGACTTAGAAATCAAACTTGCTGACCTACACCTCGCAGGCAGCGCAGAGGACGACTGGGGACGCTTCAGGGATGCTGAAGATGCTCGGGCTCTCTACCCGCAAGCAACGTGATTGGTTCGATGAGAATGCTGAGATACAGGCTCTACTTGTTGAAAAGCACCGTCTTCATCAGGCCTGTCAGAATGACCCATCTTCAGCTGCCAAGAAAAATGCTTTTACCAGTGCTTGCAGGACAGTCCAGAATAAACTGCGTAAAATGCAGGGTGCCTGGCTGAGCTCCAAGGCAGATGAAATACAGGGATAAGCTGACAGAAACAACTTGAAATGGTTCTATGAAGCTCTCAACACTCTCTACAGACCTCAATCTGTCAGGATATTCCCCCCCCCACCCCTCCTGAGTACAGATGGTACAACCCTCATTATAGAGAAGGCTCAGATCCCGCAGAGCTGGGCAGAACACTTTGAAGCCGTCCTCAACTGACCGTCATCTATTAATGATGAGTCAATAGACAGGATTTTCCAGGTTGATATCAACAGCGACATGGATGACCCACCAGTAGTAGCCGAAGTCACGAAAGCTGTCAGCCAGCAAGCCAGTGGCAAAGCCCCAGGGGCAGATGCCATTCCTGCAGAGATCTGTAAAGGTGCTGGTCCTGCACTTATCAAGAAGCTCACCGAGTTGTTCCAGTCCTTTGGGAAGCAAGGATCCATTCCCCAAGAACTTAAAGATGCTTCCATCGTACACCTCTACAAAAGGAAAGGCAATTGGCAAGTATGTGATAACCACCGAGAAATCTCGCTGCTCTCCATTGCAGGAAAAACCCTCGCAAGAGTCCTGCTAAATCGTCTGGTCACTCATCTGGAGCTGGGTCTGCTTCCAGAGTCACAGTGTAGCTTCCGCAAAGGCCGTGGGACTATTGACCTGATTTTTGCTGCGTGCCAATTTCAGGAGAAGTGTCAGGAGCAGAATCGCGAGCTCTACACAACTTGTTGACCTCGCGAAAGCCTTCGACAGTATAAGCCGACAAAGCCTGTGGAGGATCATGTAAAGTTCAGCTGCCCCCCCAAATTCATTCAGATGTACACCAATTCCATGATGGCCAGAGTACTGGATGGCGGAGAATCCTGTGAGGCATTCCCAGTCACCAATGGCGTCAAACAGGGCTGTGTGCTCGCACCCACTGTTCAACATGATGTTTACTGCTATGCTGAATGATACCTTCCAGGACAGTGTTGCTGGAATCAGTGTCAAGTACAGAGTGGATGAGAAGCGCTTCAACCTGAGGAGACTTCAAGCTATTACCCAAGTGAAAGAGACTGTTCTGAGAGATTTCCTCTTTGACTGCGCCCTGTATACTGGCTCAGAGCCAGAGATGCAAGTCAGTATGGACAAATTTTCCGCGGCTTGTGACAACTTCGGTCTTTTTAATGTTGATGGTGAGTCCAAAGTCATGCACCAGCCTGCTCCTCATGCACTGTACACAGGACCCATAATCACAATCAAAGGGCAGAAACTACAGGCAGTGGACCAGTTCACATATCTTGGCAGCACCCTCTGCTGGTGTCTAGCAGTGACTATTGATACAGAAGTTAACTGCAGAATAGCAAAGGCAAGTTCTGCTTTCGGTAGACTGCATTCCATTGTATAGGAACGTTGAGGAATCAGCCCAGCAACAAAACTGAAGGTCTACAGCGCCGTGGTACTCACTACCCTCCTGTATGCCTGTGAAACGTGGACTGTGTATCGAAGGCATGCAAGACAGCTCAATCATTTCCATATGATTTGTCTTCGCAGAATGTTACGTGTCTGATGGCAAGACAAAGCACCAGACGCTGACGTTCTGTCTAGAGCAAGTCTATCATCAGTCCACACGCTGCTGATGAGAGTGCAGTCCTGGTGGGCAGGTCATGTCATGCGTATGTCAGATGAGCGCATACCTAAGCAGCTCCTTTTGGGGAACACGCTGCTGGAAGATGCTCGCATGGATGGCAGAAGAAACATTTCAAAGACACACTCAAGGCCTCCTTGAAGTCGCTTGACGTTGACACGACCACTTGGCAAACGTTGGCACAAAACCCCCCCTACTTGGCGCTGCCTCATCCACAAGGGCTGTCAAGCTCACAGAGCAAGGTGTATTGCTGAAGCACAACTTAAGCGCAAGCTGCGCAAATCCAGAGCCACCAGCGCAACAACTACAGTGTCTACACAAGTCTGTCCAATATGTGCCAGGATATTCTGTGCCCAGACATTCTGTGCCTGAATTGGCCTGATCAGTCATCTCCGGACACACCACAACCAGCCTCAAAATGACTAATGATGTTGACTATGGACAAATAACAATCGTTTGATATGTAATATGCAGATTATCAAGTACAAATCACAGAATATTTAGATGGCTGTGACTATTTTTTAACTCACTTTGGTCAAAGAATTTTGATTTTCTTCATCCATAAAATCTTGCACAACGAATATCATAGTGCAATGTTCAACCGTGGACTGAGAACATAAGAACATAAGAAATAGGAGCAGGAGTAGGCCACCTAGCCATTCGAGTCTGCCCCGCCATTCAATAAGATCATGGCTGATCTGAAGTGGATCAGTTCCACTTTCCCGCTTTCTCCCCATAACCCTTAATTCCCCTGTCTATCGAAAACCTATCTACCTGGTCCTCTATCCTTTCTAAGCAGGAAGAACCTCTCTACCTCTACCCTATCCACCCCCTTCATTATCTTATACGTCTCTATAAGATCCCCCCTCATCCTTCTAAACTCCAGTGAGTACAGACCTAGTCTATTTAGTCTCTCTTCATAGTCCAACCCCCTCATCTCTGGTATCAGCCTAGTGAACCTCCTCTGCACTCCCTCTAAGGCCAATATATCCTTGCACAAGTGCGGCGACCAAAACTGCACACAGTACTCCAGCTGCGGCCTTACCAGTACCCTGTACGGTTGCAGAAAAACCTCCCTACTTTTATATTCTATCCCCCTCGCTATAAAAGCCAACATTCCATTCGCCTTCTTGATCACCTGCTGCACCTGCAGACTGGGTTTTTGCGACTTGTGCACAAGGACCCCCAGGTCCCTCTGCATCGTAGCATGCTGCAGCTTTTAGCCTTTTAAATAATAATCCCTCCTATTATTTCTGCCAAAGTGGATAACCTTTTACTTGCTAACATTATACTCCATCTGCCAGGTCCTCGCCCACTCACTCAGCCTATCCAGATCTCTCTGCAGACTTTCCACACCCTCCACGCAATTTGCTTTTCCACTCATGTGTCATCAGCAAATTTTGTCACCCTACACTCGGCCCCCTCCACCAGATCATCTATATGAATGGTAAATAGTTGAGGCCCCAGCACCGATCCCTATGGCACTCCACTAGTTGCCAACCAGAATAGCACCCATTATACCAACTCTCTGCTTCCTATTAGACAGCCAATCCTCTATCCACGCTAACACCTTACCCCCAACTCCGTGCACCCTAACCTTATGTAGCAACCTTTTATGAGGCACCTTATCAAATGCCTTTTGGCAATCATAGTAACACCACATCCACCAGTTCCCCTCTGTCTACCGCACTAGTCACATCTTCATAGAAATCCAATAAATTCGTCAAACATGACTTCCCCTTAACGAATCCGTGCTGCGTCTGCTCGATCAAACCATTCTTTTCTAGGTGCCTCGCTATTTCTTCTTTGATGACAGATTCTAGCATTTTTCCAACTACAGACGTTAAACTAACTGGCCTATAATTCCCTGCCTTTTGTCTGCGACCTTTTTTAAACAGCGGCGTGACGTTAGCTGTTTTCCAATCTTCCGGCACTTCCCCGGAGTCCAGCGAATTTTGATAAATAATCACTAAGGCATCCACTATCACCTCTGCCATTCCTTTCAGAACCCTGGGATGCATTCCATCTGGTCCTGGGGACTTGTCCACCTTCAGTCCCATTAGTCTATCAAGCACTACCTCTGTAGTAACAGGAATCACATTTAGGCCCTCAACTCCTACCATCCTTCTATCTTTAATATCCGGCAAACTATTTGTGTCCTCCTCTGTGAAAACCGAGGCAAAAAACTTATTTAAAGCCTCAATCATTTCCTCATTGCCCACTGCTAAATCCCCCCCTCTCATCTTCCAAGGGTCCAACATTCACTCAAGCCAGCCTCCTCCTCTTTATATATTTGTAAAAACTTTTACCGTCCTTTTTTATATTTAGTGCTAGTTTAGCTTCATAGTCTATCTTTCCTTTCTTTATCACCTTCTTAGTCATTCTTTGTTGATTTTTAAATCTTTCCCAATCTTCTAATTGCCCACTATTTTTAGCCACTCTGAACGCATCAGCTTTTAATTTCGATAACCACGGCTGGTTATCCCTTCTCCTACAGTCCTCCTTTACCATCGGAATATATTTCTGCTGAGTGCCGAAAAAGATCTCCTTAAAAATCCTCCACTGTTCCTCAGCCGTCCTACCAACCTATCTGCGCCCCAATCCACATTTGCCAATTCCGCTCTCATCCTATCGTACTCCCCTCTGTTCAAACAGAGGACACAGGTTTGGGACCCTACTTTCTCATCCTCCATCTGCATAAAAAATTCAACCGTACTATGATCACTCGTCCCAAGAGGATCCCTCACAAGAAGATCCCTAATTCTACCTGCCTCATTACACAACACCAGATCTAAGATAGCTCGCTCCCTCGTAGGTCCCGTCACATACCGTTCAAGGAAGCTATCCCGACAGCATTCCAAGAACTCTTCCTTAAGCCCACCACGTCCGACTTGGGTCATCCAATCAATATGCAGCTTAAAATCCCCCATAATTATCGCCATTCTGTTTCTGCACGCATCAATTATTTGCTTGTTTATAGCCCGCCCCACCTCAAAGTTATTGAAGTGGGGCAGGCCCATACACCACACCCACCAGCGTCTTCCTCCCCTTACTATTCCTTATCTCCACCCACAACGATTCCACGTTTTGCTCTTTGGAGCCTATATCTTCCCTTACTACCGCCCTGATATTATCCTTAATTAACAGAGCTACTCCACCCCCTTTTTCCTCCCGTCTATCCTTCCTAAACACCTGATACCCCTGGACATTCAGCTCCCAGTCCCTGTCACCTTGCAACCACGTTTCCGTAATGGCCACTAGATCATATCCATTTGTGCTGATCTCTGCCATCAGCTCATTCACTTTGTTCTGAATGCTTTGTGCATTCAGATAAAGTGTCTTTATTACCAGCCTTTAACTGGACCTTATTTGTAGAAACACTACTAACCTCTCTCATGCCCCCTACTCCTTTTATTACTGGGACCTCCTCAACATTTTCCTGCACCTGTACCCTCTCATTCACTTTAGATTTTGTAATTTCTCCCACCCCTGCACACCATCCCTCCCCTCTCCTGCATGTGGTTCAGGTAGTAATCCAGAGATAACCACCTTGTTGGTTCTGCTTTTTAATTTAATTCCCAGCTTTGCATACTCCCTCTGCAGATCTTTAGTTCCTACTTTGCCTATGTCATTGGCACCCACATGAACCACAATGACCGGATTCTCACCCTCCCACTTCAGGTTCCTCTGCAGCCCAGATGAGACATCCTGGACCTGAGCACCAGGCAGACAACACACCCTTCGGTAATCTTTATCATTGTCACAAAGGACAGTGTCTATGCCCCTAACTACACTATCCCCAATTACCACTACATTCCTCTTTACTTCTTTCTCTTTGACCTGTGTCTGTACCACAGTTTGCTCGTCAATCTTGCAGCCCTCGTTCTTGTCCACACTGGGAGCAAGAATCTCCAAACCAGTTGTGCAGATTCAGGGGCTGAGGCTTTTGGGTCCATCCTCCCTCCCTCCCTCCCACTGCAACCCTCCTTTTATACTTCGCGCGGTAAAAATCCCTTCCCACAAAGCCCCGTGGCCCACTTCCTGTTTAACTTTTAAAGCAGAAATACTGTTAAAAAGCCCACGAAAATCTTTACAAAGGCATTCGCTTACCTTTACTCTGTGCAACTTCCTCTCCGCTCGCTCCAACGAACAGTGAGGCAAGAGTTGAGCAATTCATTTAACTTACCACAAGATCTCTTTGATTCATTTTTCAATCAGTAACACTGAATCTTACTAGTTGACAAGTATTTGCTTAATCCATTTTTAAGCCTCGTCAAAGATTTCTGTTCCGTCTTTGCTAGCTGATAATCTGTTCCACATGTTCATCACTCTTCTTGTCTACCTTATCTAAATCTGGCATAATCTTGTACACTTCTATTAAATCTACCCTCAATCTCCAATGCTCCAAGAGGAACAATCCAGTTTTCCCTCATCCCTGGAGCCATTCAGGAAACTTCCACTGCATCATGTCTAGGACCTTCACAAAGTGTTAGCAGCATTTAATTGCAATACTCTAGCTGTGGCCTAACAAGATCTTAAGAAAGGTTCAGCATAACTTCACAGCTTTGTACTCAATACCTCTATTTATAAAGCCCAAGATCCCGAGTGCTTTGCCAATTACTCTCAGAATGTCCTGCTGCCCTCAAAGATTAATTGACATTAATCCTCAGGTACTCCATCCCTGAAAACTCTTGGGAACCATATTGTTCAGTCTGTATTGCATCTCCTTTTCCCTCTGCAAAAATGCATCGCCTCGTACTTCTTTGTATTAGATTCCATCTGCCACTTGCTTACCCATTCTGCCAGCCTATCACATTCTATTGTAGTCAACTGCTATTCTCAGTTAACCACAGCTTCAAGTTTAGTATCATTGGGAAGTTTTAAAATTTTACTCTATTCCCAATATCCAAGTCACAAATATATACAGTCTCATTTTGAGTATAGAGTCTTTACTATGTTGTTGTTTTACTGGCATCTGTTAAGGATTCTGAGCATGTGCTCACTTTGATGGTTTTACAGTCTGCATTAGGATGCTCTGTAAGCTCCTTTTTTCGTGGTTATTACTGTTCTGCTGAGTTATTGTTAAACTTCATTATTTATATAAAGTATTTTCTCTTTCTAAGTAACACATTCAACTGCCTTATTTGTGGCCTCAAGTTACCACATCTTTTTAGTGACAAGGAGAAAATGGCAAAAGAAAAACAAAGTTTTTTGCCATTCAGCGTGGCAACACGAGCAGCACCATGGCTGTGTTTGGGATGGTTGGTGAGTTCAATGAGAGAAGCAAGGACTGGGCTGAATACATGCAGAGGTAGCAGCATTTTGTTTTTAGCAAATTGATTAGAAGATGCAGTGAAGCAATGCTCTATTCTCTTGAGTGTATGTAGAGTGAAGACTTATCAGTTGATGCCATGCTACAGAAGCCAGGGGAGATTTCATTAGCAAATTTCGTTGCATTGGCCCAGAATCACCATAAAGTCCTTGGTGATTGTTCAAAGATACAAATTTCATAGCCATTTTCAAAAAGCTATGCATCTTCTAATTGGTAACTAACTCTGTGGCAGAATTATGCTAGCTTTCAGAACGAACGGTTTCTGAAGATATGTTCAGAGATTGACTGGTCTTCAACATTAACGAGGCCTGCATTCAGCATTCGTTGTTGGGGAAAGCCGCACTCATTGACTTTAAGAAAGCTATAGAAATTTTGCAGGGCATGGAAATATTTGCCAGTAATGCTAAAGATATTCAGAAAGCTAATGTTGGTGTCCAGACAAGGATGCTGCATCAAATGAAGAAAGGTTGCAAGCAAAAAGGTCAAAAGGACTAATCGCTCCTGTCCTTAAAAATGATGGTATGGTGCACACATGTAGTGACTACAGGCTCACCATTAACTAGGTTTCAAAGTTAGATGCTTATCCATTACCTACATTGGAAGATTTTGTTTTCAGCTTTTGCAGGAAGCAAGACGTTTTCAAAACTGGACATGAGCCAGGCATATCCTACTAGAGGAAGATTCAAATCAGCACGTGAGAGGAGATGACATTAAGCAGCATCGGTAGACAGTCAACTTTCTCCAGCAATATAAATAGTCTGTCTCTGCTAATGTGGTCCAGTACCTTTTTTAGATCAGTGAGGACAATGTATAGTGGTCTCCTTTGAGAGCAGCATTTCTCTTGCTGCTGTCAGATTGGAAGATCGTCTTAATTGTAGCTTTTCCAGTAGTGAAGGCACACTAGGGTTTTGAGTTTGATGCGTTGAGCCAGGATCTGCAACCTGTCAACAGGGGTAAATACTTTTCTCATGATGCTTAGTAGGAAAATGCTTCGATAATTGTTAGTCTCTATGATCACCCTTGTTCTTGGACAGGGCCATAATATTTGCATTGAGCATATCCTAGGGAACTGCCTACTACTTCAGGTAGAAAGAGAAGTTTGGCAGGGGGTGCTGGTTTCCCGAGCTTGATGAGTTCAGGCAGTATATCATCAGCACTTAGAGCTTTGCCCATAGCAAGTGAGTCAATAGCTTTGCTAAGTTCCTCCACTGTGAGTTTGTTATCCAGCTCTTCTGTGACAGTCAGGCTTTCTATTGTGTCTAGAGCTTGCTTGTTCTCCCTAGAGCACAACTCAAGATAATGCTTTAGCTATCTTTCCAACTGTTATTGCAGTCAGTGATGAAATCCTCTTCTTTTATTTTCAATTGAGCTATTCTCTTTGCTGATAGTCCCATTGCCTGGAAGGTTTCTCCATGCAAGCTCCTCGAATTCCCAGTGTCATAGGACGTCTGGATATTCTGACAAAATTGTAACCTGTAGTCATTGTGCACTGAACAGAAGAACATAAGAAATAGGAGCAGGAGTAGGCCATGTAGCCCCTCGAGCCTGCCCCGCCATTCAATAAGATCATGGCTGATCTGTCGTGTCTCAGTTCCACATTCCCGTCCTCTCCCCATAACCCTTAATCCCCTTGCCTATCAAAAACCTATCAACCCGCGTCTTAAAAATATTTAGCGAGGCAGCCTCCACCACTTCATTGGGCAGAGAATTCCAGAGATTCACCACCCTTTGAGTGAAGAAGTTCCTCCTCAACTCCGTTCTAAACCGCCCCCCCTTTATCTTGAGGCTGTGCCCTCTAGTCCTACTGTCCTTTCTGAGCGGGAAGAGTCTCTCCACCTCTATCCTATCCATCCCATTCATCATCATATACGTCTCAATGAGATCTCCCCTCATTCTTCTAAACTCTAACGAGTACAAGCCTAGTTTATCCAGCCTCTCCTCATAGCGCAACCCCCTCAACTCCGGTATCAGCCTAGTAAACCTCCTCTGCACTCCCTCCAAGGCCAAAATATCCTTGGGTAAGTGCGGCAACCAAAACTGTACACAGTACTCCAGCTGCGGCCTCACCAGTGCCCTATACAGCTGCAGCAAGACCTCCCTACTTTTATATTCAATCCCCCTCGCTATGAAGGCCTTCCTGACCACCTGCTGCACCTGTAGGCTGGGTTTTTGTGACTCATGCACAAGGACCCCAAGCTCCCTCTGCACCGTCGCCTGCTGCAGTTTTTCGCCATGTAAGTAATAGTCCTTCCTACCATTATTCCTACCAAAGTGGACCACCTCACATTTGCCTACGTTAAATTCCATTTGCCAGTTCCTGGCCCATTCGCCCAGCCTATCTGGATCCTTCTGCAGACTCTCCACACCCTCCGCACAATTTGTCGTTCCACCAATCTTGGTGTCATCAGCAAATTTCGACACCATACACGGTTCCCTCCTCTAGATCATCTATATAAATGGTAAATAGCTGAGGCCCCAGCACCGATCCCTGGGGCACTCCACTAGTCACCAACCGCCAATCCGAATAGCACCCATTGACCCCCACTCTTTGCCTCCTATTTGACAGCCAATCCTCTATCCACACTAACACCCTACCCCCAACTCCATGCCCCCTGACCTTCTGTAATAACCTCTTGTGAGGCACCTTGCCCATCGCCTTCTGAAAATCAAGAAACACCACATCCACTGGCTCTCCTTTATCCACCGCCCTAGACACATCCTCATAGAACTCCAATAAATTTGTCAGACACGACTTCCCCTTAACGAAACTGTGCTGCGTCTGCTCTATCAAACAATTCTCCTCAAGATGCCTCGCTATTTTCTCCTTGATCACGGATTCTAACATTTTACCTACAACAGACATTAAACTAACCGGCCTATAATTCCCTGCCTTTTGCCTGCCACCCTTCTTAAACAACGGCATAACGTTAGCCGTTTTCCAATTTTCTGGCACTTCCCCGGAATCCAGCGCCGTTTGGAAAATAATCACCAAGGCATCCACTATCCCCTCCGCCATTTCTTTCAGAACCCTTGGATGCATTCCATCCAGTCCTGGGGACTTGTCCACAATCACTCCCTTCAGTCTGTCGAGCACTGCCTCTCTAGTAACAATAATGTCATTCAGACCCTCCACTCCTACCATCTTTCCATCGCTAACACCCAGCAAATTATTCACGTCCTCCTCCGTGAAGACTGAAATAAAAAAGTTATTCAAGGCCTCAGCCATTTTCCCCGTCCCCCCTCTCATCCTCTAAGGGTCCAACATTCACCCTAGCCAGCCTCTTCCTTTTTATATATTTATAAAAACTCTTGCTATCCTTTTTTATATTAAGCGCTAGCCCAGCTTCATAGTTTATCCTACCCTCCTTTATCAACTTCTTTGTCATTCTTTGTTGACATTTAAATCTCTCCCAGTCCTCTTGCCCACTACTCTTAGCTACTCTAAACGCATCCGCTTTTAATTTAACACTTTACCTCCTTCGTTATCCAGGGCTAGCAGTTTGGATCTTACTTCGACTGGTTTGAACATTGAGTCTTCTTGCTCAGCTCTTGTAATTAATGAGAGCGACCTACTTGGCTTCAATGACAGGTTCCATCAGTGGTGTTGGTGTCGAACCAGTCAGCAATTTTCTGTTCTTGCGTCCCGTGTACGTTTCTGTTTTGAATGAAAAGATTTTGAAGTGTTGTATCCTAACCCTGATGCACAGGGAATGATCTACATCACAGTCACCATTGTGGTAGCTGTGTGTGTTGAGAATGTTGTTCAGTGAGTGACACCTAATGATGATCAGATCTAGCTGGTGCTAATGTTATGAACATGGATATCTCCAGGACATCTTAGGCATGATTTGTTCTGTAAGAAGGTGTTAAACAGACTTCATGAAAGCAGCAGAATTCAAGTAGCCCCATCCGCGCTCATTTAACTTTTTTATGACATGATCTTTGAGGCAGGAGGCAAGGCCTCATGGTCCACACCCAGTGTATCTCGTTCACATTCTAGTTCTTTGTTCTTTCGTCTTCCTGGGACTTGCCCCTTTTAGTTTCCCTAGTTTCTGGAACTTTCTATTCTTTAGCTTCTGGGACTTGCTTTCTGCATCTGGTATTATCCTGCTTGAATTGGCAGCTCCTGTAGAAAGCTTCTTGCTTCTCAGTTTCCAGGTTTCAGGCAAAATCACAAATGTTTCTGCTTTTCAATGTGAGCTTCTGGTTTTTAAGTAAGTGTAGTTTTTTTAAAACTAATTGCAATTGCTCTTAAACCCTTGATTACAATGCAGGCAAAATGAAATTAGAACTCAGAGTCTTGTTGGCACATGTGTTTAACGTGAAGCTGAACTTAAGTTTTACGTTTATTGCACAAATAGAGAAACACAAATTAAGCTTAAACTTAAAGTTGTATCTTATTCCTAGCATGCAAAAGACAATTAATTGCTTAAGCTATCTCTGTTTCCAAACAACACTCAATTTAAAAAAGTTTTTATTCTTGTTTAGAATTATATCAGCAATGTTAGTTATAATCAGTAAAATAATCATTACTTTTTGAATGTTAAAATACTGCCTGATATTTAAGGAAGAAAAAGAGGCATCTTGACAAGTGCTCTCTGCTTAGGAACACAGGAATTCCTAGATGAATTAAGACTATGTTTTAATTCACTTTGACGTAAGGAACATCCCTGAAGATTTTGGAAACAGTAGATCTAAAGTCACCTGATATCTCAAGCCTGCTAAACCTGTAATTTTTCGCAAACGTATCCTGTATCCAGAAGTGTTATTTTCTTAAAGAAATGTGTCTAAATTGCATTTGAATTCATCAATGCTATCTGCTTTCCCCATTCCCAAGGGATAATAGACTATTCACTCACAAAAATATTGTTTCCACAGATTAATTTTGAATTTATCCCGTTTCAAGCAAAGGCCATTAGCTCTGGTTCTGTTGCGCTAGATGAAGTGAAAATAACTTGTTAGGGTATCTTGTACTTTTGGAATCCTGCAGCCATCAATCATATCTCCTCTCATTCCTAATAATCCAATCCCTCCATCCCCTCAAATCATTCTTGTAGCTTTCTTCTGTATCTTTTCAGTGGCTACAATATCATTCTTGTACTGTGATGAAAAAGGTTTAATCTCAAATATATTTATTGGTTAGCATCACAAAATATTTTCAAATTCTGGAAATGTGGGCAAAGGCTAACAGTTTTGTTTTATTTTTAGGCATGGCAGCTCCGTTTTAGCCACCTTGTTGGATATGGTGCCAAGTATTATTCCTACCTAATGTCGAGAGCCGTAGCCTCCATGGTTTGGAAGCAATGTTTCATGAAGGATCCACTTAACAGGTTAGAAAATGAGAACGTGAAAATAATTGTGATCAATCACAAAGAAATGGGACTTTGTGTTCTGTATTATGAAGAGAAACTTTAGGAATGCAGTAACAAGGGACGCAGATTGAAAATAATTGACAAAAAGAAATCGAGGGGACATTTGGGATTTTTAAGATAAATTTTATGATCTGGAATGTACTGCCTGAAAAGTTGGTGCAAGCAGATCCAATCGTCACTATCAAAGGGAATTAGAGTTTACATGAAAACATGAAAAATGCAGGGCTATGGGCAAAGAGAAGGGAAGAGAGACGAATTGTATTCCTCTTTCAAAGAGATGACACATTGTCCAAATGGCCTCCTTTTGTGTGACATGACTCTATGCGTTAAAATGGTTTCTTAAAGAATAAATATATAATCTGAAATTTTTTAAATGTTGACTTGGATGGAAAATGTGTTGCATAAGCAGAATTTTTAAAATTTAGACTGAGTGCAGAGTGAGAGAATGCAGAAATTACTACAACAGCAAGAAACTTCCAAATTGATTGATTTAAATGCCTGATGGCATTTTAAGCATACAATAAAGAATATCTGGTGGTGTCTTTTTTAATTTCTTTTTATTCTTACAATTAATTGTCAAGTAAAGGGTAAGCTTAAGCCTGGCTGCCACATTCACAGGCCTGAATTAAACAAATTGGCTGCATTTTAGGGTCTTTGAGCCTCATTTTGCCTGGTGTAGTTGCTTTCATGTGTTTAAGAGCAAAATGTGTTTAAACCTTATAGATCATCCAAAAGTATGTTTTGACTTTGTAGCCCAACTGAGTTTTAATTTATATTATTGCACACTTAGCATTTCAAGGATGTTTTAATAGCTTTGCTTTGCAAGTAACATTATCTCTTGGAGGAGTAGCATCATTGCAATTGGTATATACCACCACCTGCAAGTCTCCCTCCAAGCCTTGCATCATCTTGACTTGGAACTATGTTGTTCTTTCTTCACAGTTGCTGGGTCAAATTCCTGGAATTTCCTTCCCAGTAGCACTATGGAAGTACCTTCACAACATGCACTTCAGTAGTTTACGAAGCGGCACCATCTTCCTAAGGGCATTTGGGACTTGGCAATAAATGTTGGCCTAGCCAATGATGTCACAACTGTGAAAATAATTCTTTAACTTCCAAAAAGCTCTTGTGTATTTATTCTTTCCCTTTTACCAACCTGTTCAATCATCTGGCCCTTTGGTTGTGAGGATAGGCTGGCAATTAATCTATGCTGTGCAAGGATAGCTTAAGAGAGGTCCTGCGATTCCTTCCGAATGCTCCTATCATTGTGGAGTAATGTCTAGCTGTCTTTAATAATTCCTCCACTGCAGGGCTCTTAAGACCGGCAATTCGGTTGAGTGACCACTACCACCAAACCACACGCGCGCATACGCGTGCACACACACACACACACACACACACACACACACACACACACACACACACACAAACAGAGTAAACCCATCTAATCTATTCCATGGTGCTCATTTTTAGACAATAATAGCTTGTATGTGCATATTATGTTTAATGTAGAAATGTCCTGAGGCATTTTACAGAGAGGGAAGAAGAACAGACAGAAATAATTAAATGAATAGATGCCAAGCAATGTGGGAGAGAGTAAAAGTTCTGCTGAATCGAAGGCATTCATAGATCTTTGCTTTATTCCATTTCTATGCTAAGGTAATTATTCCAATTCTTCAGTCAATTTGGTTAAATTGAGTGGCTACATTGGAAAATTCATATTTAAACCGGGTTATGGGTTTTACAATTATTGTTAAACAGCAAATTCTTATGCAATTTCCCAACATTGGCAATGTTTCCTTACTGAAGTGCTGATTGTAACCTATTAAAATAGACTCATTGAAATAGTTGCTTAAGAGTTAAATGGTCTCTTGTGCTGAATGATTTATGACTTTAGTTGTGATTGGAAAACCTAGGCCATTATGTTCAAGCATGCGAACAAAAAAATCTTTTCCTAGGCGATTCCTGGATTGGCGATAGTTCTCGACTTTCTTTGTCCTTCCTGGGTAGTGGAGAAAGGAGATGTTTTGTGGATGAAGGTGAAATCACCCTCTGCATGAGGGTGAACATTTTACTCTGGCATAGAGACATCTACCATAAGCAAAATCTGTAGGTTCATCAATTGGCTAGTTCTTGTTATTTGTTCATAATTTAAGTTTATTTTTCTACGTATTTGAATTACTTATTTAATAAGTTCAAAAGATTTTGTTGGTAGGTGTCTTATTCTTGATAAATGAGTAAACCAATTCTTATCTCATCATTGCATAATCTAGATTTGTTTACACCAAAATTATTTAATGGCAGTTTTGTCATTGCTTGCTGCCTTACCATAAATATTGTTTGGACAACAACATTGCATGTGCTACAAAACTTTGAGATCACGTACCAACCGACTCGAGAACAGCTTCTTCCCTGCTGCCATCAGGTTTTTGAATGGACCTACCACTAGCTGATCATTCTCTACACCCCATCTGTGACTGCAACACTATATTCTGTAACCTCCTTTCTTTCTCCTCTATGTACTCTATAGAGCACAAGAAAAAATACTTTGGGTATTTCACTTCGATTTTTTGAAATGTTATTAAACCAGCATTTGATTTGATTTGATTTATTGTCAAATGTATTGGGATACAGTGAAAAGTATTGTTTCTTGTGCAGAGGAATCAACTGTCGGCTATACTTAGACTTAACTGAGCTGAGCTGGTCGCCGTACTTACGCAAGGATATTTTGGCCTTGGAGGGAGTGCAGAGGACGTTTACTAGGCTGATACCGGAGTTGAGGGGGTTGAGCTATGAGGAGAGGCTGAATAAATTAGGCTTGTACACGTTAGAGTTTAGAAGAATGAGGGGAGATCTCATTGAGACGTATAAGATGATGAATGGGATGGATAGGATAGAGGTGGAGAGACTCTTCCCACTCAGAAAGGATAGTAGGACTAGGGGGCACAGCCTCAAGATAAAGGGGGGGGCGGTTTAGAATGGAGTTGAGGAGGAACTTCTTCACTCAAAGGGTGGTGAATCTCTGGAATTCTCTGCCCGTTGAAGTGGTGGAGGCTACCTCGCTAAATATTTTTAAGATGCGGGTTGATGGGTTTTTGATAAGAGGGGGGTTTAAGGGTTATGGGGAGAGGGCAGGAATGTGGAACTGAGCCATGACTGATCAGCCATGATCTTATTGAATGGCGGGGCAGGCTCGAAGGGCTAGATGGCCTACTCCTGCTCCTATTTCTTATGTTCTTATGTTCTTATCTTGCACGGCAATCTCATTTAAGTATAGCTCCCAGTACGTTGTGCTGTCACATTTAAAGAGTGCTTCGTTAGCAGGGCTTTCAAAACTGGAAGAGCTCCAATGGCTACGAAGAGGCCACATGAATGTTTTGAGATATGGGGGAGAAGGACACGGTCTAGCAGATTACCATTGGTGGCTGTGTTCAGCTATGAATGTCCTAAGCACTGGAATATTTACCTTTTTGTCTCTCTTTCCTCATCTATCCAAATATCACTGTGACCTGGTATTAAATTTTGCTTCATAAAACTGTTGTGAAGAGCTTTAGAATGTTTTATTATCTTAAGGGTGCTATATAAATACAAGTTGGTGTTATTTACAATCCAACAGTCCAGCTGCAAGTTAGCTAAATATTCTTAATGGAAGATCAGGAATACCCAGAGAAAAATATTTAAAATCGCCCTGCTTCCCTCCATTGCAGCTGCCATGTAATGGGTGCTAAGTATCAGTTGTATTATTGGATGGTGATACACATTTCCTGATATACAGGCCCAAGGCCCATAGCTTACTAAACTATGTGACATGGAAGTTATTCCTTTTCCCAGAGAGAGGGGTAAATACATTTTTTTTTGGTGTTTAGATGATACAACAGGCACACTGATGTCATTTGTAAACACAAATTTGACAAGGTAATGCTCACTACTTTCAGGCTAAAAGAAGTGAGCCAAGAACGGCTAATTTGTTTCAGCACTTTCCTATAATATGATAAGTGTATCATTTTAAATCTGTCGCTACAGCATTTTAAATTAGGTCCAACTCTGCTCTGGAATGGCTGATCAAAAGCAAGTTAAAAGTGCATGTGGTTTAACATTACCTCTCTCTCCTCAGAGCTGTGGGAGAACGCTATCGCAGAGAGATGCTGGCACATGGTGGTGGAAAAGTACCAATGTCCATGGTTGAAGGTAAAATAAATTGATTTTTAATTTTGCTTTCACTCCAAAATATATATCCAGGCTGCTCACCTTTGTGTATATTGTAGGGTAGCTTTTGTGAAAGGAAAAAGGAGCATGCACAGTTGTGGAAAGGCCCATTCAGAATTAACTTCCTGGCGGAGGACCTCATCTGATGTCAGAAAAGGTTTCATAAACAATTTGGTAGAGGTAGCTTTGCTGACCTGTACAGGAAGGCTAAACTTGGGTGGATCTTGTTGCCAGCAAAGACTCTGATACTGCTTCAAATGTAATATAGCATTTGAATTTGAAGACTTTGTGTACTGTTTGTGCTTCTGTTTATTGAAAAAAAACAGTTCAGAATGTCTAATGTTCTCTATTTTAACTTCTGTTCAATTTTTTGTGCTGATAACATTTTTATAGCATTGTAACATATTGAAATTTTGGCCTACTTGGTCTGTTAGACTTCATTATGACATATGTTACTGATGTTAGGTCAGGTTCAATTTTAAAAAAATACTAGCTACAAGTCCTCGAAAGGAGAGCCATCAAATTATGGACTGCCAAACAATATGGTTTCATAATAATAGGGAATTGTTATGCACATTCTATGGCAGTTTTTATTAATACAAGAATGGTTTTGATTCACTGTAGAGGTTTTCGCTAAACAAATAACGTATTTCTTCTGAACTCCCACAAAGGCTGGAACAGCGTTCTAATTCATAGCAGTATAGTTTGATTGTTAGCTGTATGAGTTTAAATAAGGACTTAAAAGGGTGAAAGAGGGCCATGAAATGTTCTTGGCAGGTGGTGTTAGGGAAAATCTCAAGACTTTTTTATGTGTATATAAGGAGGAAGAGGGTAGCTAAGGAAAGGGTAGGTCCACTCGAAGACAGTGGAGGGAATTTGTGTGTGGAGCCAGATGAGGTCTTGCTGCGGCTGTATAGGGCATTGGTGAGGCTGCAGCTGGAGTACTGTGTGCAGTTTTGGGCGCCGTACTTACGCAAGGATATTTTGGCCTTGGAGGGAGTGCAGAGGAGGTTTACTAGGCTGATGCCGGAGTTGAGGGGGTTGAGCTATGAGGAGAGGCTGAATAAACTAGGCTTGTACTCGTTAGAGTTTAGAAGAATGAGGGGAGACCTCATTGAGACGTATAAGATGATGAATGGGATGGATAGGATAGAGGTGGAGAGACTCTTCCCGCTCAGAAAGGACAGTAGGACTAGGGGGCACAGCCTCAAGATAAAGGGGGGGCACGGTTTAGAACGGAGTTGAGGAAGAACTTCTTCACTCAAAGGGTGGTGAATCTCTGGAATTCTCTGCCCGTTGAAGTGGTGGAGGCTACCTTGCTAAATATTTTTAAGACGCGGGTTGATGGGTTTTTGATAAGCGAGGGGATTAAGGGTTATGGGGAGAGGGCGGGAAAGTGGAACTGAGCCACGACAGATCAGCCATGATCTTATTGAATGGCGGGGCAGGCTCGAGGGGCCAGATGGCCTACTCCTGCTCCTATTTCTTATGTTCTTATGTTCTCCAAGACACCATCCTGACTTGGAAATATATCAAAATGATGGAACTCTCTCCCTAACAGCATTGTGGATGCATCTACTCTAGATGGACTACAGTAGTTCAAGAAGGTAGCTCACAACCATCTTCTTAAGGGTAATTAGAGAAGGCCAATAAATGCTGGCCTAACTAGTGAAGCCTTGTGTATGTGTATTCTTTCTTTATTGTAATAAATAATCTTTAATAAGAGTAATACTATGAGTTGGCTGGTTCTGTGGCCCCTTAATCTTTCCTTGGAAACTAGTGTTTCCAAACTGGGCCACCCTCATAATTAACATCAGTTGGATTTGTATCACACTGCAGGAACTCATTGAGCTCCTCTGACCACACCTTCCAACTGCTGACATCTAAAAGGACAAGGGCAGCAGAGACGTGGGAATACCACCAGGTGGAAGTTTCTCTTCACGTCACCTGGAAACATGTTGCTGTTCCTTCACTGTCACTGGGTCAGAAACCTGGAACTCCCTCCCTAACAGCATTGTGCCTGGACTTACACCTCAGAAACTGCAATAGTTCAAGAAGGAAGCTTACCACCACCTTCTGAAAGGCAGTTAAGGATGGCCAATAAATACTGGCTTAACCCATGAAGCCCACATCTCTTGAATGAATAGAAGAAATATCATTAGCTCCAAGTTTCCCTCTAGGTCACACACCGGCAAATCTTTAGCGTAAATCACCATTCCTTCAATGCCAATGGGTCAAAATCCTGGAACTCTGTCATGGGAATATCTTCAGAACATGGACTGGAAATGTTCATGAAAATGCCACATCACTATCTAGGTGCAACTAGGTATGGACACTAATAGTTTTTTTTTAGCCATAGCTAGGTCCTGGAAATGATGTACTGAGACGTTGAAGTGCCGTACAGAAAGAGGATCAACAGAGGGAGTAGGATCAAAAGTAGGACAACAAAAAGGAGTTAGGAAGAGCAAAAGTTTCATAAAAGAGGAGGCACCTTCAATATTTTATAAATGTGAGGACAGTGACAAGTTCAATATGCCAAGGGAGTTTGAAAGAATAGGCTATAATCATCAAAGGAATAACTATCAAACTGGTATGAAAGAAGTCTGAAACATGAAGTAGAGTAGAATTTGGAAGACAGAAAGTAGTTGGAGGAGATTGTGAAAGTGAGACTAGGGGTGTTGGGGGAGGCTGGAATGAGGAGGAGATTGTGAAAGTGAGACCAGGGATGCTGGAAGAGCGTAAAATGAGGGGGAAATTGTGAAAGTGAGACTGGGGGTGCTGGGGGAGGGCGGAATGAGGGGAAATTGTGGACATGACAATGGGTGCCAGGAAAAGATGAAATGAGAGAGGTTTAAAGACGAGGATGAGATGTGTGAGGAGCTGTAGGAAATCTGGGAAATTCCTATGTAAAATTTTCTTGCTAATTTGAAGAACGAATGTAAATTCTGTTTCATTCTTTAATTTTGTAATTACAGTTAATCTGAGACTGAACTATGTTACTCCTGCTTGTGACGCCCTCTGGGTAATGGACACTGAGAGATGGCTGGATGGGAAATTGCAGTTCTGGCCTTCATCAGTCAGATGTTTGACCGGCTCGCAAGGTGTAAAATAGGTCAATGGTCAAAAAAAAAGACAAACCTCAGCAATAGTTCACTGAAGTGCAAGAACAGACGGTTTGCTAGTTGGAACTGAAAACTAAATACCTCCTAGAGGCTCAGATGCAGATTGAGACAAAATAAGTCAGGTGCCAACACCATCATTTGCTCAGACATTTGTATTAGAATGTTTACAAGCTGATTGGTGCCAGGTCCTGGGAAGCCTCAAATAAGACCATAAGATATAGGAGCAGACTTAGGCCATTTGGTCCATCGGGTCTGCTCCGCCATTCAATCTTGGCTGATATGATTCTCATCCCATTCTCCTACCTTTGCAATGAGCACAGATGAATCAGCAGCATCTTTTATGATTGGATCAGACCATGTCTAGGTAATGATTGGGTTAATTTGGTCATCCTAGACTCTGCTATGAAAAGAAAAACTCCTGCTCCTATTTCTTATGTTCTTATGTGGGTGAGGTCCTTAACAAGTACTTTGCATCTGTATTCATAGAGGAGAAGGATGTGATGGATGGTGAGTGTAGAAAGGAGGATGTTGACATTCTAGGACATGTTGAGATAAAAAGGGAGGAGGTATTGGAAATTTTGAAAAACATTAGGGTGGATAAGGGTCAGATAGGGTCTATCCCATAATTCTGAAAGAAGAAGAAATTGCTGAGGCTTTGGCCAAAATCTTTGTATCCTCTTTAGCCATGGGTGAGGTAGCAGAGGATTGGAGAATAGCTAACATTGTTCCTCTGTTTAAGAAAGGCAGAAGAGATAATCTGGGAAATTACAGGCATGTGAGCCTTACATCAGTGGTGGAGAAATTATTGGAGAAGATTTTTAGGGACAGGATATACTCACATCTAGAAGGGAATAGGCTTATTAGCGATGGGGAGGTGTTTTTGTTCATGTGTCACAAACTTGATCTAATTCTTTGAGGAAGTGACAAGAAAAATTGACCAGGGCAGGGCAGTGGATGTTGTATGCGTGGACTTTAGTAAAACCTTTGATAAGGTTCCTCATGGCAGGCTGACACAAAAGATGAAGACATATAGCGCCCAAGGTGAGCTGGTAAGATGGATACAAAACTGGCTTGAGCATAGAAAGTGGAGAGCAGCAGTGGAGGGGTATTTTTTTTAACTGGAAGTCTGTGACAAGCAGTGTTCCACAAAGAGGCTGGGGCCTCTGTAATACATATTATATGATTTGGAGGAAAACGTAGGTGGTCTGATTAGTAAATTTGCAGATGATACAAAAATTGGGGGAGTAGCAGATAGGAGGATTGTCAGAGGAAACAGCAGGATATAAATTGGCTGGAGACCTGGGCCAAAAGATGGCAGGTGGAATCTTGTTGGACTTTAACCTGGTGTTGTGAGATTTCTTATTAGGGTGGAATTTAAGCCAGACAAATGGGAAGTGATGCAATTTGGAAGGTCTACTACAGAAGGAAAGTATACAGTAAATGGTAGAGCCCTTAGAAGTATTGTCATATAGAGGGATCTAAGTGTGCAGATTCACAGTTCCCTGAAGGCAACTTGAGTGGACAAAATGGACAAAAAGGCGTATGCCATGCTGGCCTTCATTGTTCGGGGTGTTGAGTATAGGAATTGAAGAATCGTTGTTGTTGCAGAAAACATTAGTTAGGCCGCATTTGAAGTATTGTGTACAATTCTGGTCACCACACTCCGGAAGGATGTAGATGCATTGGAAAGGGTGTCGAAGAGATTTACCAGGATGTTGCCTGGGTTTGTAGGGTATGGACTATGAAGAAAAGTTGAACAAACTTGGATTATTTTCATTGGCACGTCGGAGGATATGGGGGGATCTGATAGAGGTTTACGAGATTATGACAGGCTTGGATAGATTGGATAGTCAGAGTCTTTTTCCCAGGGTCGAAGGGTCAATTACTTGGGGGCGTAGGTTGAAAGTGAGAGGGGGAAGTTCAAAAATATGTAAAGGGCAAGTTTTTCTCACATAGAGGGTCATCAATGCTTGGAATGTGCTGCAGGAGAAGGAGGTGGAAACAGATTATATAACAACATTCAAGGGGCATCTGGATAGAGACATGAATAAAGGGATAGGGACCCCATAGAAGCAAGAAAATATTTGATTAGCAAGGCGTGTGTCAGCACAGACTTGGTGGGCCGAAGGATCTGTTCTTGTGCAGTACTGTTCTTTGCTTTTTGAATGCTATATATTTAAATTGTTGTAGATTGCTTTAATTACATTATTTATTAGTGTGCATTTGGGACATTTTAGTACGGTGTCTTTCCAGAGTTGTTGCACTGGAGTGAAGCATTGAAGAGGAAAATATAGGTGAAGTTAACAATGGAAACAAGGGAATCAGTGGGGTTAGAGAACAGCAACTTGATGGGGAATTGAGCATAACTGGTGTCAGTTGGAAGAGAGGAGCGCCATGGGATGGGGAAGGAAT
Source organism: Carcharhinus amblyrhynchos (assembly GCF_965287045.1). Lineage (NCBI taxonomy): Eukaryota > Metazoa > Chordata > Chondrichthyes > Carcharhiniformes > Carcharhinidae > Carcharhinus > Carcharhinus amblyrhynchos. The sequence goes on along the minus strand of NC_137333.1, from coordinate 73,381,723 downwards.
TAGGAATAAAGCAAGCAAGAAAGACTTGCATTTATATATGACTTCATAACCTTGAGACATTCAAAATTACTTCACATCCAAAGAAATACTGTTTGACACTGTTGTAATGTAAGAGACCTGGCAGCCACTTTCCACACTGCAAACCCCATAAGCAGCAATGTGATAGTCAGATCATCTGTTTTTGTGATGTCACTGAAGGAGTAACAATTGGTCAAGACTGCCCTTCTTTCAAATAGTGCCTTGGGAATCTTACATTGACCTTAGATGATATAGGGTCTTGTTTAAATATTCGATCTGTAAGCTAGTGCTTGCAACAGTACACCATTTCCTCAGTTCTGCACTGGTTTAGATTTTTGTGCTCAAGTCTTTGGAGTGGAACTTGAATCCATTGGCTTGTGACACACAATCTGAGGACTGCCAAAGATACAGGATTTTAAAATTCAAACCACTGATCCTCAAGTAAATCCTTACATAACTAACATTGCAAACTGATTTATAAATGCCGTTGCTCTGAGATCTGTTATATCAATAAAACAAGTAGCAAAGACGAAATGTGATTTCTAATTGGTAAGCTGTAATTAAGCCAAAATACTTATTGCCACAGCTTCACATTTATAACGTTTTCCTTCCAGTCCAATGCAATAATATATTTTAATTGCATTTTGGGAGGTGTAGTCTGTCAAAGTGATTTGCATATTGATAATGGTTCCTTCTTGGAATTGACTGCTTGGCTGAACCGTTAGCATACAAGCAAGGCAGTGCCCCAAGCTTCTTCAGGCTCTAAATGAAAACATGTGAGCAATTTCAGACAAAGGCGAGAACTTCATTGTTAGATTTAATGATCTGATGCATTTACTTGGGCGTTTATCATGATGGGAAACCTTTTTATATCTTGTCCTCTGTTTATTAGCAAGGTGATAGCCAAGTAATTTGAAATTATTTTGTGATTTGGTATGTGCTTGTTGCTTTACTGGCAAAGTTTTTCTAACTGATCTTTCTTTATTGGTAGATTTTGTTCTTCTGTGGTGTTATTAATGGGTAGTTTTGTTCCTGTTTGTGAGTTTCTTGTGAGTTTCTGCACATTTTATTTGAGACTATTGGTGCTTTATGTACATGATATTAGAAGCAGTCAGGTGTGTCCCACATTTTCAAATGTGATATATTGAGGTATAATAGACACCTACTAGGTGCAAATTTATTACTTTTGTCCCAGCAGATTTGTCATGTTTCTTGTGAAAAATTGGATCATACGCTGTTTTACTAGGATGCAATTGTTGCAATGTCTGCAATATTAAGGTTGTGTCTCTTTCTGATCACAGTATTCCCTTAAGTAAACACTGGCACTAAAACGTCATTAACTGTTTGTTTGGGGAACTTTAATTTTGAAATTTGCGGACAAATTGTAGCCTTTTGGATATATTCATCTGAATATTTTGGATATATTCATCTGAAAAGCACCTGATCATTTTAAATGATCAAATCTGATCATTTTAAGACTCTCTTGAGGCTGTAACTCAGAATCCAAGGTAAGATGTCTTGGTCTCTTTTTTAAGCTTATTTGCCAAGTCTGACTTGAAACTATTTGTGACTTTTGTGTTAATTGTTTGCTTTGTAGTGATATAAATGCAATTGGCATATAGATTGAAGTTGATCTATTAGATCTTTGCTTCTAATTCATTGGAGCATAGCTATCAACAGTGTCCAATGGTAGCACATTCATCTGAGTTGGGAGGCTGTGGGTTCAAGCCCCACTTCAGAGGCCTGGACAGAATTTTGCTTTTGGCCAGTGAGCAAGTCAACCTCCTAGTCAGCAGGTTATGTCGCTCAGGTTCCTAACCTCATTGTGCCTGAATGGGATATCAGGGAAGACGAGTGGGGGGAAAAGTTGGATGCCAATTATTAGTTTGTTGTGGGAATTTAATGGCCAGTTTGTTGCTATTTTCTCCACCGGTCCAATGTAATAGTGATTGCACAGACAGCCTGGAATCACGACGGAGTGGTCTACAGGGATCTAAAGCAGGTTAGGAGTCAGCATCAAAGGCACAGGCTGCAGCAAAAGAATGCAATGGTAGTAGCCCAAACTGATTAAGGTTTTTCCTGTGAAGGAGTGGGAAGAAGAAGGCTGTTGTCCCAGGGCAGCAGGATCCACCCTGTCAGTTATATGCATTCTATGGTGATGTTGAACGGTTAAAAGACCAGTGAAGGAAACATGTGCTGGTATACCCAAAGAATTGGCACTATGCTATGCAGGCAACATTCCAGTAGAGTGTAAGTGTTTTAGAAGGCTTCATCTCTCCAGGGAGGTGGTGACATCCATTTGCAGTGTTGATTGCTGGGAAGATCAGTCCCAACTGCTTGGAAAGTCATCTAATGCTTATAGCACTGAAGGTCATGGCGGCCCTCAATCTCTATGTCTTGAGATCCTTTCAAGGATCAGCAGGGGATCTCTGCAGCATCTCGCAATCTTCAGCCCATCAGTTATTAAATGAGTGGTGGACACTCGTTTAGGACAGTGGACAATTTCATTAAGTTCACCACTGATGACAAAAGCCAGGCTGTGGGAATGGGAGTTTTGAGGCTATTTTAGATTTTTGTTAACATAAGGGGCCAGCAATTGCACATATGAGGCAGTAAAACACCCACAGACCAGTCAGGGGTTTTCATGAATTGGAGGGGTTTCCACCCCTTGGACATAGAGATTGTATGTGGTGATCATACTGCATCCTGCAGGTGACTGCAAATTCCTCCAGAGAGTAGCCATGACGCCATTGTTGTTTGCATCCTCTCCTCAATGAGATGGCTGGTTTACAGGAGACTAGGATATCCCTTAAGGAAGTAACCATTGACTCCCATCGGATACTCCCCTCTGAGTTAGTAGAAAGATGCAATTGAGCCATGCCCTTCCAAAGACACCACGGAATGAAGCCTGGGTCTGCTCAAAGTGAGATTTTGCTGTGGTCGACTGATCAGATAATGCCTTTAAAGTCACACAGACTTGTGTATCTTAATCATTGTCGTTCACTGTGCGGCAGAATGCAAAGGGGAGAGGAACTTACAGGGGAGCACAAAGAGGAGTGCAAGGCATTCTCAACTGATGAGTCCAGCAGTGATTTGGAGGAGAAACATCAGGGTGGGTGTACGTGATGAGCCACATGAGGATCAGCAGTGAATGGGTGCTAGGGAGGCCCTGATAATGAGGCCTTGCAAGCTTTTCCCAGCCAGGAGAATGGAAGTGGCCTCTGTCCAGCTAATAAGGCAAATATGTAATTTATTCAAAATGCTCACATCTCGAGTCCAAGCTGCACCAACCACAAAAAGTGTCAGCATTTGCTAGATGTATGAACAGCACAGCACTCTGGCTTCTACATCTAGTAATCATCGCTGAGGGCTCTTCGGTATCTACAGTGACTTGTTTTTCATTTGGGTGCTTTACTGTGGTGCTTCCCCATCACTGCCGGTTCTGCTGGAGGCAAGTTGCTGACATTTATATATCAGATTGGCAGAGTGATAGAAAACAAGAGTAGTGGCTAATAAACTGGAGGAATGTTTGTAATGAGGTTCCCTAGAGATTGATGTTCAGAGTCTTGCTTTTCCTGATGCATATTACTGACTTAGACATTGTTGAGAGGGCACAATTTCAAAATTTGTAGATAATACAAAACACAGAGGAATTATGAGCTGTAAGGAGGATAGTGTAGAACTTCAAAAAGACTTAAAAGGGTGGAATAGCAGATGAGATTTTATGCAAAGAAGTGTGAAGTGATTCATTTTGGATAGAAGAAGGTAGACAAACTAAAATAACAGGTACAATTTTAAAGCGGGTGCAGAAACAGAGGGACCTGTGCATAAATCATTGAGGGTGGCTCGATAGGTTGAGAGAGCAATTCATAAAGGCTACAGCAATCAAAGCTTTATTAGAAAGGGCATAGAGTATAAAAGCAAGGACGTTGCATTTAACTTGAATAGAATACTGGTTTGGCCTTAGTAGGGTTATTATGTCCAGTGCTGTGAGCCATACTTCAGGAAAGACATATTCACAAGAATCATCCTAGGATGAGAAATTTCAGTTACATACATTGGAGAAGTTGGACTGTTTCCCATAACAAAGGGAAGGTTGAGAGGAAATTTGATAGAGCTTTTCAAAGTCATGAGAGTTCTGAATAGAGTGGAGGCGATCCCTAATGATATTACTATTAGACTCCTAATCCAGAAATTCGGCTAATGTTCTGGAGACCTGGATTTGAAACCTGCCACGGCAGCTATGGAATTTGAATTCAATTAAGTAAATCTGAAATTAAAAATCTACTGATGACCATGAAAACATTGTCGATTGTTGGAAGAACCCATCAGGTTCACTAATACTCTTTAATGAAGGAAGTCTGCCGTCCTTACCTAGACTGGCCTACAAGGGACTCCAGGGCCACAGCAATGTGGTTGATTCTTGACTGCCCTCGGGTGACTAGGGGTGGGCAGTCAATGCTGGCCAGCTTGGGGACAGAAGCACCCTTGATAGCTTGCACTGTTGGAGTTGATACAGACACAAGCAGAGAGGCCTCTGAACAGCTGCATGCACTTGGGTTGTCCCAAGTGCAGGCTGCCCTCCCTGTGGGTGATAAAGAACCCCAGCATGACTCCTGAGGAGTTGGGACATCTGGAAGGAGGTCAAAGTGCTTTGTCCCTATGTGGCCTACATCCTGATACTGCTCTCTAGAGTGTGTGGCCATGGGGGGCATGACCAAGCACAAATCAGGTAGGACCTGCTGGAATAAGGTGGTTACCAACCTTCCCATGGTGGCATCGAGGTACTCAAATGTTGGAGCATGACAGCAGAGAGAATACAGAGGAACTCCTCCATCATGTCCTCGTCTCTGACAAGTGACTGTCAAAGCTCTGCCTGATGATCCTCTGCCTTGTTTTGCATCTCCACCAGCAAGTCTACAACTGCTTCCAGAGGCTTATCATATGCCTGGGACCGAGCAAGTGACAGTTCTCCAGCAGTCTTCTGAGTGCCAGAGACCTGGGTTGTCCCTGCCTCTGACTGTTACAGGGATATGTCTGTTAGGTGTTCTTCAGAAAGTGATGCCAAATCGAACCTAGAACTACATCCCACCGATATGCGTGTCTCTGAACTGGTTGACGGTGCAGGTGAACTCTGTCTCTTCCTCCAACTTGGCTTCCGAAGATCAGAGAGCTGCTGGGCTTGCTAGCTGGCTATGATCTGCTGCTACCTGCAAGAGACAAAAGGACAGTTTTGAGCTGAAGCTAATTCAGAGTATGTTCTATTCACTTGAATTGCGGAATTAGGTGAAGTGATGGAGCTGATTTCTGCACTTGGTTGTTGCAGGAGACCAAGCTCTGCGTTACCACAGGAGCAATCATTATCCTTGCTAGCAAGCTCTGCAGCAGCCTATGTCAACCTGGTGAGGCCGATAACATCAGCCGTCCCTCCCTCCAACTGGATTTGCTCATACTTGTTCACAAGTTTAGTCTGTATGGAGACGAAGGTAAGATGTGATGAGGGGGGATGGAACAGCAGTTGGATGAGACGCATATTCTCTGTGTGTTGTGTGCCTTATCCAGAAGGAGATTGATTGGACCAACAAGACAGATGGGATGGTGATATGACAAAGTTGTTGAGAGAGAGTGTGAGTGTTGATAGATATGTGAGATCCGTGAAGAGATTAGCCATTTAAGTGCATGATTCCATGCTGAGAATTTGATGGTGGACAGAACTGAGAGAGGACTTATCCTGGCAAAGTGGATGAGATCATTCATCTGCTTCCTGCACTGGATGACACTTCATGGGTGGGTGACAGTTTCACTGACCTCCTGGGAAGTGGCCTTCCAGGCCAGAGTGGTGAGGTTGTGTGCTTCTTTGAGCTATCCCTTGGGGAGAGGACGTGCTGGTGGGCCCGCACTCCCCAAAACATGCTGAAAACCGATGCTGCTGCTGCCTTGAAGCTGCTAATCTTTTAGCATTGGCTTCTGGACATGTTGAAGGGCCTGGTGAAGACAGGTGGGTTGCAGAGCTTGATATGATGTTCTGCACTAGTGTTTAAATACGGTGCCGGGACCTTCAAACCCATCAGTTGAGGGTGGGTGGATGAATCAGTGATTGGCCCATCAGGAGGATCTGACCTCTGCATAATCAATGAATTCCAGGCACTGAACTTGGCACAGGATCCTGCTGTTCTGGTCAGCAGGATAGGCACTGCCAGAGCCACCTGCCACTGCACAATTTCAATGGGGAAAATTCCACCCAATGAGCTAGTTATTTTGTAATGCACAATGTATTATCAGAGTCATTTAATTATTGTGACTGGACAATATTTACACCTTTAGCATAATTCAGAGAAATGGTTATTTTCAAATATTAGATGGAGATAAGTTAGTTACATTGAATTAGAGGGAAATTATATAGTTATAGGGAGAGAGCAGAGCAACAGATTACTTCAAAATTGCTGTTAACAAAGAGCCAACATGGATACAATGGACCAACTACCACTTCCTGTGCTATAACACTTGTGTGGTTCTAATTCCTCTCTGATGTCTATTGTAAATTGGCCCTGAACAATCCTGAATCTTTGGCCTCTAGTTGAACTGCCCTTATGCATGAGGAAATATTGATACAAATTCTATCCATTAAATTCTCCCAGAGATTTCTTTTTTCGAGAAGTAATAGCCCTAGTTTGTCAAGTTGTATTTCTCAGTTCTTTATGTTTAGCCTCATTATTATTCACAGCAGTGCTTCTGGGGTTGTGGATGGCCTCAATATTTTGTAGCCTCAAAGCTATATGCAGTGCTGCAGGTGGCCTCACTGGGGCATAGTATGCATTCAATATAACCTGGGATTTGAGTTCTACTGATTTGGCAAAAAAAAGCATTATATTTGTTTGTAATTACGTTCCAGTTTTTAGACATGCTGAGTGACAGATGAATTAACACACAAGATGTAACTTATTTTATGGTTCAAATTGAAACATATTGTTTGCAATCCATTTTCCTAAGACATCGCTTTGGGTGCAAATTTGGACACCTATTGGGAGCACATTATTGCTGGAAGTGGAAAAATTGAAACAAGTCATATTTTAAAGGATAGTGTCAATTAAAGGGGAAGAGAAAAGAAAATATTTGCCAGCCTTTGGAAAGCTTCACATGATATTATGATCCGTTACTTTCCCCTGTCGCTATCTCTCCACTGAACCCCAGTTGTTGTCACTAATTCCCACCCATTGATATCTACTCTCTAGGCAACTTTGAGCCCCCCATCCTACAACTTCCTTTTTCCAGTTTTCCCCTTGTTCCTGGGGCACCTGACCCTATGCCCCAACTCTCTCCCTTGTACCCAAGTCACCTGTCTCATTCTCCTCTGATCCTTGGTTTCTTGCCACTCTCTTTTACCATTATCTCTTTCCCACCCATTGCTTGCATCTTGTTTCCTTCCCTCAATCTCCTATTTACTGTCCATTCTCTTGTTCGTTCCCCATTTTTTCACCAATTGGCCTAGTTCCCAGTCATGGCTAAGCAGGAATAAGTAGTGCTGTGGTGACATCATGAAGGTAAGATTTTCTCTTGAGTTGGTAATGGAGCAGTGGGCCTGCACTCAGGTGGGAGATTTACAACATAAAAGATCTTCCAGACACTACATCAGTGTACCATTTCTGGATACTCTTGGACAACCTGAGGGGGTTGGCATTTCTACCGGTACTTCCTCCCCCCATAAAGGCAACATGCCTGAGAGGAGTTTCTGGTCTACCTCACGAATTGCACCATTGCAACCTCAGGCCACAACAAAATGTTTTCTTAAATTCTTTAATGGGAGAAGTGGACTTCATGGCTGGACCAGCATTTATTGCCCATTCCTAATTGTCCTTGAGGGACACGTAAGAGTCCGCAACGTTGAGGGCTTTTGTGAGTCATGTGAAGGACCCAGAGAAGCATCTCCCTCCTCCACCTTACGCACCCTTAGCACCTTAAAAGGTAGTTTTAGCAAGTAATTATTATCTATAGGTTTGCTTAATTTTTGAAGATTTTCTGGAAGTTTTAGTTTGCACTTCAGAAATCACTTCAGTGAAGTGATTTTGAGCTGCTGTGTTTTCTTTTGGTGGTTTGGACTGGCCTGTTCACATTATCATCACCACAATTTGGGACAGGACCTGAGTTGCTTGAGATTTGCTGATTTACAGCCCTTGCCAATTTGAAATGACTGTTGCAATTTCAAATTCCTAATGCTGAAACAGAAAAGCTTGGTTTTGTTGTAAAACTAATGTTTACAATTGTTTAATTCTATTTGTATTCTGTTGCTATAACTCTCGATAAAGTATAGTCTTCAAGCCATGATGAACAAAATCTAAGGCTTCATAAATAAATAAGCGTGACCTTATCACTTGCCCAAGGAAATTTACAGTGAGAGTTTCAGGTTTAGAGTGGATGGTGACCCATTTCTTGACCCTGGGATCATTTGTCATTATCTACTTAAATCAGTGATCTTAAGTTGCCTAGAGCAACTAAGCGGAATATGGCAGCATTCACTATCAGCTGCTATGGCAACAATCTTCCATCTCTAAAAATTGCATGGCTTCACTGGGCATAATTTTTAACTTTGAACTTTTAACTTTTGAAAATTTTGAGACATGTTTATCCACTTAATCAACTGAGTTAAGTTCAGTTTTGTTATAATCTATTATGCAAGTTTTACTGCTAGATTTGTGGAATATTAATGCAGATTAATAGCATTGTTATTTATAATAGTTTTTAAAATGTTAACCATGGGTCCCATGGAAAAAACCTGGACTAAAATAAATTATTTAAAATTCATGTTTGATCAGGCCTCAAAATCTTGCATGACTTTTAAAAAGCTGACTAGGAGACTTCTTAGGCAGAACCTTGGGGTTGAGATGGCTTGATTTCATTCTGGTTTGATGGGTTCTGAGATGGCTGACAAGTCCAATGTGCAATTTGGAGACTGCTACCTGTGGGACAGGTGGTGCTAGAAAGATTGGAGTTGTTTGGTATTTTGTGTGTTCCCTCTGACATCTTGACCTTACCTCTGCATGTTCCTGACAAAACCTCTCAATATGTTTGGCATTGTCCCAACTGAGCCTTCTCCATTTTGGTTGGTCACTTTGGTCATAAGAATAGAAAAGCAGAATATTTTTAAACGGTGTGAAACTTAAGTGTTGATGTTCAAAGAGAATTTGATATGCTTGTATAAAGAAAGCCGAAAGTTAGGTGCAGCAAGCAATTAGGAAGGCAAATGGCATGTTGAATTTTATTGCAAAGAGTTTGGAGTACAAGAATAAAGAAGTTGTGCTACAGTTGCACAAGGTTATCTTAAGACCACATCTGGAATACTATGTGCAGTTTACATCTCCATATTTAAGAAATTTATGCATTGGCATAGTGAGAGTTCACTAGATTGGTCCCTGGCATATGGGTGTTGTCCTATGATGAAAGGCTCATTAATTTGGATTTATATTCTCTGGAGTTTAGAAGAATGGGAGGCGATCAAATTGAAATCTACAAAATTCCGATGTGGTTTGATAGTGTAAATGCTGAAAGATTGTTTCTGCTGGATGGGGAGTCTAAAACTTGGGGCACATCTCAGGATAAAAGGCCAATTATTTAGGACTGAGAAGATGAGAAAATACTTCTGTCAAAGGGTTGTAAATCTTTGGAGTTCTTTACCCAAGAGAGTTGTGGATGCTCCAGTGTTGAAATGCATTTAAGGCTGGGATAGTTTTTTGTCATGCAGGGGGTAAGGGTTGTGGGGAGTGAGTGGGAAAATGGAGTTGAAGCCAAAGATCAGCCATGATTGTATTGACTGACAGTGAATCAGGCTCAATGGGCCATATGGTCTACTCCTGATCCTCTTTATGTTTTTGTGCCGCAAGCCACAATCTCCCATGAGTTGACTCGTATGTTTGACCCTCTTCAGGGATGTTTTGAGTGCATGGCTGAAGTGTTCCCACTGTCCTCTTGAAAGTATCCAAGAGTCCCAAGTTGAGAAACTACTTCCAAGGTCTTCTATCAGCCATGTGAACTTCATGTCCCACTTTCAAAGCTGATTTTGAGCCATTAGCACTTCAGTGCTGGGCATGTTGGCAGGAGAGGACACTGCTGTTGGACCATCCTTCTTGACACCAAATTTGGAGGATCTCGCAAAGGTACAGGTTATAAGTTGCCCAAGTGTCCAAAGCGCATAGGAGTGTGGAGACCATTGCTGCCAGGTAAACCATAACCTTAGTCTCTGGTTTGAGATCCTGATCCTCAAATACCCTTTTTCTCATTCAGCCGAAGACTAATGATAAATATTTTTGTCTATGTCTGCCTCCACGAAGAGGAGGCTCCCAAATACAAAAATGGTCCACATTTACCATATATCACTGTTGACTTTAGTTGATGAGAGAGGTGTTTTGCTGCAGAAGCTGCGTAAAAGAGGACTTTAGTTTCCTTGGTTTTCAGTGAAAGGTCATTTTATCGTATGCTTCAGAGAAGGAGTCAACAATAACCTGGAGCTCAGTTTCTGACTGAGTGCATGCACTGAAGATCTATGATTGAGATTGGAATGGTTTTGGTTTTGGATTGAAGACGGCATGTGTTGAAGAATTTCCGATCTGTTCACCCCTGTGGGTAATTTGCTGAGGGTGAAGTGTGGTACTGCGGTGAGGAAAATGAAGAAGAGATTTTGTGCAATGACACAGCCTTGTTTGACCCCAGTTTTCACTGATGCATTCTGCTGGTGAGGATCACAGCTTATAGATCATTGTGGAGTAGGTGGAAATGATAAATTTTTGAAGGCAGCCAAAGTTGAGGAGGATGCTCCACAGGATTTCACAGACAAAAGCTTTTTGAGGTCAGGAAAGGCCATGTGGTGCTGTTCCTTGCATTTTTCTTGAATTTGTCATGCAGTGAAAATCATATCTATGGTGCATCTCGATGGGTGAAAGCAGCACTGTGATTCTGGAAGAAGTCAGGGAGACTCTTCTATAGTAACCACAATCATACTTGTCTCTTTTCTTGAATATAGTCATGATCACAACGTCACTGAGATTCCCCAGCAAGCACTCTTCCCAGATGAGAGACGTTAGGTTGCGCAGCTGTGCGAGGAGTATATCTCCACCATGTTTTAGAATTTCAGCAGAGGCTCTGTCTTCTCCAGGAGCTATGTTGTTTTTTGGCTGTTAAATGGCTTTTCCAGCTTTGCTCTGAACTGGGGATGAATCACCAAGTCCGCCGCCAATCAACTGTTTTTCTGTCCTGAAACAATTTGTAAAAATCCCGTATCTGCATTCAAAGTAAGAAAAGCTTGTGTTAATTTAGCACATCTCCCAGAAACATTTTAGAGAGCTTCATGTATAATAAATTACTTAGAAAATATACTGACTTTTGGTATTTAAATAAATGTGACATTCATCTGCACAAGGTTCCTTTAACGATCCCCTTTGAGACTGATAACTAAAAAATATTTTGAATTCCTAATGACTGATTCAAATGATCTCATGTTCTAAAACTTTCTGTAGTAAGCACACTAAAAGCAACATTGACCAAATATTAGTTGGCAACTAATGTACTGAACTACAGAAAAGATGTCCTTTTTGCTAACACATGTGGCATTTATATGTTACACAGAATTGCAGCCTTTACAGGAACCAGTCTGAAGATGAGAGCAACTTCAAACAGGCTTGCTTCTCCTCTCTGACTGTGTCACAACATCCATTATTCATCAGAAGTCATTTTCTTCAGTTTTCTGAGAATCCCTAACTGACTTTCATTAGCAAAATCCACTCCTGTGACTCTTCTTCCATTCCATATCAGGGCAAATTTCCCAATATCCTTAAATCTCCATCTCTTCAACCAAAGAATCCATTCCCATCACATTGCCTGATGATTGACGAAAAACATTTTTTTTCCTCTGCTACTCACAGGAGCTGCTGTTTTCCTATGCATCTTTCTCTCTCGGATACACTTTCTCGATTCAGGGTCTCTGAGTCAGTAAGTCAGGCAATGGTAAGGTCAGCTGCTTTTTCCTCTGCCTCATGGTGCTAAAAAGTGGCATCTTACTTTCAATAGGGCTTGAACTGGGTTGCTGTTCAATGACAGGTCACATGGGCTTATTGCCAGAGAAAACAAGTTAAGAACAAATGTCCCTCTCCACTACAGTACCTTGAATTAAAGGAGACAGTTTAAAACATAACCATCTTATAAAACTTCACACTTGTAACTTTCCACAATGAGGTGATTTGAACAGATTTGCAGGATGTTCATTTGAGGAAGAATGTTAGCCATGGCATCCAGATAATTTCTTTATCTTCAGTAGTTCTGAGAAACCTCTGAAGTCTATTCCAAACACTAGAACAGGCGGACCTTGATTTAATGTATAGGACAGAATGTCTAACTATTTAACACTCCCTCAGTGTTGCACCAAATTGTCATTCTAGCTGGTAAATGGCCCCTCATTGTAAACATTCTAGTGGACCAGTATTTGGGACTTATTCTTGGAGAGTCTGATCAGCATGAATGTATAGCATCAGTACTTGGTGTTAAAATTTTTCTTGGCGTCCGAGCAATTAAAATGTCTCATCACTAATGAAATTGGCGAAGGTAGAAGATTCCTTATACCTAATTGATTTCAAACTTCAGTAGAACCAGTCTGATCATCAAGGCATCTGATTGACTAATTCAAAAAACTGTCTTGGTCTCCTACAAGCCTACTAAAAACTTCAGCTGTTGAAAACTGGCTGTGTCAGTAAATTTGACAAAACAGAGTACTTTAGTGCATCATTTTTGCCTTGTTTTTTGCTACGCTTTTAGATATAGTGAGTGATTAATTGATTAAAGATGCTTTCTTTAGTTCCTTGTTGGCTAGTTCAACCTTAACCACGGAGCTCAGTCCTTTGAATTTGTCCACATTGAACTTATGTTGTTAATGATTGACTAGTTCAAATGCAAGCATCATCAAGATCTCTGTAGCGTTTTGGCTGCTTCTGCTGAGTCACCACTTCTAGCTTTCACATTAAATTACTTTACACTCTAACTGAAACTCTGGTTCATTTATGTGTACCAGGACCAAGAGCGTTCACAGCTTGGATCCCTGGTTCACCATAGCTTCATTTGCCTGAGTGAAAGATATTTCACATTAATTGTACTTATTGTTATTAATATTTCTCTAGTGCTAAGTATGTCATTTTTGGTTTATCCAGTCTCCTATTTAGTACTATAATCTTTCGAAACAAAGTTTTAAATTTAAAGTGTAGCCTGACAGACACTGATACTTTAACCTCTTACAGCATTCTAGGAATTCATAGTAAGGAGCAGCAAGTACAGATCTGAATTGAAGGTTGCAAAAATATCTATGCTTTTGGACCCTTACAGTGTAAAAGTTCTGAGGAAGATAGGTGGATTTGAATCATTAACTCTCTTTTTCCTTCCATAGATGCAGCCAGACCTATTGAGTTTTCCCACTTTGTTTTTATTTCAAATATAGTACCCTTGTTTTTTAAAAAATCTACTTTAATCTGAATCTTGACTTCATGCGAGGATTTGCTGTTTGCCACGTCAAAAAAATGTGCTTTACATCCAGTTCAGTGCTGCATGAGCCAGCACAGGTATTTATAACACATTTATTAGTTAATCCAAGTCATATATCTGCTTTCCCATATGAATGGTGAACTGCTGAAGTTGCAGCAAGTTTAAATGTAAACGGTTCACTATTTAATTGGGCTAAGTCCTGCACTTCACAGAGGAGAATGTTAGCGGCATAGTAGCTCCAGGCAAGGGCGAGTCCATTTTACTATGAGAACCTAGACTCTGATCTAATAAGGATGCAATTCAAAATGAGCCACAGTAGTCCCAATTTGTGTAATTGCTATGTTGGATCAGTTACCACAAAAGCTGCCTTTATAATTCACTGAAAAGAAAAAGAAACATCTGAAAATGCCTTGGTGCCTGGTTGAAATAACACATTGAGGAAACTGTTTCAGTTATGGAGCTGTATAATTGCTAACTAACTCTCACTAACTTAAAAGCTTTCCCTGCTGTGTTTGAGGTATGCTGTTAGTTGTGGTTAGGGAAGAGGAAACACAATATTATGATGCTGGCAAGTTTACAAATGTGAAGTATTCACTTCAAAAGCTGACTGCTGACAAACCACGTTATTATAAAGCTTTGTTCTTGTGGAATGGCACCAGTTTATTCTGTTCAGATATATCCAAAGTAGGGAACAATTTTAATTTGAATGCATAATGTTAACTACTTGGTGTTGACATTATGGATTAAGTTCTTGCTCAACCTCTGAAATGAATGAGTCCTCAATATTTATGGTCAGCTTTGGTGGTGTGATGGGTAAGCTTCTATAACAGCTTGGGTTTATGTTAATATAGTAAAGTACCCTGATGTACTTGCCTAACATGTACGTCATCAAAGCTTATATTGTAGGGGTGGCACAACCCTACAATACAAACAGCACCAGAGGCCTGTGTTCAATTCCAGCCTCGGGTCACTGTCTGTGTGGAGTATGCATGTTCTCCCTGTGTTTGCGTGGGTTCCCTCCAGGTGTTCCAGTTTCCTCCCACATTCCAAGAATGTGCAGGTTAGATTGATTGGCCATGCTAAAATTGACTCTAGTGTTAGGGGGATGAGCAGGGTTATGGGAATAAGGCCTGGGTAGGATTGTAGTGAGTACAGACTCGATGCGCTGAATGGCCTCCTTCTGTACTGTAGCTATTCGATAATTGTTCACAGGGAAAAGAGCAGTCAGCTGTGTATTTTCCAAACTGGTGTGCTTGGAAGTATGGGCAGTCTTTTATATTTGCTCACTTCACACCACCAGCAATATGCAGTGGATGGAAAATGATGGCTCTGGAATCAGACAGGTGGAAATTTAAATTAAATATTCACTTGCACCATTTTTCAATGTTTTGTTGTATGGGTATCAATTTTAAGTGACAGTGATCTAAAATGTACCTTCAGGTTTGCTAAGTATGCTGCGGTTGACAAACTTTATTTCAAGAGTAAAGTAAATAAGCTAATTCTGCAATTTGTGGTGATTCCCGTTCTCAAAATATATCAGTCAGACTTCCTTTTAAAGTTTCAGTGAATCCCAGTTCAGCTGCTTTAGTAGTCAATTTGACATACCCCTAGTTTTGAGTTTTCCGATTCTCAGATTTGAGAGTTTTGTATTTTTTTTAGCCCTATACTTGTCATTCATGTTAAGTATCTTTGTTTTAACCTTACTGATGCTTTTCACTATTTCAAAGATCAATATGAAGTTTCTCCTCAGTTTTGACTTTTCTTTGAAAATAAGTTTAATTATTTGAGATAATTTTTCATAACTTGGTACTGAATACTTTAATCACCTGGTCGTTCTTTTGAAGCCGTTCTGTTGAAATAAAGTGTCTGAAACTGCCTATCATACTCAGCAATTAGTTTCACTGTTAATATGTAAATTATACAGTAATATGTCTAATGACTTTTTCTGATGAAATTTAATAAGGTTTGGGAATTATAACACTGTGATCAATGGAAAAGAGGCTGAGGGAGTAATTAGAATGAGGTCGTTTCCACTCAGTCCCCATCAATGATTTTGTTGATGAACAAGGCTCCCTCTGGATTCTGACAAAAACCTCATTATTAAATGTAAATCAGGATCATATGGTATATGTATCAATGCATTGTCCTTTCGCACGATTATAACCTGATCAGTGAGCTGAAACCTTTCTGTATACTCATCTGAAAAGACCTTGCATGGTTTGGTTATCTTAAATATGAGGAGGTATGGGCTAATAACATAAAACCGCATTAATATTGGCATAAAATTGACCATTGCCCAGTGACTGGTAAAACTTGTATTGCTGTAGAAGGGTTAAACAGTCTAAATCATGATGGATCACAATTTCTGCTTTTTTATTTTTGTAACAAAATCTTTTTGTTAATACCTGAAATCTGTCCTCATTGTTAGTGTAGATTAAGCAAAATATTGCTGATTTTTCCTGCATATAAAAGGAAACAGACTTGCCTGTTTCTGTGCTAAGAGCTGATGATCTCATAGGTGCAGTGAATTCAGGAACTTTGGGCCACTCCTTTAAATAGACAGAAATTGCAGTGATTTTTATTTTATTCATTCACTAGACATAATTATTGTTAGCAAAAATCAGGATTTTTTTTATCCATTCCAGCTAGTGCTGAGATACCGGTTCGTGTAGTGAAGATATACTCACTGTTGTTAATTAGGGAGTTCCAACATTTTGAGTAAGAAAGGATGAAGAATGGTGATAAACTCCCCACCATCTTAACTTGAGAATCTAAGAGGTGATGATGTTTCCATGCACCTGCTGCCCTTGTTCATTTAGATAAAGTTTGCAGGTTTTGGATGCTGTTGAAGAAACTTTGGAAATTTGCTGCAGTGTATCTTGTAGATGATAAATCTATAGCTACAGTGCACCTGTAGTATGAGGAGTGAAAGTTTAAGGTGATGGATGAGGTGCCAACTGCATTGTCTTGGACAGTGTTGAGCTGTTTTGAGTGGTGTTGGAGCTGCACTCACCCAGGTAAGTGGACAGTACTCATTACCCTCCTGACTTGCACCTTGTAGATGGTGGAAAGACGTTGGGGTGTCAGATGAGTCACTTATCACAGAACACCCAGCCTTTGACCTGCTCTTGTAGATGCAGTGTTTACATGGTTGGTTTCAGTTAGATATTTCGTCACAGATGACTTTGAAGATGTTGGGGATGGGGGTTTCAACAATGGTAATAAGTGCTCATATGGAAAAATGTATACACGGAGATAATTTTGATAAGCATAAAAACCCAGAATCAATGGAAACAAATGATTATTTTAAAGAAGAATTGTCTTCCTGAAGAAGGAGTTGGCGTTTCCTATCAAAAAATTATAATTGATGTTCTTTCTCAAACTTGAATTTAACATAGTTTTTAAGGTGACTGATACCAATGTAATCAATGTAACAACTGAAAACCTTATTACTATACTTTTTAAAACTATTGATGTTGAAAAACTTTGGTTAGACCATCTGGGATGAAAATATGGTAAGTTTTTTTTCACTAAATTAGTAGTGTTTATTTAATTAGTAATTAATCAACAGCACTATAAACATTTTGGCAAGTCAAAGCTTCATATTATTATCATGAATTCCATGATGATCCATGTACTGGGAAAAAAACTTTATTTCCTTTTGTGAAATGTTGGTTGGGAAGTATTCTCAGAGGATTAACTGGTTGTGACATTAAGTACCAAGAAATGCCCATGTGCCATGGGGGCGAATGGCTAAGAAGCCGCGGAGTAAATAGAATGCTAATTGCAATGGCGTTGGGTCACCCTGTGTTTTCTGAACACTGAGAGAAAAACAAGTAAAGATGTTTCCAAGTGGAACAGTTTTCTGTTTGCCAATCTTCAAGAGAATCCTGGTGTTGAAGCAGTCTGGAGCAGAGACTGTTACTGTGGTAAACAATTAGAAAGAGCAGAGAGCTGGAGACAGGACAATAGATTGGGCAAGACTGTGGTGAACTGAGTGAGAGAGAGTTCATAAACGTGGGTCTTGTCAGTTGAAACTGTGTCCTTGGACTTGCGATAGAATATAGCTGCTGGTGAATCTGACTTACAGGCTGAAAGAATTGACTGGAAAGTGAGACCCCCTACATAACAGAGGCTAAGTTAGAAAGAACATAAGATTACATGTGGTCCCATATTTGTGCAGGAAATGGGTGCTTGTAGATGTGTGCAGCATATCTTTTGCTGATTATTGAAATAACTTTATTTGAAAAACGCTTCACCCGTAAAGTAAATGATATTGCTTTCAGTTGGCTTGTTACAGTATGTGTTGTAAAAAGTGAAATCTTGCCCAGTGGTTTTCTTTCTGTTCACATCTTGGGGAATCTTTTCGTTTTTTTAAAAGGTTATCAGTCTCCATGGGGATCATAATAAAAGCTTTTAAAGTAACCAATGATGGAGTTAGCTGCTGATAATAAGTATTTGACATGTTTTCAATTGTTTGTTGTTATATTTCATATGAAGTGGATAATGAACTTCTCAAAATGAAATTGTTTGTCTTGTCTTAGCATGTGATAAGTATGCAGTGGATATTTCCTATTTAATGGCCCACTTACTGCAAGCTATAAAGAATGAGGTACTGATAGTGTATCAGAATGACCTGACCTTATTGACCTTTCAGTAGTGCAGGCAATATAGATACACACTTGGGCCAGCTTGTTTACATTGCCTTCCTAACACTTTTGAAAAGGGCTTGCTGACAAGAATGAGATTTAAAGAATTGGTATGTTTAAAGATAGGCCTAGGGAAAATACTTCTTATTCTAAGTACTTTCCCATTTTAGAGTGAAAAGCAAGTATACAGAATGTTTGTCACGTACTTGATTTAAATATAGTAAACTTGGGTAGTGCTTCTTTCTTCCTTATAACTAGATCTTGATAATGTCAAAAGAACTATTCAAGCCATGTCAAAAGTGACAAAAGTTTATTGCTAAAAGAAAATGATTGATCAGGGATGAAATTGCACTTGAGAAGTAGAACAGAGTACAACTGAAGTTGATCTTCAAAGGAAATGATTTATATTAGAGATTATTTTAATAGGTATTATAAACAAAGTTGAGTAATTCTGTAATTATCATGTTTTATTTGCAGACATGCTTCAGAAGAAACCTTCAATGGATGACTTTGTTGATGCCTTGGTGTCAGACCTGGATTTAAACTTTGAAACATTCTTCATGGACTCTGAGTAACTTAAGATACAAGTCTGCGAGATGTTTGAATTACATCAGCATTTACATGTGTGTGCATGTGTGTGTTTGTATATATTGTGATTTATAAACATAATTCCAATTAACATATTTTGTATTGTTTGGAACCTAATTTAACTGTTTTAGTTTTCGTTTAAGTACATGTTCCTTTTGGAATACCAGTTTCTCAATTTTATTGAAAACAAAAGGTGGATGAGTGTTTTTAATATTTCTGAATTTTATTTTTTTGAAACAGGAAAACTTTGCATTCTGGATAATGCGATGTATTATTACCTTTTTGCAGATTAAAATTAGTTCACCTGTGAACATCAGTAAATGCTGGGATCACTTTATTCTGGTTATATTTGTTGCTTACTGTAATAATGTTGTTGAATGAATATTGCACGACTTCTTGCACAATCTACATTGTCACCACGGATTGATGGGGTGAATACTATGGATTCTCGGGGTCAGTATCAAACTGGATGCAAACAGATATTCTGGTTTAGGATCATCAAACAAATAAGGCTAAACAGTCTTTCCAAATCTTCAAACCCATTGACAGTCAGTCAGCAGACTAATGAGTAGAGAATGAGAGCGCTGATAGAAATTCAATGAGGTACAGCTTGGGTATCCCACATTAATTTCTCCCCAGAGAAATTGTAACAAAACATTCTATGTAATTATTTTCTCTGTAAATTCCAGTTACAACTTTGAAGTGATGTCCATTTTAACAACTTTTAATGGACATAATGAGCGTCATACAGTTCATAGTGCAGCTATAAATTAATTGTTTGAAAACTTTAACCTTTTAGATTTGGATGTACAGTTTTGTACCTCATCTAAAGTTAATAGCAGATCAGAAATATATTTTCTTTAATGCCCTTGAAGTACATCTGATTGCATGTGTTTAAACTTGTGTTTTTTCTTTCTTGATACTACATTGTCTATCTGTACCTGTATGGTATTAGTTGCTGTTTGTGTATCTTACAGTGACAGATTATGTGCATAATTTATGGCATCCCACTGATCTATCTTGCCTATTTTGTACAAATGAAAACAACTCATTCTGTTAAATTTACACCACATGCAGTTGAAGTTTATTCTAGTTTCTGGGGCAATCACTTGCTGAACAGACAGGTGAAAATGTTGCGACATTGCAGGTAGAATTTCTGCGTCTGGTTTGTTTTATTCTGCAGTACTTTTATTTCCATGTTAGGACAGTGACAACCTCTGAGATCAGGTACTGTGTCAGCATAGAGACTAGACAGACTGTTTTCTTCTCAACACAAAGAACACATTGAATGGCGAAGCAGACTTAGTGAGCCTAAAGGCCTACCTCTACTCTTGCATCTTGTGATCTGTCTGCATTTCCTTTGATTCCCTGATCCCGTGGATTGTTCAAGGCTGTGCCTTAAGCTCTAGAATTTCCCTCCCAAATTTCTCTGCTGTACTTCTCTCATCTTTAAAATTCTCCTTAAAACCTATGTCCTTTTACCAATATCTGGGGACTTCTCAAAACTGGGAGAGCTGTTCCATAGATTAGTCGAGCAACAGCCTGACAGTCATACTCCTGGAATCATACCTTACAGACAATGCTATACAATCAGAAGGGAGTTGCCCTCAATTCCACAGCATTGTCCCATAACTTCCAACCGCTGGGACGTTGTATGCAGCGGATTCCCCAAAGATGCTGTGAGAAAACCCTTCCTGAAGGTCCCAGTTAAAGATTGCACAGTAATTGTCCAGCAAGTTCAAATTTGCATTGGGCAATTATCCAGAACTGGGAACTGTCCAATACTCTAATTTAAATCACAATCTTTGCATGGTTCCAACTGTTACGGGAACAGTTAACCAGAAAAATTTAGAAGAATTAGAATCACTTCTAATTCCAGAGTAATTATAGCACTGACTCATTCCCAACCCCCACAGGACACCCCAACTGCCTTCCAGCTTCCAAACCACCCTTTACCCATCTCTACAAGTACATTGTAGCCCCTTAACTATCCTTGCTGACCAACTCCCACTGATTAACAAACTCTTCCCCACCCCCACTCCCTCATACCAGCACTGACCACCCGACCCACCCTTCCTCCCTGCACACCTGACCTATCATAGACCACTTGATCCTACCCTCCCCACCCCCACCTCTTCTCTCCCCCCCCCCCCACCTCTTCTCTCCCCCCCCCCCACCTCTTCTCTCCCCCCCCCCCCCCCAACCTCTTCTCTCTCTCCCACCCCCCCCCCCATCCCCCAATCCAGCCTGCCCACTTTACACACACTTTCTCCTGAGCTTTTCAAAGTGGCTGGACCAATAAACTGCTTTATGGCAGCCAGTGCCATAAAAAATGGCACGTGTCTTCTGCTGGACACATCTTCACTCAATTAAGAGGATTCTTGGACAGCTGCACAAACTGAGTTGAAAGATTAGACAAGAAAGGTATACCTGCACTTTAGGGTAAATAGATAGGAACAGAGCAGCAACCTGACTGTGATTACCAGTCCATGGATTTTATTACCCATTGACTCTGGACCCCATGAAGCTTCATGGTATCAAGCCAAATATGGACAAGGAAATCACCTTCGGCTGGTGAATCAGTTTTTGTTCATGTTGAAAAACTCTTGGATGGTGGCAAAGACACAGTGCTTTCTGGGTGGAGGACTTCAATGTTCATCACCAAGAATGGCCTCAGTAGCGCCACTATCGATCAAGCTGGCTGAGTCCTGAATAAAATATCTGCTGGATTTGACCGGTGATAGGTGATGAGGGAACAATAGTGAGGTAAAAAGGCCAGCACATCAGTGCAAAAGACAAGGGTGAAGTATTTGCAATCATCTTCAGCTAGAAGTGCTGGGTGGATGACCTAACTCAGCCTCCATGAGGTCCCCAACATCGTGGATGCCAGTTTTAAGCCAAATTGATTCACTCCACGTGATCTTGAGAAACAGCTAAAGGCATTGGATACTGGAATGGCTATGGGTCTTGACAATATCCTGGCAGTAATAGGGAAGACTGGTGCTCAAGATCTAGCTGCATTCCAAGCCAGTTTGTTCCAGTATAGCTAATATACTGAAATCTACACAAACTACATCCCATTTACTTGCTAAATTACGTTGCCTCCTAGGATGCCAATGCTTTGGACATTCCTATATTTAAATCCCTGTGATTCTGTCAATCCCCATATCCCATAATCTCCTCCAAATGTCCACTACTTTAAGTTCCTGACTCCTGCTGTGCCTGTATCCCAAAACTTCTGATCCCTCCCTGTCTACCTTTTTATCACTTTGTGGATTTATTTTTCTGGCTTTGCATTCATTTTCATTACACTTCTATGATAACTGCAGTTACTAGCAAGTATTTAAAGAGAGGCCACACTCGGCACGTAAAATTTTCCCCATCCCTATCTTAATGGAGAAATTTTGTTTTAAAACAATGGAATGATTTTTCAAAAATAGTAAATGTTTTTCTCCTTGTTCGCCCCCCCCAATAAAATAACTCCCAAATGTCAGTTTATTTCAGTGAAAGCATCTCCCTTCTGTGACTAGGTCACAAATTGAAGTTATATTTTAGTACTGGAGCTTGTAGTCAAAGTTGGCATTGCAAAATAATTCTGTGGAAATATGTTGTCTTTCAGGTGATAGATTTTAAGTTGTTTTTCAGACAGATGTAGAAGATCCTGCAAAGCAAAACCGAGAAGTTAACTCTGGCTAACATCCTTCAATCAATACAACCAATGCTGCTTAATTGGCCATTTATCAAACTTGCTGTTTCTGGCATCTTGTGCACACATTGGCAGGCATGTTTCCCCACAAAAGTGGTGACTACTCTTCGAGCAATTTGTTGTATATGAAGTGCTTCTGAGACATTTTAAGTGTGTAAGAGACACTACATAAATCCAAATTAATTCTTTCCCTGGTTTATATAGCAGGCATGTCTATATAAATAACAGCAAGAACACAAAACAGAATTTATTGCTCTGACAAAATCCTACAATGGTGAGGCCTGAATTGGTGATGGATTAAGTTGACTTGTTAGATGGGGATCATATTTCAAGATCTGAAACTGAAGATGGGGACAGTGGGCAAGTACGACAGTGGCATATGAAATTTCAAAATATGAATATAAGGCTGTCCAGTTTTGTACACAAGAAAGAAACGTGATTATAATATCCTAGATATTATTAGGGAGCAGTCATGCATTGCGTCCACCACCTTCTCCCACCCCCAACCCCTGTCAATTCTAAACCAAATAGTTGCTTAATAAAGAACACATCATCATGTTGCACTGAATCTAGTTGTCAAATTCCATGCAAGACCTGATGCTTATTGATTCTAGAGAAGTTTGCCAGAACTCATGATCAATTCTTTTCATCAGCCATAAGGTTTATAGTGTTGCTCAAGGATTGTGAAAATTCCAGTTGATTCTGGCCTGGAATTACCTCTGTGAACTCCAGTCCTATTCCATTTGCAACAAAAATGTGATTTTTCTGAAATTTTTGGTGTCTCTCTCTTCTCAGGGATTTTCTTACTACTGTTAAGATGCATTCTGTGTCCTATCGTCTTTGTGAACTTTATTCGCTTTCAAAAGTGCATCTTTTAAAATATTTTAAATTATTGAAAAACATCTTTTATCCTTACGATCCTTCATTGTGGCCAGATTTCTTGTACACAGATGCCTTCATAGCGCCACCCTGTCACCAGTCTGCACGTGTGTCTGTGAGTCTGCACTTCTCTGACCACTCAGGCTCACATATCCAAAAGCAGTTGTTGGTGCATGGAATGCAGCAGTCTGTGCTTCATGCAAAAAACTGGGAATCTCATGCAACCACTGTCTGAATTTCCACTAAAGTCTGGTACATCGAGAAATCCATCTGTACTGCAGTGGAAACTGAGACAGCAATCAGTATTCTGTCCATTAGGGGTTTATCTGGCAATGCTCCAATGGAGTTGTCCAACATTTCAGTGCTGGAAAGGATGGGCTCCAAGCTCTAACCAGTGCCTATGCCATGGTGGAGCTGAACTCCTCAATCCTTTTATCTGGTAATTGCGACCTATCTGGCAGGCCTGCAAAAGCACCAAGCACCTTGGTATACGTCAGCTTTTTTCTACAGCCCATCTCAATGAGGTCCTCTTCTGAGTGCTCTGTGATACAAATGGTGATCGACTTTGCTTTCTGGGAAATTTGCATACAGGGTGACGTATGCCCCAGCCTGGTTGCTCACTCACTCTCTGGTGTCTCACACAGATCCAAAATTACCTTTGATGTTCGAGTAGTGCCAGTAACTGAGCAGGTAGATATGGGTGTTAGGCCGAGTGACTGATCTCTTTTCCTCTTGCCCTTTTACTTGATGCTGCAAGTGCTCAGCACCTGGCAGTTCTGGACTCAAAGCACAAAAGCAATGGGGAAGAGCTGATAGAAGGAGGGTTGGGAGAAAAGCAGAAGGCCCACAGTGACTCCACCTGAAGTTTCCATTTCACCCTTCAGGTAAAAGTGAGGAATAAGTGAAGATGGCATATAACTGAGCAATTTATCATCATCCAAGATACCCTTGGCAAGTGCCACATATGCCTGGAATCCTTGGGATCTCCCATTTTTGATGGTCCTCCACCCATCATCTGCCTTTTTGTGGGTAGCTTTCTCTCCCACAGGAGTGAAGGCAAAATTCAGTGATTGTGATTATGTTTGGGTGATGTGTCTGCCATAACTAAATAGCTGAGGTATACTGAGGCAGTGAACTGCCCATGTGGTTGGCATTATTGCAAGGTGGGTGTGTGCATATGGTGCCCTAGAAGGATATTAGGGATGACCCTGGATGTCAGGATGCTGTCTGGTGAGTGATGCACGTATGGGGCATTGAGCATTAATGGGACCTGTATCAAGGTCATGGTGCCACGGTCTGGGTGTTCATAATGCTAACAATCTGCTCCAATTCTCTTGGCCTGATTACTTTGAGGAGCTTCTTTCTTCCTGCTGGAAATGGCTTCCTCCCTGGCCTGGACCTCTTGTTAGATTGAGTCCAGGACAGGTTGCAAAATCTGGGAGATCCCTCCTTCCCTTAGTGTGCCATTGCCTCTCCCTGAGTGGTGAAAAACCATTATCCAGCAATTTGCAGTGTCTTATTGGAACTCCCCTTTTATCCTTTTGTAAGAATTGTCGGAGCACGTGATTCAGGTCCCCTGGAATATGCAGAGGACAAGTGCACTGAAACAGAGGCCAGGGCTCTGCGAAAGCTGCTTGTGGTCCCTCTACAATCATGAAAATGAGATGGGTAGATGGATTTTCATATTTTCCATGGGCCCGGGCATGCTGTGAATTGATACCCCAAGCTCAAGTATCATACAAATTAATGTTACAACCCACTTTACAGTACCAGTGTAACACTGTCTTTTTCATTTCTGTTTCCTGTTGAAAAACATTGAAAAATGCCCAGCTTTTGTCTTTTGAAGTATCTGTCAATTGGCTCTGTAATTTTGTATAGATAATTACAGGTGCAATCCACATAGAAAACTTATAATGCAACAACAACCCTATCATTACTGTGTTTATTTTAATGTGAGTTATTATTATACAAGCCTTCAAATAAGTTAGTCTACCATTATTCCCAGCAATGGGAACACGTAAGTCAGATTGCAGTGTAATGACTAAGATTTACATGTTATGAATCAATGATTAATTAAAGGGAGGAAGAGCAAAAGCATTTTTGCATGTATAACAACATTTTATAAAGATTTATACTTTGAAGTGGTTTAGTGGCAATTTTAAAATATTCATTGGTTTAACTGCCTTGGTTCTTATGGTCCAATCTCTAATATTAACTTTTTAAAAGGTTAATTATTTTTATTCTTTCATGAGACATGATCATCACTGTCAAAGCCAGCATGTATTCCCAACCCTAACTGCCCTTGAGATGGTATTGATGAGCCACTGCCTTAAACATGTGCAGTCCATGTGAAGTACACCCACCGTACTGTTATGGAGGGAGATGCAGGATTTTTACCCAGTAACAGTGAAGGAACAATGATATACTTCCAGTTCTGGATGATGTGTGAGTTAGAGTGAAATTTGCAGGTGGTGGTATTTACCTGCTACACTTGTCAGTGTGGGAGGTGTTACTGAAGAAGCCTTGTCAAGTTGCTGCAGTGCATCTTGTAGGTGGTATGTAATGATGCAGTGGCATGCTTTTGGTGGAGGGAGAGAATGCTCAAGATTGTGGATGGGTTGCTGATCAAATGGTTTGCTTTGTCCTGGATAGTGTTGAATGTTGTTGGAGCTGCACTCATCCAGGCAAGTAGAGAGTATTCCATCACATTCCTGACTTGTGTCTTGTAGTTGATGGAAAAGTTTTTGGAAGTCAGGGGGTGAGTTACTCTCCACAGAATATCCAGCCTATGGCTTACTCTTCCAGCGGCAATATTTAAGTGGCTGAGCCCATCAAATAGCTGATTAATATTGACCTCCAAGATGTTGATGATGGAAGATTCAGAGATGATAATTCTGTGAATGTTAAAAGGAGATAGCTAGCCTGTCTTGTTGGAGATTATTACTGTCAGGCACTTGTATGGACCCAGTGATACTTGGATCTCCTAGTTAGGTGTTTAACTATCCACAACTATTCACAATTAGATGTGGCAGAGCTGCAGAGATTTCATTTGATCTGGTGGTTGCCAGATATTTTATTTGGTGTAAATGAGGTCCTGTATTGTAGCTGTACCAGATTGTCACCTAATGAATGCTCTTTTATAATTAGTGAACCATGATTGTTTCCCTGGCATACTGGTAATGGAATAGGGAGGGATATATCAGGCCATGAGGTTATAAATTGCTATTGCTAATGGCCCAAAGTACCTTCTGAATGCCAAGTTTTGGGTTGCTAGATCTGTTCTGAATCTATCCCATTTAGCAAGGTGGTTGTGTCCTCAGATAGGATGTTGTCTTTGCAAGGACTATGTGATCCAATGCTGTATTGGATCAATGTACCAGTGGCAAGTAGATTAGTAAGAATGAGATCAAGTAGAGTTTTCCTCCTTGTTGGTTCAGTCACCCTGACTGTGGATGGGTCCTTTGGGACTCTGATATCTTAGTCAGTAATATTGTTACCGAATCACTAAATAACAGATGTTGAAGCCGCCTAACCAGAGTGCACTCTGTGCTCTTGCTACTCTCAGTGCTTCTTCCAAATGGTGTCCAACACGGAGAAGTACTGATTCATCAGCTCAAGGAAAGTGGAGAGTGATAATCAGCAGGAGGTTTCCTTGCTGTGTTTGGCCTGATGCCATGTGACTTCATGCATTCCAGCATTGATGTTGAGGTCTCCCAGAGCCAATCACTCCTGACAATTTGTTACTATGCCATCACCTTTGGTTGGTCTGTCCTGCCAGTAGATCAGGACATAGGTAAGAATGGTGATAGAGGAGTTTGGGACATTGATTGAGATATGATTCTGTGAGTATAGTTGTTTGACTAACCTGTTAGGCAGAGATCTCAAGTTTGCCAAAAATCCCCAGATAACAGAGAGGAGAATTTGCAGGGTAAACTGGATTAGGTGCGCCTCTGTCATATTTGATGCCTAGGTCAATATTTGGTGTTCGGTCTGGTTACATTCTTGTTTTTTTGTCAAGGTCTGATATAACAGAATGGCCATCTAAGCCATTTCAGAGGGTAGTTAAGAGTCAACCACATTGCATTAGGTCTGGAATTATATCTAAGCCACTCATTTCATTCCCTAAAGGACATTAGTGAGCTTAATGTGGCCAGTATCTTCACTAAAGTAATAAATGGGATTTAAAAGTACATGTTTTTTCAGCTTTAGTTTATGGATCTTGTTATAATAATGGGTTTCCCAGTTTTATTTCCACTAAGTTTAATACTTAATCCAATAGTTCAATAACTGTCTCTGAATTTGCTTAAAATATAATGGCATATGAATGACAAGATCTTATTAATCAAAGATCAGTGAACAACATGGTGAGGAAGAGATAACCCATACCTTGCAAATTACCATAAGTTGCTGGGCAATTTGTACCACTCCTCCATTAAGTTTACAGCAACAGCATCTTACTCCTAATTTCCTCATGGGTGGGATTTTCCACATTCCTCGCGGCACATTTTATGGAGATGAGTTTCCCCCCCACCCCTCACCCTCTCTCCCTCCCTCCAATTGATCAGCGTCAATCCTATCCCCCTTGCAGGGAAACCTGCGGCAGGGGTTGTTGGTGGTGTCAGTGGGACCAGAAGATCCTGCTGTCAAAAATGGCCAGGAAATTCTGCCTCATGAGTCTCTTGAATTTACTGCATTTGTTCATCAGTTGCTGAAAGAGTTAATAATCATGCACAAGTTTAAAAATCACATAAGCTGCTGTAAGAGAATAAAACATCTTTATGAAAGTCTTTACAGACGAGCGCCAAGGCCTTTAGTCTGAGAGAATTCATTAAATCAGATATCTGGAACTGGAAGAATGGAGTGATATCCACAGACACAAACTGGGACATCACTGATAACTTGTAACAATGATGAATTAGGTCAGCTAACATGATTCAGACTTCATGCTGATTACTCATTGCAATTAAGCAATCATGAATTGATCGTGATTGATTTCAGTACCTGCCTTATGAATAATGTAACCTTAATAACTGTGAGTTGATAGAGATAGCTCCTATACCATGATTGGTATATATTGAAACTATGAAGCTGGGCTAGCGCTTAATATGAAAAAGGATAGCAAGAGTTTTTATAAGTATATAAAAAGGAAGAGGCTGGCTAGGGTGAACGTTGCACCCTTAGAGGATGAGAAGGGGGACTTTAGTGGTAGGGGATGGGGAAATGGCTGAGGTCTTGAATAACTTTTTTGTTTCGGTCTTCACGGAGGAGGACGTGAATAATTTGCCGGGTGTTAGCGATGGAAAGGTGGTAGGACTGGAGGGTCTCAATGACATTACTGTTACTAGAGAGGTGGTGCTCGACTGACTGGAGGGGCTGATTGTGGACAAGTCCCCAGGACTGGATGGAACGCATCCGAGGGTTCTGAAAGAAATGGCGGAGGTGATAGTGGATGCCTTGGTGGTTATTTTCCAGACGTCACTGGATTCCGGGGAAGTGCCGGAAGATTGGAAAGCGGCTAATGTTACGCCGTTGTTTAAGAAGGGTGCCAGGCAAAAGGCGGGGAATTATAGGCCGGTTAGTTTAACGTCTGTTGTAGGTAAAATGTTAGAATCCGTCATCAAAGAGGAAATAGTGAGGCATCTTGAGGGGAATTGCTTGATAGAGCAGACGCAGCACGGTTTCGTTAAGGGGAAGTCGTGTCTGACAAATTTACTGGAGTTCTATGAGGATGTGTCTAGGGTGGTGGATGTGGTCTTTCTTGATTTTCAGAAGGCGTTTGATAAGGTACCTCACAAGAGGTTATTGCAGAAGGTCAGGGGACATGGAGTTGGGGGTAGGGTGTTAGCGTGGATAGAGGATTGGTTGTCAAATAGGAGGCAGAGAGTGGGGGTCAACGGGTGCTATTCGGATTGGCAGTTGGTGACTAGTGGAGTGCCCCAGGGGTCGCTGCTGGGGCCTCAGCTATTTACCATTTATATAGATGATCTGGAGGAGGGAACCGAGTGTACGGTGTCGAAATTTGCTGATGACACCAAGATTGGTAGAACGGCAAATTGCGCGGAGGGTGTGGAGAATCTGCAGAAGGATCTAGATCGGCTGGGCGAATGGGCCAGGAACTGGCAAATGGAATTTAATGTTGGCAAGTGCGAGGTGGTCCACTTTGGTAGGAATAATGGTAGGAAGGATTATTACTTACGTGGAGAAAAACTGCAGCAGGCGACGGTGCAGAGGGACCTCGGGGTCCTTGTGCATGAGTCGCAAAAGCCCAGCTTGCAGGTGCAGCAGGTGGTCAGGAAGGCGAATGGGATGCTGGCCTTCATAGCGAGGGGGATTGAATATAAAAGTAGGGAGGTCTTGCTGCGGCAGTATAGGGCATTGGTGAGGCCGCAGCTGGAGTACTGTGTGCAGTTTTGGGCGCCGTATTTACGCAAGGATATTTTGGCCTTGGAGGGAGTGCAGAGGAGGTTTACTAGGCTGATGCTGGAGTTGAGGGGGTTGAGCTATGAGGAGAGGCTGAATAAACTAGGCTTGCACTCGTTAGAGTTTAGAAGAATGAGGGGAGACCTCATTGAGACGTATAAGATGATGAATGGGATGGATAGGATAGAGGTGGAGAGACTCTTCCCGCTCAGAAAGGACAGTAGGACTAGGGGGCACAGCCTCAAGATAAAAGGGGGGCACGGTTTAGAACGGAGTTGAGGAAGAACTTCTTCACTCAAAGGGTGGTGAATCTCTGGAATTCTCTGCCTGTTGAAGTGGTGGAGGCTACCTCGCTAAATATTTTTAAGACGCGGGTTGATGGGTTTTTGATAAGCGAGGGGATTAAGGGTTATGGGGAGAGGGCGGGAAAGTGGAACTGAGCCACGACAGATCAGCCATGATCTTTTTGAATGGCGGGGCAGGCTCGAAGGGCCAGATGGCCTACCCCTGCTCCTATTTCTTACGTTCTTATGTTCTTAATTATTGTACTGTACTACTGTAATCGAATTTGAAACTATAACTACTTGTGTATCCCTGAATTCTGGGCTCTGGCTACTTACACTCTGACCTGTGACCTTCCAGCGTCCTCACCATTGCTTGCGTTAAAACAACTGTTTAAGAGAATCTGTGACTTGGTGTGGTTACTTGAAGCATTAAGTTTTGATCAATTAAAAAGCTGACATCAAAGCCCACAAAAATTGCCCATAGAAAGGCTAGCACTGAACAGTGTACGTATTCTTTCAATGGTATGGTAATGACTATTAATCAAAGCCTCTGGTCCAGGAAATGAACAAATGTGAAGTTCATTCCTTCGGATAGTGAGTTCATATTACAAATTTTTACAAATGTAAAATTTAATATCTTTACAGTTTTTCTTCCTTTTCCTTTTCTTTTTTCCCCCTCATTGTATCTAATTCTGTGCCTGATTTTACATTGTTTTGACCCACTCTGATTCACCATGCTTCTCATTTCTTCTGTTTGTTTCTTAATTTTTTGATTTCATTGATTAAGGAGAGATTCTGTAGTTCTTGTCATTCGCTGAGATCCCAGACACCCTATTTACTCACTGTACCATTATCACCTTGCACTTGCAGCAACTTTTGAAGCAGAATAGTTTTGAGCTGAAGAGTGCAAGAACAAGTCTAACTGGCATGTCATGAGATGTTCCAGCAAACTCTGGGCATTTTGTAAATATTAATACAAACTATTGAAACATATCCACACTAGTCACTCCCACATAATCTTGTTTCTTCTTTGAGTAAAGGGAATGAATTTTTGGGTGAATCAAGATGAAACATGTCAATAATGAAGAATGGAGCATGTTTCTTTAATTAATCCCAATCTTAAGGGCAATAGCTTCTGGGCTGTGTTGAGCAAGTGCTGCATGTAGACTGGAACTCATTTTGCTCAGTCCCAGCAATATACCTCACCTCTGACTTTAGAAGATCAGAAAGTACTGCATTGGGACAACTTTTCAAAAATTATTTATTCTCAGCATATGGACTTTACTAGCAAAGTCATAGTTGCCCTGAGAAGGTGGTGTTGGGCATGCTTCTTGCACCATTGGAAGTGATTTGATGCAATTGAGTGTCATACTGGAGCATTTCAGAGGACAAACCTGGTGTGGCAAGGATGACAACTTTCCTTTCTTAAAGAACTTCAGTGAACCAGAAGGGATTATTTGACGATAGGACAACTTCAATGCTAACTTTTGATTTATCCATTGGCAAAGTTATCTGTTCGATAATGAATGGCTATTTCATCTAATGTAACTATGAAAAATGAAACCATCCATTTCCCTTGTTTCAGTATAAGATGCAAGTAACCTCATGCCATCATGATACAGATTAAAGATTCTGCCCCAAGCCTTGGATTTGATTGACGGTTACATTAGAGATCTTTTGAGTAGTAAACAAGGTAGTTAATTGGCTGATGCCCTTTTTGATGGACAACTTGCTAGAGGTCTCCAGTCATGCATTTATATTGGGTTTCAAGGGTGATGCTGTAGGCAGTGTTTCAGGAATGTAGCCATGATTCAAATAGCTGTGTTGTGCCTATGTTTAGATGTCTTGGCTGAGGAGCTCAGTCATCAGAGGCTGTGACATGCTTCACTGTGTAAGAAGTGAACTCATAATCTAAAATTGATGATCTGGAATTCTTTACCCTCTATGCTTGCGGACTGTGAGGTGGAGGGAGTGCAGTGTAATGGGCCATGAAGGCTCAGGATGGAGAGCACGTTGCCTTCCTTACGCTCCCCAGTTAAATCCAGGTTGCAAAAGGTCAAGGACAGCGTTCTCAGCTGAACACCAATATTAGAGTCATAGAGGTTTACAGCATGGAAACAGGCCCTTCGGCCCAACTTGTCCATGCCATAGCTTTTTTAACCCCTGTGCTAGTCCCAATTGTTCATGTTTGACTCATATCCCTCTGTACCCATCTTACCGATGTAACTTCTAAAGGCTTTTTAAAAGACCAAATTGTACCCGCCTCTACTACTACTTCTGACAGTAGTTCCAGAGTAGCTTGTTCCAGACACTCGCCACTCTCTGGACTCTTGTATCTCTCCACTCTCACCTTAAACCTGTGCCCTCTAGTTTTAGATTCCCCTATCTTTGACAATCTAGCTGATCCATGCCCCTCATTATTTTATGGATCTCTATAAGATCACCCCAAGCCTTCTATGCTGCAGAGATAAAAGTCCCAGTCTATCCAGCATCTCCTTATAACTCAAACCATCAAGTCCTGGTAGCATCCTAATAAATCTTTTCTGCACTGTTTCTAGTTTAATAATATCCTTTCTATAATAGGATGACCAGAACTGTGTCTTATACAATTTCAACAAGACATCTCAACTCCTGTATTCAGTGTTCTGACCAATGAAACCTAGCATGTCAAATGCATTCTTCACCATTCTGTCCACCCGTGACTCCACTTTCAAGGAGCTATGAGCTGTACCCCTAGATCTCTTTGTTCTATAACTCTTCCCAAGCTCCCACCATTAACTGAATAGATCCTGCCCCAATTTGATCTACCAAAATGCTTCACCTCACATGTATCTAAATTTAACTCCAACTGCCATTCATCAGCCCACTGCCCCAATTGATCAAGATCCCATTGCAGTCCTAGATAACCTTCTTCACTGTCCACTGTGCTACATATCTTGGTGTCATCTGCAAACTTACTAACCATGTCTCCTAAATTCTCATCCAAATCATTAATATAAATGACAAATAACAGTGGACACAGCACTAGTTCCTGAGGTACACTGCTGGTCACAGGCCTCCAGTTTGAAAGTCATCCCTATACAACCACGCTCATTTGGTTACCTCATCCTGGATCCCGTGAGATTTAACCTTATGCAACAACCTATCATGTGGTCCTTGTCGAAGGCCTTGGTAAAGTCCCATGTAGACAATAACAATGGCACTGCCCTCATCTACCTTCTTGGTTATCCCTTCAAAAAACTCAATCAAATTTGTGAGACATGATTTTCCATTCACAAAGCCTTGCTGACCCTAACCAATCTATTCTACCTGGGGGGAGGGGGGGTGTGGAGGGCAGGAGCCATGCCATGTGGGCAAGCCACCAGGTGAACCCTGCCAGGCATACCTGTAGCCTTGTGGTGGTGTGAGTTGGGGTGGGGGGAAGGGATGCTCCTCCTCAGGCAACCTATCCCCAATGAAAGGTTGCCCCTGCTGTTGGAAGACACCCCCTCCCCTTTACATAAGAACATAAGAAATAGGAGCAGGAGTAGGTCATCTAGCCCTTCGAGCCTGCCCCGCCATTCAATAAGATCATGGCTGATCTGAAGTGGCCACTTTCCTGCTTTCTCCCCATAACCCTTAATTCCCTTGTCTATCAGAAACCTATCTACCCGTGACTTAAATATATTTAGCAAGGTAGCTTCCATCATTCAATGGGCAGAGAATTCCAAAGATTCACCATCCTTTGAGAGAAGATGTTCCTCCTCAACTCTGTTCTAAACTGCCCCTCCTCCCCCATCTTGAGGCTGTGCCCTCTAGTCCTGCTGTCCTTTCTGAGCAGGAAGAATTTCTCTACCTCTATCCTATCCATCCTTTTCATTATCTTATATGTCTCTATAAGATTCCCCCTCATCCTTCTAAACTCCAACGAGTACAGACCCAGTCTATTCAGTAACATTTACATTAACATGTTTATCCCACTTTGCTATTTTATGGAGCTTCAGCAACATAGAACACTACAGCACAAACAGGCCCTTCGGCCCACGAGTTGCGCCGATCACATCAACACCTACCAATCTATAGACCTATCTATAACCCCCAATCCCATAAAACCCCATATACTCATCCAGAAGTCTTTTAAAAGACCCCAGCGAGTTCGCCTCCACCACCACTGACGGCAGCCGATTCCATTCACTCACCACCCTCTGAGTGAAAAACTTACCCCTAACATCACTTCTGTACTTTCCTCTCCGCACCTTAAATCTGTGTCCTCTCGTAGCAACCATTTCAACCCGGGGAAATAGCCTCTGAGAATCCACCCTATCTATTCCTCTCAACATTTTATAAACTTCTATCAGGTCGCCTCTCAACCTTTGTCTCTCCAGGGAAAAGAGACCCAGCTCACTCAACCTAACTTCATAAGGCATGCCTCCCAGTCCAGGCAACATCCTTGTAAATCTCCTCTGTACCCTTTCAATAGCTTCTACGTCTTTCCTATAGTGAGGCGACCAGAACTGCGCACAGTACTCCAAATGAGGCCTGACAAGGGTCTTATAAAGTTGCAGCATTACCTCCCGACTCCTAAACTCAATCCCTCGATTAATGAAGGCCAGTACACCATACGCCTTCTTGACCACCTCTTCCACCTGCGAGGCCGATTTAAGAGTCCTGTGGACCCGGACCCCAAGATCCTTCTGCTCTTCAACATTATTAAGACTCCTGCCCTTGATAGTGTACTCGTTCAGCCCGTTGGTTCTGCCAAAATGGACGACTACGCATTTATCCACGTTGAAGTCCATCTGCCACTTCTCCGCCCAGTCCTGCATCCTATTTATGTCCTGCTGCAACTTTTGCCATCCTTCCAGACCATCCACAACACCACCGACCTTCGTGTCATCAGCGAACTTACTTACCCATCCCTCCACTTCCTCATCCAGGTCATTTATGAAAATGACAAACAGCAAGGGTCTTAGAACAGATCCCTGGGGCACTCCACTGGTGACTGACCTCCATTCAGAAAAAGACCCATCCACAACCACTCTCTGCCTTCTGCAGGCAAACCAGTTCTGGATCCACAAGGCCAAAGGCCCTTGGATCCCATGCCCTCTCACCTTCTCAAGAAGTCTTGCATGGGGGACCTTATCAAACGCCTTGCTGAAGTCCATGTACAACACGTCCACGGCACTTCCTTCGTCAATGTGTTCAGTCACATTATCGAAGAACTCAACTAGGCTCGTAAGGCACGACCTGCCCTTGACAAATCCATGCTGACTATTCCTGATCATGTCAAACCTCTCCAAATGCTCGTAAATCTTGTCCCTCAGAAGCCTCTCCATCAGCTTACCAACCACTGAGGTCAGACTCACCGGTCGGTAATTTCCCGGGCTATCTCTGTTCCCTTTCTTGAAAATAGGGACTACATCCGCAATCCTCCAATCTTCCGGAACCTCTCCCGTCTCCATTGACGACGCAAAGATCATCGCCAGGGGCTCTGCAATCACTTCCCTCGCCTCCCACAGTATCCTGGGGTACATCCCATCTGGTCCCGGCGACTTATCTATCTTGATAGAATTCAAAATTTCTAACACATCCTCCACCTTAATATCCACAAACTCAATCTTTTCCATCTGCTGCAAACCTGTAGCAAAATCTCCCAGATCAGCTTCCACCGTGAATACTGAGGCAAAGTACTCATTAAGCACCTCTGCTATTTCTTCTGGTTCCACACAGACCTTTCCCCCTTCACCTTTTATAGGTCCTATCCCTTCTCTTCCCATCCTTTTACCTTTCACATATTTATAGAAAGCCTTGGGATTCTCCTTAATCTTACCCGCCAAGGTCTTCTCATGACCCCTTCCGGCTCTCCTAATTTCCCTTTTAAGCTCCTTTCTACAGTCCTTATACTCCTCAAGATCCTTAACCTCTCCTAGTTCCCTGAACCTTCTGTACACCTTCCCTTTCCTCCTGACTAGGTTCAACACAGCCTTCGTGCACCACGGTTCCCGCGATCTACCAAAACCCCCTTGTCTCATCGGAACGTTGTCATGCATAGCTCCAGACAAACATTCCTTGAATATCCACCACCTTCCTTCGGTACTTTTCCCTAAGAACGCCTCATTCCAGTTTATTTGTCCAAGTAACTTCCTGACTTCTTCGTATCTCCCCTTACTCCAAACACCTTCCTAGCCTGCCTGATCCTATCTCGTTCCAATGCAATTGTGAAGGAGATAGAATTATGGTCACCATTCCCAAGATGCTCTCCTACCAAGATCCATCACCTGCCCTGGTTCATTCGCCAGTACCAGGTCAAGTACAGCCTCTCCCCTCGTAGGCTTATCCACATACTGTGTCAGGAAACCTTCCTGAACACACCTAACAAACTCCTCCCCATCCAAACCCCTTACCCTAGGGATATTCCAGTCGATGTTTGGGAAATTGAAGTCTCCCATCACGACAATTCTGTTATTAATACATCTCTCCAGAATCTGTTCTCCTATCTGCACTTCAACTTCCCTGTCACTATTGGGCGGCCTATAGAATACACCCAGCAAAGTTTTCGACCCTTTGCTGTTCGTAACTTCCACCCACAGAGACTCTGTAGATAGTCCCTCTACGGCATCCTCTTTCACTGCAGCCATGACACTGTCCCTGATCAACAGTGCCACTCCACCACCTCTTCTGCCATCCTCCCTGTCCTTCCTGAAGCATCTGAAACCTGGCACCTGAAGTATCCAGTCCTGTCCCTGAGACATCCAAGTCTCCGTAATGGCCACCACATCACAATCCCAAGCAGCAATCCACGCCCTAAGCTCATCTACCTTATTCACTACACTCCTTGCATTAAAATATATACACTTCACCCCCTCAGTCTGGGCATTTCCCTTCTCCACCCCCTGTCTAACCTCCCTCCCATTCTGCCTGCGGTCCTCCCCTACCTGGGAGCTAACCTCCTCCGTCCCAGTTTCCCCATCACAATTCCCTCCCCCCATCCTTTCTAGTTTAAAGTCCCCCCGGTAGCCTTAGCCAGTCTTCCCACCAAGATATTAGTCCCCCTGGGATTTAAGTGCCACCCCTGGCACTTAAGTGCCACAATTCTGCCCCTGGCCATACTGCAGTACCTGCAGTGGTCACTGGGAGCAATGGTGCCTTTACTGAATAACCTCTGACTGACAGAACTTGGCAAGGTGACAATCACCCCTTCAGGGATGGGGAATCCCACCAGCATCCAGGAGACTGCATCATAGGGATTTACTTCCAATGGGGCTCTTGGAAATCAAGGAGGGGTTGCCACTGGCTTTCCAGCAGCTAGATGGGTTAACTTCACTGGGAGTATGAAAACTGAGTCTGGCATCAAGCAGCCCTAGCAAAACCGGAATCAGTGGGAACTGGGGGAAAGTCTCTGTTGTTGGAGTCATACCAGGTGCAAAAGAAGATAGTTGTAGTGGTTGGAAGTCAATCATCTCAGCTCCAGGACATCACTGCAAGAGTTTCCCAGGGTAATGTCCTAGGCCCAACCAGTTTCAGCTGCTTCACCAATGACCTTCCTTCCATCATAAGGCCAGAAGTGAGATGTTTGCAGATGATTGCACAATGTTCAGTACTATTCAGTAGCGACTCTCCAGAAAGTGAAGCAGCCCATGTCCAAATGCAGCAAGAACTGAACAATATCCAGGTTTGAACTGAATAGAACATCAGTAAGTAACATCAGTCATACAAGTGCCAGGCAATGACCATCTTTAGCCATTGTCCTTTGACATCCAATGGCATTACTATTGCTGAAGCCTTCACTTTCAACATCTGAGGGGAATGGGGGAGGGTGTTGGTGGTGGTTACCATTGACCAGAAAATGAACTAGACTAGCCATATAAATACTATGGCTACAAAAACACGTCAGGGATTCAAAATCCTGTGGCAAGTAACTCATCTCCTGACTCCCAAAGCCTAACCACAATCTACAAGGCACAAGGCAAGAGTGTGATGGAATATTCTCTTTTTGCCTGGATGAGTGCAGCAACACTCAACAAGCTCAACACCATCCATGACAAAGCAGTCTGCTTGATTGGCATCCCATCCATAAACAATCACTCCCTCCACTACCTGCACACAGTGGCAGCATTGTGTACCATCTACAAGATGCACTTGTCATGAATGTACCAGCAGATTAGAAGCCACCAACATTTCAAAAGCTATTTCACAGACAGTGGCTTTTACTTATAGACCTATTAGATTGGATGTTGTTTGGGAAGAGGAAAGTCCTAAAAAGATCTTATAAATGTACTTAGCATCAGAAGGGTAACTCCTACTTAAACTCTATGGGTGTGTTAAGTAGTCTTGGAGGTAACTGTCTTAGATCATATAGTCATTATAGTCATAAACTATGA
The DNA here is from genome assembly GCF_965287045.1 of Carcharhinus amblyrhynchos. Lineage (NCBI taxonomy): Eukaryota > Metazoa > Chordata > Chondrichthyes > Carcharhiniformes > Carcharhinidae > Carcharhinus > Carcharhinus amblyrhynchos. The sequence continues at coordinate 73,343,307 of NC_137333.1, read as the reverse complement.
AGCTGGGCTAGCGCTTAATATAAAAAAGGATAGCAAGAGTTTTTATAAGTATATAAAAAGGAAGAGGCTGGCTAGGGTGAACGTTGGACCCTTAGAGGATGAGAAGGGGGACTTAGTGGTAGGGGATGGGGAAATGGCTGAGGTCTTGAATAACTTTTTTGTTTCGGTCTTCACGGAGGAGGACGTAAATAATTTGCCGGGTGTTAGCGATGGAAAGGTGGTAGGACTGGAGGGTCTCAATGACATTACTGTGACTAGAGAGGCGGTGCTCGACAGACTGGAGGGACTGATTGTGGACAAGTCCCCAGGACCGGATGGAATGCATCCGAGGGTTCTGAAAGAAATGGCGGAGGTGATGGTGGATGCCTTGGTGGTTATTTTCCAGACGTTGCTGGATTCCGGGGAAGTGCCGGAAGATTGGAAAGCGGCTAATGTTACGCCATTGTTTAAGAAGGGTGCCAGGCAAAAAGCGGGGAACTATAGGCCAGTTAGTTTAACGTCTGTTGTAGGTAAAATGTTAGAATCCGTCATCAAGGAGGAAATAGCAAGGCATCTTGAGGGGAATTGCTTGATAGAGCAGACGCAGCACGGTTTCGTTAAGGGGAAGTCGTGTCTGACAAATTTATTGGAGTTCTATGAGGATGTGTCTAGGGCAGTGGATAGAGGAGAGCCGGTGGATGTGGTCTTTCTTGATTTTCAGAAGGCGTTTGACAAGGTACCTCACAAGAGGTTATTGCAGAAGGTCAGGGGACATGGAGTTGGGGGTAGGGTGTTAGCGTGGATAGAGGACTGGTTGTCAAATAGGAGGCAGAGAGTGGGGGTCAATGGGTGCTACTCGGATTGGCGGTTGGTGACTAGTGGAGTGCCTCAGGGGTCGGTGCTGGGGCCTCAGCTATTTACCGTTTATATAGATGATCTGGAGGAGGAAACCGAGTGTACGGTGTCAAAATTTGCTGATGACACCAACATTGATGGAACGGCAAATTGCGCGGAGGGTGTGGAGTCTGCAGAAGGATCTAGATCGGCTGGGCGAATGGGCCAGGAACTGGCAAATGGAATTTAATGTTGGCAAGTGCGAGGTGGTCCACTTTGGTAGGAGTAATGGTAGGAAGGACTATTACTTACGTGGCGAAAAACTGCAGCAGGCGACGGTGCAGAGGGACCTCGGGATCCTTGTGCGTGAGTCGCAAAAGCCCAGCTTGCAGGTGCAGCAGGTGGTCAGGAAGGCGAATGGGATGCTGGCCTTCATAGCGAGGGGGATTGAATATAAAAGTAGGGAGGTCTTGCTGCGGCAGTATAGGGCATTGGTGAGGCCGCAGCTGGAGTACTGTGTGCAGTTTTGGGCGCCGTACTTACGCAAGGATATTTTGGCCTTGGAGGGAGTGCAGAGGAGGTTTACTAGGCTGATGCCGGAGTTGAGGGGGTTGAGCTATGAGGAGAGGCTGAATAAACTAGGCTTGTACTCGTTAGAGTTTAGAAGAATGAGGGGAGACCTCATTGAGACGTATAAGATGATGAATGGGATGGATAGGATAGAGGTGGAGAGACTCTTCCCGCTCAGAAAGGACAGTAGGACTAGGGGGCACAGCCTCAAGATAAAGGGGGGGCACGGTTTAGAACGGAGTTGAGGAAGAACTTCTTCACTCAAAGGGTGGTGAATCTCTGGAATTCTCTGCCCGTTGAAGTGGTGGAGGCTACCTTGCTAAATATTTTTAAGACGCGGGTTGATGGGTTTTTGATAAGCGAGGGGATTAAGGGTTATGGGGAGAGGGCGGGAAAGTGGAACTGAGCCACGACAGATCAGCCATGATCTTATTGAATGGCGGGGCAGGCTCGAGGGGCCAGATGGCCTACTCCTGCTCCTATTTCTTATGTTCTTATGTTCTTATATTCTCCAAGACACCATCCTGACTTGGAAATATATCAAAATGATGGAACTCTCTCCCTAACAGCATTGTGGATGCATCTACTCTAGATGGACTACAGTAGTTCAAGAAGGTAGCTCACAACCATCTTCTTAAGGGTAATTAGAGAAGGCCAATAAATGCTGGCCTAACTAGTGAAGCCTTGTGTATGTGTATTCTTTCTTTATTGTAATAAATAATCTTTAATAAGAGTAATACTATGAGTTGGCTGGTTCTGTGGCCCCTTAATCTTTCCTTGGAAACTAGTGTTTCCAAACTGGGCCACCCTCATAATTAACATCAGTTGGATTTGTATCACACTGCAGGAACTCATTGAGCTCCTCTGACCACACCTTCCAACTGCTGACATCTAAAAGGACAAGGGCAGCAGAGACGTGGGAATACCACCAGGTGGAAGTTTCTCTTCACGTCACCTGGAAACATGTTGCTGTTCCTTCACTGTCACTGGGTCAGAAACCTGGAACTCCCTCCCTAACAGCATTGTGCCTGGACTTACACCTCAGAAACTGCAATAGTTCAAGAAGGAAGCTTACCACCACCTTCTGAAAGGCAGTTAAGGATGGCCAATAAATACTGGCTTAACCCATGAAGCCCACATCTCTTGAATGAATAGAAGAAATATCATTAGCTCCAAGTTTCCCTCTAGGTCACACACCGGCAAATCTTTAGCGTAAATCACCATTCCTTCAATGCCAATGGGTCAAAATCCTGGAACTCTGTCATGGGAATATCTTCAGAACATGGACTGGAAATGTTCATGAAAATGCCACATCACTATCTAGGTGCAACTAGGTATGGACACTAATAGTTTTTTTTTAGCCATAGCTAGGTCCTGGAAATGATGTACTGAGACGTTGAAGTGCCGTACAGAAAGAGGATCAACAGAGGGAGTAGGATCAAAAGTAGGACAACAAAAAGGAGTTAGGAAGAGCAAAAGTTTCATAAAAGAGGAGGCACCTTCAATATTTTATAAATGTGAGGACAGTGACAAGTTCAATATGCCAAGGGAGTTTGAAAGAATAGGCTATAATCATCAAAGGAATAACTATCAAACTGGTATGAAAGAAGTCTGAAACATGAAGTAGAGTAGAATTTGGAAGACAGAAAGTAGTTGGAGGAGATTGTGAAAGTGAGACTAGGGGTGTTGGGGGAGGCTGGAATGAGGAGGAGATTGTGAAAGTGAGACCAGGGATGCTGGAAGAGCGTAAAATGAGGGGGAAATTGTGAAAGTGAGACTGGGGGTGCTGGGGGAGGGCGGAATGAGGGGAAATTGTGGACATGACAATGGGTGCCAGGAAAAGATGAAATGAGAGAGGTTTAAAGACGAGGATGAGATGTGTGAGGAGCTGTAGGAAATCTGGGAAATTCCTATGTAAAATTTTCTTGCTAATTTGAAGAACGAATGTAAATTCTGTTTCATTCTTTAATTTTGTAATTACAGTTAATCTGAGACTGAACTATGTTACTCCTGCTTGTGACGCCCTCTGGGTAATGGACACTGAGAGATGGCTGGATGGGAAATTGCAGTTCTGGCCTTCATCAGTCAGATGTTTGACCGGCTCGCAAGGTGTAAAATAGGTCAATGGTCAAAAAAAAAGACAAACCTCAGCAATAGTTCACTGAAGTGCAAGAACAGACGGTTTGCTAGTTGGAACTGAAAACTAAATACCTCCTAGAGGCTCAGATGCAGATTGAGACAAAATAAGTCAGGTGCCAACACCATCATTTGCTCAGACATTTGTATTAGAATGTTTACAAGCTGATTGGTGCCAGGTCCTGGGAAGCCTCAAATAAGACCATAAGATATAGGAGCAGACTTAGGCCATTTGGTCCATCGGGTCTGCTCCGCCATTCAATCTTGGCTGATATGATTCTCATCCCATTCTCCTACCTTTGCAATGAGCACAGATGAATCAGCAGCATCTTTTATGATTGGATCAGACCATGTCTAGGTAATGATTGGGTTAATTTGGTCATCCTAGACTCTGCTATGAAAAGAAAAAATAAAAGTGGATTCCTCAGCAGTAGTGTTATATTTTTCTTCTTCCTGTGTTTATTTAATAAATAAACATCAAGGCACCAACCACACATAATGGGTTGGTTATAATACGCAGGTGCTTTGGTTAAGGATCCGAGAAGTTGGCAGCAGTATTACAAAGTTGGAGAACTTGTACAAATGCCTGAGTTGCTAGCTTCCTCAGAAGACATTGAGACCAAGTCTGAATTCACTTGGTACATTGTATCATTTCCCCTCAGGTAATATAGACAGAAAACGTAACCACACCCAGTAGAATGTGCCCACAATATCCCCCTTGTTCAACTAAATAGTTCTCATTACAAATTTCCATAACTATTTACAACTTATGAACACATTACATTGTTATGAACTAAGAAACTCATAGACTTGTCAGTCCCTGAAGCATAGTGGTGGTCTGCTTATATACCCTGCCGGCCTAAGGTTGTTGAATTTTCTCACAGTGGTCTATGGGAGTGTCATACCTGAATGCTGTTTTGAATTTTGCCTTGGATTTTATCCTGATGCAATGGAGTTGCACGATATCTGGGGGTTGGGTTCTTCCCTGATTTATCCTCTGTTCAATCTCACAGTTGCACCATTGGTTGTGAAGACATTGGCTCCAAAGAGATCCTTCTTACTTCAGCTGGTTGCCATGTACCTTCTGTGGAATGCTGAATTCAAAGCAGTTGTCCTATCTTTAAACTTGGCACCTCTTCGCCTGTTTGCCGTCACACATGTCTCTCACCCTCCCCTGTTTTTCCTCCAGCATCTGGAAGAGTGGATTATTGAAAATTGGATAGATTCATTCAGAAGTGATCGGCCAAACATGAATTCGTCCAATGGTGGAATGGTTGTATTTAAGGGTCTGAATGTGTAGCATTGCCTTATGTAGATCTTGTTTGGTTTGTCTATACTTTAGAATGAAAGATTTCACTGTACAAATCATTCTTTCAGCCCTGCTGTTAGACCTGGTATAGTGCGGATCTGTTCTCCACTTCTCACACATATCCCTATTGGCTTACCAGTAAATTGAGGACTATTATTTGAGGTTATCTCACTGGGTGCCTCAAATAAACAAAAAATGGCATTTAGAATGCATGATCCAATTGTGTTTGACATATCTTGCAATTGATGGATGGTAGAATATTTTGAAAAATAACCAGGGACAACTAAAAAATCACTTAAGTGGACTTCGAAAAGGTCAGAAGCAACCTTGGCCAAAGATGAGTAAGCACTTTGGGTGATAAAAGCAGTTCTTTGTGTTGCTTTGGCAAGTTTTTCCTACATCTTTTGCACTTCTTAACTGTGACTTCACAGCCTGCCAATCGAGACTGTCTCTTTCACTAGCCGCCTCGTGCGATCTATGTCCATGGGTGACTGATGAAATTGTTGAAGTAGGTCACAACTCAATATTGTGACTCCCTGGGATATTCCTAGCTCATCCTGATAAGTCCAAATCTTTCTCATATACTCATGAACATCCTGAATAGAGCAGGGTTCTGTGATCATTTTCCAGAGTTCCTGCAGCATCGAGTCTTTAGCTGTCTCCTCCTATATGTTGTGCAAAATTCAACAGGTTGTTGTGGAAAATGTCTTCAAGTTCAATATTGATTAGATTGTCCTATCCATCTGTTGACACATCTGTAGTCTTTGCCAGATTGGGTAATCTGCTGTGTTAGGAATGGTTTAACTGCAACCTTCTACTTCAGACCCAATTTGTATATTAATTGTTTAATATTACTCACCCGGGATGTATAAAGGAGTTATAGGTGGCACTGGGTGTTAGGAGTGTGTGTATATAAAGCTGTAAATGCGAATAAAGTGAGTTTGTGAAGAAGCTGGACTGGCATCACTTTTTATTACTGGATTACAACTGAGAAGCCTAACGTGCTGAGCACATTGGATGCAACCATCAAGTTAGCAGGTTTATACTGAATCTCAGTCATAGCCCTATATTTTTGCTTGTTGTTGTCACAGCCGTGGCAGTATGTGAGTTGATGGTTTGCTCAGATCATGTTGTGACTTGTGGTTGGTTTCTAACACCAATCTCTTGCTAAATAAGTTGGTGCAAAACTGCATTAATTTCAAACGCCAAGGCTAAATCTTTCCTCTTGCTGTTAGACTAGTTGGACTGCAACACTAGATAGGGATTTCAAAGTGAATGAAGTAAGTTTATCTTTCTAGAATATACATGCCCCTAAATCTTTTTGCTGCTGAATTCATCCAGCTTTTTCTGTTTGTATTTCAGATTTCCAGCATCTGTGGTAATTTACTTTTAGACCTTTAAGCTTTGTCAGCTGCAATAATCACCTCATATTTTTATCCATCTTTAAGTCATGTTGTAGCTTTTTGGGATTGTCCAGCAAATCCTTTAGAAATGCATCCATTGGAGTAAATATCATCACTAATTCAGCTATTTACCCTGCCAGAGAAGAGGCAATGGCCTGGTAGCATTATCACTTGACTATTAATCCAGAAACTCAGCTAAAGTTCAGGGGACAAAAACAGAAAATGCTAGAAAATCCCAGCAGGTCTGACAGCATCTTTGGGGAGAGAAGAGAGCCAATGAGTCCAGATGACCCTTTATCAGAGCTAATGTTCTGGGGACCTGGGTTTGAATCCTGCCACAGCAAATGGTGGAATTTGAATTCAATAAAAATGATCTGGAATTAAGAATCTACTAATGACCATCAAACGATTGTTGGAAAAACCCATCTGGTTCAGTAATGCCCTTTAGGGAAGGAAATCTGCCATCCTTACCTGGTCTGATCTAAATGTGATTCCAGAGCCACAGCAATGTGATGGACTCTCAACTGCCCTCAGGCAACTAATGACGGGCAGTAAATGCTGGCCAGCCAGTGGCTCCCATGTCCCATGTATGAGTAAAAGGGAAAAAGCTCTGCTTCAGAAAAATCACAATAGTCACTCTTTTCCCTGCTCTGACTCATAAAATGATTGATGGATTTATTAATGGTAAGACATAAACTCCAGGCAATGGATACACAAATTCAACGTGACTCTGAGCTGGTCTTACAAATTCATCTTTTTGCTCTAATTCTGTGAGCTCGAACATGTTGAGACTATGTAAACTTACATTTCCAATGGCTAAACAAATCTTTACTGCCTGTTTGCTTTGGATAAACCATAATTCTGCACCTTGTTTAATTAATTTAAACTCAGAGTAGGTCAGCCACCTTCCAATTTAAGCTTGGGGATTTATGGATAGTTTTGTAATGTTCCCCATACCTTTCTGCTTCACTGCTATTTAAACAAATACTCCTACTGTTTTATTCGTCAGCATTCAGATACTGTGAACACTTTAAATATACTGCAGTGTGTCTACTGCTTGTAGTTCCTTTACACACCACAGCACATCTCACTGTTGCTGCAGTAGTTGGGTAGAGTGGAGCTGTTGCTGTTGCTGTGTGTGTTTCTGAAGTTCTGCCAACAAAGCCGAGTTGTGAGAACTCACCATGATGTGGCACAACTTCAATAATGGCGCTAAAGACCTTTCCAACTTTCATCAACCCTCGATTTTGCCTGTAGTTTTTGCAATCTTAACTCGGTCCAATTTCTACTATGTTTCTCATTTCTCCTCTACCTGACATCCATTCAGCCTTTGTCCCAGCTACTTGCTGATTGTGATTGAGCATTACTATCTGTACTGAACCTCTTGAAGTGCTGTTCCCCTATTATACATGGAGCTGATCTTTCTCTTCACCCTATCTGTAACTGCAGCATTACCTTCTGCACCCTCTCCTTTCCTACTCCCCTTTGTGTACTGTGGACAGTATGTTTTTGTCTGTATAGCATGCAAAAAACAATACTTTTCACTGTATCCCAATACATGTGACAATAATAAAACATGTTTAGGGTGCAGCAGCATGGTGGCACAGCGGTTAGCACTGCTGTCTCACAGTGCCAGGGACCCAAGTTCAATTTTGGCCTTCGGTGACTGTGTGGAGTTTGCACATTCCCCCCATGTCTGTATGGGTTTCCTCCAGGTGCTCCAGTTTCCTCCCACAGTGCAAAAATGCACATAAGAGCTAAGGGCAGGAGTAGGCCATCTGGCCCTTCGAGCCTGCTCTACCGTTCAACAAAATAATGGCTGATCTTTTCATGGACTCAGCTCCACTTATCCACCTGATCACCATAACCCTTAATTCCTTTATAGTTCAAAAATTTATCAATCTTTGCCTTAAAAACATTCTAAGTGGTAGCCTCAACTGCTTCACTGGGCAGAGAATGCCACAGATTCACAACCCTTTGGGTGAAGAAGTTCCTCCTCAACTCAGTCCTAAATCTGCTGCCCCTTATTCTGAGGCTATGCCCCGTAGTTCCAGTTTCACCCGCCAGTGGAAACAACAATCCTGTTCCTATCTTATCTATTCCCTTCATAATCTTATATGTTTCTATAAGACTTTCCCTCATTCTTCTGAATTCCAATGAGTGAATCTCCTCTGCACCCGCCCCCAGTGCCAGTATATCCTTTCTCAAGTAAGGAGACCAAAACTGTACACAGTACTCCAGGTGTTGCCTCACCAGCACCTTGTACAGCTGCAACATAATCTCCCTGTTTTTAAACTCCATCCCTCTAGCAATGAAGGACAAAATTCCATTTGCCTTCTTAATTACCTTCTGCACCTTCAAACCAACTGCTTGTGATTCATGTACAAGGATACCCAGGTTTCTCTGCACAGCAACATGCTGCAGACTTTTACCATTTAAATAATAGTCCATTTTGCTGTTATTCCGACCAAAATGGATGACTTCATATTTACCAAAATTGTACTCCATCTGCCAGGCCCTTGCCCACTCACTTAGACTATCTATATCTCTTTGCAAACTTTCAGTGTCCTCTGCATACTTTGCTCTGCCACTCATTTTAGTGTCATGTGCAGGTTAGGTTGATTAGTCATAGTAAAGTTGCTCCTTGTGTTGGGTGGAATTAATCAGGTAAATATGTGGGGTTATGTGGATAGGGCCTGGGTAGGATTGTTGTTGGTGTAGGCTCAATGGGCCAAATGGCTTCCTTCTGTCCTTCAGGGATACTATAAGTCAAAACAAATCAAACCCTGCCTGTTGAACACAGATTGTGTTTTCTGATCTCTGGTTAGAGACCAGACATTTTGCACTGGTTTTAAACTTTGGAAATTTTCTGCTTACCAACTTCTCCCATCAGCACCAACAACGACATTATATATGGTACACTTGAAAATGAAATATTCTCCACTGCCGGCATCATGTTGTCTTTTCTTTCTCCTAATGTTTACTTAGTAGATAAAATCAAGGGACCAACAACCCGTAAAGGGATTGGTTAACATAAAAATATGTAGGTTCCTTTGTGAAGGATCTCAGAAGTTGGTCGCAGTATTCCATAGTTGGAGAATTTATACACGTGTCTGAGTTGGTAATTTCTTCAGGGCAAACCAAGAGTATGGGCAAGATTTTCCAGCCACGCTGGCCCCAATGCTGGAAAATCCTACCCTTTTGTGTGGTCTGTGATCCGCACACTACGATTTCCATGGGGTGGCGATGGCTTAGTGGGATTATCTCTTGACTATTAATCTAGAAACTCAGCTAATGTTCTGGTGATCCGGGTTCAAATCCCAATATAGCAGATAGTGGATTATTTGAATTCGATAAAAAAAGTCTGGAATTAAGAATCTACTGATGATCATGAAACCATTGTCGATTGTTGGAAAAAACCCATCTAGTTCACTAATGTCCTGCAGAGGGAAGAAATCTGCTATCCTTACCTGGTCTGGCCTATATGTGACTCCAGATCCATAGTAATGCCCTCAGGGATGGACAGTAAATGCTGGCCAGTAAGTGACGCCATGACACATGAATGAATATTTTTAAAAATCTGTTTCTCTCTCCGCAGATGCTGTCAGAACTGCTGGATCTTTCCAGCATTTCCTGTTTTTATTTCAGATTTCCAGAATGCACAGTGTTTTGCTTTCACTAAAGGGGAGGGAGTTATTTGACGAGAGGGGGTTTGTAATCATTCCACAGATGGACAGTCTCAGGAAAACTGGGCTGATGGAGGGACCACGCATGTATTCACTGGTTAGACCAGACAGTGATTAAAGGGAGGTCACCCTTTTCCCTAGAGTATGATTGTAATAGTGCAGCAATTTAGTATTCAAGCTTCAACATGTATCAAGGCTCACTTACACTGAACAAAATATAACCACCATCGCCAATAAAGATTAGCACTTGCTATCATTCCAGAAGAAGGGATAATGGATCTGATACACTGAATTCTAACTGAACCCAGAAGCCTGGGGTTCTGAGTCTTTCCGTTATAATTTGATGTGATCTACAACAGTTTTGAAGCATGCTAGAATTTTTATTAAAGATGGAAAAGGAAGAATAAGTTGCCTGTGATTGTAAAAAGGAAGAATTGCCTCAGTATTAAATGACAAAAACAAAAGGTACACAATATTTAAATGCACTTGCTTGAAGAAATCTTAATCGTTTGGAATATTATTGTCTTTCTTACAGAGTTAAAATGAGAAGGAGAAGCAAAATTCAAGGGAAAGTTATACCGGATGATAAATAAATGGCTTGAGATGATACACAGTACACACTCGATGCCAGAAAGTTCGTACTGACACCCATGGCCCAACTAATATGGGTCAGATTGCATTTTCCTAAAACAAAGAGTGCATTATAATGTTTTGTCCACGTATTATATGCAGTACACAGTTCTGATTCTCTAGCCATGAAAAGTCGCATGTACGTGGTCATAAAATATAAAGGCTCTTTGTTTTGTCTCTAACTGAAGTGGCCCATGAATGGAATGTGCTGCAGGTAGTAATCTACACTTCAGTCATTGTAGTTAATGTCGAGGATTAATTCACTGGAAGGTTTTGTTTCTTGGAGGCACATCATAGGAATTTCAATCTTATACACTCTCAAAGCGCCCACAACAAAGTAACAATTCTTCATATAGCAGACCATGCTGGAAGCACTTTTCGTCTGTTTGATGTTTGGGGTCAGTCTACTTGCAATAACTGAGGGCTTGTGTTTTATTTTTAAGGTTCTCACTGCTTGAGTGGCTATTGTAATATTAGCCAGCTATTGGCAGGGCTCCTGTTGGGAGTTTGAAATTTGGGTGTATGGAATGTATTTTCATTCTTGTTGCTTTTGATTAGGATTAGACATGCAGGCTGAAAAACATGATTACCCACTTGCAGTCGATATTAAATTCCTATACACTCTCCTTTATCCTGTTCTCAGATATCTGATATTAAGATAAACAGTACAGTTTAGCTACTTCTCTGAAGCTTCTCCTTGCACCCAATTTTCTCCTTTTATTGCTGAATACTAAAAGGATGTTGAATAATTGAACAATCTAACATGCTAGTATTTATTCTTAACTTTATCCAACAGCGATTGATAATGGAGAATAACATCTCTTCTTGTGTGGAGCTGCTATCATATTTACACTGGACATGTTAAGATTGGACATGAATTATTGATATTCTGGAGGGTGGGGAGTTCTCAGTTTAGTTATTCAACGGGGCAAACAAAATATAATGAATTTAATATGCTTAATTGGGCAGTTAAGAACATCAGTTGGCGTAAGGTGGATGGCGTGGTCAACATTTATCCCATGGCGAGCGGGTGAGCTAGCCATCTGTCATATTTTACATGCCTTCTTGCTAAAAACACACCTGCAGGGTTCTGTAAAAGCTTGACAGATTTGAATTCAGTAAGGGTGCCAAGAGATAAGAACTAAATGCGGGGAAATGGGGTTGAGAGATAGAACAATGAAGATGTAACTGAATCATGGAATTGCTCAATTCTTGTTCCTACGTGCCCAGTGTTAATATTGTTGGTAGATGTGCAAAGATAAAAAGGCATTTATCTCATAGATTTGGAAGCTTCCGACTCCCTTTAATTGGCAGGTGAATCTTAAATCAGGCTCCCAATTGTACTGTAGAAGGCTAATTTAAAGAAGTTACTAAAAATCCCACCTCTCCACGACAGGATATCACCATACCTGCTATCATAAAAAGGGAGTGTTTATGTGCAGGTTGTACTGGGGACACATTTCCCACCTTCGAGAGGACTGGCATCAGTGTCATTGTTCAAGTATTTTTGTGTTTTGCAGTTTTACAAAGGAATCTCCATTGCTACAGAAATGCTGGAGGAGGTGGTTGGAAAACATCTTTAAATTTCTGAGGTATCTGAACCAAATTTATCACCTCAATTGTGCTTGATACATTTAATTGATTCTTTTCCTAATAACTAGTCAAGGTTTAAACAAACTGAGAATAAAGTAAATTATATAAATTAGATTAGGCAGCATCTGTTCTTCAGGGACTCATTTCTTACAAGCCCTCACACCTCTCACATGTACCATCCATACCACCTCATGCTTTCCCCATCCTGTCCAATGGCCAGTCATGTGCCCATGCAAAACATGGCACTTTCATGCCCAATTCACCTGCTATACACGATTGAGGAAATGAGCCCTATAATGAGAGTAGGATGTGTAAAAAAACTCTTTAAAAACATTGTCATTCATTGATAAATTTGCACTTAAGAAAATCTTCTTTTGGACTTTTTGCCCACTAAAAGTGTCAGTCGCCCAGACTATTTAAAGTATCACTAGCTGCAAGCACTCAAAACTTCTTTATTTTGTCTCAATAAACATTGTGAAATCGACAGCATAGATCAGATATCTGACCTTTCAAGCAACATTTCCCTGGAGTTCAGGTGTTTCAACAGGCTAATGGACTTCTAGGCTCCCATTCAAGCCTTATTGGGCTGGGCATGGTAGCCTTGGCATTGAGAACATGAGGGGCTATAGGAGCCAGGTGAGGGCATAACCTGACATAGGGGCATGAAGCGTCAGAAGAATTGTTTGGGCAACATGTTTTAGCATGAGGAGATTTTGAACTTGCATTTGAAAACGTTCTCTCAAGTAGACTATTGTTCACAAAACCTCTGAAATACTGGTCTAATTCCATGAAAATTCTAGGAGACCAGGACATTCCTGTTCCTGCAGTCAGTCCGGCCAGGTCAGCAATGCAGGGTGTGGCTTTGCAACTCAAACTAGTCCAAAACATTGAAGAATTTCCCCAAAAAGTGAATATTCTGGGAATGGGTTAGTCATCTCAGAGTCAAGATGAAAAGCCAGTTATTAAAGGGTGCCCAAGTAATTCTGACTCAGCAAAATCCCAGTCCTTACCTCTGTTTTAAATAACATTTTTTAATCACTGGCCTGGATGGGTTCAGCTCCAACAACGCTCAAGAAGCTTGACACCATCCAGGACAAAGCAGCCTGCTTGATTGGCACCACATCTACAAAAATCCACTCGCTCCACCACCGACAAACAATGGGGCTAATGTGTATCATCTAAAAGATGCATTGGAGGAACTCACAAAGACTCCTTGGCAACACCTTCCAAACCCATGACCAGTATCTAGGACAAAAGCAGCAGACACCTGGGAACACCACCATTTGGAAACTCCTTTCCAAGCTACTCACCATCATGACTTGGAAATATATTGCCGTTCCTCCACTGGGTCAAAATCCTGGAACTCCCTCCCTAACAGCACTGTGAGTGCACCTACACCTTAGGGACAGCAGCAGTTCAAGAAGGCAGCTCACCACCCACCTTCTTGAGGGTGATTAGTGACAGCAACAAATGCAGGCCTAGCCAGTAACATCCACATGCCATAAATGAGCAATAAAAATAATTTATCCTGTGCTTATTTATCCTAGCCTGTGGGACTAAATTCCACCTTGGGCTGTATGTGCTGCAATTATATCATTGGTGGAGCACAGCCTTAGCAACTTGGCCTCAAGATCGTCTCACTTTAACCCTTTTGTTCTGTGTTGCAGCTGTGACTGGTACAACTTCTGTGTTTTATTTTCCTTTGTTTCTTCTCTTTTACAGTGGTTTATGGTTTCTTCAACAAGCAGAATATATGCTCATATAGGGCTCAAATCCTCCTTTATAATAAAACAAATGGTCACTATAATTGGATAGTCTTCCCAGCCTGTTATACAAATACCGCTGTGACTGAACATTCAATGTCGACGTTAGAAACCTTACTGTATTCGGAGAAATGAGTTTCAACTGATCCATGCTGGATTCAAATTAAGAGCTGGAGATGAAAGGCCTAAGTCAGCACACCACCCAGTCATTAATACTTTGTTAAGGAATCTGTAAACACATGAAGGCAGACATTACTCATGGACTATTCGTAACAGGTGTTAAGAACTTCAAAGAATAAGACATGCAACAGAGGAAGACATCATTTGAAGTCAAACACGTAGCCAACAATCATAGTCCCCTATTCAGAAGAGTACGTTCAAAGGTAATCCGGTTAATTATTTAGTTTGCATGACTATTCCTTTCCAGCTAGCTTTTATGTATTTCACCTACTCTCACTTAAGCTTCGAAAGATTGATGCCTTACTAAGGAATAATTTTATGGATTCCACCACATTTCAGAATTCCATGATTTAGATTAAAATCAGGAAAGACAAGCTGCTGTGTGAGGAGTTGATCTGAACACAGACACTGGGCCCAATTTTAATATGAACGTGGCTTCTGAGTGGGCGGAGGGGAGTGGGGTGACGGGAATTTGTTTGGACAAACTCCAGCAAGTCAGGATCTGCAATCGTAACTGAATTGAAATAAAGAATTTTGACATGGGATTTCACATCTCCAAGCTGCCTATCTGAATGATATGATCTGATTTACATCTTGATGGATAGCACCCAAGTAGAAATTGAAAGTGTTATGTCTGCTGGGGCATTACCCCTTTAAGGGAATGGATCATGTGACCTTGGGTATGGGGTGAGCTGTTGGAATCTATCCAGAGAAGGCAGTCTACGTTTGGAGTGTGGAGCGACTAGACCTACTAAAGAGTTGTGTTCCCTATGGCCTGCTTGTGGAATAGTTATTGAGGAGAAGCCACAGTACAACAGGATTTAATAGGAGGTGTTCACAGTTGATGCTATACCTTGAGAGAGGGCAGCAGCCAGATTCAATGGGGCATCACTGGAATTACTGCTGGCCGGAGTCAGGAATGGGATGGATATACCTTTCCCCAGGAAAGGGAGGAAGAACCCAGCAGCCCTCACAAGTCAGACGGGTGCAGGGCTGTAGTGCCAGATTTTGAAGTGCAGGAACTCTAGGAGAATGTGTTCGTCGTATCATCTCTAAATCTACTATTATGTTGTTTTCCTACGTATTAATCATTTGAGACCCCAAACTTCAGTAAAACCATGTTTTTTAAGTGAAAAATATTAGCG
Source organism: Carcharhinus amblyrhynchos (assembly GCF_965287045.1). NCBI lineage: Eukaryota > Metazoa > Chordata > Chondrichthyes > Carcharhiniformes > Carcharhinidae > Carcharhinus > Carcharhinus amblyrhynchos. The sequence continues at coordinate 73,328,079 of NC_137333.1, read as the reverse complement.
CCAGTAGGCATTTTATTTTAATCCACATGCTATTTGAACCATTAGTCTCTAGCATTGCATGGCACAGTAGCACAGTGGTTAGCACAGCTGCTTCACAGCGCCAGGGACCTGGGTTTGATTCCCGATTTGGGACACTGTCTGTGTGGAGTCTGCACATTCTCCTCGTGTCTGCATGAGTTTCCTCCCACATTCTGAAAGATGTGCTGGTTAGGGGCACTGACCCGAACAGGTGCTGGACTGTGGCGACTAGGGGAATTTCACAGTAATTTCTTTGCAGTGTTAATGTAAGCCTACTTGTGACTAATAAATAAATAAACTTTAGCTAGAATTTCATTATGCAACATTTAATTATTTAATTCAGACCTATTAAAAACATGAGTTATAGAAAGATTTACTTACTGCTCACTGGGGAACAGTATACAGAGGCTTTTCTTGATTCATATTAATGAAATAGACCTGGGTTTAAAGGGCACAATTTCAAAATTTGAGAATGATGCAAGACAGTTTGGTCAGAAGAATGAGAAGAAATGATATAAAGGAAATGTAGGAGCAGAGGACCCTGGATGTCTATGTGCAGACCTTATTGAAGGTGGGAGGGCAGGTTGAGAAAGCAGTTAATAAAGTATACAGAATCATGGGTTATTAACAAGGACAGAGAGTACAAACACAAGTAAGCTATGAACCTTCATAAAACACTCGTGCAGCCTCCATGGGAAGGATGTCAAGTTTTTAGAAAAGGTACAGAGAAGATATACAAGAATGATTCTGAAGATGAGAGTTATGTGGATAGATTAGCGAAGCTGGGGTTGTTCTCCTTCGAGAAGGGAAGGTTGAGAGGAGATATGTGAGACATGCTGGATAGCTTAAATGGGGAGGAACTTTTCTCATTGGCAGAAGGTCGAGAACCCTAAGATGATTAACAAAGACCCCAATGTGACATGAGGAAAAATCTCTTCATGCAACAAATGGTTATGATCTGAAATGCATTGTCTGAGTATGTGGTGGAGTCAAATTCAGTTATGGTTTTCATAAGGGCACTGAGCAATTGTCTGAAAAGAGAGTTTACAGAGCCACAGGGAAATGGTCGAGGAGTGAGACTAGCTGAGTTGTTGTTGCAGAGAACTGATACAAAGACAGAGGATGGGATTTTCCAGCCACACTAGCCCTGAAACTGGAAAATCCTGCCCGAGGTCACTGGACCTATTCACGGTCCATCCCTTGGCCACTCTGATTCCTGTGGTGGGCGGAACAGGAAAATTTACCCCAATATGTGGAATGGCCTCCTGTGTTGTAACCATTCTATGATTCGAATATAGATACATTCAAAGAACTTGATAAACTCATGAGGAGGAAAGAAGCTGGAAGTTACCCCGAAACTGTGATCAAGAATGGTGAGAGGAGGCTTGTGCGGATCATAAACACCAACATAGATAAAGTGGCCTGTTTCTGTGCTGTGACTTCCATGCAAAGCTGCCAACAGGGAATACAAACACTATACTGCATGTCACATCCTCAGACCATCAGAGCCTAGGAATTAATACTTAGTAGGCGAACGCAACAGGATGTTTGGAGATATTGATGCTACTTTATATTCTGGGAATTTTGAGCTTCAAAGAGCCTGAAACACCTGTTTATGAGAGAACGGTGCGTAGGATGTGAAAGGCCTGTGTTTATTTTACAATAGTGGAGCTGTACAGGCGGGTTTCTGCTGTTGTAGCTGCTGCACATTGACTCAGACATTCAGCAGCAGCTGGACCTGGATGTGACATTCACTCCACTATCTCAACCTGTTAACCTCCCCAGTCTCTGCATTCATAGCAAGCTCTGGATATTCTGGTCAATTCTTACTGTCTTGTCTGCACTCAAACTCCAGGAACTTGTGGTCAAACCTGCCCTTATGCCCCATGTAATAGCACAGATAGAAATCACTTGTCGTGGCCCTCGCGTTGGCTGCCTCTGGACATGCAGTCCCACATGGTTTTGACAGGATTTCCCTCCAGTACTGGTGGTTTGTCATCAATGAGCCAAATCCCCTGGCCGGTGTTACTCTTGGAAACAAGAAGCTTTTTTATTGGAAGATTAAAATCAAAACCCATTTTACAGCATGAAAATCTAGTCAGACAATTAATGGAGAGGATTCCACTGAGATTAGTGGAAAGAAAAGTCAAGTGGCAAGTAAAATGGATGACCAATTGGCAAAGGAGAGGTCAACATCCAGTGGTGAATTTTAAAGCCTTGAAGTAAGAGTTTCTGGAGAGGCACTGATGTGTGTTCCTGGTGTGTTGGGTGGTAATGGAGTAGGTGAGCAGCAGGAATGTTGTGCCCAGATCTATAAAAATCTTAAATGACTAAAGATTACTTCCGCACGAGGCAGATCACTTCTTGTAAACTATTCAAACTTCAGCCAAATTAGGGAAGCTCCAAAGACATGTAAAATTGCACCTGCAGCCAAAAGAAATTTAAGTAGCTGATGATTCCTTTAATTAATATTACTGGGTGGTCCTTTGTGCCTTATAACATTGTGCTCAGCTTATTGAGTTTTCCAAATATGGGATTTGAAAATGGCAGTGTTGGTGTCAAATTAACATTGCACATTGATTTGCTTCACTGTCTGACCGCCCTACATCCTGCAAAACATCTTTAACAGGATAATGCCCCATCGATGGTGTTCCTATGGGAACCTGTGGTTCACTTAAAGTTATTTCACTTAAAGTCACAATTTTCAGGACCACAAAGAGAGGACTTACATTTGGCTCATATAGAGTCATCAAAGTTTACAGGATGGAAACAGGCCCTTCGGCCCAACTTGTCCATGCCATCCCTAAGCGAGTTCCAATTGCCCATGTTTGGCCCATATCCCTCTATAGAGTCATATAAACGCAAATACTTAATTCTGTAATTAAAGACTAAAAGAATATCATCACATGTGATGTAGAATGTATTTTTTTCAGATACACAAGATTGTTATATTTTACCAGTATAAAGGACTGGCAGTTATGTGTTAACTGGAAAGGAGAAATCACAATTATTGTAATGTTGCAGAACAAATTTATGTGTTGCCTTTCCCTCATGCCTGTGACCAGTACATTTATGTGTAAGTGTTGCATTTTTCTTACCCATGAATTGCAGGGTCCCAGTTTAAATAATTCCAGCAGCAGTGAATTTTAAGATAAAAATTATTTTGTATCAAACACATGTCCCTAAAATTTAGAATGTGTCGTCTCACATACACTCTCATACACACAAGGATTAGATACAGGTAAAAATAAAACAGTACAGTTGTGACTTATAATAATTTCAGTCTCGTTTGTGGCAGACCTTCCTTAGATGAAGATGAATCTTTAAAGTTGAAGTGGAAGTCTGGTAAAGTGAAGGACTCTCGATAAACTGCGAGGTTTCTTGTAGTCAAATTTCCCAGGAGCTTGGTTCTCATGTGAGACAGCGAAAGGAAGGGAAGGAGTGCAGGGATAGATTGTACAAAGCTTATAACTAGAGAAACTTCCTTTCAACAGCCTCAAGAAATCATCTCCCACTGCCTGTGATCCAGGGAAATCACTAAACACAACATGGAAGTATTGAATGATGAATTGTAGATCCTGGAGAATGATCTGGAGAGGTTGTATCAACTGAATTCAAAGATATGGGCTGGGATTCTCCCAAAAAATTCGAAGTCCCCAATTCCTGTGAAAATGGAAGCAACTCCTGATGATTTTGTTTCGCGTGACTTTCAGATTGAGCATCACAGGGTGCCGTAGCAGGATTCCCTCTGAAAATCGGGGAAGGGGGGGAGTGGGGGGGCAGGGGGGGGGCAGAGGGGAGGGGCCATTCCCACTGGAGAGGCTGGCAGCGTAACGCTGAGCTGGCCACTGCATATGCACTGATCTGTCAGTGCCAACATCAGAGCATGTGCAGTAGCCCCACACTGCTGGCCTCCCAATCACTGGCCAGTCCCATGAGCCCCCAACACTGGCCTTCCAACCCTCCACCCCATGATCACTGGACTCCCATTCCTCCCTGGGCCAACCCATATGTCGCCTCCACTCCGGTCAGCCCTGATCTCCTGATCCCCTGCCTCCCTCCTCAACAACCCTTACACCCCCTGACCCTCCCCATGACAGTCCCAACCCTGCCCAACAGCCCTGACCTCCCTCCCAGACAGTTTGGTTGTACAAGGCAGATTGTTGATGAATAAGACTCCCAAATGGTAGTATTTTTGTGAAGGTGTACTGAATAAGTTTGTCTCTCAGTGGTGTAGCAGCTGTTGTCACTGCATCTGTTTTTACTCTTCATGGATTGAATCTTCAACATCAGCAGTGTCATCATAGAATCATAGAATCCCTACTGTGCAGGAGGAGGCCATTCAGCCCATCAAGTCTCCACTGACCACAATCCCACCCAGGCCCTATCCCCATGTATTTACCCTAGCTACTCCTCCTGACACTAAGGGGCAATTTAGCATGGCCAATCCACCTAAGCTGCACATCTTTGGACTGTGGGAGGTAACCGAAGCACCTGGAGGAAACCCATGCAGATACAGGGAGAACATGCAAATTCCACACAGACAGTGACCCAAGCTGGGAATTGAACCCAGGTGCCTGGTGCTATGAGGCAGCAGTGCTAACTACTGAGCCACGGTGCCGCCCTCATCATTGGGCTCTCTGCCACCCTCACAATGAATACCTTCCTAATTGGAACATTGTGAAGTACACAATTAACACCCCACAATGCTGTACAGGTCACCTTCAGACCTACCTTCACACTTCCTTTGATCATTTCAATGGTTTCCCAGCCTTTTGAAGATTCCTGCCTTGCTTTCGAGGTGTGGTGTTTAAGGTGTGACCTTCTGAGGTCATTCTTTAAGGTGTGACCTTTATCAAAGGTGTCATGTGATGAATATATTCTTGATACAAGGGCTTTCAATTATTTAGTCAGTAAAATCACTTCCAATTATGTTATAATATAGCCAGTAGTAACTGTTCATTTTCTAATTGTCCACTATATTTGCAATGATTTTATAATTTACTCAAATAATTGTCAAATCAGATTTCTATAGCGGTTACAGCATGGTAATTAATCCTTTATTGACAACTGATTGATGTCAGGCGTATAACAGAAAAGCACTTGTGTATTAATATAAAAATACAATACTGCGGATGTTGGAAATCTGAAATAAAATCAGAAAGTGCTGGAATAACTCAGCAGGTCTGACAGTGAAAAACAAAGTTAACAATTTGAGTTTGTATGACTTCTTCAGAGCATTTGTGTGTGTCTGACATGTAAATAGTCTGGGATTTGTACATATTAGTGAATGCTTTATTATTGGAAATGTAATTAGAACATTTCCAACTGGTATCTATTACTGTTTCTTCTTCCATGGGTATCATTGTCTGAGTTCATTTTTTTATTCATACGAGATGTGGGCATCATTGGCATTACCAGCATTTATTGCCCATCTTTAATTAGACTTGAGAAAGTGGTGATGAGCAACTTTCTTGAACCACTGCAGTTCCATGTGGTTAGGTATGCTCACAGTGCTGTAAGAAAGGAAATTCCAGAGTTTTGACCTAGCAAGAGTGAAGGAAGGGTTCCAAGTCAGAATGGTGAGTGGCATGGAGGGAAAATTGCAGATGGTGGTGTTTCCATGCACTTGCTACCCTTGTTGGTACAGGTCATAGATTTTGAAGGTACTCTTGAAGGAGACTTGGAGAGTTGCTGTAATGAATCTTGCAGATGGTACACGCTGCTGCCGCTGTGCGTGAGTGTTGGAGGGAGTGAAATCTTAAGGTGGTTAATTCAGTGATAATCAAGCTTTGTCCTGGATGGTTTTGAGTTTCTTATGTTTTGGACCTGCATGAATCCAGGCAAGTGGAAAGTATTCCATCACACACCAGAGTTTGAGCCTAGTAGATGGAGGACAGGCTTTGGGGAGTCAGGAGGTGAGTTAGTATCTGCAGAATTTCAAGTCTCTTGTAGCCGCTGTATTTATGTGGCTGATCCACTTCAGTTTTTGCTTAACGTGACCCGCCTGATGTTGATGATGGCGGATTCAGCGATGATAATGTCATTGAACATCAAAGGAGATGGTTAGCTTATCTCTTGTTGAAGATGGTTATTGCCTGACATATGTGTAGTGTGAACAAGCTGAGTGAGTGGGTAAATGCACGGCAGCTGCAGTATAATGTGGATAAATGTGAGATTATTCACTTTGATAGCAAAAACCAGAAGGCAGATTATTATGAAAGGCTATAAAGAGAGGGAAATATCCTCTTATACCAATCGCTGAAGGTAAGCATGCAGATGCAGAAGGCAACTGGCATGTTAGCCTTCATAGTGAGAATTGTTCCAATTATGTAGGGCCTTGGTGAGGCCACACCTGGAATATTATGTGCAGTTTTGGTCTCCTTATCTGAGGATGGATATTCTTCTTGTAGAAGGAGTGTACGGAACATTTACAAGACTGATTCCTGGGATGGCTGGACTGACCTATGAGAAGAGGTTTGAGTCAGTTAGGGTTATATTCACTAGAGTTTAGAAGAATGAGGGAGTAATTTCATAGAAACCTATAAAAATTCCAGCAGGGTTAGATAGGGTAGAAGCAGGAAGGATGTTCCCAGTGATGGGTGTTTCCAGAACTAGGGGTCGTAATCTAAGGATATGAGGTAAACCTTTTAAGACTGAGAAGAGGAGAATTTTTTTACCCAGGGAATGGTAAGCCTATGAGATTTACTACCAATCAAAGCTGTTGAGGCCAAAACATTATATATTTTCAAGAAGCAGTTGGACATAACTCCTGGGGCAAAGGGGATCAAAGGATATGAGAGGAAGGCAGGGTCAGGCTATTGAGTTGGATGATCAGTCATGATCATAGTGTGTGGTGGAGCAGGCTGAAAGGGCTGAATGGTCTACTCCTGTTCTTAGTTTCTATTTCTATGAATGTTTCTTGTCACATATCACTGCATATTGTCCAGGTGTTGCTGAATAGGCTTACAGACTGCTTCAGTAACTGAGGAATTGCGAATAGTTCTGAACGTTTTGCAATCATCAGTGAATATCCCTACTTCTAACCGTATGATGGAGTGAATGTCATTAATGAAGCGGCTGAAGATGATTGGGCCTAGGACATTACTTTGAGGAACTCCTGCGGCGTTGTCCTGGGTTTGACATGATTGCCTCCAACAATCACAGCCTTTGTGTCAGATATGATTGCATTTTCCCCTCGATTTACACTGGCTTCACTTTTACTCTGGCTCTTTGATGCCACATTCAATCAAATGCTGCCTTGATATCAAGGGCAGTGATTCTCATCTCATTGCTGGAATTGAGTTTGTATCCCAATGTTTGGAACAAGGCTGTAATGAGGTCAGAAACCAAGTGGCCCTCTTTCAACCCAAACTGAATATCAATGAACGGATTATTGCTGAGTCGGTGCTGATTTATAAAACTGTCAACAACAGCTTCCATCATTTTGCTGAAGATTGAGAGTAGACAGAGGGGGTGGTATTTGGATGGATTGGATGTACCCTGCTTTTTGTGGACAGGGAATACCTGGGAAATATTCCGCATTATTGGCAGATGCCCGTTTTGTGTTGTATTGGAGCAACTTGGCTCAGGGCTGAGTTCTGGGGCACAGTTACTTGATATCTCTGACTGAACATAACAAATGCTTCAGCCTTGCCTGTTGCAATGAATTGAAGCCACTTCTAGCTCCTGGGTTACTGTACTAGTGAGAGTCTCCCACCACCCCACCCCGACCCTCCACTGGGCCCTCTCAACAACAGCCCCCATTTGAATCTTTGACCACACTCCCTCCCCCAATTACTCTACTGATCCCCTCACTATGTTCCCGACCCCCCTCCAACTATTCTCCCACCTCTGACTACGACCCCACCTCCCCACTGGCCACCTCTGATCAATGAATTTCACCACTTTCATGATCTTCTGTCTATCCCCCCCACCCCCAACTATCCTCCTGATCCTGACTACTAATGCCACTCCAACCTTCCAACCCTCCAACAAGCCTCTTACCCCACCCCCCCATCATCATCTTCAATGCCTGAATACCATCCTGACTTCCCAGCCATTCTCTACCCCCGACTGACTGACCACCCATCTCATTGCCTCCCCTCCACCGTTCCAGTCTATATCTCTCCATCCCTGGCCCATGCTGTCCACTTACTTTGCACACTTACCTTAATGTTACCCCCCATTATGTGGCTGCTTTAGTGCAGTAGTGTTGTAACTAGGAGTTGTGTCTTCACTTCTCCCCGATGCTGCTATCCCTCACTGGAGTCCTAGGACACAATACACTGGACACTCCTGGGTTGGCAGGTCAGGTGAGACATGTGCAGCTTCTGACTGAGGGAAGTGAAAAGGAACAGAATGGCAATCTGATTGTAATGGCCACGCTATGGGGTCAGGCGGTGAGGGGGTGGTGCTCCCTGGGCATGGGCACCCTGGCAGTGCCCAAGGGGCAAAGTGTCCATGCCCAGGGGCACCTTGGCACTGGGCATCGGGCAGTGCCAAGAGATGGGGCCTAGGGGCAGGGCTTAGGGGTTAGTAAAAGGGAACGGGACTTAGGGGGCAATCGGTGGGGGTGGGGTATCCTGTTGCCATTCTGCGTTTGGATTGGTCAGGGCTGGAGGGAGGCCAGCGGTGGGTTAGAGGATGGTCTGCAGTGGGCAAGTCTATCTCTCGTGAGGGGGTCTGCCCCTTGGAGGGGGGGGGAGCTCTGCCAGGTTAGAGGGGTTGGGAGAGCCTCATCAACACTGCTGGGGAGGGCTGGAGACCGGGATGCCCCAGAATGAGAGGGGGATCTGTCCTGGCCCAACAATGGTTGTGGGGGCTGCGATCGGGCTGGGGCAGGAGGAAGCCGGAGGGGTAGCTTGCAAGGGTCTCGGGTTTGCCAGTGATTGAGCTGACCAGCAAATGGGAGGCTGACAGTCCGCAGCCTCTGCACATGCGTAGAGGTCCGGAACTGTCAGACTCTGGTGTGAATAGCGCCGCCCCCCCCCCACACCGAGCTTTGCATAATATTCATGATTGTGACCTCTGCATTGCACGATTCAAGTCTGAACTTCCACTGAGAAAGCAATCATGATTTGCACAATTTTTTCCACGAATTCAGCACTTAGAACTTTTTTGGGAGAATTACCCCCATTAACATTGTTTCTCTCTCCACAGCTGCTGCCAGGCTGGCTGGAGTTTTCCCACCATTTTCTGAGTTTGTTTTAGATCTCCAGCATCATTCGTATTTTACTTTCATTCTAAATCTCTCTGCTCAGCCACTGTTCTCATCTCCTCACTATTCATTCTTGGACGACACGGGATTTAACCAGTGGAGTTGGTGACTACGATAATGACTAGGTTAATATTGAATATTTCTCATTCTGGAACACACTATCCTTTCTGGAGGGTAGTTGTCGTTTCCTGCATTGACTACATTGGCTGCACGTGGAGGCTCTTTATGTGCTAACCTCTTTGTGCTTGGTTGGCCTTGAGTCAGAAAATGACCCATATATCCTAATGGTTCAGTTGCTAAATAAAGCACCCAGTATGATAGTAATCTTTACCACGTGAGGGATGGCACACTAGTTAGCACTGCTGCCCCAGAACAGGTTCAATTCCAGCCTTGAGTGACTGTCTGTGTGGGATTTGTATGTTCTCCCTATGTCTGCATGTGTTTACTCCGGGTGCTCTGGTTTCCTCCCACAATCCAAAGATGTGCAGGTTAATTTGATGGACATTCTAAATTGTCCCTTAGTGTCCCAAGATGTGTAGATTAGGTGGATTAGCCACGGTAAGTGTGCAGGGCTATGAGGATAGGGTGAAGGGGAGACCCTGGTAGAATGCTCTTCTGGAACTTGATGGGCTGAATGGCATCTTTCTGCATTGTAGAAATACGCTGGTTATAGGAGAATGCACTGGGCTGATCCCTGGTTCCCAGTGAATTTATAGATATTATCTCACAGGTTAGCAGTAGAACTCTAATTGAACTCCTTATCCTGGCTGAGGGAGTAGAAATCTGCTCGAGTTACCAGTCCTGAACAGCATTCCTGACATGACAAGAGTGGACTCTGGTGATTCCTATTATAATCTCAATGGTGCAATGAGGGAACCTTTTTAAAGTTAATTTAAAAGGTCCGCCTTATTCCCCATGCTAAGCTTTATTATGTAATGTTGGCTGACAGCCCAAAAATCAATTAGCTCGGGGAAACACCTGAGCCCCAAGGAAATCTTAGTTAATTGACAGCTCTGATTCTCTGATCTATGCTGTAATTTCACAATGTTTATTTACATAAGATAAAGAAGTGTCAAGTGTTTGCAGCTTCTGCTATTGATACTTTAAAGGGTATGGATAATTGGCACTCTTCTTGGGCTGCAAGGAAGAGTTTTTTAAGGAAGTGGAACTTTATCAATGAATGTCTTTTTTTGTAACGTATCCTAATGTCATGGTAGTGTTCGTTGATTCTTTATAGTGTTTGATGGGCCAATAGACATGCAAGTGCCATAGCTTGGCATGGGGGGATTAGGTATTAGCTGGGGGGGGGGGGGGGGGGGGGGGGGGGGGGGCGTATCATGGGATGGGTCATGCAAGGATAGAGGGAGGTGAATGTGGGTATACCTTGGCATGGCCTACATGTGAGGGCCATTGAGGAGAGGTGGCATGGATGGGGCATGGAGAGTTTGTGTGGGGGTGGGTGGGGGAAGGTTAGGGCTGTGAGGAGTGAGGGCTGCAGGGACTTTCTGTTCTGTTTATAACTGGGACTTGCTACACAACAGCAAGGCAGGCCTTCTAAACAGTCCTGGCCAGACTACAGTATGCATCCACAACTCCCCTCAGTGAAAATCCTGCACTTATCAGCATTTTATTCTAAAGAGAATGTGACAAGTGGGAATATTTTGGAACATAGTTAAGAGCAGAAATAGGCATCAGCCCTCCGTGTCCACTCCGCCATTCAATCAGATCATGGCTGATCTCTCCCTGGTCTCAAATCCACCTCCCCACCATATCACTTTATCCCTTTTTTAAAATCAGAAATATGTTTGCCTCTTTCTTGGAGCTCTTCACCACCCTCTGTGAGAAGTAGTTCCTCCTGATCTCAGTTTTAAATCTACCGCCTCTCAACCTGAACCTGTGATCTCTCAGTCAAGATTGCCCCATAAGAAGCATGGGGGGGAAATAGGGTTGGTTGGGGGCCATATCATGGGATGGGGTCATACAAGAATAGAGGGGGTGAATGTGGGCATACGTTGGCATGGGCAATATTTATTCTACATTTACTTTAATGAGTCCTTTTAAAATTTTATATGCCTCAGTCAGATCCCCTCTCTAGCTCCTGCCACCTGCCTTGAGGATGAAAATCTAATTCACAATCACTAAAATAAAGACTAATGGCTCAATCATTAAATACAGAGTAATTACTCAGTCACTAAAATACAGTGCACTCACCTGATGAAGGAGCAGCACTCTGAAAGCTTGTGCTACCAAATAAACCTGTTGGACTTTAACCTGGTGTTGTATGACTACTTACTGTGCCCACCCCAGTACAACACCGGCAACTCCACACCTTGCACTAAAATACAGAATAATCACTCAATCATTAAAGTGCAGAGTAATTACTCACCACTAGAATACAGTGTAAACCCTGATCACTAAAATATAGAGTGATCACTCAATCTTAAATACACTCATCATTCATCACTAGAATACAGAGTAATCACTCGAGCATTGAACAGGGAATGCAAAATGGTTTTAGATGTTAATGATTGGTGGAGTTTCAGATCTCACATTGCTGGATCTCACAGATTGTAGATAATCCTTATATTCCTTTGGAGCCTTTCTTCAATAATTTAACAAATATGCAACGATTTGCACAAATTATTGACTGCCTGGCAATTTAAGAAGGCTCAGTCTAAACCTAAAGCTTATAGCTTTTATTATTCCTCAAAACGTTCTCCTAGTGAAGTGGTTCATTCCACACTGCAGTGCACAGTGGAATCCGAGATACATTTGGCCATGAATCCACCATTTTGTGCTTTGCAGCAAATTCTGTTGCATTATTTTGAAAGCTTTGGAACTGGTGGATGATGCTTTCTCTTCTCCCCACCCCCCATGTTCCCCATCCCCTCATTCACGCTGTGATTCAGACGAGCAGTATATTTTTCTGACACTGATAAATTTCCTAGCCGTGGCTGAAAAGGCAGTTCACTGATCCTTTGCCAATGATTATCTAAAGGAAAGCTTTGAAGCAGCAGTGTGTACATATTTACCAAATCTGCTGAGTTGTAGGCTATATTCAGCAGCTGGGGACATTCAGCTACAGCACTGCAGCAATCTACAACCTTCATGAGGATTCAAAAGCATAGGTTTTCCATATATAGCAAGGTATTTTCACCTGACAGCGCAGGTGAAGACTCTGTTATTGCCTTTCCACAACTATCTTTAAATTTGTCTCCTGATTGACTGAAACCGCTGATTTGGTTTTAAGTGAATGGCCATTCACTATAACTAAGCCTGTACAGTAAGTGGCCACAACCTATTTGACCATGGGAGTCATGTCTGCTCCTTTTGACATCCACATGTACACACTCGAGCAGAGATGGTAGGACCATAAAGCCCATGATGTTTTCAAAAGGAGCACAGCACAATGTACCAATATCGGACCATACTGAGGGACTGAAAATGAATTCTCCATTTGGTGCCAGGGGTGGAAAGGCTAAGCACAAACTGAAAATAAATCATAATATTTGACTTGGAAAGCACCTTCATGTTGTTCACTCTGGCAGGCTGTGCCTGCAATGACACAAATTTGCACACCACTTTGAAAAAAACAAATACTCTACAAGTTAGATATGGGCAAGTCTGGTAGGATTGCAAGGGTGCCCAAAGGGAGCAAACAATTTGTGATAATGTTGATATGTTCAAATAAATTATCTGAAATGCAATAGCTGAATAACTGTTCAATGTTCATTACAACTTCATCATTATTAAGAGTCAATTGTAGATTTTGACCTTTTTCCATGTAGAAGCTAGTCCCTTTAACTGGCATGTGTTGGAAGGATCATATGACCTGATCATCCAAAGGGGAATGAGTGTAAGGATCTCGGGACAGAGAGCAGGCTTTTGCAGCTAGATTGATCCTGGGGCTGGGAATGAACATGTCCGCTGAAATTCTACCACCCGGCCCACCACAGAATTGGAGGGGTGAGGGGCAGGCAATGAAAATGCCAATTGACATTGGGTGGGATTATTTGGCCTTGAGTTAAACGAGGCCATAAAAACCCCCTCATCGACGGGAGCACTCTGTATATAGTTGTAACTAGTAATAAACCCATTGTCATTTGTCAGCTAACTGATTATTGCATTTATTACATTGGCGAAGAGGAAAATGACAGCAACTCAGAATACAGTGGACAATTCAAAGGAAAGTTCATTTGCAAACATTATGGTACAAGTCTCATTGAGTACGGCATACAAAAGAAGATAAAAAAGACACGCCTGTCTTCAAAAAATTAAAAGTTTTTGACGTTGCTACAGAGGACTGGACACAGAATGTGGAACAGTTGTTCCTTGCTAATGAAATAGAGGGGGAGGATAAGAAGGAACTTATGTTGCTGACTGCATGTGGGACCTAGACGTACAGCTTGATCTCAAGTTTTAACATCCCAGGATGCTCCTCACACATCCCAACATCCAGCGTTACTGCTTTGACCAACTGTGCCACAAAGTAGTGTGTTATTTGTCCAAGGAGTGAAGTAGCTGATCAGCCAATATCAAGCCAAAGTGCTGCTCCCAATGATACTGAGGGAATAGTGGAAAGTGATGAGCTGGTACCAGGAAAGAATCAGAGTGAAGAAAGTCCAATTGGGACTACTTCTACAGCCAAATCCCCATCAGTTGAATTATATTGCACCCAGAGAACATCTCCTGACAGACTGAATTTCAGATAAACTATGTTAAAAATGTTCATTATTGCTAATGTTTTAAAAGCTGTATAAGTTATCAGTGTATTTTGTAATAAGGGATTTAAAGGGGAAGAGATATAGTATCTAGCCTCTATAAGGGGTTCGCATTGGAAGCATTGAAACATAGAAACTAGAAGCTGTTGGCCATTTGGCTCTTTGAGGCTGCCCCACCATTCATTTTGATCATGGCTGATCATCAAATTCAATATCCTGGTCTCTTTTTCTCCAATATTGTTTGACCCCTTTAGTCCCAAGAGCTGTAACTAATGCCTTCTTGAAACCAAACATTTTGGCCTTAACTACATTCTGTGGTGGTGAATTCCACATTCACCACACTCTGGGTGAAATCTCTCCTCCCCTCAGTTCTAAAAGGTTTACCCCTTATCCTCAAACTATGACCCTTAGTTCTGGACTCTCCCACTATTGGAAACATTCTAACCCTGTTAGAATTTTAGAAGTTCTATCAGATCCCCTCTCACTCCTCTAAACTCCAGTGAATATAATCCTAATAGATTTAGTCTCGCCTCGTATGATAGACCTGCCATCCAAGGAATTAGCCTGGTAATCTTTTGCTGTAGTTCCTCTATAGCAAGGACATTCTTCCTCAGATAAGGACACCAAAACTGCACACAATACTCCAGTGTGGCCTCACCAACACCTTATACAATTGCAACAAAACATCTCTTATTCCTATACTCAAATCTTGCAATGAAGGCCAAGCCTTTTTTTACTGCTTACTCTATCTGCAAGCTTATTTTCAGCGACTGATGCACGAGGACGCCAAGGTCTCATTGAGCATCCACCTCTCTCAATTTACACCTATTCAAGTAATAATCTGTCTTCCTATTATTGCTACCAAAATGGACAAGTTCACATTTATCCACATTATACTGCACCTGCCATGCAGATGCCCACTCAGGCTGTCCAAATCATGCTGAAGCATCTCTGCATCCCCCTTACAGCTTAACTTCCTACCCAACTTTGTATCATCAGCAAATTTGGAGATAATACATGCAGTTCCCTCTTCCAAATTATTAATATATAATATGAACAGTTGGAATCCTAGCAGAAATCCCTGCGGAACCCCATTAGTCACTGACTGCCAAACAGAAAAAGACCTATTTATGCCAACTCCTTGCTTCCTACCTGCTAACCAGCTTTCTATCTGTCTCAAGACATTACCTGTAATCCCATGTGCTTTAACTTTACATGGTAACCTGTTACATGAGACCTTGTTGAAAGCCTTCTGAAAATCCAAATAAACCACATGCACTTGTTCGCCTTGGTCAATTCTACTAGTTACATCCTTAGAAAGATCCAATAGATTCGTTAAGCGTGACTTCCCTTTTGTAAATCCGTGCTGATTTTATCTGATTATACCACTGCTTTCCAAATGCCGTGT